>NC_089687.1:16473750-17740000 GCF_031753505.1 Anomalospiza imberbis | reverse complement strand
TGGCTACTGTGCCATGGTTAGGGATTGACATTGGCTTTGCCACCCTTGTTTGTTTCTATTTTCAGCCTTTTTTTTTTTTTTTATTATTTTTTGTGCCAGCTACTCAGAGCTCTCATCATTTTCTAGAACGGGTCTATCTCATTAAACTGCACAGTGTTCTTTTTCTGTTAACAGCAGGTATCATTTTTGTCCTGACAAGAGGAGGCTCCACCTGCCGACTGCCCACCAACGCATCCAGCTGTCTCCTTTGCAGAACGGGCAAGGTAATTTGTAAGCAGTCTAGGAAGTTTAACAGTAGAGTCTAAGAAGTGACAAAAAAAGAGCCTTTTTCTGCATGAAGATTGAGAATTATCAACACCTTTCAGTGCATAATAGTTAAGCCTTTATCACTTCAGGAGCTGCTGATAAGGTTAAGAACACCAGACAAACTGCTCATTAGTGGAAAGGTTTGCCTTTTACATTAAAGACTGCTGGGTACTGAAGTTCCTCCAGTGAGCAATACATCCCTGGCATTTGAGAAGAACGAGCTAATCATTGTACATAAATGAATATGGAAAAGAAAACCTGGCAGGTTCTGATGAAATTAGCAAGGTTTCCCTCCACCTTTCTCGCCTGAATTGTAGGCACCTGAAATTGCAAACAGCAGCAGTTCAGGAGACTGTCAGTGGGAAAAGTGTTCTCCATGACATAGGATAAGGCCATGGACAAAGGCTGCCTTCTGGGCCTGTCCACGCCACCTGCAGAGGTTGCTGGCTGCCCTTGAGCAATCACTCACTCAGTGAAGCCCTGCTTCACTGTCTGGAGGCTGGAACTGTGGCTCTGTGTGGGTACACATTGGTCCCGGTCCATTTGGAGCACAGGTGGGTGTTCTGCTGCCTGTTTGAACTGACTGGTCCTTCTAGGCTTGAGTTGAGCCAGGATTTGTCAGCACCCATCAAGAGAATTACACAGCAGTTGCCCACAGCAGGGCAGATCACAGTGATGCTCCAGGGGAGTGAAGGGCTGTGCCTCTGCACCTCTGCACTGCCTGCCAGCCACAGGCACTCAAACTGCTCAAAGCAAGGTGCTCTCATTGTGAAGTTATTAACATCTACTTTGTTCAGTGTCACCACTGAGCTACATGAACCACACCAGTGTAGGTAATTTAAAAGGCAGAAAAGTAATATTTTATGACAAGGCAGTGTTTACTTCGTTCTCCGGAATTCCTTATTTCATATAACTTTTCACTCTCTACCATGTGTAGACCACAAAGCACGATAACAACTTAGGCTTTCCTGTGGCTTAGTGGTAGATAACCTACAAACATGTCAAAATTAATTCTCACACAAAACTGCTTCACAACAAAAAGACAAGTTAAACTGTGCTGGGGAGGGCAACAATATAGTAAGTAAAATTTTAAAAAAGTATTAAACATATTAAGCATGGTGAGGTCTTTTACAGAAAATAAATTAAATTAATAGCCTTTGCTGCAGCCACTGCTGTCTGGTGTAAACCCTTTCACCACGTGGCTAATGGTGTAGCTCCAGTCACTAGTGAACATAGTGCTGTGAATCAAAGCTTACTCTGTTGAATTACCAACTCTTAAATATATGTACAGGAGTGACGTCTTTTCTCTTGAACTAGTAAAATAAAGAGATGAAAGATTTAAACCAGAATTTACTGAGTTCTTCCTCCATGGCTGCTCACCTTCTCATAAACACGTTTACTCAATGACAGAATCTGGCTCTTTACTTTCATGAATATACTTATGACATTCTAGCTAAACCCACCAGCTTTCCAGTTTATCACCTTGAAAAAATGAAAATTGAAATAGTTTGTTTATATCTATGAAAAGACACATGACTCATCTGCACGATCAGCTTCCCTGAAGAAGGAGACATTTTAAATTCAGAGACAAGGTACCAAATTGCTTTCAGAAATTTATCTGTAGACATTTTCATACTTATAATAAGCTGGAGTTTACTATGAACAAGTCTCTGCTCCCTGAGTGCATGAGGAGCCTTTTGTCTGCAATTCTCATAGAAGTAATCTGGGCTGATGGCTCTCAGTGCTTCCCAGAATCACCCTCCAGTCCTCGGACCATATCTAGAAGTTGAGTAAGTTTTGGCTGAGGCATGTATGGCCCACAAAGGGCAATGATCTGGTGTGGAAGAATCAGGTTTCCCTAAACCTGTGGAAGAATAAGGTGGCTTTTAGTATTGCATCTAATATACATCTAGTGCAGATATTATTTCTAAATTCAAAACTAGTTCCACACAAATCCAAGATATAGGCTGTTTTGTTGAAATGCAAACCTGAATGGCTGGTAAATCCTACTCTGTAATTTTTCCTTTGTTGTAGGTTTTTTTTTTTTTCTCATTTTTATTTTACATCTTCTTGAGTCATTTGTACAAATTCAATACAAAATAAGTAACAGTAAGCTTTTAACTTAAAACCTTGCCAGGTGCCATATTTTATTCTTTTCTTTTTATATGGATATTACCTATTCTTCTAACAATTTAACTAGGCATTCCATTAAATCTCTGTAATGCAATTAATGTAGATGGAAACAAATTTTCCATGAACGTGGAAATATCACTTTTAGAATATTTAGTTTAAAACTGTCTGTAATTTGATGATAACATTGTTTACCTTCATTCAAACATGTGATTATATCTTTATTCAGTAGTTTTGTGGGTTTAAAAAACTTGAGTCTCTTTTCTCCTTTTCAGCTTGTTTTCAGAGTTTGAAAAACGGAGATACAAAGGGAGCTGTGGCAGCTGAATTCTCTTTCATGTGTGTCCAGTCCAGGTGAAGCCCAGCATAATGTACTGTAATATGTGTCTTCAATTCTCTGATACAATGACCTGTGCATCCTCTAAATCCCCCACAGAATGCGCAGACATAGACTGATTGAGGTGAGTATGGACTTAAGTATAGATATTGTTCTTTGTAGCTCTGAGGAACTGGCACTTTTGCCAAATGTGAGATGATGTGGATTGTAATCTATTGAGATATGAATTCAGACTGGGCCCTGTTATACATTGTAAGAATAACTAAAGATTTGCCTGGAGTAAGTTTTGTGGTGGGTTTTTGTTAGTTTTTTTTTCTTTTCTTCCTCAAAACAAACAAACTAACAAAAAAAAAAAAAAAATAAAAAAGACAAAACCACCCCCTTTTTACAGTTTCTGATGCTTTGGAGTTCCACTAGCAACAGTAATCATGAAAGTACCTTTGTGGTAAGAGCCTCTTGGTGGAGACTGGGGTAACATGATACCAGAAATCCCAGCCTCTTCCTCAGGCCTATGGATGCAACTGTGGAGAGAAACTGGTAAAAGGCCTGCACATGTGAACCATGGGTTTTACACTTCCTGATAGTGCAGACTTTAAATAAAAATATTCTGGCAAAGAAGAATGAATATTGAGCATAGATGCTCCCAAATCATAGCTCCTAGTTATTTCAACAAGATCACCTTTCTAGTGTAATTGGATGAGAATATTTTATTTTCTTTTGCCCCAATAAGAAAGGAGTAGGGCAGCAGTTTGTCTTATAGGTCTTGGTGACAAAGGAGTATTTTAAATGCTTGGTCTTTTGTTCCATAATGAATGAGAAACAAGAGGTTTAACACTTTAACAGAGCTGGTAGTCACAGCAATTTAACAGCATATTTAATAATCCCCCAACCCTTCTGTTGGAATCAAAAACTTAATCCTGATCCTAAACTAATATGATGGTGTTGTGAATGTGTACCTCTCTCTGGCTCCCTATCTGGTGTACAGAACTCCCCCTTGTCTTGGCACTCCTAAGGAGCTCATTGCTGTCCTTACCTCTGGGTCAGCCTCCTTTGTAAAACACCCTAGCTACCAAACCTGGAAGGTTTTTTCTACTGCCACTTGTTGTCAGCAACACCATTTCTGGCCTCTCAGCTTCAGTGGTCCTTGGTCTGCCCTGCCTTTGGCTGTGCTTGGCTGGGGCTGCTGGCAGAGCCCAGGGAGACCCCTCCAGTTCTCCCCAGGTGCCACAAGATAAGGAGGCTGACATACCTGCTGCTTTCCTGCTTTCAACACTATAGTCATAAGTACATAACCACAGGCAAATATATCAGGATCTTCAGTGGTTAAATGAATAAAATTATCACAGCAATTCTGTGGGTCAATTAACGAAAGGATAGATTTGAATGTGTGGCTCTTAGGGAAGTTTTGGGACAGGAAAATTTGTCCAGGATTGCAAAGGCTCCAAGAGATACTTTCACTTATGAATTATGTTCAGTAAAATTATTTGGAATCTTCATACCAAACTGAATTTAAGTTTTACTAAATTCCAGATTTTTATCTTAAATATAAAAACCCCAGCTTAAGAATTTAACATTTAGATAACTGTTTTTATATTACAAGTTCAGAAAAAAAGAGATAGATTTACATGAATTTCCCACTAACGTATTTTATAGAAAACACATTCTTATAATGTTTTCAACTGCAACTTTTCCAATTTTAATCTACTTTAGTCGGGGTCATTCTGTAATCTGAATTTTTAGGCAATTCTTTTTTTTTTCATTCAGTACTTAAAATGGAAATCTAGAACACTGACATCTTAGCAGTAACCCAGAAGAGATGGCTTGTTGATGTTTGGGTTAACGGGAATAAAACATCCAGAATGTTTTGCCCTAATTGGCTTGGTTTGTGTTAACACATGTGTGCTACAATGTTCTAAAATATCTTACCACAATTCTTAAATACATTTCAACAAATCTGTTTGAACTCTACATTTCTGCTGCAGGCAGAATAATGTCTGTTGGTTTTATGTTTGATTCCGAACTTCTTGCCAGGCAGATTTCAGATTCATGGAGGAAGTATCCTTCTTGCAAATACCATCCACTCCAGGACCCAGCTTTGTGGAGGGTGGGACAATTCTCTGCTAACACACAGACAATCAAGGAATTGAACCCACTCCAGAAGGCTGAGGTGAAGACCTGGACCTGCAATAGCCCATGTGCACTCATGTTGGCATGCCAGGGTACCTTTGTCTGTGGGTGACATTCACTGGTTACTTCAATAGCTAGCACTGGTTTTGCAGAGAATTAGTGGGTTTATTTTTATGCCCTCAGAACTTTTTTTTTAAGAGTTCAGGGGTTGTGATGTAATGCAGGACTTTAAATACTTTGAAGTTTCATTCAGCACTCAAAATTAAAGCTACTCACATGGTATAATTTTCTTTCAATCACAATCTTAGCCTTTTTGGAGGATAAAATTAATTCAAACAAAGCTGGAGAAACCTGAGTCAGAGGGACCTGTTTTGCACAGCCAGTGATGTCCTCAAGCTAGGTAGCTTGTATAGCCACTTTTTGCTTATGTAGATATTTTGAAAGGAGAATGTGTTTTCCTTGTGGCAGAATCCAGTTAGCAACCAGAGTTTTTACAGTTTCAACTTGTGAGAAACAAGGTTTACATCTATTAAATTTGTATCGCTCTTTACTCATGTGGTTTCCCCCTGAAATCTAATGAAAACATCCTTTAAAGTTTATTGTAAAGATTGAACTTTAATAGAGAGATACTGAATTTGGGTCTTCATGCAGCAGAACTCAACACCTGGAGTGTAACATCACCAAATGTTCACAAAATTGACGAATATAAGTGCAGTAAAAATATCAGTATTCAATTGAACACAGTAGCACAGCATTATCTAATGCAATAAGAAGCCAGCTGGGAAAATACATGTCCAATTTTTTTGGTATTTGGATATAGACATGCAATGGTAAGAGCTGAGTTTCAAATGTCTTTCTCAGCTTAAGAAAAGGAATGATAAAACAGGCTTGAGAAATCTCCTGCTGACTTTCAAATGTAGGTGTACAGGGGAAATACATCTGCTTGACCAATGACCTTACCTCTCTATACACACTAAAAATTCATCCTGAGATATCAACACATATTCCCAAATTTGTCGAAAACAATTTCTGGAGCTTATATTTTTACTCTTAAGGAAATATTAAAAATGTATGTTCCAAGCACTTCTGTAGCACTCAACCAGGATGTTGTCAATGCCATCATTTCATGGCTTAGGCCAGTCTTGTATGACTTGTCAATATTTCTGCTTCAAAATCTCCTTCACTAGAAGTAGTTGCAGCTCTGGCAGGGGTTAGTAAGGCTGGATACCAATGCTGGGTGACAGGTAGTCAAGTGTCAAAATAGCCCATAGACACCTCTGACTTCCATCAAAAGATGACTGATGCCAGGTTGTAGCTCTGTTTTCCAGCTACCACTGGAAAGAACTACCACACCTCAATTAGTAAGCAAATTGCAATCTGGTAGAAAAGAAAAAGAGTTGAGTTAATGCATCCTTCTTTTTTAGACTACTGCTGTGTCTCCACTTCTGCTTCCTGCTAAAACACGTGCTTGAAAATAACAAGCCAACAAATACACACACTTCCTTAAAAGTTGAGCATACTTTGTGCTGTGAATAGAATAAAAATTCCTCCTGCTTCTTGTCCCAACAGCCCCAAACAAACAAAAATTTTCTCCTCCTCCAGCAGCCTCTATTGGCACTTGTGAGAGGAAAAAAGTTTGTACAAAATCAGTCGTGGGTTGAGAGAACATAGATATTTAACCTAAACCCCAAGTGTAAAATAACCCAACCCAGCTGCCAGCCAAGTGCTCCCTTTCCAAATCAAATGGCTAAATAAGATTAGTGAGAGGGGTTACAAATACATCGAGGATGAAGAAGTAATTGAGGGACTATAATGCCAGTATATAACTAGGAGAATAAATCAAAAGCAATTATAAGATATCTAGAATATTGCCATCTTTTTTACAATATTTTTAAAGAGAATTTTTAAAGAGTAGTCCAACTGAAGCATAATCATCCTTACTATTCACCCTGCGCAAGGAGGTGAGAAGGAGAAGCTCTGGTACTTTTCCAGAGTCTAAAAGCTGTCCTGAGCTATATCTTCTGCAGCACTTTCAGAGGAGTGTGTTGACCAACCGAAGTCAGATGAAATAGTTGTGGGGTCCCTCTCAGTCTCTTCAGACTCAGTAGGTCAGCTGTGCAAAGCATTTACAAGCTTTCCTCCAACCTGTCAAACACCTGGATAGTAGAAAACCACAATATAAAAAAATATAAAAAGTAAAGCAAAAAATGTATTGAAAAGGTGAACAAATAAACTATTGCATGTGAATAATTTATCCCAAGGCACTTGCTAACATGGTGATTTTTCCTCACCAATCATAGAGCACCTGAAGGCAACAGAGTTTCTGTTTGTTATAGGCACAGCATTTTTTTGAATCTGCTTTTTTCTGCATTTATTTTAGAGATTAGGTCTCCTGTTACCATTGTCCTTTTGCTTGTGGGCCACTTGACCACCAATGCCAACAGCTGCTGTGCAGGAAGGCTTCCCAAGCAGGCTGTCCATAAGCAAAGCCAGAGGGGAGCGGTGGAGACATAGATGAGGAATGGGGTTTGAGGGTCGAAGTGCACAGCGGGTAAAACCCTTGCTGTGTGCAGGACACAGATGAGCATTTCCTTGCAGCTGGCCCAAAGCTGGGCCACAGCACCAATTCAGGGTACACATGAGCAAATCAGGAAGTGGCAAAACTGACCTCAGGGCTGGTCTCAAGGCCGCTGAGATGTGGCCCAGATGGCAGTAAAGCAAATGTAGTCTCAATCTTCTATGAAATTCAACATAGCGGATAAGTTACACCCAAACTGGTTTGATCCAGAGGTGTCCTAAACCATGAGCTGCTTCAGGTTTTGTGAGGTTCTGTAGTTGGGACAGTTTGAATGTCTTCTTTCAAGAGACTGCTGTGTTTGAAGTTCTTCACTGGTTTGAAATGCTCCAACAGACTGATGGATTTTTGGGCAGATTTCTGGCAAAATGTACATATGTAAGAAAAATGTAACTCCTTTGGGACTTTGCACACTGCATATTACCATGATCACTAGTGTGGGGCTGCATCTCTGCAAGCTTGTCTGCAGGAATGCACTATTTTATTATCATATTGTTTTGTGCCTGGAAAACATTAACAGGTATTTCTTCTCCCAAGGACTGTATTTAGCACCAGAAACTCATTTTACCACAGGGGAAGGGAACAGGTCAATTATTATACTTTCTGTGGTTAGTAAACTGATTTTGTTGCATTTTTAGTTCCTTATTTTGAAATCCGAGTAGTGCTCACATGTGTGGGAGCTCCCATAAAGACAAGAACATATATTTACATATATGCCCCAGTGGATCCATTTCCCAAGTTCAACTCTATGTCATCTCTATTTCTTTTGTAAAAGTTATGTTTTTACTTCGATTTTACTGTCTCTCACTCTTGTACCAATACTACCATTTACAGTAACGCTCAGTATTTGGACACACAAATTCTGATATGTAATATGTGTTGAAGGCACATTTTGAATAAAAGAAAAAGAAGTCAGCTAATCATTTTAAGTCTCCTCCTGACATATATTCTCTTCTCATGACCACAGCATCTAAGTCTTCATTAAGGTAACAATTTGAAATGAGCTATATATTTTCTAGACTTTCCTTATCATGAAGAAAAGGGAACGACATTGTACACCTTAGAAGTTAGTGAGCCTTTTCATTAGTAGCAATAAAAAATTGCAACTGTCTAAATATATTTATGAAAAGTACACATAAAATTTTCCATTGAAGTGAAGCAGAGTTGCATGATAAGGCACATCTCATTATATAAGAGAAGTATTGAAACTAGCAAAACTTGTTTAGATGCTTGGGTGACCTCTGCAAAAATCTACCATTGCCATAAAACCTTCTAGCCTCGCTTGTTCCTAGAAAATAGGTGGTGTTGGGAAGGTGCCACAAAAGCAGACTTCCCAAACAGCTGCCTTGCTATCAGTCATTCAGAGTTCCTGCGTGACTGGTCTGTTGATGGTTGGATTGAGGAGACATGAGATGCAAGTTACTGGTTTTACAAATGAAGAATGAAATTGGATGCATTTTGCCCACTTTGCAATCAGCCATTATGTATATGCTTAGATTGAAAAACTAATCTGGTAGTTTTCACATCCAATCATATTAATGAAGTAGCAGAATTACTTGTGTGATTCTGTACTACAGTCAATTTAGTAAATAGATATGAAGGAGAATAAAATACGTAAATTTTTATAATACTCTTATAATTCTGTAGGAATTAAACCAGTAAAAAATGTAGATTGAACTTTGTTTTAATTGGTTTATGTTTAAAGATTCTTTGATCAGTGATAACAGTAATATGTATTAACATGTTGCATTTTAAAGTGACGCTGCCTTTCATTAATCAAGTGTCTGTATGGTTGATTAATTTGAACAAGGTTTAAATTGCTATGAAAATTTATCATTCATAGCCATGATCTCCATTTACATATATGTTAATTATTGTAAATGTAATCTTTTTCTGAATCCTCTGGGCTGCATACTAAAAAGACACAGTGATCACAGGGAGTGACTACTTTTCTATTACAAAGTGAACTCTTACCAGTATTCAGTAAAGTCTGTTTCAGTTGTCAAAGATAGACTCAAAACATTAAAACATTTTATGCTAAAGGCAAGTTCAAATACTGTAGATGCTATTTCCTTTTCAAATTATTTCTTTATTCAGTGGCTGGAACATTTAAGAAAATGAAACTAAGCACTACCAACCACTATAAAATTAAGTTCTGTCTCTATGGGCTTTCTTTCCTTGCTACTCTGAGAGTTCCTCATAGTAGCTACATTATTAATAATCATGAGAGTGGGGTTTTCCATATGTCTTTTGAAAAGAGTGACTTGAAGAAGTTACTAAGTCAAAAGAACTCTTTGTAGAACAATTAGAATGAGTTAAATTGCACAAGACAGACATCACCAAGATTTTCAGTCTTTTAGCATGACATAGAAAAAAATCTCTTCACACTGGCTGTAAAATAGCTGTACCAGAGCTCCTCACACACACCACACTGATGCATGTGCTTAATGCAAATAAACACACTTGCTGTGCTCTCTTCAAACTCTCCTGCCCAAGGAGATGACAGTCATTTGTCTAAAACTTATTACATTTGACACAGTCAAGAATTTTATCAAGCTTTAAAGAGAGAAGGTGTTTCACAGAACATCTCCTGCCATATTATAGAGAAAAAAATGCATTGGCAGGAAATGGATTTCAGATACAAAGCATAAAATATTTCCCTTTCAACAAACAACTACTACAGCTTTTATTAAAAAATGCATATCAATAGAAATTAATTATTGTTCATTAAATTACACTGTGGGTGTATTGCTATTAATTCCTTTTTTGCATTCACAGAAACTGACACTAGCTTCTTTTTTTCTTCTTTTTTTCTTGAAATATCCAGGCAGATTTTATTCAGAAATTACTTTAAAAATATCAGAATTGCAAGCAGAGATGTGACCAGACCCTGTTCCAGGAAATATTTCAGCATATGCTTATTTTCATCTTTGCTAAGACAGTATATCTTCACTTACTTATCTTTAGGGTATGGCCTGGTTTCTTCTTGCAGAGGGTGTTAAATTGTTCTTTACACTTTCTTTACTTGTTTCCAAAGTGGTTTTGTTATTTTTAATTTTTTTTAAAGAATCTTTTATTACATAATTGAAAAAGGAACCACTCCTAGGTGCAAAATAAAAATTTCCTTTATTTTCATTTTTTTTATAATTTTATGTTTAAATGGTTTGTATTTACATAATATATGCGCTGCAGGACCAGCCTCATTTCTTAGTCACAATTTAATGCAATTAAAATGTCTATATGGAAGCCTTTGCAAGCATAGCACCTTTGTACTACCTGACTGAGCAGTTTTAAAGATACTTAATTTGCAGTTTTCTGTTAGACAGTTTGATAATGAAATACATTTTTGTGTTTTGGGTCCCAAGTCTGTAAATGGATAAGATTGATGTGAGCACCACATCCATCTTTTGGCATAAGCATGCACACAGATTTTGGAGTGTTGCAGTCAATATCTGGAAGAGAGTATTCCTAAACACATATCTTTATGTAGTGTTTTGATGTAGAATTTTGCAAGATCTGAAAGGTTTGCTGAATTTTGACCAGAAAGAGGTCACTTTTTTCCCCCCCTACAGTCATGGTGGCTATCCTGTCATTGTATCTTTTGGGACAAATTATTTGAAATTCATGGTTATCTGAATTGCTTTTTTCTCCCATAAATCTGAAATATGCACAGTATTCGCATTTTGAAGAGATTTTGATGCTTGTGGATGGAGCTGTGTATCTGCAATGGTACCCTGGATGTTACACTAATAGGGGATACACAGTTTGTACACAGACACAGACACACACACAGAGATCTATATATATATATATTTATAAATATATATAGCAGCTTAGCAGCTGCTATATATAAGTCTGGGAAGAGGCATAAACTATGGTTTGTTCACAGTACAGGAATAAGGATGCACACAAGGAAACGGTTCAGGAACAGAGGTAAAGCAAGTGAAGAGATTTACCTTTTTATAAAGCATGTTATCACAACTCACTGCTATGGAATGTACAGAGGCCAAAAATTACAAGGGATATAAAGAAAATTACATGAATTCATAGAAGAAAAGACAAAATCTCAGAAGCTGTTAGAAACATTTCTGGGATTTTTGGTTTAGCAAGCCTTTGAAAAGTTGTTGGGAGCTGGAAAGATATGCAGCTTGCTGAGTAAACTAAATCATTGGCTCTCTGCAGTTGTTAGTTGTGAATTTTATTATTATCTTTACTAAATGAAGAATTTGGTTCGTATTTATTTGTTTAAAAAAATTATGTTCAAATGTGATGTTTGGGAAATTTTATTCAAACAAAGATACCTCTTCCTAGAAAACAAATTATTTCAGCTGAAACTTTCTAAAATATGGGACTGAAATGTTAACAGGCTTGAGAAACTTCAGATCATTTGGTAGAAGCCCAATGAATTAAGAATAAGTTTAAGTAGGGACTTATAATAAAGCACCAGTTTTACTTGTAGTAATGTCTGACTGTCAATTTTGCTGACATGTATGTATGTTCGTGTGTGTGTATTTTAGAGGATACACTGTATGCTTCGGTTGATAAATCTGTAGTCAACTGGATGGATAAAAAAACCACTCAGCATGTTTTAAATAGATGTACAGTAAAACCAAGGTCTGAGTTATTTTTTTGTGGAATAAGTCTGGGTTTTAGTTTGTAGAGGTGACGGGACAATGATATTGACTTACATAGTTGAGCAAATGATTCCATTTCAAAGCCTGTATATGATTCTTTTTTTATCCTGCAGACAGAAGCTGAAGAAGCTGTTGGAAGTATCCTGGGTGATTGCTGAGTTTAAGGTAAATGAGCCCAAAACAATTTTGTTATTTAGGATAATTTGTGGAAGTCTGTTTGGTGCCTAATACAGTCTCGTAGCAAGGGTGGGTACAATGCAAAAATGAGTATACAATTCAGCTGTGTGTGTATTCTGGCACAAAAACATTTCTCCAGTTAAAATACAGTCAACTTGAAATTTTCTGTATCTGCATTGCATAGATTTCATCTACAGCACCCCTGATAACTTAGTCCAGACTGTGATTTATGACAGAAGTTGCCATTTAAAGAGGGATTGGTATGTTGGAGGTGGACTTGTCAAAAACTGAGCCTTAACTAAGGTGAAGGCAACCCCATCAAGTTTTTTTGTCTTTCTGTGCTAGAGAAGGAGAAGTTACTGAAGAGAGAAAAAATTAATTGATGTGAGGAATTAGCACATCTGCAACATCCTTTTTAATGAAAATAAGTAGAATAGGTCACAGATGCTTCTAGCAGAGAATGGCAAGATGGAGGGAGTAAGACGAAGTTTTACATGCCTTGCTAAATATATGGGGATAAAGGACCATATGAAAGATTCAATGCATAAAAGGAACCTGCCAGACCTCATTGTAGCTTCAGTACAGAAGTGTTGGTGTGAGCTGGTGCCCACCTAACTGGTGTGAGTGACAGATAACCCTGTGAACTAGAACATGAGGAAAACCAGGTTATTTATGGGAGCAGGTTAAAATTGGCTGTGTACAGCTGCATCACACTGCAGTTCCATGCCTGCTTTACACCACTTCCAAAGCACTACCTGTAGCTGTGTGCTTCACCTTTCCCTAGTGCCCAGCGAGCAAGACTGGAGTTGTGGGAGAAGAAGAGGGAGAGGACAGTTGTGAAATCTGAGGGACCAGTAAACACTTGAGCAGCTGTAATATACTCTATTTATTGGAGAACAATTTTGGGAAGAAGGAGGTATATTAATCTCCTGAACCTATTGGTTCTATATCTCCTGAGGCCTCCAAAGAACCCTTTGAGTGTACTTACTAGAAAAGTACTGTGCTGAAACAGTTACTATGTTAAAACTGTATTTTTTCTAGTTTTCTCTTTTTAAAAGAGAATCTACTTTAGCTCATATAAGAATTTGGGCCTTGTTTTAAAATCTAAATGCAATAAACCTAAGTAATCTGTTTATGTATATCCTTATAAAATGGGGAAAAAAAGAAAAAAAGTCCATAATCTTGATTCTAGATAATCCATGTAACTTTTAAAGATACATTACTTTCAAGACCATTTCTTTTTTTAATAGAAAAGGATGCTACTTTCTGTGACTTAATCTGAATAAACATCTCCATTGTTTCTGTCAGTTAATGATCACTTCCAAAATTTTCTTGTCCACTTTGTTTTTCCAAAGAGAAAAATAAAAAATACTTTGCAACAGAAATAAGCAGGATTACTTATTTCACCTCTCTAAAGCCTAATTTCTCCTTTTGAAGGGTAATAGTCTCAGATTTCTAATGCAACCTAAAAATTGGATTGCTTTGGCCTTCTACGAGACTCCGAAAGAGTTATCATCCGAGCTCGAGTGCACCCATGCTGCTGCCCATGTACTGCCCTATTGAATTTGGCTGGGGGAGGGGGCGGTTCTGCCATGCTGAGCAGCTGCAAAATTGGACCCTCACAAGAGAAATTATTCTGGTAGGCAGCCAGGAAGAACAAATATTGGGAGCTGCAGCTACAGACCCACGATCACACAATGCTTCACCCTCAGATCTGCTTTGCTTGTTCAATGCCTGTGTGTGAGAGCCTGCCCTGCAATCACTTCAGCATCTTCTGTATCCCAGCGCCCTGGCCACACACAGCAATGATGGAGTCAGCACGCAGAGCAGAGGCAGGCATGCATGAACACCAAAACAAAGCCGGTTTGGTCTAGTTTTAGGCCAGATCACTTTGAGAGTAGCCTTTCAATAAGGACTTAGAAGCTTTCCGATTTTTATTCAGATTATTTGCATTTGCAGGCAGTAAAGTATTAAGAGAATTATTTTTTTCTTCTGCCGGTATTTCATTTTTACCCATACCCACAATTTGCCAAGAAGATTCCCTTTCCCTCCCAAATAATAATAAAACCTCAGCACATTGTTCAACCCTACTTTACATATTTTTCTCTTCCAGGACATCTGTACTCTGCATACTTTTGCATTCTCCCCTCACCCTTTTCTTCTCAGCTGCTCCATGTTTTTATGTCTCTCAGGAGGGGTTAATTCTTTACAGCTGCGTCCTGCTAGCCAGGAGTCTCACATGTGCAAATTATTAATCTTTCCTATTGCTACAGTAACTCCCAAGGCTTTAAACACCCCCTACCTAAAACTGGCCCCTTTCCAAAAAACTTTTCATATTCCCTCACTGAAAGATAATTTGGTCCCCTGCAGGGTTTGCACTGTTATTTAGCACAATTGCCTAACTAGAGTTCCTTATTTCCACATAATAATTTACAAATTGGAATTTAATTTAAAAATTTAAACCCTGGAGTATTAAATTTCTTTACTTGTTGTAAAATTGATTTGTTAGTTTGTTTGGGTTTTGGGTTTTTTTTTTTGAAAATGACATTGTTTTATTGTGTTTTGCTTTTAACCTTCAGTTTCGAATAATGTGTGTAGTTTAGTGATTGTAATGATAATGATGTGATATGCAATTTGTAATGTCAACTGATGTAGCTAGGCTTCCTTTCCATGAAACACAGAAGCTGGTTCTTAAATATGGAATGACTTAACTGACTAAGCACAGAATGTTCTACATTTTTATTTAATAAGAGGTCTAGTTATTAACATCTGTTTAGCCCACTTATGTTTTCAATCTGTGATATTAATTCGATGCAGTTTCTCCGTGGTTTATATCAGCAATCAGATAAGGACATGTAAGTGCACATATTGTGTGATTCTCACCAGATACAGGTCTGCACAAATAGAAATCCACTGGTTGTGTGCGCACATCTCTGTGTCTATAGATGTACACACACATTGTTTTGGCCTGGGATGACTGATGAACTAGTATTTTTCTTACCCTCTGTCTTTCTCTTTCTGATGTGTTCTCCTGATTTCATATTTATTTCTCAACTATTGATTGGATATCATTATGAAACTTCCAAGCTTCCAAATAAATAATTTATTTTGAAAGTTAGATATGTCATAATAAAGCATTAAGACACTCCAGGCAGTGTATTTCTGGCTGATTATATACCTCCAGTGGTATTATAAGGCACAGGGAGAGGACTGAGTGATTTTAAACACCTGACAAGTGCAATAATCCCCAAGAAGTGTGTGGCCTGGAGCATCTTACTGCTGTTATGAAACAGAATTTATAAATAAAAATAAGAAGAACAGCCAAACCTATTTATTTGTGGGGCTTTATGCCTCTAGAATGACATCACTAAGGACCAATCACTAACCTTGGTTTGCACTGATTAACGTAACAGTCATTTCCTAGTGTGAACAATAAACCCAAATATTCCTAAGAAAACATTAAACAGCTTTGAGTTTCACGTGTGCAAAGGAAATGTAAAGGTGCTTTAGTTGCAAGGCAGACACATGATCTGTTTAATATATACAGAAAGCCTCCCTGCAGGCCAATTAAAAAACCTTCCAAACAATGCTGACTATTAATACACACAGTATTTAAAACTCAAGTAAGTTAAATTTTAGCATCTCAGTGAACAGCTCTGTAAGGAGGAGAAATAGATTTCATTAGGACAATAACCAATATGAATTGTGTTTTGTTCTGTGAAGTAAATTTTAAACAAACCTTTTAACAGCAAGGAGGTTATGGGAGATGTAAGAATGCTGCTTGTAGATTATTTTCTCATTAGGAATAAAAATCCTGATAAAGAAGTCTACTTCTGGAAACTTAGTACGTGTAGCTTATAAAACTGAACTCTAAGAAGATGCTGCAGCATGTAGTGGTATCATCAAAGCTGTAGTTGAACAAATACTATCATAAAGAGCAGTTATAAAGAAGTGTTTTGTTTTTCTGTTGCATATATAAAAATAGAACTTCAGAAATGTCATAGTTAACACATTTAACTGCTGGACATTGAAAATCTTCCTTGTGATTCACAGCCTGAGACTCAGTGTAATCAAGGGCTCTTATATTCTTTTGCATAAACACAAGCTGGAGTAACTTTCCTCCTTAACTGTGTAGCTGGGAACATATGCTCAGGTAAAGGTGATCACCCTTCAAAACATGGGATGTCTGTGATAGAGTTAACTGTATGGAAAAGTTTCTGTGCTTCTGTGCTGCAAATAACTTATATCCTGAAGAAAGAGAAATCTTTGTGCAACTGCTGGGGAGGAATCTTTTGGGTGGACTGTAATTGACAGTATCCCAGAATGGCTGAGATTGGTAGATCTCACTTAGTCCTCCCTTCTCCTCAGGCAGGGTCACCTAGAGAAGGTTGCCAGGAGTCGTGCACAGCTGTGGGCCACAATACTCAAAACATGAGTATTTCCAAAGATGATGGTTCCCCAGCCTCTGTGAGCAACCTGCAAAAGTGTTCAACCTCCATTGTTAATATCAAGATTTCACAGAATCATGGAATGGTCTGATCCAGACCATTAGCCCAGCCACCACCATGTTCACTGCTAAACTACATCCCCAAGTGCCACATCCACATTCCTTTTGCACACTTCCAGGGGTGTGAGGTTATTTTGTCACGTCTACCTGTTGAACAGGTAGTGGGAGTAAATGCAGGTGCTCGTTCTACCCAGCACCGGGGTTTGCCTCATCCTGTGTCTGACTGTGCGGTGTCAGTGTGGGTGTGGTAGCGTTGTCCTCCTGTATTAGTGTCTCTCACCACATAGACACACATGCACACACAATTTCCTTAGCTTTTTCCAGCCCATATCATCCAATTAATTGCTTCACATGCTACATTCTTCATAATGAGAGTGGGCCACAAGGACAGTATGCTGGTAAGCTTTTCTGTTCTGAAAGGAAAGTCCATCACTCCCGCAGTGTACCAGTTCAGTGCTGTGAAATAATCCCTGGCTCTTGTTTTACCCTTCCCTTGGGGTATCTGCTCCACTGAATGACCCCATCATGCTCGGTGCATTGAGATTTTGAAACTAGCTGCTAACTACTGTGGATGCATTTCCTGACCTTACTGGTGGGAATTGAACCAAAGTCTCTCAAGTGCTGTAGGATCTAATTAATATGCATCTTATTCCAGGAAAGACTCATTACTTTATAGATATTTATATAAGGGGTATGTCTGCTATAATGGTTAATAACTATGAATAAAGTTTCATTTCTGATAGAGGAATAAAGCTTTTGTTTAGATATGGATTTTTAGTTTTATTAAAAAAAATTAGAAAGTATGATTATGATAATTGGGTGAGAGTTCCAAATGGTCACACAAAGTTTTTATTCTTATCTTTAGTACTAGCCACAATCAACTCTCCTTCCTCACCTAAAATTTAAACAAGAGGCAGGGAAGAACTAATTTAAAAATTAATTCAACGCATTAGCAAAGGATCCAGAGAGACTCTGTACTAGATATGGAAAACTTGTAGTGTATGAGAAAGTGAAGTGAGTTATGGATTACAAGGAATTGAAATAATAAGTGTAAGCAAAGTCCTGTCCTTTCTAAACTGAGAAAAGGCATACCATAGTAACGAAGGCTACCTATGGATCTGGTCTTCCCTGATGTTTGGGAAGTGTAAGTGTTTATTTAGAGCTTTTGAAAAGCTACTCTGACACACAGCTTTCATTGTAGCTAAAATTTTTGGCAACACTATAAGGTCTTCAGTCCCCAAAGGAATTAATTGGTGCTGTGGAGGGGACAAACTCCAGTGGCTGAGCAGACCAGGCACTGTATTTATTCTCTCTCGGGCTATGCTCAACAGGTAGAAATGACAAAATAACTTCAATGCTTCAAAATCACATGAGTTCAAAGCAAATTTGGAGGCTCAAGAATTTTGGACAACCAAATTGTAATGCTTAGGTATGCTGCACATAATGATTCAGTCATATTGTCAAACCAGTGGAACTGTAATACTGTAAGCTGATCAAATGTGTTTTCATAGTAACATTTTACCATGGATAGAACTTACTGTACTTTAACATGCATATGAGTTAAGGTTTCTATGAAGTTCAGTTTTACTGAACTACCTCTACAGAAAATAGTAAGAATCAGAGTCAATGCAAATGTGGTGTGCAGTCTTGCAGTGCTTGTCACCTTGGGACAGTGGTGACAGTTACCAGCAGTGTCATTCTGCTGCTGTTGCAGTGGTTTGTTAATGACTGTATAAAAGATACGGTTTTGGCCACTTCGGAAGGCAGTGATAATTCTTCCCCATCTTATTCCGCAGTCCACAGTAGTAGAAGAAGTTCCAGAGAGTCTTGGGCAGTTTTTCACCATCTTTATCCTTGTGGAGAATCACAGCACACATACAAAGATGACGTGTGAATTCATGAGGCACTCCATAGCATCTGTGAACACGTGTGTCAAGGTATGGTAATTTTAAAATGACAATTGCTGTATCTATCACTCAACAGCCCTTAGAGTTATGCAAAGGAGGGAGTGCTTAGGAAGAAGAAAAGCCAGGGAAATAAGTGAATGTTTAAGGGAGATTTTAATTTTAAAATATGCATATCTTACAAAAAATAATCCTTGGAGTAACATGACATTCTTGCAGTGCATGGTTTGATGAGGTAAGGGAAGCTTGAGACTTGGTTTCACAGGTAGCAGTTGGTTGTGTACTTTGGAAGTGAGGCTTGGAGCACTGTACCTGTGTGTTTGCTCCAAGCCAGCAGTGCTGCTTTTTTGGCAAACTGTGTCAATGGCAAATTCACATTCTGAAGATGACTGTCCCAGAGGTTCTGTGGCTTTTACTGAGACATGCCACCCTGGGCTGCTGAAGGCTTTCTCTTCATGGTCTCCTGTTCTTGTTTGGCCTTGTTCCAGTCTGTGCTGAAACCTTTTCCTGCCTCTGTTCCTGCTAATCCACAGCAACAAGAGTAAATGGGAATGAGTCAGATCACTTGTGACCAGCTGCATGGGGGTGAAGTTGTGGGTTACGCCTCCTCTACTCACCCCGATCCACACACATGCTCACATGCACGTGCTTGTATTTCTGTGGGACTCCCGATGTGGGTACGTGTCAAGGCTCGCTTAAGAAGCATCACAGGGTTGAATGGACAGATATCACAGTCAGTGCCAGCAGAGCTACCTGGTTTATAGCTTTATGTCATCTGAGCTCAGCTATTGGAAATCTATAGCTGCATGCTGTGAGGTAAAGCCAGCAACATAAGAACATAGGAATGTTCCTACTGGGTTGGGTTAAGGTTCATCTAGTCCAGTGTCCTACTTCTGACAGGGGATGTCCAGTCAGACAAAGGCAGTATGTTGCTACCTCTTCTACTCTCCAATTCCAACACTTTTCAGCTCAGGGCATTTCCTGAGCTGGATGTTTCTTGCAGCAAACTCCACAGAATTATTCTGTGTGTGTTGTCCCAGTCCTCCCTTGTGACCTCTGCAGTGAGTTCCACAAGTTTGCTTACTCATGCTCTAACTTTCCTTCTTGAATTTTCTTGGATTTTGTTTGTTGCTGCCTACATTTCTGAGAATTGGTGAACTGATGCTATGGGAATCAACGCCTATTCACTCTTTCCTAACTGCTCATGGATAGATTCATGCATTTGCTCTTAGTTTGCTTTTTCAAGCTGAGGTGTTCTTGCATACCCAGTCCTTTGAACTGATATACATTATCCTTACTGGCCTTTTTTCACTTAACCATATCCTCCTGAAAAGAGACCAGAACTGCAGAAATATGAAAAAATGAAGGTGAGTCATAGATTTATTTAAAGGCAGTGTTTACCTCTGTTTTATTTCTATTCCTTCCTAAAAATTTTTAACAGTATATTTGCTACTTTGACTGATAATGACCTAATTCTGTATTGGATCTATAGTATATTCTTAATGTTGAATCACAATTGTCAGCTCAGAATTTATTTGCACATATTTTCCGGTGTGCGTAGCATTTCTTTATTCCCAGCCATGCAGACTTGTAGGGTCCCTCCCTGCAATTCTTGGCAGTCAATCATTGTCCTCAATACTCTATATTTTGTAAATGCAGAACTGTGTTTTGCCTTGATGTAGGTAGTATAGAAGATATTTAAAGAAAATCTGTTGCTCTTGTCCTTCTTCCTAGATGTCAAATCATGTTCAACTAGGGTAGTTGCAGCCTGCACTTTACAAGTGAGAAACTGCAGGATGGGATTTGCCATATTCAATTATTTATTGAGTGAAAGATCTTTCTGTGGTCAGTCAGTACCTATGCATTGGCTGGGTATCATCTGGCATTTACACTGCAGGATTATGTATTTGTTTTAAAAGCAAATCTTGGGTATTTTCAAGATGAAAGTACTGTTTCAGCCTTTTCTCTGATACTTATTTCTAGCACTTCCAGTCATTTTAGTTACTTGGAGATGACATCACTTGTTTAACAATAACAAATTGAAGACCATCCTGGGAGTATAACAGATCTATGGAAAGGAGGGGGAATTTCACCCCTAGGTGATCAAAGTTGATTAGATCTCATTACAGAGTGCCTTAAGTGAAATGCTTTGGAGCTTTGCATTTCTCAGTCTTCAATACCCTGAAATTTTTGTGTCACAAAACCCACTAGATTTGTGTAGGGACTAATACTCCCTCTACAGAGAGTGAAGCCTTAAAGGGACATTATGTTTGAATTATCTTTTTATCCCTAGTGCTAGTTGTCAGCACTTATATGCGGTAATGTGCCTTGCTTTCCCTCATCATCCTTTTACAAGAATCCATAGAGGACTTTGGTTTTCAGTGTTGTCACTTTGGCAACTTTTGCTTGGTACTAAATTTACCTTAAAAAACCATGTCTACACATTATAGGTTCTATTCATGAATGACTAACACCTCATTTGCACTTGAATTTCATTCAGGTTAAATGGAAACACTGTGCAATGCTGTGGAATTTACACAAATTTTATATCCTTGAATACAGATTGCTGGTAATGAAACTGACACTTTGTTGTGCATATTAAAGATGCCCAGAAGCCAAAAGAGGATGGAGAATAGGAGAAAATGTGATCAGATCTGGCCTGAATGAGCAAAGTGCTCTTACAGAGGAGTGGGAAAAAGAAGGAGGAAATCAAAACAATTCTGCAATGAATAGGTGTCCCCTACAGCTCAGCCCCATGAGCAAATAAAACTTGGGCTTTTTGATGCTGACTGGGTCTGCTAGGACACCTGAGGTTTTCACCTATCTGGGTGGTTACATTTGTCACTAGGTGGGAATTTGTACTCATCTAAACTAAGTTTCCTACTTCTCATTTGAATTTCATCTCCCTAGGTGATTGCTGAAGGTGTTTTCCCCTACCAAGATTTGTTTGTGTCTAAGTGTTTTGCGGGGGTGTCAGGGGAGAACAATTCATGAGCATGGAATTTGGAATTTGACTCAAAATCTGTCTTTACTTTCTTGTCCTTTGTGCATTTGGACCACTATGACTTTTCTGCTGAAAATATTAAGCAGAGAGGGCCACTGAATGATCTTTCTTTTAGAAGATTTGTTTTCTTTTCCCTTGACTCGTTTGATGCCAAGCCCAGTGGCTCACCTTTCTGACAGGGACCCACATGTGTGACAGGAATAAGAAGACTAATAACTTCACAATCCTGTTCTGAAATTTATTCAGAGTTGCAACTAGATGCATGTGATCTGGAGGAAATTACTGCATGACATACTGTGATAGACTTATCACAGCCCACAGAACCTTATGTGAAAGCATTTGTCAATAGCCTGTAGAAGGTAAAAGTCTAGTTGCTTGCAAGAACTTCTAAGGTCAGTAGAGAGTCTGTGCTCAACAGAACCTCTGTCTAATGGTGTTACAGAGCAAGTTAAATTTTTTAAGAAGAGGTCTGAGCAGCAGTAAGGGAAGATGTTGGAAAATTCTTTTAACTTCAGACTAATAGTGCATGATCCCTATATTCACAGTTAATGCTTAGTTTTGTACCATACAGTGTTTATTATGTTTATTACCAACAAACCGGAGATTTATGTGGCTTTGTTTTAACTCCCTACATCTAAGATTAATAAGTGTTGTGCCAGCTAATACTTCCTTATTTATTTATTTTAGTGATTAATATGTACTAGTAGATATCTTTTGTTTTGAGAATGAGAATTGTGTGTCAGATCAAAGAATGATAAGAGAAGTACATTATGACCTGACCATATATTTGAGGTACTCTCAAGGAGAAAAGATTCATCAGAAGATCCAGAACTATACTTGAATAAGTCCATAGAAACTATTAGCATAAATGCATGTCTTCAGGAATTGTGATGAATATGTATTAGTTTGGGGAATATAACCTGGTCTTTTAGGCTACTGGGCATGCATGCTTTGAGGAGAATTTGCCATGCGTCAGTGCTGCTAATAAAGTAATGTCAACTTTCTAACCCAGCACATTGGTTGGAGAGCTTATTTCACTGTTTTCAGTGACAGTGGTATCTGCCTATGTGTCCAAATGTAATTTTGGGTAACAGCAGCCTTCAGGTACACTTTTTCTAGTAGATAGAGATCCTGGCTAAAAATTCAGAAATTTTCTGCTACTGATTGTTAAGCTTTTCTGGTAAGTATCTAAAATAACTCTTAACTCACTGGAAAGAGGTGGTGACTGCTCATTATTGCTCAGTCTGAACTTCCTTGCACCACATAGAAGTTTCATCATCTCAGAAACTAGTGCAAAGTTTGTCTTCATGGGCACAAATATAAAATAACAGAAGAGAAATTGGGGAAATGTTTTAAAATCTTTTTACTCCCTTGAATACTTATGCCTTCTCTTCAGTCTACACCAGGTCTTTTTTCCCTGATACACAATACATCCAATTTTCTCTCTTCACTGGTTAACACATGTGAGAATGATTGTGTGGGAAGAAAAAAAAAATCTGCTGTTTGAATACCAAGTCACAGTAGACAAAATCTATGCACTGAGTATCTACTCAGGGGACAGGTACTTTCTCCATCTTCCAGAGGTCAGCAATCAACAGTGTAAGTTTTAGGAGTATAAATGATTATGTATAAGAAATCTTCCTTTATTAATTTTTTCTTTTTGTTTCAATTTCCCTGCAGAAATTGATCTGGGTTGCAATTTTAATTTCAGCAGGGCTGCTTGGAAAAGCAAATCTGAAAAAGAGGCTGTCATAGGCTGCATATCATTATTACAAATTCATATGAGCGACATTGAGGCTTGGAATTCTGGCTTCTACAGACTGCAGAAGTGGTATTATTAGCTGCAATAATACCAAAGTGAGTTGTAGCCTGTGGAGGAAACATGTCAGGCATGTAATCCTGTTCTTCACTTAAGTTTCTTTCTTCAGGAATACTAAGTAAATAGACTGTAAAGTGTTGAAATCACCACACACACTTGGGCAGCACCCTATATGCAAAACAAGCACTGAAGGACATATATGTGACCCCAGCAATCTCTAAAGTTGCTTTCTGAACAACCCTGAGGCATTTGGATCAGCTCCATTACAAACAGAAAGCATAGGAAGGATAGAAGAGCACATCAATACATACATTTTTCAATTAATTTTTTTTACCAAACAGAATTTGTTTGTATTCTTGCAAGCCTATCATGGTAGCCAGCATTAGCAGTTATTGTAAAAATGATAACTTGATAAGCTATTCAAACCTGATGGTCCTATACCAAGGAGTTTTAAGTTTCGAGGTACTTCCTTCTATTAAGGCAAAGAATCATAATCAGCCAATGTCCAGTTATCAGCTTCCCCTGTTACCCAGTGTAGTGTGATTTTGCTCCATGGTGATGCAGCGTTGCAATGATTTATATCAAAGCAAGCAAACTTCAAGCTGAATCTGCAAAAAATATAGGGAAGGTCAGCGATAGGAACTGCTCACATGTTGCAGTTTCTATGAAGCTGCAGAAAAGCCCACTATGAACACTACAAAGCTGAGAACATTTCCCTAGTCTTTGATTTCTTATTTTTGAAAGGTTGTAATGGAGCCAGCAGGTAGTGTAAGACAAGGAAATGTTTTAGCAGACAATACCATATAGCTGAATATCTTCTATAGCTTTATACTATCTATACATTCCTTTGCTTTGTGGAAAGACAGAGAGCTGCTGCAAATAAAACTAAGGTCTCTAGAGGATAATCATGTAAGACAGCAATTATGCTCTGCAGCACTTATTTACCTGTCTACAGTCATAGGCAGGTATTAATGACAATGGAAAAAGCAGTCAATGATAACATCAGATGAAGAAAGTATATCAGCATAAGTATTAAAATACCTGACTGGAATCATTCAGTTTTGTGTCAATTAGCAGAGGTGGAAGAGAAAGACATGCTCTTTTCTTTCTTATTTTGCCATGCTTTAAAAGTAGAACAAGTAAAATATTGCCCAGCCACCTGATCTTCTTAGATGAATTCTGTTGTAAAGTTACACATTTGTGCCTGAAGACCAAAATGACCCTTAGCGCTGTGGATTAAAAGACACAAGACCAAAACCATTTTCTAAGTGCAGTTTCATGGGATGGGGTTCTTATTTCTGGTCTCTGCCTTAACTGAATCAGACCAGCAAAATGTGATGTTCCAAATACAACAGGCAGGAAAAGGACAGGAGTTGTGTGGCCTCCATTTCTTCCCATCTCCCCATGTGGACCGGTTCAGCTGTCAGGGACAGCCTCTCTATATCAATCCTTATTAGTCCCCTGACTATTTGAGATGTCAAGTTCCTTTTTACATGGCCACAGTTTCCATGTTTACTGTGATTTACTACTAATCCATTCTCTTTCTAACTTCATTTTCAAAGCAATATGTCTGAAACGCCTCTGACATTGTCTTCTTGGAGGTGTCTGAAACTTGGTGAAGCTCCAGTTTTATTTCTTGCCTAGCTGATCCAGTTCAGAACTGTCATCTCTTAGCTTTTTTCCCCTCTGAAATGATTCACTTATAAACTTCTTTCTCTCTGAATCAGCCATCAGACACTTGAGAGCCCAAGAAGTAGCAGTAAGCTCCTTTTTCTCATTCTTATACCACTATCTGTGTCGTATAAAATCAGATAGCAAAAAGGGGTAAGGCAGTGTAGGAGACCTTCATCGTGTGCCCTAAAAATCTTTATGCCAGAAAACAGTATGAGACTGCAGCACATATTTATTGACACCTTAACTAACTGAATTTATGTTAACAGTGGATTTTTACAATGATTCCACCATAATCAGGATTTTTTGAAATGCCGATTTCATCTTTTCTTTTGCATTCAAAGGCATAAGAGAGAATTTTGTTGAACTCTAATAAAAAACATTCTTAGGGCTTGGTATTGCAATTATTGGGAACTGAGGCTGTTAAAAATGAAATGACAGTTCTGTATTAGCTAATGGCATATTTTAGGAATAATTCCTTTTTATTCCACAAAAATCTCAATATTTACCTCTATTCAGTCTCTTAAACAACATGATAAAAGCTTATTAAAGCTGTGTTTTTAAAATATGAGATTTTCTTCATTCCTTTTATCCTCTGTGGAGTCATTTGCCTTAGAGGATTCCTATTGCGACTTCTTGTATCTTCAATATAAACTGCTTCTACTGAGTTTCAAGCAATTGGTCCTGTCAATATTATTTCAGGGTTTGTTGGTTTCAGGAAACAGAGTTATCACTGTTAGAGCATTATTGGTATGTTCACTAGGAGAAAAAATGTGCTTTACATATGTATTTATAAATTATTCTTTGATCAGCCTGTCAGTACTGTACACTTAGAACAGCACTGAAATAGTAATAATAGGGGGAAATAGCAGTATCACCTTTATCCCTTCTAAAAATAGTGCTGCCACAAACATTAGAAAGGCAGGGCATGGGAAATACAGCTCATGCTGTGGCATCACAGCTCTTGGGAGAGGGGCTCCAGAGTTCCTGGGAGAGTAGAGCAACAGCAGGGCTGGAAACACTGGGCTTAGGCTTGCAGTGCTCCTGCCTACAGTTACCTGGAAAAAGAAATAGCCCAGGTCAAAATCTGGTTTAAAAAGTCTGTGTTTAAAAACTAGTGAGAACAGGTCCAGCATCAGTATCAGCACTGAAAAAAGTGTGAAAAGGCAGCAAAGTCAGTATGAGCAGATGAAGGGTTTCTGAAGGAGCCAGCTAAAGCAAACTGAGAAGTGCATTTACCAACTCTTGACAGTTCTAACTAGAGAAATTGGGAGCAGATGACAAGGAGGTATTTTTAATATTATTGAAATATATCACAACAGGAAGGATATGTTGGGAAAATCAGACTCTCCATGCGTCTTTGTCCCTGCAAGGTGGTTGACATCCCGGGGATAAAGGATGCTGATGAGTTGGAGAAAGACTGCGGGATCAGTAATGTTTCTTCCTGGTGGAAAAGCAGGCAAAAGCAGTGCCACAGCCAGCCCATGTGATGCTCTCAGGTCATACCCCAAGCAAACACTTGCTGAGCAAAGCAGGACCTTCTTGGGAGTAGCATTTGCACTGAGCAACTCATGAGCTGATTGCTTGTGTGATGGGAACATGTGAGGGTTTTAATCACATCTAATAACAACCCAGCTGCCAAAGGCAAGCAAGAGGATGAGAATCTGATTCTTCTCCACCCAGCATTGTTGTGAAACTGTTGACTTCCATGCTAATAGAGCCAAAACCAGCAGACCCAGTTTTAAAATGTAGTTCTAAGATACAATAGTGTGTTTGTTTTTTGTTTCTTTAATAGCACAGCTAGGAAAGTTGATCCTTCATGGAATACTTTGCTAAAATGAAAAGAACATCAATATTTTTCTTCCAAATAAATACATATTTGAATTTCATCAGACAGTGTCCTTGTAAAAATAATTACAAAAATAGATATTAGCTGAGCATGAACCAAACTATTCCTTGTTTACCTGAATTAGAAAAAGGTTGATTAATGGTAATGAACGTGTTACATTACTCATTTGTCAAAAAAGATCAATAATGTTAAATACCCCAGGAATGTCACAAAGCTGCCTCCAGTGTTGTACAAGTTTTGTGCAAGAACAATTCTAGTGGAAAACTGTCTATCGAAGGGGCCACTCCTCCACACACAGAGTTCTGCCTCCTCCTTCTCTCCTACCCTCCTGCTTGATGCTGAGGAATGACCCCTGCAAACAGGGGGAAAAATAAATCTAGAAAATAAGTATGGTAATTTTTTGCTTTTATTTGGTTATTTTGCAATTCAGATAATTTCATGGGGGCAGGTATAGTTGCAATTAGGCAAAGTGTTAATCCCCAGAAGGGGGATGGGGGAGGATGGGGGAGCTCATCAGTGATGCCCCTGTGCAGTGGAAGGGACTGGGAGTTCCTGCTGGCAGGGCAGCCGCCCCTGCCGGCCCTGCTGCTGCTTGAGAAGAGCATGACACAGCCCAGGAGGAGAGGCCAGAGCGTTGCTTGTGGCAACACTCTCTCCCTGTAGCTCTTCTGTAATTATTTCACAGTTTTTATGTTTCTGTGTGATGCAATGCAAATTCCTGGAGGCAGCAATACTTGCCATGAAGGACCAATTAGTGGTCATCTCAGGAGAACTCACGTGGTTGTATCCAGTTGTCACTGAGTCAGATCCAGAAGTAGTTTATGTGATGAGCAGGGATTGTTTTTCCCATTAAGAGTCTTGCAATACTGGGAAACAGCAATGTGATGGAGCCTACATAATAGTTTGAAACCAGATACTTAGAATTCATAGTAATTAAATGTACACTGACAAGTAATCTTCTGGACAACCTTTTTAAAGTTACTATAACTCTCACTCTGCAGATTTGAGGACAGATGCCCTTAGTTTGTACAGAGGAATAGGATAGAGAGACATATCATCTTCATGATTTTTCACTGATTCCCCTTCTCATCCTGAGTGAGATAATTTAACCTTCCCTTGGCTCACTTTTCCCACCTACAAATTATGTGCATTGTTGTTTAAGTACCTCAGAGAGATATTTCAAATTTTAATTAGTGTTTATAAAATGCTTTGGGTTATTTGGATCAAAGTGTGATTTATTATTCAGCAATGTATGTTATTGTGTGGTAGGTATACACTGCGTGTGCTGCAAAGTAGGGTGGCAGCAAATACACTCATTTTTACTTTGTTATCTGTTTGTGTCATGTGGGCTGTAAGATTCCCTTTTGTTGGTTTCATTTCCAACATATTTGATCAAAAGTGTTTTGATTTTTCACAGCTTTACCCTTAATAGGTATTCTAGTGCATTTTTATGGGAAAAAGACTTAATCATATGAAGGGAAAGGACAACTAATGACCTGATGTGCTAATGCTAATTGGACACCTCCATATATTTTTACTGATCTCTTGTTCTATATGGACATGAATGTATGCATATCATATTGGCTGAAGGTCATGTGAGGTCTGAGTTCTTGGTTGTGATTTTAGGAGAATCCAGTATGAATCCTGTACAAAAATATGCCAAAAAACTCTCCTCCCACACACTAGGCCCCAGAAACATGGAGCACATGGGGAACCTAGGACTGTGCAGGAATGGGAAATGAACCCTTCTAGTGAGATTTGCTTTAACTGATCCCTGTAAGGCAGACCCTGCAGACTGGAGCAAACTGGGGATTGTGTCTGTTTTCTCAGAGAGGTAATTTGCCAGTCGCAGCATCTCCAGATGAGGATATCAGCTCTGAATCAATCAACTTTGTTTACATTTTTCTTAATATGAATAGATTTCTCTGCAAGTTGTTTCAGCTACGGGTCTTATTCCTCATGTTGGGAATGACAGACCAGGCCAGAAAGCTTTTCTGAAATCCACTGAAGTACAAACCCACACTTCCAAAGGTATCCTACCAACAGCATCACTCAGGTCCATCTTATGCACTTGCACATTGATTTGTTTTCATCTCTGCCCTGTCCATTTGCAGGTTTATTTCCTGTGATAATCCTTCTGAGCCCACTCCTTCCTTGTGGGGCAGCCAGCAAGAGAGAGCCAGGGGAAGATGATCCTATGCTTTTAGCTCTTAAAGGAAAACAAGCTGTTAGAAATGTGCATATTTTAAGGGCAGAATAGGATATCCAGTTGTGGAAAATTCACAGCACAGTCCCTCCCGGAGGGAACAGAAAACAGACTGCTAAGAGTGAAATCTTCAGGACAAAACCCAGGGCTTAGGGAAGCTGTGCAAAACCAAGTGGTGGGGGAAAGAGCACTTGTGCTTTACATGATACTGTGGGTGGATTTGCCTTCAGTTATGCTGAGGCATCAAATATCAAGTTCAGAAAAAGAAAAATAGTATCAGACTGGCAGGGTGCAAATATAAACTCTTTATAAGATCAAGTGGAAAGATGATAATATGACAGGCACGGGGAAGCTATGGAGAGGCCACAGAGACTTGTGGTGATGCTTGCAGGGGCTGCAACACCATACCCCCGTCCCCCCCATATTTTAGAGTGTTTAAACTCGGTAGCAGTGCAATTATAGCAAACTAAAACTCAAACTAACTGCTTTGATTACGAGGAATTAGATCAACTGCACTGTTTTGACAGAATTTTAACTGAATGGATGACCTACATAAAAAAAGAAATGAAAAAGGACAAAATTACTGGGTGGTGTTTACCACAAGATAGATTGGAACTCAAACACAGTTTCTTAATTTTAATAACTATGAATTTATTGAAATACATATATGTAAGTATGTAAGATGTACCCCCATGTGCCCCACAATACATTTAGAAATATCTGTCTCAGCTTTGTAAAACACACAAAACTAATTGATTAACAGTGGTTTGAAACAGAGCTGACACTGGCAAATTAGACTTGTAATTCACTATGTCTTAAGACTTGAACTCAATTCTTCTACAAAGAGCTAATTCACTATATGGGGAAAAAGAAGAATCACTCAGGACAGCAGTGAGGTCTGTAATAACCTGTTGTCTCTTTCTTTCCTGTCTCCAAGGCTTCACTTTTCCACGCAACCCTAAGGAGTGGACACAAAAGACTTGTATTTGCTTGAAAGGTGAGAAATAAAATGTATGTCTGGACTTTAGGTGGCTCCACACAGCACTGATTCCTGAGTTTGATTTTCTTACCTGTCTACATACAGCTCTCTCTCAGTTTCTCTGCTATTGTGCTCAGTGTCACTTTTGGTGAAGGAAAGTGGCTGAAATGTCGCTTTAACCAAACATCTTGAGATTTTGGAGACAGGTCTGAAACTGAAAAGAGATTGATTCTCATGGGAAAATCCTGTTGTTGGACAAGGAAATGTAAATCATAGCTGGCTTACAAAACTAGTGAGAAAACAGATTTTTTTTTTTTCCCCTAAATTGGCAAGTGGGGAGGCTAGGCTCTGTCAGGCTAAGGAATCCAGCTTTTTCAGGGCCTGGGCTCCACTGCTCACCTGAATGCATCTGGGAGAAATTCTACTGCTAGTACTCATCCAACACTAAATCTTTCCTGTGTTTTTTTTTCTCACAAGTATCTTCCCAAGGTGTCTTTGACCTCCCTCAGTTCCCATCATCATTGCACAACAACTCTCATCATTCTTATCATTACTTATTTTAAGCTTCTAAATAGTTTTTTTTCCATTGTAGGAATTTCCCTGTGTGCAGCAAGGAAGCCATTCTGCACATTATAAGGGCTAATGCCGAGCTGTGGTCACTGACAAGGGCTGATCCCACCAGGACCCATGTGCAGAAATGAAACTGCCCATGTGGCTGCCTGCCATTTCCCATTACTTCAGTGGCTCCAGAGACTGGCCCTGTGAATGGAGTTACTGCTTTATATTTAGGGAGTTGGGTACAAAACTCTGGAGAGAGTTGGGAATATTAAAGTGGTGTAGAAATCTAGTGCTCAAGAGAAGAATCAGAGGGACGCAGAAGACAGCTCTTCCAGAGAGTCAGGGAATACGAGGTGTCAGGCAAAGTGAAGCAGGGGCAAAGCAAGGGGAAAATGTAAGGTCTCTGGTCTGGGGACCAGCTGTGACTGCCAACAGCAGTGTGTTGTCCTCACAGATCCTATTTCCACCCGAGTAGGAACCAGTGGTGGAGGAGGCTGGATCTCTGTGCCCTCTGCAGGAGTCAAAAGCTGCATTCTACTGTGGCCGAGACATGGCCAGCTGAGTGGTGGAGTAGACCAGATATACACACCAGAGGACAGAGTGTCCGGTGCCTGTACCTCCTCTTGGCTCACTTTTCAGTTTATATTATAGCTCTTTTTCTATGCCTTGCCCACTTAAGGCAGTCATTACTCTTTTATCTCCTAACAATACAGAAAATTTCACCTTCTGCATTTTATATGGCTCTGTCAGTACCCTCTAATATTTTTAATTTCAAGAGCTTTTCCTGAACCTTTTAATTCTAAAGACTAGAAATCTTATTCAGATAGTAATTCAGTCTTTAAAAATCTTTACGTATATATTCACTGCTGTGATCCAGGGTATCTCATTCTTCCATCTCTTCCTAAATCTCTCTTTAGAGTTCATTTATTTTTAGTTTTGCCAATAGTCATTTTCTTCAATAGGAAGTTTTTATATGCTGGAGAATAATTTGAATTTTTTTTTTCTTTCAGGTTTTAGGAAGTTTCTTCTTGTTTTTCCTTCAAAAGATGGTGGATAGATTTGCCATGAGATGATTCCTAGAGAATATGTAAGAGCATGCTAGCATCATCTGATGCCTGTCAAACCAGCCATCTTCCCCCATGTCTCATGCTAGAAATTGAAGCCCAAAGGTAGGTGTCCTCTGAGATGGTGGTAATTTCCAGTAAGCAGATTTAGAGGAAAATATTTTTTTTCTTCTTTCAGGGCTTTCCTGAAGAATTGAAAACATGCTCTCTTTATTTTTATAGCTCACTGGTAGCAGTTCCTCTCATTTACACTTACATACTCATACATACATACAAATGCACATATGGATACACTTATTTGCAGCAAGAAATAACTGTACTAAAATAACTGTACAAAAATCTTTAATGATACTGAGGAAGCAGTCACCTGTTACTCTGCTCTGGCAGTTTCAGCTGTCTAGTGAACTTGAGTTATTGTGGTGATTTATCATTACTGCTTTAAGCCATATACTATATTCTGTACCTATATTTTATATTTATAGCTTCCTGTATTGAATACTTAAATTTTCATCTTATTTTCACAATGAAAGAATTTTTAATGTGAAAAGCACTACCTAAAATTAGGTAATGATTACTCCTTGTCTCATCCTTGATACCTGTTACTTTTTTTTCAAGTGGTTGACCAAATATGTAACCTTTTCACCTGCATTCAGAAATTTGGGTCGCAGGGGTGAATAATGTTAAGGTCAGCAACGGTTGGTAGTTTCCTAGGGATGACTTCTGTCTTAGATGCGTAAACAATCTTGGCTGAGGCTGAAGGTTTTTGCCTAAAGTCCCTGAGAAGTGATGCTGTTGATGATGGAACTGCTGGAGCGTGTCCCCTGCCAGCAATGCCTTCCTAGGACATTCCTCACTTCCTTTGGCTGCTTATTCTCACCTGATCAGAGCAGCTCCTGTCTTTCTTGGTTGCTCTGGAGGAACAGTTTCAGGGTGGTTCTGCAAACCAGATCACAAAAATGAGCCAGGCAGAGGAGCTGAGAGGTCTGGTGGTAACACAGCACCCTTTCACCAGTCTGATTTCATGGGCCATGATCTGCAGAAACAGAATGGGCAGCACCTGGAAGGGGAGGACTGGGGTTAGCAGCCACAAGCTCTTCCCTACTGGAAAAAAATGGCTTCACCACTGAAGGAAACATCAGTAACTACAGAGACCATAAAACAAAGTAGGAATGTCAAAACCTTTATTAATTAATAATAATTGATCTTGGTAACAGCCTTTGCTGCACCTTGAGGTCAGTTTAGGGCTGTGCCTAACTTTCTGCCTCTTGTTTTGCACAGTTACGCACTAATTTGCACTACCTACACAGTAGTTACCATTTCTTCCCTCCCCTGGTTACAATACTTGAATATACAGTAGTAGTTACTCAGTTTAGTTTTCTTGTTGTTGCTACTGGAGGAGAGACAGCAGAGAGGAGGAGGTAAATAGCAGATTTGATCTTTAAATTGAACTCTGCAGGACAGGAGACGTTACAATGCTTGGTTGATGGCAGAGCCTGAAATGCAAGACAACTCTTTGCCCCTGAAATGCTACCAGCCTTCTTTACTCCACCTTTCAAAATAAAACACAAAATAAATAAAGCTTCCAGCATCAGTAAACTTCCTGCTGTTTGAACTGGCAGCTGGCCAACTCATTTGGACTGTTCTCCCCACTGGTATAAAACACCCATGCAAGGCAGGAGAAAAAGGTGAGGAGGCCCCTATGATGGCATATAAAAGAATGCCTTGCCAATATTCTTATTTGAACAATATAACAGAAAATCTTGGACTCAGTGTTAACAAGCTTACTCACACCCTTTTATAACTCTAATTTTTTTTTTTTTGAGCATTTATCACTTAAAACCATGCAATTGTTTATCTGAGTGAACAAATATACAATACCCATTCCTCTTTGAAGTTTTAGCTGGGATTCAGGAAAATAGGAAGAAAAAATATCTGTACATAGATGCAGCAGTTTTCTGGGATTTTAGTCTCCCTCCTGGACAGCAGTGGCACACGTGTTTAGATTCTCTGGTGTATGTGTTGGGGTTCCATGGCTGAATGCATGAATTGCACGGGCAGTGGACTGAGCTGCATTTTCAGCATGGTTTCTGCTCAGGCACTTATAGGTATTTATGATTTGGTTTTAGAAACATCCAGACTCTGCCCCACATGCTCTAGAAATTGAAAACCAGAATGGTCCTGCAGAAGTACTGGCTGCACATAGGCTATTTTTTGACTGCTGATGTTTATGCAGAGATTGTTGATAACAACTGACAATTAAAAAGCATTTGATATAAGTGATGAAAACATCTACCTGGGAGGTTTGCCCAGTGTCAGCTACCTTGAGACTTGAACCCAGGTTACTGTCTGTACATTTCAGTCTGTGTTTCTGGATTTACACAGGTGAAATGTTGACCTAGAAGAATATGGAACAAACCACTACAGCTTTAAGCTGCAGAGGTTTATAAAAAAAAAAAAAAAAAAAAAAAAAAAAGGGCAGAAACAAAGGCAAGCAGATGGCTAAAGATGAAGGTCACATCAGATTGAGAAGTTTGTCAAAATGTGATGACATAGGTAATCTGTAAACTGTTATTGCACCTAGCTGGAGGTGCTGAAAAACATTTTGAAATTACAAAAAACACTGGAGTCACCAGCACACAGGCAGGAATGATAGCCTGGAGTGGTTCTGCTCTATGGATGAATGCCAGATGTGGAAAGCGACATATCTGGAATTAATGATATTAAACATGCTTTTCTTTTATGCTCAATAATAACTCTATTATGATTGATACAAACCGCAGACACTTTATCTAGTACAAATGGAATCGTCTGTCATTGACTATATTAAATCATCAATTTCTGCATGATGAGAATCGTTTAGGGTAACTAATCATCTGTCTCGTTCTGAAGTCTTTAAGGCTGATCAGATAACGTTTTGAATACTGCCTGAGCAACCATGACAATCTAACCCTTCCATGTAAGGATTGAGAGGGGCCCATTATGCCGTCAAAGCCTGTGGAAATATCACAGCTCTTTCTCTACATAATACCCTGCTGTAAATAAATCACTCTCCACCGCAAACTTTATTGATCACAAGCACTTCCATGCTTGTGTCTAGTGAAGTCTCTACAGAATAAAATGCTGCTTTATATTTTGTCTTGTCAAAATATTAAACGGCTCTGTCAAGCGGAGTCAGGCTAGCAGTGATGGTGTAATTCTGCTGTAGCCCTTCTCATTCCCTCTTTCTATCTCAGCTGCCAAGCTTACAAAGCAGGATTTTTTTTATAAACTTTCCAATTATAGTCTCGTAAGATTATGAAGCCTTAAGATAAAGTGTCCTAATTTAGAGTGGTAGAGTACTGGAACCACTAGACAAGGGCCTGTTAGATAAAATATTTCTCACAAGAAAAAGATAACCTGGCTTATTTATATACACAACATTAATGGGCAATAGGAGATAGCCTGGAATATCCCTATTATTTTACCAAGTGAGATAGGAGAGAAATTTTTGAATTAATTCAAGCTCAAAGTGTTTATTATTCACAGACAAAAAAACATACCTTTTATTATGAGACAAATGTACCAAAGGAGGAAACTGAGAGACTCCAGGTTAGCACAGAGCTTTGCATTTTCATACCCTATCGTTAGTTTGTAATTCTGTAAATAAGATAATGTATCTGTAGTGATACAGAAGCGCCGTCAGGGTTTGAGGGGGAGGGAGGACTGCTCCTGCCTCCGACTTCAGCTCACGTTGTGTTTGTCGTTGGATGGTCTCACTTCAACACTGCTTAGCCACACAGAGCGCTGCTCTTTTTTAACACTCTGCGAATCTCCGGGGGAAAAACCTGGGGTCTTGCAGAGCTTTGCTGAGAACAGCCAGGGCAGATTGTAAGGAGATTTGGGGCTGTCCTTGGGAAGAAGCCGGAGCACTTTCAGGGCTGCTTGACGTTGTAATAGTATTCACTACCTCAGGACTGCAGAATCTTAAGCTCTGTCAAGCATTCCCATATGCTTCCCTCTCCAGGAAAGGCGAGTAAGAGCCAAAAGTGGTGGCAAAAAATTCTAACCTGTGCTGAAAATAAGGCTGAAACACAGAAACAGGGAACTGACAGTGACTTCCTGACTTCTGGGCTTCTCAGGGAATCGGAGAAAACCTGGTCTCAAAATCACCATATTTTATTCCCTTCCCTGTTTGATTTTCATGCAGGTAGAGTTTCTGTTCAGGGAGCATAAATGTGGAGCGCACAACCAACCTTCTTTCTCTTGGTTGTCTATTTTTTTTTTCCTATGACAAATCAAAATCCATATTAGGTGAGAGAACAGCAGAGAGACCATCTGCAGAGGAAGATGGGCAATTGTGAAAAGAGGTCGAGAACAGAATAGGGAAGAAGGAGCAGCAGAGCCAGGGGTCAGCGGAAGGACAGAGGCCGTGAGTTGGAGGTGTACCCACTCATCCCACACGTAAGCTCCTTTCTCTGAGGCAGCGGGGAGCGATCTCTCTGAAAAGCACCTACCGCAAGGAAGTCCTGACTCTGCTGTGCCTTACAGATATGACTCAAACAGAGATACTCAGTCTCAAAATGAAAGCAGGCAGAGTGAAGTTACTGATGTGTCGGACACTTGACAGTGAGGGCTCCTGAGCAGCAGAGTGCTGGCTGTCCCTGTGAGTGACAGGCGCACCATCAGGTTTTCTAAACTGCATATGCAATCACCCAAAATAGGTTTTTTGTGTGATCAACGAAATTTACTTTTTAAATTATGCTAGCCAAAAAGTATTCCAGTGACCTAAAGCAGACACGGGCAATCTCTGAGCCAAGTAACTGCAGGAGTATTTAGAAGTCCTAAAATGTTCTGGCCACTCTTTGTCCTTCCTCTTCCTGGTCTATGAATTGTTCCCTTCCGAAAGGGACTTAAAGATTCCCTTACAAGACTTCAACAACTTCATTTTCTCCTTCTTTTTTACCTTTGGTGTTGCCCAATTAGGGGAAAAGTGAGGTGCCTATTACATCAGTAATGGCAATAGTTAATGTCAGGAATACAGGCTGTGAAGAAGCAGTTGTTTGGTTAAAACCTTCATTAAATCTCTTTGAATAATACAAATTTGTAAAATTATTTTTTTATGGAAATCTTGCAAAGCACAGAAAGCTGTGAAATTCAGTGATTACTGCATTAGTAATTACTATTGCTCTGAACTAAAGTAAAAGGCAAAGGCATCAGTAGTTGAATACTCTGTCGACTTCCAGTGCTTTATTTTCTAAATAAAAAGTGTTTTTAAATTACTAAATGAACACTAGATTGCTCTTTCCCAAATTTTGTGTGTTCATGTTTCATCTACTTTCTTAAGAAATTATGTTTACCTGGAATACCATTGCTTGCTTCCCTTGTTTTCTTTATGCAGTTTCAACAAATTGCAGTCTACCATCCAAACTTTCTTTTGAGATTGATTTCAAAAGGAATGGACTTTAAAAATAAGAATGGCTTGTGTTATGGACGAGTATAAATACATCCATAACTAACATACTGATTTATCTGTTTGCAGACATTCTAGGATAGTTCTAGGTCATAGTTAAAAATGTATAGCAAAGAACATAAAAAAGAAAATAAGAATAGTGTTCTCATTATTTAAAATGATCGTTTTTATAAGTATAAAAAGAAGACCAACAGTAAGCAGCAGAGTTTGCATGAAATGCGATAAAACATTTTTGTTATGCAAACAGAGTTAATGTAATTAAGAAAATGCACTGTGACTGGCTTCAAGTTAGAACTAAGCTGCAGGGCTCAGAAACAATGGGTGAAAAAAAGCAAAAAGTTATTACTCATAAAAGGTAACTATTAGTGACAAGGCAGTCTATAGTAACACCAGAGATTACTCTGGTGTCAAAGAACTGCTTTTCATGGCTGAACAACTTCAGGATCAAACACCTGGAACAAGATAAACAGCTTTACTTAAAACATACTTCCATGAAGTAGTTTGCTGTCCTTTAACTTTCACTACTTTTATGGGCATGGTTATTAGGAGGAAAAAAGGAGGGAGGGAAAGGGAGAGAGAGAATGGATCCCTCAAGAGTGGTGTGGTTTGGTCAAAACCTCCAGACCTTGAAAATCTTTGCATACTAACATCTGAAACAGGTGGTCCTGGGCTCATTTTGTGAGCATAAGTTGCTGTGTGTCGACCTTATGCTCCCGAGCCTTCTCAGATGTGTAGCCAGGAGGGATCTGTTTGACTACATGTGATTTTTTTATATCTTTCAGCTAAATCACAGGTCTTAATGCAAAATGCACTCAGAGACAGCACAGGGAATTGTGACACTCCCCATAGGAGTTTTTCACTATAAACCAATAAATGGATTACACTGATCTGTGTAGTTTTTTCATCTGTGATTGCTAAAATGTGGATAAAGTCTTCATTTTAATATTTAATAGTACTAATCTTCATTTAATCAGCAATACAAGCATAATTTACTGGAGACCTCATAGACTATTGTGAGTGGAGATTTTCTGTGCTAGTTACTAAGGGCTGGGAATAGGGCAGGCACATAAGAAAAGAAAATAAAATTCTCATCAATGGCGTGCAGAAAGCTGGAGACGCAAAGAGAGAAGGGAAGATGCAAATAGCAGTAGTGGGTGAAAGCATGGGTATTGCTTCACATTTAATGACTGACTGCTTTAAGGACCCCAGTCATCTCCTCTGGCCAATCATTAACTGCTTGGAAATATCCTCCCATTAGCTCTTATTGTTAACAACAAGTTACTAATACATATTTAACAGTATTCATTATTTTTTTAACTGCCTCGTAACAGCCTCAGTGAGCGAGCATGAGCAGAGGGAAACTGCATCCCCAAGCTCTGAGAGGCGGAGGAGAGGATGGAGGAGCTGCCTTTTCCCCGGGCAGCCGCGGCGCTGCCCTGCCCGTGTGCGAGCCCGCAGCCCTGCCCTGCTGAGACGCGGCCGAGCCCGGCCTTTGTTCCAGGAGCCCTTGGAGCGCGTGTGGCCAGGCACATGCGGCAGAAGCCTGGTTTTCTGAAACATCAGCGCTGCAGATTGAAAGCAGTGTTGAGCATACAAACTCTTTTTCTTCTTTTTTTTTTTTTTTTTTTTTTTTCTTTTTTTTGTTACAACAGTAGATAATTATGTCACAAGTAAATGTCCAAGAACATTTCTAGGTTTTTTTTTCTTGGGACCGGAGTTTTAAATTTTTTTCTTCCAAACTCTGTTCTTTCATTGGTCTGTATCATGTTTTTGAAGACAGTAGGAATTTAGAAAAACAGCTAAACTACTGGTGTGATATTAAAATGCATTATTTTAAACATAGGTAGTAATGAGTTTAGAAGTTATGAGTCTTCAAAATTCTATTAACTCATTTCCAGATGGATAAACAGAAATGCACAAACCAGACTAACTTGTAGGGAGTAACAGGACATGAGCCTGAAGGCCTGCCCTGTATGTGTGTCTCACATTGACTCAAAAGATCCCTAGGCAGAATTTGTTATCTGAGGAAGTGAAAGTAGACAATTTATTGCAGTTAGATCCTCAAAAACAGATTCACAATTATCAAATAACAGAATCTGTTAGTTCTGCTGCCTTCAGTAAAATATCAGATCTCCATGGAAATAGGATTACAGGAGAAACCATATTAGATTAGGGTTCATCTGGCTCAATTTCCTGTCTTTGACAGTAGCCAGTACTACAGAGGAGGGTAGCACAAATAGAGTATTAAATGCACATAATTTTTCAGTCTAAATGTATAGAATCTGACTGTAAAATCATTCTGTCTTTCTCCTGCTCTATGCTTCGTCCTTTCACTTTCCTCTTATATATCTTTGGCCCTCTGTCTCCTGAAGTGTAATGCTTTCTACATTTTGGGCTTTACTGGAAAAATGATTGACTATTTGAACTATCTCTGAGTCATATGACACTGGTTAAATGGTGTCTGGAGTATAAAAACTTGGCAGAGTGCATTTTTTGAGGCTTGAGCTTTGCCTACTCACTTGGAGTGCTGTTGTGGCTACAATACCAATACCAATACAATGTAGTATTACTATTTTGGATCTGTAGACTAGTAAGTAGTGACTGATGGTTGTAAACTAATCAGTGTGAGGTGCCAGTGAGGAGGTCAGAAATCTGCTACAGATGTTGTTTGCAATGCAAAGATCTGCTTGCCTCAACTTAGGACCACAAGTTATGCTGGAAACCAAAACTTCCATTGTTCCCACAGCTCCAGGCATACCTCCTCCCCAAGGAACTAAAGGTAATATTTGTGGTTTTTGCCATAATTATTTTTCTTCACAGGGAAACGCAAGTGAAACAGACCACGGCTGGATGTGGAGGTACTTAAGATACACAAAAATATTCTCACTTTTGAGCACTCTTTGAGACCCTTTCCTTTGGGGTATTTTGGGTTTTATGGGCTGGGTGCAGAATTTTTTTTTTTTTATTGTAGGCTCCTATAGCAAGCATTTGACCCAAAGCATATGGAAGAACTGCCCCTGTGTTTGCATTGAGACCTCATTGATCAGTAGTTTAACAAAGAACAAAGAGACCATGGTGCACACACTGGGAGCTGTAGTACCACTTGCCCGAGCAGCACACTGGTTAATTGTACGCAGCAGGACATCTTATGTGCTGCCAAAAGATGTTGGAGTAGCTATGAAATAGTGACTTGAAGGGTTAGTAACAAATCAGTATTACCTTCTGGGCTTAGGCTGAGGAGAAAGGGCAGCTCCTTAAGGATTTTGTTTTGTTCTCCCTAAATAAAACCTCTGGATCCAACAGGGTAATGTTTTGTCTTACCAATGCATCTGTTTCTTTCTTGGTAAATAATATTTTAATTCCATGTGTAGCTAATGTTTTAAAGATAAGTCATTAAAGAAACAAATTTTAATTCTAGATTTCCACAGACTTATTAGGATTATAATGAATTAAAACATAATGAAAAATAGCCCGATTAAGGTTATTAAGAGGTTATATCATCTTTAAGCCGTACCTCTGTTGAAAGAGGCTCATGAAAGGAGGAGTGTCTGTCAGCTGAGACGTCTGCAATTTGATTAAAAGCGTGAAAAAAGGCGCAAATACTTCTCCACCTGGAAGGATAAAAGACAAAGATTTACTGTCACTGAATGTGCCAAAAAGTCCTTGTCTTCTGTGCTGCTCAGTCTTGAGAATGTCCAATTCATTTTTCATGTCCAGCTACAAATGAAATAGGGAGAAATTACTGTGATTTCTTCAGATGTTTGAATATTAGCAAATATTTGGAATGAAAACTATTAACACATCAGAAATGAGAGGCTTTTAAAATGGAGAACAGGAAGCTGGTTATTGTCTGATAGATTTTTTTCAGGATCCTTATATTGTGCTGAAGCAAAGGGAAATTAGTGAAAATCCACTAAACCAGCCATTCTGCTGTGCATGCAGAAAGCCAGAATTCCTTATCAAGCCTCATAATACCTCATCCACATATTAGAGCTTGCCAAATAAACTAACAGTTACATCAGTCCTGCAGCTGTTTTCAGGAGGCCACAGCTCCCTGAACCTGAAACTTTGACTGCTGACAACAAGTTGCTTGAAGCAGAAATGTTATTGAGAAGCCACCTTCCCTGTAGCATCCCTGCTCCTGCTGCCACCTCCAGCTTGGTGCCTCCATCTGCCCGGTGTACCGTGGGGCAGCAGTGCCAGCAGGCTCTGTCCACGAGGTCCAGGATGCTGCTGAGTTTCTCATCAAACACCCTGTGCTGCAGGGACTCTTTCCTCCAAGTACTGCCGACAGCCCTGACTGTGAGTTTGACAGGCGTGCACTTGCCTATGTTTATAATGAAGATGCTATTGGCAGACCCTCCACAGGCTGGGTAAGGTGATTTCTTTAGCCAGAGATTTACAAGATTTTGCAGGAAAGCATTCTCAGATTTTCAGCATTTTTTTAGATGATGCCACAATGCAGCCATTGCCAATATTCAGCTTTGGGAAAGGTTCCTGAAATATTTTTGGCCTCTGACTTTTCTCTCTGCACTTATAAATATCCTTGATAAAGTACTAGAAGAACTAGATATTTACTGGACCCCATACACTGCCAAATCTATCTTTCTCTCTTTACATTTCCTTATCTAATTTTGTATTTCTTACTCTAGGCCACCAGGTGCAGGAGTTGCATGTTGTGAGATTCAGATACAATGCATTCCCTCGAGGGACAGAGTACAAAAGTAAGTTGCTTACTTTTTTTACTCCACTTGTGAACTCTTTTCTTCTGTAAATAATTACTATTGAAGCAGTTCACGCTTTCCCTTTGTAGCTGTTCCTGATGTTTACTGAGGCTGAAATGCAAGCACAGTATTCATACCTCTTCCTAAAATCTTCATGCATTCATCCTAGTATCCTAGCACTTAGTTGGACTAGGATATCAGACCATGTTTGAAAGCGGTCTTTCCAGAAGAAAAACTTCCAAAAAAGCTAACTATCTTTTACCCACATTAGTGTAAGATGTGGAGGCAGGAGACAGAGAAGCTGCCATACAGGAAGAGCTGCCCAGTGCTTGTGACTTAAATGCAATATCTTATACCTTATGCACTGTAGGTAAATCATTCATAGTTGTGCTTGGCCAGTTGTGCAGCATCTTTTCTGAAGGAGAAAAATTACCTTCTGACTCCCACAGAGTATCATTTTCTGCCTTAATGCATGAGAAAACTCTACTGCTCTTTGCTTAAAGAAATAATTTTTTCCTTCCAATCTTCTACTTTACTCAATTGGAATTAAGTATTTTCTGGAGTGCCCAGCAATTCAAGGGTGCACTTTTACCTGGCCTTGGATCTGGCACTTTCAGTGCATTCTGTGTAATTGCAGCACTTTACCTTGTTTATGAAAATGTTGTTTGCTTTTATCAACCAAGGGTGGCATCCAGGAATGCTACATTTATGCTTTAAACACCAAAAGACTTCAAAATGCTAAAGATGAGAGTACACTTTATTGTAAGCATGACAGTAGCAAGTTAAAAAACTGTTTCATCTTTAGCCCTCAATGGTGGCATGCTGCTCTAGCTATAGGATAGGCTGTGCAGGGGTAGGGAGCCGTGATGTTCCAGCTGTGCTCCTGTAACTTGGATATTTGCAGCTGACATAACTAGTCCTCTCAGCTATTCTGTGCTGCAGGAAAAACAGTCAAGATAGCTGCTGTCTAGGCACCATGACTGACTGCCATGGATTGATCACATAGCATCTCTTTTTTAGCAGCATTATTCACATGAATTACTAACTTCAGCCATGAAGCCATGCAGTGGATTGCAGAAGTCTGTTATCTCACATAATAAATTAGGTTTAGTAAACCAAGCCTTAAAATAACCGTCTCATTTGAAACTCAGTCTTAGGTTTTCAGGTCATATTTTTTAACAAATTAACCTGAAAACACCTCTGGCATGAGTAATGTTGAGAATGATGTACATTTCCCTTGCTATGGGCTAAATCTTCCATCCTGCCAACTGTGCCTGTAAGGGATGTGTATGCAGGGGTAAAGCAGAAATGCCTTGCACCCACAGCTCCCAGCCTGGTATCTGCGTGCACTGCTAAGCCTTGGTGCCAGCAGAGGGGCACATGCTCTCACAGAGCATCCCAGCTTTTTTTCTCTTCATCTCCCCTCAGCTGGGTGAAGGGTGGAAATACAGACACTTCCTTTATCCTCAACATCTTTGAGGTGATGCAAATCTGGAGAGTAACTAAGCTGTCTTTTTTTCTTCCAGCTGATGGGTTTGCTCTGAATGTATCAATCCAGAGAGATCTGCAGAGGAGAATGAAGGCGGGGACTTGTGCACATGTGAAGCTGCTGTCTCCAAGTGGCCTTTGGGTCCACAGAACCAGAACAGCACATTCATGGTAAGTCCTGGATTACAGAGTTTTGTTTTACAAAAGAAACAAACACAAAGCATTTTAGGTAGTGTTAGACACAGAGTGACATTAAAAAGCTCTCCAGCTGCAGTCTAGTTAACATACTTAGTGTCACACCATTATGCTTCTTGTTAAAAATATTTAAAAGCCTGGAGGACTTAGCACTTCTGCTTCCTCACACAGGAAAACACTCAGAAGAAAAATGGCAAACTATTTTGTTTAGCATGAGGTAAAAACTCCTCAATTCTAATAACAAAGGACCAGATACCCCCTTCAGTGAAAGAGTTATTCATTTTGTTGTACTGCTTGTGCAGAATAGGTTTGCTCAGGCTACCAACAAGGTAATCTCTTTGAATTTTGGCTTGCATTTTATTAAGACCTGAATCAAGACCACTAACTTACTTTACTCAGGCCAGCAAGGACAACTGCCTTCATAACTGTACTGGCTGATAAAACATATGAGACTTGGAGCAGTATTTAAGAAAAAACTTAGATGAGATGATATCCCATTAAACACAGCCATTGTTGATAAAATTGCTAATGCAGAATCTGATTTTGTTGGCTTCAGGAATGTTTCTAGAAAAGCCAACTCAGTATGTCTCCTTCTAACCTAAAATTAGGACCGGAATGATAATATCGTGATTTTCCTGTTATATAATAGTGACATAACAGTGTGACAGAAAGTGACATAGACACATAAAGAAAGCCCATTTTTTCTTAGTCTACCAGAATGTGTTATGTCAACCAAAAAAAAACGTATTTTAACTACATTTCTGGGAAAAAAATCTCCTTGGAAAATATGGTCAGGATATAGCCATGAGAGCAAGACACAAGAAGGAACTAGAAGCTGTTTAAGTAAAGGAGAATAATAAAAAGAAAAAGCATTATGAACCTATAGAGGGTTAATGTATGCATGTATATACATGTGGGTGGATTTTCAGACTTCATAGCAGAAATTGGTTTACTTTTCCTGTACTTTAGTTAAGGAAAATGCATGTGATACTTGCAAGCACCAAAAAAAAAAAAAAAAAAAAAAAAAAAAAAAAGACAGTAAAGAAAACTCAAATATTTCAGAAAATTCAAGATCAAAAAAAGAGCAAGGAAACTGGTAAAATTTAACAAATTTAGCTGAATGGTCAGGATAATGGTTCAGTGTTGACAAATGTAACATAAGAAGGAATATTTTAAGCCATCAAAATACATCATTATTGTCACTCGAGAGGAGACCTGTGCCTTCTTCTGGATGGTTCAATGAAAGTCTCTGCTCTGTATAGAGTAAGGGTCAAAGAAGCAAGCAAACTGTTAGGGTACGAAAGGATTGGGAGAGAAATAATGCCCAAAATCTTATAATGTCATTAAATAAATCAGTGGTATGCCCTGACCTGGAGTACTGTATTCAGTTGTGGTTATCCTGCCTTGAAGAGAATGTATCATAAATAGATGAAGTATAGAGATGAGCGGTGTAATTGATTAGAAGCATGAAAAGCCCTTCATTTCAAGACAAATTAAAAAGTTTATTTTTTTTTTAGATGAAAGTGAAGATGAACTATATGGGTCACTTATAATAATGGGTACACAGTGTATACAAGAGGTTATTTATTTAATAAGACAACAAGTTAAGAAGAAGTGCACTGAAGTTAGTAATTATTGCAATTTATGATTAATTATTAATTTTTCTTTGGAGCTCATTGCAAGTTGGTGGCCAAGACTTCAGCTGAATGCAGACTTCAGTTGGATACGTATTTAAATAAATATATCACCTATGCTGCTGTCCACAAGATCTAAAAGTTTTTTTCAGTTACAGGCTACCCTAAGGGTGAACATTAGCCGAATTATAAAGAGAGTTAAGAAGAAATCTTTCCTGTGGGCCGATTATTTCATAAATGTTTACTGCAGGGTTTCTGACACCTCTCCCTGAAACACACCTGGTACAGGCCACTGTCAGAGAGCATATCAGAGGAGATGGACCACTGCTCTGATCCAGTGTGTCAATTCCTATGTTGAATCAATGATACAGAGATGAAAGGTTCGATATCCTATTATCAGTCTCTTGAACCATCAAATTCTCCTCCTCTTCCCCATTCAGCTATTGATTAAATTAAATGCAGCAAGGTAAATGGGGACAGGAAAGAAATTCCTTATCTTAGCAGAGCTCTTTGTCTATGTGCTTTAGTCTGCATTATAAGGAGATGGTAACCCCAAACTACTGAGCAATCTGTATACTAGATTTTTTCACAGCAGCCTTTGCACACAAAGATCCCACTATGTGGTTATTATTTTTAAGGCCATTTAAATTTTTATTATTTTTAGATATATAAGTATGCATTTTCTGCTCATTACATGCTGCAGTTCTGGGGCAAAAAAGAGGTACAAAGAGACTGTGAAGGACAAACCCCCACCATTCATCTGTATACATGAGCCATGCTGACTGCTGTATGTTTTGGAAAGATCCTCTGTAGATTCACCAATCTAAAGAAATAATGAGCTTAAAGCAGTGGAACCTCTGAAAACTGTTGGCAGTTGGATAATGATGGATATGCTACAGAACCCAGAGATCTTGGTGGTGGAGGATGAATGATGCATATAATGAAAAGGAGGCTGAAGCCAATCACCTTCCCTGTTAGTATAAACACGTAAAATGCAATTCACTGTGATGATGGTGGTGGTGCATTGCATAATAAATGATGTGTCTGGATCATAAAGGCAATATTTTATGATAGAAAAGTTTAATAGAAAATGTATGTAAATGAGTGTAACTTGCCAAATGATGCTTTTTGACTCGAGTGTAAGAGGAGAAAATAATTTCTTCTCCAGCACATTTGCAAGTTGAGCTGAAAAATGCCTGTGAGTTCCACTTTCCAATTTCACTCACATTTTCAGACATAGAGGGGATAATAGATTAGTTAAGAGTTGTGTTTTATTGCTGTAAAACTGCTCAACGTCGTGCAAAATTTTTGAAAGTGCTATGAGTGAAAGTTAGTGGTGAGGAAAATGTGGAAATTGCTGATTAATAGAGGAGCAGGACTCAGCCAAATCCTGTTCCAAAATTTCCAGGGCTTTGCATGGGCTTAAAATTAACCTGGAGGGCCATAAATGAAGATTATCCCAGCAGAGAAGGTTTAATAAGCAGAAAGCTCCAGTGGGGGGAAAAAATACCCAGCCAGATAAATAAACAAAATGCTGGAGAGTAAGACACTGGTGAGAGCCAGGAATGCCCTTGTGTGTGCCACAGCCTGCAGTGGTGCCCTGCGAGAGGCGCAGCCAGGCTTTAACCACACCCTCGGGCACGTGCTGGGATTCCCAGCCTTGTCCTGGGCAGGACCAGGAGCAGGACTTTGATAATCCTTATTGGGTCTCTTCCAAATCATGGGAAGACTCTTCTAAAGGACCTCCTCTTCTTAAGATGAGTATGAGGCATGTTGTTCAGACAGGAAATGTCATTATTTAGCTAGGTTTAACTACTAATAAAAAAGGGAATGGGATATTTTGGTGAGAGTACAGGACTGGGTTATTTGGTTTTTTTTTGTGGTGTTGGCTACACTTCTAGTGAATTCGTAGTGTTTGGGTTTTTTTAATAATTTTAGTGAAACATGCTTTATTTTATGTATTTATATATTTAAAAAGTGTATATATATATATATATATATATATATATACACACAAAAAAAATCTGTGAGGAACTTTTTACAAAAAATTATTTTAATATTCCAACAAAAAATTGTGATATACTATAGAAAAGTAAAATTCAATAAAATTTTCTAAAATAAATTCTAAGCAAAATTTACACATCATAGACAGCCAAAATACTGATAAAAGCACCAAGTTGACATTTTGAAACATTTTGATGCAAAAAGTAGATATTTTTGTGTGACATTTCCAAAGCAAGTTGGGATTTTTTTTTGGTAACTGTTCTGCAGAAATGTTTTATGATTCAAGAAGCAAAAGTCAAACTTTCAGAATTCCCATGTAACATGAATTCCATTGGCTGATCAGCTCTTGTTCATGCCCTTTGAGGAAGAGCTGAGCCTATCAACATAATAGAAATCTGTATTTCCACACAAGAAGTTTCAGTTCAAATTTGAATTCTAGCAGTCTCACATAATTATCCTTTTTGGCAAATTCTGTTGAGAAAGAGTGGGTGTAATATTTTGTCACTTGGAGATTTTTTTGAGGTAACAGCAAATCAGAGCAGAAAAGCATAAAAATCATATTTGAAGGGGATTTTAGGAAATTATTTCATTAGCTGAAACTGGAAGCAATTTTCTTTATTTAGTCAAACACTATACTGCCCCCACCTAGACACAAGGTAAATAAATCATCACCAAAGGATCTTATCTTTGTCTCAGCAAAGCAGCATTCATTTCTGGCTAGTGGGTAGGTGTCCCAGATGTGAAAGATGTATAAGGCTCTCTTGTTACTAAATGCCACAGCTGAAGCACTGGTTTTCTAGAACTGCACATAGGTCATATTAAACAGCTATAAACAACAGAAAAGTACAACATTTTTGCAGAAAGGATGGGTTGCCCAATTGTAAATCTTCCTAGGTAGAGTTGGGTAATAAAGCAATCTGTGCCTTTAAGGATGTGAAGAGAGTAGAACATGCTGCTTAATACTGGGATCTCCGAGGATTGGGGAAGGAGTTAAAATTTGGTTCTAGTAATAACAAGGGCCTATGTGAAACTGGACCCTGAATCCTCAGCCATTAGCAGTTGCTGACCTGAGAAGGAATTTGATTGTCTAAACTGAATCACTCTGACACAGATTTCTGGGCTTCATTCATTTCTTCTGTACAGTCACCTAAATTCACATAAATGAATGGAAAAAATAAATTTTAAAATCTTTGTATAAATGTTTACTTATAAAAGAGAAGCAAAAATAAGCTATTATTTCCAGTTTTATTTTCAGATATTATCACCAGAGTTTGATTTTTTTTTTGTATCTAGCTCCACAATATGTTTATTAAAAGAAACCAACATGAGGCAACAACAACTCTACCAGAAATCCCATAGTAACACAAAAAGCAGTACAGCTGTGTTCTGCTGAAATGGTTAATAAGGAAAAAAAAAAGGAAATTAGACCCTTTATTCTAGTGAGCATGCATTTATGCAAAGAGGATGTTTAGCTGGAGGTGAAGAGATGAGGACTTGGCCAGTTATGAACTTGTAGAATAATCATGGGGAAAATGATGAAGTGTTCATAGTGGTATAGTAATGACATACATAAAGCAAATGTGTTATGATTAGATCAAATTGCAAAGAGAAATGAGTAAATGTTGAGAACAATGTCGTGTTCAATGTGTAAACAACACATCTCTCTCCTTAGATAGTGTTGTTATAAGCAAGCAAGAGTTAAAAATACAAGAGCAATTTTTAGAGGCAACCTCATGACTGGCAATCAGTGCTAATAAGATTCTTTTCCTCTTGCAAGATTCACAGAAAGCCCTCAATCCATGCCGAGCACATTCAAAGGCAAGGGACTAAGCGCTCCCCTTACAGGTTCATTATCATTCGCAGGTTATCCCAAGCCAAGTGAATCAGGAAAGCAAATGAATTAGTGAGAATTAAGGAGCCTCTGTGGTCTGAACCCTCTCCAAATCTCAGCTAAGATGAAAGGTAGACGCTGATGTCTTGTGTCCCGGGGTTTTCAGAATTGGAGCCCCAGTGCCGAGCCGCTTCCTCCAGAGCCTTGCAGAAATGTGCAGGCAGTTAATGTTGCCTAACGTCTCCTGACCGTGGGTTCAGCCATGTGGGAAAAGTTTTACGAGGCTGCGAAAACCAAACCCCCTTTCACTCACAATTAATTACAGGAGAGTTGTTATAGCACCTCGCTGTCAGTGAGTCCAGTGAAAGCGCACATTCCTCTCATCTCACTCAGTAATAATCAAAGATACTCAGGTAATGTCTTAGTGCATAACAATATCAAATGGGGTAGTTAAAAGACACCTCTAAAGCACATTGAACCACTAACAGTATTGTTTCATTGGAAGTGATACCTTAAATGAGAGGATTTGTACATGACATGAATTCATGATATGAATTGGGATCTCCAGTGTTTACCTTCCCTATTTTCATCTGTCTGAAATGAAGCAGCACCTGACACTCTTTTAATCATATACTTGTTTTTAGTTGTTGTGATACAGTGATCTTCTGAGGGAAGCTATGGCCTTAAAGTACAATGGGTTGGAAAGATTTGAAAGGAAAACAGTTTGTTTTCATTAAATACTTGTTACTGCTAATTATATTTGATCATTATAAATAATGCAGTTTAATTAAAGAAGCATGTCACCTAGAAAAAATATTTATTTTCCGAAGGAAAACAGTATATCTTTGCACTTGCAAGTAGGGGCTGGAAATACAAAGTGAAAAATGTGCAGATGTATTTGTTTGTGTGTCTGTGTGTGTTTGCACGTAGGTGTAAACAAAACAGTATTGTTTTGGGGAGACTAGATGTTTGGTAGAAAAAATAAATATATTCAAAAGAATTTTTCCAGTTCTGATAATGAAATTATATTTAAAGGGCTATATTACATCATATCAGATGATATCTTTATGCGTGTGTAAAATTTTTTAACATAAGTAATTATCTACAATAAAATGACATTTGTCAAATGACTTTAACTAATGTTTTCACAGCCTAGGTTTGTATCAATGTTCTCATCAGATATATTTCTCTGCATGATTTTTAATGCCAGCTATTTCATGAATGTGAAGAGTTCAGTATGAAATTACATGTTTGTCATAATAAATCTATAGATTTAATTTTATTTTTTTTGCAAATGATACTTTTTCAAGGTTAGTTTAAAGGAAATTAATAGAAAATTAAGGCTAATAACTCCGCATGTAACTGAAGTCTTGAATTCATGTACCAATGTACATAATTGTTCCTTTAAACAATCATGTTGGAAAATTTTCTAGTTTTTACTTCCCCTCTTCATATAATTCCTGACTCATGACCTCCTATCTACCAGTCAGGCTTGATGTGCATGACTGTATCTCATTTATAATAATCATGATCTTTACAGAGAGATCGATTAAAATATTATGGTTCTTTTAAAACCAGAATGCATATCAAACGAAGCCTCACTTATAAAATAGAGAAAAAGCCCAGGCTTTTGCAGTATCCTCCGTGTGAATAAGATGTTTTAAAAATCTCTTAATATTCAAAGACAGTTAATCATTAAAGAGGCAAATATGTTAATATGGTTTTATCACAATTGAAAATGCTGTTAGTGGTTCTATGGATTACACTGTTCTATATACACTATGTTTAGCACAGTTAACAAAATGAGTCCTGAAACTCAAAAATCACCCCCTCTAAAATAATACGTAGTTTAAATAAAAAGCTAATATAATTTAAAGAATTGTTTTCTTTTTGGTATGCACACTTGTTTGTATAAAAAGTATTTTAGAAAATACACAATATTTTAATTCCTTCTCCTTTTTTTCCATGTAAAATTGCTGAATGGAAAAAAAACCCAATATTATTTAAACTGAGGTTGATAATATCTAGAGGCTTCAACAGTGGACAATTTCTTTTCCTTGTAGTTATAATTAAATCTTTTTTTTTTTTTTTTTTTTTTTTTTTTGGGTGGGGGCATGGGGGCGGGGGGGGGTTGGGGGAAGGAGGAGGAGGATGGTGTTAGTAATCCTGGCCACTATATTGCTTGCACAGAAAATGCTCTAAGACTTAAAGGAAAGATAAATGTGAACTGCAGGATAGTGTTAAAATTCAACAAATCTCATTCTTAATTCCTTAACACTGCAATGCTGTTCATTTCCTTGTATCTTTTTTATTTTCACCAAGCTTTGTGTATTTTTGCTTGGAATTTGAACATTTTTCTGTTTTTTAAATTAGATGAATGAAACATTTCAATTGATATAATTCTACCCACTCTCTTCCTAACCGCTGTATCACAAGAGGATTTTATTAATTGCATTTTTTAATGCTGCTCTTGTTTTTAATCAGTTACCTCTAGGTTAGCTTATGTATCACTTTTAGTAAATTCTATTTATGTTATCCAAAGAATTAAAGCTAGCAGATGCAAGTAAAATCCTTTTCAAGAAGGCTTGAGCACAGGACAGAAGAAAAAAAAACCCAAACCAAAACAAAAAGCAATTAGAACAATCTCCCAGCTAGTATCAGCCTAGAAAGAAGCTAAGCACACACAATACCCTCAAGTGTGTGTGTGTGTGTGTGTGTGTGTGTGTGGGAAGGGCTTCATAATACCAATATTATTTAAAGTGGTGTGGATCTGCGGCAGCCTGCAGCAACAGCAGCTTCAGCCAGTGCTGCGCCAGCGAGGCAGCGGGCCCTGCCCTTGTGCTGGCCACAAATGACCAGTGAAATCCCAGAGGCACTCTTGAATTTCTGCATTCTCATTTCATCAGCTGGAAAATATCTGTCACTCATGTCCCACACTGGGCAAAGTGACACCTGCCAGTCTCAAGAACAAGGACAAATTAATGTTCCTCCACCAACTGTGTCTCAGAAACGAGTGGCGAGCGGCAGCGCGAGCAATCAACAGCTCGAGTACATTGTTAAAGTTTGCAATGCATTGCTGGGGGTTCTTTCAGACAAGGTAATTTGCAGCAGCTGTTGTCGGTTTGTGCTGTTATTGAACATGTGTTCTGCTGATTTCACTCCTAATGAATCTTTTAAAAATATTTGCAAAATACGTGTAAAATTGCATTGCTGCGGTTTCATGAAACTGCAAAACAAGGTGGCTCATTTTAAACAAAGCTTGGGAGAGACAGTGCAGCAGCTGCCAGACAAACACGTAAGCCAGGCACTCACCTTATCCACTCCATCTTCCTAGAGATCACTCAGAAATATTTTGGATAGTAGGTATAAAATCTCCAAAAAACCCAAAACAACAAAAACCATTTCTGATGTCTGTCATCATGTCACATCATGTTATGCGATATTATATCTGCTTGTGATGAGATGTAACATGACAGGATGTAATGCAATGTAACATATAAAAAAATGTAAATAATCCACTTTTGGGGATTAGATATCTGCTGTCAATTCCTATAGCAGGAACCTGAACTGAATTTATTGAGGCGGATGGGGGCTCAGCAAACACCAAACTGTGCAGTGATGTTTGCAAACCAGCACACATCACAGTTCACTGCCTCTCCCAATTGCTTTTGGGTAGTTTGGCTCTTATATGACTGCATTACAATGTTAAATAGAAGTTCTTGCGGTGAACAGTCTTGTGACTCAATAATTTCGTTAATTATCACTGCCTACAGCAATCACTCTAATGATGACTCGCCATGAGTAGCTGTTTGTACATTTTAAAATATACTTGTTGGAAATAGCTGTAGTGTTTTTCACAGCAAAACACAGTGTGAACAGAAAATCATGTAGTAAATAGGACATAACTGGGGAGAAAAAATGGTGCTATGGGCCAAATAAGAGACTGCTCAGGACAGCATAACCTCCTGAGGTCTCCCTGAGGCTGGAGACCTTCCTTTGTTGGCACAGCTGTATCTCTCTGTAAGTTACTGATCAAAAAGCACCTACATTTTAGGATTGGACAGGCTCTGCACCCTTTTATCACAGTGGCAGTTCACCGGTGCTTTCTGCCAGTTCTGGAGGAGCAGGCTTGGACACAGAGCAGGGCTCTGGGCAGACTGTGCCCATGAGTGCCTGAGGAGCCAGATGACTGTGCCATGGAGAATGGGCATTTGAAATGTCAGTGAATGTAGCCTGAATGCTCTGGGGTGTTCTGTAACAGTGGGGAGATGGCTTTTGAAATATTGCATAGGTTTCTGATGATTTGGGGAAATTAAAAGATCTAGATTTGCCTTCACATAGCCATGGGTAGGGAAAAGGGCTTATCTCCAGCAGTGGGAGGAATGCACCCCAGTTCCCTGACCTTTTCCCAGCATAGCCCGGGTCTCTCTTTGCCTCTGCACCTGCTTTCCTACTGACTCACTGTGGCAGCTGATTCCAGCCCAGAATTCACCTATTTGCATGCCCAGTGCCTGGGGAAAAAAAATCCAAGCCACTACATTTCATCAGTAGTTAAGTGCTAATGGATGTCTTAGAACATGCTTTTAATTTTCTTTCAACAGAAGACAAAATGCCATGTTGTCTGAAGCTTTGACTGCACCACAGGCACTCTGCAAAAATATCTTCTAACAGATACAAGGGCTTCACACCCACTATGTTTGACTGTGTTGGGAGCTCGAGCACAGGTGAGTGGACAGCATTTTAACTCCTATTTTTATTCAATGTTCTGTAATCGGGGTTAGATAATATGATATTTACAAAGCCCCGTTCTCTGTACCCTTGAAGACTGCCCACCTTGGTAGCATCAATGCCATTGAACTGGTATGAGCAGCAGTGAGGGGTGGCTGTAAATTTTGCCTCATGTAGACAAGGCTTACAAGGTAAGCAGGCAGACCCCCAGCTGCAACTGTGTGCCTGGGAATGGAACCTTTTATTTGCTGTCATAGTGATGACTTTTAATTGTCCCAATAAACAAGCTTTTAAAAAGCTTCTAAAATGTTCTCTAATAACACACTTTGGTCTTTAGCCATAGAAATGCAGAAATAATTAGAAGTGCCATTGTGTACAGTGCCTTCTGGACTGGGCTGAAGGTGAAGGAGAAAGTATCATGCTATCCTTGTCAGCTGCAAGGGTAATTACTGCTGGCTGAAATTACTCAACATTTGTTTATAAGCTCCCCAGAGCATGCTGTAAATAGATTGTCTGTTATAGTCCAATCACATTAAAACGCTGCTCCTTGCAAACTGCTACCTCCTGTTTTCTGTAAGCTAGACAGAGAAAGCCTGCTGCTCACTTATTGAGCACCAAGCACTGAAGAGCTATGTTTAATGTGATTGTTTTCATTAGCTCTTCTCCGTCTGATATTACATTTATAGTTTGCTGGGCTTGAAGACTGGCGTGTTGCACTGCTTTCATTTACTGTAGTAAGACTGAATAGCTTTATTTCTGGAAGCTGTATGCAACAGTTGATGGGAATTTTGGAGTAGCAAAAGTGTGGGAATATCTACAGACAGCTTGTTCTCCTCTTGGGCAATGGTGTTTTTCTCTTTGCCTTCTAAATGCTTCTGCACTGGTTCCAGAAGTGGTCGCACTGCCTAAATTGTCCTTTAAAGGATGAGCAGTATTTTCATAAAAGGTTAGGAAGAATGTATTTTCCTTAGCACTGAATTTCACACTACAGCATTGTCCTGTCCGTTATGACCTGAGTTGTATGAAATAGAGATGCAGCCACAGCCTGTCTGTTTGATTTGCTCTCAGCATGATTTACCACATCATATCACAGCAGCTCAGGTATTTCCAATAAATATGGGGACAAATTCATTGCTGACATATGCAGAGAGAATTCCACTGCTATCGATAGAGTTGCATTTGCTTCCACCAAGGTGAATTTGGCCACTAAACTGAAGATTTAGGGGAAACAAATAGAATTTTTTAGAAAACTCCTAAATCCCAAAACAAAACAACCCAACACATTAAAAAAAAAATCCGAACACGTTCTATCTCCATATTTTGCAAAAAAAAAAAAAAAAAAAAAAAAAAAAAGCAGTACATATCCAATACTAGGTATCAGAGGCAGAAATTTGTAACCCCTGTTTCATGAGTAATTCATGAGAACACACACAAAGGGTATTTCAACAGCACTCAATTTATTTACCACTGATTATTCCCCAAAATCAGTACTGATTATATATAGAGCAAAGTGTGGACTCGTCATGTCACATTTATTTGAAAAGGTTAGTAACAACATGCTGCCTTGCATACCTCCATAGCTGAAAATATAATCTAGATATTACTGAATTTAACCTGATTTTCTTAAAACACAGGCACTTCACTGGTGTAAATCCTCATGGAAGACATTGCAGCTATGACAACTTACACCAGCACCTGAGCTTGCCTGGAAATAACACAACAAAGCAGCAATGTTAGTGACCAGTAGAGAATTATTAAAGGAACGCAGATAATTGGAAGAAAATAAATGACCTGGGTAGAAGAGCTACTATAAAATGAAGTGCAGGTAAATCACTATACTGGACACCTTCCAGCCTCATGTCCTAGGTGCCTTTCTCCCTAATTTTAACATCTGCTTAAAGCTTCTGTTCTCTGCAAACCAGTCAGAAAGGGAATATAATTGAAATTTGAATATTCACATTTGTTTCTAACTGGAATCATTGCCTGTGGAAAACTGTCCTTCTGGGAAAGATGCTAGAGTGCTAGAAATGATGATTCAATTGCCCATTAAGATAATTCCAGGAAGTACTACTTTCTTGAGGCTGTATTTCCAGGAATGGCAATCATGGCATCACTGCTCTGACAGCGCGTTAGGTATCTCCAGAAGTGGACGCAGCAGGTGAATATTTCCAGTTACTAGAAGTAATATGCTACAGGTTAGATCTCGTGGTTATCTTTATTTGCAAAAGCTGGCTAGTGCAGAATATTGCAGTCCTTTGATGATGAACTATACCAATTGTTTTCCAATAAGTGGAAGCTTCTTTGCAATCCAGGTAACATTTTTTTATATTCCTATTCCTGCTTTTTCGTGCTATTAGAGAAGCAGTGAATCTTTAAAGAGAAACTTCCTACAGCTAAAAAAGACATTAAGGGGGAAAAAAGCTGGGAGCCATAGTGACAGGTACAACTAAGGCTGTATCCTTCGGTTCCCTGGAAACCAGTCAAACACTATCTCATCTTGCAATGGTTGTGTCTGATCCTCTGCTTCAGACATCTTCCTAATAATGGCAACTACAGAGGTGACTCTCTGCAAATAAGGGCTTACAGCAACTGGACATCCATCATATATCTCCAGAGCAACATTAGACCACCCTAATGGGTACTCCCGTCTTCATTATGATATTAATTCTCTAAATTTCCAAAGTGATTTCATTTGTAAAATGACAAAGGCTGGCTGCTCAGGAGACAAAGTGTTTTCATCCCCCTCCTGCATGCTTACAAAGGCTTGCTCTCTTTAGTCTTTGGGGGAAAAGAAATTTGATAGCATTAGATCTCTTGTGATACACAAGGCTGCCTAACAGCTACACCACCTGCCAGCACCGCATGCCTGCCCATCCAGCCTGAAGATTCTAAAGCAATGGTTGATGAGCAGAACATAGAAATTGGGGTGGGGGGGTGGGGGGGGCAGCGGGGGGCTGGTAGAAGCAATGCAGGGAGAAAATAGAAGCTGTATAAAATACTCAGTGTGAAAGTGAGGCAGGATTGAGGGTAAGGGTGAGGTCAGAGCCAAGGCTGGAAACTGAATCAATCTGACCAAGGTTGGTTTGGTTAGATTAGGTAAAAGCATGATTTTCTCCCTGGTGTATCAGAGCCTTTGCTGTGGCTACAAATTCACTGACAGCCAACCAAAGTAAGCTTTTTACAAAGAGACAATTCTTTGCATAGCTCCTGATCTCCAAACTCTTGAGGATTAAATAAAATAGAAATGGAATTAAAAAGAAAATCAGTAAACCTGTGACATCACTAAATGTTTTTCCCCACATAGTGACTAACTAAAGTGCCTGACTGAATAATAGTGAGAAATTAGGAAGTCCTTTAAAGGGCAGTGATGGTTGTAACCTGGCTTGTAAATGAATCTGGAAGCAAAACAAAACCGTATTTTAATACACTGAAAAGTGTACAAGACACCAGTCTCACTAGGCTTTATGCTGCTTTAAGAAACTAGACAATCCTTTAATTGGTCTGTTTCAGATTTCCTCTTGTTTACACTTCTTCCCCCCCGCCCGTTGCTGTCCGCTGTCGAGCTTGCGGAGGCAGCAGTGTGCGAGGAGACTTGCACCAAGGAGTCCAGCTCCTCTTCCCAGCCAAGACTGCCTTCAGCAAGCTGCTGATTTTAGTGCTCCACCTACAATTTTATTCCCTTTGTCCATGCTCCACTGCTGGATTTCTACTGCAGCTACTACTACACCCCCTTTAGTGATGAGTCTCAGTAATCAGAGCCAGCACTTGGTACTGGTGCAGCTGCATGCCCCCAGTCTTGGGGCATCCTGGATCCCAGTGTCCTTCAGCTGGCAGAAAGAGAGCAGAGAGCCTGGTGGGGGCTGCAGCCCAAGGCCACCTCCCCACGTCTCACACACTCTCTCCCCAGGCACATGGGGCAGCTCTTGGGGTGACTGGGCAGTGTGACACTCAGAGTGGCATGTGGCTCTGCATCCCACCACTGTCTTTCATCAGGCATTTACTGCAAATGGAAATTTTCATTAAATTTTATAATTGTATAAAAGTGTTTCCATCTCACAAATTTGGAAACATCACTGTAAAATCTTGTTTAAAACTAAATTAATTAACAACATTAAAAACATTGAAGAGGATGACTTTTTTTTTTCCCAGAGGAAGCCTTCATGTTTAGTCTAGAGTAAAGCTCTTTTTTTTCCATTTCTCTTGCGTTCTGACCCAATAAATCTTGCATTCTTTGCTGAACAGCCATGCAGCTTCAGCAGGAAGCAGACTGCCCCCCTCTTTTCCCTTCTTTGCCCTCGTTCCCCAAATCTCCAGCAATTGTGGCTTAACTTGGTTGTCAGAGCCTAGGCTGGAGCTGTAGATTTGAACCCCCTCACAGTGAGGAGGTCACTGAACCGTAGTCAGCTCACCAGTTTCTGGGTGAGTGCTTTAACCACTGCTATAAAAGATGAGCAGCAGCATCACCACCATCCATCTTTAAAAATAAAGAGTAATCCAGTTGTCCAGCCCACAAGGAGCAAAGCGCCTGTGAGTCAGAGGGTTTTGCTGAATGTGAATGAGGGTTACGTCTTAACTGGAGGCTCTGTGTGCACAGGTTAGTTCTATAGGAAATATGAGTTTGGATTAGCAGCCTCTCTTCATAACTCCCTAGCAGATCTGTACATCACCTCAACTCCACATACTTTCTGATAAAAATTCTTGTTTCCAGTAGTAAGAATGTACCACAAAAGGAATCTGGATCTTCAACTTGGATGCCTAAATTTTCCTCAGAAATCACATCTTTGAATGTATTGTTTTAGACACCAGGACTGAATTTTAATGCTGTAATGATCTTGCCAGATGATGACTGTGTTGTTTCTGTGTCATCTTTTATAGACATGGGAGATGGAGATGCTCAGAACCTCCTGGTAATATGCTACTTTCCAGTTCCACAGCTTCATTTTTCTGCACTTCTAGTGTTCAGCATAAAATCATGATGGTCTGAGATGGGTTGGCAGCTGTCCCTAGCAGTTATTTATGTTTTTTTTTTTTAATTTTGCATTCCATAGAGTCAAATTCAAACATGCTGTAAGAAATTCTACAGTGATTGCTTATCTCAGGGATAAACTTGTCTCCATGTTATGTGCTTATGATGTTATTGAGGGCCCTTTGGCCCTCAAATTAAATTATTAATGGAAAATTCTTTGTAATTTGTTTCTCAATGTCACATGAATGTAAAAGTATTTTTCAGTGCTGCTTCATGGAGAAGACATTCTGCTTTTGCATTTAACTTCACCTTTTCTGAAAGAGGTACTAAACTATTACTCTTTTCGATCTTTAACCAAATACTGTAGTTCCCTGTCTAAGATTAATCCATTGCAGCTGGTAGTAATGAAAGCTCTGCTAATACCCCAAAGTCTTGCTTCTTTTTTTTTTTGCAAAAATCATAGGCTAATATTTGGCGGCTTGTGCCAGTCTCTTGTAAGTTAACAAGTATAAATCCACTCTGGCATCATATGGTTTCTGTCTTCCATGGCTGCCTTCCAAATGCTTGAAACTCCAACCTAATGTGTCACTTCAGTATGGACAACATACCAAACAATTTGTTAGGGGAAAAAGCATCTCATTTCCTAAGCATTTTGGATGCTCTGTATTAATCTAGTGTAGACCTGGAGCAATCATTATAATGTGTTTAGGCTTCCTGAACTTTACTATGGGAAGAATTTTCCCAAGGGTGACTGTAAGAATTATAGTATTCTGGGAGGGAGGTCTGTGCTCAGGAACATGGGAAGTATTGCTTTGCTGGGATTCAGTGGGTGAAAGCCACTGTGAAAGGTGGCTCACCACCTCATTTGTGGTGAGGAAAGCTCAGACCCATAAGGAGTGGTGTGGCATAGAGATTTTGCTGTTAATCACATATGTCCTTTCTGCTCTCATGTTAGGGGACAGCAGAGTTATGACCATTTGATATGGTCCATGCTGGCAGTTATGCATGGAAGGGTTGAACGGATTTTTTCTCTTTACATGTCTGGGAGAAGTGAAAACCTGGTGCAAATGATGTTTGATCTTTTGCCACGCTCAGATTCATAAAGACAAAAATGTGGCTGGAAGCCACTTTTACTTGCTCTCTCCACCCAAACTGTACTTTTATTGCTGAGCCTCCGGAAGGCACAATACAGCACCTGACTGGTTCTCTGCTCCCAGATGGCTCTCAAGGAGAAAACAAGTTGTTTGCCATTTTCTTCCCTTGTCAGATCAAGCCAATACACATACTCAATATACCTATCTTGAGAAGTTTTCTTTATTGATGACTCTCACTTTCTCTGCAAACAATATATTTTCTGCCATACCCGTCCAGGTAAATAGGGTTCACTCTGGAAATAGAAGGAGCAGAACCATATGGGAGAGTATAAAAATGAACTGACCTGAACTACAGTTCTGAAAACACTGTAAATTGTTTCCATTCCTTGACAAAGTGATCGCACTGGGTGGGAACACCTTTGTTGCTGTGACTTGTCCTCTAATTGTCTGGCACCTTTCAGGGAATAGTTCTACTCGTTTGCTAAATTATGACACAGGGAGATGATTTGCCAGCTTGATCTGGCCTTTTCTGCATTGACAAGACTTTTTCATTGCATTCCTATAGAATACAGTACATGAAAAAGCTCAAAGTCAGCTCAACTTTTTAAAATGTTTATATAACATCCGTTTTCAATGGTATTTGCACCAGTGGTAGGGGAGAGATGCCTCAGATTCATTGGACTCTGCAGCATGACTCTACATATATGTTGCTGGTTTAATACAAACTGTTTCAGAGATTCATGGTGTAGAGTTTTCTGCACCAACTTATGTTTGCCCAGGCAGCTCTGAAGTAATTTGACACCCCTTCCATGCACATATATTTTAAGTCACAAGGCTATTGCATATACCATAGCTGTGTAGTATAAATATTATGCATCCATATGATAAGCCTCTTCAGCACTGCCCATTCAGAACATTGTCATTCAGGAACATAGGTACGCTCAGAAAAATTCTGTTAGCATATATAATATACCATGAAAAAGAGTGGTCCCAAATAAAAAAATAAGTGTGTAGAGTACAAATATATTCCAAGCTTGTTGCTCTTGTTTTTTATTAGCTCTGTAGAAAATATTTGGTTTTTGCTATTTGGAATGGTAATAACAGGAATTATGTCCCCTTCACTAAGCAAGCTTTTTTAATATAAATAGGATTTGTATATACTAATTAATAATGCATTGTATCTACACTGACTACTGGATACTGTAACCCTTAAAAGGAAAGGATGCACATAGGCTGGTTACTTCAAATCCAAGCTTGTCAGGTATTATCTGTGCACCAGAGTAATGCTGTCTTTTGAAGAACGTGTCTTCATTATGCAGTTCAAGATGGCCAACACCCAGGCCTGATATCCTGCTTCTGACCTTGTAAAAATCATTTGCTGTTCTGAAAGCAGGATCACCTCCTGATAAAACCATATTAGGTGATAATAACATTTTGCCAGATTGTGCTGAGAATTGCTCTGAGAGGGAGGAAGACGTTTCCATTGATTGTTCATCAATCTTCAGATTGTCTTCAAATGATAAAAAGCTCAGGATTTCAGCCCTGCATATGCCTGGTATGAACGTACCCCAGAACCATGGGAGAGTGGGGGGATGTGGCAAGGCAGAAAGGGTGAGCCCCAGCCATGCAGACCCACACACAGCGTGACAGGCAGAGGACAGAGGGCAGCCTTCAGCTTTGTGTCCTGAGGAGCAGCATTATCAGTGTTTGGCTCTGCGGAGCCATTTGCGCTGGTTTCCAGTGCAGGAAGAGGAGGTTGATAGTGATACTATTTACAATTCATTATGACAAGATTGCAGAAGATTGTTGAAGACAGGAACCACTGACCTCCCATTTCTCTTTCATCTATTGGAGTACATTCATAAATGATAGCCCACTTTAAGGACACTGGAGTGGAGAATTATACTGGACTGCTTCTTCCACAATCTTCTTTACCTTTTGGGTTAGCAACATCACTAATTGGCACTTGACAGCACTTCCAGATACTCCTTGTGAATCTCATAGTGTGACTGATGGTTGATTACATAAAGAGAAGAATTGTCCGTTCCATTTTAGTCTGTCAAAAACTAGATGCTGCATAGCATGTACCACATCTGGCAATTGATAGTACCATGTTTGTTAAGGTTATCTGATTGGAAGAGCTGCAAGCAATGAATAAGACAGCACAGCTGCATGTGATAACCTCCCCACAGGGAAACTGCATGGCCTGACAGTTAGCTTCATGCTTGCCATTTCAGTATTCTGCATTTCTAAAGTGCAATAAGGAGCTAAAGAAATGCTCCCTATTTTCTGAATGCACTTACAGAAAAAGACAGACTTTAATGTGCTTAACAGATTTTTCATATCCGAAAACAGTAGGAATTATTTTGATGCCTAAAAGCATTTGAGGGACTAATTCATTTTGCAGTAGATCTGCTGCAACTTTTCTCTTGATGATCAAAGAAGAATAATTGAAGTTTCATACCCTTTGTTATTACATTTCTAAACCACAGCTCTTTCTATGTATTTTATAAACCAATCTTTTCAAATGCTTGTTCAATACAGGAGAGTTAGTAACCCTACTTTTCTAATTTTCTCAAGATATGTAGGCTGGTATATAAGAAGTTGCTATCAGCCCTAATGAGTAAAAACTGTTTGAGTGTGCTTACTAATGTGCACCTCCTTTGGCTCATTTTACATAGATTCCTCTGGTGTGGACATCATGCTAGTTAACAGCATCTTCATCAGAAAACAAAAAGCTGTACTAGTGCATGCAGTGGACTGGGTAGCTCTGACCTGCCATTGAGTGATGGATGTTCTCACAGCAGCTGGGGAAAGCAGCAAAACAGAGAGAAATATTAGTGTTGCATTGCATATTTTTGGGCAATATTGGCTTTGAGTCTCAAATGCCCTAACACTTGCATGCATTTCAGCACCACGTCCCTATGAGTGCATTACATAAATCTGAATTCTGGGCAGCGCAATGCAGACTTGCAAACCCTTCTTCTCTGAACTCTATTATTTATAGGATTAAAACCCCCGAGGTTTCAAATGGCAGGTTTAGTGTCAAGTACAATGTACTTTTCATTCTGAATGGACAAAAGCCTTTGAGCTTACCTGAGTCTGCCTGGCTGTCCTCAGTTGCTATCATGTGTATTAGTGGAGGTCAGTCTTTTCTCCAGGGGTGTGAGACAAGCATCCCGTAGGCCTCTCCACCCAGACCGTTGATACATGTAGGAGAACTCTTCCTTTACAAGCACTGGCTGCATGGCCTCCATCCAGAGCTGACTCAGACTTAGAAGCACTCAGAAAATGTAGAAAACAGATGCCCACTTGGTTCAGATTCTGAATTTCTTTTCACTACACTCAAAAACAGATGTTGAACCTCATAGATATGTTCATTCTTAACAGCCATTCAATGAATATGGCATGAGATGGCCACAAAGTTTTTGCTTTGTGGTTTTCTATTGTTTAATATTCAAATGATGTGGTGAGTCATTAATGTCATAAATAGAAAAAAGAATATAAACGGTGGATTTCAGAAAGGCTTTTAAAATCTTGCTGGTGCAGATCTAACAACTCCTCATGCAAGTATAGTTCCAGATTTCCTAGCAAAATAAACATTTAAACTGGGGTCAGGTATAATCAGAAGTTAAGGTTTTATAACTTTTTAAATAGAGAAGGCACCAGAGGCTCCTAGGATGGCCATTAATAATCATATTATGAGGCATTTCATCTGGGGCATTTTAAAGAACCATAGTTGGTTTTCCAAAGTGTCAAATGTCTTTCAGATGTGCTGGTGTTAATGAAACATATTCATCAATCTTTAGGGTGGGAGGTTTTTACAGCTGCTTGCCATTGCTACATATGCACATAAAAATCTCCTCTCTTCTTCTCAAATCACAGGCAAGGGAAAAAAAGAAATATTTTTTTAACTAAAAAAAGAGATACGTTAGCTTCTTTGACTTTCACTGCTCCAGCAAGTGATCTCAAAAAATTGCTGACCACCCTGCTTGCCACATTGGGTTTTTTTATGCCAAGACTTTTAGTACTAATGAAGGCACACAAATAGAAACCAGTTGAAGTTTTGTAAGATCTGGCTAACTCTTTGTTAGTTTTTGTAACAAAGATAAGAGCTTTTGGACTTTGGACATAAGAATGAAATAAGTAAATAATGGTTAATATAAGAAAGGGCATGCAGTTCTTGTTTAATGGATTAATAAGAGCAGTTAACCTTGTAGTGCATTAACATTTTAGAACTGAAATGTTTGTAAGCGAGTTAGTTTTACATGAAGTGTCCTTGTAAAGGTCAAAGTCAAAATGTATTTTAAAAGAAACTTTAAGCTCAAAAGTTTGTATTTGCTGACATTGTCTGTCCAGTAACACTAGGAATGGCCTAAATTTAATACTAGAAAAAATAAGTGTGGTATGAGATACACAGTTGATCAATACAATTTGCAAGTGCTTATCTAAACTGTACTGTGTAATACTTACAGAAATTTATTCTAGAATTAGGGGAGGAATTCTAATTTAATTTTTTATTTTGTGCTACCAAATCACAGGTATTTTTAGCCAGGTGTATGATGATTATGCCAACAGACCACTGAAATCTCTATGTTACTTACCATTAGCAGCAATTGTGCTGGTTTTAACATTCAAGCACACAGCATGTCCTAAGTGAATTTTGGCCACTTCCATGTGCTGTTCAAAAGGAAAAACTAATTAAAAGAACTGGCTGTGTTTATTGAATAACCAAGACCTTGATATACCTATGGCTTACAGATGCTTTGTATGGGCAGAGGGGAAACGATGTATGACCCAGATGCTGAATCAGAGACTGTTGTGAGAATTTGTCCTCAGAAATTTGGCTTGAAGAAAGAGTTTTTAGAGGTAATGAGCATTGATGTAATGATTTTGGAGAGTGAGCACTGCAGGGAGAAAACCATGGATGTTCTTTGTTTTTATAAGCAATGATTTGGGTTGGGTTTTTTCCTGAACTCATACTCAGGTTTCAGCGTAAGGCTTTCCTCCTCAGAAATGTGGCAGGACACTTTAGGACTGCAAATAAATTTTTACATTGTCTTTCCTGTCTTTTCCATCTCTGGTACATATTTTAATCTGTCTGTTGAAATTTTACCTTTTAAGTCTTCAGCTTGTTGGACATGGTTCCTGATGGCTTGGGCAGTTTCTGTGGACCCTTCACAGCTGAGGAGTCTTTCAGAGGTGGCAGTGATGACTTTATGGCTCATTCATCTCCCTTACCTCCTCTGGCTCTATGGGGTCAAGCTCTTGGCTTTAATGGATGTTTCCTCACTGAGGCCGAGGAACAAAACTTTGCTTGCAAGTTCTCTGACTCTTCTTCTATATCTGACTAGGAAAGAGGAGAACCCAGCAATAATTCTGGGATGAGCAGAACATGCATATGAGTCTGTTTTTTTCCCCAAATATTTTTAGCTTTCTCTTTACTTACTTGAATTCTCCTGTTTTCTACAGAAATTATAATAAGTTGAAGGCAGAAGCTGTGCCTTATATGGCTACAGTGACAGCATAGAAAGCAAAGAATGAATTAGGATGCTATTTGTTAAGTGGGTTGCTTGCTGACATTTAGTTTCAAGTTCTTTAATCAGTGTTTCCCTCTCTTTTCCATAAGGCTAGTCCACAGTGGTCATAAAGCATTTTTTTACTATTTAAATTGTTAATTATTTTTCTATATGCTTATGATACTTGCATCTGCTGAGCTGCATGACTTAGGAGAAAAGCCTTCCTATTATGTGTCTCAAGCAATCTATGATATCCTTGCCTAGCCCTTGACTGCCAGCACTAAAATTAGAATTAGAGAGCAGACAGGAGAAGACCAAATTTTAGGATTTGTGTAGGATAAGGAAAGCACCTGGACACATTATTTACCATTTAATTATATATGACTGATGTGCCAAGAGGTGGTGTAAAAAGTGGTCATAGCTCTTGCACAGCAAATTTTCAGATTTGTAATATTAATTACAGCAATTGTTACAGTAAATCAACAAATAAAACAGAACCCAAGCTAAACTAGAGAATACAATTTTTAAAGCCAAAAGCAATAATAAGAGAATTTCAGATCCCTAGTGAATTGAGTGGCATGGGGCTGGTGGCTTTCATGCTGGGTTTTGGGCAAAAGGGACAACTGAATCCTGCAGCTATAGCACAGATAATTCCCCGGTATTATTTTTAGAGGGCTCATCTAATTTTCAGCATTTTCTGCTTAAAAAAGGGAGCAGAAACTCCTGCAAATAGGTACAGCTTTCCCATGTACTTTGCTACATCCAAAATATGAGAAGAGGAAAATAGAGATGCCTTTGAAGGGTCTCAGTGGCTGCCCCATAAGATCAAGGAAACAGCTTTGGTCCCACTGCCATCAGAATCTCCCCATCACAGGGTCTACAGCACATGTGGCACACTTGGCACCACAAAGGAGGGCGTCTTGGCTCTGAGCTCAGTATTATCTGTGCATTCTGAGCAGAAAACTCAGGTATGAGGAGATGATTCAGAGATATCAAATGAAGTTAAGATTACTGCTGTGTTGCATCAAATTTCTAGTTATTTTTTCAATCAGCATTTATTGTATGAATACATCACAGTAAAGATTTCAGAAGTACAATGAAGCTGTACATTTTGAGTAAACTAAGCACCTGTGTTTATCACAAATCTGTTTAGTGAGTTCTATCTGCATAGATACTTGTCAGTCAAACTAATGTGTCTATGTTAATTCTCTTTTTCTAATTGGGGAATGGAGGTGAGATGCCATTTATATCACTGTTATGTGGCTGACATATGTCTAGGTTGAAGAGGAAGCATAACATACACCTTTTGTAAAGAGAAAACAAACTAGTGAAAAAGTTGAGTCATATGAGGCTCTGCTAGTTCTTTTAAAGTTTAAAGACCATCAAGTGCAAAATTTGTAGAAATACCAGTTGTGTTGAAGACCTAATTATGGGAAAATTCTATTCCTCATTTTAGATAAAATTTGTGCACTTCTATACTGGCCTGTTATTGTATGCAAATACATACACGGGTCTGGAATATATAAGGTATATGCTTTCAGTCATTATTTACTGCTTTTAGCTTTCACATTTTATTTAAAATTTCATTGCATAAAGAAAGTATCTTCCACAGTAAATTAATATCTGTATATAGATTAATAGAAAATGGCAAAAAACCTGATATTCAATGCAAAAACTGCATCAAATGTTGAACTTACAAAAAGGAGGTGCATTAATAAATTGTATCCAGCTTTTTTTCTCAGCATTGATGATCTATCTGGAATCTGAGCCTTTTTGAAAATGTCCTTTTTTGTACAACTGACCAAAACAAGCCCACTCAAGCCCATTTTTAAACTGGACTTATATGAATAGTACAGTAATTATAAAATGAAAGTGGTAATTTGTCCAGTCAACTTCTTAATTTCATTGAATTGTCTCAATTTTTAAAATGTTGCTGTGTCTTTTAAATAATGAACCAAACAATTTCATATATGGAAGTGTTCCACAGATTTCACAAATTATATAGATATTGCAACATAAATTTCAAGCCTTTGCTTTGGTAGAAATTAACTGGTAGTAGGCGAAATTGTAGCAGGCTGTCAATGCCTGCTAAGGATAAGAATAGCTTTATAATTACACATTTTCTTCTATCCAGATAAAGATGGCTTTGCATTATCCATTTTTTCCAGGGTACTGTATATTTAAAAAGTATAGGAATTAAAACATGAAAACATAATGCCTTTTGAAGCAAATAAGCAGTAAAAATGAAGTAGAAAAACATTTCCGTTTTCCTGACTAGCTTGCAACTAATGTGGATTTCTTGAAGTTGTACATGCCCGCAGCAAACAATAAATATATTGGAAAAATGAAAAAGGAAAAAGGAAGGGAAAATGAAAGAGTAAGCTGGCCACATGAAGCAGCTGATGTTAAGATGGAGAGACATAGCCATAGAAACTAGTCACATAAATAGTCATGAAATGAAAAGTTTCAGATTTGTATTGAAGTAAAAAAAAACTACTTAGAGAAAGGCCAACAGGCCAGACTAAATAATCCTCGACTTAACGTCCAATTCTGAATCACATATTAGCTGCAGAGATTTTAATGTAAATATGCCATTACACTGTCATTACAGTGATCAGGCTGCATGGCTCACAGGTCACATCTCAGCCACTGTTAATTTTGCAGGCAAAAGCTTTTTTTCTCTTGAAATGTTAATAACTTTCTATTAGTTAATGTAGCGTGACTAAAATTCAGATTAGATATAATTCATTTTAATATCTGTGACTGGCTATCCCGATCATTTAGCAATGGTTTCCAGCTGAATACAAGATGCTAAATTGGACTCATTTGCATAGCCCTGTTAAAGCAATGCCATTCTCTAAATGTAGGCATCTTCAAATTAATTTAAAAGATTTTTTTCTGGTTTTGCCACCAGGATAAAATCTTTTTCTAACAACTAATTGAAGTTACTATGAGCCTAAGACACGTCCTTTTCCTTCTTTTCTTAGGAACAAATGACTAGTTAAGATCATTAACCAGTAGAGGGGAAAAATCCACAGTGCTTTTGAGTACTAAAATGGCCTAATTTGGAGCTCCAGACAGACCAACCACCACTATTTGCCAGCATTGAAATAAATAACCTTTCTTACTCTTGAGCATACTTAGCTACATTGCTGTATGTCAAAAGTTAACACCTTTTGGACTGGCTTTGAAATGATCACCAAATCCATTTGGTTTATTTAAAGATCTGGTACAAAACATATATTCATTTAATGTACAGTTGAGCCAAACTAGGCAGATCTCACTGGTCTTCCTAACTTAAGAGTTCAGCACACTGGAAAACATGGGTCCTTATTAATCACTGATATTCTTCCCTGAATATGCACATATAACACCATTTAATGCTAATGGGAGATTCATTTGCTGCACAAGGAGAGAATGGCCCTCCAACTTATCAAACCCTATCTTTTAACTCATTTCAACAAACACCTGTTTGGGTTTTTTCTGGGACAATGGTCTGATGTAATCTTGAAGAAGTATGATCACAACTCTTTCTTTTAAATTACATGCAAATAAATAAGTCTATTGCTTATGTTGTATTAGTCAGTATGAATCACAAATTTGGCATACAATATATATTCCTGCATCCAGCTGCGAGTAATGCCTCTTGAATACTAATTAGACTCTCACATATACAAGGACATAAACCAAGTCTGACTTTTCCTAGTATTTGCATTACATCAGCACCTAAAATCTCTCACAACCAAGGCAGGAGCCCCATCATTCCAGTGTGTGTACAAACACATGCAGTCACATTCTGAGGAGAACCAAGACAACTTGAAAAGTTCTTCCTCATTTACACACATGTAGCCAGAAACAAATAGAATATTGAAAATGTCATGGACTGACACTCCATCAGCTTATGTAACAGTAGAATTCTACATGTTTCTCGGTGAAGGAATTTACCAATCTTTAATTTAAAATACTAGAGGAATGTAGAAGAAATAGTTGAGAGTGAAAATAGTGGTTAAATATTGGTCCTTTGTTGCCACTAAGATCCTAAAATTGTGTAGCTCTGTGGAACTGTCACCTACCAATTTGCCAAAAATACTTTACAGCTAAAAAAATAATTATGTGAATAATGTGTAAAAATAATGAAGCAAATATTTTAGATAACACATTAATTCACCTGTAGGGCAGAACATTATTGCTCTTGTTTTCCTATTGTTGTTAAAAACACAATGGTTATTTATTTAAGAATGTGAATATGAAAAAATAAGAAAAATCATGATCGCTCTGTCAGTTTTGGAGCTTGATGGCTCTGGGAGAAAAGGCCCCACCTGAGTACCAGGTATATGCCAATTGCAGTAGGGAACTGATATTTGATACTGTCAAATCTGTTGATTTGCTAATATTTATATGCATGTTAATATATGTGTAATATCTCTTTACCTTTCTTTCAGCAGCAGGCTTGTTTGGGCAATGTAAAGGTGATTTTCTCTATCTATCATCTCTTCTACTTTCATTCAAGAACTGCTGTGTGTTCTGGAATGCTTTGGTTTCTCGAGTTGTAAATCACAACCAGTGTTTTCACTGGGAATCTTTTCCTCTCTCCGGCTCAGTTTTTTCTGTTATCTGGTCATAAAAAATTGCCCTTCAAGCTCATGCAAATGGTTATGTGCAGGAATGTTGGACAGATGTGCTTTTGCAATTAAAATGAATTTGCACCCTGTTTTACATGGGGGTGAAACTTTCATATACAGGATTAATAGGCAAAAATGTATAACTTTAATAATTAACCAACCACTTCACCAGCCTTGGTTCTGGGGTTCCTTTTTTGCATTTCTCCTGTAAAAATCAGACAGCTTTTTGCTTGTTTCCTTTTTAGGAAGAACATTTATACTCATGGATAGAATATTAACAATCATAAATTGGCTTCTGCTGGAGTAAATATTAAGTTTTACGTAAATTATGACTAATATTTCAACAGCAGAAATAAGGAATCTTAAATGAACACATTTTGGTATTTATTTCAGAGGCAAGGTAAGGTAAAACTGAGACCTGAATATCCCAAACCTTGAGACAGTTTAAACTTTGTTGATAGTCTAGAAGGATTCAAGTGATTATTGGCACTAGACAAGCCTGGCCTTTTGAGAATAGTTAGTTTTGAATTGGAAATATTGTTTTCAGATGTCTTCCTAACTTAATTCTTCCATAAACCTTGTTTCTATTGCTATAACTTTGAGAAAATAAGGTATTCTAGTGAGCAGAAATGAACAAAAGCACTCTTAAATCTATGAAAACAGATAAACCAAAAGCAACTATATTCCTTTCTGAACCTGTTGGGCAGCCAGCAATAGCACAGAGGATACTACGCCTATTAGCTGTACTCCTCCAGCTTGAGGTTTTCCAGGATTGTGCTGGTTCTGGTCTGTCTCTCTGTCTCTCCAGAAATGTGGCGGGTAGGATTACTGCTAAGAAAGCCCAGATGAGCCTCATGTTGGATGGGGAGAAGAAGGCTACTTCTAAATATTTTAATTGCTTCACTTTGGCTGTGAGTAAAGGGCTTACAAATGGCATTTCTTATCAGCAACTACAGCCTCAAAGCATGTCAATCTGTTTTACCTTGTCAGCGAGCGAAAGGGCTTATGCACAACCCAATTTTACATTGACTAAGTCCATTGTTCTGTTCCAATGTTGCCATTTCTATTTTTCTCTGAGGTTATACAATTTCAAAATTATTTTGTGTATATTTGATCTCTTCTATTTTCCATAGACCAGCCAGGTGATTTGTCAGCAATTCACTAGGAAGAAGGAAGGTAACAGTAACTGCTCTCTGGGGTGGGCTGTGATAAGAAGCAAGGGTTGGATTAAATTCTGCAGTGATTGACCCCAGAAAGTTCAGCCTCTTGCTTCAAGACCATTTCTCTTACACAGTCAAAAAGACACCGCCCTTTCAAAACAGCGGAAAAATGCAGAGCTTTTAGTTGTGTTTGTGTAGGTATTTCCATTTCATGCCAGGTATTTCCATATCGGAAATGCTTTGGGGCACAGGTGTCTTGGTTGACTGTTTGGTTTTCATAATCAGGAAAGTGAAACAAAACCATTTAAATTAGCCAGTCAGTCAGAACTATCTTTCTATAGCTCAAATAGCTCCAAATATTTGGAGAGAACTTTTATCAGTTGCTTCACTTAAAAATTATGTGTAAGGCAACCACAACTAGTTTATGGGTATTTTGTTAGTAGGAGATACTAAATTCAGCAGATAAATTATGCATTACAAATTATTCCCCCAAGATTCAATTCTGAATGCTATTATATTTCAAAATTCTGGACTGTACTTATATCTTTAGATATAAGTTATATCTTTATATCATGAGACAGACACATAACAAAGCACTTTGTGTAAGCATGTTTCGTAAAGCTTTGCCCGTGTAAGCCTAATGATTAGCAGCTGTTCTTTCATGTTGTTTCCAGCCAACCTGATACAACTTACTTTTCCTCAAAAAGGTGGCTTCTTTCATAATGCATAAGTCATAAAGAATTTTGTGGCTCTCTTCTGGACTAAAGAGGGAGATTATTCCAGCTGCCTATATCTAAAGTCTGTGCTCAAGTGCAGAGGTCAGAAAATTCTCCAGCCAACAGCTAATACAGCTTGTTGTGCCTTCTGAGATTTCTGGTTTAGGAATACACTTCTTGTAATGTGACTGTGTGGCCATAGAAAGAAATAGGCCTGTTCTACCACATTTGAAATGTAGCATCCTTTGTCTAGCTCCTAAATTGTAACACGAATATATAGTTAAGTGCTCAGCTCGTCCTTTTTTCTAGATCTATATCCTGTAGGGCATTGAACTGAAGTTACTTGTGTCTCAGATCAAAGTCATATCACTTAGAAATTCAGGTTGAGCTTGAAGGCACAGTCTCTTAAGTGAAGGTCAATGGTTTCTCCATTATAGCACCCAACCTCAAATTATTTTTGCAATTAGTAATATTTATATCTGTTTTTATAGTGTAAAAGAATAAAGAAAGGATAGTCAGCATTTTCAAGAAATACAAGTTAAAGGTGTCCTATCATTTAAAATGATATATCATGTTAGAAAGGAAACTTAAAAGCTGGCATATGCAATCTAAAATTAAATACAGATTTTGAATTTCAGGCTGCGAAGCTAAAAAGATCAAAGGAAACTCTTTACAGTTCTTCAGAATTTGGTATTATACTTCCCAGGAGGTCATTTACTCCCATAATTTAGTCTGACTTATTTTGGCTTGAGTTCCATTAAAAGTATGTAGGAAAGAGATGGTCTCTTTTTACTTTAATTTTTAACTGCAACCTGTCAGTTAAAGGAGAAAAAAAAAGAGAGAGAGAGAAAAAAGAGTGTCTGGAAGAGGATGATCTACAGAAGTACTAATAGCTTTCAAATCTTTTGACTTTTTGAGCCTCATATGCCTAGAAACTTATCTGGAAAGATTGTATTTTAACCCTCTTGACTGTTCTTGGACATAATGTGTGATTTTATTGAAAGGGAACTTATTCACTGCCCTTGAACATATTCTGTCATTTCCACAATAACATCTCCCTTGACTGCAATGCCTTGACTTGTTGGACAAAATAATAGAAGGACCCAAAGTTTAAGGTTCCTAAAGGCAAACATCAAAAGAACACCTTTGTTAAGTCAGACAGGTATCCAGAAGTTTACCTACTGTCTGGAGAAACCCAAAAAATGAGCAGGATACCTGCTGGGATGTGAAGGCAGTGCTGATAGGGCTGAACAGACTAAAACAGAGTTTCACTTCACTGCATTTTGGGAGCCCGAAAAGCAAGAGTAGTTTGGAAAAGATGAGAAAAATTTGAAATAGCTCTTTTGCCTTTTAGAAAAGATGTGATATAGTCCTGAGGTCACTATTTATTTTACCTATAACAGTTTCCACAAACAAGATATCAAAAAATAAGATATAAGAGACACAAGTACTTTATCTTCTAAGAACAGATTAAGACTGCCTGGTGGAAGCAGTAGAAGTGGTAGCAAGATTCTCTATTCTGAAATAGGAAGTCATCTTCCCCCTCAGTAACACCCCTTTTTCCACTGAGGGATGTGAAGAGGCTGAATTTTCCAACAGCTGAATTTTCCTTCTGCAGGAGGTTGGCCTTGGCCAGGCTTAAGGCTGGGGAATGAAGCAGTGGGATCCAGACTGTGAAAGGGTTTTCCCTCTGTTTGACTTTCAGGCTTTCCACTGGTCCTGAAGACAGTCCCACCAAAACCACCTGAAAGCTGTACGATCTTGTTACTTTGCTATATTGTAGAATGTGTTTGCAGAAGGATTCATGGAGAAAATTCTGTCTTAGGATTTGTGTTCAATCACGCTATATGTTTGTGTATATACATACATACACACACACACACACACACACACACATATATATATATACACACACACACACACACACACATATATATATATATATATATATATATATATATATATAGTTTTGCTTCTTTTTTTTTGACCACATAATTTCATTTTGTCATTTTACCCTGCAGCAGCTATTTTGTACCCAGTTCAGTGGGATGCACGCATTCGTTGTTGACTCTTTTATTCTCCCCTTCTCTCCTTGTTGGTTTTCATTTACCTTCTAAATTGTTACAACTAGAAGTTTTTGAGTGGGGTTTTTTTCCCATCTCTTAAATGCATTATGGCAATAAAACTACAAAAAACAAGTCATCTTGGACCATAAAGAACATGATGAACTAGTCTTGTCTCTGGCACTTGGGAAATCTGGGGTTCTTGCTGTTCCATTGTTCCATTAGAGTAGACTAATGACGGTCTAGTGTATACTAATAATTTCCCAGCAAGATACGCGCTTGAAAATATCTTCCCATATGATTAATGCTTCTGAAAAGTAGCTGTTTCCTTCTGACAGAACCAAATGGATAAGAAATGTTACAAATGCTCAAATGCTCTCTCTCTCTCTTTTTTTTTTTTTTTTTTTTTTTCTGTAAAAGTAGTAGTGGCAGCAAAGAGGTTAATTCTCCTCTTTTCATGAAGGTATCTTCTTAGAAGAGAAGTGATTAAAGGAGGGTTTTTTTGGCATAAAAGTGTTTTTCTAATCTTGTTGAAGTGCCTAAAATGTGTTTGAAGAGCCAGATAAAAGCATGGACTTCTTATTTAATGAGTTACCAGTTATATATACCAGTGTTTATTTTGCTTCTGTCATTGAAACATATTTTCTTAGAATTTTTTTTCCTTCACCACAGTCAATAAGTAATAATGATACAAATTATTTAGAATAAATTTCAGCATTAAGTACAAAAGAACAGCTCTCTCCTGAATTTTTACCACTGCACAAACCAAGCCAGAAATAAACTCTCAATTTTAAAGAATTCTGGGCATAACTTCAGAACATTCTGACAAAATCAGAATTTGAGTTGCAATTTCTTAGCAAGTTACCTACTAGATTGAGGGTATCCAGAAAAAAATCAACCTATTCCTGCCAACTGTGGTGTCAAAATGGTTATACTGATATAATAATGCCAGAAATCTGATTCCCAGTCTCCTCTCCTCTCCTCTCCTCTCCTCTCCTCTCCTCTCCTCTCCTCTCCTCTCCTCTCCTCTCCTCTCCTCTCCTCTCCTCTCCTCTCCTCTCCTCTCCTCTCCTCTCCTCTCCTCTCCTCTCCTCTCCTCTCCTCTCCTCTCCTCTCCTCTCCTCTCCTCTCCTCTCCTCTCCTCTCCTCTCCTCTCCTCTCCTCTCCTCTCCTCTCCTCTCCTCTCCTCTCCTCTCCTCTCCTCTCCTCTCCTCTCCTCTCCTCTCCTCTCCTCTCCTCTCCTCTCCTCTCCCCTCCCCTCCCCTCCCCTCCCCTCCCCTCCCCTCCCCTCCCCTCCCCTCCCCTCCCCTCCCCTCCCCTCCCCTCCCCTCCCCTCTCCTTTTCCCCTTTTCCCCTTTTCCCCTTTTTTTTCCCCTTTTTTTTCCCCTTTTCCCCTTTTCCCCTTTTTTTCCCCTTTTCCGCTTTTCCCCTTTTCCGCTTTTCCCCTTTTCCCCTTTTCTCTTTAATGTGGGGTAAAATATTTTCTTTATTTAGATATCAAATAATTGAGCCTGGAAGAAAATTATTTACATTAAAAGAGCCATCACTTAATTTAAATCACACATGACAGAATCCCCCTGCCTTCCACACTGGAAAGAAGAAAAAGCCTTACTGTAGTCAAGGAAATGTCTAGCTAAAAAAGCTTGCATTGTCCCATACTGCAAATGTTCTCTGCTGGTATTAGATCATTCAGTGGAAAATTAGGTGCAAACCTAGGTTGTTTATTGAACTTAAGGCATACATGTGTAAAGACAGGTCTCTGTTCTTACAAAGGTATCGACTGCTTCTATCATCATAGGACTTCCCACTATGCTTTACCACTGGGGAAGGAAGAGATCCAAAGCAGAGAAAGAAAAGCTGTCTGAGCGCATGCAGAACTTCCCTGAACAGCAGTGGCTTTTTGTGCTTCTACCATGTATTAGAAAAGCTATTATGACTAAAAAAATCATCTAAAGGCAGAGCTGATATAAGCAAAATGAGTCTTACCTGTGACCTCCGAGGACCCAGCTCTCCACTAAGCAGCATCATTCCCTTGAACCCTATGTCTGCAAAGTCCTGTCTACATCAGGGCATCTAAACATGCTGACCTTTATGGAGCACACAATAGATTGATGGATTAAAATGGCCATGAGGAAACTTCACTGCACGATGGAATCTGGTGGACTGGAAAATAAATTAGTCAGTGTGGCATGTTAGGAAAAGTTCTAATTGTACATAGTTCCCAGAGAAGTAGTTAGGCCTTACATTAAATCTGTTCCTATCAGTGATTGAGATTCTTCTCCATGTTAAATATTTCTTTTTTACTATTCCTCTGTCCTCTTCATCTAAACCTGTCTGCCCTCTCTTTCCCCAGAAATTGCAAGAATTGGAAGGCGCAGCGGTCCAGCTTCAGTATCCATTGAGATCAAACCTAAAGAAATGGACCCATCTCTATTCAAAATGAATTTCCTTTATACAAAAACCACAAAGGAAACTGAAGCTACATTTCTAAATACTGAAAAGCAAAGAATAAAAGGTGACTTTTCCCTTAAAGAGTTCTATGTCAACGTCATTTAGTGCTTTGGCAAATCCCAGGATATTCTAGGAGGACTAGTTTAGGCTAGCAAGCCATGCATGTACCTTTTCATTAGCCCCTTATTTTCAAACAGAGGCCTGCAGAAATTCCAGTGCTCTGAACCCTCACAGGGGGATGGAGCAAACAGAAAAGATCTTGTTAAAACTGTCCTTCTCCAAAGACAACCTTTTTTTCTTTTTTTTTTTTTTTTTTTTTTTACTTCTTTTTAAGTACTCTTCTGTGGGGAAAGTGAAATTAAGTTTAGCTGAATATGTCCTCACCATGCCAGCTTCCAGTATTTTTCTGTGTTGGGCAATGGCACCGGTCAGTCATGGCATTGCCTCCTATTTGTCTCTGGTAGGGTGCATGAAAAGCTGCTGAAATGGCAGATGAAATGACCTACGTGCCTGGACAGATTTTGTGAGATCAGACTCTGTATGTGCTAAGGCTTCTTCTCTTCCTGTGCAAACCCATGATTAGCTATCATTGCTATACAGTTACACAGAAACAGTGCTTACACAAGGCCAGTACTTTGCTCTGGCATGCTGCTTTCTGTCAGTCGTGCCTCAATGTGGAATCTTTTACTTAGCTTAGGAGCACCTGGAATATAACTCTGCCATCCCTAGCAATTTCTCTCTGCTTTGCACTATTGGCTTTCTTTTCAAGCGTCTCTGATAATTGACTTTTTTAATCTCTTTTCACTTTTTAATTCTTTATTAAAACAGTCTTTACAATTCTTTATTTTCTGCCTTATAAACAGTGCTTTTTTTGTTTCGTGTTTTCTTTATGGATCTTTTCCTTTTAAACTTTTGCTTACTTCTGAGTAAGCTAAAAGATCTTTAGCTTATGGGCTTTCTCTTCATAACATTGGATCCCCTTCTTTGCTCTTCAAATTTCTACCAAAAACTGTTTCAATATATTTTTAAAAAAAATTTGATTGTGTTTGGAACTCCATGTGGATGATTTCATGCAGAAATTACAGGCAAATAATAGTGATATTGAGATTGCAACATTATGCAAGCAGAGTGACATAATTCAAGCCAATCAATAAGGGTTAATGAAAGCTAGATCTCATCAGAATAACTTGATATCTTTTGATGAAAACCTTAGGATGTTATACATATATAGGGAGAAATTATATTTTTTATGTGCAGTGTTCTGATTTGATTTCACCCAACAGTTTATTACATAATGTGAATATTACAAAATCAATGTACGGTACTTATTAAATTGGTTAAACATGATGCTGGTTTCAAAATGTATTTGGAAATGCTGGATCATCCACTGAGTACGAACACGTCTAGGGTGTTATGTTACTGTATTTCGTATCTTAATTCATGACATGGGAGAAAAGAGTCGCAGTAAGTTGTAGAAAGCACTGAGGCTGTGAATAGAGAGTATAAATAAGAGATGAAGGAATAATGAAAACTGTTTTGGGGTGCTTTGGTCGCAATTAAATTGAACACAATCAAACTATGCATTTCAATGACTGTAAGACCATACATTGAGGAAAAACAAAGTGGGGGGGGGTGTGGGGGGGCACTTAAAGGTGATTGAACTTATCATAGAAAACAATTACACTGAAAGGACTGGCAGTGAAGAATGGTTTTGTGTAAAATTTCAGTGTGACCATGAAGCCAAAAGATCCTGCCTTAACCTGGTGAGAAAATAAAAGGACTATAAGTAGGAATCTCTTTGGCTTCTATGGTCAGTAGTGGTGTCTCCTGAAATACTGTGTGTTATTCCAGAAATCATACTTGCAGAGAAGTAGCATAATAACAGAGGAGTCTGAGAAGAGACAGGAATCTCCTTAAAGGCCAAATAATCTGCTGTCTGTTGAGAAACCTGGAAAGCACTGCCTGTCAATTTGTCAACCTAACATTAAAGGGCTGATTTATTTGCAGTCTATAAGCATGTATACAAAAAGAGATATGTGGTAATATGCACCTCTTCATTCCAGTTAATTAAAACCAACAATATTTAGTGAATCCAAAGGACCTCACAAAGTCTTGATTGAAAAAAATTATACATTTGTCCCGTTGAGTATCTTTAATCATTGAAATAATTTATGCAAAACAGTGGTAATTTTTCCATCACTGAAAATTTAGACATTAGAGCTGGCTATTTTCTTCTGAGAGAAAGGAAAGGCTGAGCAAAACTGTATTTGAAGAACTCCTGTGGTATACAGGAGGTCAGACAAGATGTTTAGATGTTCCCCTCTGTTTTCACAGTCTATGAATCTAAGCAGGTACTAGCTCAGAGAATTTATCATCTTGTCTTCTATGGGATTACTCATATACCTTGAGTTGAACAGGTGTTTAAGTGCTTTGCTGGATCAGGGCCAAACAGAGCTGGTATCGTGCCATTTCTGTGCCCCTTTTGCAGCTGTGGCAGAACAGGACTTAAGGCTGGTGTGGTACCAGCGGTCACGCTGCTCCAAGTAATTGGCTTACAAAACGGTGCAGGTTAAATGCTGCAGCCAGGACTCATTTTGAAAAGAAGGGAATACTGGACTGCATGTGGAACTCCTAATATATAAAAATTACAGTTGTGTGGCTCAAGTGATGCATGGAAGGGGTTTCTGGAGTCCTATCACAATATTAGTCTGGGATATTGTTATAAATGTATCAGTTTTGCAGGGACACGCCACTCCAAGGTTAGAGTTATCTTCAAATAAATGGTATACACAGTAGAAGACTATCCTAATCACTTTCTTAACTGGTGTAGCGGCTCTAATATTACATACTTGTGTAGGCAAGCTCATAGGCATCTACATTAGTGATTGTGGCTTTATTTTGTTAGTTTTCTCAATCTCTATCCTATGTAATAACTAATTTAATGACCTGAATTATGTCCAGAGACGTAGGATTATGTCTGGGCAAAGGATGCCTGAGCATTTTTCACAAATTATCTGGTTTTGGTGTATAGCAGATCAACGCTAAGTTATGAAAGGAAAGCTGTATGGAATTAAAGGACATAATCTTATGCACCAAGTTATTTGCTTTCTGACAACTTTTTTACTACTCTCTTTATGCTCACAATTGCTACTGCCTAAAAAATGCTTTCTTTTTCTTGTATCTCTCCATATTTCTCCATCCATCTCTTTATTTTTGGACAATATGCTAATGCAGAAGATCTCGTCCCCATGTCCTGCACCTTTTCTATTACAGCTTGCTGTTCACTATGTGTTTTATTTGGCTAGACCTTCCCAAAATATAATATACATGTATTTGTACAAAAAGATACATCAAAGTGATATGTTAATATTGTGTGAGGAGATAAATGTCTTCTCCTCCTGTCATCATAATTTCTACTGATAGTAGTAGCTGATTTAAATATTTTTGGAAATTACATTTGGAACTGTTACTGTTCCAATTTTTCCCAACTTTCTCAAAATATATTTGGGAATTTAAATTTGGTTAGATTCAAAATGCTGTAAGGTATGGCTTGGCCGAAATGTTGATATGAAATGCTTACATGAAAATATGCCAGACCACACCAACCCCAATGATACTGCTTTGGTACCTCAGGAAACCCCCAGCCAACAGGATCAGGCCACATTCTCTCTTTGCTGTTTCTCCAGGTGAAGTAGGGGAGCTAGAAATGTACAGTCCAGAAAGTCTCTTAAGTGAGTGGAACATTTATACTGTGTTCTTCAAAAGGTGCCTCGTGTGCAACCAGTCTCAGCACACACAGCATGTTCTGGGGTTTAGGAAGCTTGTCTAACACACGTTGTGCTCTAACAATGCTGCCTTTCCACAGCTCCTTGGAGGAGCAGAGGAAGCCAGCTTGTCTCAGGGCAGTCTGGTCCAGCATCACCTCAGGCATGAGGCTCAGAGCTGAAAGGCCAGAAACAACTCTGCCTCTTCAAAGTGCCCATCTGTTTCAGAGTCATGTCAAGCACAGCCTTACAGGACACAGGGATCCGTGATTTTAAAACGGGCATACATTCTTATGCATATCCCACTCCATAAAGTCTTTGGATATTGTTATTGGTGTTTAAAAGCCCTCAAGCATTTTCCTTGATAGGTCTGTATGTACACTGCAATTATGCATGCATACATTAAGCACTAAATGAAAACAAAAGGCATTTAATGTTAATTACTCTAGAAAGTCACCATATTGTGATCACACACAGCACCACTATTGCTGCCCAGCTAGATATCCCACTTTCGTGCAAACAACAGAATCAAATTGAATTACATAAAAAGAAGCTACATACTGACTCCCAGCAGTATGTTTTGACAAAACACTTTGTCTACTTAAATGATTTCAGAAGCTGTAGTCAAAAGCCTTGACTGCAAATAATGGGTTCATAAAACCTATCTTTAAAATTTACCTGACAGTAATGCTGTGCAAATACCTGCACTTCTAGTTCACCTTCTCCACTTGTTTACATCAGGATTTTAATAGAGTGGCTGTCACAGAACAACAGCTAAAGGCCACTGTTTGATAAGTTACTGTAAAAATAGACTGCTTAAAATGAGAATTTCCTCCTAAATTCAGTCATCACAAAAAGGTGGTGAGTAGGAAAACATTGAAGAGAGACAGTTTCTAGGAGGACTGCAATAAAGTCTTTTCAAGTTCAGTGACATTCTAACCTGCAATGACTTTGCAAGAAACTACATTTCCCACCTGTCTTCAGTTTTACTGAGAAATGACAAAAATAAAAGGAGAACAGGAAAAGTCAGGATAGATAGATAGATAGATAGATAGATATAGATATTTTTTCTGATTAGCTCACTTAGCATCATGTATAATATTTGAAGAATATATTGACTAGATCTCCTTAACCACCTGAAGAAAGAAATTAAACACCCAGAGAAGTCTCAATGTTTACCTGAAGAGCAAATAATTAACCAAAGATCTTCTATCAGACAGTGCCCTACCATTCTGCTGCTGGCTTTCCCCATGCAGAATGTCTCTGCATCAGCGTTAGGGTTAGGGGTTAGGTGTTAGGGGTTAGGGTTAGGGTTATGCATTGTTAGCTTGAACAAGTCAGTATATGACACTGCAAAGACTTTAAATATTTATTTACACCCAAACCAATAATAACAGCTTCATAGCTCGGTGTTTTTTTCTCCCCTACTTATATTTTCTGTGAACCCATGCAGTTGCTCCATGGGATTGGACACACACCCAGGGCTTTGGGTAGTACTGACCTTGCAATGTAAAAAGCACAGAACTGGTTTGAGAAACCCCTCTGTGCATTGGGGTCCCTAAAGCTATGAGTCCCTTCTCTTCTTCTCTTGCCTCTGCAGGCTGCAGAATGCCCCTGTCAAGGAGACAGACACCTGTGTTCACCTTCCTCTCTTTACCTTATCATAGTTCCTAATGTTAACAGCACAAGATAGCTCCACTTTTTTCTTCCATTCTAAGAGATGCTGAAGATATGCATTGAATACTGTGCTTAGATCATGCCCTCAAATTCCTTTCAGGACAATCCTAAAATGCCTATAAATTGTCAGCACAGTTATTATTAAATAATTTGTACCTGTGCAAATACTTCCAGCAAAGACAGTAAAATAATTTGGTGTTAAGAGAAATGTTTGCTGTAGAAACAACTATTTCTGATTAGGACCCTATGGGGAGATATTGCTGCCTTATGGTTTTTTCTTGTCTTGCTTCATTCAATTCCCTGTTACACTTTTTTTTTTTTTTGTCTTTTATTATTATAATTATTACTTTTTATCACAGTAAAAACACAGTAAAAAGTCTGGATTATTTTTGAGACACTTGCTCTTCTGCCCACTACTTTTAAGGATCCAGAGTATAAGAACGAAACTTTTGCTCATTTGCTGAATGCAAGCCATCTTCATGGGAAAGGGGATCTTTGGTATAGATCTGAGATATAAATCTGATTTTTCTTTTTTCTTTTTTTTCCTCCTAAAAGTGCTTTTTAAAAAACAAGGATGATTAAGTCTATTAATACTCAAAGATTCTGAGAAATCGACTCATCTTATATGCTATGGGAAGAAATTTAAGGGTATGGCCCCAAAACCTGTGCTCTGACCATCAGTCAAAAGCTCTGCTTCTTATGGTAAGTTGTTTTTAAACCAACAGTACCTGAGAGATGTGTAAGGAAAATTAAGATTGCATATTGATGGAAAAAATGTAAAATACTCTAAAATATAGGCGATAGGGTGATGGAGAGTGACCCCAGTCACCTATTATTTGTGTAATTTTAATTACTCTCTCTTTAATTTAAGCAGCTGACACACACTTTCAGTGGTGTTCAGAAAGTTAATAGGGCAGCTGAGTAAGGATTTTAAGGTCATATTCTTGTCCTTTGGTGCTTATTTTATTTATTAGCTGCTGCATTAATATTCTTACGATTACAGAAATGATCATTTATGTATATAATGCATCTTACAATAGTATACAATTATGAATATTGTAATATCTATCTCTTAATATATGTTCTCATCCTTGATTCTTTAACACTAAACTCACAAAATACAACAGCATTTAGATCAAGCTTCTTCTTTCCTTAAATTATTTCTTAATTATGGTATGTAGTCATCAGTTTGCTGACAACAATTTTCCTGGATGTCACTCTTTCTCTGATTCCACCCCTCCTGTCTGAAATTAAAATATTGACATAAATAATTTTGCATGAGCAGTGGAAAATTCAAAGAGGCATTTAAAGCGGAGGAGCTTCTACATTAATTGCTTCTATATACATGCATTTGTCTGTGTTTTCCAGGTACAAAAACGGTAATTTAAGCAAAACTAGTGTGCTGTCCCATCCATGCCTTGCATGTAGATGAATGATGACACTAACCTGCAGTTAATTTTTTTTTAAATTAAAAAAACTCCATGATTTGCATTACAAAACTAGAGGGAATCTGATGGTTCTGGGCCTTTTTATCTTTATGGGTGAAAGGAATGGGGATTATTAGACTACCAGTGTACATAGAGTGGTCTGCTCTTTTCTATAAACTCTTCATCCATTTTTCTACTCCCTTCTTTACGCAGCTCTGTTCCTCTTGATCAGTGAGAAAATAGAGGCAAAAAAGGATCATGTAAGTGGCTGGGGACCTAGCTGCAAGTCAGCAATGGTGTTTAAAAATTAAAGGCAGGCAAGGAAAGCATCCTCCAAGCACTTGGTTGTCAAGCTGGAGATGGTGATATTCTATACTCAGGAAGAAATGATGGTCATGTGCAGTTCTGGGGCAGCTCTGCTGAGCCCATTGCAGAAGGGACAGGGGCAGCTGCCAAGTAGCTGCCCAAGTAATTTTTCTTATGGAGACATCTCTGCACATTTCTGCCCCTCCAGACAGGTCCTTCTCACCCTCTACTTGGCCAGGCATGCAACCTGCAAAGGGGAACCGCCTGCTCCCAGCCCTCAGCAGAGATGTGCCTCCATACAACATCAGGCCACCCACCCCTGAGGCTGGCGATCACAATATAAGGCACACTAGTGAAATTGGTCAGAAAAATTTAAACTGGAATCATGACTCTTAAAGTATTTCTTGTAATTCATTGTGTGTTTTCATGGGTACTGGGATTTTTTTACTGAATAGGCACAAATCATTGCATATCTGTTCAAGAGGTTATCTTATGACAGACCTTGCAAAACCTTGTAGGTTTTATAAATAACAGCGTGTATGTGATGTAGTGACTCACACCAGTAAGTATTCTCTGTTTTAAATTCATTACAATGAATTGATCTCATAATGTTAACAAATCTTTTTACATATCCTCCTGAAATGTCTATTTGACTTAAACAGCAAGGTTTAGACTTTGAGCAATGGCTAATGAGATCATGGTCACCATTAGGATCTGAAGAGTTATTGAGATATGAGGGGGAGTAAGTTTTCCTGTTGTCAATAAATGTTGTAAATCCTAAATCAGACAACACTGCAGTAATATCAAGACCCAGAAATCTAAAGGTGGCATAAAAAGTTCAAGAGCAGGAAGGGGACAAGCTACTAAGAGTCAGAACTGTTAGTACTTCACAGAATGTGCATGTGTGGTCAAGGCAAATTTCAAATATGATGAATTGTCATCCTTCTATATTTACTTGCACAACTGAGTGAAAATTCAATCTTTAGTCCATAATACAGATAGGCATAATTTTAATCCCAACATGCTAATACCCCCTGTGTAAATATAGATTTCTCAATTAAATTGAAGTAATTTGATCAAAGATCAAGTCTCACAGGTGAAAGCAAAGGTTTCAGTAACAACAGCCTCAGCTATTCATTGTTGGAGAAGTCTTTTCCACTGAAGGGTGCATGGCTGAGTCTTAGAGCTGGGCATGACTTTTGACTCAGAAGCACTCCAAAATGCACATATTTCAGTGGGAAAGCCATGAAACAGGCCATAACTTGGCTATGCTATTGAGAGTGCACCTCTATATCCCATAGAGTTAAATTCCTGAGGCCCTCTTGGAGCTAGCACAGTGATATGAAGCTCTGATGTTTTTTATGGGATCTCCTTTGATGAAGCTCATGCCAATTTCTTTCTAAGAAATTTCCAGACTCACAGACTATTTTAAGGGATAGGACAAAATGTGAGTCTCCAGCCAAAGAATAGGAGTCATAAATGAGTGAAAGGACCACACGTTAATACAACCCACTTAGCCTTATTTACTTACAGTATTTTATATTTTTAACTACTGGATATTTGTAAAAAGTCACCATCTCTATTGGCATTTGACAAAGGACATAGTTAAATGGACCTGGCATTTTCTTATTCATGTTGTTGAGCTACTTGAATTAAGGTTCAGTCACCATATGATACCATGCATTTTATGGATTAAAAAAAGCCCTCATTCCCATGTAGACAAAAATATCTAATATTTCTTCATGAGAAGTTTGACTTCATTCTTTTTTATAATTATAAAAATACTTTTGCTAACTCCTCAGTGATGACCTCATTTTTAGTGCTTTGTTTCACACAGGTATGTGCCTTGCTTGCACATATCTTTATAGATGCACTTCCTGGAATACATGAAAATTTTATTTCAATTACATTTTTCTCTGAATTGTACCACATAATTTACTCACTTTCTTTAGTTTGTTCATTTTTAGGCTGTAAATATTATTAACCCACAGAGTTTTGTTTCTGCTTCCTTTAGTTAATTAAACACACCATTGGATTTTTCTTGTGCTACCACCAGGAGGGCACAAAAAGTGATATACTGTATCACTAGATGATTCATTCATTAGCATAAAATAATCAGGGCTTTTGAATATCTGCACTTCAATGTCTCAGGTTTGGTTTTTTGTGACTGCATCTAGGAAGCAGCAGCATCAGTAAAGGGATAAAGGAGAGAGACAGAGAAAGAAATACAGAGATAAAGAAAGAGGGAGAAGGAAGGAAGGAAGGAAAAGAAAGTACAGCTGTTGAAATTAGCAAGTTTCCTTTAAAAAAGAAACATGGAATTTGACAAAAAAGGAAAGTCCACAAGCTTGCCTGGAGGCAGATCTAACTGGCACCTAGAACATTACATAGGAGTAATCTAAAGTAATTCCTTACTCTGCTACTAACAGAGATTGAATAATTACAAACCCATTCTTTCTATAAAATGACTTCTTCCTTTGGGGGACAAAAATCCTAGACTACCATATGGTCCTGACAAATATTTCTACTGATTCTACCTAATGTTTATCAATGCAAAGTAATGTTATTTTTCCAAAAAAAGAACAATGCCCCAGGATAACATACATAAATATTTAATGATACATGCAGATATTTAATGCATCTTGCACCTGCTTGGAGAGACCTTATCACAGAATGTCAGAGAACACAGTTTTCTTCAGAGGCTGCTCACTGTCCCCCTTACTCCCCTGGGATCACAGTCTGATTTGCCTTCATCCTGGGACGTAAGGCTGGTGTTTGCTCAGACTTGGTGGAAGACTTTGGATCACCTGTAGAGAGAGCACATGCCTAGGCATTACCTTGGGCCTTCTTCAAAACCCTTCTCCCTAGGTATTTCTCCACCCTTTCTCTCAGTTTTTCATGATTTTATAAAAAATTAATAGGACTCTGATCCATATTGCCTTTTCTCCCTAATTGCATCAGAATGGAGGAAGGTGAAGCAATGATATAAGAGGGGAAGCTGAGGCTCCCTGCCCAAACTAGTGAAATCCACTTACAGAGAGGACCCCTCTGTGTACAGACATAGTTGGTGTGACCTATTTCTGGGACCTTTTTTCCAATTTTTGGGAGAGACACTATTAATTCCTTCTTTCTTTCTGAGGAATAAAATAAGAACCCAGACACATTGATTATTAATCATTCATCTGGGGACTCTCCTCCCTCTTGACCAATGACATAATCTTCAGTGAACAATATGTATACTGCAATTGACATTTGCACAAAAAAAATCAGGTTATATTGTATGCATCTGCACTAATAAAAATAGTCATCTTTCAAATCCTCCTTTTCAAAGTCTCACTGAACAGACTTCGATATCTATACAGTATTTATTCTGACCTTCACCTCTCTGATCTTCCTGCACTGAAGAACTGTACAGCAATACAATAAAATAGAAGCATACTTTATTAAAATACACATTTAGACTGCAGTCTTCGGAAGCTCTAAAGTTAGGTGTACAGGAACCATTGCATCCATTTGGAGATTCAGCCTCTTTAAGCTTCACAGGAATGCCGAGTATAAATGTCACTCTGAAAGTCTGCTGCATAATTATCTTCCAAACAGCACCACTTATGTGTTGTGTGATTGCAGGAACTCAACAATTCATTCTAAACTGAGTCTACACTTCTGCTTGTTTAAGATCCCTATTTTTGATATCATAGGTGATGTAATTCTATCTGTTGTGGTGTCAGAGTCATAGACAAAGATCAGTCACTCCTACTTGCAGATGAGTCACTCTTTCAGCATGTCCTACTTCCAGAATTTCTTTTTTTTTTGGCCTTATTTTGCTTTGGTTTGAGGGAGAATGAGGAGGTATAACAGTTTCTACTTCAATTGCATAAGATCTAGTTTTTAATCATAAAAGACATCCAGATGCATATGAACATTTGAGCAATTAGGAGACAGATATGTTCACTATTGTTAGATTAGCTTATGTAGAGATTCTGTTTTGGTTTTAGCAATTGTAATGAAAAACATCCAGGCTTAGAGCAAGCAATTAGCTCATGGAAATTCAGGCTTTTGTGAAATTAGTCACTAGATGTAAATCTCAGTATTCATGTTAAAATAATAATGTTTAATTTGTGTTCAGATGTGCTAAATAAAGCAAAGATCTTTGAGGCTGATGGAGTAATCATGGAGAAAGCAACATGAGCCATGGCAAGATGAAGGGCAGTGGGAAATAGAACACTTCTGATACTAGGAAGGGCTCTGTGCGGTTAGGATGTATTTTTGTAAGTGTGGTAACTGCAGGAATCACAATAGACAGTGCTGCATTTTGTTTTTAAAATAGCATCTTTAAAAGAATGTTGTTGCAGAAATTAACTCTATTTTAAAGATGTTCTCTTGGATGATGAATCATCAAGAGCCGTTACTTTAACCAGTGACTCCATGCAGAAACAAATGTTGAAATCTATGAGAAAATATTAGTCCTAATGATTTTTCTTGGAAAATATTGCTCATATAGTGATTTTAATTAAGGAATAATTTAGAACTTTTATATTTGTATTCCCAATGTCAAACTCTTTTGTTCTCACATTTACACCTCTGTTATTAATGTTAGCCATGGCTTGCAAAAGAGGAAAAGCTAGTTATCAATGAATAATTCAGGCTCCATAACTGTCAGACCTCATTATTTTAAATAAGGCCTGGTAGTTTCAGTTGTAACTGGCTAATTGCATCATTTAAACTTAAACTGTTAGAATATTTCATATAATTAACAATTTTTTAAAACTTTTAATACATTCAAAACTACTGTAGTACATAGGGCAATTTCCTTTAAATCAGGCTGAAAGAACAAAGAGACATTTGAGTTGTGATACAAGTCCTCAAGTTGTTAAAATAAAAAGAAGAAAAACTGTGGTGAAATTGATGTATCCAGTAGTTAAAACAAAACCCTATCATTAGAATAAAATAATTTAAGATACTTTAAGAAGGGGAAGTTGAAAAAATTAAAACATCTGAAACTAATTAAAGTTTAAAATTTTAAACACCTGAAACTTATGAACGAAGTTGTAACCTGATATCTGATGGAGTTCTTGGTGGCAAGTTTGTTCCAGCATTGTCAGTGAAAATGTTTCCCTTTGTGTGGCCATATTCTCTCTCTGACAGTAAACATGCAATTCACAAAGCTGCTACAAATAGATGCCATGATGAACTTCTACAAAACTGAACCAATGTTTTTCCAAAAGGATCCAGGGAGTTATTTTAATTTGTTAGTAACTTTAATTTGTTATTAGAAATTTGTAACAATATTTTAATTTTGAATCAATATTTACCCTTAATAATAAAGACTTGATAAATTGAGATGGAAATACACTTTACATACGCATTTTTTCAGAGTGTATGGCAAGAAGAAAATGTCAAGGGCTGTTTATAAATTAAACTAATCTTAAAATGTTGTTTTAGTTTTCTCCTTTAGCCTCATTCTCAGATTAATGAGAAAATTCCAGCAGATTTTTTACATGTATCCAGCAACTGTAAAGCAAGGGAGGTTAATATATACTTTTAAATAGACCTATTGAAGAAGACAATACAACTCAGGCTTTTCCTGAAAAGTACTTGCATGTAGTGCATTAAGGCTTGCAGAGTAAAGATTATCCCCATTTTTCAGATTAGATACTCAAGTTCAAGGTAAGGTATATATAATTTCTGCAGTCTCTGCCTTCCCTTCCCTTACATCTAAAACAAGGTGAGTTTATTTGGGGTTGAGTCTGGCTTGTAGCTTTAATGGGAGGCTGTAAGAGAAAACATGGTAGACTACCTGAGTGCTGTAAAAAAGAAAAAAAGCTGTATCTGCTGTCTCTGGAATCACTCCAGCATATTATTTCTTTCTTTATCTAATGAAAAAAAATTAAGAAACACTACAACTTTCAGCTCTCACATTGAAACTATAAATTTCAGCCCACATAGCCATTAAGAACATCATTAAGGCTGTGGAAGTTACACAGCAAGGGCTTGGATCTTATCCGATATGTAGCAGCCTTGCATTGCTGGATATCTTGTAAAAGCCACCCCTACATTTCTGCATCATACTGGAGGTCACTACAGAATACACACAGAAACTGTGTGTGTTCTTGTGCCTGAGAGCAGAATTGGTGCACCACACAGATTAGTTTCCTAGGTTTTCCACATGCTGAAACTGAGCCATTTTTATTTGTGCAAAAACCACATCTAGCAATAATTGGTCCCCACAGAGATACAGACTATCATATTTTCACATTCTTCTGAGATCTTAAAGTTGAGGTTTCTTGGGAGATGTAGCTCTTAAGAAGGCAGGCAGCATCAGGTTGCATGTTGCAAATTTTTGCTTAAGGCAGATTTAAGGACTAAAACCATTTTTTCCCCACCCCTTAATTCTAAATTCCCCCCTCATGGGAGATTTTCACCCCCTGCACAGGAGTCAGTACGAGGTTTCTGAAGGCAAGTCAATTAGAATTGAATTTTTCCATGTTATCTATATTTGGATAGGAAACAGAAGCAAGCTACCAAAATTACAGGCTTGGAATGCCTTATTTTGACAGTTGTTATATTTCTGGGGGGGGAGTATTCACAAAGACAGTGGTTATCCCTTCCCAGAATGTAACAAGTGATATGACATAAAATGCTAAATGATTCCTGCGCTTAATACTTTAAATACTAAAGAGAAGCCATACAATATCTGCTATGGTCACGTAATATAACTTAAAGAAGGAGGTAGGAGAGACCAAAGATGATGCATTACACAAAATCTGGACATATAAGGTTGGTTGTAAACCTTTATCATATCCTTATGGTTACTTCAACATCATCAGCTCCAAAGTCCAAAGTTGCCCATGGCGAGAGAGCACTTTCTGCTGCTGGTGGTTAAGGCTGGTACTTTATCGGTCAAATTTGAAGTTGGCATTCTGAGGTGGAGGTGCCCCAATAGGGTAACAGCTTTGGCACTCAGTGCCTGCAAACCCCTTTCATTTCTGGGTTTTTTATCACCTTAGCTCTGGTTTGGTTTATTGAAGAATTTTTATTAGGCGAGTGCCTCACATTTAACTGTTGGGGAAGCCCCATAGTCAACGCTTGGAGAAAACAGAGTTATAGAAGCGATGAACTGGTAAATAATGGAGCTCAGATGATGTATATTTTGGATCATATATATTTTATATCATAGTATGCCATTACATAGAATAATATTCACAACTCTATAAAGGAAAGACAAAATAATCTAACAATATTCAAGCAAATCAAATTTGTAAGGTTCAATAAGAAGACCATTAATTCATAATAATTTTGAGAGTTATGATGTTATAATGATATTACTATTTTAAATCTATACTGATACCCCTCCACAGTCTTAGTGTATTTTTCCCTGCATAATTTCATATCATTGGGATACAGTCAAAAAAAATATTAGTAAAACAAGTTGCATTTCAGAGGAAGAAAATATTTGCTCATCTTGTCTTGCACTGTCTGGAGACTTCTGCAATTGTTTACTTGTTCACTTTCTGTAAGCTGTTGTCAGCTCAGCTGTCTGAACTACAGCTTCATTTTAAAATATTTTTCACTGAAAAAATACCAACTAAGTCTCTGAATGTTTTATGTCTACAGCCACATCAGATATCACGGAAAAAAAAGGAGGCTTATGTCTTCAAATTACTCAGTGTTGGCTTCACCCTTGTCAAGGGCTGGCTCCCCATACGGAAGCTGACAGATTTAGGGTACACTAGATATGTTTCATCAGTGAGAGGAATCAAGTTCTGTGCAAGTACAGAGCATGGTCTTAAAGTCGGTGATTTCACTGATAAAAAACAAAAGACACCTTTTTCTTTCAGAGCTGTAGACACCTGACTGAAAAACCCAGGGTAACCAGACACACCATAAGCAGGAGGTGCAAAGACAGCCGGTAGAGTGTTCCTACTGAGCACATCCATTCTGAAGGGTCATTCAAATGCCTCTCTACAAAAAAGCCTGAATGTAAATAATGTCAACTGTATATGAAAGCAGGTGATTTAGGTCACTGAGCAGTGTACCTTGGTTAAATTATATTATTCTTTCAAATACTTCATGTACATCTGAGCTACTCACTTTGCTTGTCTATAAAATCTTCTCTAAGGAGAACTATCCACTGCTTTAGAAAGGAAAGCAAACAAATGGAGGCATGCAGTGCTATTGAATATTGGAAAAAATGCTGGGTAAGGAAAACCACACATGATCTAGCCAAAGGAGAGCTGAAACTAACTGCAAGTAGTGAAAACTGTGAAAGAGTGGGGCAAGTTTTTATTATTGGCATAAAAATATCACCAAACGTCACATTATTCTTAGATCCATTCTTATTGTAGGAAAAGAAAGACTGAGAGGATGATGGTGCAGGAAGAAGCAAAACCTAATTTTTTAAAGAGTGCATAAATGCTGGAAATTCAATTAAATTTCAAGCTCATGTTTCACTTTTTGGATTGAAATCAGGCAAAAGTTTTGCTCAAGGATCTTGAAAATCCTGTGTCCTTTCTCCACAGTGACTGGCAGTTATACCTGCACAACTGGGCCAAGGAAGCTTCTGAAATTTTGACTTTTGCCAGCCTTTGAAGGAGAGAGGAATGCGGAACGAGCAGTCTCCTCCTCCTTCTATGTTTTGAATTTGACAATCAGATCCAGTTGCAGACTGACAGTGACTGACAGTCAGGGACTGTGATCTTAGCTCTTTTAGGGGGTCTGCATAGGAAACAGGTCCTCAGAACCACACTGACCCACTAGTTGACAGAATCTTGCACAGCACCCCAGGTTTGCTGTGGAGGAAGGCTTCCCTCATTAGAGACAGCTACTTGGGATGTCAAGGTAGGGCAGCAGCTACCATTCAGTGTGGCATCTGTTGTGCAATGTGGCTGCTTATGAGCTTAGAAATCCTGTAATCAAATGTATTTCAGTATGGCAAGATGCTGTTACTTTTTTCTGTTTTAGTGCAAATTAGAGAACTCAGCTGTGGCTAAATACTGCTTTTTACTGTGTTTTCAACACAATCCTTTTATGTGTATGTACATCTTGCCTGCAAACATTCCTACACACTCAACAACAGATGCATTGAGGATAATTCTGCCAATTACAAAGCTGCTAGGAGTGCTGTAGTTGAACTCTGAGTATAGAGCAGCCAGCTGTAGTAGACAACAACAATTTTTGACACAGCCGGTCACAGCTGGCATCTCTGTTCTTGATCCACTGGGTCACCTGAATCCTGTAAGAACACTCATCATGGAAACAGTCTGAAACAGAGAAATAGTCTAAGCTCTCCTGCAGAATATATTCTTGACCCAATCTGCAATGTTAAGAAAGGGCTCTGATAGCTGCATATATTCTCTTCACTCATAAGTAATAAGGGTGCACTGCTTACTTGTCCTAGTCCTTGTGGTCACAGTGGGATTGTCACTGTTTTATTAGTTACTTTTGCACTTTCTGATGTTCCTGTAAAACAACGTTCTGTTTCAGGAGATGTGCCTGTCAAGGAAGCAGGGAGAAGGTGGATGACACGATGAGTGGCTTCCAACATTTTGTTTATGTCTCCACGGGGTGGAAGCATTTTGTTAACTCTGCACTCTCAATGTGGATCAGCCACTGCTGCCAACATAAATAATTTCAAATATTTCACTGAGAATTGCTGCAAAGCTACAGGAGATTTTCTGCCTATATGACTGAGACTGTGTCTTCTTTGATTTCAACTTGATTTAATTTTGCAGAAGTAGAGGCAAATACAGGATGAGTGTTAGTGCAGCCCTGCAACTTGCATTATTGATACTTCCAAAGTGTCCAGTTCAAATGGGGGCAGAATGTTAACAGAACTAAGAGAATCAGTCTAGTGGCTGAAGGACAAAAATAAGCTGCCTTTTTGATCTTTGCTGGTCAACAAAAGCATGCTTTGCTAGCTCCAGAGGTCTTTCATGTGAGAGAAAATGGACAGAGATGAAAACTTGTGTCTGATCTAACACTTTGGCAAGCTTTATTTTCTTACACCCACAGGAGAAGATTTCTGTCTTTTCAAAAAAATGGACAGAAGTAAATCAGAAGTCCCTTTCTGCAATATAGAAACTCACTGTTAAAGTTTATTCTGTGTCTAAAACATGCTCTGTATGCAGAATTATCAATCTTAAAACCCTACCCTCAACTGAAATTAGACTGGCCTGAAAACCAGAGCCTCTGGGCATAAACCAGACCCTCAGTTCTGTAAATGGATCACAGTGTAATGTTTAGAAAAATATTTACTATACTTGTCATCACTTTTCTGGCATATGCTTTTTTGGAGAAGCTGGATCAGGCAGAGCTCAAAGCCTGATAAGTTTCTCTAACCATTGACTTGGAGTACATATATCTGAAACTAAGCAAGTAATTCAAAATAATTTTTCAGATAAATGAATTTTCTTATTTATTTTCTGCATGTAGAAAACCTGTGAGCAAGTAATGAGTTCCATTAATTCACTAATTGTTTGAACGTACTCCACATATTCTAAGTGATATTTTTATTACTTAGAATGGAGTGATGGGAAATAATTTGTTGAGTTATTTGCATTAAATGTCTGTCCCTGCTTTGATGAGCTTTGCTGTCATTGTGAAGATAAGAAGATGGGAAATCTCTGAGGCTTTTGTATTTTCAGACAATGGGAACAGATTAGGGACAAGGAAGAGAAAATGAAGATTAGGGGATTTTAGAAAAATAAACCTGTATATTGCTGTTGGCTTTCATGTCAGAAAAAATGGATTTTTTTATTGCGGTATGTTTATTTCTGTCATGTTTAGAACCCCTGTAATGGTCTATTATTCTCTGTGGGTCACTCAGGTAAGGCAAAGACAAACCCTGCTGCCCTGGACAGTAGCAGAGTGCAAAGCAAAGAGCAAGTGAGAGAGTTTCATGGGAGAGGGGATGTCCAACTCAAGCTTCTCCTCTGTGAGTGTTACTGTTTTCATCCTGCTTGACATTTCTCAGAGTAAGCTGTATTTCAGATTAGTAGCCCTTGGCAGTAGGCTGGAGAAAGATGAGATTTCAGTGTGATATGCTACACAGGCATGGGGGGAAAGCAAAGAATATGTGTGAAAAATTGAAATGACAAGGTCATGTTGATAGCTTGGTTGTGGGAGCTGCCACAGTAGTTTGTTGCATTACGATTAGAGATGGGCCAGCTAGCAAGAATGAGATGAGAGCTGGTTTGAACCTTCATCCACTTCTCTAACCAGACTGAAGTGGAGCCCATGGTGAAGCTAAAACACATCTGGCATGGTGAGGCTAAAGCCCACATCTAGCCCATGGTGAGGCTAAAGCACATCTGGTACATTTGGTTTCTCAACATTATTTAATGAGCTTCTGCTTCTGATAATTTAGCTCAGAATAGAAAACAGGAATCTAGAAAAATATTCAGGACATTAATCTAGTCTAAAATCCTTCAGTCTGGAAAACCTGATTGTATAAAACCATATAAAGACAATTTCATACCATTCCCAGCCTTACATCTATAACAAAGAGCTCCACATCCTTGTTAATAACCATCCTGTTAACAACATGAAACAAAGTCTGCAAAGCTTTCAAATTTCAACACAGGGTCTTTTTAATTGTGAAGCCCTCAGATGAGATGCCAAGCTTCTGTCAAAGGCTGAGTGTGAGAGTAGTCTGTGTATGAGGACTTGCAGTGGGAACTGCACTGAGCTAAGCATACGATCCTTCTGTCAGCCCTTTCTCTTCTCTTTGGCTTTATCCTGTGGGAAGTAGCTTTACATTCTGATTCAGACTACAAGGGATTCTGCGAAAGCTGAATTTCTGCACTGGCCGTGCTTATTCTGCAGCGTGTGTCACACTCCCTGCGGTGAGGGCTAAGTTCTCCCTATTTTGTGCAGCCTCTGTCTAATGCAGACAAAATTCCTCCTTCCCACACGGATTCCAGGAGAAAGCAAAGGCAGAGAGCAAGGGCAAGTGGAGACAAGCAATGCAGTTTACCTTGGACTCCCTGTTTTGAAACACTTACCAAGCTCACTGAAGTAATAGTTGTGATTTGGCTGAATAACAAAATCCATATCCTGCCCATTTCTCAAAAGTGCAGTCAACAGTGCAGGATTCTTCTCTTCCTTTTGCCTTAATAATGTCACTGCTTAGTTCTTGGTTACAGGTATTCATGATGATACAGTGGGGCAGAAATACACAGGAGTCCAGAGTGTTTTGAAGTGGCTCTAGGAGTCACTGAAATAATGACCTATATTGGTATAGGAAACTTCTTTTCCTGACCATTTTCATCCTCAGTGTGCTTTACAGACCTGAGAGCTGCATCTCTTTGAACTGTGGCAATGCAGAGCAGAAAGCAGCTTCTCCAGCTGAGGCTGCAGGGAACACTCTGCTATGTGAGGACTGGAAGGATAAGCAGAGCTTCTCACCCATATCTGGATAAAGGATTGCACATTAACATTGCTTTCCCTTTCTTCCCCTCCCTTCCACTCCCCTCCCAAAAGTATATGGCTGTGAAAGAAGGTAACCAAAGACTCTTTTTCTCTTTTACTTGGAGATAAATGAATCTGACCTACCACTTAATGAAATCTCCTTTTTACAGGATGAAGACAGCATCTGGGAAAAACAGAAAAAGAAAAGAAAAAGGAGACTTTCTTCTTCATGTGTAAATTTTCTGTAAGGAAACTAAAACCGGAAATTAACCTTGCCAGTTATTTGGAAACATATAGTTTATTATTTACCCCCAACTATTTTCTTAGTGGCTGGGCTTCCATAGTCTAGTAAGTCACTACACTTAAAAGGACCCTCTAAGAGAGGTGTTTGGATTTTTTAACCAATAATCATCCATATCTGCATATTAAATAATGCTTCTGAAAACATGATGCAAGGCCTCAGAATACTGTCCATTGATACCTGCAAACAAAGTCCAATTAACTCCTTACTCAATACTTTTTTGACTTTGTATTTATTGCAGTCTGATTTGTTATTGTAATAAATTTACTCATATGGAAAAATAACAGGCATTATATGGCTCTCTGTATAATACATAAATAATGTTTTCTTTTTCAGGGAGTTTAAAGACACATGACTTTGATGTTACTGAAGATTGTGTCATAATCATCAAACGGAGCTAGTGCCAAATAAACCAGATGGAGCTTTCAATCAACAAACTGCATTTATTATTGATATCTGTGGCTTATTTGTTATCCATGCACCTTTTAACAGGATAAGGTAAGACAAAAGATCGGCTCCCAGAGTAAAAAGAGAGCTATTAGAAGCTCTCACCTTATTATTTGACCTGACAGCACAAATAGATGATGGGAAAAAGTCAAAGTACAATACCCAACTCCAAGTGGAAGGAATTCATTTGATGCTTTCTGCTGGAGCAGAAGATGGCATGAATGATTATTTCATCCTCCCATACTATGAAAAATTTCAGAGTAATTTATCTGTGCACATATTACTCCTTAATTATTGTTGATTACATTGCTATACTAGCACATTTCTTTTTTTGTCTCTTTGCAAGAACATATATAATTTTATTGAATATATAGCTTTGCTTGTGTCTGTATCATATTGATTTTATATACGCCTTTGTATATATTGTATTACATTCTGCCTGTAGTATGAAAGAGACGAAAAGTAAGGAGTTTGATAGGTAACCAATACATGTCACTTTTTTTATGAGGCATGGCATAAAAAAGCCCTATAGCTATGACTCACTTTGGCCTTCTAGAGACATGAAGAGACATAAGGAATACATATATAAAGAAAAAATAAACTCTTATTTAATTGCTTTTATTTTGATTTTTTTCCCAAATGCCTCTTTTTGTCTCCATTTTTTTTAGTGGTAGTCCCTGTCTTTTCTGCTAAGTAAAGATGGATAATCCAAAATAATACTTTAGCATTTGAATGTATGAAGACTATTGTATGAAAAATTATGTTGCTTCTCTGAAAGCTGTTCAGCCTTGCACGTAATTTCCTCTTCTCTTTATTCACATGTGTTCTCCTAAGAGAAGAAAAATATCTGTTTATGGCCTAGGATGTATTTTTGTTACTGAGACTGATAAAAATTCTGTATGCCAAATATTCTCATGTTTATAGAGAACAAACAATCCTACACATTCCTTCCCTGTGCCTGTACAACTCCCTTTCAATCAGATCCCTGCACTCCTATAACTTTGGAGACCTTCTGCCCCACTTGCATAAGGCTGCAGGCATAGATTGGAGCCACTTCCTTTACCCTTCTGAATATAAAGAAGTTGGAACACAGAAACAAGGATATTTCCATTTAATTTTAATATTTTGATTTTCTAGACAAAACTTTTGAAAAATATCTGAATTTTGCCTTACTGTGTGGAATGGTAGTAGAATTTCATGGTAATGAGCTGAATGAATTGTAAGGGGAGGTTTTCATACTTGATGCTGTAAATAGATTTAATGTATCAGTTGCAATTCATATGATACGTGATTTTCCAATGCAATTTCTAACAAATGAAAGACTGAGTTTAAGACTGGCATATGAGGACTGTTCCATAGAATTCAGATTCTGCATGAGAAGTTAATATCTGAGAATGGGGGAGTCATGTCTGTGGATTGATCTGGTGGGCCCAGTCCAGTGCCACTCACCTCTCCACACCCAGCACTGTAATCAGCAAGTCTCTACACAGAGCAGAAGAGTTAAGCAATCAGGATGACTTAACTATCAACTTGACCTTTAAGATCCCTTCAGAACAGGTTTGATCCACACTGATTTACTTTATCCTTCAAATCATCAGATCTGTATGAAAACCCTGATTGACCAGAAGTAATTATTTGATGTCTTATGTTAGCAATGTCCCAAGGCCCAACATGAAAACTGGGATGAAAGTCACACCTTACTGAAGTCAAAGGGAGGATTACTTTCAGTGGAACTGGGATTTCACCCAGAAAACCGTACCAACAGTGTTTGGGTCCTGTCTATGTCTGAAGGCACGAGAATCTTTCTGTGGTGCCCATCATATTATGTAAAAGGTATCTCACAAGCTACTCTGATATATTCATTTAAATATAGGAGATTTTATTGAAAAAAATGTACAGTGATGGCATAAATGATGTACTGGTTTACTACAAAATGCTGTGCCACCTGATATGATAAATATATTGTTCTGTCATTCCTTTAATAATGAACGTCTTCACTTGTTTGTATGGGTTTTTTTTTTTTTACTGGACATGAGGAATACATGGGGGAAAAAATGCAAAATCAACATTAGACAGTTATCTTGCAGTCATCAGAGCAATTAACATAGACATTTGTGATAATGACCAACATGTATCTTTGGATTTCCATAACTACTTCTTAGTAACTTTAGTCATTTAGCTTCCTTCCTTAAAATTCCCTTAAAGGTCATTTCCATAACCTGCCACTTTCTAGGGCAGATGAATCAGCTGCCTTTGTAACTCCCTGTTTTGTCTCTAGGGATAGTTTTCTACCTATATCTTGATCCAAGCAGGTTGGATTCTTTCCAAAAACTGCTGAAAAACTAGACCTCTCTCTGTCATGTAGGTGAAGCACTGATACACAGTAAACTTAGTATACATCAACTATTAGGTAACAAGATTTCTAGGCCCATGTTAAAAATATTTTGCTTATTCTGATTTGATTCTAATTATGTCATACATGAAATTCTATTTGCTTAGGAGACAGTCTATAAACGATTTTAACTACTCTCACCTATATACCTACTGCAGACATTGAGGATGGGCTACTGCAGAGTACTAGGACATGTATGGATATAAATTTGTAGAAGTCACAGAATAATACCCAACTCAATAAAATTATAGAAAACAAAGTCCTGAGAATACCTTTCCCAAAGCATTGGCATGTCCTATGTATAACATATTCACTGAATTTTATACTAACATGGTGCTCCAAGTATGACATTAAGTGTATACATTCATAGACAGGACACTTCCTCCAAAGCCAATTCCCATTTGTGACATGCAAAACCAGAGAGGCTTCTTCACACATGACCTTTTTTCCTATCCACCCACAAACAGAAAGAAATACAATCTAACATTGGCTGGGAGAAAGAGGGCAATTTAAAATTTAAATATTCAGCTTGAAATAGTAGAAAACTTACAATTGCTCTTGAAAAAAAAAATTATAATTTAATATTTTTGATACTAGGTATATAAACATATACACTACTATATATCATAATTTTACATTGCTCTGTGTTAATACAATATACAATATATTAATTTACATGTTTTTCTATATATACTATAAGAATAATATATAGAAAATATTTCATATCCATTTTATATATTTTAAAGTGCATGCTATATAAACTAGAAATTAGTTATTAACTATAGTTATATATATATTAACATGGTATATTCATTTATACAATATATTCCCACATTCCCTGATGAATGATTCCCTCTCTCTCCTGGGCAGGATTTCTAGGATTTTATCACATAATTCTAGCACGGATACATTCTGCAGGCACCAGTTTGTCACTGAAGATACTAATCACAGAAGAAAGTGGTTTAGAAACTCATATTGATGTTTTGCCTTTCCAAAGGAAGTGGATGACAGCAAAGCATAATTCAAGGTCTGGTTGCCAACATACTCAATTAAGCAGAATTTGGAGGAGGAGGAGAAGGAGGAGGGGATGGCTGGAAACTCCCAGTCATACTACAAATGCTATCTGCTGTCAGAGACCTGGTGACGTTGAACCAAACTGTGAAATATGTGTAATTCTTCAAATATTGCTGATGATGTAGCACCAGATTTTTAATTTTTTCCATGTGCATGTGACTGCTTTTGACCATGACAGGTTTTCATAAATCTGGTGTCATTATAGAACACATGACTTGTGTCACCACTGCTACAGCAAGAGAAATCCATCACAGATCAAAGTGCCTGGAAAAGTCCTATTCACAATATAAGTCCTACTCTAAGCTTTCCAAATACAGCTTGAGTGGAATTTAAGTGGGCCATAGGCCATGTTTTTGCTCCTATACACAGGCATGAATTTTAAAATGTGAAAATACATTAAAATACAATGCATTTTCTAATGTAACACAAAGACATCTGGAGTCACAAGGCCATTCAGACCTATATATATTTGCCAGTATTTTACCTTGAATGCCATGTTCATTTTTGTAGAATATGAACCTAAACAATCAAACTGTCCAGTATTATTTTAATATTAGACTTTCAACCTACATACCATATTAGATCTATCTGAACAGAGCTGTCTGTAACCTTCCCAGAGCACAAGCTCTTTGAGCAAGGATCATGCTTGTCTCCTTCTTTATGTGTTGCCTAGACTGTTGCAGGCTACAAAAAAAAAAAAAACTTTTCTACTGTAAGACATTTGTTGAACTGTGAAAAATCCTCATTTATTTTATATCAATATGTAGTGTGTATATATATATATATATGTGTGTGTGTGTGTGTGTATATATAAACTGATAAATTTGTATATTTGCTTATATTTGATTGTGCTACTTCACTGTAATGTTTCCTGACTCAGGCAGCCTCTTCACATAATACTACAATCTTTTTTCCCATCCCAATATTTAAATGCAATGCTAACTTATATTTTTAATGTGCTTTTTATAATAAGCAAAAACTAGGACTCTTTAAAATAATTATACATTAAAAAAAAAAAAAACTAATTTAAAGCCTATAGGGACATTTATGACATCCCATTCTTTGCAATGAGAAAAATTATTTTTGTGATTGATTTCAGTAGATTCCAGCATCTGCTTGCTTTCCCAAAATTGAAACACGTTGATTTTACTAAGTATTGCAGCCTATTATACCTATTTATTTTAATGTAGTAAAGTAGGAAACTCTATAGGCCAACAATCTCCACTGAGGTGCTTGAGTTGGCTGTGTGATCCTAATGTTCATTTTTATTACACTGCTATTAATTTCTCCTTATTTCAATAAAACAATAGAAAATAAAATATTCTGTTCATCAAGGCACACATATCTAATTTCATATAATATTTCACTTCAAATTGTCTTGTATTATTCTCTCTGATTCTGTTAAAAAAATCACTATAGTGGGAGAAAGTCAAACTAGACATTATATTAGGCTCAGGCAAATGGTTTTCACCTTTTATAGTCCCTGTGTTTTATAATGAAGATACTTCATTGAAACAATGATGCATACTTCAACAGTTCCCTGGAGAGCAGTGAATCCTGTTTGGAGAGATTCATGAATATGTGCATTAGCACAATCCAACTGGAACTTGCCCTTAAAAACGAACCACGAGAGAAGCTGATCAGTTCCCGCTTATGTATATAATCAGAAGGTTATCATATTATCTCCCCCTCCACAGGGAAAAGCACATGCACATTCTTCTACCACTATAAGAAGAGAAATGCCAAAGGAAACAACAATACCACCCTTCCATGCTTTCAGCAACATTTACTCTATGAAACCAGAAAGACCTTTTACAAGAGGAGGAACTTCTCTAAATGAGGATTTATTTTGCATACAATTAGTCAGAGTGTAAACCTTTTAAAAAAAATTACATCTGTGTTAATTTAGTCAAGGCCATCAATAAACCAGAAGTGAGTTCAAAGACTGCCATAAATGGCAGAGAGATGAGACAAACATTTCACAGAGTCAAGGTTTGCGAAGATATACATGAAGCTCTGTGTCCTGAAGATGAATGAGGAACACTTGGCAGTTCTTGAAGCAGTAGTTTATTTAAAGTACAAAAAATTCAGTGAAAAATACTTCTGGCCAGCAGTTGGTGCCCAGCTTTCAAGAAAAATGGCAGACCACCACCAAGCTAGTGACAATGATAAAGAATAGTCACATAGATTTGCAGATTTATCTTTAGGTTTGTAGCAACCTCAGCTCCGTGAAAAAGCATGTAGCAGTGAGAGTCCTTACCACCTTGGAAAACAAACTAAAAAGAGCTACTGCCTTATCATGGTGCATATTATTAAGTAGTCATTACACATACCAGACAGTAGCAATAAACTTTATCATCCAAAATGAGCAATCATTTGATCTAAGCTTGAAAAGATTAAATAGTGCAATGAAACCAGAAAGAAAAAAACAAAATTATTGATCACCTTCTGGATAAAACATATCACTGCCTTTTTACCACTTCTTCTATAGCCTCTCAATCTGTATCCATTATATTGGTAGGTAATTGTCCTAAATAAAAAATAGATTTTGCTTAAAAAGATGCCTTCAATTTTATTATGGTTAAGAAAAATTCTGATGCCGCTGACTGACATGTTTAATTTAAGTTGTCCAGAAGTCATTACTAAGACATCTGTGAAAAATTTGGAGAAACTCTTGCAAGACATAGCTTCATGTCACCAAAGGCCACAGAGACTGTAGCTTTTTTTTTATTTTTAGGGATTTTTTCAGGTATGTATCAGGAGTTGTGTTTTGCAGCCCAAAGATCCTGCATTCAAAAGCTTTCTGTATGTCTATAGTATTTTGTGTGCTGGAAGCAAACAACACTGCATCTCTATGTACTAGATTGTCTGCTATTAGGGGAGAAGCATTATGCCTTCTAAATAAGATATATAGAGAAAGCATAATTATACCCTCTAAAGAGGATATAATCTCATAATTGTGCAGCAGAGTTATCCTCAGATTGCACCACAAACCATTCTTGTATGCTTGTATGTTCTTGTATTCTTGATAGACTAACATTGGGCTCAGCTACTAGTCTGAGGGTATTATTTTTACTGAAAAGTTGGTTTAATATTGAAACGTGTGTACTCATATGTTGGTTCATGTGCATGAAGTACCCTATTTACTAAAACAGATCCACCTATCTGGTTAGTTTTTATTCACATGCACACAGATATAGAGAAACCAAGCACTTGAAACACTCAACTGTAATTTTTTTTTCACAGCTAATAATGGCTCTTCACCACAAAAAAGAAAAACACTTTTTTTAAATGCAGTGGTGGGGGAAAGGCTAGCAGTTTTATTTTGCTTAAGTTGCTGTGGTGTGTCACATTCAGCTCTAAACACTGCAGCTATTACCATATGTCATCAAATAACCAGCATAAGCAGCTGTGTTGTTCCTCCACAGTGACCCCATCTAGAAGTTTAGAGACCAGGAGCAGGATGATACCTATTTCTAGCCTCACACAGTCATGCACATACCTATGCACAGTTCAAGAAAGTTTTTAAATGAAAAGAAATATTTCACCCTACGGAGTACTTCACTGCTCTTGTGTCTTGCTTTTGCAGGATGCATCATTGCACAGAAACATTTGCCAAATATATGGCAAAACCCATTAAATTCTGATGTTTCTCTGCAGTAAAGATACAACACAACAACTACATATATATATATTTATATCTATATATCCTTTTGTTCCTGCTGTTTGCTGAGTTTTTGAACTTGTGCAAAAAGCCGTTTTCACCAGTGTAATAGTGGTGTTTAGTGAAGACAAAGCTTGTTCATCACAGCAGGGGGACAAAGGGGAGGGGAACGAAGGTCAAAGGGTAAATTCCAATTGCTGAGACATGTTTTTATGAGTTGAATCTTAACCATGTGATAAGCAGCATTCAGCATCTGAGCAAAATTGAGTAAGGAATCTTACTTATCTGGGGGAACATTCAGGAACCACTGTAGCAGTTTGATACCTGGCTGAGAAAAGCTGGGTGCTTGCTTTCCTGTGGTTGCTTTCTCCTTTTGTTCTAGTTGTCAAATGGAGTGTTCTTAGGTAATTAACATGTTCCTTCAGCCTTTGGAAATGGAGAGGAAAATAAGTGCCTGGTTTCTGCTGTATGCATGGCAATTACTTCTGCTTCACAGAGTGCCTTTGATTTCCAAGATACACAAAAGGTGCTGGTGCTATCTTTTTTGGTAGAAACAACATGCAATAAGAAAAAGGCTCCCCTTAGATACAAAAACACTGTGTGCACTGTCCTGCACTGTGGGCAGGAACTGCAAACACTCTGTGTGAACGGGTAACAGCAGCAGCTGCTCCAAGGACAGGTGTAGCAGATTTTCCACTACCTCTTACACAAATAGGACAGGATAAACTTTTGCCCTCTTGGCAGATCCTTTTCCTGGTGGTGAGCAACCCTACTTCTCATCTTAGTCTGTTTTCTTGCTAGCTACATGGTAGGAATGCAGGAGTCCTGCATCCAGCTAGATGGTATTGGGAATATCCTCTTGTAGGATGGATACATTAAATGTAGCTGTGCTGTGACAGAACTGAGGAAGATCTCTTAACCATTATCTCTGCACTATCTGTTGGCAGCTGAGCCAAAGGACCACAAAGATGGGATTTTGGTAAGCAGAGACCCCATCCCTGCTGAAACTCACTAAAAATGTGTCATTAGAAGAATTTAATTAACTGAGTGTAAAAAATAAGCTGGTTGCTCTATATCCGGCCTTGCTAAATCAATTTCTCTGCTGATATTATTGTTAGATAGAAATGAGTCCATCTACACCAGTTTATGCTTGCAAAAATATTAATCTGTTGGTTTTGTACAAGTTGTAGGAGTACTGCCAGTGATACCACAAATTAGGCCAAACAAAAATAATGAACTACTTAAATGTTGTGTTACTATATATGAAAGAAGATTTAGAAAACAAGGTCCGCTCCCTGTCCTGTTCTTAAAGCTCTGTGAACACTGACAGTAATTTAATATAACCAGAACCCACCCACACTGTTTGATTCCTGTGTTTTGACAGACAATTTACCAGTTCCTCAGTTGCTCTAAATCTGCAGTTTCATTTCAGTCACTGGAGCTACATCAGTTTATTCCACTTATGGACCTGATCCAACACCTTCAAATAGCTACAGGAGGAGAAGATTTCTGCCTCTTTTGTCCTGTTTTACAGGATCTGCTCCCTATTTTTTCTCATATAACAGATATGACATAATTTTCCCACCAATTACCATTACAACTACCATAAGTGGCAGAAAATACGTCATGCAAGCCTGATCCTAAAATAAGCACCTCAAATCAGTAAATGTTACTGACTTTGAGGACAATTCTCTTGAGTTTGAGTTTATAGGATTATCGCTGAAGTTTGTACAGTGGTGCAGTACAGTCTATTTCACTTCAACAGTACAATTTATTAATGGGAGTAATTGAAATGTATCTTTTGCCTATGAGCAGAGCTGAACATTCACATCCAAATATTGATGATGTCACATGTCCCCTGAAGGTCCAAATCTTTCTAAGTGCTCCAGGGGAGATAAGAGAGATTAACAGCCTGAAGAAATAGTCCTACTGTGAGCTCTCACGTAAGCTTCGTATTTGTCCTGGAAGAATTAAAGTGTAGTAAAGGGGCATATTTTTCCACTTCTTAGGTTTTCATTGCAGTATCTTTCTTCTGTACCACTTGTATAATTGAGTTTCCCTGTTTTGGAATGGGTTCACTTGACCTTAGAATAACCTAAAATATTACTAAATTATTTTCACCATTTTCTAAGGAAAAAGATATTTCCTTTACTCCTAGTGTCAGCAAATAATAAAATATTGTTGCTTTGCTGATAGCACAGAAGACAAAACCCATAAAGCTAAATAGACGTTTTGCAATGCTAAAAATTGACTCGAACAGAAAGCAAAATTAACTTTTTAATTTTGTTTAAAGCAGAGATATTAAATAATCTCCAAAGTCAAACACTGCTAAAAATCTTATTTTAAACTGGGGAGCATTTGACAGCATTGAAGGTTTCACACAGCTAAACAAAAGCTTTCTGAGGGAAGTTTCAGAAGGCATTTCTTTATGCTTTGTCCATATTCTAAGTGCCCTCTACTGCCAGAGGAGCCGTACTACAAAGAAAGCCGGCTTGCCTGCGAGAGAGGGTAGGAACCCACCCAGGGACTGCTGGAAAGGAAGAATTTGATACTTCCCGGTACTGCTTTTCAGCCAATATGTAGCTGGACTTGAAAGCTATCAGCAATCAGATGTTGCGTTTTTTATAAGAAGAAAAAGGAAAATTAACCCAGTGGTGAATGGAGATACGTAATCATTTAATTCTCCTGGCAATGTGAGTTCTTCCTTTCTGCAGCTTGCTGTCCTCCATTGATTTCTCTACCTATTTGTGATGTCTATTTTGGCATTTGAGAGAAATATTTCCCAAGTTCAGCTGTGACCGTGCCTAACGTGCAGAGAAGTTTTACACTTGTGCCCAAGTACAAAGCCCAGTCAGGGAGAGGAGGGAGGGAAGAAGCCCCTGCCTGTGGAGCTGATGGGGTGCATTGGCTGGGGAAGTTGAAGAAATGTAACCAACACATGCACTCTCAGCGCAGAGGAAATTCCTTCTGGGGCACAGAGAGGTGTCTGAGCCAGGGCTTGCTCCCCTGGGAAGGAGCTGTCCTCCTTCCGAGTGAGAGCCGCTTGCCATGCACAGCCCAGCGCTCAGTGAGCTGCTGTGCATTCCTTCTGTGCCGTTTGCACTGCATTTCTCAGCAGAATGACTGTCATTTTTTTACCAGGCTTATATTGTTCAACAGAGACCAGAAGTGACTTGGGAGTTTCTGGGTGTTATTTCCGTGTAAAGCAGTCAGACAGAGAAAATGCAGGTCTGCATTATGTGGAGCTGCAGATCTGATTGTGAAAATCAGTTCTGAAAGCAGTGGGGAAAACCGACTCACCTATGACTCAACTTTGGCCCTTTATAAGTTAGAAGTGGATGTTTATGTATTCTAGATAGTCTTAGTACATTTAAAAATCTGTATTGTGCATAGTGTAAGAACATGCACGCATATTAGCGCATGTATGTGTGTACGTATATATATATATATATATATATATATATTTGTGTCTGTATTTACTGTGTGTTCGTGGTGATGGATAGTCCAATCACTCTGGCCAAGCTGTGAACAAACATAAACCGTAATTCTGAAGTCCCTGGTCTCTGATCAGATTAACCCTTCATTTCCCAGCACACTTGGCAGTGCGCTGAAATTCCCTGACAGTTTCCCATCTCCTGCAGAGGTCATTATGAGTTCAGGTACAGTCTTGGTATTTGAAAGATACAGGAATCCTTGAAAGGTGGGGATTATGGCCATTTGTAGGTGGCGTGGAGGCCTTGCTGGTTACTGAAGTGACCGATGCTGTGGGTGCAGCTCCATGGTGGGGCCTATTGAAGCTGCTGGGAGTTCCCAGCGCTGCAATAGCCAATGTTTCATTATAAAGAAGTATTTGAGAAATTACGTTTTTGTTGTTTTTTTCCTCCTGTTCTGATTTACAATATGAAAGACATTCCATAGACCTGTGTGACCTCAGGGTGATACTGAAAAACTTTAAAAGCAAGAGCTCAGTTATATTCTCTGCTCTTCCTCATGAATGTACAGGATTATTTTTTACAGGATATTCTGAAGTGCCATGTCCAACCTGGTGTAAATAAGGCAAACTACAGAAATGAATTTGCTACTTTTGGGAAAGGCTTTGAAACCAGTTTCCCTTGCAAAATATGGGGTAGCACTTTTTAATGATTTTTGCTAGGACTTAGCAGAATTCTGAAAAAAAAAAACAAAAAAAAAATTAAAGTCAAGTAAGTCTATAGATTCATCAGATTGTGAAGTCAGTTCTTGGACTTGCTATCTGAGATTCCTCAATAAGCAGTTCATTTTGAAAGTGAACAAATTTATACACTGAACATAAGGAGGCAGGTGTTCTCAAGAATCTTTTGCTTCTAGAAATACTCTCATGTTTTACCATGCAATTAAAATTACACCAGCCATATGACATAGAGCTGAATTATCTTCCACTATATATATTATACACAGACACACACACATATATATATATTTATATATATTTATGATGCTTCTGTGCATGTAAGAATTCTGAGGCCAGCTGCACTTGCAAGTGAGGCACTTTGTTTCAGTAAGAGTAACTTTCAGCATGATAGTGATCCTTCAATATTTCCAAGGGCAGGACATCAGCCCTCATCTCAGTGGAGAACTCCGAATTCTCAACAGATTTTATTGTTTGACTCTCCATGCTCAATTCTTCTTTTGTCCTCTGCTGAGAGTGGAGACAAAGGTGTTGATAATTTCCAGCTTCTATTGATAGATTTTGTTCTGGATGCAATAGTTTGAGGTGAGAAATTTTACTGCAGGAAGAAAGTCAGACACTAAAGAGCTCTTTAATATGGTGTAGGCAGATTGAACAAGAAACTGTGATTTCAAGTGGAAGTGGACAAATTCAACTAAGGAAGAAATTGTGTATAAAACCAAAACCCATAGCTCTTCTCCAAGTTATACAGACTCTTAATATCTTCAGATATAAACTTGATACTTTTTAGGAAGTTACACTCTACTCTAGTCAAGCAGAAATTATTTGGTTTACTGCAGAGGTAACTGGGTAGAATTCGGTGGCTTCTGATATCCCTGTAGTATGTTGGTTACCAATGGTAGTAGCTTCTGATGTCCCTGTAGTATGTTGGATTACACTGACCAATGGCAAAAGATCAGAACTGATGATATTCAGCAGACCCCTTTAGCCAGAACTCCATGAATGCTTGCACATGTAGATGCACTAGATATTAATGACATTGTCTTCTCACAGTCTGTGTGAGATTTGATTCAGGGACTAGATATGAAAGGTACATGTAATGAGATACAAAAGTGACTGCAAGCAATTTACTTCGTCTTGAATTCTGGTAGTTTAAGCGGGTCACTCTCCAGGGATGGAGTTTGATTTGCCAAGAATGGTTCAGTACCTGTCCTAGAGTGTTGGCCAAACCACCACAGGTGGCTGAAGAAATCCAGGACTGGACAAACTAGACAGCAGTAGACTGAGGCCACTGCTAAAAAGTAGAATGAAAACATACAGCAAGATCTAGCACTATGAGTGGAGTGGAAAAGTGTCAAAGACTGGTACTCCTGAGCTATTGTCTCAATGTTTCTCAGCTGCTCCGGTCAAGCATTCACAGCAAAGGATTCAGAAGATGAGGATGAAGGGTCAGAGATGCCTTCTCATCACCTGCCTTTCCCTTGACTGGCTTGCCACCCTCACGTGGGAGCTCCCACCTTTACAGCTCCCTACTGAAAAAGGGGCACAGTGCACATGCTGTATATGGCAGCTCTCTCCTGGAAGACCATGAAGTTTTACAAGCTCCAGCTGTTTGAATCAAAGACACCACATTCCCTACTCCTCTATGCCAGTGACCAGCACTTCCCAGAGATGCAGCCTCACTAACAGAGAGTGGCCCAGCTCCTCTGTCCTGGCTGAAGACAATACTATGCTTTGCCTCCCTCTTTGGCTTATGCCCACTGCTCTCATGCTGGGTCTTTCTCATACACATGTAGCCACTCTCTCCCCATGTGTATCACCATCTTATGGATACATATGGTAAGTCATGCATTCCAGTAATATGCATTCCTTTGAGTATTATTGCACTCTTAAATATTCTGTACATGCAAATACATAGCTATTGCTAATAATCCCTTGCACCCCTCTCCCTTCCGCTTAAGACCTCAACCTTCAAGCCACTAAGAAAATCTCAGCAAAGGATAAGGAAGGAAGAAATTTTATTTAAAAGATACACTACTTTCACTATATTGGAATGAGCCATAAAAACCTTAAAGTCAGATAATTAGAAAGTGTTTAATAAGCCAAGTATTGAGAAGCTTCTTCTCAGCCTGGTTGCCCAGGATTTCAATAATTCCTAGCTCAGACTTAAATAAGTGCTAGTAAACCTTGACATTATAAGGATGAAAAATCATACACAAAATACTACAAGTGACAGTTCTGCTTATATCAAGCAGTAATGGGGTGAACCTTCTCTTATTTTGAAGAATTAAACAAGATAATTTAATGAGTATTGATCAACTGCATTTATTGACAGAAATATATTATCAAAGTACCTGATGAAAATAAAACTTTGCTTTGCAACAGTACTGTTGATGCAATAAGATCTATGTGGCATTTGATGGGCTTTTTGAAGATTTGAATTGACGATCTAGAACTGTATAAAATAAATGTTTTACATATTATGTAAGTTAACCATCAGCTCATGGCTCTTGAAGTCTAATTATAGATGGGAAACTATCACTGAGTAGGACCACTCTAGAATTTTTTCCAACTGTCATATTTTTAATAATAACACTCCAAAATCACCTAACTATATCACTTCTGATGAAGTTTTCATATAAAGACTGAAAACTGATAAATAAGGATAAAAGCAGATCACTAGTATAAAAGGATCTGCTTCATAGAGAGCTAGAACAGTCAAACACATGCTTAATAACAATGATAAAAGCTTCTTTATCTAAAAGAAAATATATGTCATATTAAAAATAAAGGAATTCCAGATTGTAAGATTATCAGGCAGTATTTCTGATAAAAAAAGAAGTAGCATGCATGGCAAACACCTGAATATGTGTTGTTCCTCAGTAGCCATTGTGGATTCTGTGAGTAAAGGTATGATTTAGTAAAATAAATAGCAAAACACTTGAGGGTTGTAGTGTGTTGATATTGGAGCATCTGCTGTTATAGTCTAACACTACTGTCCACACTTTAACAAAGATATTAAAAAAAAATCTGAGAGGGTTCAGAAAAGAGGTAGGAAACAAAGAGGAAAGCTGCAAAAATGACTGTAAATATTAAAAATGGTGGTAAAGTTTTGTTATTAAATTGATCAGTTAATATCTAAATATGGAGTCTTGATCATCTGTAGTTTGGATGCCATATTTTGACTAGGTTTCTGTGCTTAATTTGGGATAAATCTACTACTTACTCTAATGCAATAACTTCTTGGGGTGGTTTAGAAGATCTGAAATATCTGAAGATCTTGAACTTCACCACTACTGACTGCATAACTGCAATTTTTTCTCCTCTCAATATTCCTGTAAAAAAGATAGTGAAAGAGTAAGCCCAGAGTCTAGGTGGAGATAAAAAGTTATGACATGTCTCCTTAGCTAATAAAGCCATCTACATAATCAGAGCCTGGAATTTGCTGTATTTTTTTGCTCATGTTGAGGAATGAACACAGCTATTTCCCTCTTACTTTCAGAAGCATGTCCATACACAAATCTGTCTCTGTGCAAACATCCCTGGTGTGGGAAAGGACGGCTGGACAGCTGCAGGCTTGTGCTTGCCTCTGCGACAATGAAGTATGGAGGTAAGAGATGAGAGACAGAGGCAAGGAAAGGCCTTGTGCAGCTCTACCAGCTTGGCTTGAGCTACTTGCTCAAATCTGAATCTGGGCATTGCTACCAAGCAGGAGAGGTAAGCCTTTGAACTCATCAGAAAGAAGGTCAAAAGAGCAGATTTTCTCAAATCTGTAGTTATCTACATGGGGAAGCGTACTTTGAAGACTGCACAGTTGTTCAGTCTAGCAGAAAGATATGATAAGATCCAACACCTGGAAACAGAAGTGAGAATAATTCAGACTAGACATAAGGCTTGTATTTTTAACATTGTGGGTAATTAGGCATTGTGAATTAGCAGAATTAGGACTGCAGTGTATTTTTCATCATGCAAAAAGGCTAAGATTGTGTATTTCTCTAAAAGGTATATTCAGCTCAACCAGAGCTGTAAGACTGAAAAAAGGAATTAATTCAAGGATGTTCTTTGACTTATGTTATGTGGAAAAGGAGGAGAATACAATAGATAATCATAGTATGGCATTTTGCCTTAAAATGTGGATAATTGTGAGTTTGAAAAGAGAAGAGAAAAGGCAAAAGATTTGTGGAAAAGATAGTTCAATTAAGTAGACATAGTGAGAAATTCTAATCTCTGTATGCACTTCTCTCTCTTTTGTGTAGCTGAGACTCTACCCTGAGTCTCACTATATCTGAGCAGACTTGCACTGGTACTGACCAGCTTTATTCAGAAGCTGGAAGATAATACCTCAGCTCAGCTTCCACTGTGGATCCACTGCACTTCCCTGAGTGACTGCACAAAGTTTCAAGTATGAGAAAACTGTCTGTGCTTTCCAGGGCTAGCAATAAACACAAAATAACTGGAATGGAAACAACTAGCTTAGGTAGATAGGAGAGAACTAAACATCTACTTAGACCTGTACGTTGAAGTTGTGGATGGCTCCACACTTCAAAGCAATAATTTAACCCATAACTCTGACAAGTCTGTGTGCTCTATTCTCTGCTTGCCCAAGCACTGAAATGCCAGTTCAGCAGATGACCTGAACCACCCATTCCTATTCCCTGTTGACCAAAATCTAAATGATATTTCCAGAAATGTCATATTCTTTGCGTCATTTTCCCCCATTTCACAGCTCTTGCAAATCTCTCAGACACCTGGAACTCTTGACCAAGGACCAAATCCTTCATCTCCCACAATGGCAATAAACGATCAGAATTTAGGAATAGAAATAGGTTGCAGCTGCCACATATAATGCCACAGATAACACAGAATGGAAAAAGTCAGCTTTTACTGCTTCCCTAAGAAAAGAAAAATTAACCCTTGACTTGCAGTTCTACAGTCACCTCTTATTTGAAGCATTTTTTCTTCCAGTTATTTCCAGGAGTTAAAGCTCACAATTAGAGCCTGCTCTCGCTTGCTGCCAGTTAAACTTTTAGGGGTAGTTTTAGAACTTTTGAAAAAGAAAAGTTCATCTTCTCTGAACCTGTGCATTGCCTAACAATGCCCATAATAATTTGCTCCTCATTTCATCAATTTCTACATTTATTACAGTTTTATCACATGTTAGAGATAGCTAAGATTTTTTGCATGGTTGCTAGACCCTCTCTAATGTCAGAATGAAGCTGCGTATGTAAAGATTTCACAGATTAGGATCACTGCATGGCTAGTACAGTCCTATTTATTTCTAAGATATTGTAGCAGCTGAGATCAGATGAGGTATTTGGGCCAGTAGGTCAAGTTTCACTGGGAAAGAGGACATACTGTCTGTTAGGGATCCTAAGCCCAAGCAAACCAGGCAGTATGTAACATTGCAAAGTCTCCCAAATGTTTTTCATGAGAGACAGAGGTGACCATCAGAAATCTTCATTCTAACAAGATTTTAAAAACAGAAATATTAAATTGTACTACAGCTCCAAAAGTGCTGCAGTTATTATATTTCAGATTATTATTTCAGATGTATTATTTCAGATTTATTATTCAGATTATTTCAGATTTATTATTTCAGCTTATATTTCAGATAAGCTGACCCTCAAGTGTTATTAACACCCTTACTAAGCTTCAGATAATGTTCTACTTGAAAATACTCTATCAGTTACATCTGTTCACATGTGAAATGGCAAAAGATGGAAAAATACATTATGCCACAGCTCACAAGAAGGTTTTTCTGAATCACTGACTTCATCAGCAGTTTGGAGTAGGTGCTTTGAAGGGCCTCCTCCAGCAAGTCCCTGTTTTTCCCAGCTCTGTCTTTTGGGGACTCATGCCCACACACTGCACTTTTTTCAGCCACTACCAACAATGGCTCCATTCTATGACACAGGAAGACCACTCACACACTGTAATGGCAACTGTCTGCACAGCATCCTCTGAGGCAACTCAATGAATGTCAGCCTTGTCTTGGGCTCTGCTTCTCATATAATTTCTTCTTTATTTTAATTGTACCTTAGCTACACGTACATAACTCTTTGAAACACCACGTTCTAATTCCTGTTTTGGACCCTTTTTCTGGATCCATGCAGTTGATTTCTTATGTAGGCTTGCCCAGCTTGTGAGTCAATTTAACCAAGGAAGCTTCCCAAGCTGTAGAGCTGTGCAGAGAGCAGACTCACAACTTAGTGCACTGCAAATCTCCCTGGCACATCTACATTTTTTGTGTGCCCTTTGCTGAAATTCCTGCGGTACTCAACAATGTGATAAGGTCTTCACCAAAAAGTAAAGAAGTCTGTGAGATTACAGACTTAGGTTATGGCATAGAGAGGATGCCATCTGAGAAAAAAGCACTAAGAAAAAAAAGAAAAGCCACAGCTTCCACGAGGAAAGCACAAGCAACCCTCAAACCTTGAAAAAAGTGCAAGAAAATCACTGTCAGCTGCTGTCCCACTTATTTTGGATATCAAGGATGGAACTGGTATGGGTTCCTCACCCAGACATGGGTGAGAAAACTGCAGACCAGTAAAGGAGATGTGGCTGCCCAGATGAATTGCTAAGACACAACAGAAAAGAATAAGTCAAAACAAGCTCATTTGGGAGTCTAAAAACACAGATTTCCTCATTTTAACAAACCTTTCTGTGCCAGAACACCTAGACAGCAAATTTTATCCTGGAGAAATCTTTCTCCAGCTTCTCACTGACTTTTTTTTCCTCTTGCCCTTTTTTTCCCAAATAAGAGACCTTATATTCAACAGTATCTTGGTACATACCGGTGCATATTAAGGAAAGACCAGATTCAGTACAAATTTTTCTTGTTTACAATTTCAGGCTGAATTCTGCCCTCCAGTCCTGACTCCAATGGGAGTAACACTTGTGTAATTGAATACAGAATGCAACCCTTACAGTTTTGGTCTGACCAGTAACAGAACTTTATGTGTGTTTAATTCATTTTAGGTTTAGGCATTTTTTTTAAATTGGGGCATAAGTTCTGCTCTCGTGTGAGAAATGAAAATAATAAAAAAAAGGGCAGAAACTTATATTTGGTTTCAGTACAGTCATGCATCCATGCATACATCCATATGTAACATGTAGAGAGAAAGAGAGGAAGGAATGTCTGGAAGATATTATTTTTAGAGGTATATAAACATTAGACATCCTTCCTTATTGTTGAAAAATTCTTCAAATCAATGCAGTAACAAAACATTCACTTGTTTATTGATGAGGATGCTCCTGTGCCCAGCTGTAACAGGGTCCTGTTCTGAGGGAGAGAGCCTGCAGCAAACTCCCTCAGCGGCACTGGGAGCAGGATCAGGCCTTGCTGGTTTGAAGGTCACTGCATAATACATTCATATTTACAGTACTGAGCACAGAATGGCCTTTTTGGTAGATGTTTTGCTTTCCTGTAAGTTTTGTATTGTGAAAATATGACAATATTTAGGGTGGGGTAAAATACACTGAAGAAAGAATTTAATGTGGTCATAAGGAAGGGTATTTTCAGTAAGGAACTTGGCCTACTTAAGTCTGTGCATGGATCAGTAATAACCAACCTCCTCCTGGAATGCTGAATTAATTCCCAAAGCTACAGTAACCCCTAAATTATCAAAGTTTTGCCAGGCCAAGGAAAAGTGGATACTGTACCAAATCCGAAATCAGAATTGAGGGAGAGAGATAGAAAGGGCAGAGATAATGTAAAAAGAGACCTCAGAGACAAACACTAATTTAAAACAAAACCAAAATAATACTTCTTTGATTTTTACTCGAAAAAACACACATCAGAAGGCTTGCACCAATGCCAGTCCAGAGAGGCAAGGAACTGGGAAGCTTTTTGCAAATTATGGTATCAGTACAACAGACAAAATGTTAGAGCATTTTAGCAGATGGGGATAAGAAGAAATTGCAAAGGTGAGATGATATTTAACCAAGTTGTCTGAGAAATGACATGTGAAGCATAACAGTAATGGTGCTTTGGTTTGAACTATCCACAGAGGCAGAGAAACAAATTGTGATTAATGCAACATTGATCTTCACTAAAGTTCCTGTGGTGCTAGTTATTGCAGGCCTGGAAATTTATTTTTGTGTGAGGTGAAAAAGTAGAGACTGTAACAAAACATCAGTATTATATGGGAAGAAGATCAAGATTAACTTTTGTACAGCAGTCATGCCCCAAAATCTTCTATAGTTAGATCACATCAGTGTGTGTATAGATAACACAACCAGTTGATACAGTGTGACTGGATTTTCAACAGACTTTCAACAAAATCCCTCACCAAAGACTCTTAGAGAAACAAAAACTTGAAGATTAGTCATGGGCTAAATAGAAGGTATTCCTCAGGATTAGCAACTAGTGAAAAGAAGGGAAACAAAGAGAAACAGTAAGTGGTCAGTTTTCTCAGAGAAGGACGGTTACTGACACAATTCCACTGGAGAGCTCTCTTGGGATTCTGCTGTTCAATGTATTCATAAATTATCTGGAAAAGGTTAAGTAGCAAGTTATCACTTTACTGTTTATGAGAATGATTCAGGATTAAATCTATGATATAAAGTGTTATGGAAATGACTCCACAATAAAAATAGCAGATGGAATAAAGGGTAAAAACTTGGAGGTAAACAGCCTTAATATATACAGGAGGAGACATTCTCATCTCAGGAGATTTTAGACTACTCTGAGCCTATTGATAGCAAAAGGCAAGAAGGGAGTTAGGAGCTAACAGAAGAAGAATAAAAGAAAGAAAATGTTGTGCTTGTGTATAAGTCTCTGGTACATGCATAACCAGAGCTCCGTGTGCAGCTGGAGTGAACAGCATTGAGAAACACCATATGGTTTCTGAGAGAGAATGACTGAACATATCTTTGAGAGTCTCAAATATGTCTTTTGTGCAACTGCTGATAACTCCACAGCCTGCAAATGGAGCCTGTTGTAAAGCCACCCATCTTATACTTCCTGTAGAGATTCTGAGCAGCACAGCCAACAGGATATGCTCAGGACATATTTGTTCCCATGAGGAGTAACCATCAAGTGTGTGCTCTACTAATCCTTTCTGGGAAGAGCTGGCTTTACTACGTGTGTGCTGTATGGGTGGTTTATGTAAGCAGAACTATGCTTTGTTGAGCAGTGACTACACACTGCTGTCCAGGAAAATTATGCTGTCAGCATGGTGATCCTGCCAAGTTCCTAGGGGGATTGCCTTGCATCTCCTCATGCTTCCAGGGCATCCCTATGGCTCCATGTCAGGAAAATTTAAACAGTGGCTGGAGTGGACTCCCTAAGATCTGTTTGTTCAAGGCAGGAATTGCTAAAAGGCTTTTCTGCAGCAGATGCTGTACAGTTTTACAGAATCCAATTCTGCATATTCCTACATGTATGTGAGCATGTCCAGCTAGGTGTGCATGTGTGTTGATACCCCTACACGGCTGATAGAGACATTCGATACTAGATAGATTTATAGTTGTCTAATTGTGAAAATCATACCATGTGCAGTAAATCCTTTTGCTAAGTCAGATTAAAGGTGCTGTTACTCATGGCAATATAATACTATCTATAATTTCTGTGTTAAACTTGACATTATAAATCCTTTAATCTGAGTATTTAAAAGCTGTTCTAAGGCTCATTTTTCAAACGGCATTCCAGTTAACACATTTACTGCTAATGAACCACTAACTTGTTCTTTCTTTCTTGGATAAATGCTGTTGACCAACATTATTATTTGCTCGTCAAATAATTTTTTTTTTTGCTTTTTAATTTAATTGCTTCAATAAAAATATACACCAATAATGCATTTTTAATTACACTTCCCAGGTGACCTATGCAAAAAGAGGTTTTATAATGAAGCCACAATAATTAGCCTGTCACAGTCCAGTTTGGGGCTATTGTGTAGTTGTCCTTTCCATGGTTCACCTTAGCCTGACTGGAATTCTAAAAGCCTTATATATTATCTCCCATAACACTTAGAAAGGTATTAAAAATGTGCTCAGTACTGGCAGAAGCAGGCTTTCTAATTATTGTCAACCATTTCCAGTATGACGTGGTAGATTCCCTTGAGAACTGAAACAACAGCCCACTCCAGGATTTGTAATAGGCCCTAGAGCCTAAGTAGTTGTAGACAGAGCTGTTTCCCTCAGGATAGATAATTGGTTTACGTAGCAGCTCCACATCTGAACTAAATCTGTTTTTTCCTATTGTCATTTCCCTGTTAAATATACATAACTATTTGGGGGTATTAAATACAATGTGGCTGACTACTTAATAGCAGAATAATTTGCATGAGCTTCTTTACCTGGGATGCTAATAACTGTTATCACCCTACATTTCCATGCATAAATGATAAATATTATTAAGGTGAAATTCTGTAGTCCTTAATCAAGAACACCTTTCACTGAAGCCACTGGGAGTTCTGCTCAATTAAATATTGCAAAACATATCTCTCGGTTTGTTGAAAGTAAGATATCATCATTAAGATATTCTACCTAATGTTTTTATTGGTCAGCTTATTAAATGAGTATTAATGTTATGTACAGGTATAACCAACACTGTAGGGTGCTGATCTCTTATCATCAGTTTATAAACCACTTTTATGAAATCCTCAATTAGCAGAATTAATGGTTAAGAGACAAATATATTTACTGTCAGTGGCAATAATCTGATTCTAGCAACTAAATGTCCTGAGTCTGAGTTGCTATAAAGATAAGAGAGACAGTGAGTTTATTTTAAAAATACATTTTACTTTAAGCTTGCAAGCCTGGGAGCAGTATGTACAAAACAATTGTAAAAGAAATCAAGGCACTTCAATAGTCTTGGTCTCTTCCTTTAACAAAGGATGTCTTACTATTTCATGTAAGGAAGAAAACAATTGTAGATCATTTGAATAAAATTATTTGTTCACTGCTTTTCAAGGAACATAAAATCCTGAGTCTGCAAGTATGAAGTACTTCAGAAATTCAGGATGTTCAGAAATCACAGGATTACATCCTAATCCTTGTGGTTAAATGTGATACCCAGCTGTGCAATGCAGTTAGAGATTTCATGTCTTTGACACTAAATGTGGTCATGTTGGAGTTGAAGGACCCTAACAAGATTCATCTTGCGTTTCCTACTTGTCCCCTCATTTCAGTCAGTATCCTGGGTGCATAAAAATTATTATTGTGCCTGTAGCTTTTTATGATGTGTACCCAAGAACTTAAAATATCACATATATTTCTAGTGTCCATCATTCAGCACCTGCTCAAAAATCACGTGGATGTTATGATTTCAAAAGCACTGCTTTGTCACTCTTTTTGTCTGATATTAAAATGTTGTTTCTAGACATTTTCTGTCCCTGAAAGGAAAAATTTCAGAAAAAGAAACAGTAGGAAATCAATTCACAAGAGTGGTCAAAATGTGATACCCTGAAGTTTACATTTCTTTGTAGAAATACCTAGGGATATTTCGTCTCATAAGAGGTACAGGTCAGACCCTGCACACCATGACCATTGCCATTGATTTCAGTGTATAGAGCCAGTGGCTCCAATTCTACAAAATACTCAAGTCCTTGTAAAAAGCTACTAAAGCATAACAAAACCATTAAGCATAGGCTTAGCTTTAAATTTATGCTTAAGTTAAATGGGAGGCAAAAGGAACTAAGTCTGCATTTGCCTACTACCAAGAAGTTCTTGTGCCTGAAATAAAGCACTCTATTGTGTTGGGAGAGGCAGCTCCTCTCCACCAAGACTGGTGTGGCTTGTTCCAGAGATACAGCTGTCAAACCTAAGTATTTTAATGAACAGTAAGCAATATTGTTAAACCAAATCTTAGACTAAAACTAATATGCCTAACGTGCACAAATATGACATGGCATATGTTTTGTGTGTAAGAAGACTGAATTTCTTAGAGGAGGAGAAAGGATGAGTAAAAAAATCAGTCATGTGAGTTGTCAAATATAACCTTTTGGCATTCTAATAAACTGTTGCTTGGATAGAAATATCAAGCTATTACTAATGGCTATTAATGTGTACATGCTTCATATAATTTTATAGTATCTTATTTTAATATCTGTAATTGTAATGAATTGCAATTTAGGAAGGAAACAATTTTCATTTACTTTATATAACATAATTATGGACCAAATTAACCCCACACTAGTCTTAATTACATTTAGTTTCATTTGGCTGATCAAGCAATTAATGTGCCACTGTATTTTGGAAGTAAAAACCAAGTTGTTATGGTCTGTCTTCAAAAAACATGTACTCATCTCAAATGTAGCCACTGTGTAAAACTGTCCTTTGGAATATTTTTTTTTCTTGGTTTACTGTACATCTGTATGTTGCAGCACAAGAATGTGAGTATAATGAGGCCCTTCTGCACCTGGGGTCCTGTTATACTATGCTGCTTAATAATCTTCTCTTCATGGCACCCTTTATCTTCTGTTCTCAGATTGTACTTGTACTTTTCTCTTTTAATTGGGAACTAATTTTAATTTTGCCATTAGATACGATAAAAAAGCCCACATATAAACTTGTGATTTCCTCAAGCCTCTGTACTGTCACTCAGTCTTTTTTTTTTGAAGTCAGGGCTGGAACTAGCTCTTTTTGCTCTTCTGGCTAAAGAATAGCAGAGGGAGAATATTTTTAAAAGCCAAGACAAGGAAACCCATAAAATATTGAGCTGCATACTGATGTTCATATTCGGGTTTTCGTCAGCACTCCAGTGAAATCAATGCCAGCAGAATGCAGCATGAAAACAGTGTAATGGCTTTAGGATTTGACCCATTAGCATTTAGTACTATCTATCAGTGTGTCTAATCCTTTTCAACTAATTGAGAGAGAAAACAGCCTTTTGCAATATAGGTATGTTGTGAATCTAATTGGGGTAGTACAAGGTAATTTAAGCACAGTTCATAAGCAGGGACATTCTCACAACAACATAGGCACTGTATTATCTATTTATGAGGATTTGGAGGTGCTTTCAGAAATCAAGTGACTAATGTCATAGCAATAGCTTTATGTTATTTTCAAAATTTGAAAAAGAAATTACTATTCCCCTGACCTTCACATTTCTCAATGGAAAACAGCAGTGCATTTAATAAAACAGCATTTTATTTATGCTGCTTTTTTCAGAGATAATTTGTATAGTTTGCTGACTTAGACAGAGGTAATTTTCAGCATCTTTCCTCCATTTAGAGGGTGGATGAAGCACCAGCCTTCATGGGACCATACTATTTGCCTTCATAGTGCACGTTGTTCTACTGGGATGAAGTCTTTGCTGGACCTCAGGAAAATCTGGGTCTTAATGTACTCTTCAGCTACTTCAGTCAAACTAACACTTTTTTAACTGAAGCAATTCAAAGTCATTTTTAAAGCTTTTTTTAGTGTCCTTAACAGCATTTCTGAGAAAGCAATGGCTTTACACTTCCTTTTGCTCCAGATAATGCTCAAAGCTAAACCAGATAATGCTCAAAGCTAAATTTCTCTCCCTGAAGAACATTAGTCAAACTGACTTTGTAGGGTTCTTTACATGACTAAAATGAATTGGATTTGACCTTTCATTTTTGACTGGTCTGGATGACAATCATCAAGAATATCATATTATATTCATGTCAAAAGCTAAAAGATATTCCTCCCACCTCATTCTTAGTAGCAGGAAAGACAGCTCTCTTTTTTTTCTCCACTATGTGTCCACTGTCAATTTTCACCTTAACAGTTGTAAAGAGCCAATGAAAATTTGGGCAGAAGGAATGTCGAAGCATCTGTAGCCAGGTCTTTCAAGATTTTCCTGCATTTCCCCTATTGGAACTGGCCCATCAGTCACTGCATCTACTCAACAGTGCACCCAAAGCTGCTCCCAGCTGATGTGGGTCACCTCCCACCCAGACAGGACTGCACATATCACAGCTTGCAGCAGTTTGTCCTGCGCACGCAAATAGTCTAACCAGGGTCACCTCATTGGTGCTTAGTTGATAAAGCTCAAAGGCTGATGTAGACAATGCTTAGCGAATGATAAAAGTAAATCTGGCATAAAGTCACTCATGACTTCTCAACTGTAGGAGAAACCAATCTCTCCAAGATAGAGATAAACTCTGTATCAATTGGATGACACAGTAGATTTTTGAGAATCAGGGGTCAGAGTGAAGTAAATCTTCCTGCACGTTGATTTGGGTCAGATCACATGCAGTGCGGATCATGATCAAGTGAAGGTGGAGAAGTCTAGTCCTACAGGAATAGCCTGATCAATTAGGATAAACTCAAAAGGAATTTTGCTGTTGCTTTCACCAGTATGGGAATTTTACTGACGCACAAAGCTTCATGCAGTTAGAAACAGATGTTAAAGATGGAATTGATTATACCTAGTTTTTCCCTAAATTCTCTCTAGCAATATTTCAAAACCAAAAGAAGGCAGCATTTCCTAATGCTGCTATATACTAAATTTAAGGGAAATTTATATGGTGAAGTGATACAATCTGAGATCTAAGCACACTCAGTATCAGGGAAAAACACAGTAAAATGAATTGCAATTGCTGTCGTATCTTTTTTTCTATGAAAAGAAAATGTACTGACTACTGAGAAAAGAGCATTTCTTTTCATTTCTAATGCAAACAGCTGAACCACTGTCCCATACCTCTTACTGAAATAAGCAGTCCAGATGAGGAAATATACAGGATTTTTAGCTGCATTTTTCAGCTGGTTAAAAAACTTTGGCATGTTTACAGTGATTTTATTTTTAAAGCGCTACTCTGTAGTTTTTAAATTACTATCTGCAATGAAGCACAGTCTTGGCACTTCCTGCAAAACCTGTTGGATAGAAAGATCATTTCCGAAGAGGAAAGAACAGAGTGGCAGCTGTACAGTCCAAGTGCAATCTAGCCTTAAGCGTGAAAATGGGGTTATGGCTCCACATGGCAGACTGAATATGACTCCCCAGTTGTTCCACAGCATGTAGAACATACATCAGTAACTACTCAAACTTTTAATAAACTAATCCAGCTTTCTTTGTAACAATTTGTGAACCTGCAATACCCCTCCTGCATTACCACCACATGGAGTGATAGCAGTGGGAATGCCACAATGCCACACTGCTTTCAGGCTCTTTTTGCTGTCCAGAGCTATCAGGGAAATGACACTTAGGGATTGGATTGACTCCTCTGTATTGTACCAAAAAAAACCCTACCTGAGGTAATAAAGGAGAAACACTACCAGAGAATATTAAAGCCATTCAGAAAAAATGCTGTTAAACATCCTAAAAAAAGATAGCACAATCAAATTCTGATGTAGAACTGACTCCTAAGATTCTTCCAAGCTAGAAAGGATCTTTAGGTCTATTAGGGAAAACTAACATGTTGCCAACTACCTTCTCTTATTTGCAAGATGTCATTCTAATACAACCTCCCACTGTTTATTTCAGAGGAGATTGAAGAGCATCCTAAATAATATTAAACTACAACTGACAAAACAATGATTACATACATTTAATTTTACATTCTTCTTGATTTTTTTAATTCTAGCTTTAGTTTACACACTGTACATCATATATTTGTTCATTAGTTTGCAGAAGTCAGTCATTCAGTTTTATTCCTGCAGTCAGTCGTTGGTGAAAATTATCCAATGTTCTACTCTATTTCACACTCAAAGCACTTCCATTATGGTTGGATAATGGTTGTACCATCAATAAAGAGTATGAATCCAGTTATGTGGAGACCTCGGCTTAACCTTTCCATATGCTATTGATATTTATAGAGCTTCTGACATAATCAATTAGTCTGAAAACTGGCACTCGTGGAAGGTAAACCCATATAAAGGAACCATTGCATCTGCATTTTCATTAACCTTTCAGATAAGTACATAGAAAATAAAGACAAATATATACCATATGTAATGAACACTAATCCCCCAAATTTTCTAATGATATTGCAGATCAAGAATAAACTTGTTTAGTGCTATTGTGATTGCTTAGTTCTGCAGCTGATTTCAGGAGTGTTTTAATCTTCAGCCAGACATCTAGAAACACTGTGAAAGTGAAATGAGATTAGCTGACTCTCATATGATACTCCTCTGAAACTAGTGCTGAATTTAAAGTCAGATGCAAATCCCAGTTTCATATAGTAGCAAACCGTATTTGAAGTCAGTTGCTAAGACCTGACATAGCATAGACATGATCTAGGAAATACTAGACACACTACATACAAATTTCAGGGGAATATGTAAGCAAGCCAGTTTTGATATCTGAAGATATCTGGCCCTGGAAGAAGAGCTGGAACTGAGCTGGCCTTATTGTGGTTCATAAGAATGTGTACTCCCTTTCCACTGACATGCTGCAGAAGTCCACTTTTGCTTTGTTAAACACCTGATTTTTGTACTCTTTCGATAGTTCAGAACACAAATCATGATATTTTAGTCCTTCTCTAGAATAAAGATCTAGTCATAATGGAAATATTTTCATCTTGAGAGAACAAGCTGTATCTAATTATTAATTAAAACATTATTACAGTAGATTAGTTTTCCTGGTCTGTATGTTTCACTCTATTAATGCAAGTCAGAAGGAAGACATTTCTGAAGAAATGAGTAGAAGAGTTGAAAAGGAAAGTAAGTCCTTGGTGTTATCACTGTTAAATCCACAGGACAGGTTCTGGGCACCTCAGTAATGACAGCCATGCCTGGTTGGGCTAGCCTTGAAAGCAGTGAAAAGGATTGCTTCCCCAAATAATGCAAATTCTTCCCTACTTCAAGAAGAGTTTGGGAGGTACAGCAGAAGAGAAATACAGAGGACTCTAGGCAGGCTTGAGGAAAGGACCATATGAGAAGCTACGACCATATTGACCTTTTGGGATTTACAGCTGGATCCAGTTATAGTAACCAGTGAGGTTACCATTCACTGTTGAACACAGTGCTCACCTCTTTTTGGACCCAAGCCATGTGAATTACTTAGGGAGACTTAGACAGATGGGGTGAGGTTCCCCCTGCTGCAGCTGAAAAAGAAAATTCACATAGACTTCAAAGGGGGCAGATTTTCCTCAGTCATCAAAGGATGTTGGGTCCTTCGTAATAATACCTTTACATATGCATAAGTACTGGCTAAAGAAAAACGGAATAGATTATATGTATGGAAGAAAAGTCCTTGAAGCCTGGTTATTTAGTACAAATTGTTTGGTGTGAGTGGGATGTTTGCAACAGCAATCACTTTGGTTGCCGGACTACATGGCAAGACATTCTGGTGAAAGGAGTGAAATTCGTTCATTAATTAAATAGATATATAGCTTTTACATTTGAATGGTTGGGCTAGAAAATGTAGTAGATGGAAGGCTTTTTAACTCGTAAGATGGTGTTGTAGAAATGAAGGCCTTGTAACCTTGTTTTAGCAGTCTGATGGGTTTTTGTTTCAAATCCCATCTTATGCATTTAGTGCAGCTCTAGCCTTTTATTAAAATGGGAAAATATATTGTTTATAAAGGGTACTCTTGACAAATAGTAACCAAAGGAAGGTGCAAAAAATGTATTGTTTCCATAATCAGAGATACACTGTAAAACAGAATAAAGTGATAAATACTGAGTGCCCTTGTTTGTTGTTGTTATCTGTCTGTGCCTAGTGGCAAAAAAGTCTAAATGAATTACAAAGAAATTTTTAATAAAAGAACAACAACAACAAAATAATGGGCTCCATAACCTGGAAGAACTTTGAATAAAAAATGTCCCCTGAAACCAAAAGTCCCTTTAAAATCTCCACACTTTCTCACCCTTTTCTGGGTCTTTTCTTTCCCCTGCTCTTACTTAAAAGCCTCTGGGTGACTTGTCCTATTCCCTGCCCAATAACAGCCAAACCATTGTTTTAGGGAAGATATTTTTAATGTTGTATATTTTAGTTTTTTGTTGTTTTATTTCTTTTCCGTGGAAATTTCATCCACACACTGCAGAAAATGTGAACATAGGCAGCTGCAATATGAGATGAACTCTGAACACCAAATAGGTAGGCCCTAGAGGGGAGGAACTGAAATATGAGCTCCTTATTCTTGGAGCCCTTTAAACACTCCAATCTGTTTTAAATTATTTTGGTGCCTCTATTTAAAGGTTAAATTTTTGTTGTTGTTGTGAGCCATAGTTTAGTAATACAAAACCTGGGCAACATCAGCATAGAGTCAATTCAGAGATTACACACCCAGGGTCTTTCCTGATCCTGCCTAAAGTGAAGCAGCATGTTTATACTTAGCAACACATTTTGACATGAATGAACTTTTCACGTCTCTGCTCATAAAATAAACACGTACATTCAGCAGGAAAAAAATCATCTCACTCAACGATCCAGCTTACATATGTTATTTACAGACCATATGTCAAAATCTAAATATGGTTATGTATATGCAAAAATTATAGATATAAAATACTGACTTCAGAGCTGTGCATAAAACATCAAAACTTTTACATCTACCATTAAATCCTTTTTTGGTGCTAAGTCTTTAGTACATTTGATTTCACTAAAAACCCCCAAACTTATTTTCCCTCTACCCCTTTCAAATAAAATCTTGGCACTTAAAGCATTTATGCTTTGTTTTTCCTTCTACAGTATTTTGTTTCAAGGCACTCATAATTTGAGCACTAAAGCTTAGATGTCAGCATGAACACAGTTTTGATGGCTGTTTTTTGCCATTGCCACTTTTAGCTCAGCTCTACTAAGTGCCAATGGGAAATTCCTAAAGGCCAAGGCATTTTCAATAAATTAGCATCAAGACACTGAGTCTTTGTATAGCACATAGGTGAAACTTGATGCAAAATGCATATTTGGGGATTTCTGACAATGCTTTCTTTGTTTTTTATGCAAATTGAAAAAGCCTTGGAATCTCTTGAATTTATATGATCAAAGATGACCACCGTGAATATGTCTGGAAGCATTACCAAATTACAGAAATACCAGAGACAGCTATATTATGAAGATTAAAATAGACATATTTTTAAAACTGTGCCTTCTAAAGAACATTGGGGTTTTGACAATTCATTAACTTTACGTATTTTTAATCAAACTAATTTTGAAGCATCGCATTTGACATGATACACATCAAATGGTTACTGCTGGCTGGGGACTCAGAGACTTCTAGAATGTAGCAATTAAAGGGTTTATGCTCCTCTCAATGGGCAAACTAAACTCCATTACAATTAATTAGAGAGAGATTTACACATTCTTTTAAAAACGTGAGTATGGTTTCAAAGATATTAAATAGCATGGCATATACTCCTTCAACTACAGCCACTATGATACAAACTTGGTGCATGGATTTTTTTATTCAAACAATGATAGGAATGTTTTGTGTTTTGCTCTGCTGGGCTATTTTATTTCAAAAACTGCAATCAGTTAATGAAGAAAGGGTTTCCTGCAAAGATATTTCAGTTACACAGGTCCACTTCTTCACCTAAAGATTGAAAATACAATATAAAAATGCTAAATAACTGACTGGTTTGGTAGTCCAGATGAATAACAAGGTACATTTTGTCATCGGAACAAAAAATGGGATGGTGACTCAATCACTTCCCTGGGAAGTCTGTACCAATAACTGAAATGGGACTTTCAAAGAAGGCTGCCAATCTATGAAAGGTTTAAAGGACAGCAACAGCATTTTCAATCAAATATTATGGGGTTTAGCTGCAAAGAAAGCCATTGTGAGGAATCAGAAAATCTCTATTGCAAGATGAATTGAAAAGATTGTAAACAGCTACCAATTTTTTCTTGGTAGGCTGAATTTTTCTAAGTTCTGATGATGCCAGGAGAAGGATTTAAGGGCTTCTACTGCCAAAATAGAGCTTTGAAAAGGTCAAATATATAGTTTACCTTCTTGTTTTTGGCCACGTGTTTAACACAGTGCTAAGAATAAAAAATTGTCTTTTTGTCATGTGGCAACACCCCTCAGGCAGAATAATATAAATGGGCTGAATCTTCTACAAAGTCTAGAAAGAACTACCAAGAAGAAGTGAAGCCATTGTTCAGCTCACTTGCAGGATGTATTCCAAAATTCTAATGCTCATGATGCTTCTACTAAAATCCATATATTCTTGCTGTTTTTAGGAAGAAATTATCTGTTTCACTATTGATGGGTCTCTATAAAAAACAGAAATAATTATTTTCTATATAACAACCCAAAGGGTTTTTTCTACAGATTATTGCAAAAAGTCTGCTTGAAGAATATTGAAATTATACAAATTGGAATTGCAGTGAACAAGGATTGAGACAATGGGTCATTCACTACTGCTGGATCAATTTTCTAACTGATATTAAGCTCTGTGAAGAATATTTCTGAGAATCTCACCAAAAATACATCATGGCTGATCTAAGTCTCAGGGCTAATATAGCTCATCCCTTGGCTGATTCTGATAAGGAGAGGTTATCATCCAAGCACACTTTACTGCAAGTTCCTGAAGAAACTTCAAAAAATTGAAGGTTTTAAATTAAATTTTATTTCCTTTTATTTTCATTTTCTGTGAAAAAAAATTAGTTTTCCCCACCCTAATCATAGGATCCAATGTATTGTGAAATTTTTAAGGTATAAATTGCCACATACTTGCTACATTATTTGTGGTCTCAGCCTGGACACTGTGGATGAAAATGGGTTTTTTTTTTTCTTTTCACTTCACTGGGCCATGGAACAAGCTCAATATCCAAAGCAGCTATAGAAAAATTTGCTTAATTAAAGTTTTTGTGGGTTTTTTCATGCACAGATAGATGGTGTCATTTTTTTTTTTTTTGTTTACCATAATTATGTCTTTACTTGAAATTCATATTTAAACCAATGCATAGTTGTCATGGAATTGTTGGTAATGTGTGACTACATTATGCTGTCTTTTGCCAGGACACTTGTAAATGAGACATTATCCTTGGAGATTTTCTTGGCTGAAAATGTGAGTAATTAAAAATGTAAACAAATATTATCCATTACATATGCCACAATAATAAATACTTCAATATAATGCAAGTTAATGACTCTTTAGGGATTCAGCCTAATCCCATTACAGAGTGTTTCATAGGTGTACAAGCAAACAGTTAATCATTTAATATTTTACCATGCTCATTATATTTATATAATATAGTTCTCAATTGCAAAAAAATAAAAAAGCAGCATGAATGCCTAATAATTATAGAGCATGAAATGTAAGAGAAGCAAATGAGGATGGAAACCTATAAGGTGTTCGGGACAGCTCTTGCTCTGCTTTTCAAAAAGACATTGGATGAGGAGGATGGATATGAAAATTGGGCATTTATTTTGCTTTCTCTCCAGTAGAGAAGTTATTAAACCTCTGGTAGGGATATTTATATCCAGGGTCTGAAGGGACATGACCCAGGAGGGATGCGTCATTCACAGCCAGCCCTGCTCAGGCTGCTCCTTGTTTCCAGTGGAGTGACCCACACCATCCCTGTGCAGGTGGATTAGCTGATCATGCAGGTTCCCTGTATCCTGACATCAGGGACTTGGCTTTACTGGGATGCCAAATAGCACAGTGCCTTTCCTGTTAAGGTAATACTTTACAGATGGCAACCAGCACATCACATTTCCCTGGGACATAAGCTGGCAGATGCTGTGATGGGCTGGCAGCAGTAGACAAGCTGCCATGGTGTCCATAGCCATGGTGTGCCACAGGGGCCATGGGGTGTGTTAATGGATTAGCTAATTCCTATTGAAATATAATTTCATGTCAAATTCCCCCTGGCTAAGAGTCTTCATTCTGCTAGTGACTTCATTTGTCACCTCAGTGAAATCACTAAACTTATTTGCTTCTTTTTCCCCATTTGTAAAATAGGAGTTGAAGTTCTCATTTCAACATCTACTTAATCCATTTCCAAACTTGCTGTTGACCAGTTCCTCACTAATTTTCATGCCTTTCCTAATGCTTTAATTTGCTTGGCAAAATTTGCCAAATGACCCTTTGAATGGATACTGAAAAATCCTAAACACTCAGTAAATCTCAGAAACTTTTCCATGATTGGTTGTTGTAAAAGGACAGTGATCCTAGGAATCTGCTGAAGGACACTGCTAAGTCATCCTTATACCAGGCTCTTAAAACCTTGCACAGAAATTCTCTTTAATAACTTTGAAGGCTCATATTAGAAGGAAGGTCTTATTAACTGCTCTATAGATTTGAAGGCTCTTCTGGAGGACAAAGCTTATAGCGAAAGTCCAGGGATCAATTTTGGAGAAGAAATAAAGACTCTTGTTTATTTAATGCATCTTTGTTTTTTCCTTTTTTTTTTTTTTTTTTTTTTTTTTCTGGGATGAGTATGTAGTAAAGCCAAACCACTCGCAAACAGGAAAGAGAAAATAGCCTGTGCTCATGTTGTGGGCTTTCTCAGAAGGCCAAGATTAGCTTTCTAACAGCTGGAGCCATTGTAGGTACTTTGTAGCTATCTTCTGCTTACATTGCTCTGAGAGTACCATCTGACATACAAAAGATGATTTGAGGACAGGCAGGCAGAAGTCCCACCTGCACACTTTAATAATGAAAAGTTTTAGTCAAATCAAGCCAAATAATCCCAAAATTACATGACCACACCTAACTAGCATAGCTTTTTTTATATTATTCACAGAAAACCCTGTCACCAGTTTTTTGGAATGTCTCCTGAATAGAACCTTTTTTCCCCTCTAAGTTTAATCTTTCCAAATTTGTGTTACCCATTGCCTTTGATGAGGTGCTTTGGTTTATCTATTGGAATATGTCTGGTTAGAAAACCAGATATATGGTTCACAGTAAATTCACAATTTTTACAATAAAGGACTTACAAATCCCTAAGTTTGAGGTATTTTCACTCTAATTCTTTGATTTACGTCTGTTTACACGATGGCCCTACTCTCACAAAATGTAAGGAAAGGCTTGTTACAGATGGTAATTGATAACATCACCTTGAATTTCATTACATCTGCATAGCTACACAGAGATTCCAAAAATCCTAACCAATAAAACCAAAAACTATTCCCTTTTTCTAATCAGTAGTTTACTAATAAGACATACTTCAAAATACTGTTCAGACTCCTGATGATATGGGAGTACAGCCCACAGTGTGCCCTGCACTGTGGTAAATGGAATTCCTGAAGACAGTTAGTATGCTGGAGTCTGAAGTCAGCTAGTATCAGATGTTGGCTGCCTCATTTATTTTGATTAATTGCTTCACTGGGGATGGACCAAAGGGTAAACCAACAATCCATGTCAGGGAAAGAAGATCTGTGTTTCACCCTCTCTCAGTTTTTAAGAAGTAAACATGCTAAGAAATTTTGCTTTCTTGACTCCCTTTAACTTCCACAATTTACTATTAAGAGTGACACAAGAAACCTGAAAGAACCATGGTCATGTTAGTTTTGTGCTGGCTTCTGCTTTGGAGAAAGGCTTCTGTCACGAGTGATCTGGGATCACTTGGTTATTTCAGAGATGTGCCATCATCCCTAGTCTGTTTGGATTTTTTTCTCCCAGACCTTTTCTTTTGCTGTCAACTCTACTTCAGAGTTCCTGGAGCTATTTTCAGGCATCATGTCAATCACAACTTCTCTTCCTACCACCAATACTTTAATTTCATCTTCAGTCCCCTCCTGCTACCTCCCATGAGTGACATGGCTGCACAGGGACCATGGTGGAGGCAGGGGCTGGTGGGAGAGACATATGCCTACCTCTCAGCTGAAATCATGGATCTTTCCAACTCAACCATAGGTGATTACACCACCTGTGAAGCCTGTGGGCATGGAGCCCTGGGTAGTGATTTCAGCCATAAACTTTCTGTTTTGTGGTGTTTACCTTTGCTATCCCCCATGACAGGTTTCTCTTCTGAGAAGTAGCCTATGGCACTTGGCTGGGGCAACGAGACTCCTGTGCAATGCAGTATACAAAGAGTGACAAATGAAAATGACAGGGCTGTCTTACAAGATTGGGATCTAGCGAAAAAAAATATTTCTGGTCCAGGTAACAGAGGCAGAGCTATATGGTAATAAGTGGAAAAAGCCAGTGTAATTTTCAAATGTCTGTAACATAACTGAGTTAGTCACTGTCCCAGCGCTATTGTGTCGCATCTTCCCCAGGTGTGGCTGAAAGTGTGGCTGGGGCAACTGTGTTTGCAAAAATAGCTCTATTTATAATAGGAACATTTTTCATTTTTATCTCCTCTAGCTGTATTAATGGCAGCAGTAAAATGAATCCAAAGAGCCATCGTGAGCTTAGAAAATCATATGGTAAAAACTTCTATACAATGAAATTAGGCATATTATCTGACACCCTTTTCTCCTCTTTATTTCAAACTGAATAAATAAGTTAATCATGCAAACATATACACAATGCTGCACTCTGATTTTCTGATTCCTATTGTCCTATTTAACTAATAGAAAATGCTGATCTTCTGCTATTAGCATTTCAAAATCCTGAGCTTTAAATTAATTGTTCTGCATTTTAAATAAAGGCTTGCAAATTACTTTGAAGAGCTCTTTTTTCCCAATGGGTCTTCAGTGAATACACACAAATATTTTGTATTCTTAAACACAGCACTGATGTACACAAATGGATAATTGCCTCTACAACTTAGGTATCTAAATCTCTGCCTTTCAAGTGACATTTTGCATGCTCATTTGTGGGTAAGATTACAATCTTCAAGTGTCCAGACTGCATCAAAATCATTCCTGAAATGTTTATGCGTCTGTTTAATTAAGTTGAAGTGAAATTCATGTTATTCAAGCACTGTTAAATCAGGCTGAAGTTAGTGAATCTGAATGACATGCTGTAGCATGATTTTAAACTAACTAAATATGTGCCATTTTGGTGCTATCTTAAACAAACCCCAGGTGTTTTGCAGAGCAACCCATGGAAAATTAAAGCCTATTTTTCATATATCTGAAAGGTAGGAAAGTCTGTGTTCATCAAAGAAACAGAAATTCCTCTCAGAAATAAAGAAAATTCATGACTTGCACTAAATTGGTAAATAGAATTCCTAATTTCTGAAACACTGTAGTAATGGAAAGATTTTTCTTGAGTGAAGTAATACCCAACCAGAAGTGCAGGTACCTAAGTTGGATAAAATTTGTAGCCCCCCTGCCATCACATTTAATTTCAACTTTAGAATTATTTCAGTCCATCACTGAACATGTTGAAAGGGATCTCATTATTAAAAATTCAAAATATATTCTCCATGATCTTTTATTCTAAGAACTCCCAAATGCCTCAATGTACAGAAACACACATTTTTAATGAACCAAATGGACTTGTTTTTATAACTGACAGGAGGTGCCGGGAATTGGAATTGGAAGGGGGGAATCAGCTAATTAAATCTAAATCACCAACAGTGAACATAATTTCCTTGTCCAGTCACTTCCAGTTTCACCAGCTTCCTTGTACCAGTCTCATACTTTATTTCCTTCTCTGCTTTGGCTTTGTTGCCTTTGAATTTTAATTAGACAGCTTCCTCCGTGCTTCCCGGGTGCCACTCAGTAGTGCATGTCATGGTGTGTGAACACAGCACTGACAGGCTCATTGCTGCCAGCTCCTGCGCCCCAGCCGCGCTCCCCGTGCCGCGAAGTGCCTTCCCTGCGAGGAGCCAGCTCTGCCCGGCAGCCCTGCGCTGCTGCAGGGACCGTGCCGTGGACACCACAGCACCTGCCATGTGACAGGACCCTGCAGGACTTAGCAGCTAAAATGGAAGAAGTCTCCCACCATGTGCAACTGGAACTCTTTGAGGCTTACAGCACAGTCAGATTTTCACAGGGATAGGGAAGGCTGCCTCCCTGCCAAATTTCAAGCTGCTATTCTGAAATACGAGGTTGATGGATCTGCAAGGAGAGGAACTTGCCAGATTTCACCAGCGTTTTTGTGTTGGTTTTTTTTTTTCCCTAACAATATTCTTGAAACATCCAAATCTTCTGAGATGTTGTCATAGCTAAATGCACCTCAGATGGTTCAAATTTGGCAAACACTTGGGAAACAGAGTTTTAGGAAGGGACTTGCTGGGAAACCTTAATAAGAAACAGAGCTAACAACCCAGTCAATGTTTACACTGAAAGAACAAACAAATAAACAATTGTGCACTTTAGTTGCCTTGACAGTAAATCTAATAAACATAACAGATTGCAATAGATCTTTTTCCCATTAAAATGAGAGCTCTGAGTAAGAGTTAAGAAAGGTAGACATTAATTTTTACTGGCTGAAGACGAATAGTGCATACAGCAATATTCCAAATTTAAATGGAGAGTAAAAAGCTGTTTCACAGAACACACAAATGTTTAGAGTATTTCATTCTTTGGAGAGAATCACTTTCAAATTGGACTCCTATTATTCACTATACCATGATCCACCCTGGCATCTGCACGACAAGACACCTGCATATTAGATCTGCAGAAACGCTGTTCCAGCCCAGGTTTTCCCAGATTAGAGTAAGACTTTACTGATAACATTTAGGCAGTTGCTTTAAGTACATTTTAGGTAGCATTGCCAGAGGAATCCTGTGCTGGGAGGAAGAAGACAGGAGAGACACAGGGAAAACCTGGGGGGAAGCTTTTATGTAGTTCCACTGCTCAGCATAAATAGAAAAGGGGCATGGTTGCAACTGTAGTCACTGAGCTGCAGAAAGAGTAATTTTTCAGTGGGATGGAGAATTTAGGGGCTGTTCCTTCATTCTTCAGCTTAACCCAGTGGGCAGGATACCAAATATTACTTCCACATTTCCCTTCAACATCACATACATTAAAATAAAATCAACCTGGCCTTTTGAGTTTTTTATAAGCTATCTGGAGCATGAGGCATATTTTCCTTTTTTTTGTAAAAATTGGGGCATATATGCAGCAATGTATACACTGTAATAAAACAATGAAACTGAGAAGCCACTGCTTAAGTTAATTCAATATAGCCACAATATAGCTCAATCTAATTAAAACTGAATAAACATTTTTATATAAATTCAGTTAATTGGTGTGGTCCTACGCATGCATTCTATATCGTGAAATTGTGACCAACAACTCATTCTTCCAGCACTACTAAATAATTGCCTGAAGTCAGAAGATAAAGAATAGAGAAAGCTGAAAATCCATTATGCTCTGTAACAGTCTGACTAAAACTAATCAGCTGCTATCTAAATTTTCACACCTCTATTTCATGATCATCTTCTCTTGTAAAAATAAACACATGCACTCTGAAATGAGGTAAACATAAATGGTATTCAAAATACGAACATAGCAAGTCCAATTTTGAACTCTACTTTGGCTTCCTGGTATGTGACAGAGACACTGGAGGGGTCAGGAGTTTTAGGAGGGGGATCCTCCCTGAAGAGAGACAAGAAGGGGAGTCCCCAAAACAGCTCACCACATTGGTGCTCCAATGTTCCCTCAGAGCCTTATAATTTCACAAATACCGTGACCAATGTGTTTTACATGTTGAAAGTGTATGGACTGTTGCTAAGTTTAAATAGGTGATGAAAGTTTGGATGAAGTCATGCTAGTGCACAAGAGCACCTAATACTTATGACTCCTATTGCTACGGGTTATGTGAAGTATTTTAATAATTTGGGAAGGGTAGTACTTGCAGGGAAATGAAACTATATTCCTCTTTAAAATTAGATCATATTATCTCCAACTTTTGTAGACTCACAGTGCGAGTGTCAGGAACGTATAGAAACACTTATTGTGGACAAATTATTATCATAACAAAATACTAATCTTTTTGAATGAGATTTTAATCTCTTCAGGAAGCACACTCTTACACATTATCCACTGGGTAGACTTGTGATGCTATAACTTTATTTGTCTGTCATAAAATGCCTTCTATTGCGATGAGAAAAAAAAGAAGTGCTTATTTTGATTTTGTATGCTGATAGAACCAGGTTTCATCAAGTTTTTATCTAGTATTGTTATTTATAAGATTACATAAGCAGAGGTTTTAACATACATTGGTTTATCCAGAAAAACACCAAAGCAATTCATTCAGCTGGTTGGGCTTGATTAGATGGGGAAACAGAGGATCACTCTATAGCTAAATTCTTTATTATTTGCACTAGGAAATTCCTAATCTGAAACTCAGGAGCATTTAGAACACCAATGCCTTATAGGGAGATGATAATACAGACCGTGAACTTGGTAAAAGGTAGGCCTTTAGGGTATTTACTTTAGACACATTACTCCCAGGAGATCTGAATGAAGAACTCTACCTAAACAATTTTTATTTAAGAATCATTTGTACAAGAGTTTATCTCACTGGCCTTCTTCAGCTCATTATAAATGAAAGTCTGAAAGTGCTTTCAAAAACCTGTGCATTTTCTTGGAAGCAATCAGTGAGACAACAGTAGAACAGAGGAAAGCAACATTTTATCTTTCAGCAAGATTAAGAACTACCTTGCTTATTTATCAGCTGAATAGCACTTTGGCTGCCCTTGAGTCTGAGATGGAGTCACTATATTGGTAATTACTAGACCAGGGCATTATCCAGCTCTTCTGGCAAAGGTTTTGCCTTTATTTCCTCACTTTGCAGACCATGAAACTCAGTGGAAAATAGAGTAATAATCAGCCTCTGACTGGGACATGATCCTGTTGCATCCCCTTTAGAGCTGCCTTTACACAATATTAGAGCTTGTTTTACATTACTTCTTTTGTTTTGTAACACATGAATTTTGTATTACAGTAGCATAGGTACAGCACTGGACTAGCCCACTGTCCAGGTTCAGCCTTGCCTATAATGCAGTAATGTAAACATCCATGCTGAAATATGTTCATGTGCAACCTCAGACACTCTAACCCCAATGAGGTTTTGCAACCTAAAAATTCCACAAAGCGAGTGTTACTCAACCTCTGCATTTTACTTTGGGCAGTAGGTACCATCTTCCCTTCCAGCAGTGCTGTGTCCTAGGGCTGTGCCTAGAGGTGTCCTCCAGAGAGGGGCACAGCCCAAGCACAGCATTTCCCTTCACTACCCAACCAAGAAGGGAGGGACATGCCAGAGAGGGGCACTCACAGTCACTCCCCAGAGGGTGCCGTTGAGAGAGGAGTGATTTCTCCCTACTTCTGTAACATTTTGCTCTACCCTTCCAACAATCAAGCCAGTGGCTTGTTGCCAAGCCAAGAGCCTGCCTTGGCTATCAGATCTCATTTATGTCAGTGAGAAATGGTCTCAGTAAAAGAAAATGTTCACAGTCAAAACTATTCTCAATGAAATCAAAATAGTCAATGCATTGTCAAGTAAGAGTGGTGCTGCCCTACCAAATAAATGTCACTTTGGAAGCAAGTATATTAACAAAAAATATATGTGCAGGCAAAGTCCAGACACTTGTTTTGACAATGTATGATTTTGCTCCCTTGTCAAACTTCTCTTATTACACATGGAATCACACCCTCATTTTCAACAAGTACATGACGATGCAGGAGATTACCAGTACATCAGAGCATGTATTTGCCTTTGGATTGGTTTAATGTATTTCTAGGCTTATCCAGCTGGCTTGGAGAATACACATGAACCAAATTCAAGCAGTGCTTATGCTTTAATTACAAAGGTTTACACTGGACCTACACTCTGCATCTCCTCTTTCCACCAAGATACATTTCTGTAGAGTGATTTAGATACTTTATGTGCCTCGGTGGGTCTCCTTGTTGTAAACATGCAACTTTATTTAAAATATAAATTCCTGAATTAGATGCAAATAGAATGTTAAATAAGAGATTTTCATCAGTAATTATCTACCAATAAAAATAGTTTTATATGCTTAATAATGAATATAATTGGAATTTTTTATGCAGATTACTGTGTAAGTATTTGCAATTATTGGTTTACATTATTTTTCTATCAATCTTTATATCTCTATGGAATAAAAAACCAGAACATTTTTAACCTAAGCATATACATTTGTAAACCAGATAAATGTTGTGATTATCTCTTCCTGTATATAATTCCTCATGAGGGATTCAGTTAATTGAACATACCTTTCAAAACATAATCTATGGGTTAATTAAGCTCAGCAAATGTAAAATTTGAAACCACATACCCTCTATTGGCAGCAAAGTTAGCGACTTTTTTTTAATTCCTTTTTATCCAATGCTACTAATGATTGCTTTGCACAGGCATATAATACATGCAGGTAGCATGACTACATCCAAAACAGAAGTTAAGTTTTTGATTTCACTGTCAGGGATCAAAAGTCTTTTTTTTTTATACATACATCAACTCTTTCAATAACAAAATAAGAACTTATTGACGTTGAGTAGATTTCATAGCTTGTAGAAAAGACACATATCATTGTAATGTGTGAAATTTTAATCAGAAATGTTGTGAAGGATAAAGGTAAACTGACTGCTATAATTAATGTGTTCTGCCACAGATATTTAGCTGACACATTTGAGAAGTGTGGTTTATGTTAACTATTCCACTGCTTGAATTCTGTCCTTGCTAAATGATGGTACTGTTTGACAGTTTTAAGTTGCTTTCCTGCCTTCAGTAAAGTTTTTCTTCATCTAGCATATGATCCTGTAAAACAGAAACTTGCAGTACTGCAGTGGTAGGTGGACAATAGACATGCTGATGTAGATGTGCTGGGTAATATATGTTAAACCTGCTAGCAAAAGTTGTCAGGCTTGAACCACTTGAATATTGCCTTTCTTCTCCCTTCCTTTTTCAGCATTTCAAATATTCTATTTATTTAATCATTCAGTTTATGGAGACTTGTGCCCACAGCCATAATCTCTTGAATAATAAAAGGTTATCTTACCCATGGAATGAAAATTACTAAAATCTATTACCACAACAATAACAAGGATAGAGTTATAAGAAGATTATTGTTCTCAAAACAAAATGCCTATCTGTTACATTTAACGCATTTTTGGAAAAAGCCCAAGGCCCTGATTCTGCCACTGTTCCTTGCATTGAGTAGAACCATATGGTCCCATTGGAGTTGATCTAACTGCTTTTGGAGTATGCTACCACTCAAAATAAATAAGACTGGCAGGATCTGGCCCTGAATGAGCACATGGGCTCTGCACCCTGCCCTAGAGGTTAATAAACTGGGTAAGAAAATTCCAGGGCTGAAGGGGATTCAGCTGAGAAGGCCCTCTCTGATACAAGCTCCCACCCCTCCAGATGCAGGGCCTCTTAAGGGAAATGCTCATTCAACATACATTCACTTTAGAGGGTTTTTTAAGATATATTCTTTTCACATATAATTTATATATTGTCCTATTTCCAGAAGCAATGAGCTGCCTGTGTAACTAATTGCTTTAAAGAAGGAATGACAACCTGGGACAGGCAGAATTGTATTTGTCATTCTGAAGCAAGAGAAAGGATTTTCTGGTGCAGATAATATTTGGTCTCACAACCAACAGAATTTGTTTTGCAGTCCTTAGGCACCCAGCTTCTCTCTGCCCAGTAAAGACTATCCTAAATGCGTATTTTATTTTCCAAGCAGATAGCATCTTTAAAAAATTGCTCTTGCAAATAGAAAAAAAATTGTTAACTTTTGCCGCATCAGTACAGCACATTACAGGGCATATTTTCAAAGGGTACTGGGTTATGAGTATGCAAAATAAATCCCTATGATCTGTCTGAAATAGATGATTAAAGTGATTTCCTCGGAGTGCTAATAGAGAGAAAAGTATCACCTACAAAAAAATCCCATACTAAAAGCCAGGGATTCTGATTCTTTACTTTGCTTCTGCTTCAGATATATCAGTCTTACCTGAAAAGATCTACTGCAGGCGCCTCTTGCCATGCCAGTATGGGTGTGCAGCAGACAAAAGACATACCAGAAAGGGGAAGACAGATATGCCACTTAAATTAAATAGGAAATGAATTGGCCAGCAAGTTGGCATGTCTGCTGAGACAAATCATAGACAACATGTCTCTCAACAACAGAACTTATTTGTTTTCTCTTGCCAACAGATTCATCACTGCCCAGGCAAAACAGGCAAAATACATTAGTGTCATGGTAAACTGATAAAGAGAAGTGCCTCAATCTAGCATCCTCAATGGCGAAAGTCTTAGGGCTGTATTGATCTGTGTTATATAAATCTTGTTTTCTGTCTGCAGAAGTGAATCAGGAATGACCCTTAAGGTTAACAAACATTGTAATGTCTTTCAGCTGGGGCAGATGCCTATGCGCTCCACACATTGTATTTGGTCAAGTCCCATCTTGTCATTTTACTGCCAAGGAGCTTAACTAATTGCTGGCAATCATAAGACAGTTTGATGGAAGCAAAGAATTCCTACAATTGTTGCCCCTCTCCCTTTTTTTCCTCAGCCTTAACAAGCACTCAAAGCCATGTAGCGGAAAACAATCAACACTGAATTAGTCAGCAGGAGTCTTAGCTGAGCTGGAACTTTATGTAATTGGCATGTCATGTCCGTACATAGCCAGAAGCAGGCCTGATTAAGCTGATGTATTTTGTTTCAGTAAACTTTTACAAAAGCCACTTTACCTCCTCTTGTTTGGTTGCACGTCATAGCATGTACTTAACATGACATTTTTCTCCAAAGCAAAGGCGCTAGACAGTCACTACAGGCATTTTGGACTGGAGAAGTATTATCATTCTGGAATGTGTAATATTACATAAGAATCGAGCCTCTAGAAAGAGCCAGTAACTAAAGAAGCAAGTTAATTATCGAAGCATAGCTCTTACACCAAACTTCTTTGGTTTCCGTTCACAACTTCATTTTCTACAGCCTTTTTAAGCAGGTTTGAGAAAACAAGATTCTAGTTCAAGTCTTGTTAGAACTATTTCCAATTAAACTTGCATAGTTTTCTTGGGGTTTAGTAAAATGATTCCCATGCAATAAAGAATCCTTCCAACAGAGATACTACTCAGGGCACTTAAGCAGTCCACCCTATCCGATCCAATAAAATTTTACTGTGCATTTTACTTCGCCCTACAGATAGATTTAGTCTTAAAATGCTAAAAATGCCAGTCTGTATGGAAAAAGAAAGTATCTAATCCTTCTCACTAAAAGTAAATCATAAAGCTTAAGGTACGCCAGCTGTATTCTTTCGTAGTAGGGTCCTTTTTGTCATAACCTTAAATCAAATGCTATAGTTGAACTTGGCATAGATTATTAAAGCTAAAAGAGTGAGTATTTCGTGCTTCTATTACGTCATAGTTGACAATATAAAGACAAGATTCAGGGAACTAATGGAGCTTTTTTCCTTTTGTCATATAAAGGTCAAGCTAGTTTTCCACATTTTATATGTGTGTCATTCTCAATATAGCAACAGAATCTCATATAGAAAACAATGTAAGTAAATGTCTCTATGAAGCTACTAGTCACCTGATCAAAAGCCAATGTTGAAAAACACTTCTAATGACTTTCTCTTATGCATCAGTGCACCTACTAATGAGCTGCCAGAAAAGGCTTTGCAAAGCTTTGCTAAGATAGAGCAGGAATGTGAGAAGCCTGAGATCTAACTTCCCTGCTGTGATCCCTGCCTTTCTACTAACAGGGAGCCCAGGCGCGGAGCTACTAATGAGCATGCTGGAGAGAGTGTCCAGCCCAGCTCCAGCTAGAGACAATCCACCTGTCTGCTCTCCAATGCAGGGTATGTGCATGACAGTAAGACACCCCGTTGTATTTTTTCCTTAAATAATTTAGGTGTTTATTGATTTTCTTCAGATTTTTATTTTGGGGCTTTTTTCTTATTGTTTTGGCTTAGTTTGGCTTATTTTTTTTTGCATTGACCTTGCTCTCAGTAGCAACTCTCACTGTCTTTGGAAGAAAGTAACAAGTTTCAAATGGAGGTTTTCCCTCCATAACTATTATTTGACTTGATCTAAGGAAAACAGTGCTGTTATAGCACATAACGCTCTCCAGAATTTCAACTTTATTCCTCCTATAACATAATCATGCATCCTTAGCTTGATATTACAAAGATGGTAAACCAATATTAACAACTTGTAAAAAAGGCTCCAAATGTCCTTTATTTGAAGAGGAAAAAACAAAAAAGATATAACAGCTGCCAGACACTAAAAATAGTGCAAATTGCATAAATTAGAGCCCACATTTCAAAGGCACCACACTCAACATCTTTATCTACAGTCAAAAGCCAGCAGGATACTGGTATGAAACATTTACTTAACTCTGTTTGCAGAAATTCTGTATGAATGGAATAGTTACCACAGGATACCTTTCAACTCCAAGCTGCTCACATAACACATCATGACCATACCTAGCTCCCTTTGGGCTTTTCTTGAGGTTACCCTGCCATTTAATATTTTGTTAGCCAAAGAGACAGGTTTGCAGAACAGACACTGGTTAACATTGCCAGTTAGCAGTAGGATGTCACAATTACTCTGAAAGAAATACAAAAATGTAGCAATGGGAATCAGTGATAAATTTCCTGCATTGTGCTCCAGATTGTCAATGGGAAAAGCTATTTAAGCCAGCCAAATTATTTGCTATTTCCACTTCTTGTTTGCCTCTGTTTCCTATCTGAGTTTTGACATTAGAAAACCTCTAGTATGTTGCACCTAGGAAAAAAATGTGTCCTCAGTGCACTATTGATCTCCCATAGTTTCTTCAACTAAGTCTTCACCGTTATGAAAAACTGTCTCAGGTATCTATAGTCTCCTGTTGATACAAATTCTCACTGACGTTAATGGGATTTGAGTGTGCACACTGCATAGGGAAAAGAAAACACACTACTGGTGCTCAGGACTAATACTTGGAAAATTTAGTATTAAAATACAGTAGTATTGTAAGCACACTCACCTCCACACTTGTAGGCAGTCATTCTGAGTAGGAGCTTTAATTTTCAACTCAGTGAGTTCTCTTTCTGACAATATTTTATAAATATTTTTTTTTCTTTTTTTCCTAACACTTCAGCTCTCATCTCAGCTTTCCATTCTTAGAATATTACTAATTTTTTGCTGAAAAGCGAACTCAACAATTTTTAAAACTTTCCCAATTTCCATCATTTCAGCTGACTTTACAGGGACACTTTGAATATGAAATCTTGAAAAAATAAATGTTGGGAGTAAATTTCATGCATGAAGAAATAAGTTATTCAGGTGTATAAAAGTTTGAAAATGCTAGTAAACTTGCTTTGGCCAGATTTTTCTGAATAACTAGTGCATTAAATGAAAGATCTCATATAAATGCTTCACTATTCTTCTTGATATTTGGCCTTAATAAATACCTAAATGGTGCCTGGTAAGGCCATCCTTTAAAGATGCTGGAGAGAGTCACCAGATTTATGGAAGAAAAAAGTACCAATAGAGGATCCTGAGCAGCAAAAAAACATCTTCTAGGGGGAAATGCTGGGGCCTCCAGTGCTTCTGTAAACACTCTTTGGCTGCTAAAGAAATCTTGCAGCATGGAACTCTCATCCTTCATGTTTCTACCATACTGCAAACTCCTCTCAGATCAGTGAGAAACAGTAACTTTGTTCTGCTGAACTGGTAATGTTGGCTTGGTACTATCATCCCTCTTGTTGGGGAGTTCTTTAGCACTTGGTATCATTCAGCCTTGCACACTGAATGAGCCTGAGGCAGATCTGTTCTGTGGTGAGGTACAGCTTACAGACCAGAAGAACTCAGTGGAAGGAAATCAGGCACATAAAAAAAATTGGGTGCAGTTTCTGACAGCATACACCTTCAGACAAGGTCCAGGGAAGGGAGGAACATTCCTACTCCTCTGCTCTTCTTCTATCCTGTTCTGGTCTTCCAAACTCCCAGGATGAACAAAGTTGCCTATATCTAACATAACTCATTTCATTTCCTAGGAACATTAGGTTACAAAGAAGGGGTAAAATCTACCCCTCTTAATAAACTGCAAAGCCTAGCTCTTACATGAGATAACTCATATAAACTCTTTTGCTGTATTTTTCTGTAAAGTGTTCTGTGCCTATTAGTGCATCAGCCCTATTCTCTGAGGATATACTGTATAATAGAATTAAGAGTGTTTTGAAATTGTCAATCATCTTTCAATCTGTGCAGTGAAGGAGACACGTGAAAGAATGGAGCTTTTCAAGCTTTATCTCAAAAATTAGTTTATCAAAAAATTTCTGTGAAATATTTTCCTGGTGAATGCCCATATTTTTCAGAATTTCAAATGGAAAACTTCAAAGTGTGTTGATAAAAATCTATTACTGTACTGTTGTAAATATTTTTTATTATTTGATTTATTTGAGTAAAAAAATACAGTAACATTACAAACTCAGTACAGAGTATGTCATCAGAAAAGATTATCTTTCAAAAAATTTCTTTTATCTCTTTAAGTTTTTTGCTACAGGGAAGACTTTTTAAAAAATAATTTCTTACTTTTTCAGAATGAAAGAATCAATATTGTTTGATAAACTCTGATTTATCATTAGCTCACACTTCTGCTGGTGGTTTGACAACTGAGTTTTTCCTCTCACATAATCCTGGCATGAAATAAATACTGCCTTTAATAATTTTGATTCATTAGCAGGAAAGGTTGGTTTCCCCAAAGTAGCTGAAATATATGTGGATTTATGAGTCAGAGCAGGAGACCTCTGTAAAAGATAGCAACAATTTACAGAGAGTTCCGAGAAGACTAATAGAAATGGTTATGAGGCTGGAAGACATGTATACATATAATTTCACAGAGTCATAAGTAAGACATATGGAGAGAATGATAACAGTCTAAATTTTTAAAGCGTATTAGCAAGAGCGATAGAGAAAAAATTAGACTGAATATTAAAAAAAAATTTCTGAAAATGAGCTGAGTTAGGCAGTTGAATAGTCTCCAAAGGACTGATGGGAACCCAACTGCAAGATACATTACAACTACACTAAGAGGGCCATTGGGGTGACCTGCCAGGTTTTACTTTTTTCCATACTGGTCTTCAAAGAACTGAAGTACTAGAAAGTCAGAAGAAAACAGAATGGAGAAGTTTCAGATCCGAGGCTGCCTTGATATTATTATTTTATATCTTAGCTGAGATTTGCAATTTCCTGTCATCTTATCTGGGTTCCTTGGTCAACTCTGGGTGTTAAGTCAATGAGATGCTGAATGACTTACCTTGGCTGCTGGTAAAGTTAATGTGTTATAACAGATTTTATATGTGATGATTTATGTATTTAGCATTTTTATATCAATAATTACTGTACATGTTATACGACCATTTCATAAAATTACACATCACCATAAAATAACTGTATATGGCATATTTAATTTTGAACTTCCAAAGACAAAAAATGGAAGTAGTTACAATAATCATTATTTTCAATTTTATGTAGTTAAGTGGTTTTACAAAAAAAAAATAGCCTTCCAAATTACATAGTTATAATGTGTTAATGGTAGCATAACATGTCATTACATTATGCAGCTTAATTTCATAGATATTATATATAGTTGGATATTTTAGACTCTTTTATCCTTACAGTTATTACAAGACGCTGATTTCTTTCAAACCATATTCCGCTTAACACTTACACAGTATAACCTTTGATGATCCAATTCATTTGGACACTTGGATCACAAAAGAAATTGGTGCTATTGCATTTATTTCTTATTATGAAATGGGAACACTGCTCCCATTCCTTGCAGTTTTCTCTGTGAACTCTTCCTTCTTTATTTTTCCCTACTTATAAAACATGTTCTTCCAAGACCGCTGATGGGACAAGAGTGCTGCTTAGAGAGAAAAGGATGATGAAAGTCACCTTGTCTGTGCTTTTCTGATAGTTACCTATGAGGCTTGGATACATCCTACCTAACTTTATAATGGGGCACATAATCTCAGTACTTCAGTAAAGTTCTTGGAGTCAGGTGGGATGCATCTGGGACTAAAAATCCCTAGACAGCCTTAAGGTATCTAACTCAAACCTTTAAATTATGCCATTGCACCCTATTGTCCTGTTGTTCTATATGTGTGACTTCAGGAGACTCAAGGGCAAAGAGTAGTTTTGTGTCAAAAAAATGAAAGAACAGATGGTGCAAAAATCCACCAAAACTCTCTGATGCTTACAACAAAAAAGAACTTCAAATACTTCTGATGTTTTGCCTTGATTTCTTAGATAAACTTCATCTCTTTTTGATCCACCCTCAAAGCATTCAGACTCTTTTGGATTTTTAATTTGCCATCTTCTCTATTTACTTTTCTTTTAAGGTATGTTGTCTAAAAATTTTAATTAGCATGGAATTCATTTTGTCCTCGAGGTCACTAATGAATATATTGAATAATGCTGATTCCAGTTCCTGACCCCTAAGTATTCCCATCAACACAGCCTCCCAGTCACTTGCAGCTACATTTGCAATATCTCTTTATCTGCTATTTGTAATTTCTTTCTTCAGCCATATATAATTATGGCTCTATAGAAGCATGCCTCATCATATTTAAAAGAATTCTCCTTGACCAAACTGCACTACTGGAAAGGTAACTTTATGTCTGCTCACTCTCAACTCTGTCTAGCCAGTTGGGCTGGAGGATGATGTACAGAGAAGATAAGCTATTCTGATGATTCTTCTCCACACTTCCCATTGGGAATGATTTATGACACATCAAGTCCCTCAAACATTGCTCAGGTGTTTTCTTGGAAAGTTAAATCAGCATAGTCCATTAGCGGGCTGGGAATTATGCAGGGTAACCAACAGTCTCTCCCATGCCTGTCCTCTCCTTCGGTTAGCACAGGCAAAGCATAGACACAGACTGCTTCTTCTTGGAATAAAGCATGACTGGAAATGTTGGGCCATAGGTGATAACATAATCCATAGTACTGCAGATTTCTTAATCTTTCTTTCTGTTTTTTCTTTTTTTTTTTTTTTTTTTTTTTTTTGAAAATTAGCAGCCTCTTTCACAAAAGCACTAGGTTTAGAAGAGACTACAGTTACAAGAAATCAATTATTCCAAACCTTTAAAGGAAAGCATTTCTAGGTATAAAAAGAAAGCAGAAGAGAGTAAAGCATCACACAGTACAGATAAGAAAACATGATCTTTGCCTAAGGACCTTCCCCTTGCAGCAGAGTAAGACAGGTATTTTAGCTGTGATTCTTTCAGGTCATCTGTCTTTTCTGCATGCTCTTCTTGTACTGTAGTTAAAGGCTTATAAATCCAGCATATCTATATACCCTTTCAATTATAAAGTGATTGTTTATATCTAAGTTATTTGACTATGCCCTCTTGTATGGTCAGAATTCGCAAACAATTATCAGTTATGACTTGACACTTTCCTTAGAGTTTCTTTATCAGCTTCAAGAAGGACCTACTCTAACAACCTCTGCTGAAGGTTACTGTAGTCCCTTCCAGGGTTTTGGCAGTACAAATTGTTGTTTACGACTGAATTTCCTATGTCTACTTCACACCTTAACCACCATGTCTGCAGAGTCAAACTGACCCATAAATCCCTCACCAAGTTGTAGAGTCAGTCTGCTAATGGACTCTAGTAGCAGAGCCTTATGCAGGACAGCAACAATTAAAACATAAAAAGAAATCTAGTCAAGTATGTCTCTTTTTTACCAAAATACATTTCTTTGATTTGCTAGTATAAAGCAATACAACATCATCTAAACAATAAAATACACATAACAATTCTGATGTCTGTCTTCAGACTGGGACTGTGCATAGTCTGTTATGTGATACAGACTATCAAAGGAACAAACTAATCTCTAAATTCATTATTAGAGCCCTGGTAATATTCTCTGTCTTTCCATCATCTGAAAAGCTGGCAAATGTATGCTCTGCATCATCAGTGTAACAGTCTCCATATAACATTTCAATACATATTTCTGTAGTATTTGTACTACACACCAACAAAAATGGTTCCACTCGGCACTCAGCAGTGTACATATTTCTTAACAACTCTAACTAATCCCAACATTTCTGCAAGTGATTTTAACGCAGATCACAAATGCAAAAAAATATATATGCAGAACTGAACACACACACAGCCATATTTTGAAGAAATATAAACTTTAAATCTTCTAGGATTGATCAAAAATTCTTCTTCCAGAATAGAAGGTGTACTCTGAGAAATTGGACTATAAGTTCTAAATGGGAAAGTTTTATTACTGAGCTTTTTTATATTGACCTTTTTCATATTCTGTTGTGTATTTTAGGGATTTTGCACAACAGATTCCAAAGCAGTCCAAATTAACAATATCTTTCAATTTTCCTTAAAAATCTTTGCTGATTCAGAGGACAGATCTACTGCTTTCCCATTCTGTTTAATATGCCCCAGGAAATATGAAAGTCAATATAAAGCTAATTCAATAGAAATACTGCCAAAACAACAAAATATGGGTCTCTTTAACTGCCACCAAGCTGAAGGGTCCATAAAGATCTTTGACACAGGCCCTTCTTTTTCTCAACAGCTTTTTCTGAGATAACTTGATATTAATAACTAAGTATTCTGTTCCAATTGATGTTCAGCCATCCTCAGTCAGGACTTGCCTAATTCTCATACCAGGTTAGTCTGCAATGCCCACAGATTCTCCTCTTACCAAATCCTACTCTTACACTTCCTCCCAGAAAGGATGCTTTGCTCACCAGGGTGACATGATCCCCTTGTTTTCAGTGATAAAGCTCAGTGCCAGGCTATGATCACGACTAGTACTTGAAAAAATTGTTTGCAAAAACCACACGTAGCCTTATCCATCATAGTGGAAGAAAAAAAAAGGTAAATGTTCAAGTGAAAATAAAGTTTGCAAGTATTTCTGCCTAATACATTTTTCCCTAATGTGGTGCAGGAACACTAGCCCACTGTGTCCCCTGCAAGGCAATATGCACCTCTGGATCCTGCTGTACATACTGTACAACTGCAGACTTCTATATTCAAGAACTGCTAGACACGGGCTTTCAGCTACAGCTCCAAAGATAATCTTAACAACAACAAACCCAAAAAGGTTTGTTCAAAACCAGCAAAGATTATCTTTCTATGTTTTTGCTCCACAAAATTACATGACCTATAGGTTTATGAGTATCAGCACGTTCAATTACTTTCCTTTGTAAAAGTTTTTCCCTCTTACTCTAAACTGCATATGAAGCTGCATCTTCTGATATGTGTTTATACCTCATACATTTCCCTTCAACTTTAACTCTTCTAAGGGAGAATTACACAATTCAAATCTTCAGAATAAGCCAGAAATTCCAGGCTTTAGTCATTTGCCAGTCAGCAAAAGTTGCTGTGATTATGACTGTCAGCTACTCAGGAGCATGTTCATTTTCTTAGTTCAGCCACTTTTTTTGCAGGGCCATTGAAATGTTGTATCTATCTTTTCCATAATATTTTTTATCAAAACTTATGTGTGAACACTTCATAGAGGAGGTAAATGTCTTACCACATTTAAGAGAGAGAGAAAAATTAAGATACAAGGAGGCTGAGTATTTTTCCCAAAGTCTTTCAGTGGATGAGCAGCAGCAGTGCAGCCTAGGTTTCTTGGTGGTCTGCCCAAATAATGCCACATGATGATAGTCATGCCTTACTCCTTGCTAAGAAACCAGTAAAACCATAATACCATCAGAGCTGCAGAGGCAATCAACACTCTCTTGAGACAGGTGTTAGGTATTAGTTCCTAACATCTTGCTTGATTGGTTCATTTTTCATACAGTGACAACACATCACCTGAAGCACACAAGCACCCATTGGTACTATTTTCTAGCACTGGCCCTATAAGCAGGACAAACATCAGTAAAGCAGTGAACATCAGTAGCTCAGGAGCAATGTTCCACTAATAGGATTTTACCCTTTCATGTCAGCAGCAAGCTTAGTTTTACAACAGCTTAGGATAAATAAAAGGCATTTTATTGAATATTTTAGATGTGAAACCAAAGAATGCAGCAGTGGAAATAGCTACCTACTATACTTGTTAGCTCTTATACAAATATAGCAGGGTCTTATGGCCCATTCATTTTAAAAGGTGATGTATATTCTTCTTCCACAAGCATTGAATTGGAAGAAACAATCCAAACAAATCTAGACCAATGTCAGATGGATCATTTAAATTTTTGCTGTGAAAGACATTAATAATATTCCCATTTCAGTAATCATCTGTGAGTTTTAGAATTAACAAGCCAAAGAGGAAAAAAAGGGCCATTCAGAGATTCCAGGTTTTCTTTTGGCTAATGAAATGCAATCGTGTTAATTTACACTTGGAACACATAGGCAAGGTTTTACATCTGTTTTAAAACAAAGAGCATAATCTTAGAAATATTTTTAATGGTAATAAAATGTGAATCATGCAAATCATATACAGATAAGACCCTACTTTTCAGTGATTGGCAAGAGTGCATTCAGTAGAAAGAAGATTTTTACTCAGATATTTTCTCTCCATTCAGCATTTAAAAAAGAAGCTTTGGCATATCCAGCACACCAATTCTTCCAGGGCAAACTCATCTCGGTCTACACAGTCATAATTTAAACATTCAATCACATCAAATTAAGCAGTAGAAATAAAGAATTAACACATTTTAGCAAGATTACAAGAATGCCCATTTTTAAGTACTGCATTTTTTAAATTGCACCTAATAGGTCTTTCATTTTATTACAGTCATATGCTAAAACACTTTTGAAAAGAGTCCGACAAAAATTTCCTCTTTTAAACTGAAATAAACTCAAGCCCTGTATGCTCACAGGGAGAACCTGGCTTTTTTGGTTTTTTACCTTTAAATATAAATGCTTTCCTATAACCACAGCCCAGCAGGGAGGCAATGCCTCTTGGCAAAAAAAGTTATATTAAGTGCACTTGCTGGAACTGTTTATACTTTGTTCCTGAGAAATAGATTGAGTACTTGATAGTATAACACAATGAGAGGTACGGGTGGTGGAGATCGGATCGGATGCTTGGGCGGGGGGAGCGGGGAAGTGTTGCTACCCCAGGAATTTATTTTTAAAAGTGTCTGCTATTTCATGCAATCTGGTCTATTTCAAAGGCAAACAATTTGCTCTTCAGAAGTATCTTTATGAGCCCCAAGGGATGAAACTCATCCCTGGCAGAAATGATTTAGCAGTATCCAGAGAGGGGGTGAACTCCTTGAGAGGCAAGGGAATAATTTTTTGAAGGGTGGCAGAATTTTAACAAGGGCCTCTAGTGAGTTCTTGTGAACCCCTTTCAGCACATCACTGTTTTATTAAAATATTCTTCTCAAAATACTGAAACACTGACAGCTCCTGTAAGCTTGCCAAAAATTGAGTAAGGAATAAAAATAAAATGTTAACTTGACATGTGTGAATAATTTTGATTTGATGATAACACCTTTTGGAATCGAGGCCATATTCAAAGCTGACTCGTAACACATTCACATTTCTAACTTCCATGAAATAACTCAAACTTTTCAGGCATTGTTATGGTGCGGTGAAAGGAGGAGATGGTAGGAGCCGAGCTCAAGCTTCCCTCTAAGTGAAGATTAAAAATATCTTAGGTCTTTCTATCTGAACCTAGAGGGACCCAGGTCATATTTGGTATGCACGAAACAGGTTGGTTAATGCATGCTGGTTGGTTAAAGTAACAAACTGCAATCAAACTGAGCAAACACCAAAAGAAGGGGGTAATTTTGAGATAATTGATTTCTGAATCTGGACAAAGTACTGAGCAGATATTGTAAGGAACATCCATATTCTGACAGGATCCAACATTGCACTGTCTTGTGTGGGTCTGTTCTGCCTCTGGGTCTCACCTGGGCCTCTTCACACAGAGAGAGGCCAGTCAAAGAGGAAGCTCAAATTAACTATAAGAACATTTTTGGACAAACCCTTGATGTAATGATTTCTCTAAGATCAGCACCATGCACTATTTTCCACTCCCTACCACATTAGAACCTCAGATGGTCTACTTCAGCAGGGTAACACTGAACTGACTTTATTTCTCCCTCTGTCCCACCACACTGTTGTCTCTGTTCCTGAACTCTTAACAAGTAGCCACCACTTAATGACAGCAAGGCTGGCAGGGGAATGACTGTCAGTAGTGTTAATTTATCTATAAATCTCTGATCAAATGCTGTGGTCAGGAAACACGGGGAGCAAAGTTGAAGATGAAAAGAAAAAAAATTAAATAGATGAGCTATGAATAAGTGTGACCACAGTCAGATGTACCTCTGCACAGCTGTAATGACAGAAACACACCTCTTACAGAAAAAGGGCTGCAGGTTTCTACTAGGTACAAGAGTACTTGCACCCAAAAGTCATTCTCTATTTTCTTAGTGAGAAAAGAGTGTTCTTAGGCATTATATTTTTAGACATTCCTAAGGGCTTTGCAAGGGACTGTGACCTCCTTTGGGACAGTTTCTCAGCTAGACATGGCTGCTGCATGGTGTCTTGGGGGTGTAGTGCCATTTATCTCTAACTCATGTGACTTTCCCTTGTCTCCAGTTTATAAGTCAAAGTGATTAGTCAAGTTCTCAGAGCTCAATCGATTGTGTAAAAACATACACAACATAAACCCCCCTCCCTTACTTGCCTACTGACTCAGCCAGCCTGTAGATCCCTCAGCATGGCCGAGTTATGCAGTCTGCCTTGTGTTTGTGAATAGATTTAAATGCCACTCAGTACAAAAACACAGGTGAACTTGGCATATGACTTATGACTTGACATATAACGCTGACTCCTGTATGTATTTAATTCATTGTGGATCTGAAGTGCAACATTAAAGTGTAAAGTATTACTAATATGGCACAAGCCATTTTTAAGTCCTACCCAAAGGCATGACATTGATAAAGACTGGAAAACCTAATGGGCAAACAATGACTGGTATGTGAACCACCATTCAATGAGTCCAGAAAAGTTTGATCACCAGAAACCAAATTCAAGTGCTTTTTTTTTAAAAAGAGCATTAGGTTAGACAGGTAAAAGTAAGAAAATGGGTAAATGACATGCTCTGGACCCCACTTTTCTGCCATTTGGTGAACACACAAGATCAATGTAAATGTCTTTTAAATAGAGCTGGCTCATATTTTAAGTTTCTACTTAAATATTCTTCTCCTTCATATAAGTGAAGACTTTATATTTGTCCTGTATAGAGCACAGAACATGCAAAACAGTTGAAGAGTGAATGAGGAAGATTTAGGTGGATTCAATGAACAAGTTATGATACCTCTCTTTTCCCAAGTATAGAAAGTTTCTTTACACTATATACATAAAAGCAGGTAAACAACATATTATAGCTGAAATGCTGGTGTCACTAAAGTTAGCAAATTGGAGTTCAGACTCCACTGCATGTTAAACTCAGTCCTGTTAGATTAATAAAGGGTCTTCAAATCTATGAAGGCATAGTTTACAGACATTAGAGAAATAGATGTCATATTACTGTATATTTAGAAAGTGTATGCTGAGGAAAGATTTGAAATCTCTATTAGGATATTATTTGTCAGTAAGTCTGATGACAGGAATATTTGCCCTGATTTGCTATTATATAATCTCTTAATTTATTATCTAATTAGTTTCCCAAATGCCATATTTATCTGAAGTTCTCTCATCAAGTAATCCACCCTGATTAGATTTTCCCTCTCACTGGCTATAATAAACACTGGCTTTTTTCCTTCTTGAATGTGTCCTCTCAACTGCTAATTTATAAATTCTGTTTTTTCTCTTTCTGTGATAAGTTTTCCTTTTGTCATTTTTCCATATATCCTGGCACAGCCTTTTCTCAACTGCAGCCTTCCAATTATCTGTCTCTATGTACTCACCATGACTCTCCAAAATCCTGTTTCTCTTAAAATGGAGCAACTAGTCCTGATCAGCTCTTCCTTAGAAATACAAAGTACAAAATGCAGCAAGGTGCCACACCTAGGACTAGTTTCAGTGCACAACAGTCATCTTGATGGGCTCACCGAAACATAAAGACAAATGCACAGCCAAGGACAGGCATGGCTCAGAACTTGCCCATGTAGTCCTCGAGCCACAGACTACTGCACAGAGAACTCTTGTGCTGTTTCCAACACAGATTAGAGGAGGCATTCACAGAAAGAAAGAAATCCACTTTCAGCCCTCAGGAATGAAGTGCACACAATGGTAACAGGAGCAAGGACAGAGGGGATGAAAGACAATAGTCAGCAGGTGGCAGGAGGGCACAAATTTGAGTCTGCTATGGTATTATGGCAAAGTTGTAACGTCTTAGTAGGATGGTGAATGACAGAGTTGGGCAATGTTTCCTGTTGTTTCCCAGAAAACAGTGTCCTAAATGTACTTCCTATACCTTATCAGAAGATCGGGACAATCATCTCTCATTTTACCTAAAAAAATAAAGATCTGCTAGGTTCCCAATCTGCTCTTGCAACCTTTCCAGATTTTGAACATAAATGAAAAGGATATCAAAGATATTGAAATAAAGAGCTGCAGTGAGCCAGCACACTAGGACGGAGAGGAACCTGGTCCCAATGAAAGGTCACTGCACAAACCCAGCTCTGTTTCACTGCCACAGGTCATCTTTGGTCTACCAGCAGAGCTTTATGAATGCCTTGTGAATTTGCCATGTGGTTGCTCAGATCATGGCAACCTGCAATCTCCCAGCAGTCTGACACTCAGGACAGAACAGCCAAGTCTTTTTTCATCCCAAGTGTTGACCCCTAAAGGGCACCTAGAAAAGCAGTAGCATGTTTATGGGCTAGGGAGAGTGAGATGTGTATCTTGTTTCCACCTGCTCAGACTTGGAAGACATCACCTCCCTTTAACAGCTCATCTGGCTGCTTCAGGCTCTGGCTTCAGGCCACCTCATGATGGTACATGCACACAATTATGTTATCATTTCAAATGACAATTCATGACAAGCTGCTAGTAGGGTGATAGTCCTTCTTGCATGGTCCGCGTCTGCAGATTATTATAAACACTGACTGTGAGACAGGGCTCAGTGCTTCTCTCAGTCTTATCTGTCCAAATGTACCGACTTCTATGGTCTTTATCAGTGTAACTCACAGATTTTGACCCATTGCTTTTAGCCACCAGAAAAACAAATTTGAATGCTATGGTATAATGCATTTCAGTTAAAAGTACCCTTTACGCTGCCTTGACTTAAAGTGAATTTGCCAAGGCAAGTATCTCTGAAAGATCTATTTGTGAAATATCTTCTAGCTTGACATACTATATGAGACTAATTGAGCAATAGTGTTGCCAGTCATTGCTACTTAATTGTGTGATTGCTGTGGAACGCACAGCCCCGCAGCAAGGTTACGCTGCCAGACAGCTAAGTGGGAATCCCAAACACACCTGGACTGCAGGCCAGCCACTAATGAAGGGACCATTTCTAAACTGTGATCCTTCTTGTTTGCATTCCCTTTTCAGTGTTTCCAACAGCTAGTTGCACAGAAGAAATTAGTTAGGGAAACTATGGATTTTTAGTACCCTTTCTGAAGTGAATTTTAACAGCTAAGTAGTTGAACCTTATCTTTTTTTTTTTGAGTGTGTGATTTTTTTTCACAGAGCAGTGATTATGAACAAAGCTTCTAAAAAATATGCGTGCCCTTCATGCTGGAACATCCAAATTTCCATTTTAAGTTAATTGAATTTCTAAAAGGCAGTAACAGAAAGAAAAATTATTTTTACAGTGAGGTCTTATTATACACTGTTGTGTACTCTCACATTTGTCAGTATTACAATCATTACAGCACATATTTAAGTAAAATACACTCCTAGCCTCTGCACTGGAAATCAAACACCCTAGCCTCAATTTTAGGCACAAAAATCTAAATAATGTCACTGTTTTGCTAGGAAGTCCATAAGATAAAAAAAAAAGATATCTTAAGGATCTGTGGTTTAGAGCAAAAGGAAAGGCTCTCACACTGGTGTTTAGAGAGGCTGTTAGATGCAGGACTTCCTCTGAGAGCATTTCTTTAGGAGAAGAGCCAGTGTTGTGGTGCAAAACAAAGAGCCCTTCTCAGCAGAGTGTGCTCACAAGCACAACCAGGGCTGGCAGTATCACTGAGACAGAAATCTTATTCATCTGAAGATATGTTTCACTAACTATTTTTGGTAACTCGAGGAAAAGAACAGATTTGTAACACCTGTGCTTGCTGCAGGCTGTGAGGCAAAAGGTTTGGTAGGCTTCCCTGAGAGGCTGGTCCCTGGTGCCATCTTGTGTCGAGACCGTATCTATCCCCAGCCGTGAGAGGCCGGTGGCAAAGCTCTGGCTCCGCTGCAGCCACATCTCCATCTCTCTAACCCCAAAATATCTCCACGCCTTCAAGTGCTAATACTGACAGGTTGGTTGATACAGGATGTATCTCTGCTGCCACTGTCCTGCAAGACCTATCGCTGAACTCAAGGTTTGGCAATAAAAATTGGCTTTTTTTAAATTTTAAATTAGGCAGTGTGAATATTCTCTTTCCCCAAATTACTCTGGTAATATCATCAAAGTGATGTTGACTCAGGTGACAAGCCCGAATTTGTAGAATTCCTTTCAATGTGTCAGTCAGTGGCCAGTTGAATTCTTATCATTGTCCTTTGAGGCAGTTTAGAGGACAAGGTTTGAGAGCCCACTACTATAAAATACAATTCACAACTAAGAAATATGTATCCTTTTTCTAGCAAAAACACATGGCAGGAAAAAAATCAATGCCACACACCTGCCAATCACTTGAAATTTGATGTATTTAATAACCAGTTATTTAATTTGTTTGCTTGCAAAGGTGCTGTTTCCTGGGAGCATTCTGAGTGCCATGATGCTAAAAAAACCTCCCAACATGCGTATATAAAAATACTGAAACTTATTTAGGTTTTATGAATTTAGATACCTAACTTTGGCCACATGCTTTTTAAGGCATGGAGCTTTCCATGAATATGGGCCTCTGCCTGACCCAGTTAGGAACCAGTAAAAGGATAAAGAGTGTGTCTGGATTTTCTTTGAGTACTTGAAGTGATTATACTGTATGCAGCACTGTTCTAAAGCATAAAAATTGTGCTTTTGAGTATTTTATGTCTATGTGTTTCTAATATTTGTGTACCTCCTAGTTTTAACTAAGCTAGCAAGCAGAAACACTGTAGTGCCAGCAGAGCTGTTCTGGTCTTTAATCTGACCCAGATGAGAAACTACTAAAAATTTCACTAGGAAATCCAATCTTTGGAAATTGCCAGCATAAATTCTCAATCAAATAGGCCAAGGTAACTTCTGATAAGCTTCTGAACCCAGCCTCCAAGGCTTTTGATGTTCACAGTATATAGTACCATCTATAACATTTGCTACTTCTACTCCCTGCAAGCATGCTTCACCTCTCTCACTGCATCAGTTATTAACCCTATTTTTTCCTTTTTTGAACACACAGCTGTGGTTCACCTCTAATTTTGTTGCATTGCTTTGCTTTTAATCACATTTGCTGTTCATGGTGTCACACTGATGGTGCAGGAAACTAAAGTCCTCCCTTTATTGAAAGAACCCATGCAATACATGCATCAATGCAATAAATGAGTCCCTAAACTACCTCACCTGTAGTGAGCCTAGTGCAAACCAGACACCGTACCTGTTCAGATACAGGTGCCTTTGGTATAGGAAAATCAGTGTCAAATAATACAGTGAAAATAAATCTGCTGCCTAGGAATATAACAAAAATTATTCAGATCCTAATTGCCTGTGCATCAACCCCAGGATTTAATATATTGACTTCTCCCCTAATGCTGGAAGAAAAGATGTGCTCACACCTGCCTACTTTGCTGTGACTATAAGCACGTACCCATTCACCTCAGTTGCAGTGTCGGAGGTGAACAACTTTATACCACATCTACTCTGCATTTCACTGAGGTTTTCTAATAAGCACTTTCTCTATGTGAGAGTATATCTAGCAAGTTTTGGCATATTAACCTAGAGAAGTTTTCTGAAGTATTCCTTATCTTTCCAGGCTCTTTGCTATACACTTCTGAAGCTGTTACATACACGTACACACTTAAGTGCAGCTGGGATTGAATGTAAAGAGTCATTATGGTGTTCTTCACAATCCCATTGCTGCAGAAGGCAGTAAGTACACCCTTGTGCCTAGTGCATCCCAGTGGCCTGATTCTTCACTGTCTTGCACCTGCAGGAGTTATTTAAACCACTACAAAATGGGCATAAATCACAACTGAGCCTGAATGGCAAGATTTCACACTCTGCAGAGGCAATAATGACTAGATGAAAGGGTAAATCAGTGGAAGTATCAGAGAGGGTTTTCTCCCCCTTCTGTTCCTGCCATTTGAGTGACTAACTCAGGGGAATTTCTCCGATCTCAAAAAATATATCCTAACCCTGTGGGTGGGCAGGTAAGATGAGAGGCCTAGGGCAGCCCTGGGGGACAGCTTTAAGTCCAGGCAAGCAGCATTGCAGTGAGGTGCTGCTACTCTGCCCCAAGTTTGAGTTTATGCAGAGGGGTCCAACACTACACTGCTGCAAATAGTTTAGCAACTGATAAGTGGCATTAATCCACACGCAGTATTTGTATACTGGAGCTGGCACCAATACTTATGCCACCAAGAGACAACATCAGATCCACCACAGCCTCTGATTCTCACAGCAAATCACAAATATGCAAAGACACAGGGGTACCTTAACACTACTCCTAGATAGAAAGTTCTGAGAAAAACCCATCACATTTAAAACAATGCAATTTGGATATTTGGATATACACTGTGCTTTTGTCCCTATAGCCTAAAGAGCCCTTTAGGGCCTGATTCAAACCAAACTGAAATCACCAGGATCTCTATTTGCTTCAGTGTACTTTGGATCAGCCCCTGGAGCTGTCCAACAATAACTGACCTATAGGGAAAGCATCTTTCTAATGAGAAATATCACCAGGATTTACATATAGAGAGATTTCTAGCCTTGCACATAAACCTGTGCTTTTCTCCCTTAACTAAGCTAAGAAAACTTGTATTATGCATTTTGTGAAGAGTAATTAGCATTTCATACACTTAGAAGAAACTGAAAGTACATTTAATTATAATCAGTTACAAGATGTTATTCACCAAGTGTTTCCATGCTTTTATTCATCTTTCAAGCATAGCAAACAAGAAATTAATTACTAAAGATCTTTCAACTACTCCAAGCTATATCTTAAATCATAGTAAAGAATATAACATTCCTCTGATTTCAAATACATAATTTCTGGTGAAAGACTGGAATATGGACTGAGCTGGCCAGCAATGGAAGTCCTTCACTCTAAGCCAGCCACATCTAATTATAAAAGATGAAGGCTTTGAAAATTTACATAATTGCTGGCTCTGGTAGGGGTCGGTAACATATTTGCATTAGCTACTTATGCTTCATACCAACACTTTTAAGCACCACTTATCAAAAATAAGTCTACCAAGTCAGAGGTGCGTAGGTGGCTAAATAAAACCTGCTAAATATGGGTAGCACCACCTCTTTACGTCATGAAGAGATATATAGGCTTTGACACACAGGGTCTTTTCTTTGTCTTGTTTGTCACTTACACATTAGAGTAATAGGTACATTAGAAATGCTCTTGATAGGAATTAATACCTTCTGCTCCTTTAGTGTGCATTTGTTATAGCTATTTACCGTGTTTTTATATACAGAATTTATTTGGTTTAATTTGCACTCCAGAATTTCCCTCTGTTCCCCTCTCTGGCTCATTTTTCAAGCCATCAGTCTAGATAGTAGCATGGCACCTTAACACAGCAGGATAAAACCCCTGTAGTCTAAATATATCTCTAACTCTTCCATGATTATTTCTCTTTTTCATATCATATAAAAATTCTGGCAGACATATATGATGCAAGAACTATACAACACAAATGACAGACCAGTACATACATTTCAAAGGCTCTGTTTAGAAAAGAGTCACATTATGTTACAAACAGGTCTTTATCTTATTATGTTTGATGTCAGCAAGTGAGCTTTAAGGAACCTGACACTGTTTGAACTTCTTTTTTAATTTATTTTATTGTATACGTTGATTTGATGGTTTTTGAACTCTGGATCAATTTGGTGACATTGTGGCTGATCCATTTTATCCTTGCTTTGCTGGGCCACTGTTTCGTTCTGAGGCTCCAGTCTCCCATTTTCCTCGAAAGGCTCATTAGGCCTGATCTCTTTTAGCCTTTTTGCTTTTTTTCCTTTCTTCCTCACACTGGACTCTGGTTTGCTTTATTCCTTAGGTCCCCCTATAGGTTAAGCCTAAGCTCTTATCCCCTATTCTCTTTAACTCACAGCCAGCATTTGATTCTGATTTTTTAACCCTCTCCATGAATTAGCCAGCCTGGGCACAGCCCCGTCATGTTGGAGGTTCTGTCTGTGTGAGTCACAGCTTAATTTACACAATGAAGGGTAATGATTTTACCCAGAGATGCTTGACACAGAAACAAAACTGAGCAACTTCCAGAGAGGCTGTTGAACAAAAAATAATCTTCTGGGTTGATACAGGCTTCTATACAGTGAATAAAATGCCTACGGTCAAAAGTTTAAGTAGTTAAGTATTTTAAAGAATTATGTGCAGAAAGACTACAAATAAATCACTGTTGCACGAATCTGGGGACATAGACTTGGCTATTTGTTCTAGCACATTGTCTTGTTTTCTAACTACATCTCACGTAGAGAAGATGAAGTTCCTGCATTATTTGTGCTGTACTGATGAATACGTAGACATAAGGCCATACTTTTAAGAGCACACAGATGAAATACAAACAATCACATGCTGTTCCTCAAGCACTGATAAAAAGACACAGAGAAATGAATCCATTTACCTGATTTGGTAGGAAAACAAAACATTTTAAGCTTTGTTACTGCTTTGATGTGAGGTAAAATACAAATTTAAATTTCTGTCTGCTTTATATTTGGTGAGGTCTCTCTGCTGAATCTACTTTGCTCTTTGGCCACATTTCAATCACCTCCACCTTCTCATCTACTGTCTTAAAAAGGTGAAAGTGCCTATACTTTATTCCCAGGTATATGACTTGCTGAATTTAGTAGCATTCCATGTAGAACAAAGTAAAATGCAAAATATTTGGTGATAACTGCCTCATGAGGGAGAAACTTATTAGCATGGTCTCTTAACTAAGAAACTTGTTCCATCTCACTCAATTCCACATATAAAAGAAATAGTCAGTGATTTAGAAGATAATGAAATTATCAGTAATTTGGAAGACATGTTAGGAAGTTAGGAAGTTAACCATGTCTAACATTGTTTTTTAAGATTTGCCTGTGTGGTTTTTTGGGTTTCGGCTTGTTTTTTTTTTCCTTAAAAAACCCAGTTTCCTGTGGGAGATCAAATTATCCCCTTCATACCGACCTATGAAAAATCTTAAATTCCCTGTGATCATATAGAGTAATATGATTAATAGATTAGATTAACAGAACAATGAGACAACAGAAATGTTCAGAAAAAAATTCTGGAAATAATTTACAAATAAAAATCTGATGTTGCCATATATTCACGTGAAGAATGCTTACAAAAGCTTCATCTGAAGGACATGCAAATGATCTCTGAAGATGCCTTAAAAAAATATAGTATTTTACTGATTTTTACAGTACATTTCCAATCAGTGTCCAGTGTTGCAAAGCAATAGTTAATTAAGTTAAATATAGGCTTGTGGGTTTCTATGATCTGTTATCTTTGCACAGCACAGCTCTTACAGAAGAGGATCACAACATAAAACTCCTGGTCAGGTAGCTCAGAGGGTGCAAAAACTCACTTTGGCTTCTCTTAGATTCTGGTAGCAGTACAACAATAACGCTTAGAATTATATTTTTTAAAAGAGATACAAGATTAGTGATAGAAGTTCCAGACTAAAATAGAAGAAATCTTTTTTATTTTTAATATGGATCAATTAATGAGGATCCCAAATTATGAGAATTTTCAGTCATATATAACTAATTCCTTTGAAGGTTTAACCTGCTTCTCATTCTCTGGGCAGCCATGTGTGTATGTATATACATATACACAGAAGAATTTGCCAAAAGCATCATTCAGGGGATGACTTCATAAACATCTTCAAAAGAAGATGCTACATTTGAGACATTTATTTATAAAGGTTTCTATTGCTCAACACAGCAGATACCAGAGATGGAAGTCTCTCCCTTGGAAAGAAGAAAATGAGAAATGAGCTACCTTCAGAGTTCAAGTTTTTGAAGCTTAGTTACTCTTATTTAATGAGATTTTTTTTTTTATTCCCTAGAAAGAGTGTTTTCTTTTCCTGCTATTGCAATTTTTCTGTCACTTCGACAGGAAATTATTCGTTTCACCTCTTTTCATGAGGTAATTCTGAAGAATTTCAATTGAACTAAATAATCCCTCTTTACCCATATTTTTATATTGCTCTTTATTTTAATTGAAATTCTTTATTTCATGGCAAGCTTCTAACACAGGAAGAATTTACAAAGGAAGTGACGATACATCCTATGAATATAATTCCTTTTCTTTGAAAGTCCACAAAGAAGGAGGAACTCCATTGCTACGAAATACAAGACTGAATTTTGGGGAAAAATAACACTGTTGTGGCTCTCCATAAACTGTGCGATACTCACTGTAGTAATAAAATACATCTTTTATATTTAAAGCTATGTCAGAGACACCTTGTACACCTTGATCTCCCAGAATCTGCAGATGAGACCATTTTCTCACAGAAATGATTGGAAAGCTCTGATCAACTTTAACAGGGAGAGGATTCTCCCCACTGTAGAATAAATAGCTGCTACTGGGCCCTTTGTGGGGTCCCAGGCTGCCTGTTAACTGCACAGCAGCCTCTTCAGCATTCCCAGCCCTGTGGCCCTGAAGGATGATATGGCCCCTGTGCTGGGGAGGCCCGGCAGGTTGAGGCTGGAAGAAAGAAGGGAGGAGAGCAGAGTGACAAAGAATAGACATAGGAGGAATTCAGGTGTTTTGTACTTCTCTTAAATTCAAATTGACTGTCTATACGATGGGGACAGTAGCCTCAACTTAAGTTTTAGTTAATGTTTATGAAGCTAACTATGATCTTCAGATGAAAGGCTTTTCAAAATGACAAGGGATTTGTGTAACTCACAGAGTGATAGAAGCTTGCATTTCTGTAATACCAACTCTAAAACCAGAGGTCAGAAGTTGATCCTAGAATAACTTCATTTCCCATTCACAACTAAACAGGAAAATGTATTTTGGCAGGAGCATGTCCCTTCTCCAAAGTCCCATTCTCAGGCTGCTCTCACCATCATCCCTCTGCCCACGCAGCTCAGCATCACCGCAGAGCTACCCTGAGTGACAGCAGAGAGACTACAAGTAAAATCAGGCCTTATTGTCCATCTAAAACTATTTTTACAGTTTTGTTTAGTGGTATCGGTCTTTATCTGGCACACAGTGCAAACCATAGAATGCATCGATCACAGCAGCTTCTCCCTGCACAAAACAATCTATTTTCAGCTGTTGCTTTGTGGCTCAGGACTAAGCTCCAGGTACTTTAAATCTCTTTTATTGAGGAAGCCTGTGTTGCTATGATTTAGCCAGGGTGTATTATTGCATGTGAATGATAAACTGTAGTTCATGACCTGAGTCTAATGGTTACTTTATCAGTTGCAGTGGACAATTAAGTGACTGAGTAGCACAACGGACGGTGAAGAACAGATTTTGCCTCCGAGCTGCTTTCAGGAGTTAGATTTCGCTGTATCATGTTCAGAAAGGTCAGAGCTCTGGCCAGATGACCAGTTTAGCAGTGCAGATGGCACTGTATGTCACCTGGCCACTCTGGGCCTCTGCAACCTGCTGCACAGGGCTGGGGTCCAGGGAAAGGTTACGGCCATATGCAACTGCAGCACATTAGCAGCTCATGAGGAAAATGGCCTTTTTTGCAAAGGAGATGAAAAAATCAGTTCAGCAGCTATGTCCACAACATCACAGCAGATCGTGGCCATTTTCAGCTGCTATAGAAGCAAACACAAAATCTTGGAATCCTGAATTGCGATTGCCTAGCAAAATGTGACAGAAATATTAATAAAAATATTCACATAAAAAATAGCAATGCTCTCCATTGACCTCTTTTTTCTATCTTTTAAGCACTCAAAATATTAAGGCTCAAATTTAAATGGTCAAACTAAGAAAGCATGTTTGTACTACAAGACCCTGGTAATACACATGCCTCTGGATTTTCATATTCAAAAGAAGTCACAGAAAAACCTTGGCCTTAAGCCTCAGTGCTCTTTTTCCTTAGGAATTACCTAACCTGTATTCATGTCTCAGCTTTGGTGTAAGTTTTGCAAATTAAAGCCAGTGTGTGGACAGTGGAACAAAAGGAAATCTGTTGTGACTGTCTTGGCTTCCAAGAAAGTTTGGTGCAGTATAGCCTATTCCATTCTGAAAAGGGATTCAGGTGTTCTCTAAGCAAACGGCAAAGTTACTCTTGGCTGTAATGAATTTTTACGAAGAACCTGAAGAGGAGACAAGACCATCTTTTGGAAATTTTCTATACCATAACTTCTTAAACTGTTCATTATCTTATTAAAGAAGGTTTAGATCTCATGGTGTTTGCATGGAAAAAAACAATCTGAATTAATAAGAAATAAAAAGAAGAATAAAGGACTGTTTCAGCTAAAATAGATGATTCAGAAGCATGCTTCTGATGCAGCAGAAGTGTGGAACCAATAGCATTTAACTGATGATAGTCAGACTAGACAACCAAAAAACCAATTCTTTGTGTTGAACAAAGATGGAGAATTATTATTTCTAATAGCAAAATAAAAGTCTCTAAAATACAACTCAGATTGACTAGCAGCATCAGTGTGGACCTGTTCTGAAAAGTCTGGGCTTTAATGGTTGCCGTTCAATCCTTCCTATGTGTTTAAAAAACAAACAGGGGAAAAAAAAGAAAAAGTGAAAGAAAAGCATTCTGAAAGTGTCAGCTTGATATCCTCTTATTTATGCTGAAATACTTTGGTGGAACTAAGTAAAAAATTAATTCTCCTAAAATGTATTTTTTCCAAGATGAAAGATACTATTTACCAAAGCTACACCTTTCTCCTCTAATGAACAGCTAATTTTTTTAGGATTTTAGATTGGAGGTCAAAGAAACAATGCAAATTATTAATATAGGATTCAATTCTGTGTTCCTTAAGCCAAGCAAAAAAACCTACTGAAATTCTCAGCTGTTTTGGTCTATAAAAGCAAGGCCACAAACTACCCAAATGAGTCTAAAGCTTATGATTTCTATTAATAAGTTTTAGATTCTTTTGATACTATCAATGACCTACTACTAGATACCTACTTTTGGCTCCCCCATTCATGATGAGTATCAGTTTGGTCAAGGGTGAAATCTTGTTTTCAGCAAGACAGTTTGCTCTGGAAGACATACTAGTTATTACGACTGTCAGTTAGAAAAACTACTTTCACATTTTACAGCATGTTGTAGTTTTTCTCAATTAAATGCATGGAGTATGGTGACATCTATAGGAGGTTCCAAGTCTCTACATTTAAGCTGCCTTTCCATGCTAACCTCTGTGTGTGTGTGTATTATATATATGCACACCTCATTATGATAATTTGTGTAAAATATCAGAAAGTAAATTACTTATCAAGATTTTAACTTAGTTGCTGTCTCTCCAGAGAGTTAAGGAGAAATAAAATGCATTCTGTAAAATAAATGCTCTCAAATGCAGCTGTGAAAGCTGAAAGGAGTAGGAACAATTGCTATGGTAACCATGTTATGGGATTAAAAAAATCATGGAAAGTAGGAAGACAGTGAGAACAAGAGCATGGGACCAAATTTGCAATAGTAAATGAACTGCAAAATCATCACTGAAACTTCCCTATCAAACATTGTTTACTCCAGTAAATAACAAAGTCATAAACATGAAACAAAGCACAGTAAATTATGACAGAATCTCATGCAGAGACAATACATTGCTCCTTCCTCTACGTGCACGGCACGATCCCATGATGTCTCACTGCAGCAAACAAAGCATCGAAAGCCAAAGGAGAGAATGTCCCAAATGTTCCCCTTCCCGGAAACAGTCTTGTTGGAAACATGAGAAGTAGTGTGACCCTCAAACCTCGTGGATCAGGATAAGTAACTGGGAGACCCTGGCTCATGCAATTGTACAATAATGCTCCTCCAAACACCACCTGAATGGCCTTGAGGGCTTCCTTAAGCTAACAGAACTCTTGCACTTGGTGATAGCTTCAAGGATATTTCATTCAATGGTCAAACTTATTCTATATTTTCACTTGCATAATTAAATCGAGAAAATAACTGCAGATGCTTTTTAATTTCAGGAGAAAAATAAAAATACATCTAGTCTTCTTAAATAACATAATTTTTATCCCTGAGAAATACTTTTGTTTCTAGTTATATTTCCTCTTTTGTTAATGTCTTTCAATTTTTTAAATTTTGGTGGACTGGTTCCAAATAGCTCGAAATTAATGTAGAAGTATTCCATACAAATGCTTGGTTCTGACAGCCAAAATTAATCTTGATATAAAAAGAAAACCATTGACAAAGTTTTTTAAGTTCTATGTAAAGAACTTTCATCATAGAAATATAAGAGTTTTCAGGTTTTTTTAAAAAATTAACAGCGGTAAAAAAAGCATACCCGAAATATGGTTTAGCACTGGCAAAAAAAAACTAATCTAGGCAAAAAATTCTCCTGGTCTGACAGTTTCATACAACACTTCATCTCCAATGCCAGAGTGGAATTGGGACCACAGCTTATTCCTTTAAAAGTAGGAACCCCCACATCTCCTGGTATTTGGCATTCATCTATCTCAAAGCAGGCTGCAGTAAGAGTACTTAATTGTGGTCTCACTATTACAAACATGAATAATTTTTTTTTTTAGTTCTTCCTACTCAAATAAAGCCCTAGTCATAATTCCACCAATTTCCTACACTCCTTTTCATTTTGGAGTTTCCCAAAGTTCTGCTCAAATGATTGCTCTGAGCCCCACATTGATCCTCCATTGTCTGATACATAAAATAGCAAAGACATCCTTTAGACCTCTGCAAAACTGCAGGTCTACTGTAACTCCCCTCCAAACACACCTCATATTTGAGGTACATCACTGTCATTTCTGTCATACTGTGGCATCTCAAACTATTATTCCTACCTTCCACCTTCAGACGTCAGTGCTAAATATAACAGGGGTGCATGAGGCAACAGAGAAGGAAGATAATAAACATAATTATTGTTAAAAAAATAGAATGGTTCAAATATCTATAAGCAATAAATTGATGTAAAAGACTGAGGCATCATGGAGAACCTCAGGGATATTTTCCTTTGATGAGGGCACTTGTTCCTGGACTAGCAGATTCCGCAAAACCAAAATTTAATAGGCTTTGTTCTCTTTTAATACTGATTAATAAAGTGGTAAAGACCTGTCATTCTCACCTCAGAGAAATCTTATTTTTCAGTCAGGCTTGGAATTATAACAGTCTGACACTTTGCCTCTTCAAAAAAAAAATCATTTCAGTTAATTTGAAAACTTTTTTGCTTTTAATTTCTTTTTTTAAACATCCAACCCAACACTCTAGGTTTCAATGTTTCCTTGGTTGACAGCTAAATAGAAAAAAAAAAGACACTATGAGAATTGGAATTCCCAGCAGTGACTGAGTGGATTCTGAGTGTCTGCTGCTTACTTCCTACCAATGGTTCCAAGTAACCTGACACACATTTGATTTAATCAAGTCAGTGTGCTCTGACAGAAGAATCTCCTGTGATACACCCTGACACACCAGGAAAATGCTGTCTCACTGAAATTACTGTCACGTGGGTCCTCAGCTGCTTGGAAAAGCTTCAATCAAAATGTTATCATCACTGCATCCACCCTGTCTCTAGCACTGCAAGGAATCCTTGTAAAATACACTCAGCAAATATTCACTGAAGAAAACACCAACAGGATGTGCTGTCAGTACTTGGAGTATGTAACTAGAATGAAAGATCATGTTGATAAATTTAAGAAATTATTTGAAACACATAAGATAATTTATAAAGATTGATGCGAAATGCTACACTGAAGAAAAATAAATTCAATGACTGCAACAGACCACAAAATGAATAGAAACCCAGAAAGAAAATGTAATTTGGAGAAGGATTAGTCAGACTGCTAGAAACAAGAGTGAGTGGGTGATTATTCAAATCTATTCAGCACTGGGAGGTCACAGCTGGAATCCTGTGTCCAGTTTTGGACGCTACATTTGAAAGAAAATAAGGAGCGTAGAGATCATCCACAAGGAAACTGTAACAATACATTCTTAGAGGAATGGCTGAAAGGATTAGCTTTGATGGCTCAAGGTGTGATAGAAGGGCTAGTAACAGCCATCTCCAGGTAAACAAAGTCATGTTGAGAATGATGGCTTAATAAGATTAATTTGCAGATATATTAGTTAACGTGAAACATTAAATTATACTTGCACAGAGATAAGAAAATTGATTTTAACATCCTTGTTCTGGGAGCTATACAAAAATGTTATAAAAATTATCTGTGAGCAATGACCCTCAAGTATCCTAGTTCATCTCAAGAAGTGTGTTAGATTAGCTAATGTCTCCTGTTTACTCTCAACAAAATTTCTTTGATTTCTGTGAATATTTTCAGCTCACTACACTGATACTGGTTATTGCATGTCATATTGCATGCAATGAATTGTATTTGTGTAGCAAAAGAAGTAGTAATCTCTGTATAACTCCATCTCACTGAGCAGCTAGACCTGTTCAACCAAAATGCACTATCATTAACTCTCCTGACTGCAATAAGACTCAAGTTTGTTAAATGAGCAAGAGCTGAAGGTTCTGGCCATAAGTCTACACCAGGTTGATTTTACTTTCTTTTAGAATCAGTACTCAAGCAATACTAACTTCATTAGAGACAAGAAATTAATTAATAATAGACAAAAGCATTTTTGCCCCAAAGAAGATCTCATCTTAGTATTTGTATGAAAATGCATTGTTAGGCTACATAGACTGCTGTTCTTTTTGCATTGTCTAAATGGTAGGCAAAATAATGTATTGGAGATCATGTACCCTCTTTCAGCCTTCATCCATATTCAAACTCTGGAATTGTTCATAAAACTAGCCTACCCAGCCTATCACAAAAATGGGGCATTTTAGTTTCTGCATTACTGGAGTCATGGTTTTACCCCAGGGAAGCCAAAGGAAGCAAGTGGGACAGGAGCAATCATGACAAGTCCCCATGTTTGATATTCAAATATGTTCCCTCTCCTCAGACATCCAATATTCTTTTTTCCATTGTGCACCTAAGCCTTTTTGTCTGAGAAATTATTTTCCACCCCATATCTTTGCCCTGTTGAAGTTCTTGGAAGACTTTATGTAAACTTTATTTAAAAGGAAGAAGACAAACTGCATCTTGATACACAGATGAAACAGTCACTGCAAGAAAGACATAAAGGTATATAATTTTGTGCTACAAAACAAAAGAAAATTGCACAATGCACAACAGTTTTAAGGCTCTTGTTATTAAAAGGAAATGCAACTAAATCCCATGGCAATAAGTACCATGTGAGTGGTAGTTGCCATGGTAACTTATTAAGTAGAAAAAAACCTAAAGGAAATACACTTCATTCGTATGTAAGTTAAGGATGCTTCAGGGCAGCCTAAAGAACATCGATGGACCAGCAAAAAAGTATTTAAAAAATCAAAAATAAGTGAAATATGGTGATATCAGGATATGTACATTTTATATTTACACTTTAAAATAAGAGAAGGGGGTATAGGATAGAGCAGCTGCCTGGGCCACTGTGGGTTTCAATTATTACAAAATAAATCTGGATTTAAGTCTCTTTAGAAGACTTTGAGAATGAAAAATCTGCAGTATCTTGTTCTTCCCTGAAGTTAAACTGGCATTAAGGTACCAGTAAAGTGGAATTGACTTACTCGTTGTAGGGCCTTATTAAAGCACTTAATATCCAACCTCCATCCCTTAGGTCCTGTACCCCAAAACCCTTGCTGACAAGTTTGGCAAGAAAAAACTCTCCACTACCACAAAGAAAACACCTCACAGAAATTTTATCATTGCCTATCATACCTGCGGAAGATACATATGTATTATTAAAGTAACCAGCCACTGGATGTCATTGTTATTCCACAGAAAGATAAGAAAGAAAAATCTCTTTAACTGCAAAAATATTTAAAGACACTAAAAATGAGAGGTATCACACAACCTAGCTTCAAGGATGTACTGTTCAAGCTAGTCTCAGCATCCTGCTTCCCAAACACACTAACTATTTTTAAATGGATGAATAAGCCATGTGTCCTATATATGGGATTTAAAATAAACATCACATGAAAGTACAGTCAGTGGGTCCTATATATTATCTTCATGTCAAAGCCTCTTCATTTAATTTCATAAAGCATTTTGCTTTGATTTGGATTTGAGGTTTTTGGAAGAGAGTATACTTGCTGCAGAGAATTTCTGCCTCACTTTGGGATGCAGGAAAGGACAATTTTTGCCCATGCTTAAATATGTTGGTTTGCTATGTCTGCTACATCTCCATCTCTATGCCCAAGACTGAGAATGCATATTTCTCACCCCATTTTCAGAAGGGATTCTCAGCACATTAGTTGGAATTACTCATTATTTTAGCTCATATGTCCCTTCTTTCAGAGTGTGAACAAAACCAGCAGCCCTCTATCTGCATGTCTCTGCACTGACCTGGATTTGTATCCCTGTCCTACGCTGCCAGCATTTGGCAGCAAATGGCTTTTAGTACTATAAGAAAGGTTGAAAACTCCTTGCCCTGATGAATTGGGACCCAGCTAGCTTCATTTCTGCACCATTCTCCACCACTTCCAGGGTAAGTATGTGCATTGCCTATGTGCCTCAGGGTATTATCAAAACCAAACACAGAACCATGCAGGTGAAGAGAGGTCAGGGAATCAGTGACTAGTACTGTGGATACCAGTTCCCATCTTCAGACAGCTCCAGTTACAACATCTCACACTTCAGCTTGCAGCCACGCTCTGCACTGAGCAGGCACACCTAACTACCTACAGCATTCCTGTCAGACTGGCTTCCTATTTAGACCTGAGCCTATTTGCATCCTGTATCTCATTGCCTAGCCCAATTCTGTGATGTGTCCAACACTTAAAATGGTCTCAGTGTCATGCTATATTGCTTAGAGTTGCAGGTACGCTCAAATTATTGACAGATGAACTGAAATGAGAAGGGAATTAAGTCTGGAATGAGTGAACCCTTACTCCTCTTTTTGAGTTTCTCTATAGGATCTTTGGGTTCAACTCACGACTCTGTTTCTCATTGCACTTAGAAGATGTCATTAAGGATTTGCTTCCTGATCCTTTTCTGTACCAGTAATGTTTCCCTGCGATGTATCAGAGGGGATGTAAGGAATCTCTAGGTCAAAAAAGCAGGTACCCTCCTCAGCTGCTTGTGTAGTAACTAAGCAATTGCTGACAGATTTCTGCAACTGGTGGTGTAAACTCCCACAGAAGTTGCACAGAGAGTAGTCCCTTAACCCTTGGCTTTTTTCCTTGCTCTTCCTAGTACTCAGAAGGGTAACTTATAGGCAGATGTGAAAGCTAGGAAGTTTTTCAATTTCCTCTTTTAGAAAGAAGTGTTTTGCACTGTGGGCAGTCAGATCTTTTCCGTCTTTCTCACAGCCACAGGCAATACCACAAGAAACTCGCTTGGTGGTTAAGTAACTTGGTTTACTAGGGCTTGTGTCTCAGCTAGATCTAACAGACATATGCTCAGTGAAGCCCACTCAAATTCTCCTGCAATAAAAGTAGGCTTGGATAGGAGAAAATGAGTCTGAAGGCTAGGATGCATTTGGAAGTTGGCAGGAAAGCATTGATTTCTGTAAGCTAGTACTCAGCTTCATGAATAAAAACAGGAGATAAAGAGAGATTTCATGCCTGACAGATAAAAGGTTAAAGAACTAGTTTCTCAGAAATCAGCAGGAAAAATATATACAAGAAAAATAAGAACACACATTATGTTCTCATACCCACATAGATGAACCATAGCTGACCCAATCCTAGCAATTAAACCAAGTTTGAGGGATTTGAATAACCTAAAATCACATCCAAAAAATTAGTAAATCATTAGTTCCTTTCTAGTGACTTAGGTTTGGAGCCAAGGAAAGCGTGGCATGTTTGCTGCCCTGTAGAAATGGATAAAAATTTACCCTCAAGTTACTTCTCATGTAAATCAGTGGCATTTACCTTTGCACTTATGCATTAGCTTTTTTTTTGTGTGTGTGTGCATCTGTGTGTATGTTGGAACTTCTTTTTCCACTATTCTTACTTTTTGCCACTACAGAGCTGACCTGCAATCTGGAGTATGTGAGAAAAAGGTTTAGTGTCCCTGGATATGTACCCAGTGGAAGAAGGCTGTCTGCCTGAAAAACAAATAAATTGCTTGATATATCCTAGGTAATTGGCACCGAAAAGAGCTGTCTTTAGCTTCTCTTTCAATTAATAGGAAACAGCACCTCAGGGAATTTCTAGTACCATTGAAGAAAACAAATAAACAAACAAAACACCTTGAGTACTGAAAGTCTTAAAAAATGAGCAGTAAGATATGAGTTGCTTCCAGAAAGAGAACAAGGATCCGCTTGGATGACTTTTAAGGCCTTTAGGTTTAGCAGCATTTTCTTCCTCTGAATCAAGTGACTTCATAGAGAAATGAAAGCTTGAATTTATGATATCTCAAAAATGTATAAAACAGTTCCCTCCTAAAAATACATGGGTCATCAAATTAAACTATGCAGTGTACACTGAGGCTTGGAGATGAGAGTCAGATTTGCCATTCGGAAGTAACAGGCCTCTCCTGACACATGTAATGAAATCTGGGTACTCTATCACATCATCATTTAGTGTTTCATCCAGCAATTTAGGATATCCTGTCCATTAAATCAAGTCATTGCTACTACAGGCCACCATACCATGCAATGACCTTTGGAAGGTTATAGATCTTCATTTGAAAACCATTTTCTGTTTTGTTCCCACTGCGGATAATGCATAGCTACCTACTGCATTTTGGCTTTATATTCTCTTCCAGTGAAATTCATCTTCTAGTTTCTAGGTTGCATATATGTTCTATATCCATCCTTACTCCCTGGAATGTGTACAGAGATACACAATTTACCCAAGCTGTAAAGTGACTAAAATTCTGATGCCAAATACTACAGCTGATCAGGAGCAGCAGTGAATTGCTGCAGTTGTTAGATGAAGTGGTCATAAACAAGCAATAAATATCTATATGACTGAATAAATACATCCATTTATGCTGGCTGTTCTCAATCCAGTCTCAAATTGCAGGCCCAGTTTCCAGTTTTGATAGTGATTTCCCTGTGCTATTTTGGACAACTTTCACACAGAGAACTGCAAAGCAGAAAGTTAGACCCAAGCCCATCAACCTCAAAAAGAAAAGACTTTCTAATTCGGTTCTTGCTCTAGAAAATACTCATATAATTTGTATTTTAAAAAATGAAAACTGAAATATCTGGTGAAAAAAAAAAACAAAAACATGAAGCTAGGGGGGTTTTTTCATTATTATTTGGTTCTTAGATTTTGGTTTTTTTCTTTCATTTTCTTTTTATTTGACTTCTAGCTGGTCAGACTAGAAATAACTGGAATTTGGCGTATTTCAGCAAGGGGAGAGGCAGTCCCTCTTGGAAGTTACTGCTTGATTTAGCACTATCTCCTTTAACAATGAAGTGTCTGGAGGTCTTAGGCTGATTTCATAGGTAAAAATTAATTAAGGCTCCTTTGAAACTGGGCTGTGGCACCCTAGAAAGGCAGTTCCATATAAAGACCCTAAAATAGCACATAGTAAAGTGCAATAATTCTTTAGCACTCTCTCCCTGCCATTCACAAACATACAAACGAGGTTTGACATTGGCAGTGGTTGGTGGTTTGTATGTGGCATCTTCACACTTGGCTACAGGAGAACCTACTACTTAATTTCCACTAGAAATTGTAAAATTGGATGTTACCTTTCTTCCAAAGAATATACATGATTTATGAACAGAAATGGTCAATAGGCTCATAGCATTCTATCACATAGATAAAATTGGAAATGTCACCTTCTTTGACTATTATATTAGTCTTTTATCCTGAAAAAGGCAATTGTATATTATTAATTCTTAATTGGTCTAATTAGTTCAAATGTAATAGATTTAATCTTTCAGCAAGTGTGGTTAGGCTTACCCAGAGTCACTACTTGCCTTCAAATTGCTTGGTACTTTCACCTTCTGATATTTTATGTAATTCTTAAACCTAGAAATTTTGCAGGTTTTCTAGGAGTCTAAACCACAATCTAAATTAGAATTATTACTATTTGTGGCAGGCCTGGGGCAAAGTGCTCAAGAAGGCAAAAATACTGAAAAAAACCCCATGTGTATTCAATCAGAGCGTTTAGGAAATTCAACTGTGGAGTTTCCTAAATTGTGCTGCTATAGTTAGAGTTCCTTATCCGCGTTAGTGATGGGCGGAGGGTTAAGGACACAACGTACACTGGCAAGTAGCAGGTTCTGGCTCTGCCCAAGCGGCTGCTGCCTTTCCGCAAAGCCACTAGATGGCATTAAATATCCTTTATTTTGTGCAAGGGCTGCTCACACCTCGTGTGCAGTGCAGGGTCATGCTCTTTTGGCCATCGCGATGGGCTTAGATTTAGGTTTCTAGCTAATTGATTTTATGATAACATTTTCTCGTGCTGATTAAAAATATCAGCTTGTAAGTGGGGAAAAAAATTCAGTTACCGTTCAGATACCCTTGTATTTTACGTACTTTCATCACCAGAGTGAATGCTTTTGAATTCATAAATATTTTGAGAATTATGGAGCCTTTAAAAGAGAAACAGATTCCCACTACTTATACTGAATATCACTGCACTGAAAAAATTACTCTACATTTACCCTGGTGTTTAATTCTGTAACTGTTTCAGGATACACCTCCTCCATAATGAAAATGTCAAGTTCCCTAAAATAAACTGTCTTTAAAGTGTCTGCTTTCTCCACTATGTATTTATGCATTTGATCAACAAAAAATAGGTGCACTTAAACCACATCAATTTTCCTATGGCATATATATGGGGGGGATAGAGGGTAGCAAAAAAAAAAAAAAAAAAAAAAAAAAAAAACACAAAAAAACCACAAAAAAAAACCAAAACCAAAAAAAAAATCAACAAAACAAATAATAAACCCCCCTAAACCCTACCACAGTCAATAAATCAATAAATCACTAGAAGTGCAGGAACTTATAATAACAAAATTAAACATAATTATGTGGAAAAAATATTAACTGAATATATTTAATTTTAAATAAACTAATATTCTTTTGAAACTACTATTTTCTGTCATTAGGAAGAAGGATATACCTACACTGAGAAATGGACCTTTAAAAGTCCCTTCCCAAATTATTCTATGACTCTATGCCTGTGTGCTAAGGACATCACAAGCTCCCTTTGAACATGTTAGTTTGTAAGAAGCAGAGCACCACCACTGTGCTATCAAGCATGAGTCTCCAAAGCCATTATCTCTGCTAACACAGCCTTTAGGCTTGTGGCTTCAGTTAGCTTGTTTGAAACAGGGCTCTACACCCTGGGAATCTCTGCAGTAGATACACTGGAAGAGTTGGTGCAAATGGTTTCCAGAGAAACTGGTGACTTTAACCACTCATATAAATGATGGAGCTAATTATTCTTGAAAATCGGTAAGTTTGAACAAAGCTTTGTTCTCCAAAGCTCAGAGCAGTGGCAGAGACTGCTTGTGACCTGCAGTGCTAGCCAGGCTGCAGCAGGGCTCAGAGCTCCAGAGAACACTGTGTGAATACACCTGCATCTGTCTGGAGAGGAGCCATTCTTGCAAACAGCTGATCAAAGATGACCTGAGTGGGGCTGTGTAGTCCACATAAAGGAAACCCTGCACCTTGGCAGGGCTAATCCATTCTGCAGCATCAAGCCTGGAAACTTTGCCCATTGATCATGTAGAATTGACTCCATCTGAACACAAGTTGCTACTCTAATTATTTTGATAAACTTTCCCTTCCCTTCTCTATTTAATCTGGAGAGATGTAAATAATGAAGTACATCCATAAACACTTGCCAAGAAAAATATTTTTTCTTTCTGTCTTCTTCTTATGTAGTTATGAAAGAAATAGCTTAACTACTTTACAAAGTTTGATTCTACTACAGACTCTGCCTATTAGGTATTGAGAGAATGAACTGATTTGAAGACATCCTTTCAAGTGGCTAAGACAAGAGAGCTTTGTCCTGTACAAATTAAGTCTCAACAGGAGCAGGAATCAGGGATTCAAAAGGTGAGAAGAATCACTTCTCTTATTCCTTATTCTTATTCCCTTCAAAATGGGCAGATTCAGGATTGAGACCAAACAGAAGTGCCACAGGACATTTCCTCATAAAGTCTCCTAACAACAAAGCATACCTAAGTAACAATTGCTTTTGTGCTACCTCTCATCATCCCACTACTAAAGGAAACTCTTCCCATGAGTTTGCTCTTAAACCATTCCTCTCTTAGTTGTTACAATTTATTGCTGCAGCTTGGAAAACCATTAGTAACCTCCTGTTTCCATGTTATCCTGAAAGTGTTTTGCACAGTAGCATATCAAACTGATACTGCCACTCTCCTCAGACTAAGTTTTCACAGTAAAAGAAATATACTAAAGCAAATTTAAAAGTCAGTGGCTCTGGAGATATCTAGCACCATGTTTAAGCCTCTTCTACCATTATTCACCAGTACAAAAGGTAATATCTATCTTTTTCCAGTCACTGGAGAAGAAAGTGATATTTCTAGAATAGGGAAATAAAAATTGTTGTCTTCCTGGCTTTGAACTTAGAATACTTATCTGAACCAACTGGCCAACTTTATTCTCTGGCTTATTGTCCAGAAAAAGGTTGTCAAGATAATGCAAGATAATGTTATATATAGATGTACAAACACCTTTTTTTTTTTTAATTGCCTTATTTTGGCCAATATATATGATGAGTACATGGCCTGGAAACACTCACTTTCACCCTTAAATCTTATCACTCTTTCAAGTACCTGGTATTTAAGAAAATGTGTCTTCCTTCTTGTGACCTCCACTGATTCCACCACAGCTCTGGTTCAGCTGACTTGCACTTAGTATCCTGCTCCATTTGCAGAATTTATACCTTCTGCTTGGCCTCATTAATTTATTTACTTTTGCATTTTCTTTCATCATCTGGAAGTACCTTTAAGTTCCGAGTTTTGCAGTCTGGATTTCAGATTTTTTTTACCCATTTCCCTTGTATGTTTTTTTCCAAATATCTATCATTGCTTGCCTTAGGTCCTGAGTAAACTGTTGTGGCATCTTTTATCTTTCAGTTACAAATTACTTTGTTTGACTGCTTGCTTGAAAACTACACACAGCATGAGCACACACACACATAAAACAAAGCAATCATAGAAAAGTCCCAGAGGAAAAACATATCACAAGTCACAGAATTGTACCTAAAAAGCAAGTATTAGTAAAGAAGTTAAGGTTGAATTAGACCTTGTTTCAAACCAGCATCTTTTCTCTGTGCAGCAGTGAATGTAAAAACAGCTTGGAGCTCCAACTGATTTTTACCATCTTCCTGAAAAGAGCCAAATTCAAAACCAAGATGATGTTTGATGTATTTCCTTTTTTTTTTTTCTTTTTACACTTTGATCTTGCTCTTCATTTCATAGTTTTGACTAAAACCAAGGAACATTGAGCTACCAAAATGTGTGTCCCACCAGTATTAGGTTGTTGTGTTTTGTTTTCTTTTTGTGAAAAGTCTCCTTTATAAATCCTTAAGAATGCAAGGACGAAGGATCTATGTCATCTATTCAAAACACCTGATAAATAAAATATGAAGGCTCCTCCTCCTTGAAAAGACTCAGAAAATACAGCCTTTCTGCATCATTTTCTGCTCTTTGCTTCAGTTTCAGCTCTACAAGTGAAACATAAATTAATTCCTCTCATCTTTTTGAGTATAACTTCTGCCTTCAATGAACTAAAGACTTGCTGACATTTGCTGTCACGAGTAAAGTGCCAAGTACACTGATGATCTCAGCTGTGGCCTGCAATTGAAATAATAATAGTAGCTATGGCAATGTTAGCATATGACCAAGAACAAAGACATCCCACAAAACACACAAGCCAAATTGGAAGAACATAGCAAAGAACAGTAAATGCTAACTCAGAAAGAGACAATTCATTATTCACTTTGTCATTCAAATATTTCGAAAAATTAATGACGTTTGCCAGACATATGTCTGGCATTTCCCTAAGATAGCAAGCTTATGTACAGTAGGAATTCAAATGACTCATATGCTATGATGTGACTGCTTAACATGGCTTATTAAATCAGCTCTCTGAAGTGTCCAGTACAATGACTATCAAATATCAAAGCATAGGAAATTGGGTCCTATTTTTTTCATTGGTGTGTGCACAAACAGAAAGCAAATTAATTGGAATTCATACAACTCACCTAAGACATTTCTTACAGAATCTCTGCTGAGAATACCATTAATTGCAGCACTTAGTTCAGTAATACTTCATTGCTATGACAAAACACAGAGCTGTTACCACAGTGAAGTAAAGATGCAGAACCTTCAAAAATAAAACCAAAAAAGCAGCTCTTGGGATAGAGCACTTTAATCTCTACATCAGATTATTCAGCAGGCAGCCTGAAAAGATCACGGTGATTTTGACAATAGAATCAGCAAGAGGGCCACTTACTGCCTCATAGACTTTGAAGTTCCTTTGGACTTTTAATTAAACAAATATAAAACAAGACAGAAGTAAATGTTCTCATTCAATTTGCATCTATTCATTGAAGCATTTATGTCCTTTGTTACCTTAGTGCTCATAGAGACTGCAAATATTTGGAAATTTAGTTCTACTTTTAGGTTAGGGAACAATTATAACTCCATTTTATGGTTAAGAGTGACATTCGGACTGAATGTCTTCTCACAGGAATGTAACCCAGTCCTCTCTAGATCATATATTAGTTTTCAGTAGTTTTGAATACATAAACAAAAAGACAAAGTATGGTAAACTGTAAGCCCTCCTAGAAACATCTAGAACAAGTGTAATGACCCAGATAGAGGATATAAAAAGAAATTTGGCCTTGTGCAGATTGCACCTTGGCATAACTATATCAGACCAAAACTTAAGCTGACAGTTTTGAACAGCAGGTCGATATGGCACAATGCAGAAAACCATGAAAAAAACCTAAACAAAACAGTGGCAATACCAAACAACCTTTCCACATCTCTGTTAACGTGTACAGAAATAGAATAAAGTGAGAATGGCTCCACATTTAAGCTGAAGTGTGCTGTAACTGTTTTTGAAATCAAAGTCCCAGATATCGTGATAAAGCCACTTTTGGGTCAAGTTATCTTCTTAATATAAATCATATAAATAGCCCTAAATAAAGACTTTCTCAGCCCTCAGTTGCACAGTTCTTGGATGTCTTCCATTAGCCTTCTGATCTTGATTCCTAGAACACCTTTTCTGGAATCAGACAGGAGCCAGGGCATTATTTGGTCCATCAAAGAACTTACACAAATCTCTTACAAAGAAATATACATAAAATCCAGAAGATCTTCATTTCACAGAATCACTCGGTTGGAAGAGACCTTCAAGATCATCAAGTCCAACCCAGCCCTAACTCCTAAATTAAACCATGGCACCAAGTGCCACATCCAATCTTGTTTTAAACACCTCCAGGGATGGTGACTCCGCCATCTCCCTGGGCAGACCAAGCCAATACTTTACCACTTTATCTGTAAAAAACCTTTTCCTAATATCCAACCTATATTTCCCTTGGTACAGCTTAAGTCTGTGTCCTCTTGTTCTGTCAGTTGCTGCCTGGAGAAAGAGACCATCCCCTACCTGACTACAACCACCCTTCAGGAAGTTGTAGAGAGTGATAAGGTCACCTCTGAGTCTCCTTTTCTCCAGGCTAAACAACCCCAGCTCCCTCAGTTGTTCCTCACAGGGCTTGTGTTCCAAGACCCTCTCCAGCCTCGTTGCCTCCTCTGGACACGCTCAAGTATCTCAACGTCCTTCCCAAACTGAGAGGCCAGAACTGGACCCAGCACTCAAGGTGTGCCCTCACCAGTGCTGAGTACAGAGGAAGAATGACCTCCCTGGTCCTGCTGGCCACACTATTCCTGATCCAGGCCAGGATGCCGTTGACCTTCTTGGCCACCAGGGCTCACTGCTGGCTCATGTTCAGCCGGCTGTCAGTCAGTACCCCCAGGTCCCTTTCTGCCTGGGCACTGTCCAGCCACACCGTCCCCAGCCTATAAAGCTGCAGGGGGTTATTGTGTCCAAAATGCAGGACTCAGCACTTGGACTTATTAAACTTTGTCTTATTGGACTCTGCCCATCCATCCAACTGTTCCAGGTCTCTCTGCAGAGCACTCCTTCCTTCCAACAGATGGACACACGCTCCCAGCTTAGTGTTGTCTGCAAATTTACTGATGAAAGACTCAATCCCCTCATCCATGTCATCAACAAAGATATTGAACAGAACTGGTCCTAGCACAGACCCCTGAGGAACACCACTGGTGACTGTCCTCAGCTGGATGCAGCACCATTCACCACCATTCTCTGGGCCTGGCCATCCAGCCAGTTCCTAACCCAGCAAAGAGTGCTCCTGTCCCAGCCATGGGCTGCAGCTTCTCCAGGAGTGTGCTGTGGGGGACAGTGTCAAAGGCCTCGCTGAAGTTCAAATAGAAAACATCCACAGCCTTTCCTGCATCCACCAGGCGGGTGACCTGGTCATAAAAGGAGATCAGGTTGATCAAACACGACCTACCCCTCCTAAACCCCTGCTGGCTGGGTCTGACACCCTGGCCATCCTGAAAGTGCTGTGTGATATTTTCAAAGTGATTCACACACATGGGAGCATACATATCTCAGTCAGAAGAAACTAAATTAGAAAATCCCTACATGTGCAAGCATATAGTCAGTAAAATCAGATTTTTACTATGTTCATCCACGTTAAGTAGAATCATGCTGCCTCAGTAGGTGGGAGTGAGACCACATCCCCCAGGAAACAGGGCCAGATAACTTTCTGAGACCAAATCTCAATGAAACAACCCTGTGATAGTAGTTGGGTTGTTGAAGTGGCTGAACAGGTCTTCCACATCCTGGACTTTATGGTACAAAATAGTTATATATGTATATTTTAAGACTATTTTAGCTCATATTTAACACTTTACCTGTCATGGAAGTTTTACGTGGGGTGGAGCAAGAAGTATGAGCTATCATAGATGTGCCTTCTGTGGCTCTGCCATTTGAAGAGCTCACTTCTTCAGCAACAGCACGGTTCACCCACACAAACAAAAAATGCCTAACAGGATATTTTTGACAGAATTATTTCCCATAGTTTCCATCAGCATTATTTCTATTTATATTATTATTATTTGCATCAAAATTTTGCATCTTTTCTTTATGACCATTTTAAAAAAATTGAGAAATTAGAGTAGAAGCCCAGCAAGTGAAATGCCAGGCAAAATGTTATTTAATACATTTATCAATGGTACTTCATAATATTTTCACAGCTATTTCTCCTTGAACCAGTAGCCATTAATGCAGTACCATTAGTCATGTAATAACGTTAGGAGGTATTTCTCTATTGCTAAAGCAAAAGATGAATAAGTTTTGTCTTGAACAATACATGAGAAGGAGATATAAAGTGAATTTGAAGTGTCAGTAATAAATTTCTTGAAAACCTTGATATTAAAGTACAGTTAACCATGGAGCAGGGAAAGCCAAACAGATTTGCACTATTTCCAACATTAATGCTCTGAAATGCGCTTAATAATAACATAAATTTTATTCCAGACAGCAGTCATATTATTTGGGAAAGACAGAGGTAGATCAAAGTCTGAAAGAGGAAAAGCTAGGAATCACCAGAAATAGCTTACCAGAAAGCAATGTCCAGTGAAAAATAAAAACACTCACTTAGCGAACTCTTGGATAATGACTACATAGTATGGGGGGAAGAAGGGTCAAGAGCTAATGTATAATACCTATTTATACTGTCCCTTCCCCTTTGTGCAAATGTCCAGGTGGGACAAATGAAAAAGGGAAAAAATAGAATGGGTGGTCTCACAGACAACCTGAGTTTAATACACCAGATCAAGGAATCAAATATGTTTCAGCTATGGATAAATAAAATGAGGCTCGGCATGATTTGGTTGCTTGAGACACAGCTGAGAGCTGAATCTCTGCAGCTCAGGCAAGCCGTGCCAAGGTTCACCTGAGGAGCAGGAAATCAGAGATAACTCCAGGTACCTTCAAGCTTCATCAGACTCCTACTGTCCCCCCAGGGAGAATGGAAAACAACAGATACAGCTCTGCAAAGAGAAAACATTTCAAGAAGTAACATTCTGAGGTGGAAATTCACCACCAGCCGAGAGCAAGAAAGGAGCAAAGAGCAAAAGAGAAAACATGGTTTCAAATAGCATGTGTCTGAAAATAGAGCAAATGTGTGCAAGAACGAGCTTTCTGTGAGCTGTGCTGGAAGCGCAGCCCAGGGCCAGTGCATCTCCACTCATATTTGGGCAGCTGGCCAGAGACTACACAAGTGACTTTTCTCCCATTATTTTCTCATTTTCATTAAACTGCATTTTAGGGCCCCACAAAACAAGTCTACTTTCTCAACATTTTTCTCAGGCACATACCCTTTGCTCCCCGCATAAGAATAATCTCTCCTGGCAAATAAAGCAGATCCCCATTAATTATCTCTCTCTCTCCACTTTTGCAGCTTTATTTGTAGGAATACTGCCACGACTATGGACTGTTTGCCAAGAGGCCTTACACATGCTTTTTTCATTATTAGACTACTATAAAATTTAACCATATAAGTCTCCTGCGCTGTACCCTCCTGACAATGCCAACAGCCATTCTAAAATAGACTACTTCAGAGGGCGAAGAGACCAGGCCTTTTGCCACTCATTAAACTGAGGTTTATTTTTGCCTTGTTAGTAGATGTGATTCTGCTCCTGCTGATGGGCACTGCAGCAGCCTCAGCTCTCATATGAGCATTTTAAAAAACATCAGACCTTGTTGTGCTCAGCAGTTACACAAAACTTTATTTAACTAAGTGGGAAGTTTGCATGTCAGGGCTAAAAACACAGCAAAGACTGGATTTTACCATTTGGCATTAAAAGATTTTTTTTCTAAATTGCTGGGGAAATAATGGTGTACAAAAATAGAGCTTGTTTTTTATTTTCTCTTCAAATCACAGAGTTGAATTGATTCTACAAATACAGAATTGTAAGCAAAAACAAATAGATTCTGAAACAGTAGTTTTTATCAATAGGTAGCAGAGTACTTTGCAGTGGAACGCGATACCATTTTCCCCTTGTAAAATGATCTCTTGAAGTAAAAAGAAATTATTTGTTTATCCAGAGGCTCACAACAGACTAGAAATATGGGACCAAACAACATTCAGGCTTTGATCATTTCAGTTAATCCTGACAAGTAATAGTTTGCTTGCTATCATTAATTTCCCATCAATGGTAAAGAATCTGTCTCAGAAGGACACAGCCTCTTTTTTCAGTGTGTGAAGACAACACACATGGTAGAGACTCTGGAATTTATTCTCTCAGTGCAGCAAAAGATAGAGTAAATAACACTGTCCCTAATTCAACTTTCAGGAATGTCAGCCAGAGCAGTCAGGGAAGGGCACCAGCTGCCTGTCCTCTCATTCTGATCTATTGCAGCAGCAAGGCAACAGTATCTGACAGAAAGGGAAAACCCAAAACTCTCACACCACAGCAAACACCCATCAAGATAAAGACTCAAGCTCAATTATAAAAAAAACCCCAAAGAGTAACATTGTAAACTGGACTGATGAAATCAGAAGAATGATGCTTCACACACACTTGCTTACATGTCACTCCTTTATTTTCATGTCACTTAATAGCTAAGGTATAATGTCTTTAACAGCTTTGAAAATATCATCCAGAGCCACCATCCTTGTTTCAAGAAGCTTACATCTATAGCAAGCCCTCAGCAATGTTTACCTAAGCAGAGCCATAAGTACCAGGGAAGAAAGGAACACAAGCCAGTGCCCATTTAGCAAACCAGCAGTGTCTGCACTATCCTGAGCATCACGCAGAAGCTGAGCACAGCACCCTTCATTAAACAAAATGTTTTCTGGTGGAATGAAATAAAATAACTTGCAGCATTGTTTGTTCACTGTCTTGTTGGTAGTGATACAAGAAGCTGGTAACTTTAGGTTGAAGAGAGCATAAAGAGACCATCACTGCACAAGGGCAGACACCCTGTGCCCAATCCCTGTGCTCCCCCCACCATGCTCACATTGCCTAAGGATGCAAAGCCCAGCACAGATGGCCCTGCGTGATTGTCAGAATACACTGATAGAGTCATTCTTTCAATGTCACTGAGATTTATTTCTCTGCCTTAAATCTCTGCTGAAAAATACCCCCAGTTTCATGAAGTTGCCCACAGCTTCCCACAAATTCCAGCCCAGCTGAGCAAAGCAGGACATAGCTCAGTGCTGGAGGCTCCTAAGGAAGGCAACCAAGTCCCAGATTCCCTAAAATACCTTTGAAGTTAGTTATTTCTTTCTCCCAAGGTGTTATATCCTTAAAAAACAAGCAAACACACTTCTAAAAATAAAAGCAGAGTGTTGGGGATTTTTTTCCCCATTCCACCAATTAAGTCAATGAATCCCACATTTTCTCCCTTATAATTTTCCTCAAGGAAAATCAAGCTCCACTCCAGCGCCCCCAGCACTCCATGGGTGAGAAAAATGACTGCAGCATTGTTCCCATCCTGGTCACACTGAGATGAAGATGTCCTTGCTGCACTAACAGAAAAGGATTGCTGGTGGCTGTCACACCTCCATAACTCTTCCCCTCCCTCTATGAAAAAAAAAAAAAAAATACCGGAAGACTTCAAAAGATATTGTAGGGGACTACATGCAGGGTGTTAAAAGAGCTGTGGATTGATAGGAGAAGCAAAGAACAGTCCAGACTCTGGCCCTCGCTCTGGGAGCAGCCAGCAGCGCTGGAGGTGCCACATCCAGAGCCCTTCACGGGGCCACGCTCCCTCTGAGCTCACACACCTGGCAGGGACGTGTGACAGCTTCCAACACCTCCCGCTGGCCCTGTCACCTCTCACCAGCAGCAGGGCCACTGAGAGCAGCCCCCACACAGCTCCCCACGAGGGACGGCAGCGCCAGGGGCACGTCTGCCCTCTCTGGGTGACACAAATTACTTCTGTGCTGAAGGGCTGGGACGACAGGAGCAGCATGTGACCTGGTTTTCTCTTTAGGCTTGTAGGAAGGCTGTGTCTATCTCAACAGGGTGGTCTAACAGACAGCATCACTGATTATGAATGACTCCCTCAACAATATTTTATAATTCCAAAGATATATAAATACACACAGTAGCCCTACTTATCCGGCTACTCAGGTCCACACTAGTAAACAGGTGTATGGGGATTGGACTGAATTCTTCCACTGAACTTTGGTGATACTTCAAGACTCTAGTAATCCCATTGGCCCAAATAACCTGTTTAAATTCACAGTAGAAGAGTCAGCTTGGTTACTAGCTCACCGTATGCTGCACCAACTACACACACCAAAGAAATATTTTTTCCTTGTTGATTTATCAACAACAGATTTATTTGCATCTAAAAACAAAAAACCCCATAAACCTCCCCCCAAAAAATCCACCCAAAAGCAACAACCAACCAAAAAAAAAATAAAATGACCAAGCTCTTGCCCCACCAAAAATCACCTGTACAAATTCTGCCACAATATCTCAAGCAGCATCTTTCCATAAGAATTTAGAGAAAAACAATACTGTTACCTTTACATCCCTTGAGCCAAATCTGTTATGTGAGAAGGACCATTAATATCAGCAGGGATTCAAAGTGAGGAGGATTTCCTCCATGCTCAGTAATAAAGCCTTCTCAAGGAGATGAAATCAGACTCAGTGTAATGTAACAGGAGTGACTGGAAGCCACAGTGGCACTGTGTGGACAGTCTGTACCACACTACTATTCAAGGACTATAAAGCAGGTAGTAGATCTGTGGCAAGATTTTTCTGGAGATGATATTAATGAGCAGTGACTGTCTGGTGCCAGTGTTACTTCAAATTGCTATTTTAATAAAGCTCACATAAACTGTAGCACTGACAAACATAATCAAAATGGCAGTACATTAAAGTACAAGATAGGAATATTGTCCTCATTTGAAAATGAAAAATAAAGTAAAGATGTGGAACACTGAAAAAGGAAGAAAAATGCTAAAGGAAGAAAGAACCAGTATCATTTGGAGCTGAATCACTATGCACAACTACAGTCTAACAGTCCAAATGTGGACTTCATGGGCAATAGCATGGATATAGTGATTAGAATTATATCTTTTTATTTTTGTATAGCAATGAGATCAATGTGTGCCACAACATAGGGAAAGCGCTGCCACAAATGGGTTCCTACTGTGTATTTTTGGAGAGCATGGACTCGACTTTGAGCACAGCATTTATTCATTTTCCCCCTCCTTCCCAATCAGGTTCTCATTATGTCGTCTAAAACCTTGATTCAGCCAAGCACTTCTGTATGTGCATTGTTGGAACATGTAATTACTTCCCATTAAAGTCAACGGGACTAAGTAGCATGGTTAAGTGCTTTGCTGAATCAGAGCCTAAATGACATCAGCTGTGCCAGTAAGTTACAGGTGTAAAAAACAACAACAACAAAAAAAAAAAAACCTCAACCAGCAAAAAAAAAAAAAAACAAACAAAAAAAAAAACCAAAATCAAAACAAACCAAAAGACACCAGCCCCATATTTTAAAAATTTGACCTTTTTTTCAGCAAACTTTTATAGTAGGCCCATTTGTGATTTTTTGTGGATTTTACTTAGTTGATGATATACTACTTCCTACCTTTTATCTACCTTTTATCTCTCAAATGATGCCATGCTTGTCCTTGCTGATCCTCTAGAAAACAGGGTCATTTTTAGAGAAGAGAAAAACAGAGTACTGAGGTGACAAACATTGCTCTGCCTTGTCAAAAGTGAAGAGAGAAATAGAAGGAAAGCACATAGAGTTATTTGCCCTTGAAATCTCTTAATGTGACCGATTTAGACAAAGATGCATTAGTCTTTTTTTGAAAAAAGACACCAAACACACACACACAAAAGCAAAACCCACAATAGCCCACAAAAAGCTTCCTGAGCCAGCTTATTCAGGAAAAGATTATGCAGGGTTTGCATCTCTCCTTCACCAGTAACAGGTTTAAAGATAGCTGCATGCAGCCTGGACAGCAATGAGGAGCACTTAACTGCCCCATCTCAGCCGCAAACAATTCAGATTTGTCCCAAAGTCCTCACAAACAACCCTTAAAACTGTTCACCCAAATGACTTTCCCAGGGACATGCTCACAATGTCATGATATCTGAAGCAAAGGTAGCTTAGACAACTAAGGATGCTCTTACTCAGAGCTCTGGTTAAAATCTTGTTTTGTGACTCAGCATGATGTCTGCCTGCATTTGCAGCAGCAGTCCTGAAGCATAGCAAAAACGCAGTCACAAGTTAATTGGGCAGAACTCAGATAAAAATGTGTGTTCAACTGGGAAAAAAGTACTACTAACAGCACCTGAAAGACTTTGAGAAGTTGTGGGGAAAAATACATCAAAGGCACAAATTCATACAAATTCATCATTTGTAACTGTCATCAAAACCAGGTTTACTTGGTTGTTTTTGAGTCCTGATGCTGTGAACACAGCTTCAGTATCTGAATACCTAGATGTCATATTCAGGAGTCTAGAATGGAAAATCTTATCTGTGAGGAAGCAACGTCATGAGTTCCACATGACACAAAACTGATGGATGCACCCACATCACAGAGGTGACACAGGGGACACACAGAAACACAAAGGAGTGGATCAATGAGAACAGAATGGCATGTTTCAAAGTGGACTGATAGCTCTTGGCAAATAGCCAGGCGTGGCATTACAATAGGAATGCCTGTAAGAAACCAAGTATCAACAAAAAATTTCAGTCACAAGCTGTGTAGGCACAAGACACCCATAACAGACACCAAGAGAATTAGTATCTTAAAAATACCCAACCAAACACAAAAGTAATATTACAACAGAGTTTAACCTTTAATCACTGTTTCCAGACCGAAATAGGTTTCTCTAAAAAAGCCTCCAGTTGAAGAAATTAACATATATTCTATTATTTATTCTATTTCTTTAGATTTTAAAATGTGCCTCTCCAAAGGTCTAGGGAAAATATACAGATCATTTAAAATTACACAAAAAATTCCAGTTAAACTAATGGTCGAAATAAAAAACCTTCCCAGAACCTTGACCCTAACCCTTCTCAAAAAAGAATCCCACCTTTTGAACCCAGTAACTATCACTCAGTCTTTTTCCTAAGAAAAAGCTTGGGAAAATAGTTGGGTTCGCCCACTACCAACCAGGAGGTTAGCAATTGGCCCATGTCTAACATCTAAGACCATGATATGCAGTGACAAAAATTATTCCTGACACTCAACTTTCCCTTCTCATCCTTTCTTTGGTATTCCTGCTGCATCTGCAAGTTTATTTTAACAAATGATTTTTATCAGCTGTTTATCTTCACCCATTGGTATTCTTTGAGTCCTCCAAAATATGTCCCCAGAGATAAGACAACCATCATCCTTTTAATATCTCTACTCCTCTCCTTTTTTTTTTCTGTTTTATCCCCAGAGATGGTTACTTTACATGATGGACTAAGCAGAAGTACTGAGTATCAGTGTTTCTCAAAACCATAATTAAAACTGCTCTGTTTCTTTCAGCTTGTAGTGTGCCATTTTGTAGATGCATAGAGACATAATAAGAGTCAGACAGAAATAGAGTCAGCAGCAGAACTGGGAGCATAATGCAGATCTCATTTCCCTTCACCTTGGTTGAGAAGTTGAACTAAACAATAGGGACAGTCTATTTCAGCCTATTTTCAGGTACAGTATCTTCAAGAGCTATTTTCATACCAGAGGTAAAACCAGGTCTAAAAATCTCAAGAATTTTTTTTGTCCCTCAGTCAGTGGAAAAGAGACAGGAACACTTAAGTCATAACACATTAAAATGAAGGGGGAGGGTCAGCTTTTTTTCTGTGCTGAGCAGCAGAAGCATTGCTGTCACGCTCGGATGAGCTATCATAGACTTTTTGGATGACAAGTTGCAGATAATTAGAAAAAGAACCCTTTAACTGAATGTATAATCCCATTATTAATTTATAATTAATAATCTGTACTTTATCAAACAGAGCAGACATGCTATAAATTTAAAGCACATTGCATGATAGCCCACTCTTTCCAAAACTTCATTTGTAATGGGATCTGCAGTTCTTAGCTGCAGTAATTTATAATAATCACCAGTATATATTGAACATAATTTATGCTATTTGCTGTGTGCAAAACAGGAGTCAGAAGTATCATACTTTAGGCCAGAATCAGTCATACTTTTCACAGAAAATTATTTATCCTTTACACAAACCTGACAGGAGTAGAAAGATACTAAAGGCACAATTTCATCACAAAAGGCATCAGGCTGGTCTGTTTATTGACAGAAGCCTTAACTTACTGCAAGCAGCAGTTCAAGGTCTGTTCATTGCCTTGAGGAGAGAAAACTAATTCAAGACATCCCTATTCTCATCTCTAAAGTTAGATCTTTTTCTACCCTATTTCTACAGATTCACTGAAGCAAATTACCAGCTGGTTATTTTCACTTTTACATGCTTATTATGCCCTTACTGATGATGGTTTTGATTTCACAGGAAGTTGATTTTTTCCTGAATGCACGATTCTACCACCTAAGGATGGATGCAAATGTCTCCCACTTGGTCTTATAATGAGTGCAATTAATTTATTTTTATTTATCTAAATATATATAAATAATAGACCTGCAAGTGGGAATAGTAGTCCTCAAATCAACCAACAGATGAGCCAGCAAATGCTGGAGCACCAAGGAATTGACAGTCAAATATTCTAAAGAAGTTAATTGTTTGGAGATGCAGACTATGTAGAGCAAGAGTTGTAATGATATTTCCTTTTACCAACTGCAAGTCAAGCTTAGACACTCCGAGCTATTTTCCAATATTATCCAAATCACAGTGATAGTGACTGTGTTTTGGCATAGGAGAGCCCAAGGATCATTAGAAAAATGCTCTTCAGCACTCAAAATTTGTTGCACTGATGAAAAAAACATACAGACGTGCCAACCCAGTGTCAAATGAAAAGCCTTGGCAATCTGACCCAGGAAGTCCTTAGAGCTGAGTGCATTTCCATGTAAACAGGGACAGAAATGCATCATTTTCATGTTCAAAATTACTGATACACATCTTCCAAGGACAAAACAAACAAAACCACGCAACTACATGAGATATGTCACAACAAGAGACATTCCCATGGTAATTTGACCCCTCAAAATAGAGCTGCCACAGCATAGCTTGGAAACCACCTCATTGATTTGGAGAGATTCTAGCAGACTACTTGGTGCAAATCAGTGGTTTGCACAGGAACAATGGACACCTTTCCAGCCTGCATTGAGTTGGAGTAGTGCTGTATTTCTCTGTCTGCACCAAATCCTTTCTAAACACATCTGAAGATACATACAGCATCGGCTGTAAATTCAGTTAATGCACAATCATTTTCTGCAGTTTATTCCAAATTCTTTAACACCCTAAAATGTGCACCCAACATTGTTAAAGACACCAAAAAATTCTGCTACCAACTTTTGCAGAAATCTATAGATCTCTTGTGATTTACAGAGCACAATTTAGCTTTCATTTTTCTTCAGAACTCTTCCAAGAACTAACTTGGAGCCTGAAATACATAAATTACATGTATTTTCTTTTGGTTCAGTTTCCATTGCAACGAATCCTAGAGATTTTGGTTCCATGGCAGCAGTTTCCTGTTGTCTTCCCTCTGCCACTGAGATTGGCTGCACACTGCATTGATAAATACTTGTGTCTGATTCAAGGAACAATCACAATCCTTAGGAAATATTAAATTTTACATGTATTTTGCAGTAAACCATCAGCTAAAAAACAGAAGATTACTTTGGAAGAGGGTATTTTCTGCCTGTGAAATACTTTAAACAATAGGGTAGAAGGCCGTGTGTTTGTTCACTTTATCTCACTCTCTCTCTCTCTTCCTTGCCGCTCTTTGACTGTTTTTCAATTTTTGCAAATTCCTCCATTTTTATTGCCTAGAGTTCAGGGCAAATTAAAGCAGGTTTTCTGTTTTCTCAGCACATCCTCTGAATGTCATTGGGCTATGACAAAGGAAGAAGCAAATTCTCTTCCACTCTCCCATGCTTATTGCAAAGGCCACCAACAGGCACAGGTATAAATAGGGAATTTGGATGATGCTTCTAAAACTTAGAAGTATCTGTTTCATCCCTCTTTGCAAAAGGGCCTAGATGCTCTCACTCTCCTTCCTAAGTCAGCATGCACATACATGCCACCTCTAGTGTCAGTGGAAGGCTATGCTTGGGGTTCAGTTACAGAGCTCCCTGTAATTTAGGAGCTTAAACCTTGCCCAATCCTCAAGTTACACAGACCTGAATGTCTCTGGATCTTGTCCTGAGCTCTTAAATTGCAAGTTCAGCAGATGCAACAGCAGTAGCTAATGCTAACTGTGAGGCACCATGGTTTCAATAGTCAAGTCATAGACAAATAGCTGTAGAAACCTGAACTAAAATGAAGTAATCTCCAGTCCATAGGGATTATACAAAGCAGATGTTGCATTATTCTCTGGTGTTTTCTGTAGCCTCCTAGAGCATGGGTGCAGTTTGTAAAAAATGCATTAAGATGTTGCAATTACAAGGGTGGTGTAAATATGAGGAGCATTTTTTCAATATGAGCCAGAGTCCTGTAATTCCCAGATGGAAGCATTGCTACATTTAATAGTTTAGACAGAGATCTTCATTAAGGGGGTTAATGCATTTACTATGGATATCCCAAGGGGTTCTATTCTACTAAATTAACCACATTTTAAGCTTTCTAAATAAAGAATTCATTTTCTAAATGCCTAGAAATTAAGATCTTCTAATGTTATATATGAGGTTATTGGCACTTCTTCATCTGAAAAGTGTTTTACAAAGATCCAGCAATGAATTTCCTGAATCCATGAAAACTTCAGTCCATACCTTATGAACTGCTGCATACAGCATATTTATCTGCAAAGCCAAGATGGGTCCCCGTGGCCGCTGTATGTGACATTCAGATGCATCAGATTTGCTGCTTTTATGCCTTCCAGTTAAGTCTTTTAGACTTGGTTAAGCATCCAAACAAGCTTGACTTAGCTTTTGGCACCATAAGCACTGCTCATGCCTTAATGCTGTGCTCAGTTTGGCCACATACTCCTGCATGGACTAGGGTTGTTCATCCCAATTTGGGGTCTTTAATAACTGACAAAAGCTGCTGCTGCTTCTACTTGCACTGTGTGTCCTGGGTGAGAAGTTGCAGGGGGCTCTTTCCAGAAATGTAGCTAAATTTCATACTTGTAGGATCCTTCACACTGACCCTGGGCAAGGTAGTCCTCTGCTGGAGAGCAGTGCAGGATTCCCAGGATGCCCAGATCTTTATGCTGGCTAACACTAAGAGCTCCCTGTCTCTCATGCTGAAGATTTTCAGTCTTCATTTCTAGGTATGCACTGTTACCTCTCACACACAGGAGGTTATCTGAAATCCCCCGTCCTTGCTAACTGCTGTGCTGGATGCAAGGCAGCTGCTGTGGTCTGCGCTTGAGATAATATAACCTGGCAGCAGCAATATGGCAATAGCTCAGAAACAGGGCAGTGCTCTCTCCTAAACCAAGCTTAGGAGGGGAGTTCTGCTTGGGCTAGACTGTATATTTTGCTTCTCCCCACATACTGTGTGATGCTTGCTGCACCATGTAACTTAGATGTTTAAATCCTTCCTTACATGTCTTCCTACAAGCCTAAAAATTTTTTTCCACAAATGTGTCCTGACTAACACTTTGTTATAGAAATGCTAACACCACCGACTTTAAGTGTTTAAGTTACTAGGTTCAAATTCAGTGTCTAATTAGGCACACATTACTTTGTCCATCTGAATAGAAAGTACAAGCAAAGAGAGGAAGATTATATGCTAAATAAATTAATTCCACCTGGAGAATGCTGCTAGGAGGGCCAAAAAGCCCAGCATAGCAGTGACATGGCAGTAATACCATTCTATATGTGCTGAAAGATGTTCCAGGCATCCCAAATTATAGAAATATAAAGCCTGAAAATATTTTTCTTGAAAAGTACAAGGGACTCCTTAGTGCAAACTTTTCTCTTCCTTTCTCCCAAAATGTACAGCTACTGAAGTCTTTCCAGCACCTGGTCAATGTCTAGGTGCAGTTTCAAATACCTATCACAGAGTGGGTGATTTTGGGTGAAAGTACTCAGTTTATCATTACAGCACATGAACACAAAAGTAAATATCTATTTCTCGTTATTGCAGATAGAAATGAGACTACAGAGCTGGTAGAGTGCTACTGCAAAACAGCTTCCTGAGGTTTCTTGACTGTGAAATAAAGACAGCAATTGCACCTAAAAGAATGAGTGCTTCCCATGAAGACACAGTACTTTATAAGAACAAATTTTTAAAGCACAGGACAGGGTGTATCTGCACTTGTTAGAATAAAAAACTGATTAAACAGATCAACTTCAGCAGAAACATCAAAATAGGTTCATTTCTCACTCTCTCATTATAGTCAGTAATTATTTATTAGCTAATGATTTGCATAATGTTTTATCTCTCCAGTTATCAAAGGACAGTGAAATTAAAGCGATGCACAAAGTCTTTACAAACTGTCTTCATCAAAGAGCTCTGTCCCTCAAGATTTACCCTCCCTAGAGGAAGTCCATAAGCCTCATGACCATGATCAAGCTGTGTCAGTCCTAAAGTCCATCTAGCTCAGAATTTAATTGCTCCTACTGGCTAGGAGCAGATGTTCAAGGAGTGTAAAAATAGTCAATTAGTGCATTCAGTACTTTGAATGCAAGAATCACACCTAAACCATAGTTTTAGCAGCCACTAATGCATGTATCCTTTATGAATTCATCCAAATTCTTTTTCAACCCAGTAACACTCTTGGCTATCACAACTTCCTGTAAAAGGATATTCCGATTTGATTCTATGTTCCGTGACTAGCACTGAAATTAATTTTAAAGTTGTTGCTGGATATTTTTATTCTGTTTCTGTCAAAAAAAAAAAAGAGGTGAACATTTCCTTCCTCATCCCCAATGCCCCATCTTCTCTAGGACATTCACAGTTTTATACACCTCTCTCCTTCAATCATCTCTTTTTAAAGGTGAAATGCTTATTTAGCCTTTCTTTACACAGGCTTCATTTCACATCTTTTATCAAAAATGTTTGGGTTTTTTTTTTAATTCAGCTCTGTTTAGCCTTTTCAGATAAGGATATCAGAATTGTTTGTAGTTATCAAGATGTGGGAGCACCACAGATTTTTCTGTTGCGTAATGGTCCTTCTATATTTTGTTATCACCCCTTTTCTAATAATTCTTGGCATTCAACTTTTTTTTTTTCTGCTGTGAAAAATTATCTAATTTTTATTGAGAAGTGGCCACATTAACACTAAAATATTACCTGCAATGTCAGGTTTGAGCCCATCATTCATATCGATTCATAAATGCTATTTTCAATGTGTCTTTGCATTTACCAAAATTGATCTCTCCTCCCAGTTTATCATCAATTATGAGAGTTTTCTGCAATACTTTAGAGTTAGTAGAGTTAGACTCTCCTATTAGACTTCTGCTTATTCTTTTCATATTATAAATGGACTGCATGAAAACACTCAACACACAACACAATTTTCAATGAGATCACCTAGCTAATCTCTCTTTTAGGAAAAAACCTAACCATTTATTCCCACCTTCTATTTTCTAGCTTTTATCTGCGAATAAATCCACAAAAAGGATCTTTCCTCTTATCCTATGACTCTAAGTGCCTGAAAAGCCTGTTTTTATTGAATTTGCATGTGCCATTTTGAGCAGATGATCCACAAGACAATTGATTAGGACACTAACAGGAACTTATTTCACACAAATATCCCATAATTAAATTGCAAGGAATTATATAGATTTTATTTTGAAACTCAAATTCTTCATCAATGTTGTGCTATCAGGAACACTAAGAAAGGTTCATTTGCATCAACAGGAGCTGCACAGATGACTGGAATGGGGGGGAAAGGCAGCAGTGCTTTCACTCATTAACACTCTCATTATAGGCTTGTTAGGCATGGCTAGGAGTCACTCTCATGGGCAATATCTGAAAATTCTTGGCATGTTTCTGCTGTGAATGGAAAAGGACATAGCTCTGTGCCTGTTAGCTCAACCACCACTGTCAATGACTGATGCAAGTGTAAATGGAGCTTCACTGTCCTCCACACTCAATTAAATTAGGTGTGCACTGCATTCTTCAACACACTTATTTTTGTTCAGTTCTCCAGTAATTTAGGAGTCCCTGAACCACATTTTTCAATGTAGAAGAATGAAAGCAAGCATAAGCATAGACCTAAGTACTGATGGCATAAGGCGTTGCTTAATATATTGACATTTATAGTGGACTTCCTAATATCTCCATACATGTTTTGCCCTATATCAAGATTCCTTATCACTCAAATTCTCTTTTTACATAGTCTAAACTCTTACTTAGATAGCAAATCTTAGAGAATACACATCATTCAAAATGCAAAGGAAAGCAAAAATACAACTACTATGAAAAAAGATCTATGCTGTGAACAACACCCTCTACAAAACAAAAGCAACAAATAAACAGCATCAAGTGTTGAACTCCAGCTGAACAGTCACTCAATTTGTTTTTCAATGTTTGTAAAATAGCAGTAGCTTAAAATCTTCTGAGCAAAATGGGGGAGGGGAATTTTGATATGAAGATGAATTCTGAGAGGCAGTATGGAAGCACATCTTTCTCAAGGTTATTAATTTTATTACAAAGAAATTCATCCGTACAAGAAGATCAACAGAACTGGCTGACCTAGTACTCACAAATATGTTTTTCTTATAGCCCCATGTCTGAGTGTTTTAATGCTGTGGTCAGAGTCTTGGTTCTAACTATACATTAGAAAAAAAAATACCAAGGATAGCAAGTTATTAAAATTAGAAAATGTTCAAAGGCCTGCTTGTACCCCTCAAAAAATAAAAGGAAGTATTATGTCTTGGCCAGCTTTTCCTGCACCATAGGCTGATCTGAGCATGATCAAAACTCACTGTGGATCAGTCAGTAAGCTACTTTATTCATGTTTCTAGGCCTAAAATATAGATTTCTTCTTTAAGGGACACCCTCTAAAACTAGAACAAAATCTCATCCAAACCCTCAAACTTTTCCTTATTTCTAGCAAATAAATAGCATTTTCAGGGGCTTGTTCTGTCCTTGGCATGCTGAACAGAGCTCTAGCTATATTTACCACATTAGTATATAAAACTATTCTGTCATCACTCTCCTTTTATGCTTTTAAATAAAGCTTACATAAAGTACTGCCACTTTATAATTTTGGCAGATCAATAAAGTCAAGAAAACAGCAGCCACATCTTTCTGGTAGCAATTACTAAGATTATATTAGTGGTATTTAGTGCATTTAGGCTATTAGAACAGCAATACTTATATTTTATATAGGTGGGGCTGGTAATACCAGCTATTAGTAAGATTGCTTAACAGTTCCTATTTTAAGATTCTGTCTTTAATGTTTTAGTTGCTCATAACTCTGGAAGTTTTCTGTAGACTGAACTGGAATTTTCCATCCTAAGTACTCTGCAGAAATATCATAATCATTTCCCTGCCTCAAAAAGCAAGGTAAATTCTTCTGTCCATGTTTAAAAAATTAACTCACCCTCCCCCTACTTGATGTACTTGTCTAAGAAATGTTCTGGTTTCTCCAAGATTTAGAAGAGTGACTTGAAATTTCCTAAGAAAAGGCTTGATAAATTTTGCTCCTGCAAAGTAGAAATTTCTTCAGTTTTGGTAGAAGTTGTCCATGGAAGATACCTCCTGTAACACTACATGCCAGATGTAGGAATTTAAGAGCACATGCCCTGTGTCTCTGTGGATCTCAGTGAGCTATTGCTATAATGAGACACAAAAAAGACAAGAGAAAGGGGAAAGAAGATGAGACTACAGAGAAATGGGATTAGAATCCATCAAAAAGAAAATTGAGGTTGATGTGCAGCACATAGATTGGGGCTAGCCCTGGGAAAAAAGGTGGAAAAGACCAAGAATGCAAAAAGCAGGAGGCATGAGAAGAGATATATCAGATAAGACACTCATGTGCAAAAGAACTGAAAGTTACTGGGGCAAAAAACATGGTACCAGAGAAAGGACCAGAGTTCCGGGGGCTGCAGGAGGGTCCTCAGGCAAATTTAAGTTTAACTGAGGAATCAGCTGTGATTTGGAGCTAGAATTTAAAATGTATTGAATAACCCAGTCATCAGAGTAGGGTTTGAGTTCAAAAGAATGCCGACACAGGGTGAACAGTGTGGGAGGAAACAAAACACCATTTAGCAGCTGCCTTCACAGGCACCATCCTGCCTGAGGCCTGGCTGATGTCAGATACCCATAAAATTAGAGGCCAGATCAAAACAGCACAGGATGCTCCCAGAGATCAGTTTTGCATTCTTATGATTGTTCTTTGATTAGAACTTATGTGAGTGCACATGTATGTATGCTGTTAAATGCACCTACTTAAGAATAGTTTTTTTCTCTTTTACAAAGGGAGTAAAATAAACTCCATAATATTCATCTTTCTGATAGAAAGTTATTTTCCTCCACAACATCCTTGAAATTTCACTTGAAACATCAGAAACAAAAAAAAAAAAAAAAAATACCAAATCAATCTGGCAAAATTTTCCATCCATGTTGCTGATTAAAGAAGCCTTCCCAACTCATTATGTTAATGCCACTCACTTTTCAGAACACAAAGATGGGAAACATCTGACATTACTTTCCTGTGCAACCTCTTTCGAGGTTTGTTCAAGAATATGGAGAAAGAAAGAGATCAATTCATGTCCCAGGCAATATAGACCCTAGTTATACAGCAGCTCAGTAAATACCACTGATAATATCGATATTTGCTTTGACAATGAGTTAAAAGCATCTTATTTCAAAGCTGAAAAATGGCAATAGAAAAGAGAAATTTTAAATTTTTCTTTTATTGTTTTCCCCTCTCTATCTACTCTTTGATACAAAATGAAAACACACTTTTTACCTAAGGAGTATTACTGTTATCTGTGCCCATCATACATTAAAGTCTCAGACTGCTGTGTCAAAGTGGATGAGCAAGACTGACACATTTAAACAAACCAGAGGTTACTCTTAGAGGCTTTGTACAGATCATCCATACTGCATCAATTCTGCAAGTCACTATGCATAGACAGGGATTTATATTCTACTAGCTTCAGTATAACCAAAAGTGAATGAAAAGAAAACCCTTAGTTTTTGCCACTATTTTGCTTCTCATTTCTTAGCTGACATCACATTCCACATTTGGTGTTTTATCCTTGACTTTTTCCTCTGACTTTCTGTCCCAGGGGCAGGAAGGTAAGGGTGAGACTCAGTAAATGTGCTCTGGAGCTTATGAGATTTGACCACTACAATTCAATTTAGGAAAAGTACACTTAAATAAAATAGCAATAGCATTTGCATTCAATAGCAGAATACAGCACCAAGGTTTAGTTTTCTTATGTTAAATATCAGCACTGCTGTTAATTAATGTTGCAGAAAATTGGTATATACCACATTTCAAACATTACATTATTTATCGATAACTAAAGGAAATACTTGGAGTTAATTTCCAAGGGAATCCATAATCTATGGGTTTTAGAATCAAACAATGGATAGGTGTTGAAATAAACAAGGAATTTATAGCTCATAGGCAAAGACTCATAAGGGATATCAACCTTTATTTTTGAAGGTAGAGATTGGTTTCTAATGTCAGAAGAAAAATAAGAGCTACTTTGAGATAACTCCATGAGAGCGACTGGCACAAAGCTACATTATAAAACCAATGAAACTTTGTCAGAAGGAAATTATCAGATAACTGCCAGTCTAGTTTTGGAGAGGTAAACTGCTATTTAATTTTTTTCCCCCTAAAGATCTGTAAAAAGACAAGGCACATATACGAGAAGAATATCAGCTTGTCTGGACCACAGATCTCCACTTTGACAAATCCAATGTCTTTCAGAACTTAAATTGATAGTCTTGTCTGCACCTTTGCAGATTTTAAGGACAATGTGTTTGAAGACTTTACTTGAAAAAATATCTAGTTCTTCATGATTTTCTCTAAAATCTTGAAGGGTTTGAATGCCAAATAATGAAGTTTAAAAAAAACCAAACAAAAGTTAACCAACCAACCAAACTAGTAAGAGAGGCATGTTCATCAGGTATCTTTGTATTTAACTTGTTGCCTTCTAGAGTTAATGGAGGGAATAATGTATTTCTGTTCCAGATTTCTGAGACAACGACCTGTATTAGAAGAGCAACTCAGAACACTGTATTACACAAGGACAATGAATCCACACCATGCAGCACAAACCACTGATGTGTAGAAGCAGTCATTTCCCATTGTGCTCCAAATTTCTGGAGGTACCAAAGTCCTCTATTTTCTGTTTGGAGAAGGCTTCTGGTGGAAAGAGGACTCAATTAGATTGACAACCCACCAGGAAGACAATCCACCAAAATACCTTCCCTCAGGAAGAGACTTGCAGAACTACTCATATATGACTATTTACGAAGCAAATCCATCCCTTATTTTTCCCATGGTGATTTTTTGCTTGGTTGCCTGGATTTGGGGTTTTAGGTGGGTTATTTTTTTTTCCTCTCCTCCCTTTTGAATCAAAAAGGAATAGAGTTGGCACAGGGTTGAATTTTGCAAGCAATAGGCCCAGTGTGCAGGCATCCTCTTTACTAGTAGTGTTTTGGGAGAGAGGCACCCAGGCCCTTTCCAGACAGCATTTCTAGATTTTTGAGTTATGTGAGGGTGAGATGGGGATCTAAAAATCATTAATTTAGAGAGATACCAGCACGCAGAAGACAATATGGGTCAAGAATTCCCATAGTTTTGAATTAGCCACCTAAACTCCATTTGTATCTTGTTTTAAGGGCCTATGTCCTTTTCAGACTATGAAGTCATTAAAAAGTACTAATGTTTTTGGCATTAACAAATATGATTTCAAACCCAGACCCTGAAATTATCTTAATGGATCTCTTAAACCTAATCTAGATTTGGAAATTCTTCCTTGATTTATGCATTCTTCACTCTTCTCTAATTAGCAGTGCAGTCATGCTATTAATGAAAAGCAGGTTGTTTCTCCATGTGAAGACCATCTGCCAGCACATCACTGCTCCTAACCCAGATGGCAACTTCTTGGTAAAGCTAAGAGGGGCAATTATTCAATTGTTCTATAATCAAGACACACACTTCAATTAGCTACTTATTATTACAATTCAACAGTATTTCTGCTACTTTCTGTTCCATTTGTCAAGATATTATATGTGACCCTTGCAGTGTTATGATTCAACAAGTTTACCATGTTGTTTAAGTATTTTAAAAGACAAAGTGCTTAATGGGTTTATGAACTCAGAAAGCAAAAGTAATTTAATTTTGCCTAAACACTAACTAGTTTCAGTATAATGGCAAGCACTTGATTGTTTCTAATATTAGGGCCAGGATTCTCTGTTCAAAAGGATGTGTGTCCTGAGAAGAGATATAATGAACTTAGCAAACATTTTTGCAAGTCAGACAATCGAGAAAATGAAACAGGCCAAAGAAGGTCTAGAAGTAGTAAATCTATTTCTAATTCAAATTTAATCAACTCAAGCATCACTATCAGCCAGTCACAGCATTTAGGTGTTGTATTTATGAGAGAGGGAAAAATAGCCTTTGTGTTATTAACTGTAACATTCTCCTCTATGGCCTCCCTTTGCAGTCAGCCTGAGCTGACATTGGGACTTTTCTGTGAGGCTGCAGCAAAGAGCCACGTGTGCACAAGGACTCTGTAATGCATTTAAACTCTGATGAGGAAAAGAGAGAAAAAAACCCAAAAATCTAGAAAGTTAGTGCACTGCTACATGTTTGCAGGAGGTTTGTAATTGAGCAGAGGTGAGCAGCATTGCTGTTTGCCCCTTCACAACATCAGTAAGACAGAAAAGCATAGAAGCATTTGAGAGAGGTTTCAAAGTTCTGGTGAAGACAGATCATTCCACCTCCTGGATAAGAACTGCCATAAAAACACAGATGCAGTTCAGAGGAATTTCTCCCATTTTGGTAGGTTAGGGTATTTTGTGCAACTTACTGTAACATATTTTTTCCTGTCTTTTAGAATTACCACTATTTTATTCTAAAAAACTGATATTATTCATATTATATGTCTTCCATCAGTATAATTTTTGTGGAGTAACAAAGAGAATGCAACCTTAGGTGTCTAATTAGGTCTCAGCCCATACAATCTGTGCTCAGACAGATCTGCAGTGCTATAATGGATTTTAGCAAGGGCCACTGGGTGTAGCTGAAGATAAAAGCAGCTCATGTGAACAACACAAAATGCTTAAGATTACCTTGTACAGATTTGCTGAGACATAAGAGTAGAGAGCTGAGCTCTCCACCAGTCCTCTCATCAGCTACCCAGCATGTGTGGCCACATTGGATGACACAGTAGTATAGCTCATTTGTTCACACTGGAGCTGAATTTTCCCTAGCAGCTATGAGAATTGTAGCTACTTCATTTTTCATATTTTTCAGCCTTTTATATACTGAAAAAATCCCAACAAGTTCACTGTAATAATTACACACTATATTAACCTTGCTGTAGATTTCCATATAAAATATAGGTGAATTTATAGCTACACATTCATTTATTCAAATACAGAATAAAGACTAATGAGGCTGAGGTATATTGAGACTCAGTGCCCCAAAGGAGAGACTGGCAAACTTGAAATTACCAACATAACCTTAATTCTTGTGCTTCTCTTTATGATACAGTCTCTAACTGGGTGAGTGCTGGTTTTACAACAGTTTTACAGTACAAAGTACTTTATTCAGGTCATCACTGTTCACCATTTCTTTCAGTTCTGCTGTGGGCTGAGTGTTACTCATTGCATACTACCCAAATGCCAGTTGGGCTAAAAACGTTGGAGTTTCTCCTGGCTTTCCACAGGAAACACAGTCCCTGAGAGAAGAGACTAGATCAGAAAAAAATCATATTTCTAGGTTTATTCTCAAAATCCAAACAAAAAAGCCCCACAAAACCCAATACTATTGCTTTATGTGGTTAAAGATCATGTTAGAAAGGTAACCTTAAATTTTAAACCTGGGACTCATTCATTTTTTCTTATATACAGATGGTGAGTTATAAACCAACTTGAAAGAAAATAAAAGTGAACAGTAGTTTTATCCCACAAAAGAATACACAAAACCTAAACAATCCTAAGTACAGTTATTAAAATCTACCTCAAAGATATACATACAAATAATGCGTCTAGATTTACAGCAGTGACTTTGTGTTTTAAAACTATATATAGACAGCCATATAATTTACATTGTGAAAGTCAGAATATTCCTCAGTAGAATCTCAAAGTCTTAAATCAATAAACATTATAGCCATTTTTAGGAGCTACTAAATACTTATTCCAATACTACTTCCAATACTTATTAAGCCTCCCAGTGGGAGAGAATATTTGTGATGGCTCCTATCAGTCTGTGCACTATTTATACTGCTAATGGACACTGAAGGCTGGCAGAAATTTCAGTCAGCTGAAACAAGTTTTCTTTTTACTCTCTGTTGATTACCCTCAACCAAGTCTGCAATTTTTTTTAGCTACTAGTCCCACATAGACAGCCTCTGGGTCTTGAGGCACACTTTTGCTTGCCTCTTCTAAGTCATCACTTACTGCTTGCATGGGCTGCTGGTTACAATAGGGTTTGTCCCCTTCTTCTCTAAAAGAGTTTGTCCTGATGACTGTCATGAGACAAGCTCTCTTACACCCTGATACATTGTTTTTGGCATAGGGGCCAGTGTTTTTGGCATAGGGGCCAGTGTTTTGGAAGAAATCACCAGGGAAACCTCAAGGACAGATCACTGAATCTGAATTCCTTCTATAGCTGTTTAGACTTCTCAAGGGAGTATATGTGATCCAACTGATCCCTGAGTTCTTTTCCAGGTGTTCTGCTGGAAAGATATTTTTATCTCTACAAACATGGGCTTTCTGTAGAGATATTCACTTGCCAGATGCCCTTGATACTATTTGGTATCCACATATACTCCAGTTTATATCATGGGGTCTTACAATGCTCAGTCCAATCCACCAGGCAATGTTAGAAACTGTTTCATACTTTTGCAGGATGGAATTTCAGTGGCAGTTAAGAAGATGTTCAGCAATGCTTTAGGAATTGGATTCCACAGTGCTGTTCAGTTACTGCTAATGAATAGCCTAAATCTACTGCAAAGTCAAAATTTTCAAAAATGTTCCTATTGTATTGAGAGTAACATATTCTTAATGTTTGAAGGCTTCTGAGAGTAATAATAATAGTAAATAAATCTTCAGTGAATGGCCGAGCACCCTTTCCTTCAAGAAGCAAAGTTCAAGGGAACAGAGCTCTACACAGCTCATGGGCTCCTTTTCCCCATACCCAGTAACTCCAGCCATGAAATAGCTAGGCCTGACTGCAAAGTAGAGATAAAAGGACAAAAATCCCCACTGTTCATTGCCAGAACTCCACTAAATCATGATGGCAGATAAAATAGAAACAAGACGATCACTGGAATTCTCATCCATAAATGTAAACATAGAATAGAATATGTTATAAATTAATCACTCGGTCATCTCCTAAAAATGCAGCCCAGAAAATTGCAGAGACTGTGTCCTACTGCAGATTGTTGATGGGAATGAAGGGGAAAGCAGTCTCCCTGCTCTGTGAATTTGGACTAGGAGATAAAAAGAAGCTTCCATCCTGCTGAGTTCAGCTGCTGCAACAGCAGAAAGTTGTTCTAGACAGAGTGTGTACTCATAATTTATTGTTTCTGTCTCCTGAATGCATTACTTGTTGCTCCTTCAATTTTTCCTTTTATAATCCTTTCAGTTATTGACCTTCCCTCCAGTAACCATGATCTTGTGTATAAAACACTGTTCCATGAGATCTGCCAGCCCTTATTTTTGGGTACCAGAGTAAAAAGAGAGACAAATGAAGATTTTTATAATGTTTTTAAAGTAGGAACACAGCAAGATGTAAAACTGAAAAGACAGTACAACTCCTGTTACCCCAGCATGTCATGAGTTTATGAGGAAAACCAGAGCTTTGGGGCTGTCAGGTGGGAGAAGTATTATATGGGACATATAACACCTTTATTCTTGCTTCTTCAATGCACCTCTGAAAGCCTGCACCATCAGGATAATGCTTATTGCCAAATTCCATAACAAGATCAGTAAAACAGATTTTCAGCCTCTCTTTTTCTCCACCAAAGCCAGAGACCCACAATGTAAGGCTGAGATTAGGCCAGGTTTAGACAAGTGTAAACAACAGTTCACATTCCAGGGAAAACAGCCTCCATGAAAAAGTCCAAGCAGAAATAAGGGTCCTAATTTAAATGAGTTCAACGGCTGCTTTTCCACACAGTGTTATTTTTTAATTCTTCCTTCATTTAATAGATGCCTAGTGGCTTGTAGCAGGTAGCTGAGTCTGAACACGTTGTTTTAGAAGTGTGTTTACTGCAAGGAAGTTGAATAACCAGGAAAAGCTGTACCTTTCCCACCTACACCAGTTCTCTATCTGTCCCAGCATACTTATACCTTTTATCCCAAATCCCCAGCAATCACTGCCAAGTGCATATCTCTGAAAAGCCAACCTTGTTCTATACTTGTCTGTATTGAAGTGTCATTGTCCTCTATTGATTTTAACTAAGTCTGTAAATAGCTAGCAATTGTGTTCTTCATTACTTGCAGTTTCATCCATTTATAGTATCATCCATCTGTGATTTTTGTTTTCCCCTTACTTTCTTTCCTATTTTTTACTTCCCTGAGCCAATTTTCTTCTTATTTGATAAACCCACAGAACTCTGCTAAAACAACGGTCTGAAGTCAAAATAGCATCAACAAATTTACACTCAGTGTTTGAAGCATTCCTTATTCACTCTCTACAGTTGCAGAAACTGCAAAAAAAACCTGGAAGAACTTTCTACAGATCATATAGAGTATTCAATATTAAGTTGATTATAGTAACAAGACACAGTTTTTCTCTTGCTCAAGTCACAAAGTCATCATGATGTGAGACAGAAATCAAAATAATTTGCCTCAAGCATAGATTTAATCCTTGACTTACCCCATGCAGGTCTGTCAGGCACTACTCTGGGATTTTCATCAGAATTTTTTCACCTGTAAATAAGTAAGACAGGATTTTGAAATTTTCCCAGTTTTTAAAACTAAAGATGTAGTATTTATTTCCATCTAAAAAGTTATAAAAAACCAAATTTACGCCTATAGTTTTTACAGACAGATGAGAGGATCAAAAATTTATCAGTGGTGTTGCAAAAGATCCATCTTGACCTAATTTTTAAGGAGCTCCCCAATAAGATCAAGAAGCTTAAAATCAAGAAAAGAAACCAATAAATCAGGTTCTTCAGAGTAGGAGCTCTAATTGCTTCATCAGCAGAAAAAGGAGCCATTGAGCAATGACAAACTACAACGAACACCTGTCTGACACTCCCTCACACGCTGTCCTGGCCTCTCAACCTTGTTTTGCCCAGCTCCAGTGACTGTTGGTGTCTAAGCAAATCTTCCCATGGCTCCAAGTGGCTTCCTCTCCACCACACCTGGGACTTTGACTTCATCTTTCCCATATCCTGCCTGCAAAGGGAGGCCTCAGCCCCAGGCTGCTCCTGGCCATATAGCAGGTGCTCTCCAGCACCACTTCAGCCTTTCCTTAGAGGAGAACAACAAAATTGCAACTATAAAAGGAAAAAATAAAAATTCTGTCTCTCCAAAAGGAGAGAGATGGCTTCATTCTTTTGAACATTGAACATTTCTTTTGCTTTTATTACAAGAGATTTTTTTACTTTCTTTTACACAAACCTCGAGTATATTAGAATGTCTTGAAAGGAAAAACAATACAGTTTTGTCACTTGTAGAAATATTAAAGCATTTCAATCCAAGCAAGGTATAAATGATCTGGAGCTTAAATGAGGAACAGGAAGAAAAAATGGGAAAAGAAATTTTAACTTCTCAAGATACAGAAATTTCATTAAGAAATCAGTTGCCAAAAACTGAATTTGTACATTAAAGACTCACAGGAGATCTATAGATACCAGGAGGTGTAGCTATGCAGGATGGCTGGTCCATTCACTGATTACTTACCCAACAAAACAGAAACTTTTGCCTGTGCTTTCTAGAGGTTGTCTTGCCTCTGCCTAAGACACACACAGAAATTCTTTGACACTGGGGTTACAGATAATGAGGCCCATGTCCTTCACCTCCTGTTTATACCAGGCTGGCTCTACAGATCAGCTTTTCTTCACCCTGCAAATACTAACACCTGAGCAGAGGCACAGCACTGAGCACAGCCTTGACCTATTTTCCAGGGCAGCTAAGCTCATTTAAAAATCATGTAAAGAATAAGGGGAAAGGCATAGCAGCTTTACAACAAGGAGCTTCATATACAGCAATGGAAAATGCTAAAAATTATTTATATGGTCTTATTAATAAGATACAGGTTTGGAGGTTGAATGAAGTTATTTTCTTTGCTGGAATAAACTCCTTATGATTATAGAAAGTAGAGAACAAGTAAATAAACCAATATCACTGTGTGGGTGAATAAAAATGGAAAATAAAACACACTTAAGCCATGCCTCAGAAATTACTTTGTTCTCAATATGTGCAAAGCAGGTTAATCTGGTTAATCTCTCCCACATGTTTTACAAAAGCCATAAGTTTTCCCAAGCTTTCACAAGTACTATGGAATAATTTTCTGGAACCCAAATAAATCAGTCCAATCAGTACCAAATAGGTTCCTCAGTTCACCATGATCAGGAACAAGGAGAGGAGCATGACTTGGATGCAGAGATGGGCAGGCCTGGCAGAGTGGGCTTCCCAGAGCTTGGAGTCTGGTGAGTCACACTAGCCCTCCCGAGCCAGTTCTTTGCTTCATCCCACTGCTGGTAAGTCTCCCTGTGCTGGGATAAGTAGGGGAACGTGGCTCAGAGATTGCTCTGCAGAAGCTGCTCCCAGTCTGGAAGCAGCAGTCTTATCTATTATTCAAATAATGGCCAGCCTGCTAAAGAGTAGAGCAACCAGAAGAGGATTGGTCCGTCAGCACTTTGTATTGGTTTTTCACTGTTGAGCTGTAACAAAAAGTTATTTTTGGAAGCCAGAATTTTACTCCTTACCTTTACATGAAATGAATTTTCACTGTTGTGCTGTAACAAAAAGTTATTTTTGGAAGCAAGAACTTTACTGCTTACCTTTACCTGTTGGGTTTAAGGAATGTTCAGCACAGTTTATTTTGTTTATACTGACCCCAAACTGTCTTCTAGTTAAAAATAATTATATTTGAACAGATATTTATATAATAGTTATATAAAACAAAATGGCAGTAAACAGATAAATTATAAATGAATTTTAATCATTAATATTCACTCAACTAAATGGATCAGTATCCCAAGAATGCTGTTATTTTGTGTTCAGCATTTGTATATGACAGGTTTTATTTACTTGTGTACTTGTGTCTACAAACCCCAGCTGAGTCATGGGGTTTTTATTACCCTGGGGAATGAATAAACATAGAAAAAGATGGTCTCTCAGGAACGTTAAAGTCTGAGAAAACACATCAAGTGCAGAGCAGAGATGCCTAGTGCGCTCTCATGCCTTTCCAGCATATGAAGAGTAGCTGGAAATTCAGCTAAAAAGTAGCATGAACCTTCGAAACACAACCAGTATACCATGGGGTACATTTCTGCAAAACACCTGCCCAACAAGAACTTGTAGCAACCAGTCAACTTTTGATTATAACTGCAATATCACTGTATAATTGTCCCATGTTCCTTGTTCAGGACCTGTTGCTGGGACCCAGCTGGATCTATGGCCAGATCAAAGTGTGGAGGATGCTGCAATAGTCGCATCTTCAATGGAGATGGAACTTCTCACTGAGGTCATGGTTACTGATGTAATTTATAATACATCAATAGTTATTCTGCAGGCATTTTGAGAAAGTGACTCAGATGACTTTGTGTTCCTGAAATTACCTTTCTCATCCCAAATAAATGCATATCCTTTTATATACTTAACCAGTACTTTTAATTACATTTGTTACATATCATTCCATTCAAGGCTTTACCTTTTGAATGAAATACATATTTTCCTTTCTAAACCATAGTTTACACATTATTGTATTTATGTTTAGTTCTAGATTTCCTGGAATTCTAGTTAATGCATCATGAAATTAATATTTTTAAGAATCAACATTAGGGTGTTTTCTTGATTGTTGACACAATATTTAAAGGTATCTTTGCCAATATTGTTAGCAATTCCCTATTCAGTAACCCTTACATTGCAGAAGGATCATAAAGGCATTAGCAGAGACATAAATGGTCTCAAAAAAGGCACTGTACAGAAAAAAAAATCTACTTGTAACTCCAAATTTCTTGAGGCTTGTCCATTCAAACACCAAAAGTCCAAACACTCAAAAGCTGATGCTAGTATCTATATTCAGTATACTAAGCAAGAGAATAATACTCTTCTCCTATGCTTTTACTTGCACTGACATTTTGTGAATATAAACCAGTTTTCCAATTTTTCCACACCCATGTTTTTAGCATTATTTTTTAAAACAAAATGAAAGGTAAAAATAACTTTGCCTACATTATGCAGCAAATGTAGGCAGACCTCTAGCTTCAGCATGACTCCATAGCTGAAGCTGTCCACCGGTGTCCCTACAAAGACCTTTTTGCACAGTCAGCTTAAATTAATAAAGACATATGATGCATTAAGCCATGCACATTGCACTGAACAGTGGTTCAGGCTTGAAAGTGCCTAATGTTGAAGAAAGTTTCCCACCAGCTGTTTCTGTGTTGTTTTGTGCTCTCATTTGAACTATTACATAATGTGTAATAGATTGATGTGTTGAGATGAAAAACTGGCATATAGAGGTATAATGGTTTGTTTTCTAGAGACCAAGCAGTTTATAATTTTAGTTCATACTCACGGAATAAAGCAGACCTTTAGATCAAATTTTAAAAAAAAGAAGGTGTGGCAAATGACACCATAGACGATCACTTTCAGGAAGTATTCTTAAAATATTAAGACATATCTTCATCATGTTGGAGTCATAATTTATGATAGATCGAAATCAACATTCTTCTGCCTGAATTATCATAGTCTAAAGACATTATGTACATTGACTTACTGCAACACAGGAAAAGGAGAGAAAAAAAATTATAACTGATATGTTCCACACCAATTTATATTCCAGAAATATCCAGAGAATGATACAAAGTGTGTGCAATATTGAATCAGAAAAAATAAATGTGTGAATGCACACACACAAGATTTATTGCAACAGCACTAACGTTTTGTCCTTCATGTACTTGTGCACACAGAAATGCAATCTACTCTGAAGTGGAAAAAGGAAACACAACAATTAGCAGGCATGGCAGGTGCCCCAATGATTAGAATCTCACTGAGTTACTAGAGAAATGGGCTGCAGTACCACCAGCTGATTTGTAAAAGATTTGCTGCTACTTAGGAAAAAGGTTGAATGTCTCCTTCCAGGAGAAAACCTGGGGATAGGATAGCATCAGTAATCCCACTGATCTTCTGGAAAGAGTGAAGTCTTACCTCTCCTTTCCATGAACTACTTCAAGTGGTTTCTTCCTTGCTATGCGAGATTCTGTGGATCCCACTTCTTTCTCCACATTGGAAAGGGAAGATGAGTATCTAACTTTGATGGTTGTACTTCATGATCTTAAATGACTTTTCCAACCTTAACAACTCCATGATTCCATGATCTAACTTTATTGTTGCAAAATTTGCTAGTGGCCCAACTTTATGAGGTCTGTCATGGGGTAACTCCAGCTGGTAATTAAGCCCCACACAGGAGCTCACTCATTCCCACCACACCAGGATGGGGGAGTCAATTAGAAGGGTAAAAATGAGAAAACTTGTGGGTTGGGGTAAAGGCAATTCAGTAGGTAAAGGAAAAGCTGTGCACACAAGTAAAGCCAAACAAGGCATCCATTCACCAGTTCCCATGGCCAGGCTGGTGCTCAGCCATCTCCAGGACAGCCAGGGCTGCACCACACGTAACAGTGACTTGGGGAGACAAACACTGTCACTCCAAACATCTCCCCTTCCCCCTTCTTCCCCCAGGTTTGTATGCTGAGCATGGCACCATGTGGTGTGGGATATGCCTGTGGTCAGCTGGGGGCAGCTGTCCTGGCTGTGTCCCCTCCCAACTCCTTGTGCAGCCCCATTCTCCTCACTGGTAGGGCTGTGTGAGGTGCAGGAAAGGCCTTTACTGTGCGTGAGCACTGCTCAGCAATAACAAAAATAGTCCAGAATTACCAAAACTGTTTCCAGAAAAATCCAAAGCATAGCCCCATGCTACATACTGTGAAGAAAATTTTCTCTATCCCATGCATATATAACCAGCACATAGCAGTAGATTTTCATATCATAAAGTTTTGGCTACACAAATCACTTACAACGTAAAGTGCTCAACTTCTACAGAGGTAAAACCATAAAAGATTAAAACAAAATCTTCAGTGGGCATTACTTGAGCCTTTCATTGGGCAGACACAAGAGATTTCAGCCTTTGGTCATTGCAATGGGACTTCACCAACATATACTTTCATTATTGTAATGTCCATGGGAGACATATTACATTCAGAATGAAAACCAAATCTATTTTTGATAAAAGACAAAGAGCTAGAACTTTCTAGAGTAGAAAGGCCCAAGAGAATGGAACTGTCATGATAAATTAACCTTACCATGAGGCAAGTGAAAAAACTTATTCTTAATGCTGCCTAATCTTAGCATATATGTGTTTTGCCTAGAGATGATTTTGGGCTCAGTCTCAGACTTTGTTAATGCACATGTATAACACAGGCTTTTGAGGCAGGGAGAGGCAGAGAAGTTGTTCAGAATTTGCAGTAGGATTTAAATTTATCACAAAGCAATTTTAATGGGACCCCTGGAACTGGTTATCCCTCTGGCAAAATACCAGCAACAGGAAAGATGTATTTGCTGCCCATTCACACTCACCTAAGCATAGATTTTAAGGTGAAACAAAACCAGTGATTCAATTTCTCTTCCACACAGGTAAGAAGATAAAATGCTCTGCATAGTCTGTGTTCTTGTGTAAGTGGTACCAATTTTCTGTATGGCTAAAAGTTACCACTGGCAGAAAGCTTGCATCCAGAATCAATGGAGAAACACTATCCAAGTAGAGATTATCTGTAACCTCATTTCCAGGGAGTTATAATTTGTTTCAAATCTTTGAATACTGATAAGGGTGAGAACACCCAGAGTCAGGCAGAGTGAGATGACACTCTTTCAAAAAAAAGAGGTCGGAAATTCTTCAACATCAATTTCTATGTACTCAACACCCTCTTTTCCATTTTCAAGAAGCAGGCAGGCAGGCACTTTTACTGGTAACACATCCACACAGGTTTCCTTGACATCCCTCAAATCCTCACAGCGCTATTATATGTGAATGCTGCAATTTTCCATCAATGGAGAAACTACTCTGTTTCCACTCCCTGTAATTTTACACCCTCAGAAGACACTTTTGTTGACTGACAGACATCACCTTCTTCTTACTTTTGCTGCACTGGGATTGGAAGCCTGTGCCTCATAACAGTTAATATACCTGACTTTCCTTCTTACACAATTAAAAAGCAATCACATGGAAGAACAACTTTGAGCAAGGCAGGTCAGGTTTTAAAATACAAAATCCCAGGAAAGAGGACTACGGAGAAGTACTTCAGCATCTTAGTTTAAATTCAGCCCTGTAAAAGCTCACATGAAATATTCATACTTTAATGTCCACAAAGTAGTTTAATCTGATCTGCAGAATCACAACACTGGCAGTATAATATGTCCCATGGCTGTACAAAATGCTGAAGTGAGCAGAATACACCCATCTTCCTCTACCAGAAAAATTCTGACCTGCAGGCTCTGGTACAAAGCACTCAGTAAACACCCTGTATAACTATTTAATATATGTGCCCTCTGGAAATGCTGAAGGCCTTTCTCCTTAGGTGTCTGTCTCTGATCCTAGCAACGGACACTGTTTCTTTGTTCAGTGACCTTATGAATAGAAGTACTAAGAGCCAGATAAATTGCTAGCAGCATCACAGTCTTTAGTGAAGTCCAGTGATCCTCCAAATTTCGTCCTAAACATAATTATGTGAAGGAATGTGTCTACAGAACTTACAGGTTCCTCAAAACACTTCATCTGTCATCACCCCATTGAACCAACACTATTTATTTGCTTTCTAAAGGAAAGCTAATTGATTTATCTGTTACTTGGAATAACACCACGATAAATAAATTATCACTTAAGCACAATGGATTACTAACATTTCCTTTTCTAATTATATTTATGACATATTACCATGTCTTGCTTCATTTAAAAGCTTACATATGTTTTCCTTATCCCTATAATCTAATCTAAGGTGCAAAACCTGGACTTGTGCCAGTGAACCCCTTTGTTAATATACTGCTGAACTACCAGAGTCCATCTGGAGTTACTGTTCTGCTTGATGTCACACGGCAGATCCTACCTGCATGGAAGATGAAAGGACATTCAAGGCACGTATCAAGGGATGACAGTTTTCTTTGTGATGAACCACAGAGTCACAGCTTGTTAAGTAAGACTGTGACAGTGATAAAAGACAAAGCCATCATTTTATAGCAGAATATGGCCTATCGGTACATGACAAGCCATACTATCTCTGCTCACACATGCTGACATCTCATAATGCATTCTCCCAAGTGCTGGACAGAAATAGTCCCTGAAGACAGCACCACTAGAGAGTAATAGCAAACTGCTTATCTGGGAGCAAATGAATGGAAAAAACCTGAAGTGTGCAATGTGTCCCTACTAAAATCACAGATACTTTCAGCTGAGCTTTCAGATGAAAGTATTTTCTAATTTCATTAGAAGTTCAATTGCTTTCGAATCAAACAATAAGACAGTTATATTCATTGTCATCAATTTAGCCCCCTTTCACTATGATATTTTTTTCTAAATGTTGAAAGTAAATTTACAAAAATCTGTTGGGAGACTTCCTTTTTGAGAGCTGTGCATCCATACTGTACATACAGTCTTGCACTCTACTTAACATTCCTCACACTCGACATCTTCCCAGCCTGTCCAAATATCACTAGCTGGTGCTTACAGGCTCCCAAGCTGCCCTGCAGGGTGAAAGCCCATGGGAATGTAGGTTATGGTGAGAGGCTAACAGCCAGACACCTCCCAGAGCAGGCAGCCTAGAGGGACAAGGAGGGGGTACTGTCAGCAGAGGTGGCAGTAAGGAACTTGAGGCTGGTACCTTGCTGGAGGGAATGGGAAGACTTGGTGACTTGCTGGGGAGAAAAAATCCTGACAGGAACATCAAGATGGAAAAGATTTAGCTTGAAAGAATAGGGAAATATGCAAAAGGCTACAAACTAGCAGGAGAATATAAGGAAAAGTCAGGCTCTTCTCTTGGTTTTAGCGCAAGCCTTTTGATAGCCCCCACACAAAAGTCTTCATGACATATTGACATTGCTATTGGAAGCAATTGCAATCCACCTGAATGGAAGAAATTAATCTATCTGCTCTATTGATTCCTCTGAAACCTCTCCCTACACTCCCACAAGGACACAGCAACTCTCCTGCAAGTGCAGCTCATGGGGAGGGACAAGGAACAGCACTGCAATAAAAACATAAAGTGATGTTCACAGAGATAACCCTGCATGACTGCAAAATTAGTGGTGATGTGATGATGTAAGTGCTGTTTATCAGCAAGGAGCTGTCAGTGTGGTTAACAGGGGCTTTCAGGCTGAGCATTAATCACATGGGCTTAACTGAGAAGTTCTCCTGGTGCTGCTGTACATTTGAGATGCATTGGTTGCATTGGCTGGGGATTGTAAGTCTTCAAAAGTGTTAGTGAAAAGCTCTCTGCTACTCTCCTCTCGAGTTGCACAGTGCATAGACCTCCCCTTCCTACTGTACCTGCAGCCATCCCCTCATGGAAGCTGTCCATCTAGCACAGCCAAGAATCCTGTTCTCACTTGCCCTGTAACTCACTCATAAATACCTGCAAAATTCTCTGGTTAATCACCTGCAAAATTTTCCCCTGTGATACCTGTAAAATACTAGTCACAAAGGTGAAGTAGCCCATGTCTTTAGTGGTGCCTGCCATACTGATCAGCATTTACTGTTTGCTTGTGCCCTTCCTATCTGTTGACTAAATGGCTCTTATCTTCATACATAAATATTAAATTCTTTGGTATAGTTGTAATACAGTAAGCACAATAAATAGCAGTAATGTTAACTACTGTATTTAATAGTAAGACTCTTGATGACCATTTATATTGCTATTACAGTTTTCTGATTTGTGTCACAGCTTTGGTTATATAGATTGATTTTTTGTTTTCAGTAGTTGTTCACATGATCAAATAGATACATTTTAAATTTCCCCTCTTCTCGGTTCTGGACTTTTAAATCTATATAGGCACTCAGGTCTCAGTACCTTTATCTCCATTTCTATATTTAGTGTATCTTCCTCACTTATCCTCCTTCCATTCTCATTTTCATGTCTTCCTTTCATGGTGATTCTCAGACCTGAAACTGCTCTCTCCCTCCACTGATGTTGTTTTGCAGGAAGCCCTCTCTGCTAGATGGAACAGAAAAATTATATTGAAAGACAAAATATTTCAGAATTAAACCCTGAAAATATTTCAGGCTGTACATCTGATATTTGACTGTCACAGACTTATTAAGTACCAGGTTGGAAGGGATCTTAAGGATAAACTGGTCCAATCTTTCCTGGCAAAAGCTTAGTCAAGACAAGATGGCTCTGCCCTCTGTTCAGCTGAATCTTAGAAGCATCCAGTGTTGGGAAAGGTGTCCAGTGTTGGGGAAGAATCAAAATTTGAGTAATACAGAACATGTATACATGACCACAATGTGGTACATAGAACTGACTTGATAACAGATTAGAAAGATCCCATAATACAGTGCTTTTGCAGAGAGAGTCCCCCCCATCTGCTACACCTCAGCTAACAAATCCTGTGTCTCAGCTTCATACGAGCTTGGACAGATTGTTTCCCTTTCCAGACCAACCACCACTCACACCTTGTTGTCTCCACTTCTTCACTGGTGCAGTACAGACAGCCATAGTTAGTCTGAGGCAGGTCTCCATCCTGTGTAGTCTTAGGTATGCATTTACCTGGCTATAAAGGATATGCAATGTCTTTTCTCTCCTAATTTTACTGTGGTCATGTGTTTGAAAGCTCTTAATTCTGAAGTGGTGTGATTATGTGACAGTTCCAATTTTCATTTGAAGAAAAACTCTTCAAAATTTAAAGAAGTATGTTCAAAAAATCTGAATTCATAGAGAGAGGAAACCACCTTTTCTCATTTTTAACTTTTTCCTGATTTTTCAGCCATTCTAACAATTTTGGCATATTCTGCTCTAGATGATTTGCAATTGGAATTAGCTCTACTAAAACTCTTCATTGACTTGAACCAGACTGAATTTTTAATTTGTAAGCTCATGACAAAGATCACACTTTTTCACACATTCTGACATACGCATAAATTTAAAAAGTGCATCAACATTAAATTCTCAAGAAATGTTATAGCTTCTTCTGTTTTCTTCTAACCAAGCCACCACACAATTTTGAAATTGGAAATGACAAGTTGTTTTATGAAGATAATCATTATTTCACCTGAAAAAAGACTATTTTTAGAAATTCATAAAGAATAGCTATCTTTCTGCTAGAGTTTTTAAGCTTTATGCACACTGTGGTTTCAACAGGGACTACAAGTGCCAAAATGCCACAAAAAAGACTATTTCCTCAATACTTTCAGCTTAGTGAGAGACAGAAAGTGCTGGAAATTTTATAAAAAGAGAAGTCATAGTGACAATTACCACTCAGCTTTTAGATCAAAAAAGCTGATTAAGCACTGGAGGTTTTGGGAAGATTTTCAAACAGAATTTTGATAAATAATCAGAATTTTGCTGATAAACTTCATAAACTTATTAAATATTGTCTTACATGTGATCAGTTTTAATATTCAGGTGGGCTTCATATATATTTAGAAAGAGATAGCCTAAAGCTTAAACCTGCCTCAACCCAGCCATTGCTGTTGGGTAAATATGAAAATACAGAGAATGTGTATGTTGAAGACTGAACCCTGCCATTGTTCAGGTTAGCTCTTCATTGTTCATCTTATTAAGAAGTTTCTAGAGTTACAAAGGAGAGTGCCAGCAATTTGAGATATTTTCCAGGCAGGGCAGGAGCTCTAGGCTCTGCCTGTAGCTCTTGAGGGGGCAGAGGCTGCCAGAGTGGTCAGGCTTCACTCTGTCTGCTGTAGCATAGGACCTAGGCATCTGCATTCTAGGCCAGCTTGCAAAGAAGCAGCCTGTAACACCAGAACAATTCCTCTGCAGAGCCTTGGGATGGAAGAAAAGCACGTACTAGAAGCAGTGGAGGATGAGGGTTAGATGTCAAATGACTAAAATTTCCCAATTTTCTGTTATTTCTCTCTACAAGTTGTTTTAGGTTCACTGATGTCTTGAAGCAGGAGCAACAATGAATGTCAGGAAGACTTTCTTCATGTCTCAGGAACAACGACTGGAATATATTTGAGACATTTGGTCATTCCTTTACCTTGGCCCTGATCATATCTGAATATTCAAAAATGCACATGAGGAGGTTTTCATGCAGTAACTCTGATCAGAGTTTTTGGATTTGCAATGCACAAGTTACTCATGTAAGGCATGCAATGCACAGTGAATATGAGATAACCTCCTCCTTGTCAAAGATAAGGTGTGAACTTACTGATGCTTTTCGGAAGTGGAGTAAATTACTTCACACATTGCTAGCTAAGAGAATTTGCAAAAGGAGCTAGTGTGGAGTAGTTTATGAGCTTGAATTCACACTTCATTTTTTTTTTCATTATGGTAACTTTTAATGTAGAGAAGCATTCAGTCATCTTAGTTCAAAAAGTGACCAGAGTTCTAAAAAAATGCAATGTAATATTCTTGTGTTTTCTGAGATGTCACTTCTCCATAAGCTGAATTATACACTTTTCAGTTCGTTATGATTTCAAGGATAATGGTATGAGATATTTTCCTTGAAAAATAAATATAGTGTTAACATGGGCTATTGAAATGTTATAGACAGCTGAAGTAAGAAGAAATTCTAGGAAATTAGTATACTAATTAGCATATTAATCGTACTGAAGGTCTTATGTAACTTCTTATAGTTTAGGTCTGGCATCTTGCCTTACTTAATACGTTCAAAACCAAGGGAATCCTGCTTCCTGTAAAGCTGGAACTTCTGAATCCAGACCTCTTTGGCACATGAGGAAGAACCCATCAAAAGAAGCACTTCCCACCAAATCCTGTCGTCATTCCAGATGCACAAAGACTTTTAAAAGCAAGAATCTTGCTCAGGGGTTTATGCAGTCTGGTTTTGACACTCTCCAAGGATAGCAACTGCATAAAATCATCTGCAAAGAAGCAGACTTTTAGCCATATTTTTAATTGTTTTGTTCAAATTCACACTTCATTTAAAATGTTAATGGAGGTGGAGTGCTAGTGAACATGTCAACCTTTTTAAAATGTGCTGAATCACAGGAAAAGTGAGGATGCTTACTTATAGAAGATGTCCTGGGCTAGAAAGCTTGAGTAATATTAAACTAAGTAAAACCAGATTCCTTCAGAGTCCTCACAGGATCAACAACATCACTTTCCACAAGGTCCTAATACAAAGCATTTTATGCAAAATTCTAGGCATTTCAACCTAGTAATAACCTATATGTAAAAACTAATTTCTATGATCCCAGACTCTGGTTAAAGATAAAAGGTCAGTCAGTTGGATAGAGTTTAGTGACTGTAAACAGAAAATGAGGAAAAAAAACAGTAAAAAATAATACCTTGAATTTGCTTCTTTCAATTTCAGTGCTCTATTAGACTGCTTTAGGTATTAGTTCATTTAAATATCCCATACAGCACAATTTTAGGTGTTTAACTGAATATTGATCAACCAGTATTCTTCTTAAAAGACATTCTTTGCGAGTTCAGCTTTGTTACTTGATACCTGATTTTCCAAAATGCTGAGAACTTGCAGCTCCCAGTGGCTTCATTCTCACAGTAACCACAGTTACCCAGGAAATCAGTTCAGAGCACACTTGTACTCACTTGGCACGACCTCAGTTTTCAGTGGAAAACTATACATTTTGAAGACTGGGGCATTTTTTATTTTGCTACACCTTCAGCTAAGAAGTGTCTATTTTTCCACAGCAGATGCTGGATCCCTGTACTCTTAAGCTGCCAGGATCCCAGATTCTGTTTCCAAGCTCATCTATTTAAAGAGTGAGGATTGCCATGCTGGAAAGTACCTTAAAAATAGGGGTCTGGTGCAGGGCCTAGACCCAGCTCCCTACTTATTCCATTCTTATGCCAATAGAAAGGAAAAATAAATTATGAACAGATGCTTGCTTCTGCCCTGCTCTGGATTCTGGCCAGACAGACTATCTGAAAAGGTGTAATACAAGCAGCTGCTGCTTTCTAAAGGTACAGATATTTATTCACAGGAACAAGAGAACTGAGATGAAAAAGGTAAAAGAATTAGGACTCTGAAAAGTACAATTTCTTAGAGCTGCCAACAAGGTGACACAGCTTTCCACTTCTCCATATGCAGAGGCACCTTCTATAAATCCATACTTGTGCTACATAATCTGAGGCACTTGGACAAATCAGGCTAATGCAGAGTTCCTTGTTTCAGTGACTCTGCAGAGCACAACTGGAGATTAGGAAAATAATTATTCACTACAAAAAAGAGTGCATATGACATTAATCGAGATTATAAAAAGCTAACTACATCTGGGGCTAAAAAATTGTGCTATCCCAAATTCTCATTAATAGCATCCAATTACTGTCTGTGGTTATGTAACTGTTCATCTCACTATGTGGCCACTTACTGCTGGAGTCTGCTGCTGCTCCGCATAAATTGCACAGAGCACAGTGTGTAAAGGCATCAATGGCATTTACTTTGCATTTTGCAGTACAAAGATAAACAAAAATATATTCTGAAACAAAATTGCAAGTTGCAGGGAGAGGTCATTCCAAATAAATTTTTGAAATTCTTTATTTTTTTAAATTATTTCAGTTGCAGAGGGGTTGGGAATTTTGGTTGGTTGGTTTGGGGTTTTTGTAGAAAAAATATATGATCATTATGGGGTATAAAACAAAGTAAATGTTTTCTGTTTCAAATATGCAGTAAAAACTAGTACACTATCACATAAAACAAACCATTAATTTTAGAGGGTTTATTCCCCTGAATGCTATACAAATATTTCAGATCTCAAAGTGCACATCATTAGAATAGGGGAACTTTTCCTGAGCAGTCTGCATTTGGGCACTGACCAAATAAAATGTCAATGAGCCTCTACTGATAAGAACAAGCAGAGATAAAGTGGACAGAAAAATCTGTGTCAGTAAATACTGCAAACAACAATCATAGCAGGTCAGGCAATTATCACAAGAAGAAAAAGTACTGATAAGTCCAGCAAATAAAATGTGATCCCCTCATAAACCACGAACATCGGAGAGAATGACAGCAGACTAAAGCTGGGGTTCACAGGACATTAACCTTTCTGAATGGAGGGCTGACTATTGCTTTGGAACCAAATCCAACAACCAATCTGTTTGTACAGCAAATTACCTATTTCCTTTGTAGAAGGGAAAACTGTTTGAGTAGTAAAGCTGCTGTGAGAACCAAGGAAACAAAATCAATGAGCCAAAACATGAGGGAACGGTTGCAAACTGAAACAATGAACAAAAGAGTTATGAAAGATAAAAGCCAAAGACTGAAGCAGCAGAAGAAAAAAAGAAAAGGCTGTAATGATTTCTGAGAGGATGGGTTTTCATTTTAATGGCAAGATTTCATTGACCTCTGCTGAAGTCAGATCAGGATTCTTAAGATGAGAACAAAAATGGCTGAGAAAGGACAAAAAGCAGAACAAGCAGTGAAAGGATTCAGTGTGAAAAAAATCCAACTAATTCTAACTCTTCCCCCATTATAAACATAATTTCTGCCTCTGTTTGAATGGAGATTTCAATTTTCTGCTATCAACTAAAAAATAATAATTTAGCAAGAAGTCACCACAGGGGTTATTTGCCATTAAGAACAAAACCTTCAACAACTTATTCTCACAATAATAACATTTTTTAATCTTCAGCATATTACCTGGGGTCTGAAAGTAAACAGCTGATCCTCAGCTCCTTTGGAAGTGCCTGCAAAATTCCCTTTCTAGAATGTAGTGCATAAGGTATTCCTAAGGAAATAGAAATTACACTATAATGGTGGTATCTGCTGGTATTGAGCTTAACTTCTGAAATTTTCTACATACGGAAAAAATGCCTCCTGCTTTATATAAATGAGCATATATCATGAGTTACAATATGAGTTGACAGATATAATCATGAGTTGACAGATAGTCAAACTTATATCTAGAAATAACCCAGACACCCTATTTTATTCAAGATTATTTTCAAGATTTATTTAAACTAGCCCTGACAAGTTTTCTGGGAAAAAAGCAGTATTGTAAAATCAGAATTCAGCCTTGTAAGTTAGCTAATATTCTGCTCTATCCAGCAGAGCCCCAGTGCATAAGTCTAACATCAGATATTCAATATGTTTCTTTCAAAACACATTAGCTTAACAAGGATCTATGTTATAAGCCATATTAATCATGTATTTGCAAACAACAGCTTTTATCAACATTGATTATTTTCTTGATAGAATTACAAAACCAATAGGCAAAAGTTAGACAGTAGATGCAATATATTTAAATTTATAATGTATTCATATTTAATTTTTAAAATTAAACTTGAAAGAGTGGCTTACATGAAAGCATTTTGACAGATTAAAATCATAACTGAGGGGTATCAATATGTGTAAATGCATCAGAATAGTACATAAGAAAAGGGAGAAATCCTTGAGGACAGGTATTTGTGACAAAACTGAATAACAATTCAAACATAAATATTTAGTGTGATATAAGGACAAATTAAACGGGCGCATGTTGTTCAATTTCTTAAGCAATGTTGAAACTCAATGCTAGATAGATGTACAGAGTACAAAACAAGAACTGCCCCAGAAAAAGCTCTGTACTATGATTAAAGGCTCAAAAAAGAAATAACGAATGTGTAACTAAAATGTTCAGGGAAAGAAATAAATGCAGAGCAGAAATTAAAAGGAAAAGAACGAGACTGTTTCTCATATTAATTTCCCCCAAGCCTTACAGATAACTTCTAGAAATCTAAGCTATTTCCAGAGGAAAAGTAAAATAAATATGGGTAAGGATATAGACTCACATGAGTGCAGAGACTGACCACATGGGTATCAAATATACATTTTGAATACCTGAAACTAATAACAGACCCCCAAATCCAATATTGCATCCCTTAACTTCTGCACTTAATCAGGTCAGGAAGATTTGTAGATGCTTCATCCGGAACACTGCAGGCTACAGCATGGCAGGGCCTCCGTGGCCAGAGCCCCTGGCACTCCTGTCATGGGGGCAGCACAGGTGCAGCCAAAGGTTTTCTCCTTTTTCTCAAAAATGCACCTAAAGGCATGAATAGTGGTAAAAGCACTTTCCTTTGAGACAGAGTCTGTGTGTTTAATGCTTTCTGAGGAAGAAACTGAACTCAGATTCTAATTTGGAGCTGGTGAACTCTAGAATATGATAGAAAAGGTGAACAGCATTGTCATTTTCTCCATTAACTTAAAGAAAGGAAGACCACAGAAAAATGCAGCATGTTTCTGCAGATATGCTTTTGGCACACTGCAAAGAAACTTCTTAGGTTAAGTCTCAGAGTCAATTAAGTGAAGGAATGTCTGCTTCTGGGGTTCCAGCCATATTTAGAAGGAAAATAAATAATAAATTGGCTACATAGACATCATCTGCTCTGCACATCTACAGAAGCACCAGCCTATATGCTTAGGAATTTTAAGGCAGAACAGGGAGCTCCTTATTGAATTTCAGGCTTCACAAATGTTAAATAGTGACTGAATTGATTTAGATAATTTTTATCTACTCAGCTGTTGTCTTAGGTGCCTAAATCCTTTCTTGGAACTGGACCAGGAGAGAACAGAGCATTGTGCTGTTAAGTGCTCTGCTTTTAGAGAAAATCAATGCCAATCTACCATATTTTCATTTAGAAGATCCTCCCCCAGCATTTGTATAGCTTACCATTATACAACTAATTGGACACATTATAAATGCCTAAAGATATTGAAGGGCCTTAACAAGGAGGAAAATGCAATTATTTAATTTAGTAGAAGAGTATGAAAGTCAGAAAAAAATTCATGTATGTAGGAACTATTGAGAATTTATTGTATTCAGATGAGGAACTACTATGGGCTTATAAAAATGGCAGAAACTTCACCATTTCTGGTGAAGAGAATAAACATATCACTAATAAGTAGAAGGAATATGATATTGCTAAGCAGCTAATGTTGTGTGTCATCTCTTCCTCTTAATGATGTGACCTGATGAAATCAGCTCTCTTTTCCATTTTGAATATGTGATTTTGAAGCAATTAGTGATTATCAGAGAAACCTGTGGGAACATGACCTGTCATGGGGCTGCTATTTTCTTGCCAACAACTTCAGAATTATCAGGTTTTACTCATTTGATCCAGGATGGTAAATCCCTGCCTGGGACTTTCTGAAGATAATATTTTTCTCAGAAGCAAATAAAGTAATGAACATAGAACTAGGTGAAGTAACACTTTTCATAAGAGTGATAAAGCCACAAAATCAATAGCACAAATGCTTTAAAAGAGAACATCCATTATCCTCTCTTAAGATCCAAGGGAGAGGAAATGTTGATCTCCATTGTTCTTCAGATATGTTTCTCCATACTTTAGGAACATTTTACAATACAAAAGGTTGACCAACAAGAACTAAACTCTCAGCACTGATCTTTGCTCAGAAGGTAAGGATCAGAGCCACACATCATGAAAAGCAAATCACTGAAGTCTGGTCCTCTATGGAATCTCATTTTCCTTATTTCTGTGTAATGATTGGCTTGGCCCCAAAAGCCAACCGTATTCTGGTCTGCATCCAAAGCAGCATGAGCACTAGGACAAGGGAAGTGATTCTGCCCCTCTAATCTGCTCTGGTGAGACCCCACCTGTATCCCTGCATCCAGCTCTGGGGTCCCTAACAAAAGGACACAGACATTTTCTTGTTGGAGCAAGTTCAGAGGAGGTCATGATGATGAGTAGGGCTCTAGAACACCTCTCCTGTGAAAACAGGCTGAGAGAGTTGGGATTTTTCAGCCTGGAGAAGTCTCTGGGCGGATCTTATTCCCCTTCCAATACCTGAAGGGAGCCTACAAGAAAGATGGAGAGGGACTTTTGTCAAGGACATGTGATAATAGGACAAGGGAGAATGAGTTTAAGCTGAAGGAGGGTAAGTTTTGGTTAGACATTGGGAAGGAATATCATGGAGATACAGTCTTTTCTTCAGGGTAACTTCTTTGGTTAAGGGACGTATTCACTGGCCAGTTTGTCCAGGAAAGCACACAACTTTTCAAAAAACTATATTCATATATTTCAGTATAAATAGTAAAAAAAAAAAAAAAAAAAAAAAAAAAAAAAAAAAAATTAAAAAACCACATAATTGGCAGGGATTAGTCACAAACTTGGATAAGCTATTTCACCCAAAATACACACCTTAACAAATAATACTAAAAAAAACCCCAACAAAACCAAACCAATTTTAGAAGTTATTCCTGTTATTAATATTTTTCCAATTCACATTTTTACTACATTTTCTTCAACACACTTCCTATAAAATTTTTCCTTATTAAAGCCTTATCCTTTTACTGAAATACACGGATTTTTATAAAATGAAAAATGTGAGATCCATATTGATAAAATATAAAATGGAAAGAAAAATGGGAAATGGGTCAATCTTGAACTCTATTAAATGGAAAGAGCTTTAAAATTTTAGAACACTAGATGTATTTTGACAGGTAAATGTAGTTAAACATATCAATAGTGAAAAGTCCACTGTGTAGACTTCCAAAAAGATTAGCAAACAAAATAAACAATAACCTTATTTTCCTCTTAATTTCTTTTGTTTTTAGCCAAACTTACTTTTTCTTGCATCCTGAGTTAGTAGTTTTGAATGCTTAGAGATGGTCAAGCTGTAGTCAGTTTGCATTTAAGTTGTAGAGTGCACTGTGAGTCTGATAATAAATTATTTAAATGAAAATGGCTTCCATTTCCAGGAGATCTTAGGAATCTGGTGAATATAAACTTACACAGGAGCATTTTAAAATCTCTATTTATTCACATCAAAGGCTTTGAAAACATTGACTAAGAGTCAAAATGTTGATTCTCTGTCCTTCTATATCTATTCTATTAATGGTTTACTAAGCAGTGTAAAGGAAGGGATTTCCTTTTTTAGAGCCCACTCAAACACATCAGAATATCTTCCTGAAAGCAATACACATTCACTTTCAAACAGAGAATATTTCTCTTAGAAGTTACTTTAATAATTGTCCTAGTAATTACCGAGCTTTTAGGAAAACATATTCAAATAATCTCCAGGGTTCACACAGTCTTTTTAACAAGGATACCTGGATGCCTCCTTATTTTTAAATACTTTTATTTTACTAAGAGGAAATAGAGCCTCACAGAAACATTTGGCTTCATTGGCTGCAGAGTGCCAAGTGCACTTCTGTCAAATCCAAGCCAACATCTTAAAAGGCCAGGACAAAGCTGCAATGCTAGTGTGAGGAAGCACAGCAACACAGCCACTCTCCTCACATTCTACGTTGTGTGCCCTGTTGGTAAACTTTAGGTATGAGGGGCTGCATCTTACTCACCCATGCCACACCATCTTTCTCCTCCTGAAGGCAGGGGTTATCCTAAGCAATGTCCTGCTCTGTAGAGGCAAAAGAGCTTTTGACACAAAGGTGACAGACAAACCTCACAGTAAATACACGAGGTACATATAAAGGAATTAACTCAGCCTGCTTCTTGTCTCCATAGCATTTCTTTTTCAGTAATAACAGGAGGAGGACTGAGATCCATGCCTACAGTGTTGCTTTCTGTTCTGCCATGCTATTCAGAAATAACAATTTCCCAACAAAATATTAGATGGCAAAGTCCTGGTACAGCTAACTTTATATCATCCCTCCTTCATTCTTAAAATACAATAAAATAGAGCAAGCTTGTTATGAACTATCAGAACGTGCATGGCTGCAGAACCTCTGCTCGGGTACTTCTGTGCTCAGAGGCCCAGGGCAGTTGGAGTTAGAACAGTCCCAGGCAATAAAAACATAAACTTCCACCAGGAGAACAATTTCTGTCTTCTAGAGGACTGTTGTCATCAAAAGCACACAACACGTTCAACTTCATTGCTGAATAAAAGTGATGTCTAATCAGTTTTGCATGTATTGCACAAATTTACATGATCTCTGGCAAATCTTAGGGCTTTCTGTTCACTTTATCATCATACATCTCATGACATATAAAACATACATTATTTGAATTAGTGCCCTATGGAGAGTCACTCACAGGCTGCTTTAGATTAAAACCCAAACATTTGGAGTTTACACCTGTATGCATGTTTTTATTTTTGTTTTCAAGGCTACATGCAGTTAATTCTATATTAGTTATAACCAAGACCACTGAATGATTATTCATTATCTTCCAGAACTAGTCAAATAAAAAGTTTCTATTGTTATAATCAGTAATTATACACCACATCAATCACCAAGCAAACTATTCAACATTTGTCCCTATTCATAAATTTTCCGTACATAATAATTACCAAACAAAAAAAGGATCAAGATCTGTACTGAAAATCTCAGATAAATAATACATAAATATTTATTAACCAATTCTACTACCTGTCATGTCTCCAAGCAGATCTTAAGTATTCCCCTAACTCTTTTCCTAAGCAAATTAATATCTGATTACACACTTTTTTGTGTGTGTATGCCAGGGTAACATGATTTTAACCTCACTTTCTTACCTGTGGTCAGGCACCAGTTCAGAGCAAATGATGTCTAGTCACAAGTCTTTATCGTCATCCAAATAAAGTTTCTCCAACCATGACCAAAGAGTATTTTTTGTTCTTTCCTTAGTTCTCTTCCAGCTTCATTCAGATTAAAAATACTGTTGTCTATATACCTTGTAAGGTAAAGCAGAATGGCAGAAAATGCCCAATCTGTTTAATTAGTTTCTGTCTGATGAGTTATTCACTTTCTCTGCTCAAAAGTATTTAAATGTGTTTTCTTGTAAATAGGTATCTTATATGCTGATCTTTAAAAGAATATCCTAAAATCTATTTCCAAGTCTAAGACAATCAGGGCTGGGTCGAGTTAGTTAGCTCAGGATATTTCCAACTCCTAATCTTGGCAGCATCGCTTTGCCCTATTGGAGTGATACAGGCAGAAAGGCTTCATCATTTCCCATAAATACATAGGTATTTTTATTCCTTCTAAAAGAATATGAAACCTTCTTTTTTAAGTAATTGGGAAAAGAAACAAGTGTTTCTAGTTCTAACACTTGCCCTTAGCAGCTACAGCAACTCAGAGAAACAGGAGGAATAAAAGTGTCTAAGTGATTAGACATTTCCTGTTTCTGAAATGCAGCAGAGGGGACTCTCTGCTGGGCTGGTAATAGCAGGGTTCCCCCAGTGCCTTACTCAGATTTCTTTCATCGTTATTTTAAGCATACATAATTTGGGGTTCCTGCTAAAAAAGAAAGTTTTGTCCTCTACCAATTCTTTTTCTAGGTTGATTTCAACCTGAACTGTGAGTACATGAACACTTGCTCTGGCATACGGGAGTAGGCGGCACAGGAGCAAAACGAGAAGACAGAGATGGGAAAGGATGGACTTTTTGGAAACATATATAATTAGTGCCAGCTTCTGAAGGTGTGATGTTAAAGTCAGCACTCCAAGACAGTGGTGCTCTGGAATCATCTCTCTTAGAACTACTAGGTAAGATGTAAACAAACTCAATAACTGAGATTTATTTAGCTATCACAATAAAGAAATACCTCTGGTGATTTATGTAGAATAAGGCACTTAAGTCCTGTTAGTAATTCCAAAATCTGATGGCCATGCAAAAAGTCTAAACTTGTTTTGCCTTAATCAAAAACTGGATATTATGATGAGACTGTTCTAATGATCTAAGTGAAATCACTTGTAGAATCATATAATCATTAAGTTTGAAAAAACCTGTGAGATCTTTGAGGCCAAACAACACAGAAACTGCTGTGTTTCAGTGTCAATACAGTCACAGATTTCTATCTTCTGATGCTTTATAGGGGGAGTGTATTCCTATGTATTTTAGTCCACCAACTTGTTTTAGTGTTTTTCTTAAGGTCAACATGAGCTTTCATGTGGTCATATTTCCCAAGTTTTATTTTTCAATAAAAATTAAAGAATTTAGCCAGATATCTGAATAACACAAAATGGTACAGCCCAGATGAAATCAGCACATTTCTGATCTTTTATTCCAGAGACAGATGCACTTTATAAAAATATTCTTTAAGTATCTTGTGACACTTAGGGATGTAACTAAAAAAGAAATAGATTTTCCATCAAATTGAGGGGCCATAGAAGAGAAAAAAGCATGAATAATACTTATAATCCCTTCATATCCTTAATTGGTCACAATTTTCAATTAATGTTTTTATTCTTGGATGTTTCAGTGATATTTACACCACTGAATAACACTGAATTGCTCAGAACTTATGCCAAGCTGATACAAAATGTCATTAATTTGCTTACCTGACTATGTACATGAGGTTCCTTCTGGCAATTTTTATTCTTTTTTTTTTCCCCATAATCTTTGCATGTATTCAGGGAATTAACTTTTTGTCAATTGTTATCCATTGTTTCTAGGCTTCCTCTGTGGGAAACAGTCAAGTTTAGATTTCACTTACTCAATTGCCTCATTTTGTGATCAAAGTTGAAGCTTATTTATTTTGCCTATATTTTTAACCTAAAGCTAGCTAATATTTAACTCTACAGGTCAGGTAAAACTTTCCTTTTTAATGTTGTCTCACTATGACAAAGTTCAGATGATAATTAGGGAATAGGCATTTATAAGGAGTGTCATATTTATAGTCCACTTTGCAATTTACATAGTATTTTCATAATGGTTGGCATGATTTAACTGGCAGCTCTTTGTGAACTCATAGTTACCTGACTGAAATTGAGTATTTGATTCGTTTCTTTAAAAATAAAGCATGATTGATGCCACAGAATATTTTCATAGATACAATGCTACTCTTTATCTAAAAATGTGTAACCATGCCTTTCCAAATTTTTGCCTATTTAAATACCAAATTATTTCTTTATTCGGCAATAAATTTTAAACAAGAAAAATAACTATTTTCTAGTTTTCTCTATGATAATGTGAATCAAGAACCAAAGCAGTACTAACATAAAGAGAAGAAATTTGGGTCATACATAAATATACAGCAACAAGTATCTGAAAAATTTAATTTATGTTCATCCAAGTAAATAGTAGAAATAATCTGGCTATCCCTATCAGCTTTCTGGGGTTTTTTTTTTCCATTGGCAGTTTATACAACGAAAATAATGACATTTAATCAAAAATGTACACACCCTATAGAGCCACACCCTTTTTCTTGCTGCCATTTCACAGAATCACAGAATATGCTGACTTTGAAGGGACCCCCATGGATCATTGATTTGTACTCCCTGTCCTGCACAGCACCATTCCCAACACTGACACCATGTGCCTGAGAGCATTGTCCAGTGCTTCCTGAACTCTGTCAGGCTTGGTGCTGCGGCCACTTCCCTGGGGAGCTGTTCCAGTGTCCAGCCACGCTCTGGGTGAAGAACCTGAGCCTGTTCTAGGCAAGATATCAGAAATAGTGTAGCCATCAGGACTACGGCAGTGACTGTCCCTCTGTACTCAGAACTGGTGAGGCCACACCTTCAATCCTCTGCCAGTTTTAGGCCCCTCTCTCCTAGAAAGACACTGAGATGCTGGAGCTTGTCCAGAAAAAGTCAACAAAGCTGGTGAAGAGTCTGGAGCACAAGCCTCATGAGGTACAGCTGAGAGAGCTGGAATTGTTAAGCCTGCAAAAAAATATAGACTTGAGGGGCCTCATTGTTCTCTGCAACTCCCTGGAAGGAGGTTGTACCAAGGTGGGGGTCAGCCTCTTCTCCTGGGTAACCAACGATAGGAAAAGAGGAAATGGACACAAGTTGCTCCAGAAGAGGTTACAATTCGATATTGGGAAAAATTTCTTCACTGAAGAAATTGTCAGGCATTGGAATGGGCTGGCAAGGGATGTAGCTGAGTCACCATCCCTGGTGGCATTTAAAGGACATGTGGTCGTACCACTTAAAGACATGATTTAGGGGTGAACTTGGCAGGTTAACATCTGGACTCCATAATCTTAAAGGATTTTGTTTCCAAACTAAACAATTCTATGATTTTAAGATTAATTTAAAATCAAATTCTTCACTTATGCTATTTATTCATTCCTATTTCTTTCTAATGCCTTTGGTTGGTGACTAACTAAATTGGCAATGGCCTTGCTTTAAAGTGTAGGTCTTAAGTACTTCATTTCAAAGTGCTAAATTATCACTGCTTGGTTTCTTTTCAGATTCCTGGGTACGTGCCTCTTAAAAATGTAAACACCCAGCAGACATGATGTAAACATGCAAAGATTTTATTCAACACACTGTTTGGGATTCCTCTCACATTAGCAAGGACAATGCAGATAACTACCAGCTCCAGGTGTTTAGATCTATTAAAATTTGTAACACATATGCAGGAAAACTATGTCTCTCTTTAAATAAACATTTTCTATTAGAGATTTCTTACCCAGACTTGCATAACACATTTATTTCCCTGGGTCATTTTCCATTTTACAGCAAATAGGTTATAGACAGAACATAGCAATCTGACAGCAGCTTTTCCCTCCATCGATAGCATTTCTATTTAAAGATGAGGATTCAAAATCAGTATTGAAGGTACATGCTCCCTTTTCTAAAGGGAGTCAGTTTACCTGTACATAATTCATCACTTCTGTTAGTTTAGTAAGACTAGGTTTAAAAATCAAGGAAAACCTGGCACTAAGTATTTTAATTTAAATGGCCATTGGTCTGCAGGTATGAGTCCATATCTTCACCTAAAGCCAGCCCTATTCTCTGACCATATTACTTGTCTACAGGAATGCTGTTGGCTCCAGCACTGCTGGTTTAACTGGTATCCAAAGAGAGGGTCATCCCCACTGTACCTTGAGAATACAAGGATCTTCCACTACATTATTACATTCCACTTTCTTATTCTCCCATTTTGTCCTTGTGTTCTCTAATTTAAAAAAAAAAAAAAAAAAGAGCTCAGTAAACTGGTTAACAGGTATGGCCACATAGATAACAGTACGACAACAAATTAATCAAGCATGAGCTAGTATCAAATTCAGAAAATGAAGGGAACTTTTACAAGAAAGTAAATTTTCATCCAGTGAAATTAAAGAAAGAGTATATGAATCCCAAAAAGCTACCATCACACCTGGCTAATGCTATTATGCAGTTTTCTGCTGCTTCTCAGTGTGAGAATAAAGAAACCTACTACAGTTACTAACTTGTGAAATGGACGCTTACCATAAAATACATATAAAGTGCAATAACTATCATAAAATATGCTGGAGTGCAACTTAATTTCCCTGATAAAACTTCATATTCTACTTCCTGACATTCTTGACTGATTGATTTAAACAATGCAGCCTTCACACTATTTTAAGAGTTAAGCTTAAATGAATAGCCTGGCAGAGTCATGATCCCTGGCCTTCAGTACCTGCCACAGACCTTCCTGGATGATTTCTGATGAACACAGCCCAGAGTAAACACACTCTTGCAGATTGTTTGTTCCTGTGATCATAATTATAGGTACACTGTCTTTCAAGGATTAACTACTGTGTAACTTGCAGATTTTTTTTCTTTCATAACACAGTTAGCTTGGAAGCAAATACAAATATGAAAGTGACATTGTGATCACAGGGACATTGAAGAGCCTTGTGATTCTAGGTCCAAAAGTTGGCAGTATTTTCACAAAAAATACTGTCCTTGAGGCTGACATCTGTATCTAATTATAAGGTTAATAGGTTGGGCTATGAAGGTAGGAGACCACCCCTGCTCCCAATAGCTTACCTATTTCTTTAAAACATTTGTTAAAAGAAAATATCGCAATAGCAGCAAGTGGAACTTATACCTAATTTTTAAGAAAAAAATTTTTAAATAATTTTCAAGTCCTATTACACATTTTAGTGAGCCTTTTACTGGATTCTTTCACTTTTTCCTCCATCTCACTTTAAAGACAGAACTAGAATTCCCTTTGAAGTTTTAATTTTAAAGCTAGAAATGGAATTCAAATGGATTTTGCTTCATTTGCTCAAAACTTAACAAACAGGTATCTAACCCTGGCTACAAAAACCCTGGATAAAACAATCTGGTGCTTAACCTTTAAAAGGCAAAGTTTTTAGAAACTGGGCTGGATATCAGAAATCTCACTTTGTGTAAACTTAGCTGCCTAATTACAGCTGTAGACTGAAAGAAAACATTTTTGCTATCTTTTTATTAACTTGTGTATGCATATGTATAAACCAGTTAATTTCTAATCCCATGGCACCTTTTTTCCCATCAGAGTATCAGGAAACAACTGTTCCCCTTTATGACTCTAATTCTGTGCTATATGGCAGTACTGACTTCAGTGGAATAACCCTTCATTCAGAGAATTCTCTGGAGAGAATGAGTAGAGTATAATTAGATCCCTTAAAATTATTAGAAGTGGGAGAATAAAAACAAGTCTTAAAGTAGCTGTGTTTCCATATTGAAATACTTTAGTAGCAGTAGGTTGCAGGGAAGTTTATTGTCATGTGCTGCCTATGTTTTAGGCATGAGTCTGCTAAAAATGCATATTTGCTAGGGATGTTGTTACTAGGGAAGTGTAAGTTACTAATATATATAAATATATATATATATATATATAAAACAGGATAGTGTTTTAATAAAAAGAATGAGAAAAAATTGGTATCAAAAAATAATGTAAGTACCTCCAATCTAAAACACAGTCTGCAAAATGTTTCATGAACACAAGCTGGAACTGTGCCTCTTAGAATCTGACTGATGCATCAACCAGTGGGAAGAGGGGGAGAGGAGGGACACTCGTCCATGGAAAGTTAAGAGTTCTGGAGAGATCTATAATAGACTAAGACCCCCTAAAAAAAGTATCTATTTCTTCTTCTTTTATAAAACTTCAAGCCCTATAATTTTCTTTTGTTTTACTGAATCACCCTCACAGCAATTTGCCTAATTGAAACAAAGGAAAAAAATCTTCCTTAAAAACTGCATCCCTAGCTACCTTTCAGAAATTTCCTACTGTTGAAGAATATCCTAGGTATACACATCTGTATCCCAGCTATCCAAACAAATAGGAAACACAGCAACTATGCAGAGACATTATATAGCATAGAGAGCAAACTGAAGGTAAAATAAATTGGCTAGCAGTTGTTAAAGATAGCAGATGTCAGGAAAGTCTTTTAATCACTAAACACAGAAGTGATTGATAATTTGTTATTTATCCAGAAATGTAAAGTTTTAAAAACTAATAAGGTGTAAAATACAATTATTGACATAATTGATTATATATAATGCTAGACATTTTTAATTCTATATATATTTTAGGCAAAAATAATTATTATTTTTCCCCATAATCTAACTTCCTCTTGGCTTGAACTAGATGTGCTTTTAGATAGTGATTGTCACATTTCACTATAATGCTCCCATCCTTCCTGAGGTATTTTCACATAGGAAAAGCAGATGGCATTATAGCCAGGGCTCTGCTACCAGATTATCATATGCTATGACCTGTCATCACAGGCCCCCAGCTGGGTAATAATTAGCCTTGACTCCATGCTTCTCAGAAGGCTGATCAATCGCTTTATTATACTATACTAATTAAGAAACCCATTGCCCTTACAGCCAGTCTGATACAGGTGGACCCAATTGGTCCTTCAATCCAAACACCATCACCACTGGCCAATCAAGAAAACACCCTTTGCTAAACAGATCTCCACAACACATTCCACATGTTCACAATAACAGGTGCAGCAAGTGAAGATAAGAATTGTTTATCATTCTTTTCTCTGATCTTCTCACAGCCTTCCCCAGGACAATGCCTGGGAAAGTTGTGCCTTTCTCTCTGTGGCCAGAGAGCTGCTGCCACAATGATCTGTCTCAAGTGTGAACTATTTTGGAAGGATTTCAATGCTCTATAGTTTCTTAGATTCATAAATTGATAAAGTGTTCCAAGACCCACAGCTGTTCAAATTCTTGTGGATTAAAAATACATGCAATCTTTTGGGCTTATCATGTATGTTCTGCCTACTGGTACCTACTGGCTTGTCTGAAATTGACTCGTAAATGTGTGTGTGTTCAAGCAGCAGCAGGTGTAATTCTATTTATATTAAACAGAATATTGATAATTCTTGTTTTCCATTTCCTTTTTTACTTTCAGGAATTCTTTCTGGCAGTAAAATGTTCACTTAGATCAACAGGAGAGACTAAAACATTCAAAACAGAATCCTGAGGTTATTCATGTCTAAAGCAAATGACACAAATGGGACACCAATTTCAGAATCTTCTGGGTGACAAAATGTGGATCCCAAGTTAGTTTATGAGAATTTAGATGAATAAATTCTTCTCTTATAACTATTTATTCTTTTGAACATGACTATTACAATCCAAATTAGTCTGACATGCACACTTTGGCTAATGCTTATCCACACACCCATTTCCTTTGAGCATTGGCTGGTGCACCTGCCTTCACTACTTCTCATGGAAACTGAACAAGAAATAAGTTTGTTTATGGTCTTTTTTTAGAATTCATCATGAGCAGTACATATTTTTTTAACTCTTAGAGAGGAAAGCCAAGTAAAACTGTAGAAAGCAGACAGTTTTCAGTTATTCAAGGTAATAAGATCTGCCTGATACTTGTCATCTGCACGGTGATTCTACTACTCCCTTACAGATCACATTTCATGTACTAACATTTAAACAAAATTAAATCAATCCCCTTGAGTCTTTACTTCTATAGCAGTTATTCAAATTACCCTGTTCACCTGACTACTGAAAAGGCAAACATGTCAGTGCTGAGGATAGAGAGACACAATAAAGAATAAGAGGGAAATCTGGTAACCAAGCAATGTAGTCATGAGCTTCCATCTGTGAGAAGGATCAGCAAAGTTCCTGTGCTATGCCAGCACAGGGGAGCAGTGGAAAAAATTAAAATCTTATCCCTGAACTTAAAGATAGAATTATAGAACTGGAAGTACTTTATGGCAGATTAACAAATATTACTAGAAGACATCGAACTCTCATGAGAGAAAAGCAGTGCTGATGCAAAGGAGCTCTGAGAGTCGGGGGAAATGCTGCTTCGGTCTAGATAGTTAAGAAAGAAGAACAAAGAGTACAAGCAAATGCTCTGGATTTATATTTAATGTTCCATCTGAAAAGGTTTCAGATATCACAGACAAGTATCCTGCTAGAATACATGTGTATGTGTGATGTCTTTTAAAATGTAAATCAATAATGTATCACTTATGGAACATCTCAAGCCTAAGGAATGCTATTCATTCCATTGAGGATTTCAGCTAATGGTAGAAATGGAACCACATGCTTCAGGGAGCCCTATGAGGCCAGCACATAGATATTATAGAGAGAAAGAAGTGGCATGATTAAAACCTCATCTGCATATTCTGGATAATCAGAAACCAAGTCTCAGTATGTCTGAAAATACCAAACATACCATCATGGTATGGTATCATGTACCACATGATAATATGGTTGTGAGCAGCCTCAGAAGGTCCAATGTCCTGCCTAAAACAGTGTCAGGAAAACTGTGAGACCAGGTGATTTAGGGCTTTATGTAGCTCAGTCTTGAGGATGTCTAAGGAAGGGGAATGCATGGCTTTGGGCAATCATTGCGGCTCTGTGAGTTTAGCAGAGAAAGGACTATTGAAGCACTAAATGAGATTATTGTTTTGTCCTGAACTGAAGATTTATTTTGTACCCCTTGCCTCAAAGGATGTATAGCCCTATATTGGGTTACTTGACAAGGTCTGGAAATTGATATTCATTGTCAGGTGAATCACAGCAGTCTTGAGTTTTCAGGTGACAGTATGATGAAATCACTATTTGAGATTATGACAAATTCTCCCCCAGTACAGTCCTCTGACTTGGAATGTTCACTTCCCAAAATGTCAGTATTTCCTGGGAAAAAAAAAAATTTCCTAAGAAAAATTAAAAATGTCTTTAGGAAATATTTTCTCTCAATATTCAATATGACTTTATCAATTTTATTTTTCATGATAAATTGGAATAAAAACAGGCCTATGTTTTCAGCAGTACAGTTCTGTGTCTGAATCTGCCCATGGACCTGTCAGGATGTGAAAGTCTGGAGGCAAGATTGGATAGGCAGTCATCTGAGTAGTGCATTATTGTCCTAACCCAAAACAAAAACATGGTGGATTTAAAATCTTAGATGTGCTTTCTTTCAAGATGTTGACATAGCATATGAGGAACATGAGTAAAAGAATATTTATCTAGCTCAAACAGCATAAAAATTAATATATGTCTATACTGATTTTTTTCAAGTGTTGTGAAATCAGACTTTCAAAATCACCTGTGAGCAGCCTGAATACTGAGATAAAGCACAGTTTCTGAGTGATTGCTTTGGGTGCTACAGCATGTACAGAGGAAGTTCTTCAAAAAGCATATCTGAATAGTTTGGCTATTATATTGTGAAAATAAGTATAAAGTATAAAAATAGTTTAAATTATAATCACCAACCAAATTAGTATCTCTACTGTGATCTAATATGCACCTATCTTAAAAGGATGATAAAAATTAAAATGCAAAATAAATGAGTGTGTTATGATGAGATTATCTTGCTATTTCTGAATATGCATTTTAGCATAGTAGTGGTTTTATTACTCTTTACTGGCAGAAAAGTTAACTTTCACCTGAAATTATTATTCATCCTGCCAAATAAATTTAACTGTATGGAAGACAAGTGCTAGAAAAAGTAGACTGAAAATATATCTTATTTGTATTGCAACCAAATAGATATAATTGTAGAGATCGGAAATACAGGAGAGATTCTTTAAATAAATTCTATCTTAGGCAGCAGCAGACTTTCATAAAACAACATATGTCATTTTATTATCTCTCTCTGTCATCACAGATCATGAGCAAAACTCTCACTTGTCAAATACCTGCCGTTCATATTGGCTTCAGTAGGGTTATTGAATACAGTATTTAGCACTGATGAAAATCTCCCCATTCATTTGCAGCTGTATTGATATAACTCTGGAGATGTTAGCTCCAGACAGGCACCTGGGTTTGTATATTTAGCCTATAGTACATGTATTTTACCTGCACAGACAGCAGATCAGCTCTCATTACTTTTGAGGAGGAAAATGTTGTTTCAGGATATGAGCATCTCTTCAAATGAATATGGACAAATGCCAATTTTTGTCATATAATTAGACATGACCTCATGCTATGGGATTATAAAAGAAGAGTGGAAATATTGGAAAACAAATATGCAAACTGGAAATTTGCAGATTATTTTTGACAGCAATGTGAACAAAAGCACTGATAAGTACACTGTCAGGAAGAATTAGTCTATACAATTCTGGACTCTATACAGTTACAGAGAAATATTATTACTGTGAGAATAATACTGAAAAAATAAATGTGGAAAAATACAGTTGTAGGGAGAAAATATACATGGCAGGTGGAGAAAGCTTCGCCTACAGAACTGAGTGTTAGAATATGCTAATAATAAAATCGTTAATGACTAAGTGAGCACAGTGTAGAAAACTGCAGTTACCTTATTTAGATGAAGTGACTGTGTAAAATATGTTAACAGGATGCAGAAAGAGCAAGGAAGGTATGAAACTCTAAAAATTAACATAGAAACACAATGTACTACTACTGAGATATTTAGGAAAATTAAATTCACCTTCATCAAGACCCTATGGAGTCATTGACACTAAAGTCTCATACTATTTTGGTGGGGTTTATTTCTTATGAATGAAATAGGAATTTATTTGCTCTACTGTGTTCTGGGACATATATCCAAATTTCACAAGCTTACTTCATTCAGACTGAGGTCTACAAGGTCTTTGGGGATATACAACAAGCATCCTTAGGAATAGCAAAAACATTCTCAAGCTGGAATAAACATTTAAAATTGTATTTAAAGTTGATGGAAGTTATTCCCCCCCAAACTGCTTCAATTTATATTTCATTTTGGCTCTAAAGTTCTGTGCATGTTATAATTTCTGGCCAGTTTCAGGTCAGTTTCTGGTCCATTTGTACTTCCATCACCCTGTTCCTTCTATCCCTCTGCTTTTGAGGCTGAAAAGTACAAACAACTGACATAACTAGTAGATATAGTAGTAATATTGATAGTAGTCAAGCAGTGAAGACAGAAATCTGAAACCACTAGGAAACATGACACAAAGGGCAAAAGGGAACAAAATTTATCCAAAATCATAACATATCAGATCAGCCCAAGGAAAGGGAACAAAATGAACCCCATATTTATCTATTAAAATAATTTTTTAAAAATCTTAGATTATTTGTACTACGAGGATACCGGTGTTCAAAAAGAACTACTTATATGCTTCAAAATGGTATTTTATTGATCTTAATGTTTATCTGTGCTGGAAAGACATTTGCATATGATTACTCTTTGAGAGCATATCCAATCTGATACTGTCCAAAGGAGATAAAAGGCCTCACTGCCTCCTGGTCAGTCTCAAGAAAAATGTTACCGTGAACCAAGTTCAGAGCAGCTGCTGTCCTTTTTCTCCCCTACAGCTGCTCAGCATTGCCACACTGCCAGTTGCTGCAGGGCAGAGGAAAGGAAAAGAGGAGTTCTGGCTATCTACTGCTTGCTAAATTAGCTATGGAAATATCATCCAAGCAGGAATGCAGCTCCTGTACCCTGATCTGAGGAAAAAGGCTGAAGAGTAGAAATAATCCTCATCTTTTGAGCTCTCTGAAGTTAGCCCCACCAGTAGAGAGGGGTATCTACAAAACTGGATTTATGTTATAATGGAAGACAGATTATGTTATAATGGAAGACAGCATATATTTTTCTTCAATTACATTGCCCTGTGGTACAGAAATAATCACAATTATATGGAGCAGGGTACTTGATTTGTACACCATTAAAATTCTTCTATATATGGTAGGAGGAAACAAATAAATTAATAGAAGTATGCTTCATGTCTTGCCTAATTAAAATCAACGTTCTTTCTGGACAGACAGCTGTCAGAATCATAGAGTCACAGCACTGTAATCCAGCTAGAAAATCTTGCAGAGGAACAGCACAGGCTGGGATCATTCCTGATGCTCTAAATTGGCCAAAGAAGGTCAGCAGAGAATAGCCTGAAGCGCCCATTCCAGGCCAAGATCCCAGGGAAACACAGCGTGCATCTAAATGCTGTAAACCCCCAAGGCAAGAGCCCACACCAAAACTGTGGCTTCATACGAGGGAATGAAGCCCTGTGGTGAGACAGAGAGATATTGAAAGAGTCTCTCAGAGGAAGAAGTGCAAGCCTCTGTGCTTGAATAATTTAAATCCTAAATGAATAATACAAATGCAAATATACTAAAGGGAACTATCCACTGGCAGGGCATTGAGTAAATGGATATATTGATGGTTTTTGTAATTCTCTTTTCATACCTGTACCTGCTAATTCTAAAATGATCCTAAGTCATGAGGTTCTGAATCCCTAGGCATTCTAATATAGCACATAATAATAGCAATGGATACTGTAGAATAACTAACAACTTTTTTTGAATCCTTACAGAAAAAACAAATGTTTTCCCATATGATGTTACCTTTAATAGACTAGGAAATTCAGCACACAGAAGTTCTGCCTTATGGATTTTGCACTTATAATGCAAATTCTTGTAATCAAATTACTGTCTCTCAGAATGAATTATATGTAAAATATACATTGAATGAAATCCAAAATATAACTTTTTTATTACCAATTAAACTAGCTGCAAAATTAAATAGAAATTTTAATCACTTTTTAGACTGTAATTTCATGCAGTCCAATATGCAGACACAATGATGACGTATGCCTTAAGGCCAAATATAATAATTGCCTCTGTGTAATCTCATTGACATTAGTGTTAGTGGTCTTGCCAGGAATAGGAGACTTTATTTTAGATGGAAAAAGTAAAACACAAAATAACCATAATCAGACCTAATTCAAGGTGAATTTTGTAACACCAATAATGAAGCATTCCCATTTTTCTGTGTAGGTAGCTGTGTAGACCATGTGGCTTTAGGATTAAGACTGACCTGGTGTCTGAGGCATCAGCACACTGCAAGCAAAGACAAAGTACTGCTTGAAGGAACCAGTTCTGGCAGCAGTAATTGCCACCACACTCACCCAGAGCCTTTCTCAGTAGCATCAGCAGAGATTTGCTATTTGGATTTTCATGATGTTCAAGTACTTGATTTCTATCTTCTCCAATAGAAGTAATTTGGCAGTCTGTTGTCCCCAGCAGCTGCATACTTTTCCTGAGCCTGAAGTACAGACAGTCATAATTTAAATGATGATCATTATTATTGTGAAGGACTAAAACAAAATCTTGAGCTATAACATGAAGTTCTGGAAAGACATAAAAGAGATGAGAAAGCAAGACTGATATAAGCTAAAGGTGATGATAAGAGACATCAACCTGTCAGGGAATCACAGAGGCCATCTTAGCCTAAAATGGGATTCAAAATAAAGTTTCAGTATTGCTCTTGATAGCTCTGAAGACAATTCCAGCCTTATTTAAATTGTAAGCATATATAACGTAGATGGATAAAAATTTTTAGAGGCATGCAGGATATATGTGGTAAAAGCAACACAAATATCTATGCTAGCTGGAACAATGGCAGGGCAGAGAAAGAAAGGAAAAAAGGAAAAAAGGAAAAAAGGAAGGAAGGAAGGAAGGAAGGAAGGAAGGAAGGAAGGAAGGAAGGAAGGAAGGAAGGAAGGAAGGAAGGAAGGAAGGAAGGAAGGAAGGAAGGAAGGAAGGAAGGAAGGAAGGAAGGAAGGAAGGAAGGAAGGAAGGAAGGAAGGAAGGAAGGAAGGAAGGAAGGAAGGAAGGAAGGAAGGAAGGAAGGAAGGAAGGAAGGAAGGAAGGAAGGAAGGAAGGAAGGAAGGAAGGAAGGATTAACGATATTTTGCTCCAGTACAAAAAGTGTTTATTTAAATAGGAATGCACTTAAACTTCTGCGTACAGGAGGGCAAACATAAGACTTTGAAAAGTCAAATATTATAAGAATGCTGGACTAAATCTGAGTCCTTTTGGGTTTTTTTTCCCACCAAAAATATGATGGGAAATATTATTAGAGCTATTTCCCCAGAGCCATCTTTTCCTGACAATACTAGGTTTAATTGCTAACTGCCAAGGTGTCGAAACACGTCAGTAATACATCTTTAGGCATATAGTCCTCTAAATTATCTTAAGGAACTTGAGAAGGAAGTAGTTAAAATGCCAGTGAAAACCTTGTAACCACTATTTCAAAATCAGCTGCTCTCCTTAAGGCCAGGAAATGCCAAATATAGTTCTGCTGAGGAGAGCCGAGCTCACGAGAGCTGTCCTTGGGCTGTGGCGAGGGTGGTGCCGCAAGGACCAATGCCACACGGGGGCAGAGGACCAATGCCACGGCGGGATCGGCCACGCCGGATGGGTTTGAGCTCCGGAGACACATTCCCTCGGTATTTTCGTCTCTTGCAAACTTAGCAACTGTACAGCTTTATAGATAAAACATACATCTCTATGGCATTCTCCATTTCTTTAATCACACTAGAGATGCACATTTATAATGAATTCAAACTTTTCCACTTGCATGCATATTTTCCCAATCAAATGCAAATTCTTCCACATTACTTTCTCTGTGCTTGTTATTAGCTGTCCAATTTTAATATATTTTCCTCCTGCACTTCTCTATTGGCTTGCTACAGAAAATTATCAGGCAATAAGCACAACGAGCATTAAGCACTCCAGGAGCAATAGATCATCTACAAGACTGCAGGAGTGCAAATCACCACAATGAAAGATTTTCTGATGTCACCTATTGCTCCTGTAGTTATTGCAACCCATCATTCTTGTGAATTCATTCCCTGCTAAAAACATCTCAGATCTTGTCTTTCAGCAGCAGTTATCTTGCTTTCACTGGGGTTATCTTGATTAGTTCTAAACCAACCAACCAAGGTGGATAAAAAGAGGAAAAAAAGAGGACAATAATATACATTCACGTAATCTACATCAAAGTTCAAGCTACCATCGGGAGACAGAACAAAAAAAAGTTTTCCAGAGTCATGGAGTTCTGGTGCCTTCAGTATTCAGGCAAGCACAGTGTAACTTTCAAATTTAACATAAAGATGGGGCTTCAGTGAAATTTGAATTTTTAAACGTATTTTTATATTTTAATTTTTTTTTTCTTGTTTTCTTTCCAGACAGGCATCTAAAGCACTGGACTCTGGACTCTACTGGCCTATAGTTGATCTAGTTTGCTACAAATTGTTCAATACTAGAACCAAACGCTGATTGTTTGGTCACAGTTTTATTGTGATTATTTTCTATTGCTGTTATAGATACATCAGAGTGACATTTTTAATGAAAAAATGAGAATGATGTCACTGCTGGCCATTGTGACTTGACTAGATGTTAGGTATTATTGAAAGTGTTAAAATAAATATGTACCTCTTCACTCTTTCTACTACTGTGTTTGGGAACTTGAATACATTTTCAGAGATGTCTTTTTCTTTGTCATTAAGACAAAGAGCAATAAGAGAAAAATTCAACTTGAAGGCTCATCCACTGTCCAAAGGAAAAGTATTCAAAAATATTTTAAGAGATTTTTTTTCTCTAGTGTTTATCAGTCAAAAAAAAAAAAGAGTTCTCCAAATATTATTACAAAATTATTTGGATGTTTTTCCTTTGATTCAAACATCTGAATATAGAGATTTTAACATTTGTTTCTGCAAATAAGCAATGCTTATCCTAAATCTTCCTAAGATTGATTACATATCTGATTATATATCCCTTAATGTAGCTGAGGCTTTGTAATTATTACACAGTCAATTACTATGAAGCCATTTTAATACAGTTTATGTATATATAAATTTTATTTTCAGACACCATTCACAGTTGTGTAAATCCAGGATGATTCCGCTGAGATTAAATTCAATTAGTCCAGAAATGCACCCTCATACTCAACAGACTGTGCCCCACCTCTGATAAATATAGAGGATGACACACGGTAACAGTGACACAAAGGGCCACACCTCTGAAAAGCTCACGGGGATACGGAAACACCTGCTTGTGCAGTGGAAGAACAGGTGGGAAGCGGTGGTTTGCCGGCTCAATATCCTGTGCTTGCGATCACAAAGAACGGTGCTCAGGTGCCTCTTTTTTTTTGCCCTATGAGTTTATTAAGAAGCCGCCGGTGCTTTGCACTACCCCAGAGATGCCTTTCCAGCATCGCATGGCTGCCCCCATCTCCCTCCCTGTGTCACCTCGCCGAGCCGTGCTGAACGCACACCGTTTTGCCTGCTGGGTAGTGCAGGAAGCCTTAATTACAGCCTGAAAATAATACCCGCTTCCCCCGGGAGCCTCCCTAGCTATTCCTGTGGGATGGGAGAAGCTGAGAGGAGCCAGGCGGGGGGAGGCTGGCGCTCCCCGGGCCCGAGCGCGGGCAGCGGCGCCTCCGTGCGCGCCGGCGAGGCGGCCCCAGCACCACGGCCAGCTCCGAGCGGGCGTCGCGCCCCGACGCGGCCCCGGCCCCGGGGCGGAGCGCGGCCCCGGGCAGCGGCTCAGCAACGGGGCGGCCTCGGCACCCGCTCGGTGCCGCCGCGGGCCGGGCGAGGGCTCCCTGCCGAGCTCAGCCCCCGCACCCGCGGGACCCGGCGCGCCCTCCGCGCCGCTCGCTCGGCCCCGACAGGAGGCTGGCACCCGCTCGGCAACCCGGGGACAGCGTTCGGCGCCGGGGGAATCCCCCTTCCTCCCCGGAGGGGGTCGTGTGGCGAGGGGAAACCCTCGCCTGGGTCACGCTGCGTAGGAGGAGGCAATCCCTTCCACCGGCGAGAGGAAGGATGCCGAGGGCTCCGGTGGTCCCTTCCCCCGCTCCCCCACCGCTCAACATGGACCCCTACTCGCGCCGCCCCCCGCCCCAGACGGGGCGTGTACCAACTTCCCTCCCTCCCCCGGCCCTGCCAGCGCCCGGGGCTGCCCGGCGGGCCACGCTCTGGGGCCGGGAAGGGGCCGGCGGTGCCGGGAGGGCGGGGACGCCGGGGCTACCGGAGGTGGCGGGGCCCCCCCGCCGCCATAGCCCTCGGTCCCCGCTGACCCCTGCAGCCGCCGCGGTGGGGGATGTGGCACGTCGCGGTGCTGCTGGGGTGTAGCTTATTCCTGATGCCGCTGTTTGTCGCCGAGTTTTGAAGAGATTTATTGGCTGGCTCTTGCTAAACCACGCTTGAGTAATCCGAGCTGCTGCGCGCCGTGGTGAAGCCCGGAGGGGGGGGAACGTCACTCCCTCTGGCAGCGGAGAAACATTAGTCTTCCAGCCCTCAAACCACCACTACAGCGTCGGAAACTGCCGGGTCACAGCCATTTGCTTTGGAAAATTGGCGATGTTTGGTGCTAGAGATCGATTACCCTTGTAATCTTTCCCCACCCGCCACCTCCTCCTGCTTACCCCACCCCTACCCGCCCCAGACAATAGCGTCCGAGCTCCTCCAGGAAAAAAAAATAGAAAAGAAAGCAAGGAGAGAAAGAAAGAAAAAGAAAGAAACTGGGGGATGAATCTGACTCCAATAGGAAAAGCGTGTCTCTAGAAGTGGTGCTAATGGGAAGAGATTTCCGAGCTCCAGAGGACGATGATTTGTCACAAAGGGTAGCTGGCTCGGTGCTTTGGGCTGGAGCCGTGTAGGAGATCCTTGGAGAAGTCATTGTGCACAGAAAACCGAAGACCTGTACAAACATGCCTGTTCGCAGAGGTCATGTGGCACCACAAAATACATTTTTGGGTACAATCATACGAAAATTTGAAGGGCAAAGTAAGTTCTCGCTTTCTATCTATTTTGCTATAGTAGTTTTATTCTGCTTGTGACTAAATGGACAGCAGCTCCAGACTATTTTTAAGTTTGTAGCTTGCAAAGAAAACCCCGGAGGTAAGGGGGGGATCCCTGGCAGAAGTAGCAATGCTTTTGATCTAGAATACAGATTACCAACTTGAATTATTGGATAGTGGGCTTGTTTGGGTTTGGGGTTTTTTTTGGGAGGAGGGTTGGGGCTATTTTCCCACCCTAGTTCAAGGAATAGTTTTTATCGTTGACCGTATCCATATTGTACAGCTATGGAAGTTATATCTCTTACCTTCTTCTGAAACAGTGGGATGGTTCTAAAAGCAGAATGTAGAATCTTGCTGTCTTTGCAATGTCTAAAAAATAGGCTAGATTTATTATTATGATTGTTAATACTGTTAATAATAATTGCCTTTTCAAAATAAAGCAGAACTTCAGACTTTGATTTAGAGGAAACAGAAAATATGCAGAAGAGTTATTAAAGAGGAAATACTCTCTTACCTTGTTGTCATGACTGCATGTAATATAGCTGTCAAATTTCTCTCTTTCGTTTATGTAAGTCTAAAATATCTATCAAACCAATGCAAATGCATCCTCAGAGAGAGTCTGTGAGATCTTTTCCAGTGCAGCAGTTTACTACCTGTCGAGGAGGCTGAAGCTGAAGTGTTTTTTCCTGGCCAGAATTCTGGTTTCCTATTAGCTGTAAGAAGGATCACTTGATGCTTAAAATGAATTTAATTTAGAAGCAGTACTTTGATATATGTACATTGATTTAAATATTTAGCATAATTTTAGTATCAGTGTGGTGTGAACCCTTACAAGTAATTCCAGTTCTTATACTTCCATATACTTAAAACCATATTAGCATGTGTAATATTTATATTTTTTGAGAAAAAAATGAAGACAGTGCTACTTCTAATTTATCTATATGCTAAGCTGGTGTTGCTACTCCAAGTTTTTATGCAGTGAAGTGTAGATTTTTTAACAGTAATAATGCACTAGCTACTAAATAGGCAAGTGATAGTGAAAGTTCAACATGATTGAAAGCAGAAAAAGTAAAAATGAAATCTCCAAATGCTGTGTTCGAAGACGGACATATTTAAAATTTTGAAGACTTGGACTGTTTACTGGTGTCATGTAAGAAATCTTTTATAAAGCAAGCAATCTTCTTGTGAATTTGAGTAGCTAAAAATTAATGTTATTAGCAGTAAGTGTATCACAGTCGCACATTTATAATTACAATGGGAATAGTCTGTTAAAAGGTAAACAGAAACCAAGTAATAAGAGTTGAAAACTTTTATACATGTCTTTGAGATGAGAGGTTGTGAAAGGAGGATGGATGGAAGCACAGAACTTCAGTGAAATTTGCAAAATGTTTCCAACATAACAATCGTTTCATGTACCCCCTTTTTTGTTTATAGGAACTTTCTTTTCTTCTGTTACTTTCTAGATAGATTTATTAAAATACTGAGTATAAATTTACTGTCATTCACCTCAATGAAAAACCGTACAGAGTAGATTGAGATGGACCTTACATCAGGAATCCCTTCACTTAAGTAGAACCCCCTTCCCGAGGCTCTACGTTTCCCCAAAAGAAGCCACTAACTTTTCAGGGACTTTCCTGGAGTTGTGACTGACGGGACGGCACTCATCACTTGGGCTTCAGTAAAGCCTGAAACATACAAAATTTTGAAGTGAAAAGGAGATTTACAGAGACTTGCATGGTGTGGTTTTATTTCCTTAAAGAAAGAATTATATTCATCTTTAATGTATTCTAAACTAATTGAAGTTTCTTTAAAAGTCTTCATTAAATGACTGAAAATCTCTGTATTTCAGGCATTCTGTGAAAAGAAGGTTTGTTCAGCAGTCATCTCTGCGATTGAGCCTATAAGAAATGTTGAAAGAGCACTAAAAAATGCATCACTTTCTTTTATTGCAGATAAAAAATTCATCATTGCTAATGCTAGAGTGCAGAATTGTGCTATCATCTACTGCAATGATGGGTTCTGTGAGATGACCGGGTTCTCCAGGCCAGATGTCATGCAGAAACCTTGCACCTGTGATTTCCTTCATGGGCCAGAGACCAAAAGACATCATATTGCCCAAATTGCTCAAGCCCTGCTGGGTTCAGAGGAGCGGAAAGTAGAAGTCACCTATTATCACAAAGATGGTAAAGTCTGGTTTTATTTTCAAAACTTTTTGCGTGTTTGGTTAGCAGTTGATTGGTAAAAGAAGTGTGTATGTTGTACTGGCCAGCCCCTTTGCTGGAGGTGTTGTAATTTCTCTGAAGTCCAGTGAAATACATTTGTGTGTATCAGTAAGGGAATCTGCCCTGAGAGTAGTGGGTGTATGGAGTATGTCACAGCACACTCACTCTACCAGCTGAATGAAGCCAGCACAGTGTTTGCAACTCTGAAACAGAAGTTCTCGGTTGGTTTACAGAAGATGTAAATCACTTAAAGTAATCAGCACAGAGGAACCTTACCTTGATTTAAATGCAGTATTTTACCACAAAGTAAAAAGTAGAAAAAAACAGCCCATCATAAAGAAAGCATTAGCTTATAAAGAAAGGGACAAATCTTTTTCAGAGCTGGGATACTGTGAAGTACCTGCAATTGAGCTACTGATATTGTCCTAGTATTTTCAGAGTCAAAGTTTGGGTTTGCCCAGACTATGAACTATTCCCTCTTATCCAGTAGAGAGTCAATACATGCAGAATGGCTGAATCTGCTGATACTTTTTTCCCTGTTAAAAGCCAAAACTGAATAAATGTATTTGCAGATTTAAAAATGCACACACATGAGAGGTAATAAGATGCATAATAGTTATATGTAGAGTTTTGTTGTTTGTTAGTTTTTTGGTTTTTTTAAATTACCCAGGGTTATCTGTATATCTACAGAATGCACCTACCTTTCAAATGAATTCAAGTAATTGATAATTGTGATGTACCTTATTTTATCTCTTGCTGTGTACACTCTTGGGAGAAGGAAAAGGAAATTCATATTCAAATGCTGAGCTTAAATTAGTTCTGGAGAAGTGCCAGTGTGTTGTTTACATCAATTTTAGAATCACATGCAATGTGCTCTCTCATTTTAAAGTCACAGAGTTAAATCCTGTTCTCAATAATTCTGTTGTTATCTTGGAGAGACTTAACTAATATTATTTTTAGCTTAGGCTGGTATAATTCAGATAGGACTCAGGCCAACCATTGCACCCACGCTACCAATATTTAAGCATATTCTTTCTAGCAGATTCTCAGCAGAGCCCTTTATTCTTAGATCTGGTTTGGTGGTCTGGAGCAGACTTCGGTTAAGATTTTTTGTGGCTGTGCCTTGGTCATAGATTTCTCAGGAGACCTGACACTGTATGTCTTTTACACATCTACCCTGCATTTGTGTTAACTTGGCTTGTATTAAAAATAATATTTCAAAAGGAGAATGTTATTGCTAACTTTCACAGCCATCAGCCTGGAGCACTGTTTGCAGATGTGGTAGTTTAAATGTCCTAAAATCTCCCAAAACATTAGGAGGGAGGAAAAGGCCTTTAAAAGTACTGCTTATCTGTCAATTACCAGAGGAAGATAGATGATAGATAGATAGATCGATCCTTTTCTAAAATGCTGAATTCTGAAATCATGCAACACACCATAATCTGTTTGAGACATAGCAAAGAAATACTGTTCATAAAAATTGCCATATTTTTCACAAATAATTTTGAACGCCAGGTTACCGATTATTCACTGTAAACAATCTTATGCATAAGGGTTTTCAGTAACTTCACTTCTGTGAATAGTTACTTTAATTGCCTCTATATTTTACTTGTCCAAATTTGAGCATGTGAACTGTATGATCTGCTAAATTTAAACAGGTGAATCAGGCAAAAATTGTCAAAATATAAGATAGGTCTGACACTCAAATGCCTGGCTATCTGTCAGCTTGATTGTATATACAGAGTTTTTGGTTTGTTCCACATAATGTTCAATTTCTTGAATGTGATAGAAAGCCTTACATCTATGTGGTCTCATGAAATTGAAACTACCCATATGATGAATGTGATGAATGTAATGAATGTTAGTAAACATATTCTATAGTTATTCTAAATATCTCAAAAAGATATACCTCACTTTTCGTCTTCACTTTTTCAAAGTTTCAAATTTGATTTTTCAATATATAGCATATATTCATATACCTATATATAACATAGTCTGTATATTGTGACAATATACAGAATAGTGATACATAACAAGGTCTTCCTCCAGGTTGTGAAACAAAGTAAATTTCAAGAGTTTTCTAAAAATGTGAAAGTTTAGTGCCTGGTTAGTGGCTTGTTTTGCATTTGTGTTCTGAGTATGAGACTTGAGGTCAATTTCAGCAATTTTCAATTTTCAGAGGTCAATTCTAGCACAGTCAGAAATGTAACTTTCTACATGTGAGTAACCCAAGTTACTCCAATGAATTATCCACTGCTCAAAAGTTTAATTTGACATTTTATTTCATGGCAAGCCATTGTATAATATTTAACGTAATACTAAGCATATGGAGGAGGAAGGCACCTCAAGAAGATGTGAATTGCTTGAAGTTCCACTGACAAGAGGTTCTGAAGACCATATTACACACTCCTGACTAAAAGCCCAGTGAATTGCAAATAAAACCTTATTCCACATTACACTATCATTTACTCTACATAAGCCACTGAGTATATTAAAAATTATTCTAATATTTTGAAGTCAAGCAAATGTCAGTGGGATCACTTTTAAAGCTAATCTGTCATCAGAATTCTAGCAACGCAGATATCAGAAAGGGAATCACTCTATAAATAATGCTTTTTCTTTTTGATTCTAAGTACCGCCTCATATAATTCTAAAATGTCACAGCTTTGAAGCTCAGCTTAAAAGAAAATTCTTGCTATAGAAAAATGGTATTGCACACACACATGGGAATTAGGATTCTGATGTTCTCTACTGGTCTGTAGTCCACTTTTCTAGATGAAAGTGCAGGATCTCGAGTTTCAAACATTGTGATGATAGAAGACTGAAAGCTGCTGTCTGTTCACTGCTTTAATTTTTGGCCAAATTACTCACTCAAAGAAGATGGGACAGAAGGATGAGAAAAAAATATGTTGCAAGTTGATATTCAAAAAATGGCAATTGCTTGAATCTACACTGCCTTAAACATGACAGACAAAAGGTAGAGTGGTCAAAGGAAAAAAAAACTTCTATGTATGATGGTTTTATAAATGAGTAACCTGGATGGAGCCTGTTTCCCTTTTCACTGTGCAGTGCGGGGAGGGTGCAGGGAAGCATTGAATGCTTGTGATAGCTTTGTGTAATTGTTTAGGTGGCCTGGACTTGGGCACCCAGCAGGCCCTGTCCCAACCACACCAATGCTGCCTTCACGGCAGTTTTTAACCTTTGCAGCTAAAAGCCTTACTAGCTGCTCCTTGAGTTCTTCAATCAGAATATAGCTTACTTTTGGGTTGAATTTCTCCTCACTGTTTTTTCTTTTAGAAAGGTATTAACACAATCCAAACAATGTTCTAGTCCTCTGTCCTCTTCAAGTAGTGCCATGGTAGGCAATTACATAGCTACCAAAAGAGTTAATTACAGAGAAAAATGGTCAATGGGAGCAGATGGTGCCAAAACAAAAGGTCCAAATTTACAGGTTCTGATAGCACAAGTAGCTCCACAATTGTAGCTGGATGTACTCATGGGATTAAAGACACATTACATTTCTTTTTTAATGTAAATATCCCTTTTTAAAAAGAGCAGTAGATAAATACAAGTCACAAGAAGTATTATTCTGAAACAGATTTTTTTTCCAAGGATTACCCATTAAGCATTAGCATCTGCTTAATTAAAAAATTATACTCTGATATCAAAGCAACAATATCATAAATTCCTTACTATTTTTCACTAATCTTATATCTATATGATCTGAATTATACTTGAAGGCAAGATATTGTTTATACAAGATATCAGTTCTTATTTTAATAAAGTTATTTATGGTGAAAGTATTTGACAGCTCTTCCTTTGAGGACTCCATTTTGCAGTTTAAGTCATTATTGCATAAATCATTCTTGACAGATGTAAAATATTGCTTGAGGTGGTAAAGCTGTAAAACTTTTGAGATAAAAAGTATGATTATTTTGGAATTGAGAATGGATATATAATAATCAAAAAGTATTGTACCACACAGAATACACTTTTATTTCTTACTGTATGCTTTGTGGGCAATAATGGGATATGTCTAAGATATCTATTAACGGAAGGTAGGATCATTTAAGCTCAGCTTAAATTTAAGTTTAGCCGTCAGATATTCTAAGGTTGAGAAGAGCTAAGGTAGACTATAGGTTTGAGCAAAGATAAGATCAAGCAATGTGCAGAGTGTGTACAAACCTCACAAACTACTTGCCATTTACCAGTTTCAAAAAAAATAATTTGCCACAACTGACTGCAAATTAAACATGCTTGCATTTTCAAAGCACATTTCCAAAGTAAGATCTTAAGGCCTTTTCAGCTCTTTTTTTGAGGATAGGAAAATAAAAATTGTGCGAACATGGTAATAAAATAAAGCAAAAATGGTATTAAGAGTTCTTAAATAGAAAGATCAGGACTTCATTTAGAAGCTCATCATCTAGACTTTAGTCAGCATAGGCATTTTACCACCTGTTTGTGTGACCCTACCAATCAATAAAAAATACAACTGAAAAGAAAGCTGCTTATATGTGTGTCAAGTCCCCTTCGATTTGTCTAGCATGAGGGTCAGCAACTTCAGTCTTGACCATAGTTTCAGTGCCTTATCCAGAACTGTTGAGATAGGCCCATTAATCCAATCTCTCAGATATCCTACTGGAGTAGGACCCCTTGACAGAAGAAATACTATCTGTCTGCATTTTGATAAAGAAAGTGTTTCCCCCCCAAAAAAACCTATCAAAAAACCCTTTCTTAATGCAGGGCTTTTTTCCAGGCATTCTTAAAATACCCCTTAGATGAAATCCAGACTATAACTGAAGGTGTTGGAGTCTTGGAAACGAATGAGGATATCCATTCTTGTGTCTGTAGTGCTGTGTTTCTACCTTAGGCTTTAATACTTGTCAAGAAAAATCCATTTCTTGCCCCATTCAATACTACTGATTTTACAGCAAGGAGAACCGTCAGCAGTGAGACAATACCTCAGTGATCCAAATATCTCATTTACCCATCCCCATTCAGATATGCTTCTATGCTCAGACCTGTGGGTCACTTCTGATTGACATTTCATGTAGGATATCTAATGATTATGATAAAGCACCTCTTAGATATCCTAAGAAATCTTATTTATAGGTCAATTTCAATCTTATTTTTCAACTCCTTGACTTTCCAATATATTCCTTTTTATTTCCAGGTAAAGAGGAATTGATTTTAAATAAGGAGGGAACTTTTCTAGAAAGAGATCGTATCTGAATAAATAGAACAACATTTAAATTGACTTCTAAATTATTCCCTTTCTCAGTGTTTAGAGTCAGAAAGGTATGAATATATATATATAATTTTAATAAATAATGAAGAGTAAAATTGCTGTTATTATAGGCACTGCATCTTTAACAGGAAAAAAATTCTTAATTTGGAAAAATTCATTCTGACAGTTTAGAGTTCCTCTATGGCATAAATAAAAACCTGCAGGCTACTGGTTCAGGAGTCTTTCATTTCAGTACAGTGTTAAGACGGAACTAACTCTTCTTACACTGCACTTCCACAGGATAATTTAATGTCAGGATTCAGAATGTCACAGGGGCAATTTACACCAATCAAGGGGCCCAAATTTCCCTACTCTAAGCTAAAAAAGAAAAAAATATTGCAGACTTTCAAAAAGTATGCCGTAGCAGTAAGAAAGGTGACACATTCTAGAGTGAAATGGTAATATAAGGTTATGATGTGATACACATCCTCAAAAGAGCTTCATTTTTTAATTAGGCATTGCTGACAAAATTTTTTATCTGCTTTGAATATGCTCGTTTTAGTTGTAGTGAAAGCTATTTTGATTTTGGGTTATGAGACAAAAAGAACAGATGCTGTCAGTCTATTTTTGGTGTTGTTTCACATGATTTATTGTGTCCTTTTTCCATCTTTATCGTGCATCCTTTCTAATGTTACATTATGATAAGAGAGTCATTGCATACTCCTAATTCATGTTATTGATTCGTTCTTTCCCTTCTCCACCAAATTGGCCCATATATCAAAAAGAGATGCTGAGAGTAAATCAGACAATCATACCTTGCAATAGACACAGGGGAAGAGCCACTGCTTTTCTAATAGCAGCCTTTTGCATATTTGATATGAAACAAACTTCAAAACATGGCACTTCGAGTAACACCAGTGTTGACATGAGTGCTGTTCCCTCTGGTTCCAAGCAATGGGAAGAGGACAGTGGTGTGGGTTAGATTATGTTAGTGCTTTCAAGTCCAGTTTTAAAGTGTTTCCTACATGCTTGGCTTCGTGTATGAGTCAGTCTGTGTGCTAGGCAGTCCATGCTCTTCCAAGCTAAGTATGGAAAAAGCTTAATCAGGCAGTATAGGATTCAGAGTAGCAAGACAGAGCTGACTATAGAAATTGCTAATTGACTCTGGAAACTGCATATCTCAAAAGCAATCAGAACTGGAGCTGTGAACCTCAATCCAAGCAGAGCAGATAAATGGCAATGGCAGTGAGGTATTGTGGCTCTATAGTTACTTACTCATTTCACATTGTCTGCAACTCTGAAAGTTCACATCTCTGAGGTGGGAACTATTTGCCTTATGATTTTGTACAGCTTGAACTTTTTAGTCTAGTATACTGGGATTTTTTAAAAGGCAATAACATGCATACTTGAATAATTTCTTGGAAATTACACTAAAATTTTATTCTGAAAGCAGAATTATAGCCATAACTAGTCACAAAATGCAATTTTAAGCTTACTCACCAGCTTTCTCAATATAGCCTTTTAATTTCTCACTTTGTTAATTCTTGAATACTGAAATCACAGTGAAGTCTCATCAGGAAAGATCACCACAAAGAATACCAAAATTCAATCTGAGAAAAAAATCAGAGTAAACACTGTAAAGGGGGAAGGTCTTTTCTTTTTTTGTTTCATTAACTGGCTTCCAATTATAGATCTAATTATACCTAGTTTTGATACTGCCTTCAATTGTAGCAATTTAGTGTTATCCACACAAAGAATATATTCTGCCTTATTTGTTAACAAGGAGCCATCATATCATAAAAAACCTAAAGATGGTATTTAAGTGTCCACATTATTAACTGTTTCATTACTGATAGTGAGTGGAAATGACCAGAAGAAAGCTTAGGCCAGAAATCACAGCTGCATTCAGTACTTGAATACATGGTGAAATTTCTTGCTTTCCTGTCCTTGTTCCTCCATAATAACACATTACCTCATTTAAAACTCTGGATTTGCCAAATTAGACTGCAGCAGAAACCAGAAGGTCTTGCCTAAAGAGTCAGTTCAGAGAAACAGAACAAGAATTTACTTTAAATACTTGGAAATTAGGATTTATCGCAACATCTGAATATTAATCCTTGACAGTACCAGCTTGTGAAATCTTGGCCTTTTTTTGAGGAAATGCACAGGACTATTTGGCAACTGGTTGTTCCTGTGGCCAGAAACACTGCTAAAGGCCTGAGAGCAAGATATCAATGCCTACAGACAGAGGAATTAGCTTGCACACCAACAGCTTTCATAGAATTAAATTGCTAAGTTTAATTTTTGTAACACATTGGAGCACTGCTTGTACAATATACCTTTGCTAACTAGTATTAGCTGAATCTCTATTGCTGCATAAAAAGATAGCAAATTATGAAATAAACATGCAAATCACAGACAAAACTTTCCTCCATTTTTATCCACAGGTTAGACAGGCAGAGACAACTTCAGAACAAGGACAATGTTTGGGGGTTTTGTCTTTGTCTTATACCTAGGCTTCTTGAAGAGCTGTTAATCATCATGTAAATGTGTTTCATCACTAACATGCATGTGCTAAAGCACTTATTCCCAGCTGTTGTCAGACTTTGGAGTCTGTACCTTTTTGAGATTATTTCTTAGAGCATTCTTTTCTGATTTTCATTCAAATCAATGCAAGTTGATCTCTGAAAATAGCTTGCAAATTTCCTCCTTTCAAAACGCATTTATGTCAATCTGCTTTACTCCTTCCTCTCTGGAAAAAATTGCCAGATAATCTCATTAGTATTTTGCATGTTTATGGCATTTCTTTTTATACTTTCAAAAGAACATTAAACTCAGTAGTCTATAAATCCTATTTTCATGGCAGTTGAGGTAAAATACTGTTGCAATTCTGTCTACTTGCTAAAAAAGTGTCAAGAAAGAAAGAACCTAAAGTCCCTGCCATTTAAAATAATGACAATAAAAGAAAGAAATGTGTTGCATTTTTTTCTGTTTTAAGTGCCCAGTGTTATTTTTGCGTGATAAAATATACCAGGAATCAATTTAACACCGAAGTCTATCCAACTGAAAGAACAACTCTTCCCAGAAGGACTATTTCTGGGGTCATGGACAACATAACCATATTATGTGAGAGAGTAGTAGCAGCCTTGAAGTGCAAAACCAGGTATCTATAAATCAGCATCTGAGTCTTCTCTGTGGATTAACAGAGCAGCTCAGTAACTAGTGTGAAACCTATGTATAATGTCAATCCCGAGCCAGTCCATGCTGGGTCGCTGTTCAGAGCATCCTTTGCAGAACACCCTTAGCCTTTCTATAAATTACACTGATTGTTTATAGCAACAAAAATATGGGCACCTAATGCACAGAAGCATATTTAGTGTTTTACCCACAGAGTTTTAAAGAAAAGTTTTGTAGTTTTTGAGATAAAGAAGAGTTTGAATACTGTTTGTGGATGACCAAAAAAACTGTAATAAAACCTGGTGTTCCTCTTTATCCTGAAACTTGCAAATCCCTTCTCGTGTCAGGATTAGAAGTAGGATCTAAGGACCACTCCCAAATGCCTAAAAAGTTAATTAAAAACTACTCACTTCTGCTGCCGCTACAAGCAGAATTAGTGTCTGATTTGTGTGATGTTTGTAGATCAGGAGCTGTGTGTGGGTGGCTTCCCCCTCCTGTGCTCACGGTTATTTAAAGAGCGGAAAAGAGGAAGGAATGCATGGTTCACAGACCACTCTTCTTCCTAGCTGATGGGTAGGCAAGGCTACCACGCAGATCTATTTACATTCATTTTTGATCGTCTTTTGACCTCATTTGTAAAAAAAAAGCAGATCCTGCAGTAGCAGAATTACCAGTAGCATTGTCTCAGCAGAACTCGACATATGCAAAACATAATTATTAGCCAGACAAATACATTGTGTGTGGCTGCTTGAATTTCAAACATAATCTCTTTAGTATTTGAATGTGCAAGAGCATTTGTCCCTGTTTCATGGGAATTGATTGAATTGTTTCCCTTTTAAATAAAATTTTATTCTTAATCCCTTTTCACCTTGGGATAATTTTTCTGTAAATAAAAAAAAATAAAGGACTTTATTTCCACCTTCTGAGGAATATCTGAAGAAAGATGCCAACTTTTTCTTGAAATGATGGAGAAGCAAATCTACACATTTAATCTAGATTATTACGTGGAAAGTAGATTATCTAAGTGTTGAAGCGGGGCGGGGGGGGGTGAGGGGGTTCCCCCGTAGATTCCACAGACAATAAAATATCAGATTTAACTAAGTTATCACAGCTATGAAGAGCATGCTGAGGTTGAGTTACTGCAAGAGAAATTAGTGACCTGAAGTTTTACATCAAATTAAAGAGTTGATTTCCAATTATATGTATATGTTATAATATATGTTATGAAAGTGCATTTCTCCTTCCAAAAAGTTTAAGAACCACTTTGAGGAGCTGCCAAAATTAATTCCTACCCCATCAGAGAATGCAAACTGATATCCTATAGTTCACAACACTTTTCTTATTAAATAAATAATAGAGCACTTTTCTTATTAAATACATTCAATCACAGGAAGTTTGAACTGAATAGCAAATTACAGGGGCTCCTAATGAGCTGATTGACTAATACAGTGAGTTTTTTACCTCAAAAGATGTATTATTCTGGAAAAGCTCACAGTTCCAAAACATCCTTCTCTACTGCATTTTCGTACTATCCTCTTTTCTTTTCCAGTGCAGTACACCAAAGTTGTAACATTTCCCAGTGTGCATATATATAAAAATGCCACAAAAAATCCCCAACATGATCAAGTCTAAAAAATGGATAAGAGAGTGTGAATATAAAATGATATTACAGCGGACAGTTCTGTAAAACTACCTTTAATAGAAATTGTACTTAATAGGGATTTTTCTGATATGAGCATCTCAGACCACGGATCAGATCCAAGACGACACCGTTGGTAATTCAATTGTTTACGTGTCTCTCTCCTGTCATAATAAACAATAATTTCCAGAGAAAAGACTTCTTGTCTTACAGAGGTCACACATGACCCTGAAGTGCCAGAATGGGGTTAGAGACATCTGTGGCAAAAGTGTCCAAACTGTTTCCTTCTCTTGATATAGGGTTAAAAGAACATAAAAGAACACAAAGGTAGGATTCAACTCTTGTGTCAACTTCAGCCCTCAGCCTTCCCGAATTTTATATAGAAAATAGAACTGCCAAATAAATGATAAAGAAATAATACAGGAGGCATGGTTAAGCAAGTTCAGTGGCTGCTAAACTCATGTTTTTTTCAAACAGAAAAAAAATATCATTTGCCAGTCTCACATTGAACTTTGTTGTGATATTTGTAGCTCTTACTCAGGTGCTACTACTAGTCAGTCATAAAGAGTCTGTGCATCAATATTTCAAAAAAGCAAAGCTTAACTGAGTATTATTTGTGTTTAACTGGTGCTGCATGTAATATGCGACAAATGTTTTATTTCCTCCTCAAAACAAAAAAAACTTCCACTTTTCAAACTTCTAAAGAAGTGAAATCAGACTCTAGCTTGATTCATTTTTTTTAGGTGCCCATAAGGGATTCTGATCTTCATGATCCTGAATACTTGTGAGAGCTACATAAAGTTACCAATGGGAAAAAAAAGACATTTCTGCAGGATATAATATATCTGATTAGATTCAACTAACATATCTCTAAAATTTATTATTAACCAGGTATAGCCTCATAACCTAGTATAGATTGTAACTTACTCTTCTCTTGGACTTCACCCTTTGTTTGTATCTTGTTTTTTAGAAACTGGGACAACCTATATAACAAGTAATGCTTTGTTTCACATGGGAATCATTAAATAGCAATCACTCAGATTTATTTGCTTTCAGAAATAATTCTGTTAGCATGGAACATACTCTAATATATAGCATTTTACCATTCCAGTATAGCAAAGAATCCTTTTTTTAGATTGGTCTTTTATAACCATCGTATTTTCATAGAATCCAGAAGCATTTAGGTCAGGAGGAAAACTGGGAGGTCATCCAGTCCAGTCTTCTGCCAAAAGAAGGTGCAACACAGAATTCAGAGTAGGTTGCTTAGGACTGATCCAGTTGGATTCCAGGATGGAGCCTCTCTGGGCAACCTTTTCCAGTACCCTCATATTGAAACTGTTTCTTCTTTATACCAGTTTAAAATATCCTCTGTCATTCTTTTGCCATGCACCTCAATAGAAGACCTGCCTCTGTCTCCAGGTAATTTCCTCACACCTATTGAAAGACTAAGTCACTTGGAGCTGTCTCTAGTCTAGGCTCACAGCCAAGGCCAATTTCCTCAATCACTCCACAAAGGACATGAGCACCAAGGCCACATCCATCTTGGCCTCTGCTAGCCTCATTCAAGTTTATCAGAATTTCTCTTGTATTAGGGTTCCAAAGTTGGATTCACTATTCCAGGTATGGTCAACTGAGCACTGAGTAAAGGGGGAGTATCACTTTCCTCAATTTACTGGCAAAGCTCCTGATGGTACAATCCAGTATGTTTTATCCTGGACACACCTGGACTCAAATGTCTCAACAGATCACTGTCTGTGTTCTTTTTCACAACCTCAAGATTCAAACCTTTCCCAGACTGAAGCAGTGAATGTTTAAAGTACCTCAACTTTATCTGCATTCACTGTCACTAAATCACTCTCCCCACTCCACAGCAGACTCAAGTTATACTTGTTCATTCTTTTACTGATAACATACTAGCAACACAAATTCTTTTTGTTACCCATGGTATCCCAAGAGTTTCAAATCTATCTCAGCTTTTCCTTTTACAAAAACATCCCAGCATGCCTGGGCAGTGTTTTGGTATTTCTCTCTTGTAGCCTGTCCTTGATCCCACCTCTTTTAAATACCGTTTCTGTTGAAAGTGTTTTGCTGTTGTTTTTTTTTCTTGTTTTGTTTTTTTTTTTTTTTTTTTTTTGTTTTGTTTTTTTTTCCCAGTAGAGCTCAGTCAAGAGTTCTCTGTAGAGCTAACTGGTATTTGAATACATTTATTCATTTTTCTGAGTATTTGAATGGACTGATACCGTGCTTGAGAAAGCATTTGAGCAATACCCTCTGCAACTTTTTAACAACTAATGAGTTAGATACCATACTTCTTTTATTTTTCCTCTCCTATGCGGGTATTTTACATATCTTTTATTATACTAAGAGGCTTCTATGCTACTTTTATGTATTCTTATTCTTTCTTCAATGGTTCAGTATGATGTCAAGTTTTAGACACTGAATTTTACATAACTTAGATACACTTATTCATGCATTAGGAAATAATTTTATATTACACATACAAGATGGTTGAAATTGCAACCTAGATATTTTTTGATGGAACACCTTTTCTGAATATCATTACTGATGTCCTACATGGTATAAAGTCCATGTTGCTACACATTTTATTATGAAGAAATCAGTGTTTTCCTGTAATAGAGAACAATTCACCTGGCTGTTAGGCAGCTGCCTGGTGTTCTTTGGTAGATTTTTCATAGAAAATTGTTTGAGTTTAGAAGAAAAAAAAATTCTAATGCTTATTTTGCTGTGGATTACAATCATCCAAACCAACTTAATGCTAAATAAAGTTGCCATGGGCTACTAAGTTTTAGAACAGCTAATCAATTGTCTTACACTAGAAGATAAATGCAACTGCACTGGCAACTAACCAGAGCATCCCTGATACACATTATTGAGCACTTCATTCTCATCACTAAAGATATGAAAAAATCAGATCTTCTAAGAGAGAAATTTTTTTCACACTGTGTTGAATTCTTTCAGTGACTTTCAGTAGCCAGGTAACATTACTGAAAAATTGTCTCATCTCAAAAGTGAAAGTTTATTGCTAACATTTCCTTAGCCAGGTCATGCAAAAGACAACATTTTCTTCTCAATTTTTCTTCTGCCATTTTTAATTTCATATTTCCTTATAAAAATTATAGATTTATCCTGTACGCTTTCTTCTAGGTTAGTGACTAGGGGAGATAGAAGTCTGCTTTATTCAAGGGTTAATACCAGCTTTTTCCTTTAGGACAATGCCAACTCCTCTTCCCCTGCCCTGTGGAACACCACAATCAGTATGGAAGTGTGCTGCCTCCCAACAGGAGCTCAGCACATCTGCCTGTTTCATTGATTGCAGTCAGCATCCTGCTGGAGCTGGCCCCTAACACAGACTGCAGCAGCAGAGTATCAGGAATCCTGCACCTTGTGTGCCACTGCAGCGATGTCAGACCCATGGGTTTAAGCAGTACCTCTTCAAATACCCATCATTTAGGGATGTGGTTCCATGTGAGGATATTAAAAAAGATAACTGAGACATAATCCTACTGATTTAAGACACCTTAGCTGGGGGGCCTGACAGCCTATTCCAATTTGCAACCCATTTAATATTTTCTCTCAGTTCTTTATCTATAGACAACGACTGTTAAACAAGCACAATGTGACAAAGCATATTTAATGAATATTATTAATGATGAGTTCAACAGCTGCTTGAAGGTGTTGATAAGATTAATCAAATATATTAAACCAGCACTGACAGTATTCTTAATTTTATTATTAAAATAATTTCTCTCCATATTGCATGCATATTTAACACTTACAGATCTCTCAATTTCATGCTGGATTTTATTTTTAATCATCCTCATGTGATGTTTGAAAGTTCATAGATAAAACCTGCTTTATTGACTGCCTAAAAGGAACTTTCTTTTACTCTCTGGCCATGTGACAGATAAAAATATCTTGAGGGTGCACAACAGCAGTTCCTGGCATTACATTAGAAATGCTGGTTGCCCCTACATCAGTTAATTTGATGATGCAGAAGAGAACATATCTAGCATATGCATTGAAATATAGTATTACGCAAGGATTTTTCCATTTGTAACATTTTATCGAAGTGTGTTTTTATTTCAGCTCAGATGCCAAGCTATTTCTACATCTAAGGTAGTCAGTGAGAGATTCACACACTGAGGTTTTAATTGCACCCATTTCTGCATGCAACAGATCTAGTACAGTGCTCAGGGTAGCAGCTTGCATGTGCTTTATTTCTGCATAGGATTAATTTAGTGTGCATAGTACTGGGACATGTGTCTTATTTTTAATTTAAAGGAATGCAATTATACAAATAATTTCTCATTCTTGGACTGGACCCAATGTTCCCTGTCAGATTGCCCATGACAAGCTGATTGCAAATGTTGACTTGTTTTTGTCAAGAACAGTTAAAGATAGTTGGCCCTACAAGGCTTGAGTAAAGTCAGAATGTGGGCAAGAGCCAAAAAGATGGCTTTTCTAGCCTTGTTTCTGATACTGTGCTTTGCAGAGAAACACAGTTATCTTGACACACAGTTATTACAAAACAACTTTCCCTTGATTAACATAACTTTCAAAATTGTGTTTATACACCATTTATTTATGGTCTTTATCTAAAACAAAAGACTTGTAAACCAAACATCCCAAAAAAGTTAAGTTTAATTTCTAAGGTTTTTGAATAACTGAAAAGCTTTTATGTTTTTATCTGGATCTGAAATGTTTGAAAATATTCAATAGCTACATATTTGATAAAGGCTTTACAAATACATGCTTTTTTGTGACTTAGTTGAACACATCACCCTTTTAATGATCAGCAAGTCTTTTTTTTTTTAGATACACAATATATTATAATGTACATTTTGCAAACAATTATAAGAGCAAAATAACATGCAGGTATTTTAAAACTGAAGTATTTTCCTACTAACTTCAGTCCTAATCTTTATGGTAATGGCATATTTATTCTTTGAAGTTACATTTTTTGTCCTGGTACCCAGGATAAACATAAGAAATTTTAGAGATCAGGGCAGTGAGTTGAACCACTCAGCCCAGGTCTATTTGCTGGGAAAAAATAGGGTCTTATTTTAAAGTGTTAATGCTAAATAGAAACCTTTTGTCACTACAGGACTGACAGTTCCATTAAATCTACCTAACTAGCTTTTCTGAAGTGCAACAAAAAGGGTAAGCAGAACCTCTGGCTGAAGAGGTACCTTGCATCACCTCAAAATGCTTTTTCCAAATTCTGCAATGGTAAATTCAGCTTTCCTTTCAGTATTTTAGGGGGTATAGAGACCTTCATGCATATATTTGTTGGAGTTTGATATTGTTTTACTTTTTGTGAGAATAAAACACCGGTGCTGCGATGCTGAACTAAGATCAGCAATCAAAGTTAACATTCTACCTCTGAGATATTATCTATAAAGGAAACTTTTCAAAATGGATTGAAGAATTGTTAAGAAAGCTCATTATTACCTGTAGGGACATATCATATATATATTACAGAAGAAAAAAAAAAGACTAAAAAAAAAACCAAACAAGAAAAAAAAAAAACCAAAAACAAACCCAAAACTAAAATGAAAGGTTTTTGAGTCTGTTTGTTCTGTGCTACCAATACTATCAGCAAATTAATAATGTTATTATGTAACAGCAGTGTAGAAAGGAAAATTTTGCTAGGATTGAATCAAGTTAAAATCTGTTTTAGTTTTGCCAAGTGTATCAGCCTTCAATCAGTGATGGTCAAATCAAAACTATTTTGATAAACTTTAGGCTCTCAGGGCTACAGTCCTAGAGTCATTGAGAAGTTTAAGCAAGTGAGAGAAGAGCAAGCAAAAACCTGATGAATTTTCCAGTTAGTTCCATGCATAAAGCTCATTTCACCTTTAACATTACTGTAACTTTCAGTAGGGAGAAGAAGGGAAATGTGAATTCTCCAGAGTACCTAGAATTACCAGTTGCCAGTTACCAAGAATCACACTGCCTTTCTTTACAAAGGTGCCCACAGTTTTAACCCTGTAATTTTTTTCAAATTGTTAGGTATCTTCACCTTTCCTTCAGATTTTCAAGAAAATTTTACTCATTTAGCTCTTTGTGAGCATTTTGATTATTTATTGGGTATGAAAATAATGGCCTGCATTTAGTCCCTATATAAGAACTTTTCTGAAAATATAGTCTGAGCTACAAATTTAGGAAAGTGATAACTCTGATTTGTGTAACAGCTCACTGATGCTTTTCTTATTATATCATAGAGGATCTGTCTTCTGCAATTGTAAAATTTAGCAATGATATACGGCATCCAGTAATATCTTCAAACAATAATATAGAATAATAATATCTATATATATATATATAGAGAGAGAGAGAGAGAGAGAATAATAATATAAAAGTATTATTGATATCCTTTTCATTGCTTCTACTTATTTTTTGCACGTATTTTGCTTTTATTTTTCATGTTACTGCTAAAATAAATATCTGAGTATGGTGAAACACAGAAGGGGCAAATTAAAAACTCACTGCTTTGCCACAACTTTTTTCTTCAGAGCAGCTAGCAAAATCCAGCACTGCATATTCATTGGTTTTAGTAGCAATGTTGATTTTCAGCTTTAATACAGTTTATGGGAAGTAAATGGCTTCAGATATATTTACTATGGTGGTTGTAATCACTCATAATTATATAATTGGATGCCTAACACTGTTTATCAAAGATATAGTCAATATTACACATGAAATTGGCTTGGCTCTGTATTAAAGTGAAAAAGTCATACAGAAAGCTTGATGTACCCCTTGAACTGGAGCCCTGGTAAGACTTCAGGAGTGAGGGTCCTCTGGAGAAGATGTTTATTACAGGCCACTCCAAAAGGAAAGAAAGCAAATTTCAGTTTTCTAAGAAATATATAAGCACAATAAGAAAACTTGTGCATAAATGACTGTACAAGAGGGCATGAAATAATTTGGTTCTTGGCCAAACTGGGGAATAAACATAACAGAAATAATTTTTTTCAAGCTCCACCTTAATAACTTCTCAAGTCATGATTCAACTCAATCATTTCTGCAAATGCTGAATTTCTCTGTGAAAGCTTGGGAGCTTAAGTGAGTGTTATTGCACCACACAGAGAAGTTTGCAATATCTACTAAGCCCAAAAGCTTGGCTTCAAACTGCCAAAAAAATAATTGAATATGAATAAAATTTAAAAAATTTAGGATGAAAGCTTTTACTTTAACTTTGATCTTCTGGGCAGGGAAAAAACAAACAAACAGTGGAGAAAGACAGACATATCTATAATTAAAATATCACTTTAATTTCATTAACTATTAATGAAAAAATGTGACTAGTCCCATTGTATAAATCTCATTAATATCAACAATTAAAGGCTTTATGAAATGTGCAAAGAGGAGTATAAATAACTCAAACACTGATCCCAAACATCCTATAATAAAAAACACATAGGCATAGAGTTTATTTAACAAAAAATTCTTAAAAAGTCTCAAGTCTAAAATTATAACAATTTTAAAATTGGAAATGTTGTTGAAAGTGATTCTTACATAGATCCTTACAATCTACGTTCTATTCTTAAAATGTTCATTCTAAAGGAATTGAAGCATTTTTGTGAGTGACAGAGGAAAACTCATAAAAAAGCTTCTGACCTAAAATGTTTAGCCCCAGATTCTCTGAAATTCAGTAAATTATAATAGCTGATATATAATTAGAGATAAAATTTACATTTTTTTATCTTTAGCTTTAACACATAATATAATATCTTCATATGGTTTTTAATATATCTTTTAGGGAATATTAAAAATACTTAAAAAGTAGGTCTATGATATACTTATTGTAAGATCCTGTACTATCCTTTGTATTACATAGAAATCAAGGAAAAAATCCATGGTGCTTTCATTTAATACATGTATTTATAAATGGGGCAAACAAAAAAATATTATTTACATACCCATCATTATGTTATTAAATAATTCTAAAACATTTACAACTACTTTCTGGAAATTTTAGAAAACTGAAATGTCTGCCTTATTTCACCAGAGACACCATGCTGGTTTTGTAATTCCTCAATGTCTAGGCCATACTTTAAATTTCTGTTTCTCTAAGTGAAGGTACTGATACCTAATATTTCTAAAGGTATTGTTCATGCTGCAAACAGCAGACCAATTTCCAACTACCTTTTTTAGTTCCCTCTCTCTGCTTAATCCTCTCCTCTCCAACCTGTCACTTATTCTTGTCATTTGTTTAGTTGCATTTTCTTTTAATCCAGCCAGAAAAAAAATATTTTCCTAATTGTAAAACCTTATAGGCTAGCACAGGGTAAATAGATATTTGATAGTTTCATGGGAAACTGGATTACAATTCCCATTATAAAACTAGTTTTTATTGCTTAAAGCACTGTTTCTGCCACTGCCCCTGAACTCTGTGCTCCCGAGCACAATACACATTATTCTGCAAGGGAAACATCATCTCAGGACAAATCTCTGACCTTTTAATAAATACTGAAGACATCAATTGGTCATTGCAGAACTTTATGAATGAGCGCAAAAACAGAGCAGGTCAAGACCAACAATTAAGTCACAATCAGCAGTAGTACTTATTTCAAGGTTATATACAGAAACCAAAGATTGAGCACATATTCCTACAGAGAAGCTTTTCATCAGAATTTACAAGAACAGTCATTTTTTGGAAAACATTTAACAGCCAATATTTGTAGATATCCTTCCTAATTCAAAATTTCAGAAAATTTCAGAAAATACATTTTTTCACTAACAGCTACTACAAGGAGTAGTTCCACTGTACAACTGTAGTTCCAAATATAAATTTCCTTAGAAATTATCTATCCACTATGCCTTAAACTATTTAACTGAATAGAAGCATTCCATGCCATACTTAGGCAAATAAGCAGGTGGTGGAAACTGAGCAGACAGCAGATTAAGAACAAGATCTGTATGAAGCATCCAGGTACTTTAGGGACGAGGGCAAAATCTAACTAGGTACCCATATACATGTTAATTGATTTTCCAGTCTTCCACTCATGTAAAATGAGTAGATGGAAAATTCAGGAATCTTTATCCTTTGTATCCTTATGCAAGAGTTGGTGGATGGTGTTACAAGCTTTCCTATTTATCAACACAGTGCTACATGTTTTACCAATTTCAAAGATGCCGGGACTTATACTGCCATGCCCCAGATCGCCAGAACTCTTCGAACAGTCACTTCAGTGCACATTTTTTTCTTAAAACCTCTACAGCCTAGAGAGAGTGTTAGAAGTGAAAAACCAGAATGTGACCTGATACATTTATCCTCATCTCTGAGTACTTCCCAAAATAGGGACATACCTATCAGATGTGTAAAAGAACAACTACTGTGTGCTCACTAACAGCTTGTAAGAGAATTTTTGAATACTGAGTAGGAGGAGAAATGACAGCTGACCAGGAAATAGGGTTATTATATGTTCTTTTTTAAAATCATCATTTTGACTAATTTCCACAAAACCACTACTCAAGGTTAATGAAGCAAACACAAACTTATCATTTCACCCTAAAGACTGAACATCAAATGCAGTATTATCTCTAATACTGCATTGCAGTATCACTTCTGGGTTTCTATCCAAGTCTTGGTGTGGGGCTTGAAATCATGGTTGTTTGGCGGGCTTAAAAACCTACTGTGATCTCAACCATAAAGGCATTCACTCTACTTTGAATTATGCGTCAAAATACTTACTGTTGTTGCACAAATAGTGGGAGTGTGATACAAATAATTGACATTTTATAGAAATAATCATAAAATATAAAAATAAACAAGGCCCTAAATATTACAGAAAGACAGTTTAAAGACTAACATATACTGCATTAAGTACTTTTATTTCTCTTAAAAATATTTGTTGCCTTGCTAGAGCAAGATAAATGGATACTAAATTACAGTGCACAGTGTTGTTACATCACTTGAGCAATTTCTTCCAGCCTATTGCAGAAATAGGACTAGACCCATTAAGCTAATCATCTTATTCAAATTGCATTACTAATATTTAATTTAATGCTCATTTTAAAATGTAGCAGCCCTCATTCAAGAGCTAAATATTCATGTGTATGGCACAATATGTTATCTTAGGGCTTCACTTGTAGCATGTGGCTATACTGTGGTACTCTATTTGTAGTAAAGGTGGCTGGTTTGAATTCTACAGAGATTGTTAAGACTGCTAACAGCTACTTTAATCCAGAGGTACAGTTTGGCTCTGCATCCCAGCATCCAAATGAAAATAAGAGAAGACAACTGAGGAATGAAATTTTGACTAAGGATACAGATACCATAATGGCTTACTTCACCATAGTGTTTAAACATACAGGGAGCAGCCAATATTAGTGCAGTTTCTATGAAAAGCTACCACTGGCAACTCTCATCATCATCCTTTTTTGAAGGCTGCCCCAGAAGTAGAAGCCACAGACAAAAGCTCACTGATACATACATAATTAGAGATAAACACCATAGCACCTCTGCATTCCAGTTAAGTGTTAATCACTCAGGTTGGGAATGAACCAGTGCGAGCTACTCATATTATGAACAAATGTGAGAATGATGTGAACCACAATTTGGTGGTCCTTTTATTTGGTGAACTGAAAACTGGAGAGGAAAAAAAGCTGCTCTGAGTGAAACAAAAGAGCAGAGTTGGGCTGGGGAAAAGAGATAAGTGAGTGATAAAGAAATATAAAGTCAATGAGGAAAAAAAATCCAGAACTAATGCTACAAGGTGAGAAAGTTGTCAAAAGGAATCTTGCTAGCCACAAAATGCCTCATCAATGGTGCAATTTGCAATTTCATACCATGAAGCTATGTCTCAAGAAAATGTACTAACCTTTTAAAATTTACCTCAATTTTCTTTGATGGAAAATTTCCCCAAATAAATGCAAAGTCATGAATAGTTTCTGGGTTTGTTCTGCATTTTCTATTTATTTCTTGTTTAAAATAATAAATGTCATAAATTTAATCTAAAAGCTTCTTATATTGAACTTCAGAAACATTTTTGGCTAAAGTGATATATATAATCACTCTTTGTAATTACATAAATATATATATATAATATATATTATATATAATATATATATAAAATAGCAAAACAAACAGCTTAATAGTATTCCTGCTTTTGAAAGCCTGTGTGCAACAAAGATGAATGAAGTAGCCTTCTCCTCCAGTGTATTTGGTAAAACTAATTTTATATAAACCATTTATAGTACTGTTATAATTGACAGGATCCCTTAGTACGGCACAACTGGCTAGATTCTCTATAACACTTTGTATCATGCATGTAGATAATGCTGGCCAAAAGGGGAGGTGTAAAGAGTTTTTACAGCTGGATGCCAGGTTTCTGGCAGCTCTGAGTGTCAGAGCAGTCTCTGATACAGCCCTGATATAAAACTAAAGCTGTACTTACTTCTTATGTCTGGGGGTATAATGCATTTGTACACTTGCACAAAAACACGTAGCTCAATTCCTGGCTTAAATGTCTTTGTTTTCTTGCTAATCCATATCGATGCTTTTTAAGTAGGTCTTTGGATATGAGGATTGTAAATGCAAAGTGTTCAGGATGTTATGCCAGCAGGCAGTCAGGAAGATCAGAGGAATAACTAACAGCAAAACCCACATTGATAGAGGAGTTTGGTTCCTTCCTAATTAACTACAACTGTGATTGAAATTACTTGTTTTGAAGAAATCTATTCACATTTCTTCTTTCAAATTTCCTAGAAAAACTGTTTCATACCAGACTTTATTAGGTGCGGAAACATGCAGCTGAGACCTAATGAAAGGATTAGTCTCATACAACAGAGATTTAAGTCACTTAGGCCTTTTACTGTGACAGGATAAACTGAGACTAAAACTTAATGCCTTTCAAGCTGTTAGGCAAAAGCTCAAAAGCACTTTCTAGCAGTTCCAATCAAATTCTGCAAAGTTTTGATCCTTTTATTGCAAATAGTAGAAAGGATTTTAAAAACATTATTCTGCAATCTAACCCCAAAACTAAAGATACCCAAATGTATTTTGGCCTTTTTCAGTCAGCTATTCTCTGATTTGAATGTATCTTTGCAGCAACTCTACTTCACTAAAATTGTTCCAGATGTTTGTATCAGTTTAACTGAAATTAGAACTGGGGTTAAAAACTGCATGCAAGTACATATTAAGCTAACTTGGAGTGGTATTTAAAAATCAAAAAGACAGACCAGGAGAGGGTTTATCAGAACGGAGACTGATGCATTTCTTCCTTGCTTTTAACTTTAGGATTAGAAAAATGAAGGACATGCTTTGCTTTGGAATTCCCCTATTTGCTTTTGCTTATTAGAGAAGATCAAAATGTACCCAACCCTCTTACCTATGCTGCTTTAGTTTTCTGATGTTGCCGGATGATCCTGAACTAGAGAAGTCATTACTTGTATCCTTATATAAGTTTCCAGTAATAGTGCACTGTTGAAATATTTTCCCCATATTCTGTTTTTTAAAAGAATTCTACTTTGCTTTGCAGTGAGAGATTTGTGGAACAATGAAAGTAAATTGCTTTAGTAATCTTTTAGCCCCTGCAAATATGAAAGAAAATAAACATGTTGATGGAGATACTTAAATATTCAAGACATTCAACAAAATTGTAGCAACATAATGCACCTTCCCTTTTAATGGCATAAGTTCCTAGTTGTATCATGTCTAATAATTTCTTTTGCTGTTGTATAAAGTGTAGCTGTATGTTTTCCTTTATGTTGCTCGGTTACAGAATTTTTTTTAAACTGCAGCATAATTGTGTTGCCTAATGAATAAATTATATAACACATTTAATCCTGATTGATATTTCAGTAAAGCTCAAATTATTCCTGCTACTAATTAATGAGCACTTCTGTATCTGCAAAAGATGATTTAACTAATCCAATGTATAGATTTTCTTGAGGCTAATTGTTAAGTTTAATGAACCAGATATCTCCCACTGAAGCAAGTGTCATGTGTCCTTACACCAAGCAGCTAAAAAAGTTCTAAATCCCCTTGCACAACAGAAGTAGTTATGGATCAAAGCCGGTTCTGAACTGTCTTCTGTTTGTGTAATGTCCTTGACTTTAATGGGAATGTGCAAGTAAAATACAGTTTTCTGCTATGTTATGACTTCAGATGTGATTCTGTTCTCCTAATTTGTGTTCTGTTTAACTTTAGATAATTTTAAGTATCAAAAGTAAAATAAATACAATGAGGAAATTCAGATATGAAATTGAGTCTATCTGAAAAAACAGCGAGAGAGGAAGGCACTGGTGAAGATCTGTTTCAGGGAATGTGCGGATTACTGACAAGCAAGCAAACCACAATAAAAGCCTTTTCAATACACAGTTTCTCTGGAACTTCCACATTTAAAGCCACAGACAAATTTAGCAGGAGAGAAATCCATTAGTAAAACAAAATGCAGTAAAGCAGTTGAACACAACTGGAGTCCCAGACAGACCTGCTATCAGCTGCCATTACTGGCGTGCGGCATAGGATAAGTTAAAGACAGCTGAGGGTGAATTACAATCACGCGGGGAAATGGGGTAGAGCCACTCAGCCGTGAACAGCAGGACGCACACAAGATTAAAAGAGCAGTTATTTGCTTAGTCACTTTTTTTGCTTCTCCTTGCTGGCTGGAGTGCCAGATAATCCCCATCCAGATGTTACTTATGACATTGACTTTTTTTTAGAATTTAGTCAAAATGTCAGGTATCTGAAATGGAAAAAACCCCAACCAAACAAAAAATAACAAACCAACAAAACCCAACATCAAAAACCAAAACCAAAACAAATAAGCAGACTGACTTGAAATAAAACATCATGTCTGGAAAAGTGGCAAGTTAGAAACTTGATGTTACTGAATTAGTGATGTATCACAACAGGCTGGTATGGAGGGTTCTCTGTCATTTCATAAGGATATTGCCACATAACTTCTTGTCTGTCCCACCATCAGCAGTAGCAGCACTAACAGGAAGGGAATATAATAAATAGGGTTTTTTAAAGTCTTTGACTAAAAATCATGTTAATATATGTGGATTCTATTTTTATTTTTTAAACTATAACTTGCTTTTGGATAATGTTTTTTAGTTTTTTTAATTTCAGTGCTTGTAATTTTTTTTTTTAAATCCCAAGGTACATTAGAAAGACATTGTCATATCTGTGAAATTTACCTTTGGCTAAAATCTTGCCGTACATTGCAGTTTCTATCAAAACCTGTCCCTCTAAAATTATCTTAATTATGATCTTTTTTTTTTTTGTTGTTGTTTACCATGAACCTACTTGAAGTGGACTGAATAAAAAGGGTGCACTTTCACTGTTAAACTTTAATGGCAATTTCTATTTCTCCCTGGCAGTCTTCATTAATCCATTTGGAAAGGACTGAAAACACTTGAGTCAGGAAATAAGAATATTCTTTAAATAATTTATTTTTAAAAAAATATTCCTCTAACTCTCAAGCAGTATTTAATTCAGTCAATTTATACATAAGACTTACTTTTAACCATGTTTTTCCTCATTTGCCGACTTAGCTACACCAGTTCATTTTCATTCTTTTCGAGGTCTAGACTCTGAAACATTATTCTCACACACCTTAATCTTGGCCATATTCTGATCTTTTGTATTTTCCCTTTCATATTATGCAACATCAAGCACAACAGACACCAAATACTCTATTACAGCCAGAGGATTACTGTTTCTGTGCCACATAAAAAATCATATGAAAAGCAGATTACTACCTAACTGCATGTTTCATAATATGGCAATGTTGCCAGTATTTCTGTGCCTGAGTATTTAAGAGGTATCTAAATGATTCTTACAAGCCACTTCTTTCTGTGTCAAGGAACATGGTTTCTGTAGTACAGGAATGTTTTTCTCTGCTTTTGCTTCAGGATATGGTTGGGCATAGCCAAGCACAAGGATTAGCTGAGAAAGCATATTTTTATTTTCCTGATATTTTGGGAGGTTGGCTTTTAAAATCAAAGAACAATGCAAAAATTGTAGCAGTAGTACACTGTTCAGCTCATCAGCCCCTCTATGTGATGGTGGAGTTGCACAGACAAAATTGGAAGGAAAAGTCTGACACCTTTTAGCACATTTGAGCTCATGTGGAAAGGGCCTCAGGACAATTTTGTAAAAGCGTCCAGTAGCATAAAGAGTAGTAACTGTAGCACATGTATTAAACTGCTTGATACCTGCCATCCAAGAATCTTGGTTAATTTTTTGTATTACCCTAACTTTTTTGTATTATCTGACTCCCCTTAACCAGATGGAAAAATATAGCCAAAGTATTCTTACTTTCAAAAAGTCTCCTTAACCAAGTATTAATGGTATTAACTCCCTTAACCAAGTATTAATGATATTCCCTGATTATCCAGCAGTAGCTTTGCACGCATAAAACTTCTCTTTCTAGCAATATGAAGTCAAGATCTTTCCTTAAATCTATGTGCTTTCAAAAATTTATTCTCTCTTTTTTCCTCTCTCTTCTCTTGATTATAGAGCTTTAGTAAATGATTGAAAAATGGGTGAATAGCTCTACATTTAACAACTGGTGTAACAGCCTGTGGTCTTTGCTAGAGTCACTGAGAACATTTTAATGAATAGGCATGATAATTTTCTTTTTCAACACCAGCATCAATAATAATCAGCTCAAGACAGAGACCCTGGGAGGTAAGCCACAATTTGTGGCTGTATAAACACAATGAAACTCAGGAATGAAAAATCTAACTTTATTTCCAAAACTTAGTGGACAGCAAGTTAACCAAATGCATTTTCTCAGTAACAGCTGATGATTTTTGGTAATCATAAACTGTGTCTGCAGTGTTTTCCCCTCTCATCTGTGTATTGTTCCATGACACAGTTTGCCTTTTCCTATAATATACAGTTTAACACGATGAGTTCAGCTCATGTACCACCTTTATCCTGAGTAACAGCTGTCTTGTGTCACAGTCCAGCTTCCCAAGAACTTGGTCTATGATACAGTCAACTGAGATACCACAAGTGTTAATGAATGATTTGAGCTGTGCCAGCACCAATGGTTACTACAACTTCTTGGAACAATATTGGGCCAGCCAGCTGGATTGTTCTCAGAGTTTGGACTATTTTCACTCAATTCAGAGGGCTCCTCTGACCTCCCTTCTGTACTATTAACAGATTTTTAATGGGACCTGGCAATGTCACTTTTCTCTAGCAAAATACACATTTCCCATGTCCTCTGTTGCATTCAAATAACCATATTGCAGTGGGTGAATTGCTTGTAAATAGCACTTTAGGGTGGGCGTGAGAAGATTGGTTCCAGGCTGTTGTGCCATACTGTTTCCTTGAAAACAGCTTTTTGGTATCTACGTGTAGCAAACTGCACCTTTCAGATCCCAACTACCTCACAGCAAGTGGCTTTCCATAAATGAAGTGGCAGAAGAGCTATTCCTCTGCCTGTCATTGCTTTCCTGTCGAAGGTGCATACATTGCACTTTGAAACTGTGTTGCACTTCCTAAAATTTCCTCTGTATGTTTGTTGCTCCAATATTACTGTTTCTTTTTCCCTTTTACCCATTTTTCCCTAGCAGGATTATAGGTCTCAATATTATCTTGCTTTAAGTGCAAAATTTACATTCTAAACTGATCATATTAATGGTTAAACTACCTAGTAAAAGTCACTTCTGTGACATTTAGAAAAAATTTGAATACTTACTTATGCCCAGCTTCAGCATTAGTGGATGTTATTTTTGGTCACAGAGGTTATTTTCTCCTTCCCTCACGCATTTATTCTTCCCTGAACCTTCTGTAACACTGTCAGCCATTTCCCTGTTTTAGCTCAATTTTTTGTTTTGAGCCTAGTGGAAATGAGGCGAGTAGGAGGAGTACTGTTTAAAATATGTAAGATATGATCTTTTCAATGGGCCACTAGTTTATTTTACAAATACTGCAGTGAAATATACTTCCTTGCGTAAAAATAAATTTAATTCAGACAATTGCTGCGGCACTGGTAAATGTTTAATGAAACTCTTGAAAGCTCTTTCCCATGTATTTGAGTTTATGATAGATAAATTACAAAAAAAGAGTTCTTTCAGTGATCTTGTCACACTCTACAACTAGGATCGGGTATAAACACCCAGCAAATTGTCATGTAAAAATCCCCAAACACAACTATGTCTGTTACATGTCAAGGGGAGAAAAACAATGTTACAATTTGGTTTTCAAGTGCTTTCTTCTTTACAACTTCAGTGCCTTAAAACATAGCGACACAAAAGATAAGATCAGACTTGGTAACTCCCCCAGATTTTTTTCATGCATTTCCTTATTTACCCTGGGAACAGCTTTTCAGACAGAGGTTGCTCTGCAGGCAGAATCAGAAAAAAAAATTGATAAATTATAGAAGGGTGATATATTTGTGTGATAATATTTATCTCAAGTCTTCACTTTAAGGAAAGGCAATGTGGGCAGGTGGTTTCCCCACATCTCTTCAAACACAGGTGAAACAAATTAAAATAAGTTGAAACACTTATACCATTCACATCTACCTATACTAGAAGCTTGTTTTTTCCAAGCAAACACCTAGTCTCCACCCCCTACTGTCCTTTTATAAGGATTGCTAGAACCACAGCCTAGTTACAACAAGCCGTGTAAAACAAATTCTTCTGCCTATGCTAAGTGTTATTTAAGATATTGTCTATTGTGGGTGAAGATAACACCTGTGTCTTCTGGGAACTGTACAGCAAATTATGTACATCTGAAATTGCTTGTGTCCTCAGCTCACTGTAACAAGTCCCAGATCAGCTGGTGATTGTGGTATGCATATACTTAAATCAAAATTGGGCAGAAATTTTAGAAATTACCAATGAAAGTTTTCTCTGTGGTGATACACTATCTGATTTTTCCATCCAGGCATTAATTAGCATTACATTTGCACGTACAGTAAGAAGATAAAGGCAAGAGAAATAACTAAGTCCTGATGTTCCTTCAGGATAAGAAATTCAACCTTTTAACCAATGAAATATGTATAAAACAGTCGTTGAACATTGTAACCTTTCCCTTGCGACATGATCACAATGGCATCTGATCAGTTGCTACTTTTTCCAGTCATCAAACCATTCAAGAAAATTAGTCAGAGCTAACCCTGCTTGGAAGTGGGGATGCCAAGTGGACTTCTGGAAGGTCACAGTAGCCAGCACTGCCCCCTCCTCATCCTAAACTAGAATTACAAAGCTCAAAACCTCTTTAAAACAGAGGCATTATCAACACTATTTCAAGCATGTGCGCATGGGCTGGTGCACGCCAGGGAAACTGTGGGCTTTATATGTCTTCGTTATCTATTTTAGGGTATTTGTATTATTACTGCAAAGACCTCACTGTTTTTCCTTGTTAAATATTTGTTTATGCAACCTTCCCCCTGCAGGCAACTGTTTTCTTGGGATCCTTACTTTATAAGGAATTTCAGTCCCATATGTTGCTCCTGGCGCTTTTTGCTGCTCTACTGGCACCTCTGCTGCTTGCCCTTTAACTGAAGTGACAATTAAATCATAGAAAAACAAATCTTAAGCTGTAACCAAAATCTGTCCAAGCCTGAGGTTAAAGCAACCAAGATCCCTTTTAGATTGTATTTAAAAGTTATGGACTGCATCTGGCCACATGACAGCAATGACAAATCCATACGTTCCATGAGAATTTCAAGACTGACTTTCTTCAGCTCAAGGAAAGCAAGTTTTGCCTGATGTGCTTTGATGTTAGCAGGAGTACAAAACATTCAAGATTAATTAGAGCTCAAAGCATAAATGCAACAAAGGGAATTCCCTTCCCTTCTGTTCTTTCCCAATGGAGAGAGGGAATTCCCTTCCCCTTCTGTCCCCTCTCTGAGCAGGGAGGGAATCCCTATGCTATTCTTACTCATGATGACGATTCTTTTCTCTTCCTAAGAGCAATGGGTAGTTTGAATTCTTTTTTCCTTGTTTCCCCTTTCCACATTACAGGGTTAAGAGCTCCCTGTTTTCCCATCATTCTCTCTCAGAGGTGAAGAGGGATTCAGACACTCAATGTATCTGTTTTCTGTTTTAATATTTCAGTATGATAATTAATTTTACGTGGGGTGGGGGTTTTTACTTTTTTTTACCCCTCTGAGTGCAGCATTTTATCCTACAAAAATATGAAACCAGAAAACCACTTGAAATTTGTTACTGGCAGCTATGATCTAAATATAACTGCATCAACTTTAGTATGGCTAATTAATAATTAATACAGGGAATGGGGTTTAAAAACAAGGCTGAACACTAGAATCCATATTTCATTAAAGGGGCCTCTCCTCCAGTCTAAAGCACACCCCAAATGCAGGTTCTAATGCAAGAATTTAGTTATTCTCACTGGAACTGACTAAAATAATCTGTCCCCTCACCCTGCCAGGAACTACAGAATACCATGAACTAACAAATTATTTCAAGTTCAGTTTTATGTAGCATGATGGCCCAGAGAAGCCACCACTAATGTACAGATTAAGTTCCATTTCAGTTGTACACCACTGAAGCGAGTTTTGTGTTTCCCTTCACAGGGTAGTGAGTTTCACCTGTGTGATTAAAACTAAAGAATAATGGATGATGATGTGAACTTTGTTCATTTACTATAGTACTTGTTGTTGGGTTTTAATAATTTAGAACATTGCAGATCATAGATGGAGCTGTTCTATGTCACCTAAAAAATAATGAGGTAATATTAATCTGAAACTTCATTGTAAATTATGTCCTGAGGCTGAACTTCTAATGAAGAATGCATTTCTCTGGTTTTAAATTAAATGCTCTTTTTTTCCCTAACTGGTTTTCAACATCCAGGGCACAGTCAGCAAATTTTAAATGTAAATTTCTAAAACATGGAGCCAAGTATAGTAATAATTCAAATAAAAGAAGAAATACAGGAAAATAATTTAAACCCCACAGAATATCTGCAGGAAAAGACAGCCTTTACTCCTCAAACCAACCTTCTCCTGACTGACTGTTCACTGTTGCTTTCTTTAGGCATGGCTGTTATATTACTAAAAATATCATTAGTATTTCACTCTAAATGTTTGTAGGAAAAGATTGTCTCTTAGGAGCAAATTCTTGTACAAGTAAAATTAAAAGCCTGTTGATTCTATCCACTTTCTGCCCAGATTACTTGATCAGGGTTTCTATTCTCCGAGACAAAACACCACTACTGACACAAAACCCCTGCTGTATAGTCTTTATACTTTAAGGACTTCTAACAGAAAAAAAAAATCTGGGGCAATGTCACCTTTAGATATGTTGTCATCAGCTATTCACTCATATCTTTAGAAAATCACTGTAGGAGGTATATTGCAAATATGGTAGGAGCAGGTTGATGAAACAAGTGAAATGAGTATAATCAGACCAGTTTCAATACTTCCATTTAAAAAAATATATAATATTTTACCTCTTGTGAGGGTAAACAGATATAAATCTTGCACTATTGAAGTGCAGCTGCCTCTATAAAAAAGAAAAAAATTGGTCAGTCAGGTTCAGGGAAAGCAGTAATCTCAAAGGCAGCAAGTGCCATCAAAGAACTGAGAACAAGACAGAAGCCAGACACATCTGAATAGTAGCTTACTAGGTTTGACTTTCACAGTCTCAATTTCTCCTCTTGAGAGAGAGTTCACTATGAGATCCTCAATACATTTTAAGCATCGTTCTCAGCCAGTCTCAGCTGGCTAGAATTTAAGGCTCAAATGATTTCATCTGTGAGTAGACTAGGCATCTGAGTTAGTGTTACTCATAAAAGTTGGGATTTTCAAGTGAAACGTCAGCTAAATTATCATCTTTTGCTGTACTCTTACCTTCATATTTGTAAGATCTCAAGCATTTTTATATGTAGAACAGTATCACTTCAGTAGAGAAGGACACTATCCTCTCCATACATAATTGTAATGAAATCATAATCAGGAACATTCAATGTAATTTTAACCTGGTTTAGTTTTTTTGGGTTTTTTGGTTTTTTTTTTTGGTTTTTTTTTTGTTTGTTTGTTTTTGTTTTTGTTTTAATTATAAGAATCCCAAGAGTTATCAGTTAGGCTTTTCATTTACTGCTGAATTACCATTGTTTTGAAAGCCTTTTATTTACAGAAACATTCATAATCTGTATTTCTCTTGGTGTCACATCCTCATAATTTCCCATTGCTGTCTCCAACTCTTAAAACTGAAAAATATCAACCAAATTTCTCCTATTTTTTGGTGCTTCATACAGTGAAGCAAAGGTAAAAATATGTGCAGGTCACATGGAGGTTATGTCTCTAGGGAAACTCTTGTTAAAGTTGTGCAAATTCTGTACATGCAAATGTTGTGCAATTTCTGTGCATGCAAATGTTGTGCATGCAAAAAGTCAACAAATTTTCAATCTGATTATTCAATTACTGTCAGCCCTCTGAGGGCTGCTGAGCTAACCCTACTGGCTTTGACATACAACAGTTGTTACATGAAAAAGACAGTGCTGTCTGAGAACTAATTTGTGTAAATTTCTTTGCTCCTTCTAATCTATGTTTATGTAATCACATTTTCTGAAAAGAATGATCTGACCACTGATACAGGTTTGCATGCTAAAGGGCACTCAGCTTTGTGATGACCATCTGCAAATCTGCTTTGAAGAACAGCTCTCCAAAGCCTACACTAATATAAATGTGATGAATATTCATCTTTCATGAACAAATATTAGTGGGTTTTGCTTCCTATTTCTCTGTTCTTAAATTAAGTGAATGGTAGGGCAAAAAGGACTGGATTAAGGACACTCTTCAAAGATGCTTATAGAATGAGGAAAGTTCCTATTACATTCTGCTGTTAACCTGTAATACTACTGGTCCTCGAGTATAAGTTCTAGTTAGATTCTTCTGCCTTGAAATTAGAGGGCCACTAACCCAAACCTTCTGGTTCACAAAGACCCAAACAAATTACAGATACAAAAGACAAATACACAGCACAATACCAGAGAGAGTGCTACTGTTTCAGATGGCAGCCTTTTTCTTTCAGTAGGACTTGATCTCTCCAAGCACCATTCGTGTCCTTAGGGTCTACTCTCCCATGCACAGAGCGCCGCGAAGGCGGCGCGGCGGCCGCAGCAGCCCCGCGACGGAGGGAGCGGCCGGGCCGGCCCTGCCGCAGCCGAGCCGGGCGGGCGGGAGGGAGGCAGCTGCTCCCGCTATGTACAAACAAAGCCCCGGTTGCTGTAGCAACCCGGCAGCCCTGAGCGAGCTCCCCGGCACGGCAGGGCCCAGCATCCTCCCCCGCGCCGCCCGCGGGGCTCCTCGCACGCTTCATCCCCTTTTGGAGAACACGCGTCGGGATCCGCGCTGATCCAGCCCGCTAAGGTGAACGGACGCGCTTCAGCTCTGCCAGATGAGAAACGCGAACGGCTCTGCGGGCTTGTCACGGGCCCAGCTCTGCAAGGGCCCAGCTCTGCAAGAGCTACCAATAGAACGTGCTTAAATATGTGTATTGTGCCTGTACATTGGTAAGGTAAATGGTAATCTATTTGGTGAAACTGAATTTTAAAAAATGCATAGCCTTTGAAAAGAGAGATGGGCTGTATACAACAGCATGCTGTTAATTTTAATGCTTTCTTTCTAAAATTCAGCATCTATAAATTAGGTTCTGTCACTAAGCTTGTTTCATTCTTCAGTTATCAAGACAGCATTTCTAGATCCACAATACCTAATATTTGTGTCACCTTTTGCAAGGAGCAAGAGTCCAGAATAAAGAAACACACCTTTTTTTTTTTTTTCTCTTTGACAAATACATAGAACCTAAATAACAGACCAAAAAAAAAAAAAAAAAACACACACTAGACTTATTATAATGACATTACTTAGATTGTTATTATAATTAGCATTAGGTATTTCAAACATAAAATGTATGTTTGCATGAATCATGCTAAAATGTCTCTCATTTTGATGAGCTTGGAACATGATGCTTTAAGGAAGATGATTGAGAGAGATTTCATGTGCTAAATTGGATACTCACAGCTACATGGAAATCTCTCATTATACTTTTAGTTCATTGTGAACAGATAATCTTTTCATGTCTCTGACAAGGAGTATTTTAATTCATGGTCTCCTTTCAGTTGATGGCTCCTATCAGTGACAAACTCATGTACAAAATGTTCAGAATCCATGGTCAACCTATGTTACTTCATTATAATAGGGGGCATTGTATCTTTTATTGATCCATTTTTTCACAATATATCAAGATAGAAACATTGCACTGGCTAAAAAAAAAAAAAGTTGTAACACTTTCACTGATATTTGAAAGTTTGTCCAGCTGTCATGAAAGAGCTATTGGTAGGAAGAATGCTAATACCACATCAAAACTTGGTATACAGGAAAACTGATACTCTGGGCAATATACAAATTTTCATTATGCTTATTTGGACTGGCTCTGATAGCTGGCTCTGCTTTATCAGGAAGGCCCAAATTAAAGATGGATATTTTCATCTGAGTATTGGTGAGACCTTCTCTAGAGAGTCCAACATTGTTCAAAAAGTTCTCATATATTCAGTAATGATTTTTTTAGACATTCATTGTCTCTGATATCTTGAGCTAGAAATCAGATGCCTAACTTCTAATGAAAGGCAACAGTAGATGGACTTTTAAGTACCAGCCTTTGCTGGGACTTATAAAATACATCCTCAAATGTAATTAGTTCCAATTTATTTAAATAGTACTCAGTTCAACAGCAAATGCTTCCACAGTTAAATTTTTAACATGAATTGCTCATTAAAATTTCCAGCAACCCTTTGACATTTCTTCTCAACAAACAGTAAGATAAAATTTAGATAATTGAGTATCCTTACCATCAGGATCAGTTTCAGCAATTTGAGCTCCTGTAACCAAAATGTTCTCAATTGTGTAACAAACAATATCCTAGCTTGTCTCTCTGCATCACTAGAAAGCATTCAGCTCTACTAATGCCTTACATTGAAGAGAAGAGTTTGTTCTTAAAATCAAGACAACACACAGCCTTGCTGCCCAAAAAAAATATGAGACACCATAAAAGAATATTTATTATTAGATTAGTATTAGTACTAGTATTAGTATGCATGAACACAAATTAATCTAAGGGGTCATTGACCTATTTCCTTTAAAAACATTTTACAGTGCTTATGGAAAATACACTGAGTTCAAATCCATTCAGTGCATTTGAAGACCTGGATGAAATAGATCTTCAGGAACAAAGAAATCTTTAACATAGATTATCAAATAATCACCAAATTATACAGAAAAAGTGCTGTTACCAACCTGACCAGATGTAAACCAATGAACTAGAAGTGAATGCACCAATTTTCCATTACTACTTTTCTGAGTTAAGTGACCACATTATTAATGTATAAAACTGCAAGGACCTGATGAAATTAATCGTGCTCGGGCTTTCCAACAGTCACTTTTCAGAGAAATCTTTGTAGGCTGAAAAACTCTGCTAAATTACAGTTAGAGTAGGACTCAATGGCAAAGTGGAATTAGATGTAGTGTTTGCATTCAGGTCAAATACTATCAAACAGTAGTTCCACATAGAAATAGTGATAAACATTGACTTTGCACCAAACTATGGCTGATATGTAAATAATGTATGTACCTATATAGAAAAAAATAAAATAGAGAGAGACCATGGTTTTAATGACTACAGAGTATTACATTCTCTGTCACTCACTGTCTTGAATTTAGAACAGATCTGAATCTGTTCTAAATTATGGAAATGTAATTTTAGAGAACACTAACGTTGTGAAGTCTCCTGGGTGCCACACCTCAAAAACACTTCCCAGATTCAATGTGTGGCCTCAGCTTTGGGATCTGTGAATACACAACCACCAGTCACCTCTTTTGAGCATGACATCAGCGATGGCATCTCTAGCTAGGTATCAAAGCTTGCTTTTCAGTGAGATACATTTCTAACTTTAGACTCTATATCAGCAAGTTCTCTAAAAATATGACATATTTCAAACGCACAGAGTAGGAATAAAGTGTAAAGTGCATATAGAAAAGTAACATAATTATAAAGGAAAAATCTTAAGCCTTCCTGTAAACTTTACCAAATTTAGGTGTCTTACGGCCCCAAAACTGTACTTTCCCCCAAAAAGACCATTATGTCATTTATTCTTATCCATTATTCTAATACCTTCTTGTCCAAACTTACAAAATACACAACAGCTTCCTACAGCAAAACTTACAGTGCATTGGAGACCAGAGTCACCCTCCCATTCACACCCTGTAACTGGCAAACCAAACAGGTCACAGATGCTTTTACAGTGCTTTGGCTGGGTCAGGAAGTTTGACTGTGGCCAAGTATTCACTTGAAGTCAAGTGTGAAACAGATCCAAACCACTAAGACACCTCTATCATTCTAAACTAAAGGTAGTAAGGAGTGATAGATGGATTAACTGATCTTCTAAAGATCTTCCTAACACCTGCCCTGTCACAGTATAGCAGACTGCACTACCAAGGATACATTTATTTTTAAAAATCAAGAGACCTAGAACTTTTTACAGTTTACTTTCACATATTTTACGTCCATCGTAAGTATCATAAAGAATCAGTTCAGCTGAAAAGACAGGATGTCCCCTTGTTATCCCAAGAGACAGAATGGCTTGTCTGTATACCCACTCCCTGGGTCCATGGAAGCATTGCTCACAAGTATGCCTCATTACATTAAGGAGAATCTCTTACATTTCTAGTTTTAAGGCACTATTACTGTGAAAAGATCAAGAAACACATTCTGCTGTTATTTACACTCCTTTTTGGTGCTAGGTTTATATCAAAGTCATGGTGAGCTTCATGTCTCATGCTAAGGTAAATCAAACATTTTTAGTGAGTCTCGTAATGCAACATCCTAATCCCTCTATGGAAGCTTCTCTCTCTGGAGACATTTGAAATGTGTTTATTAGGAAGACCATATTTATATCTTCAGGGAAGCCTGTATACAAAATGGAAAAACCTTGTAGGGCAGATGTTGCAATTGGCTAAAAGATTGAAACCAAGCTTTGTTTTATGCAAACTAGAGCGTGAACATTTATCATGTAACTAGGATTTAAAAGAACAGAATGAGAGAATAAAAGGATAAAATATGCATGCCTCTTTACACCCCTGTGCTACATTATGAAAGCATTAAGAATGTAGTAATTGACATTTTATTCTTGCTGGTCAATGACAGCTTTTAAAAGGTACTCCAAATGCTGGTTCAGCAAACTATATTTAAACTTATTATTCAATGGCACACACCAACATTCCACCTATGTTAAATGTCATGAAACTGTACTTTTTTCAATATAACTAGAATAATCAATAACATTCATTCAGCTAGCATGGCCTGCAGGGCAGTGGGGACTCTGCTGTTGGAACTTAAAGTACACATGAATTAAATGTAAAATGCTAATATGTCACTAATGTGTTCAGATAATCTAAGGTTATATCTCATATTGCATGACAGGCTTTTGGAACCTTCACTCTTGGAAACAGCAATGACCCATTAGACTCCAAAGCCTGAAAAGAAATGAAATTCCTTGTTAGTGTTTAATATAAATTGTAAATTTCTGAATTTTATCAATCATTCATTTTCCAGATATTCTGGACACGCCTATTGGTAATGGCTAGCATAAAAAAAATAAAACAACTACAAACAAACAAACAGAAAAAGCCACACTACTAACCAACCAACCAACCAAAAAAACCCAATTTTCCTGTATTTGTGATTAAGAGCACCCAGATGGCCAATGGTCATAGCAGGTTTATACCCGAGTTCCAAGATCTTCTGTGATCTTGTTGAGGCTATTTGGAGTAAGGGAATAATGAAGAAAAAACAAGGTGAAAAGAAGTGTTTGCCACATAACAAACCCCATGGACAACATCAGCAAGATTTTGCAGAGTTGCAGCCACACAGGTTTCACTTCACTGAAAGGAGAAGTAAAAATAACATGTAGGGTTCACTGAATCCAGAAGACCTGAGACAGAAAGACCCATATAACCAGTACCAGCTCAGAGTGAGTCTCATGTTTACCCAGTGGAGAAAAACTGTTAAACATTAACACTAATCAACATACCAGATTGATCACTGTAAACTATATAGAACCATGTAGCTCATATTTAGGTCAGAGCACCTGCTTTTAACTTCCTATTCCTGTTCCTGGACTTTTGAATGGCCTTTTCTTCATCTATAAGATATAGGGAAAGGAGATTGTTTTTAATATTCTGTCATCATTCGTCACACCCTAGCTGTATAGGCAGCCGATGCTTTATTTTTTTAGTAATCTAAATGAAGAGAAAAATCTGGTGTTTCTGCTTTTGATTTGCCCACAGGTGAAGTACAAAGGGCCAAACTGACACTTAACATTTAAGTCATAGTTATATTGCAAGAGTGTTTACAGTGGCAAGGACGGCAAGGACTGTCAGCACTCAAAAATCACAGAACTGATGATAACTGAGTAAACGGTTTTGAGAACACTGGGTCATCCAAAAGTCATTATTTGGCATATCAATACATCCCATTACCTCTCATGTACTACTTCAACTCGACATGAAGACAACTTTAGAATACATAGTTCTAATACATGAACAAGGCAAACAGTTTGGATCATGGGTCGTCTATTTATTATTTAACTCTCAACTTCTCTACCAAAACATCTTACTGGCTTTTCAGAATGGAAGTCACTTGTGTTATTGCTATAGTGCATCATAAAATATGAGATAAATTTTCTCTCTTTAGATGTCAGTGCTGTGTAAGAAAATTAAATTTGCATGCTTTAGCATGATGCTACCTGATGATTTGGTTTTGTTGAGTGGCATATAGCTAAAATTTTTCATGGGACTATTTGCCCAGAAGCAGCACTGACAAAAGCTGAGATGATTGTGTTAAATTTGACAGTCAGGAAGATAAAAAAAGAACATATATCATATAGAAAATATTTGTGCTATATTTTACAGTGTACTAAATAGAAAGAATAATGGCTGGAAATAGACATTCTCAGTATTTATATTCCAACAAAAGAGTCATATTAAAGTCATTTTTATTTCTAATAAATAGTCATAAATATTACAGTAGCAACATAGATGACAGCAAAATGACATTTATTGGCCCATTAAATTATTTTGATGGTGTGTATTCAAGTCAGCAATTGGTCAAGTCAGACCAGAACATCTTCACAGGAGATACCTTTTAGGACAATTGTTGACTCTTTTTAATTACATACCAAACAATTAAATGGGTACTGTGGATGAATACTGAAGGACAATGACTAAGCTATATGACACTGACATAAAAGTTTGTACTTCAGATATTTCCACTGAAATTCCTCTACAGACAGTCAAGGCTGCCAAGCTCTATTAGTACAGCTGGTAGTACTAAGAAGTAAATAAGAAAATAAAGTAAATAAGGTGTAATCAGAGGATATATAGAAAACAGGACAAGTTAAGCACTATGTGTGCCAAATTTCTTCATTTTTTAAACTTTGAAACACATCAATGAAACTTTCACTTCAGTCTGATTTCTGTGATGCTCACCTTTAACCCTATCTTTATGAATATCTTGTAGAAAAATTGAGAATATCCAATAAGAATCACAGAAATGAAATTATTCTACCAGTGTACATTAAAATAGGTCTAAAAGCAGGCAAAACCTTTGGTTAAAAAAGGGAAGATACACTACTGAGCATAAACTTCTTTGGCTTTTGACATATTTTTATGCACTGAGTTGGACAGATGAGGGAGCTATATTCCATAATTTAAAGATGGACAGTGCATTTAACATACAGTTTATATATAGAAAAAGTGTGAAGCACCATTACTCCATGGGAAAAATATATGGCTGTATTAAAGAGAATGAAGTGTTCTTTCCAGTTTCAGCAAGATACATTTCTCACACGACCCTTCAGTTCTGTGAGCCTGCACAGGATTATGGAAGAGTAGACTTTAGCCAAATGGCCATCATTCCTCAACAGGTTCCTGAAAGAATACGATGGCATGACAGTCTTGGAGCAAAATTCACAAGAAGAGCAGGGAGAAGACATACTCATACTCTACAGGACACTAATTTAAATCTTAAAGCCAAACTCTAGTTATCTATGAAAAAACTCCTATAAAGAGCATTATAAGCTCATCCTCATTGAGGTAGTGAATAGCTCCGTCTTAGAAGTTTATATGGTTGCATTTTTGTCCTCCCCCACTACTCTATATCTATCAACACCTCAAGTTATTCATTTGTAGGATCTATCATAAAAAATAAAGCTGCCTCTAACTAAATAAAATATTACTGGCCAGTTCAAATACTAATATTATTTTGCCTTTGTAAACAACAAAATGAAGGCGTTTGCTAGATTGCCAGTGACAAGTCCTTAAATACTTATTTTATACTATCTTTATGGAAATGAGCCTTTGTTTCATTATAGGCTCACACCAACACACTCCATTTTTAACAGATAATTAGGTCCTAAATCCTTCAATATCAGATGCTGTTTTCAGTCCAATATAGTATGATCTTACTCTTCTTTTTTTTTTAAGGAAGCAGAAGATAAACCATTCTGGCACTAAAAAAACTGTCTTCTTACCTTAAATATTCTACAGGGGTCTTGTATTTCTGCCATGGGTATGTAGAACATACCATGTCATAAAAATATATCAGTCCATATTGCAGAGACTGACTTTATTCTTTTCTCTGAAACTTTTTCTCTGCAATTGTGCAGATCCTACATAGCTAAAGAGTTAATCCCTCTTTTACTTACACTCAGTGAACTCACCAGTTTGGGATTTTTGTTTTCTTTTAAGACATGGGAAGAAAAAAAAGACATATCCTCTTGTTAAATTGCTAGTAGTTTTGCTGGATGATAAGTGAACTTTTTTACTGTCTTTTTCCTTGTTTCAATTGTGTTTATTATCTGAGTACTCAGGTCATATTGCAGTTACTGTTACTTTGAGAAAAACTTCAAAGTAAAAGAAAAATCAGGTGCTTGCCTTATTATGAGTCATGATCTATACAACTTTTGATCTTGAATAGTTTCTTTTACATGGGTGATCTTTTTTTCCATTGTATTGAAAAAGAGTATAATTTTTTAAAATGCTGTCCCAAGGGAATCCTAACGCTTGACTGTCTCGTATCTCAGCCTAGCATGAACCCCTTAAATATACCCAACTCACTCTTAATGTACATAGGGGAGAATTTAAATAATACATAGTATTTTATATAATAGAGAATATTTTATATAATACAAAAATCCTCATAGTATACAAGTCAAGTAGCACCCAGCTAACTCTCAGAAAATCTTCTCTTTTTGCTGACACTCAAACATGTGTAGAAATGACATTCTGTCCATTATTACCCAAGCACAGTCAAAGCATCCTAAGAATTTCCTTCAAAGATTGCATTCCTTGGTCATTGACAGGTTTCTGTTTGTTCTGTTTCTCAATCCACAAGTATCACTGAATTCAATTTAAGTCTTACCGATTCCAGCAGATGCTTTCTGAACTGCCTTTCAGTCAATAGCCTTTATTCTAGGGTTCAGTTTTGTATGTACAGAGTATAGACAATCCTGAGAAGTTAGAGCACCCTCAGGCTGCTCTTCCAAGGATGTGGCTTACTTTTCTCAGAATAATCTTATTTAGTTTTCTTTGAATAATTTCTCCAGTCTAATATTTTGATTCCAAATAGATGTTAGTTTTCTACATTTATGTTTTATTTTCATTATCATCTCTATTTGCCTTTTAGGTGAACAAATGCAGCAGAATGTGATTCACATGAAAAATAGTGATTACATGTGTTCCCTGTGCCAGTTCTTCCACTATATAATTATCCTCATCTTCAAAAGCTTTTCCTACCACAGCTAAGCTAAATCTTTGAAGCTGCAGATCTTGTCTTTTTGGACATAGAGATGGGTTTATTAATTTCCTTTGTTCCATCATATGCCACATGTGTTAGCAATTTCCTTTTAGTGCTCTAGATTAACAAACGCAGTTTGCTGTATCTTCAGAAGTCATGCTTCTCTACCTCTAATTATCTTTAACCTGTCTCATCTCAACTATCTTCAGCTCATCCACATCTGACGTTCTGCAGCCCTTACCAGCCTGCTATCATCTGCAAATTGAAGTGGACTTTTCAAACCATTAATGAACTAAGTTAGACAGATTACTCATATATTATTAATATTAAGGCATGTTAATTTCTCATCTGACTAGATAAGAGGTCATTACGCATATAACCAAAATTTTCCCCTGTAATTAATTTGAATTTTTTTGTCATTTTCAATGACCTTGAGACTGTGCAAATTCTAATATTCTGTTGCAGTTTAAAAAGTTTCATATGAAAAACATCTACCATAATGAGATCTTTTTTACCCCTTTTTCAGCCCTTGGATGACAATATAAGTTTAGGTTCAAATGACAACTTAGGCTGAGTTTCAAGGTTTGTAGGATTTGGTAGTTTTCCTCTGTATTTAAACACGTAAGTATTCACTTTTGAGTTCCCATGTGATATATGTATATACTTGCCTCTCTAAGGCAATAATGTGTTATTGATCAAATGACAATTCTCCCAATGACAGCTAAAGAATCTGACACATTTAAAGTATTCTTCTATATGCATACTATTTTCTGTAAACATTTCTTGACTATTTGTGTATTTTAGTTAATTTTCCTTCTTTATTCATTATTCAGTCTTGATGCAAGTAGTTTTTCCCATCAGCCACATGACATCAACTTTGATAAAAGGCATGTAATGAATAACCATAGGGAATGCTGATGAATGAGGACCTGCTGAATTATTGCATAAATATGCTGCATTTGAAACAAATAGGGGAATTGCTAAGGGCTAGCTATTTTTGAAGTATTGCTACAAATATCTTTTAGTGACTAAGTGAAAATATACAAAACTAGGGGTAAAATATCATGACTGAGCCATCCAGCTAGTTGGATTTTGAATTTATACATGCAAGTAGTAACCTTCAACCAGCTTTCCCTAGCTCTAAAACCTAACACCTGGGCTATGAATATGAAAAAAAACTTGAGTTGCTAGAGTATTGCAGTTGCTTTAGTAAGTGAACAAGTAGGTAAGTAAAAATACAAAGGTAAATAAACAAGTAGATAAATAAAAAATTAGCAAAATTCATCATGAAAGTGTCATTACTCTGAAGCACACTACCCCCTGCCTTGAGTTTCTGATAAAAGTTCAAATATCACTCTAGCTATCACAATCAAAATCTGGTTCTTTAAGTTTGAACAACTCAAAGATTACCATGAACATTTATTAGTTAACTGTGCAAATCATACTTTATTGGGAATAAGGAGCCAGTAAAAAACCATAAAGGTAGTGTTCCAGCAAGAAGACCTAAATTCTAAGTCTACTTTTCCTATTAATTATAGAAAATAAGGTTAAAATGAATATTCTAACATTTCAGACAAGTATAATAATGGATTTCACTTTTTTTTTTCTCCTACACCTTAGCTTGCATCTACTCACTTTAGTGAGGGTGCCAAAACTCTTGTTAAGTTTTACAGGTACAGGAACAGACCCACTTTTTTGCAAATGTCACTCAGACAAACTAAAGGAAAGAGAAAAAAAAAAACCACTACATATCCCACAAAACCTACCACTCAGAGTACTTTGAGGCATACATTAAATAAGTATAAGAACAAGTGATTTTTGGCTGGGGATTATGTTGTAATTTTTGTCTCATGATAAGCTTATTTATTTCATGCCTTGTACAATACAGGGGAGCTAAACATTTTTTGTACTTTAATCTTTGCTGGCAGAAAAACAATAAGTCACGTCTAAGGACAGGAGTGTACTGAGCAAAACCTCAAAGCTATTTTGAAAAATAGTTAGGCTTACCTTCTAGTTTTATAACCAGAAAAAACTCAAACAAACAACAACAAAAAACCCAATCAAAGTATAACCAAAAAGTTAAATCTTCCTCTCTTTGCTATAACCCTGCTCCAGAGGGTAAATCAGTCATTCAAAAGTTAGCCAAATGAGATGAGGGTTTAAAAAGATGTTAAAAGTTGTCAGGTCTAGCCTTGTTGATACAGGTGTTACTGCATACACACTGGTTGTTTGCTTTGAATTGTTTTAGATTTCTCAAGTAATGGGAATTCCAGGCTGCCTAAAACTGTTATTCTGTGGTCTAGCAGATGTCAATTATTGCTTCTAGATGTATCCGCTGTTGGAATAAATTGATGGGAAGAGAACATCCCAGAGCATGAGAGTTAAGAAAAGCAGATTTTAGTGAAAAAGATAAGTGATAAAATATACTGAATATTAGAAATAGAAACACATACCAGGACGAATGGAAATTAATGAAATATTCCGATAAACAAACAGTCTGCATAAACTTTAAAATCCCATAAGGGAGAACTTGCGCATGGGAAACAAGAAAGCTGTTCTTATCTGATGAAATCTTTGTTAAAGATGAAATTCAATAGAGAATTCCAGGCATTCATGAATACCAAAGCATATAATTTTTTGCAACATTGCCTGTCTATTTATATAGAGAATTTATAGCAAGCTCCAGGCAACACAGTCAGAGTGGGGTGAGAAAAGTAAATTCAGAGTTTCTCTGATTTCTCTTTGCTCCAAGTATGAAGAGTTGTCATTGTCCTTTCTGTTGTATAATTTCAATCTTTTACAAATTCAGAGGAGATGATCCAATGCAAAGGAAAAAGTAATTGCTGTTTGCCAGCACATAGTACTTTGGAATTCCCTATCATGAGGCTGATTATCTGAGAAGTGGAGTCTTCAAAACTTTTGCTGAACAAAAAAGCTGTCTCCACAGTTGGGTATTTCTTGATATTCAGTGCAAACTTATATATTTTTTTTTTAATTTTAAATTTTAGTAATGTGTGAAATAATGTTTTAAATACAAAACAGACTTCATGACTGCATTTTTTCATCAAACATAGCAAGAATTCAGCTCTATGCCTGCACGTTTTTTTTATGGTATGTTTATTCCATTGAAAACAGATCTAAAAATATAGTGCCTGTAAAAGGCAGCAGAGCAAGATGCAACTATGTTAATTGGAACACAAAAAGAATACATGGGTTTGGTTTAAGTAAAACACTTTCATGGATAATATATTTCTCAGCTTAAGGAATACATTTTCAGGAATAATATATTTAATTATTGTAGTAATATATGCCAAAATAGTACTTTCACTGCACAATGTTTAGTTATTACAGAGCTACAAAAGCATCCTTAATCCATTTTAACAGGGCTCTGTTAGAGAACTGGATTTGTAAAAGAAAGCCAAGGTATTTAGGTCAAGGTACATAGTATTTTGAATGGAATAATAACAAAACTCCTAACAAAACAAATAACCAAAAAAAAAACACCAAAAGAGAAAAAAAAAAAAAAAAAACAAACAAAAAAAAAAAACTAGAAGACAGCTGTGGCAGTGTAATTTTAGCTACTTTTAGGAATGGACCAGAAATGAGTTTCAAGTGGGATTATGAGGGTGTCATGGGGCAGCAGGAAGGTTGGCTTAAAGATCAGTCATTAGTTCAAATGGCTTTTAGTAGCTGGTGATGAAAAAGCTGTGCTTGTCTAACAGTCTGGATTATTCTGCTTGTTAATATGACATAATTATCCAGTGGACTGCAATTGCCAAGAAAAAATATATATATTACTCTCTGTATTAAGAATTTGTATCTTGTCTCTGAACAAGGACAAAAGATCAATGAGGATTATGAACCTCCCCATGCCCTTAAAATTATATGACAAAATTAAAGAGGTGATTTGATACTCTTAGGTACATAGCACTCATGCATCACTTAATCTTTTTAACATAGAATGACTGTGTCTGTCCCTGAGCAGGTCTAATACCAGATCTACATTGGTCATTGGTGGAGGATCATTATTTTCCTCAGAGAAAGGAAAGTGAAAATCTAGAATATCACATTTTTTCTCCAACTATCAACACAAACTTAGCTTATTCTTAAAATGAAAATTTTGTCAATATATTGAAACAAAGTGAATGTTTTCATTTGCATGTTTTCACAGAATGAGCTACGATAATTTATTATATCCTTAGCACAGTTAGCACTGATCTCAAAAGGAGCAAAATATTGTTAGTGAGATACAGAAGGCACTGAAAACTACTGCTAGCTAACTAATGTACTGCAACTGCATGTACAAGTTTATAGCACATGTTCAAACTCATACTTAACTAACTTCAGCATTGTAAAGGCCTGCATGACATTTTCATTCAATAAAAGTACTGCATTTTGTGATTAAAACCCATGATACTATTTATCCACTTGGAGTATTTTTTTAAGATAAAACTGAATAATAACATGAATGTGTTTCCTAGGTAGAAAAGTAACTGTCTGTAAGACAGCTTAAAACAATGGAATGCTGTTCAGATGCTCATATAAATGAGTACACAGCCACCCTGAAAGGTCAGATGTACTTAGAGGACAATCCACAAAGCATCATTTGTTTCAGCAAGATCTGGTGTGTTTGACTCAAATATTTGACTGGATCATTAGCATTAGTGCAAATGCAAGGACAAGCCTTTGTATTTAAATAACCAAGGAAGATGCACAGCCTATTTCCTCATATATTTTCTTGAATTATACAATTACCCCAGACTTTCTGGTGCATTTTCTTAAGTAATAGGGTAACTTGTTCAGATCTCAAATCTAAAAATCTAAGCACATATTCTAAGCAGTTGAGAACATACTTTTCCTTACATAATAATAAGGCAAAGATACTGTTCTAGTGAAACCATATGTTCTAGAATCCTTGTATGCTTAAAGAATGGAGTGATTTCCCACCCTATTCAACATACAGTTTTTAAACTACAGCCCAAATAGAAATATGAAATAGCAAAATTTTAAAATCAAGCAGAAAAAAATAAAAATAAAAATAAACCAGAAAAGGAATGTGAAAGGCAAATCTATTGACAACTATATTACAGAACGCTGAAGTCTTCCACTGAGGGCTTAGAGTACAAATACTAGTGACATAAATGCAGCTTTTTTGTCTATTTTTGACAATCATCTTTTCCATCATAAAAAGGAATATTTTGATCATTCTTGCAGTAATGTATAAAGTCATCTGGAATATGGTCTGTCATATGATACACTTCAGTTCCCCAAGCCAGGATAGACTCCTCTTAAGAGAATCACCTTGATGCTGCACTCATTTTTCAAACTACAATCCATTGTTTATTGTATAAAACTTACGGATGATTACTTCCAAGTCCCATCTTCACTTTTTAAGTCCTGTAAAGATCAGGAAGTGTGTCGCTTTGTTTAACCAAACTGAAAGTTATTTGTGGTAAACTTTGACTTAAATGCAAAAGAAAGAGTTTATCTTTAGTAATGTATATTAAATTTAAAACTAGAAAACTCATTCACAAAGAAGAGTTTTATCTGGAAATTCTCAAATCTTCTACTTGTAAAGTTACTACAGATCCAGGAACCATTCATACCATCTAACTTCTTGCCCTATCTACAATCTCCATAAAATTACACCATACTGTGACACCCCTTTTCTACTTGACTTGCATAATCCCACCAATTCCTACAGGATGAATTCCAGGATGATTGACATGAGTAAAATTAAAAAACACACCAAAAAATCATCAGAAATATCAATATGTTCACTGAAGTATTTGATAATCATCTGACCAGGACCATTTTTGATCTTTTAGATCACTTAAGGATCTAAAAGGGGTAATTCACAAGTTTCCCACCCTCCCAGTTCCCTCTTTCTCCATTAGCAAAAATGCTTACGTTATAGCTGGGCATAGAAGGTTCCTAATTTCTACCATGCCTAGCCTAGAAGAAAATCTTAAATATGGTATTCAATGGTACTGAATATCTTAACTACTGTTATTAGTTTTTCTGCAGTGGGTTTCCCTTGCTTCAAGCCTTCCCCCATATTTTCTTTCAGAAGCATCTACTGCGTTCAAGTTCCTGCTCTATAGAAATGCCCCTCCACAGGGAGCTTTTTGAAATGAGAACATTGCAGGACAAATACATTGCTTTCTTAGCTACCAGATCTATGTTTTTCCCAGGAATACTCTCATTTTGTTTTTGCTTTCTTCCTGATAATGCCTTTTTATATTGTAGCAGCACTTCTGAGTCTAGATTTTTGTCAGACTGACCTTTCCAGCTTACTGGGTCCAACTGTTTTTGTAATAAATCACTTGGCTTTTCAACAGCTTCCTCACTTCCAGAGCTTTTCACTGGTTTTATTAAAAGTTGCAGAAGGTCAGTCTGAACCATTGGTTCTTAATACTAAATCACAAAATGTGAAAAAGACAGGTTTTACAATCAGCATTTTTAAGAAAAGAAAGCTTACTAGATTTTTTTTCAAATTTCCACATAACTCTTAAATGTGTCAGCATTTGAAAACATATAATCAAACTATAAGATTGCTCAAAACCAGGAAAACAAAATTTAAGAAGTTATAGCCATTAGTAATAGCATTGGTAAAAGTCAAATTTTGCCTACGTGAATTACATAGAGCCTACAAGTCCTTCGGGTTCTTATCACCATATATATGCTGACATATCAGCAATAGAGCTAGTGATAAATGAATTATCTCAGTCTGCAACTATTAGTCAGCAAATCACTGTGGATTTACTGAAGTGAACTCATTTTTTATGTACTCACTCTACTTACAGAGGTATTCAAGTTTTTGATACACCTGCTTGTGCAGCAGATCTCTTCTACTCCAGGTACCATACTAGACCCTCCTGTTACACAGTAGAATATACCTACAACTGTAGCTTTATATCCTGAAGTGTAGATACCCTTTCTCCTGGCAAAAACATTTTCCCACAAAGTAGTTATAGCCAATGTCACAAATAAACAAAAGTTAACACAGCAAAACTCCTTTAAGCCCTGTAGGTACATCTATACAAGGTCTTCTGCCAGCACAGAATTATGCAATCAAAAACCTACCCTAAAATTTTCATCGTAAAAAAATTCAAACACAGGTTTGACCTAAGAAGAACATCAAGTTCTTATTCTCAAGAACAGGAGGCAGAATACTTTAAATTTTCTATGAAATGGAAGATAAGATTCCTATAAAGGAATTCCCAGGATCTCAGTCAGGAGAAGTGGTATACAAAGGCCTGTAAGGAAAAGCATTCTACTCCAAACCCTGCTATTTATGTGTCATGCATATCATTAGAAGGGTACTTTACAGTATATTCCTTCAAATATGCATGAGATTAATAAGCTGACCAGCACAAGCTTGGTCTACTGAGCTGTGGCCAGAATGAGGGAAAGCATGCAGGAGACCTAAGCTGCCATTCACTGCCTCCACCATCACCTTTGCCAGTTCTTGGCATGTAGAGGAGAAATGGGCAGATGATACTTATTTCTAGTTGAGCCTTTAGGTATTCAGTTACTGAGGAAATTGCACAACAATCCACACAGTACAGATTTAACCCTTAGTCCTTCCATACAGGCTCAGAAATAACAAGAATTGTCACTTGGCGAGGAACTTGATTTTGATGCTGGGTTAGCTAAGGCTGCTTTATCAGCTTCTCTCTGCTAGTCTATGAATGACAGTTTGAAAAGTCTACATTGCCAACATAATATTACCATCCACAAGTCTCAGATTTATTTCAAGTTATTTAGATTAACATTCATGTGTCCTACATGTAGGATTTTAGAATGGCAAGTTGGTCTAAACCATTTTTCTCCCTGCCCCCAAATGTAAAATGTAGATCTGTCAAGAAATGAAGATGAAAATGCAGGTCAGAATTGGTATATTAGGAAATTTGAAAAAATGCAAAATTCATACATTTGCCTAAGGGAACTGCAGAATTAGGAAATGCAGAAAAGTATATGTAAAGTACCAACAAAAGTCATTGAGACTAAGAATAAATCTTAGATGTGTTGAAGTTATATTGAACACATCTAAAAATAAATCAGAGTTGATTCAAAAGAAAGTCTTAAGACTTATGTTCACAGTGCTTACAACTTAATGTGTAAATATTAAAATCATAGTGGGAGTTGGAAAAGAGTGAAATCTCTTAAATGCATGTTAGGTGTAGAAGGAAGAGTTTCCAAAAGAAAAAAGATAATGAATATATGAAATTCAGAATAAGGGAGAACAAGGGAGCACCACTGACCTAGGAAGAGCTTAAGTACAAAGTATGAGAAAATTGGCACAAGAAGAAACTTCGCCCCATGTAAATATTAGAGAAAGCAGCTGTTTGTAACTGTAATGCTACCACTGTTCTCTGTTGGTTTTTTCTTCTAACTTGTTCTAAAGGTGCACTGATAATTTTCTTCAACTCCAAAGTTTCTTGTCCACAAACAAGAGAACAAAAACCCCAAGCAGTTACCATCTTGAGATGATGCTTTATATACTAGAATGGAAGCCAACAGTAAACTGAAAGGCAGCATTAACTCTAGGTTCGTGGGTGTTGGAATTGGTTTTGATAACTTGCAAAGCATAGCTCTCTGGGGGTGCTGTCTGATTTTATTCTGTTGCCAGTGATGCAGGCTCCAGGTATTTAAAATGTTTTTTCACCTCCTTTCAAGAACTGAAAACATTGAAACATGCCCTATAATATTCTGTAACTGTCAGAAATGTGGTAAGATAGAAGGAAATTAGATTTATACACAATGATTACCTAGTGTAATGTTTAAGATAATTGTGATATAATGGAGTCCAAATATTCATCAGTATTTCATTAACTTTCCAATTTGAAATCTGTCTATAAATCTGGTCACAATACTTGCACAAAACACAAGCCGCATATAGTATTTATGAATCACAAAATTCACCTTGAAGAGAAGGCTTTAAGTTCATCATTCTTCCCCATCCTCATTTCAGGATTTCAGTTATAGAATCATAGAATTGCCCAGGTTGGAAGAGACCTTCAAGATCATGAAGTCCAACCATCAATCCCCAGCACTACCACTTTGACGGAAAGCCCATACATATCACCACCTAAAAAGATTAAACAGAACATAGACTGAGAGGTAGACATGCAAAATCCATCACAAACATTAGAGTTTAACAGAAAAACAAATATTAAGTGAACAGGCTGACAGTTCCATGAGGATAACCATTGCAGATGGCTGACCAGCTGCAGGTGTGGTTAATTGAGGTCACGCAGATGTTTGATTATGTTTGTTATTTAGGAGGCCATCATGCAGCGAGGTGTTCACAGGGTCAGGTAATGAAGCATTGTTTGATTATGAAGAATTCATAATTGTTATTATCACAGTGCTAAGGCAACTAGCATTATGCTTTATTTCTACTTGTATAACTAATTTGAGCTCATTTTCCTTAAATTGCCACCATCACAATAATCAAAATTCTCTTTAAATATTGCAACACAAGTATAGTTCACACAGTGAACCTACAGTACCTTCTTATTACATAGTGTTTGTCATCACTGTGGAGAAGATAGAAAAGAATGAGAATTTAATGACATTAAGTAAGAGCTTTTACTTCTGTTCAGCTCAGAATGGGAGGTCACCTTGTTGAAGGCTTTTCTGTAAGCTGCTTAATTCTTCAGGGACAGATACGTAATAGCATCACACTTCACATCTCAGACTTTCCACATGAAAATCAATTGATGAGTTAGGGAACTAAGGCACTCACAGTATTTATGGTTTGAGCTTTCCCTTTTTTTTAACATTTAATCTTTCAATCTTGATTGAAAGAGACAAGTACGAGCCAAGAGCATTAAGAAAGACATTTCCTGGAGATTTACAAAAGCATATGAAAAACTGCCACTCTAAGACTTCATTAGTGGACTACAGACACAATACAGAAACAAAATTCAAATTTCAATTGATTTCTAGACAATAAAATGAACAACTGCAGTAAAGTATGGTTAGCAATAAGTAGCTCTAGAAATTTAATGCAGTAGACATAATGCTGCCCTATGAGTAGGCATTGTGCAGCATTCAAGAGTTTTCTGCCCACCAAAACTGAAAAACAAAAAATACTATAATGACTGTGGAGTCCCAATATTAAATACAGACTTTCCCCCTCTTCTAGATTCCTTTTTCTCTTGAAATCACCCATTAGCTGCAGGGGCCTCTCCCTCAAAGCACTTACAAATGGATCTTCCAATGCTACACATCCAAAGAGATTTCTATTTACTCAATAAATTATAACCTCGTGCCTATATGACTTTCATCTTGAATATTTCCCAAACTTGCTGACACTCTGCAAGAGCAACAAAGCTCACTCCCTTACATGCTGTCCTCTCCAGGAAGGTCCCACTAAACTTACTCTTCCTCTGAAATCAAAACTTCTACTGCCTGTTCAAACGTCAAATAGGACCCTTCTGTGGTCTTTTAAACAGAAGCCTAAGTCTTTTCTAGGTCATCCCAATAACCAAATTACTAGCAGAGATCCAGGTGCACTTGTCAAGACTTAAAAAGTCTTTTGGTTCCTTGTACTCTTTTATTTTAAGTGGAGATTTATTCATCATACTACTGAAGTTGCTGTTTAGAAACACTATTGGCTCCCTAAAAATGAGAGAGAGGAAAGAATTAAAAAAGGAATCAAGTAGTAAAGTAGTAAAAATTAATGATCTCCTAGTGATCTCAACTCGCTAGTTTGCACACAGTGCATAGTATAACTTTGGTTTTTTAATTAGGCCAGTATATCATGACAATTCTTTTATTTTCATAAAACATATGTTAATGTGTATTAATGTGTATACATATCAATGTGTACCTGACAGGTGGAGTAAAGGTCATGAAGCACAGTAACCCAGAGAGGCTGTGGAGTTTTCTTCCCCTTTGGAGAGCTGAGCAGTGTACTGAGTAACCTGCTCTTAGTGACCCTGCTCGAGCAGAGGAGTAGGACTAGATGATCTCATGCTCCCTCCAGCCTTAACTGTTGTGTGGTTCTGTTGCTTTGCAGCTCTCTGATCATGTACGACCGAACACGGAGAGCCTGAGGGTTTTCCCCAGAATCACCAGCTATTTAAGTAGATAGAGCTCTTCCAAGTTTTTCTTCTAAAGTAATCACTTTTCACACTGTGACTAAGCATGTACACATTATCTAGTTCTTCACACTATTTCTGCTGGCATTTCAAGTCATGCTACTGGATCATCCACTGGAGCACCAGAGACTCTCGTGTGAGATAAGCTTGTGAACTGCTGTGATTACAGCAACAAGAAAAGCAGTGAGCTATTGGAAATTCATGTTAATGCATTTATTCCATTGTCTTTTCTTGTTATACCTATGCACTTATGTGAAATCTAAGTAAATGCACAGCATCTAACCAAAACAACATTCATATCTATAGGATAATATGTAATAAATATAAGCATCTCACATGTAACTGAAATATAGCTTCAAACAAAAACACCTGTTTTCCTAAGGATTCAAAGGCATTTTTGGTAATCCATTTTGAACCAAACTTTTAATTGTCCTAGTCTGAGTGGCAAAAAAGTCACTGATCCATAGTCCACTGAAATAATTTACTTTTGATTTCATTCCAGCAAGTTTTTTTCAGAAATAAGAAAGATCTTTTAAAAGCATACAAATGACTACCTTATGTGGCCAGAGAAAGTGTTAAGAGAATGAGAAATTCTTCAAACTCTCTGCAAAGCAGCGTTTGTAATCATTGCACTACTTCTATTTCAAGGGTCACTCCGTGACATATATAGGACATAATTATGAAAATAATAAAAGTGCTTTCAAATAAGTACATTGGTAAAGGTACATGAGGTAGAAGAAAAAATGATATGTAACCATTAAAAAGATCAGTGCAATATCTTCCGTTGACCTAGAACTCTGTCATTTCTTATGACACCCAAATAATGTAATCATACATTAACCTACTGATCTCATAACCCATTGATTTTCACTGCCTCTAGAATCATGAAGATGGGAGATAACAGCTAAAAAGAAGTTGCTAAAAAGAAAGACATAAAGCCTATAAATACAGTGCATATTACTAGTTCTCTAATGTAAGGATGCTTGGTTTAGATACTAAATTTATTATGTAACCTAGCTAATTTAGTGACCTAAAACTCACTGCAATTGCCAATGCCTATTAGGTATTTGAGGTGGGATTAAGGGTCTCAAAAAATGGGATATTGTGAGTGATGAGGTGTGTGGGAGATGGTGATACTACTGATTTCAATAAGAAAATTAACTAAAAAGAATTTGTTTCTTGACAGAACTGCTTTGCATTTTCCTGTCACTCTATAGGCCAAAATAGAAGTGAAAATTAGTTTACAGATACATAGAGCATTGAAGGGTTTGATGTTCAGATATTTTAAGAAATATGAAAAAAAAAGATGATTCCTGGGACACTGGAAGGGCATTACTTTATAATATTATGTTTTCCATGTCTTTAGTTCTATTTTGGTACTAGAACCACATTTTTTGCTATTAAGATCAGAAGGCATTTGCTTTCAGATCTCTCTAACTTTGCAGAATATAATCATGCTTGGCGAATGAGAATTAACTAGCTAACTGATTTGAAGTCAGCTAGGTTAAGCCAGACGTTTTATGTATCTAGGATGATCTGGAAGCCAACTGCTTTCAAATGGTTTCCATAGATTCTCAATGTGGAATAAAGGCTTGTCAGAACATACCTGCTTTAAGGTATTCATAAGAAAAGCTTTTATCAGCATGTCAAGAGTAGTGAAATGTTAGTATTGTTTATATGATTCAAAATTTTGATTAAATTACTTTTTTATTTCTTTCTAAGGTCTATCTTGGGTATATTGGTCTACCAAAGTAAAATTGCCACAACTTTGCTAGGTTTTATCATTCCAATACAGTTTATCATTCCAATACTAGTTTATCATTCCAATACAGCAATTCTGTGCATGACAGAGACTTACCAGTTTGCAGCTCACCTGTCTAATCTCATTTTATGAACTACAACAAGAAAAAAAATCTTACTATTTCATGGCAGTTTATGAGCTTGAAATTTAGTCTGCAGATCTATTTCTTTATGTTCTATTTGCTGGTATACATCTGTATCCTGTTACAAAAACCTGTACTGACAGCCTTCAAATCAAGGGAATCACCTGCACGCCATTCCTTTCAGGTTGTTTTCTTCCACAGAGACTAGGAAAACTTTCTTCTTGTACAGAAACTGTTAGACTGAACTGGGCTCTATGGGGAATCACCAGAGACATTATGGGATATGCTGTTCTATCAGTCCAAAAATGAGCAGCACATGCCTCTGGCAAGCTTGTGCTGCCAGTTGTGGGATTGGATAAATCTCATGGCCAAGAAAGCTGCTGAGTGTTAGGTTTTATTTTTGAACACTAAAGAGTGTCTCCCCTACAAGACAAAGTGAAATATTCTATACAGGCATAACTCTTGAGTAAGCAATAGCTTCAATTGCTCTAGGCTAGATATGATTTTAATTTGGAAATTGGGATAAGCACAAAACTGGACAGGGTAATATTTCAATTATTCGGTCCAGTGCCTATGATTATGCTCTTATTACTACCATTATTGATCTCCTTTCCTAAAAACAGTAGTACAGTTTCTAGAGTAGTTACCTGTTCATTGCTCTGTAGATTGGTATACTCGGGATACATTTGGGTAAGCATAGAAAAGATTTCATAGCTTATATATCAGTTTTTCTGAAAAGCCCAGGGGTTATGATTACTGTGAAAGTACTGTGAATAATGAATCTCCGTTCTTTTTTTCCCATTCTTATGCAAGTAATTTAAACTACATGACAACCTTCCTGATAGTTGTCAAAAGCAGCAGTGAGGCCCTGTCAATCAGTGCATGACTTGTGACTGTTTCCTAAGCAGCAACAGACAAAGCAAACCCTACAGTGACAGTATTCTCTGCTTACTTATCTTGGCAGTAGCCAACAGCTCTTAGTATTTTAAACATGACTAAAAATATCCACCAATTCAGAGAATGATATAAATGGCCTTGCAATAGACCACATAAGGCAGCATTATTTATCACCAGCAGGTATAGAGGGGAAGCACTGAAAGCAAATTTAGGAAAGATATATCTGCAAGTTCAGTTATCAATAAGAAAATAATTAAAAATAGCAGACTGCTTTAATGTTTTCTAATTAAGTAAAAAACCCACAGTTTACATTTAAAAATAAAACCTGCAAGCATTTGGTTAATGGCTGTCCTCTGGACAATTCTGCTTGTTTCTTTACAGGGTATGCTTAGCTATAATTGTCAGGAAAGATTTATTTTACAAACTTTCGCTGCAATTCTGCATTCTCTAAATTAGGCAGAGTTTAGTCTTTCATATAAATCAGAAAGAAAGCATACTCATATTCACCTCATTTGAAGATTTTACAAGGAAACAAGAAAAGATTCACAATATCCAGTGAGTTTCATACCTTGGTTAACATTTTGCTTTCTGAAACTAGTCTTAGATTACAATATCTCATACACAAAAGGATCCCAGGAGTTTGCAATTAAGACAAGAAAGATACACATCTAATTTATATTCCTGAAGCTTGGGAAGACTAAAATAGCAATATTGCAGTATATAATACAATCAAGAGCAAACTGTGTAAGATTCATCCCTGATATTGGCATAGTATAAAATCTGAGAATGTGGGGGCAAAACACAGTCAAAAACTTTCTGCTGAAGTCTCCCAGAAAAGACAAACTTTAAAGGGTAGTTGAAAAGGAAAATTTCCTGTAAAATAAAGAATAAGGAGTTATTTGGAAAAAAATTCTCTTTTCTTTGTTCTTCAATTTATTCTCCACATGGGATTTTAATAGTTTTTTACCAGCATAACACTTAAGAATTACATTAAAGTCAAATCACTTAATCTTCATCCTCTATGCAGACACATTCAATATTTTGCCCCTATGAAAGGTGGGGAAATAAGACTAAAGGATAAATGTGTGCATAGTTAAAGACCTGATCTATTAAAAGGACTAGCACTGCATTTCATCCCAAGAATTTTTTATGTTCCTTCCTAAAAATCTATGTCTCTGGCTTTTGAACAGCTCTGAACATCTAGCTCTTGTCAGGTGTTAAAAAGAGCTAAGAGTTTTATAAGAAGCCGGGCTTTACTCTGGACACTGTTCAGGACACTGTGGGAGGTTTGATTTCAAGAATTGATCCAATCTCATGAAAGGAACCTACTGCAGTGATAAGAAGCTCCCATCACTGATTTCAGAAATTTAACCACAAGATAATCTGCCTAATTTTTTATAATAACTTACCAGTTAGAGACAAAACTACTTTCTGCTGTCAATATGACATACACAATAAAAAACTGGCCATTCCCATTACCACCAAAAAAATTTGCTAGGAGGAAAACAGGGCAATATCACACATAGGTTTTTAATGCTATAGAATATAAATATTACTTTTACAAAGCAGAATGAAGTACAGTAAAAAACTTTATCATGATCATTATGCACATTCCTTATATTATTATTAGCAGGGCCAGTGTACACTGATATTTCATGGTAAGAGAGAAGTCTATTCTACATAATTTTACAATAAGAATTCTGTTTGTCAAGCTACTGTTTCAACTCAACTAGATCTTGCTTCCGGCTAAGCTGTTACATGACCAGTTATTGATGAAATTATGTATCCTACATCAAGAAAGATTAAAATTACAGGAGCAGTATAAGACAGAAATATTTTAATGATAATGTACCTAAATACAGGTTTACAGCCTAAGCTGTGACTTGTCATTAAGGACCATTTTGTGCATTTTATTTTTTTTAAGGTAATACCAGTGTAAAGTTTGAGAGATGAAGGTTGGAAACTTGCTCTAACTGTTGCTTTGAAAATAGAAGACATAGGAAGAGCATAGCATTCTTTTTAGACTGGCAGCATTACTGCTTTGTTCAGTCAAGGTACAATCAAAATGTTTGTTTTACTTTTAGAATAGACTTTAGGGAAAGAGAAGCAGTTCAAATATACACCACCCTTTATGCTTCAAAATTTGTGTTTCAAAGCAGTAGAAAATACTATTTTTAATAACATACTTATTTAATTATTCTGCACAAATACCTGAAGATTCTGTCACCTTTTTCTCTAGTAAGCATCTTCATTATTCCTGTTCACTCAAGTCTCTCAGTATAGTACTTGTTAAAGATGAACACATTATCACTGAGTAAAGCACTTCTGTAATTAGGAGCAGGGTCACTGTTTTAGTGTGGTTCTCTGCCCACACTTATTTACCTTGCTGAATGAGTGAATGAGTGCATATCCCTAATAAAATCACAGCTGGATATATGTTTACACTAATTACAAGTTAACTTGTACCCCTAATTTCCATACTTCTGCAATTTCTTTTTACTAGTTACTATATTCACTAGTTTCCTATTTATGCATAAATTTATTATGACAATATCTTTCAGATTCTAAAGACATCAGTTGCTATTATTATTTTCAGTATGTTTTTAATATTAATAACATTTTATTTCAAACTGAAAAGTCAAAATTGTTGTTTCAAGTCAGAATCTTCTAGTTATCTGCCAGTTTCTCACTCCAGTCCCAGCCCCATACTGAAATCTTATCAGACATCCTTAGATTTTTCATTAGAGTGTTTGTATAAACTCATTTTCACTTTGTATGCCCAGGAAATTAGGATAATGAGTTAGGTGTCTCTTGTGTATTATCATTTCATGCAGACTGTATTTTTATAACAATATAAGTTTGCAGTCATCTTCCTTGCCAAGGCTAACTGAAAAACACAAAACTCATTAAACTCTATTACAAACTAAGACTGCCTTCAGTAATTCTGGTACACTCTGTCTGTTAATAGAGAGTGACAGTGCTGTCTGAATCTCTTTACATTGGTTTCCCATATCTAGAGTCCAAATGTGATCTCCTACATTTGGAGTTTCTTGGGAGTATTTATCTCTTCCATTCTTTCTCTCAGGTTATTTTCTTCAGCCTGGATTTATTTCTGGTAATATGTGCTATTCAATTATAAGCTTGCACCAAAGAGAACAAAAGGCTGAAGCAGCTCTAATTGCATCACCTTTCTGTGGTCTTTGCAGTGTTCTCTCTGAGTCTGCCTGGATGTTAAACCACTTGCACCTGAATCACTTTCACCATGACATGTAGAAGACATTTGCCTATGTCGCTGTACTATCTACTTTTGTGCTGCCAAGATCACTAGAAAAGTTAAACTCATGGAGCTGCACTCCATAACTTGAACGAGACTCACACAAGGTTCATGGGACATGTTGTCTGTGTTTCCTTTGTCAGTGTACTTGTAAAAAGAAGGGAAAGTTCTCAGCTGCAGGATAAAGCAAAGATGCTACGTCAGTAAAATGGACTTTGGCAACATCTTCTTTTAAATAATATGAATTCTTAAAAGCATCCTACAAAATCTCCCACAAGGAGTCATATCCTAAAGAGTCAGTGGGCTGCTAGATACACTGGGGATTTTGTAGGGTTAATTAGAGAAATAATAAGCAAATCCCAAACTCATTACAAGATCTGAGAAACTGAACTGAGCACATCTTAAAGGTTGAGGAACAAAAAAAGGACAAAAAACCTTATTTTGCATTTGAGCTCAGTCTTTTCCAGGGTGTGAAGTGAATCACATACCCAACCTGTCTACTTATCACCAGCTAACAAATAGAGCATTACAGATTTGGGCTTGTTCAGTATGTTCTTCCTGTTCTCAAATATAAGAAACTAAGTCAATAATTACTCTGCCTCTGTGTATTTTTTTTCTTTCTCAGCAGACTGAATCCATGTAGCTGCATCGCTATCAGTCCTACCACTAAATCCTTAATCTCTCTATACTCATGTTGTTTCATGCAATGTCAAAGAGATCAGCCCTGTAACCAATGTGTAGATACAGGCTTCTTGCTAGGGCCCAGGGCTTGGCTCTTGCCTTTCCCTCTTTTTTCTGGCTGAGCTGTACTCATTTGGCAGCTGTCAAAGTCCTCAGCAGTCTTAGCCAAGAAAAGCTGGATTGACACATTTCAAGATACTCATGATATCTCTAATGAATATTTTGCAGACTAGCAAGTAGGATTTGATTTTTTCCAGACATGATTGTCTTACAAGTGGTAGATACCACTGACATCAGAAAATCTCTTATTTTCCATTTCTAAAGGCAGCTGTGTAGTAAGTCAGCACTGGTCTTCGCTCAGCAGAAACCTGGACTTGGCATGTGGGGGAAACAGGAAATTTACAAGGGGAGAACAGAGTGGCAAAAGAGTAACCCTCCTTCCCTTTCATCTAGTTTTTTAAAAGTTTTAACATGTGCCAAAGTCAACAAAAAAGCCATGATACTTGGATAATGTTTTATCTGATCTGTGGGAAGGTTGTATTAAAAGATATATTGTCTTTGTCAATATTCTGTAAGTGTTTTGGTCAAAACATCTGTCCAGTTCTACTAGGAGTATGTGATCAATTCCTGCCCTTGTACTCAAAACAGTGAGCAGGCCATGAAGAACTTTGGGATGACTAATCCCAGGCACCAGTACATGCAGGGGACTGACCAGCTTGAAAGTGGCTTTGTAGAGAAGGACCCTGGGGAAGAACAAGCTGAACATGAGTCAGTAATGCATCCTCACAGCAAAAAAGTCCAACTGCATTAGGAAAAGCATTTGCTGACAGGTCAAGGTGGGAGATCCTTTCCTTCCACTCAGTGTTGGTGAGACAAATTTGGAGTGCTGTCTCTAAGTTCTGGGCTCCTCAGTAAAAGGAAGACAGCGGCTTACTGGAGCCAGTCCAGGAATGGGTCAGAACTAATTAAGGGACTGAAGTAACTAACAAAGACAAGGAGAGGCTGAGAAAGTTGACTGCTTAGCCGTCAAGAGAGAAGGCTTGGGTGTGTCTTTCAGAGGTGGTAAAGTTACCCAAGACACTCAGATCCCTGAAGATACTGAAAATGTACCTGGACATGGTCATTGGAAACCTGCTTTAGCTGACCCAGCTTGAGCAGAGGACTTGGATTAAATGCCCTCATGACTTCCCTTCCAACCTCAACAATTCTGTGGCTCAGTAAAGCACATGAGGGTCTCTTCCAAGGCCCCTATCACTGGATACTTCTACTTGTACCAGAATCCAAAAGGCAGTGAGAGCTTCAGGGAGCTCTCATGAGGCAGCTTTGTTCCTGTATTGTTCTGCCTAACTACAGCTTGACAAGAAGGCTAAACATCATCCATAGGTGATGGATGAAGACCTCTTGAGAAATGTAATTGTCATCTGTTGCTTTGGCAAGTGTTTGACTCGTCACCAAGACTTTACCTAAAATACTGTTATCTGATTTATGGGTCCAGTTGTCAGATTAGAAACACCTACTTTACTGAAGTGTCACTGGAAATATGATTTTTATCTCTTCTTAGTATTTTATATTTAGGAATTTTAATTTTATATAAATGCTGTGCTAGAAAAAAACAAAAATAATTTCTTAAAAAAGCCAAAGGTGAACTTTACTAGAACATGGAAATTGTTTTCTTTTCCTCCCTATGTAGCTGTTGAAATTTTTCCATTAGTTATTCCATTTTCTAATAGAGATTTAAAGAACTAATGCTTATATCCAAGCAGATAACATGCATTCTGAAGTAGATAAAAATGCAATTAAAGAAATGTTTTGGAAAGTACAGGCATATAGATTAAGAACAAATTAAGAGGGCAAACAAGAAATCAGAACTGATTATTATTTGCAGTGTCTAAACCAGGGTATTTTAACTGATTGCAACAGTGTCATTATTTTTATTTTCACTTTTACAAGTCAAGAATCAACACAGTGGCCTGAAGTATAAGATACCATAGATGAAAATATGTTTTCTCTATAAGCTACAATAAAGGGAAACACACTGCCATCAGTTCTAGTGAAACAGAGAACAAAGTGATCTCTTTTAACTAGTCCTGGGCAAATGATATGCAAATAATTCATTACTCCAGCAACCTCTGTCCAAAACCACTGTTTGGTGTTTTGACAGATTCTAAGACAAACTTCAGTATCTTCTTTTGGTCTAAAGATTTCTTACCAATGACAATTGCCTGTACTCAGAACCACAGACCCATACATAGATATATCAGTCTGTCTTTCCACAGCTTGTCATTTGCATGACTGCTGGGGAAAAAAATTAAAAATCATAATTTAAAAGCATTTTAATACAACTTGGATTTTTATTTTTAAATTGCAGAATAGATCACACAAGGTAGGTGGACCCCGCAGCAAATGTTTGTAACTGTCACAGGAAACAGAGCATTCCTAGGAAACACCACAATACAATCTCAATATTCAGAACTATTTAAGCCTCAAAACTCTCCACACATGTTATTCTTAAATTTTTTATGAGACCCTTGGCTGAGCAGGTCTACAATTATTCTCTTCTGAGTTCTAAAATGTAATAAGATTTCCTCAAATCAAGTGTCAAACATTGCTTCCAGCTGGAGCATTCATGATGTGATAAAATTAGAATGCTAAGAAAACACACTCAACGCAAATAGGATTGATTTAAAAGTCAGACAACACATTTCAGCATCTGTGATGATATCAGCTGTGTTCTGCTCGGTGGTATCTGCATGCAGCAAAGCCTGCTTGGCATTGTGAAGCTGCACCCAGCAGAAAACCCTTGGGAGGAGCAGGATGGGCCCAATGAGAAATGACTGAAGATGGGTGAGCCTGGTGTTTCCTCAAGCTTTTTCAGCATTTCCTAGGTTCATGCTAGGCTACAGGACCTTGGGCAAATGTCAGTGGTGAAACTTCAGTGAATGTAAAAATGAAATCAGCAGGAAAACAAACACAAAAATGAAACCATTAAATTATAACAAATTGATACCCTCCGTGAGAAAGAGAAGGAGGGCTGATTCTGACTCAAAATCTATTCTCTCACTCTTCAAATATGTAAAAGGCTTTTACAAAGAGAAATACAGGAATAGTCTAATATGTAATAGTAGAAGATACAATCGTAGTAAATAAGAATTTAGTCAGACATAAAAAAACCCAAAAAAACCTCAAAAAAACAACCAACCAGGAAAAAAATGACCCAAACCTCTAACAACACAGTCAGTGATAGATTACCTTGCGAGAGAAACTCCTTGTGAGACTGTAAATCCCTCATGACTGGTGCATCTCACAAACAGGTATACAAACAATTGTCAGGAATTATTTGATACGTGTGATTCTGCCTTCAGCAGGGAGCTTGACTAGACAAGCTCTTATATACCCTTAGACTGTATTTTTCTGAATAATATATGAAAACAGGGACAAACAAAAATATATTTACATAACATCTGCTGGTTTATTATATAAGCCCACATACAAATAAGGTAAGTTTTTAAAAATATTTTTTCTCCTACTATAAACAACTGGAATTTGGTAGAATATGGGATGAGCAATGAATCTTCTGAAAACCTGAGGCCAATTTATTGGACATGAGACCTCAAAAAATATGATTACTAGAGACTAAGTCCATTTCAATGGAGGGAGGGTGATTCAATTTCCAGCATTAATCCTTACCAGCATGAAGCTTAAACCTAACAGGATCTTAGCACTGCTTGTAAGGGTAGCATAAGTGATTTAAATTTCATAGGGTATGATTCTCAGCAATGTGTCTCAAATAATTACAGGGGAAATCTCTGGTTTGAAGCAAGTCGCTGTCATGTCAGTAGAGGAACAAATCAGAAATTATCAGCTTCCAAAACCAAATTGAATTAATTAGAAAAATGACACTGAACTCCAAAATAAGCTGAATTCCTACTCAGTAATTAGCAGACAGGGGCACATTGGGGGTTGGGGGGGAGGAAGGGGGTGAGTATGAAAGTTCACTTTAAGATTTAAAAGAGTGAGATGTATTTCTCATAGTAGGCCAATAATCTAGGATACTGAAGATTTAGTGTCACAGGGAGGCCTTAAGTGCTTATCTGAGCCTACATATATTTGAAGTTCCTCTGTCATGGGCTTTTGCCATAGTGACTTGCTCAATAATAAATAAAACTTCTAAGACTGAAGACCCATTCATTAGAATGTTTCTAAAAAATTCTAACTAGAGCAATACTAAGAATGAAATCCAGTCTCCTGTATACTTCTAGAGTTTAGCAGTGTCAAAACTCTCAAAGACTTCAGCATGACTGACATTGGAATGTTGCTCCCTAAATCCTTCTTCTTGATTCTACTCTTCATTTTATATCAGTGTTTCTCATAACAAGAAAACTGTTCCAGTTAACAGACACGGCAGGCAGTGAGAAGAAAACTTGCTGGTACAGTATGGTCTGCACCCCTCCTGGAGCCCATCTTTGACTATGTTTAGGTAAAAAATGGGAGAGAGACACATTCAGTTTCCTGTCTGGAAGTCAAAGATTCTTGACTTGAAGAAAGATTCTTGACATTCATTCTTGAATGATCAGCTTAGCTAAGTAAGACAAGCCTGACCGAGCATATTCTGAAAGAACAGTTTTTAGTCATCTGGTCTAGGCTTCCCTGGCATATCACAGTTTCTTACACATGTAAAGAAAGTCAGCACATTTTAAAATAGATATTAGAAACAAATACCGGAAAAAAAAGTGCTGTCACATGAAGTGTATGAGATTGGTACATTTCACATGGTTTTCATATGGGTGTATATGGTTTTATTTGCCAGCTATCTTCAAGGTTTTTCTTCCAGTACAAGCTTTTTAGATAAATTCAAGTGGTAATTTTGAACACTTTATTCTTTACAAAGAGAGGAATTTTGAGCCTCAAAACAATATTACCATGTGCACTAGCTAGTAAATTGAGTATTTTTATAGATGGCTTTAATGTATTTATGAAATAGATGGAGTTTCTGCTGACTAAACAGAAAACCCAAATCCTGTTAAAAATCACTTCATAGTGCTTAAAAGCAAATTCTATATTAAAGCTACTGCACTGGATTATTATTACAGAAATGCACTGAGTGATTTGTAATTCAAAAATTAACTTTATTCAAACTCTGAATGTACATGAGTGATGATGAGAGATACATATATTTTGATGAGATTTTCTTTCAGTGTCTGTCCAATGAAAGTTATAATGCCTCAGAGCACAAATGATAGGGTTCATGTATCTTAGAAAAAATGTACTAATAGATGATAACACAAAGTTTTAAATCTCTTAAGCAGTTTTCTCAGTGAGCTTAAAGAGAGCAACAGATCTTTGAGCATTTTGACAAGGAAACCTACCATCCTGAAAGAGAGGAACAGATTTGTTTGAATTTATACAACCCATAAAAAAGGAAACCTGCTTAGATGAGCAGAAGTTTAAATTTATTTTCTTCCCCAAAGTCTTTGACAGAATTAAAAAAGAAGCAGACTTTCAAATGTTAGGAAAAAATTGAAAGCAACAGTTATCTTTTTTATGCCTAAATATTTCAGATACAACCAGGAAACAGATTTCTCTAGCTTAAAAAGAGAACCTAGAAAGATTTGCTTACTCTGTCACTCAGATACACAAAGACACACCAACATTTAAAACAGCCAGAGTTTCTGGTTTATGTTTTACATTCCCTAACCAATTTTTTAATTTCTTAATTCTGGCTCAATTAAATACTCCCTGACTCTCTGAGTATAATCTATTTCATACATGCTCTTTTTAACCTCTCAGTACCCACAACTACAGCCACAAAATCCAGAACAGCTACTGTAATATTAGAGCCCCATTGTGTCTCAACCGTACAACCCTGACTGAAGATACTCAGCAACTTCTTCAATTCACCAGTGAAGTGATTCTGTACCTTTCTTGCCATTGTGTGAAGGCAATTCCAGAAGCTTCAGAGAGGAGCTAGGCTAGGGGTCTGCTTGGTTTAACAATCATTTTAGAAAGCACCCAACTCAGTCCAAGGGACAAAGGAAATTTCAGTCCTCTCTGGGCAATGGGGTTCACTGGCTGGGAGTTTATTCTTATTCATATAGTTTTCTGGTGCACTTATAAAAGAGCCAGGCATTTTAGGAACTTAAGGTAGGTTACCCTGATTTTACTGTTGACAAAACACTCAGACACAGTATGTTTGAAAGAACAACCCACTCAAACATGCTATTATTAGAACCAGGTGGGAAATAATTTCCCCAATCTGGGAACACTTTTGAAATTAAGAAAAAAAAAACACTTTCTAGTGTTAATTTGGACTAAAAGCCAAAATTTCCACAAAATCTGCAAATTGGAAATCAGTGGAAATCAGTAGAAACAATTTGGCTAATTACAAACCATTAAGAGTTTGGGATGAAAAGTGATCAAATTTGGAAAAAGTATTCAGAAGGTACAGGTATGGTAGAAAACATACTAGGAGAAAGTAATTGGTGAAAGCATTGCCCTTAAAATTATACTCAATAATTACCATGAAGGATAAATAAATATATTGGTGAAGACCACCTACATTTCTTGAGAGCATCAAACTCATAGACTTCTCATTTCCTCTTCCCTTTAAATTCATATGCTTGCTCACAGAAATCAGTCATGAAATTATAGGCTCCCAACATGGTGTAGATTTGTGTTTAGAGATAGCAACAGTAGAATCTTCAGTATTTTGAACTCAAATTCCCTGATAAACCCCTGAACTAAAAGGTTGAGACTGAATAGGTTTGTATGCCTGCTTTTCAGCTTCAAAGAGAGGTATGATATACCACAAAGCCTGTGAGAGACTGGAAAGAAATGTCACCTTCAAAATATGTCTAAATGCAGGAACGTGAAGAATTTCACTTCACAGAATCAGATGTCACATTAATCCCTTAGTACGGGTAAATATTTCCCCATAAGCATCACTTCCTGTGTTAGGCAGCTTTGAAAATGAGTAAAAAAAAACCCATACAAATAAAACTACTTCCATTAAACAAAAAAGCAACTTCTGAAAGCTGTCTTAACAAAAACTCAGCATGGCTGTCTAGATGCATTAAGGACTACCCCAGACCGAGTCCCACAGGGTGACCCTCAGTTGGCTGGTCAACGGGTGCCTGGATAGCGTAATTAAAATCCCCACCAGGAAGACAGAAGGACTCTTGAGCTGCTGGAATCCAAACGGGTTTATTGAGGATTGATCAAAGGAGTAGGAAGGCAGAAATAGGAGCAGGGAGACAACCACACTCAGGGAAAGCAGACTCCGGGAGCCCTGGGGAAGGAGGGACCAGAGTATATAACTGGGGAGGGAAGGAGTGCCTAGGGTACAAATGATCCAATGGGAAGAGGGTCTAAGGGAGGAGCAGGGATGGGCTCACATAAACTGGGCCAATGAGGGAAAAGGGAAGGAGTGGTTTACAGAGGGAACATTAGAAACAACGAGAACAGAGAACTTTCCAGAACTTGGGGAGATGACAACCACAAGCTGACAGGTGATGGGCATGTGCGCATTTGCACTGGAGGGCAGAGGACTCTGGGGAAATGCCTTATCCTAAACTGTAGTTTCCCATGGCATTCCCACACTGTCCTCCCCATGGACACATCCCACAATGCATTTCATAATTATATGTTTGGCTATGCAATGTCACACACTGAATGCAAGGTCAGATTCACCTGTGACACTGGAGGAAAAACTCAACTGAGCTCAATAGATTATGGTCACCTATAGTAGTGGTAAAATTAAACTCTCACTTCATGCACTTCCACATAATAGAAAAGACACAGATGCTCTAAAACTCAGGGTTTGTAGTTTCTGCAGTTTTTAAGTTGTTCTTCCAATACCCCACAGATATTTATGAGGGGTATATTCAACAACAGTGTATTTAACCAGGCAACAGAGTTCCATTGTCAAGACAGGATGGCCTTATGGCAGAAATTGCAAGATGCTTTCAAGTCTGGTGATGTGTTTTCCAGTTCCATGATGAATCTTGTTTACATTTCTCTAGTTCTTTGTAATGCCACTGCAAGAACAGCAGAGCGGGATACCCTAACTCAGCTTTCAGTGGTACTAGGATTGACAAGGTGTGTGTTCCAGTTTTAACTAGATTTTTTTGCCCCAGGAATGTGGTTATGATGCTAAGAATAGAGATAGAGCAAATAAGTTGAAATCAAGAGCAAAATTACCCCCATAAATTCAAAGGTAGGTATTACCTAAACCAGCCAAAATAAAACATGCTGCCTCATTTTTGATACTATTTCTCTTCTTGTGTATTCAGGAAAGGAAAACAGATAGGTTTAGTACAATATCAGGGTAAGAAATCTTTTAAAAAATCATTTTCTGAACATTTTGTCATTAGACATTTCTAAGATGACAAAAAGTTTCACAACAGCAGATGATAAGCAACAGATATTCTTCAACATAATTATTTTTAAAAACTGATGGCTGTAAATATAGCTAAGAAAAGACAAGTGAATCCAATATATCATAGGAAATATCATCATTTCTTTCCTTACATCTTAAAATATTTTCTAGGCAGATATCTCCTTGCCTTGAAAAGTATATGCTGTTTTAAGCAACAAAATATTCTGGTTTTATATGCAGCAACTCTAGCATGGTTCTTTACTGTATTTTGCTAACATCCTGGGTTTTATATTCTGCAATAATCAATCATTCCCTGCTAGAGAGAAACGTGCTATTTCTAACGTTTTATTTTTAACAGCATGTTTCATAATAGATCACATTCAATTCCATTTGTGAGCTCTCCAAAGCCCAAAATAGCAGTAAAAGATGGACAGTTTCTGGGTAAGAAAAATATTTTGGCTGAGGATATTTACAACTTGGAAATATTTAATCCTTAATAAAATAAAGGTTAGCTGCTGTGAAGCTGATAATTAGAGCTCAAAAACACTGAGGCTGCCTAATGATTTCTGGTATGTAGGTATGGAAGTTCCATCTATGTTTTGATAAATCTTGTTCTGTTCTCCAAATGCTGACTTGAACCAGTAGGCTAGGGCTGAGAGCGTGAAAAGCTATTTTTAGCTCTCATTCCCTGTGTGAGCATCTAAATGGGCTACAGAGACCCCAGTGAATGGTGCTTATAAAACATTTGCATCGGGACAATCATGAAAAAAGCCAGAAGTACGTATCTAACACAGAAGTACACACATTCTTAAATTGGCCTAAGTAGCTTAGATGGCCACTGCAATGACCTAAATTTCACCGACTGTATTGTGAGAATAAGCAAAGAGGATAGATACAATACTGAGATTGCTGAAAGTTCAGCAACAGGAGAGGCCATATTCACATTTTCAATGTGTTTAATAATACCAGAGAGATGATTCAATATACCTTGGCTGTCTAGGATTTAATGACCCTCTGATCTGTGTGCTCATGCTGTATTTTTGTATATTTCATTACAAAATAAAGAATCAAACAATTAACTGCTCAAACTTTAGAATCAGTTTCAAGTCTTCATACTTGCGCACATAAATCTGGTTCAGGTTTTCAAAAAGGCTCACTCTGTCTGGGAGCTGAATATCTTTGAAATCTGATCAGTTAATCTGGCAATAAAAGTGAGTTGAACAGAGTTTTATTGATAAATTAAGATCTGCTTATTACTGATTGAATCAGAAAAATAAAATGAGAGCATATGTGGAAAATGATACCTAAAGGACCAGTAACCTAGAGGTATATAATGTTCAAAGTAATGTGTCCTTCCACCAGAATATATTACAATTATAGAAAAGGTAGCTAATTACATAGCAATGCTGAAATTAATCTATTGATCCAGAATTGACGTAACTTGGAATAATAAAAAAGAGGATGACAACATTAATCCTCTCTTAGAATTGAAGAACAATTTCACAATTTCACATCTGTATGAACTTAAAAAAAAATAAAATAAGCTTGTACCAGCTGGAAGCAGGTAAAATTTTAAGAATCTGTAGTGCAGCCCCACCAGATAACAAAAGAAATTTACTCAGTGTCTAGAATGAAACAGAAAATATTGTCATTTTAAATATACTTGTAATACATAATTAGATTTTTCTTTTTTTTTTTTTTTTTTACTTTCTCTGATGTTTTCTTAAGGATGCTTGACAGGATTTGAGTCTATTTTCATTGGCTAGCCACAGCAATCTTTGGGGACTTGTGTAACAGAGCCTATGAAGAATACTTGAAAATCTCATCTCCCAGATTTATAGTCAAGGAGATGAATTTTCTGTTACTCTTCTTTGCAGCTCCTTTAAATGTCTATTTGGGCACGTATTTTCCTACTGCTTAACACCTCTGAAATGCTTTGTTTGCTTGGCAGGGTGATCAGATAGTTTATGAAAGTACTTTAGCAGAGAAAAGCAAACTGTTTTCCCTACAGCTGTCTGATAGATTTGCCAATGGCAAAGTGTCATGTTATTAGTAATTATTTCCATGTTATCATGACATCTCTAAAGCATTTAGCAAGCCAGTGTCTTCATTTACATTTTTAAATGAAGTATTTAATGGAGCATTTTAGATGCATGAGTGTGTTTGATAAAGGTTTTGGACATTTATTGCAGTCTCAAAAGTGCTTCTGTGTTTTCTGTATGGATCTAGAATTTTTTTTTTTTGAGAAAGTCAATATTTAAGCATTTTAATGAAACAGAAAACTAGACTTTGTATTTCCCTCTGATAAAGTCAGAAAAAGGATGTGCATGCCTCCCTGTTTTATACATGATGACATAAAAAATTGTATGTATCAAACCAGGAAAGGCTGTCAGAGCAAAGAGTGGGTTTATTTATGCTATATGTGAGCTGTGGCATATGATGATCAGCCAAAAGCTCAATGGAATAGAATATTTCAATTGAAGGATATTTAAATGAGTCAATGCAGAGTCTCTCATTCCTTCTGCTGTGATAACAATGGAATTTAAGGCTTTTCTAGAAAGGATGTAGAACATACCTGCTCCTTTTTACCCCTCTGAACATTATGGCAGACAGGTTAGAAGGAGTCATCACTTGGATCATTTTATCAGTGATGCCAGTGAAATTACACAGTAAGTTTACCATCTGTTGAGAAGGCTCTACATTGTGATTCACTGGTTTCAAATACATTGCATCACTGCAGGAATACAAAACATTTCCATTTGAAAGTCAAGATGATGTACATTTGGTTGAGAATGAACGTGTGTTTATGGCAAGATCTCCTTGCAGGAAAACACATTGGCCTCACCTGACTCACAGACTAATTCCAGTATTTTGATAATAGTGGCCATACAGAATATGTGGCCTTTTCATACCAAATGTATAATTTTTTCTTACATTTCCATGAATCCACATCTGTTTCAGGATTTCTCCTAGGCTTCTTTCAGACAATGTAATGAACTTTATTTTGATTTTTTGCTGATATTTTCTTTCCAATGACAATAGTTGTGTCTTCTAACTTTACAACATGATATAAAAGACAAAGAAACTTCTCCATAATTAAAACAAAATCCATTTTTTTCTTGACATGAGCATAATATAAATTTATATATAAATAATATGAATATAATATAAATTTAGCACATGACATTTCATAGATTACATAAGCTTTCTTTATATTGTAGCATTGCTGGAGGCAGGACATCAAATATAATGAATTGATCTGTTTCATTTTTAATTGATAACCTTGGTCATAGGAAATCAATTTAATGGAGCTACTTCTGGAACGAATCCAGAACTCCACATAACTCCAGGATTGCAGACCTCTATTCCAGTGAGTTCTCTCTAGCTTCCTGGTGTTAACCTGAGTGGTATGTGTTAACATATCAATAGTTTTAAGATCTAAAAAAATCTTTGTACTGACTTCCCCATTCTGGACCATCTGTTGTCCTCAAATCACATATGCAGTTTACTTCTCCCTCCAGCTCTACATTTGTTTCTACAGTTTCTATTTGTTGCTTGAGCAACAAATTCAGAAGCGAGGTATAGGGTGCATACACCTAAGTATTTTATTTTTGTTGAATGAATTATATGATTGCATTTTGCCAATGATGCAAAGAGAATTCTCAGTCAGAATGAAAATCATACTTTAATTCCTTTGTCCAGTGCATCAACTTGGTTTCAAATACAACAGTGTTGACTGTACTGTATTTGAAACCAAATTGGTGCACTGACTGTGAGTCACAATATGACTCCTCATTTTCTTCTCTTCTTTATGCTGTATAATGCTATTAACGTAGATTTAAAGAAAATACTCTTAAGCTCTTTAAAAATGTATTATGAAATCATGCATCAGAATTGTGCTTATACTCCCACAACCCTGCAATATACACAATGGCAGTGCAAAGGTAAAAGGACAGTCATTATATACTTTGTAACCTTTTCTCAGTTTAAAAAATACAGATTATCATGTAAAGAAAAGAGGAAAAGAGCAGGCACAGCAGTTTCCTCTTTCGTTCATTCGCTGCCTTTACTGTGTCAGATTTTTATTTTTCAAGACTGCTGTTTTCCAGCAAAGTGAAATGCTAAATTGCTCAAACCATGAGAAATAATCAGAAAGAACTACACTCATCTTAGAGCACTAAGTCAATTTGTAGTAGAAAGTGAGAAAAAGGGGCAACCTGTTCCCTCTCCAATGTAAACAATGGGCCTGATTTTTATCTCAATTATACTGCTAAGAGAAAGGGTAAGTTCTGTTGGACACTTCCACACCATCAGTTATATGTCACTTTCCTGGGATCAAGAAGACAAAATGCAAACACATTTTATTCTTGTATTATTTGAAGAATAAAGTTGTCTTCATGTTTAGTATAGCAATAATCCCAAACTGAAGTGTATCTTTAGTGCTACCAAAGTTTCTGTGAGAGAAATGTATTAATGTTCTTTTATATGGCAAGCATTTATATACATGCAGTGGTACAATGTTACTAGTAAGAAGCTTGGTTATTTCTAAGGCTCCACTTTGAAAGTGACAAAAGAGAAGTTCAGCAATCCACTTGACAATCAAGCAATGTTTTTTTTCCAGTTTAACTCACCCAAACTGTGAAAATAAATTTGTTAGGGAAAAAAGGGGTTGTATTGGAAACTTAGGATATGATTATTTTCAAAGTGAAGATAAAAAATAATTGCATTAACTTAAGAAGAAATTCTGATTTGTAATGTATACAACAAGAGTGACCACATATATCATGTGCCACCTACAGCATGTGAATCTAGTTGTAACCAAGATTGTCTGATAAAAACTTTTTCTTTTGGTTGACCTATCTCCAGAAAAAAAAATTAAAACTACCCAATCTAAACAGCTCAGGTCCCCAATTTTTAATTTTCGGCTCCTGTAGGAGGAAAACAGTACTGATTTAAAAGGGAGCAATGAGAAATTCTCTTTCTGAGAAAACTGTATCAAAGCAGAAAACTACAAAGCCACCCCCCATCTCTTCTCAAGTTTCTTTTGGCAACAACCTTGCTTTGTTGCTGCTAGGGTGCTTTCGAAGGCAAGGAACTTTTCCTATGTTTTGTGGTTGTTGTTGTTGTTGTTGTTTGTTTATTTTTGATGGATTTGCCTAGCATAAGGCAAATCAATTCCTGGACTCCTGCTCTGCCTCTGTCTCACAACTCAAGACTTTCCAGCAGGGAAACTGAGCTTTTGCAAAGTAGAAATTGAACATAAATCTATAAAGTGGCAGGGCAAAACACTCAAAACTAAAGGCAAACGCTCAAAATTAAATCATGTTTTTCCCCCCACTCCAGCAAATTTGCATTGTTTTACAACCTAGTTTAAATCTATTTGATTGAATAAGGACGTAGCAATGACTCAGATGAGCATAACCTGCCTAACCTTGTCTGGAACACTAACATTGTTATTTTTGCAGCTGAAGCATCAACTGCAAATATTTGACAAATTAAAACCTTAGCTAAATCTATATGACTTTTGTGTTAATGAAGACTTTACCATTCTTATTTCTTCTTACTAAAGTGCCCGTATTATCTCATGAGTATACATCAATTAACCATAAGGATGTAATTCAGAATAAAATCTTCTTGACAGTGAGTGTAATCCTGCCTAATATCAATTCTCCTCTTGGTTAAAGCTATTTCCAGTCCTGGACTTGCCACTGTGCAAACAATCCTAATCAATACCACAAGAAATCTTAGCCAGAGAGGTCAACCTGCCACAGAAAAAAAACACAGCACTAATTACTGCTAAGAATGATTTTCATTTAAAAGCTTTATTTCCAGTCAAACTTGAAAATAATCTGATCCAAATTTAATCTAGAAAAACAGTTGCTTACATCACAAAACCATTAGTATTTATTTGTAACTTATATCATCAGAAAGGAATTATAAACTGAAAATCTTTTAATGTTGATGGAAGTGGGATATCCTCCCTTTTGGATCAAGATAAATTTCAAGAAGATCTGTGAGTGAAAGATCTACTGTATCACTGCATTGTGTTTCTCCTTAACTCCTAATATTCAAGCTGCTGATTTCACCATACATCATAAAACATATATTCTTTGAATGTTAATTCTTAACTAGAATCTAAAATTTCAAAGCATTTTAGATAGCAGTAATGGCCTAATATTTGTACTCTGCAGGTAGGACCAGGTTTAAAAAGGAGATTTTTTTCTGTGTTCACAGTTTCAAGGTACAGCTTGGGTGCTGAACAGAGCTAATCTTTAAGGCCATCCAAATTACAGATGAACTGTGTAGTTTCAACAGGTACCTCTACAGTGAAAGAAGGGTGGATGAACCAGAAGTGTTCCTTCCAACCTGCCTAACCATAAGAATTATTCCCCCATGTAGTGCTAGAATCCATCTTGATTTCATTCATTTAGGTAAAATTTATATGGAGAGTAAGAGCTCTTGTTCCTTACCTAGTTTCAGTGTCCATAATTACTATATGAAGAAGTTTTTGCCGAGCCTCTGGAAATCATACTGTCATTACATGTAACTGCTGGCTATGTGTTCATTATTTCTTACAGTGGATTATGTTGATGCCACCCTTTTCCAAGCAGCTCTATTCACTTGGTTTCCTCACGTAGCCTTTTTTCTTTCTACCAGTAAAGGGACAGGAAAATATCAGCTTCAAGATATTGCAGATCATCTGCTTAACATATTCTATGTGGACTGGCATAGCTGGTGAAAACAGGGAGCAAGTAGGTACCTCCCTAAGTAAACAAATTCAGTAATGGTGTCCTGTTTGATGTTAGATCAAAGAAGGACTGACACAAATGAGCAGAAGAACTTTAAAAAAAAATCTAATAATATAACCATTCGTTCTACTAAGGGCCAATCAATTCTTGAATTGCCCATAAATCTCCAGAGAATAATATGCAAGTTTTTGAGTATTTCACAGCTGTATTCTGCCCTCAGAGTACGTGGGCAGCTCTATTCAATTACAAAGGATGCAGATAAAGGGTATGATATGTCCTGAAGTGATCACAATTTGATGATTATTGTGTTTGATTAGAAACTCTACCCTTACCATTGAACTTATTTTTTTTTTCTTACAAGGCCTATTTTAAAGTGGTTATAGAAACCTTTGTCTCATTTCACCTAAGGCATAAAATAGCATGTAAGCCTAAAAGCAGTATTTTCCTTTTTTCCACCAAAATTAGAGAAAGAACATAAGAAAAAAACACATCTACTCTGTCCTCCATTTTCTATTAAGAACTCAGTTTGTGAGATATTGAGCCTTCAGTTTAATAAATCAGGAAATAAATATCCTTTTCAGCCTTAAAAGATGCTTCATGAAGGTAGCTAATTTTTCCACAAAAATACTTTGTCAGCAGTACATTTTGAGTTCAGCTATGAAGGACTGACAAACCAATTTGCAGAAACACTCTTCATTTGCAAAAGGAGAGAAACATCCTCCCATGTTCCTCCAAATCTGAAAGTTTCAGTTTCATCTTTGAAGCCAAATATTTGGTTCCTTCAGTTTGCAACAGCATTTCATTTCAAATTTCACATTGTTTTAACTTTAACACATGAAAAAACTCCAAAATATTTTCTTAGATTCAATAACAATTTATTTTTCATTATTAAGACAGAATCTTTCTTTTTCTTTCTGACTCTTCGATATTTGTTGTGATTGGATTCCTCTTTTTCCCAAAATTTCTACAAAATACTCAGAATTTATCCATAAATTCCTAAAAGAGAAATGTTCTAAAAAGCTATTTGGTTTGCTGTTTGCAAACCTGCATTTTTGGTTTAGTTTTAAAAACATATATGTAGCTAACCATGGTAGATACTTCCTAAACCTAAATCCTCTCTTCTGGATTGAAAAATAAATTTTTCACTTGCCCAAGATGTTAAATGTTGTCACCATACATTCAGCAAGAGAACTCCATATCAAAAAAACAACCAAGATATACCATGTCAGTATGACTGTGTCTGTGGTCAGTGATGCTGACTTGCAATTTAGTATGTACTTTCTAACCATAAAGAGAGAGCTTAATTCTTCTCACCAGGCATGGAAGACACTAACTGCGTATTCTGTCCAATCAGTGTTTTAAAGAAGGACATGCTCATAGGGGATCTGTCTGCTACATGAGACAATAATTCCTGCCTGATAGAATATAGCAAAATTGAGACATCATGCAAAACAATAAATTGACAATTCCCATCAAAACAAAATGGAATTTAAACTAAATCAGAAGCTAGAGCTGATTTCCTTGCATGAATAGAGTGGTATCAATGTCTTATTTAGAAATAAAGCAAAACAAAACACAAAGTAACTGTAATTTTCAATCTGATCACAGAGTTATCTAATTAATTTCTTTCTTTAAAGTATGAGGCAAATTTTGGATAACTGGACTTTGGTAGTTTTGTAAAGTAAATATTGCACTAAAAATAGAACATCTAGATGTTAAGGAGGGAAATACTGATATACTGCATTTCAGTGGGAAACTTCAAAAAATATATATATAACTGAGAAGTAGCATTAGGCTGTGTACAAAAAGAGTTCTGGTCCTGTTTTTAATTTCTTTCTACAAATCTTGCTTCTTGCTTTACAGTAACCACCTGATTTAATTAGAAATTCTGTGTCTTTTTCTATTTATATATGATATTTAGTCATATTACATCCAACAGTCATGATATTTTTGGATGTATACAAACAAAAAAGAGCAGACAGTGCAATTCAAGCATTGTTTGCTAAACTTTATTATAAATAAACTGGTTTTATTTACCTCAGCAAAATTTCACATAGTATTGAAGCCTAAAAATGTCCATCTTCCCTTTGGGTAAGAAGTAGCGTTCATAGGTAATCAGTGCTTTTTAAGAGAATTCACCATTCAATCAGGGGTTTACCAGGAAAATTACATAATATAGTAAACCTCTATGGGTTTATGTAGGAAGTGTTGAAAGGAGAGCCCTCTTCTTCACATATTTACAAACTCAAGGCCAAGAACTTGCCAGTTTAGACTGTTTTCTAGAGGAACTAGCAGCTTGGGATCTTCCATTTTTTCAATGTTTAATTTTAGAAATTATGGGCTCATTAAATTCCACAGTAGTAAGTACTTATCATCTCATGAAAATCCTTTATACTGAGGTTCTCATAATTGCATGTGCTTATAAGAATTAGTCTGTAAATGTTAAATGATAAATTATAGAACAGACCCAAGAAAAATATCAGATGTTTGGGTATGGATGCTCATTCTTTTCTTCTCATATCACAGTTCTTTTTTGTGTGCATATACAAATCCCTGTCCAGTGGTTATTAAATATCATTAAGAATATAGAGAACCAGGAATTCTAAATCTCAAATAACACAGGTAAGTATTGGGATAACAGGATTTTTTTAAATTTAGCTTGGCTTTAGCAGCTGAAGAAATCTCCAATTTTTTTTTTCAGGTCTTTCAGTTTCTCTGGTCTTTTTTTCCTACATATGTTTGCATAACTACAGGAAATTGTCAATTGTTTCATTGGTAATTTTCTGTTTAACTGCAGAACAGAAAATTGCTTGGGCTTTTTTCACTTTTTTATTTGTTTGAGCATTTATTTGACCTTATTTTCTAGTCCCTATAATCTATTTTGATTTTCTTTAATACAGAAAATATTTCTGTTTCTACATGTCTTCCTTTGTTCAGTGGGTTCTCTGATAGATATGTATCATAATGTTCTTTTCATTTTCTTCAAATTTGTATTCTGGAAATTGGTCTTTTAATAGCCTTCAAGATTTTCCAAGCTGTGCCAATAATTTGCCACTTAACATTGGAAGTGCAGCAACTGATCTTTCATCGTTCCCCTGTAAAGGAATCACTTCTGATAGTCAAATTTGCCTTTAAGTTATTAGAAACTAAAATTGTAATATGCATTCAGAGACATGAGAATAAAGATTGCAGAATAAATGAGAGTTAAATTCCAGCTTAATGAATCATTTAGAAACAATACATCTTTCCCAAATAATCAGCAATCCTCCCTGTCAAAACAGAACTTTGCCAGACTTTTCATCTGACACGCTGTTAAAAGGAGACAAATCTTACAGTCTAATTTTCTAGTTATTTTGAAAACTTCATTTTACAAAAGGAAAATAAGTCATTCACAATTTTCTAATCCACAAGTGCTTGGAGAAGTAAAAATGAAAGTAGAAACTGAGTATTTTGATTTATTACAGCAAACACCAACTACTTTAGTAAGTTGCTAAGTGGACACTCTCCTGTTTTCCCTTCTTACATACATGGTTTGATGTAACAGAGCAGATCATTCCTGCTTATACCTTCTTTATAAAGTAAAGCCAATTGCATTAAAAGTACAGTTAACATTATTGGTTTGTATTACTTTATTTTCTTGAATAGGTAACGTAGCCTGTTAAGCTCAGAATTCAGCTTTTCCATAAGCAGTTAAGGTTAACCAGGAGGCTGAAAACAACCATGACTTTTTTAAAACAAAAGTACTGATTTCCACAAACAGTATACCGGCTAGCTCAATTTTAAGTCATGTTCCTTGAGTAGTTATTATGTTTTCCTTAATGTAAGTGCTCTGTTTACTTGACAGTGATAGTATTTTTCTCATAGAGTGACTTGAGAACACAATTCGCCTCACTTTCCTTCTGTAAAACTACAGAAAAGAACCAATGTACATTTCTTCTAAGGCAGACTCAGAAGCCTGGATGGAGGATAAATCCAGAACAGAACAGATTTGATGAATGACTATCTTGCTCTGCTAAGTCACATTAACATACTAACAATGTGTAACATACAATGATGAAATGGGAGAAGAAGCAGGATAATTGACATCCAGCCAAATCAGCTAAAATGTTACCTTTGACTTCAGATGTGACTATGGTGATGAAATGTCTGATGCCTACCATTTTCCAGCCAATAGAAGAGATGTGAGATAAAGACAACCTTCTAGCACCCCCAAATAATCTTACAATGGGTAGTGAGAAAATTGAGAAAATTTAATAGTGGATGTAAATTGATGAATGGTAGGTGGGATTTTATTACTAAATACAAGCCTTTATCCGCTTGGCAAATAGTGATTTGATTTTTGCAGTTAAAGATATAAGACCAGCAATCTCTGCCATATTTATTAATCACAACTTAAAGGTCATCTTATCAATTTATTATAGCACTCATATCAGAAAACTTCAACATGTTCCCAGCTTGTTTCATGATAAAATTGAAAACTATCTGAAAATTACACTGGAGTTCATCAAAAAGACAGTGTCATGGTTTAACCCCAGCTGACAGCTATGCACCATACAGCTGCTCACTCTCTCTCCTCAGCAGCAGGATAGGGGGAAGAGAATTGGAAGGATAAAAGGGAGAAAACTATTGGGTTAAGATATGAATAGTTAAATAACTGAAATAATTAATAGTAAAAACAATAATAAATTGAAATGAGAAGGAAAGTAACAAAGAGAGAAATAAAACCCAGGAAAGGCAAGTCATGCAAATGGAAACAATTTCTCACCACCATCCAACTGATGCCCAGCCTGGCACTGAGCAGTTTCCCCCTGGAAAAACTGCCCCTTTTATTGCTGAGCCTGCTGCCTCGTGGTCTCAAATATCCTATGACCAGCTGTGCCAGATATGTCTCCTGCCAGCTCCTTGGGCACCCCAGCCTCCTCACTGGTGGGGCCACCTGAGGCACAAAAAAGCCTGGGATGCTCTGTAAACCCTGCTCAGTAATAACAAAAATATCCCTGCATTGTTAACACAGTTTCCAGCACAAATCCAAAACATAGCCCTGCACTAACTACTACGGAGAACAGCAGAGACAGTTCCAACTGAAGTATTTGATTAATGTTACATTAGAGGGCAATCCTAAAATGGAAGTCCCATCCCTGTTACTTCCAGCTGAAAAGATCCCCAATGTGACTGGTGAGGTTCTGCAAACCTAGCTTTTCATCTGTCACCACTCACGTTTTTTAACAACTGCACAGATAACTCAAAAGGTTTAAGGATTTCCCACTCTGTTATATGAACTTTCAACCCTTTAGTCCAGAAAGTCAGAACAAAGTAGAATCCTGCAGGACAACAGCAAATGTATGAGCAGAACTGTCACAGCACATGTCACAGTTGAGATGGCCACACTACACAGAGTATCAGCAGACAATTTCAGAAAGCTTCAATCCAAACAGAACACTACTACACCATATCAGAAAGCTTCAGGAGTCTACCCTTCTTGTTCTTTAGCCCAACCTTTTATACCCTCATGTTCATGCAGTGCACCTGTGTGCCCTCTGTTCCTTTGGTGGTTGGTCAGTGCCCCTGGGCACTCCATGGCTCATTGCTGTCAGTGCTGCTCACCTGCTTCTCACAGCTGTGCCCACTGGGGATGAGGCTGGGCCACAGCCCCACCCCAATTACCACAAACTGTGTGCCTACACAGAACTGTGTTCAGTTCCTCATCCCAAATCAATCTATGCCTAGTTCTACTTGATGTAGCCAGTTCCACTGGTTTCTACTAGTTTCAGTTAATCTTTTTTTAAGGAGAGAGGCAGAGGAAAGAAAAGTCACCAAGGAGAGTTATCTATTGACATAAGCATATGATCAGTATGTCACAGAAGGAACAGCAAACTGGACATTTCCCATGTATGGATTTTTTTGTAGATTGTCTGTTAAAACTCTATTCCCAAATAGCAACAGTCTTGGTAGTATTAGTGACCTTTGGCAACAGCCTTTCTGTCTTCTGGGACTACATTGATTTTTTTTCCCCCCCGGCTTCCATATAGCAATTTGGCATCTTATTGACCCAGATCTACAAAGTGGCCAGTATCACTAGCAGCAAGGGAGTTTGAGAGGTTTTTTTAGTACAGCAAATTAGAACATGAGCTGGCACAGGCTGCAGTGAAAAAGCATTGATAGTACTTTAGATTCAGACAGCTCTAGTGGACTGACAGCCATGTTTGGCAGATGTGGCATTGGCTGATTTTTCTAATTAGCCACACAGAGTACTTGGTAGCTACACACAGTACTTGGCTTGCTGGTTTTCCAGAGCGTGCCTAGGCCCAAAAAGCTTTCGTTTCAGTTTTCAAAATTCTAAGTGAGTAAAGGTTTATGTGCTTCTAGAGTGTATTAACATATTAACACATAAGAGCATAGAAATATGAGAACCCCCTCAACTTCTCTTACTTTCTTGTAATTATTGAAACATTCCTAGGGACTTCTTGTATAGACAATGGGCCTGGTACATACTTTATATTTTTCAGGGGTTTGTTAGTAAAAGTTAATGCATATTCCATTTCCCTGTAGAATAAAATAATCTTTTCAGCAGTAAATGTTTGGAATCCTTGTATGGATTTATTCTCATAGTGAAATTACCCTGTATTCCTATTTAAAACTCTGTGCGATATACTAGCTTACTAAAGGATTGAAATGGATTGCTTTGAACTACATTCTGTGGAGGATAGTCTGCAGCTATCCAGCCTAGTTGATTTTAATCCTACTCAACACTATTACTCAGTAATTACAAATTAAGTTGGTCTAAAACTGAATGGTTCTATCACCTGCCAAAGACCCATACTGATGCTTCCCAGAAGAATACTCTTCCTTGAGTACTGTTTGAAAGTTCTCTTATTATTCTGTTAGGGGAAATCAAAGCTGTTTTGTAGACTATTTATGAGAAAACTTTTTAAGTGTTTAGCTTTACAGTGTTGCAAAGAACAGCATGTGTCATGTGCAAATCACAGCCTTGAGATTAAATTCTTACCATCACTGTAAGCAATGGGTTCAATCCTAGAGCAACCTTTCTTTCACAGCTGTTTTTCTCTACAGTTATATCAGCAATACAGTTATCTCTCTCTATATTCAAACAAGTGTACTGAAACAAAAGCCCACAAAAAAACCAAAACCAGAAAATTAACAAACAGAATGACCATCCTCAATGAGAAAATAACATGGAACAATGTGAGCTGTCTTTGAAAATAGCGAGTTATTCCAATGTGTAGGTTTGTATACTTCAGTTGAGGATAGATTTTTGTTCAGAGCAAGGCTCAGTCTTTGTGTATGGACCCAGCTAAAGGAAAATAAAAAAGTAAAAGTAAAGGACATAGGTTCTGAGTATTACACAGAAAATATCTGAAAGTTTTATGTTAGTGGTAATATTCTCCTTTCAGTTAGGCAGATGAATTGCTGGAACACCCGCTACCAGAGACTGATATCTTTTTAAAATCCCCAATTTTACACTCTTTACGCAGTTGAAATTTTTCCAGATGTCTGCCTGAGGGTTTAAGAATTTGCTACTCCCTGCTATCCATTTTGCAACTCTTTTTATATGTTTAATACAGTTTTGCAGTCCTTTGACATCAGTCCATTCCTGAAAAGCATAAGCATCTGACACAGAATTTTAGTGAGGTACTCCAGGAAGTCCCCTTGGCACAAAAGGGATATAATACCTCTTATTTCCAAATCTGCTCATGCATAACCAGGGTTAGCATACACTTCCTCAGAGCATATTTGTCTTCAGTAAGACAAGAAAGGAAAAGACTCCAGTGAATTTATTTAATAATTGATAATGGAAATAGACTCTAATGAAATTTCCATCATCCAGAAACATGAACTCTACTTCATATATACTGTCATTCATTTGTTGGCTAATAGCTGACTTGGCAGCTTCCTTGAATTCCCTACTTGGATACAAGCAGCCAGCCCACTTCTCCTATGATAAAGCTCTTCAAATCTGAAGGGAAGCAGTGAACTCTTAGGACTGTATCTTTAGGGGCTGTGCACCCCCGCAGAAGCACAAAGCTTCAAGAGAAGCCACATTATAGAGATGAACCTGAATGTTTCAAAGTATATTTATCTATTTCTTTGTAAATCCTTTATGGATTGGAGCTAACAGGGGACCCTCCAGACAAACACTGAACCCAGTCCTTTTTCCAGTCCAGATTCCAAGTCCTTTTAGCCCCTATTATTTACATGTGGAAGATTTGTGGGCTGGAAAGTGGATATATTGAGAAAGAAACTCCTAACATACGATGGCACAGTAATTTCTCCATAGTACCCATACTTTAGTCTTTTTGTATCAGATGCAAAGTCTGTAGCTGCTGTGACTTCTTAAGACACCAACAGGCACTGTGTAGGTATTAAGTGCTATATTTTCGTAAAGCTTTAATATTTATTTGATTTCCAGTGAACAAAAGTGCATATATTGTATATACGCCATGAGAAAGATGAAAAATTCATGCTTCTGATTGTAAAGAGCCAAAATATTTGGAGACAGTGATACTACCTGATACTTAATGACTGCCTACTGAAACATATTTTACAAGAAACACTGGTCTTAGGTTTCCTATTTGACTATATTTAAAATTCTAAGACTTCCACTCTTTCCACAATTGAAAGATATGAAAATTGCACAAAAGACAATACTTTGATAAAATAATAATGAAAAAAATACTACCACTATTCTTTATTTTAATCAAATATTTCTTATCTCAGCATTCCATTACTGTCCCATCTTATTATAAATAGTTTAACTAAAATGTTCAAAGTAGAAAAACAAATTTATGGTTTTCTTATAGAGTATTTTTCATCTAATTTCAGGCCTCAAACATGTCATCTTCTTACTACTTATGCAGATTTCCTCTTTGATTTCAGTAGGACTAAACTTCTGCAGGTGTCTCCAGAACCGTGTCTTACAAAGCAGTCAAAAGACTGTCTAATGATAAATTTGTATCAGCTTTGTCATACAATAAGTAATTTTATGAGGCTTAAAACACGCATCTGTGACTACAAATACCTAATGTATAGTGAATATTTTATTCTCTGCCAGCAGGTGTTCAGTCCATGCTTTATACATCTCCTTAGTCATAGAGGTTTCAGGGCTTAGTTTAATTTTCCATGACAGCTAAGCTTTTCCATGGTTGACTACACAAGATTGCTATTAAAATACTTCTTCACCTATTGCACTCAGTAATCAATAGTCTACTCTAATATTTATACTGTCAAATGCCTTGGCTTGTTATTGTAACTTTTATATTACTTGTATGTCAACAACACATACACGTGCATGTACAAACTCATGAAATGATACTTTTGGTAATCTCTAATCATTCAGTCTATTTAAATAATGCTTTGGAAGCACCTTTAAGAACTCCTAAATTCAGAAGGCCCTGGGGAATATACAGAATTCTTAAACTATATTTATGAACCCTAGAGGAGCATTCCATGCAAAAAATACACTTTGCATACACTGCAATATATCAGATTCATAGCAAGCACCTTGAGGTCAGAAGCAAAGTGGGAAAACTGAAAATTTGAGTATTATGAACACAAAAGAAAAATAAAAACCCTAGTAATGCATTAAAGAAATAGAGCTACAGCCCAAACAAAAAGAATTTAATAAACTCCATATATGAAAAAAAAATAGTTGTTGATCTGGTTGTCTTCCTTTTAAAACCTTTAAGGAAAGCTTTAATTATTAAAAAATGTTACAGACTGAAGACAGAAATACCTCATTTTTTCCTTGTACATACAATTTTGAATAATTTCAAATAAAATGTGATAAGAACAATAACTCTGATCTACAATGAATAAAATTTTGAAATCTATTAGCACTGATTGCACAGGGTAAAAGTGAGCAGTCAGCTAATAGTATTATGCTTTTCCTCTAAAGTAAAGAGAAACTTTGCCCTATAGAAATTTTTGTGTACTTCTCTTCAACCTTGTAGTATCTTAGATACCAAGATTATTACAAACTTTTGTCATATATGCAACAGCTCTGATACACTTTAATAGTCTTTGAAAGATGTATAATTTAGATATGATACTGAAAGGTAAAGATGCACACAAAGCAAACATGGATGAGCTAGACATTATGAAGGCGGAATGCAAGACTGAGCAAAGCATGATATCATGAAGATCAGGAAAATTAACTGAAGGTTGAGCAAACAGAGTGTTTGATTGACAGAGGAGACAGCAGCCTTCAATATACAAGTGGATTTGCAAGTGACAGACGCCTAGCAGCAGATGCAACAGATATCCTACGAGCTGACAGTATGATCCAGGTGAAATTTTCCTCACTTCAATGGAGCATTTAAATCAGGCAATGCTCTCAGCAAAACAGAAGAAGAAAATCAGAAGGGAACCAAAATACTTAAGCACAAATAGAAATATTAATGAACTTATTTTCAGTGAATATTTTAGAATTATTCTGTAGCCAATGGCAAATGAAGTTCAGAATGTGCAGCATAAACATTTTATTTTGATACTAGGTAAATACATTTTGGAGTCACTGAATCTTCACTAAGTGAGAGATAAAATGACATCAGGCACAGATCAAGTTCTGTCCCTTATCATCACTACTAAATGGAAATCTTTATTTAATCAGGAGCTCTGCCAGTATAAACCAGATTACCTCCACTGATAAAAATGGCATTATAGTGATTTACTCATCAAGAGATTGATGCTTTGGTTATTTGAAAATACTAGAAAAAGCATGGAAATAAGCATGACCGAGTGATTCCAAGACTTCCAGATTCCACATGTATGTCTGCAGATGCTCCGAGATTCTCTGTGCAGTGTAACAGGAGTGAGGAATTAAACAGTGAAGAACACAGAAGTAGTAGTTACATACCTCTGGTTGGTGCATATCCATTTTTAGGACTATATTTATTTCTCTTTTCAAATCATAACCAAATCAGCTGACAAGCCAGCTATCTGTCAAGAATACATACAGAGAGTGGTGAACACTGTGACATGCTTTTATGGAAATAGGATTAAGTTTCTGAACAGTCTGTAAGGCACACTCATTGTGGATTTTGCCAGCCAGGGCTTTCCACTTGGCATTGACTGCTTCTGTGTAGCTGGATTTTGTCTCATAGCATGACAGCCAAGCTCTGAGTGTTACTGAGCATAAGGAAACCATTGCAAATACTTTCAATTTGTTGGTAAAGTCACAGAAGTCTGTACACTTCTAAAACATTTAGGCACAGGACAGGATCTGCAGCCACAGAAACAAGGCAGAACCTGCAATATGACTGGAATGGACCAAATGTTCATTAGCTGATAAAACCAGACAGCCTTTTGGCCAAATGTATAGGCAAGCAGAATGTGTTTGTCAATATATAGTAGCAGCTAAAAGGCCAGAGAGGATGAATAGGAAGCAATTCCCTCCACAAAAGGAAGGAAAAGAAAGTAGATTTATTTTTCTCAAATAAAAACAAACAGAACAAACCTAGGCTTAACTCACAGCTCCCACTGATGATATCATGACAAAGGTCAGGAACCTATTCAGGAGCTATTTGGTTGCATTTCACTGGATCGGGAAAGGTGATGCTAAAAATAAAGTGTCAGATCAATATAGATGTGTCTTAATATCCAAGAAAGTGTGAATCACATTCAGATGCTTGAATGGGCTGGTAGAAATTGTAGTTAACAGTTGCCAAACTAAGTATTTGAGGTTAAATGAAAGTCTAAAAATGGCAATAGAATCTACAGAGATTTGAAGTTATCAAGAGCAGAAATATCAGCTCTAAGAATGCTAGTTTGAGCAGCATGAAGATTAAGCAGTTTATGCTTGAACAAAACTTAAAAGAAATTATAAACAATTTATTGCTTTACATGATTCTTATAGAAGGTGTAACAATGGATATGCAATCTGACTATAACATAATTTAAATCAAATTTTCAAAACCACATCTTTTTATATTTAGCCAAAAATTATAAAAAATTTACATAGATAAATAACTACTAATAGTTTAAATTACGTGCAATAATTTTTACTATATAGCACTCAGATCAATCATACATTCCTAATCCTAATCCTCTGTTAATATCCTGAGCTAGGATAATTTCCTGGTCTCGGATTATGTGAATAAACACTAATTTCACCACCAAAACCGATAGTTTCCTAGCACTTCTTACAGAGAACTGTGCTAGAAAATATATGGGTAGCCCTTTATAAACACTGTTTTTAAGATCTGATTTGTTAGCAATGACACGCTTAATATAGGTTTGCACTCAAAGTATTTTGTTAGTTTAGCCCCTAAAATTCAAGAAGATATGGAGAAGAAATCAGAAAGCATGGTGGAAATCTCAAAATTCCTCACTGAAAACAACTCTATAAGAAATATTTTTATTATTTCCCTAACCAAGTTCTCTGACATTTAAAAATAATATATTTTATATGGAAGTTAAATAAAAAGGGGGTTTTAATGTTTAAATATAAAGTGCAAAATTCCAGTCTTGTATTTAAAAGAAATTTTAGCGGTATATTTAAAGTTCACAGAATGTTAAGTATGACAGAATAAAACCAAAATTGACATTTTTTGCAAATCAAAAGTAATTCTTAAAGTAATGTGAGTTTATTCCCTTTATCCATTTAAATAGTATGGCAGAGGGAATATCTTTATCATACTATGTGGTTCAGAAAAGATTGCTATTTGTACAGAAGTAATATCGGGCTGAGTAGCTAAGCACCTGAAACACTGCTGTGTTTATTATTTATTTTTTATAATCCTTTAAGGATGATCATAATCATTCTTCAAAGAGAGTGATTAAGCAGAAGTACCATTCAAACATACAGGAAATCACAAAAGTAGGCTTTTTATTTCCTAATAATAGGAAAACTTGCTTTATTCCCAACTAACATTTGGAAAATTTATGTTTTCTACAAATAATTGCACTGATATAAGCCAGTATTGATATTTGGTTTCAGATAAGAACACAATATTATTCATTGTTCAGTAATCTTTATTTCCTATTTGAAATTCATTATTCTCTAAAGCTAATGATTACTTTCATTTAAGCAGGAAGGGAAGAAAGTAATATTATGCAACATCATTCACTCATGAGAAATAAGAATTATTCAATAAGTTAAACAAGCAGTTCATGATCTGTTAATTTAAATTTACCTGTCAATTCATGCATCTTCCAAAAAGTAAAACTGAAATAAAAGTAAAATCAGGAGTTCATGCACTAAAAAAAAAAGGAAATTGATTCTTCTTCCTACATCTGCTGTGATATCAACTGAGATTACAAGCTGAGAAAGAGGTTTCTATTCTAATTCCAAAATCTAGATAGTAGAAGAATAAAGAAGTATGTTTTAAAAAATAATTTTTTGAGGCATAAATAAAAGTAGGATGTTCCATAATTTCTGATTTTGTTTTGAATAAACATTCCACATCCTGTAAAAAAAAAAAAGAAATTAGAGAAAAAAAGGCAGGTTATTTAATTTGATGTCTTGATTTTCAGATATTGATCAAAAACTAGCATTTAAGTGTTTCAAATAGTTATATTTTTAAATGCTTTACCTGTTCAACAGTCCTTTTATAGTTTATGCATACATTTGTCTATACCAAGTCCTTTTCAGCAAACCAAATTGGAAGCCGGAAGAAACAAACACAAAAAATAAATTGTCTACTTAGAATTCCTCTGAGCCCTGCTACTCCCTCCACTCTTACTAAATATTTTTACCTCACTTTCCCTGGTATTCATGAATTACTCAGCCAGTGCTGACTGGCCTCCGTGGATCTTTTTTTTGCCTATGAATTAATAGCAAAGAGTCTCCCTGTGTGGAGATATGACTGACTGTACATAAGTGTTCCATAAGCAGAGATAAATTAGACAGTGGCATTGCTTTGCTTTTTTCATACTCCAATTGTTCAGGTCAGTTTATTTAGCTAAAAGCAAAAGGCAATTTCCACCAGCAAAAGTGCTGTAACTTTGACAAACAAATCGGAAGCCTGCAGGGGTAGGTAAAAGCAGAACATTCAACTTGCTTTGCTGGCCACTTGCCCAAACACCATATTCATCAGCTCTTCAGCTTCTGCTATAGAAACACAATCTCTCATTGTTGAACATTAATACATGTTTTTTTGTGAGCTCCAGATCCTTAGCAAAAACTCTTTTCTTCAACATTTCAACATGACTGGAGAGAGTTTTACACTGAAGCACATCTTTTCTTTCATGTGTTTCCCCACTGGAGCAAGGGTCTTCCTGACTTCTAATGAGAACTGCATTTCAGAGTTTATCCATGTTATTTTCTTTTATTTAGGATAACTCTGGACAACAAAAAGTCTTCTTAGTGGTTCCCATGACAACAACCTTTCAGTTACTAATCCTGAACATATGGCTGGAGTAAAAGAATATTTCAGGGAGGTGCACCAGTACTTACAGGAAGTCAAGTTAGCATTAGGGATGGCTTACAAAGCCCCTTTAATCAGTGGAATGACCCTTAGTCAGAGGGAAATTCAAGCAATTAGTGCAAACACTTCTCCCATTTGGTCTAGTTGAGAGATTTCAAAGGTATTTTCTACATGAAATAAATTGATGTTGGTTCAGTTGACTCCCTGAATGAATAGAGCAGAAAGTAAAGTGCTAGGAATTTTTGCAAAGAGGTTGGCCAAAAACACATTTCAGGAATGACTAATGCAATTTCTGGCACAGAAACTCACCTGAAGATACAAGCAAATAATAGTTTGCAAAGAAAGGAAATTCCATGTATTAGCACAACTACAGTAGCTAGGGAAAAAAAAAAAAAAAAAGAGAAAAGTCTTTTGTGCACAAAATCTTTTAGAAGATGTAACTGATTCTGTTCTAAGTATGCAACAGGTCCTGGCCCTGTGATTCACTGGTCCATAAACCTATGACTCTTCAGTGTGTATGCCTAAAGAAAATGTTTCCTAAAGTTACTCCTTTCTCATTATCAGTATTTCAGCTGCACACAGACTGCAAGGCTGAACTAGGCATTTGTTAAAATACAACTAGTTAAAATACAGCTAGTTAAGCTTGAAATAAAATATCCTGGGTTTTAGCCAAGAATTTTAGCTGACCAGTAACCTCAGTGATTCAGGCAACTAACACTGATCACCCAGTTACATAGGCCTATCTTTATCTAGAGGATTTGATGATTTAATGTGTGGATGAAAGGTGACCTGAAGCTCAATTTTCAAAAAAACCCAGTCCTCTTAAGAAAACATTTTATTCAAATTTTAAATGTGTATCAAGGGAATATAAATACAATTACTCACAGATTATTTTCTAATTAATGATCAGCACTTGTAATTCACAGTGATATTGCTGTCAATAAAAATGCTTAGCATCTCAGACTTGGCTCTGAAGCAGTGCAAGCTCTGAAATGTTATTGAATTAAATTATTTTCCTGGATTTCTCATGATTATCCAAACTTCCACTGTGATGAAATACCTGAATACACAGCACATTCCTGCAATCAGTATTGCATTAAATCTTTAAAATAATAGACACAAAGGAACAGTATATAGAAAACTTAGGCCAAGAATACGGTTAATTGGGCTAATTAATTTATGTTCTTTTTATTCTTTTTTTCCTAATTTAAGAGGGAGCAGGCATAAAGAATAATATTGTTGGTCTATTTTTTTTGTTGCAGAAATAAAACTGCAACCCATTTTTATTAAACAGGTCTGGAACCCCACTTGCAAAGGTGAACATAAGCAATACAAAGAATCATACTGCATGACTTCCTGCAGAGCCAGAAAGTAGCAATGATGATGCAAGAGGCCCTTCCAAATCTGTCTTAAATATGTTTATCTTAACTTAAATATCTTAATTGCATAAAACTATCTTTACTTCATTCAAAATAGTTAATAATGTGTAGTTATCAATATTAGTGTATATACATATAGAACATGAAATTCTTTATCTTCTTGCTCTAATTTGCACATTGGTTGAAGAAAATGGAAGCTTCTTTTATTGTCTTTGAATGTGATATATCCAACCTTCACATAAACAGCTGGTGCCAGTGGTACAGAGGCGACAGATACCTGGTAAATTATATGTGCCTATTACAGAATATTATCACATTGAATTTCTTTTATGCCTATGGATTAATCTATTCCAACATTTGTATTTAATCATCTCCAGCTCCAGACAGTATAGGTACTATGGATTATCCTTATGATTTAGGTAAAACAGAACTAATAGCAGAAGGTCTCTGTTAGCATTCAAAGCCAGCACACTCCCTCACATATCAGTATCAGTTGCTTATGCCTAACTTTCAACACAAACCCATCTTGAGTTGAACTGTGACAAGGTACCTGATACAACTCCAGTTGAATGGATCCCTCATCTAGAAAGCATTAATGGGATTTAATAATTAGGAAAATTACTTATTTTTATATTAGTCCTTTGAAGCTAATTTATCTACAAGAAAATTTTGAAAACTTTTTCCTATCCAATGTCAATTCCAAAGTTTTAAGAACAGAGATCTATACAGTTGTGTAGAATTGAAAAGAATGGTTGACCCTCTGACTGTAAATTATATGGCTATGTCTTCCAAAATCCACAGAAGTATAAAGTAATAAGTATAGAGTAAACTACTCCCAATTACTTCAGCAAGTACTGATGCAGAGGCCAGAGATAATTGAAATGCCACTATTCATCTAAGAACAAATTGGAAAAAAGAGAAAATATTGCAGAGAACTACACAAAAGCTGAAGATCATCCTAGATGAAAACACAGAAAACACCAGATTTGTCAGCCTGAATATTGATTAATTGTATTCCATCACATTAAGCTAACTCAAATGAGCTAGAATTTAAAAATACTTCCAATGCTGACTATTAACACAAAAAATACAGATAAATCCATTTTGAGCATTAATTTTGAGTAGCTTTTTAATCTAATTTATGACACATGTAGTAAAATGTAATAATGGATTTGTCTTCCTGAAGGACGAAGCAGGTTGTCAGCTTTGGGACAGTAGAGCTGATTAAAAATTACCTAATAAAATCTGGTATTTATTACTGCAATTGTCTTTGGTGTAGTAGGTTTTTTCATATTCTGGAATAAAATTTTGAAGAATTTGCACTATATTCAATTGGAACAGAGTGCCAAAATTGCTTTGCATTCAAGTTACCCATAAAGTGCATATAGAGACAAGATTTGTCAAAACATTTTGAAATCTGTGATTATGTCTTTAATGCATGTCAAAGAGGTATTGAACTATGACAGGCAAAGTGAAAAAACATGAGCTGTGTTTGATGTGCTAAAATGCTGCATACATACCTAAATAGATCTTAGTATTGAGCTGATTCTCTGCAAGACTATCACAATCAATTAGGTAGATAGCAATTATAAAAATATTTCTAAAAATAAAATCAGAACACTGGGATTTAAAAGCATCTTCTCTTTTTCTTCAGTCACAAATTTCCCCATCTAAGAAGAATAAAGTGATTTAAAGTTTCAGTTTACAGAGTTAACTTGGAAACTGAGGGCATCATCTTCATAATTTAACATTTCCGTGCTCATAGTGTTGTCTTTTTAAGGTGACAAGATACAGTACCAGTGTCTGAATGCCTTGTCTTTTACATCTAGTCCTGAGACACAATTATGAATAGTATCCTCTAGCCATTTTTAGAATGTACATTTGTCATTTTTGACTAATCCTTTTTATTCTCTTTTGTGGTCAGAAAGGTCATTACTGTGTAATGGTGTCTTTTTCTACCATCTACATAGAATGCAGTTGGAAGAGACATAGCTTTTATTTCTTTTTCTGGGACTATAAAAGCACATCCAGTTGCAAAGTTCTTTCTATGATGAAGAATTTAGACTGTTTACTATATTCAAACAGTGAACCAAGGATATAAATGCATCACATAGCAGGAAAAAGGTTTATGTTTTATACAATATTTACCAAAAAAAATTAAATGTCTATAGGGGATCAGAGCCTTTGAGAATAAAATTCTATTTTTTCAATGGAAAAATCACAAAAAGAAAATTTAACTCAAGACTGACTTGCGTATGAAAACTAATGATCAGAGTAGGAATATATTTATAAAGAGAAATAGAAATAATCTTCATCTAAGAACATACTGAAGTTATATTCCTAGAGAGACCCTCCAGAAGAAATTGTAACTCTGATATCTTAGTGTTAGTCTCTAGAACCAAAGGGGTCTGCTTGCTTTGCCCCAGTATGATAAAAACATGATATAAATTACTATATTCCTGAAGATTATGACTTTTAATATGCATAAACTGGGACAGACGGAACTGTGGACTGCTGTTTCATTACCATTTCAAAATATTTTTCTCATGTTCTCTATTTCTGCATTTCTCTTGTATGCATCCTGGTGTAGTATTACATCATGAGTTCTTGAGGGCAGTCCTCAGCCACAAAACGAATTTTTAAGCTCTTGTAGCTGGTGGGAAATAAATCAGATTAGCAGGGAAGCTATAACATTCCTCTTGTACAAGAAATTTTTGCGTATCATAAAAGCCAGGTGAGTACTCAACCTACATGAATTCAAAATAAAACACATGAATACACCATTCCAAGAGAAAATATTCCCTATTGCACATATGACTTTGAACATTCAGCTGTTTTTCCACAGAATACAGATGATAAACGCTGTTTTGAAGTTTAAAGAAGAAATTTAGTTCTGAATGTATCTTTTGTGCTGGGATGTTGTTGATGAATATACACTGCACTGAATTTCTGTAGTAATTCTGAATTTCTGACTAGTAGTTCATTTTGGATCACTTCACTGAAGCCAGACTTCACAGATCATAGACACAAGACTTTCTTTAGAACTCAGATACTTCCTAATAACTGCTAGCATGAAAATGTTCATTGAAGAAAACCTTAATTCAAAATTTCATTTCATTCTACTTTTCATTTCATTTTACTCACATTTCATTATATTTTACTTTACTAAACAACCATATATTTGTTTCTTACACACTCATCAATCTTTCAAGGACTACCAGAAGGCATTTAGTTCTGGATCTTTTTTAATTCTGCCACTTCAGCCAAAAAGAAGAGAATAACATCGGAAACCAAGATGATTTTTTTTTTAATCAAATATTTAAAAAAGCCTAGCAGTATTGCAAAGAAAAATCTAGCCCCACTGATAGAAGCATCAAAATTTCTTCTTACCCAAATGAAACCAGAATTTTTTGTTTTCTATCCTGGATACTCCCTTTTTTACCTTATTAGTCAAATACATATAAAGCATAACTGGTTCTCTATTAATGTCTTTTCAAGGTATAAATGGGAATACAACAGATAGTTGTATATGCAAAAAAACTTATACATGTGATTCCTTAATGAACAAGACCTACTCAACCTTCCTGGGATAAATATTTCCTTCACAATTTGTATTGATTTTGCATAAAGTTAGTCAGAATTATGAAAAATTTGGCCAGAATTATTTGCTCAAGCCTGTCTACAGCATTGCTGGAGAATCTGTAACTAAAATGAAGAAGTATGCTGTTAGGTCCTTGATGTATCATTCAGGAATCTTGGGAAAACTTACATGCAAATTTCATTTAAAAAATAAGATTCTTTAGGGAATTGTGTAACTGATTATTCTTATTATCAATTAGAAGAGTAGTCAGACTTATCTCTATTGATCTTTAGGAAACAGACATTTTTGTTTAAGATATCACTGTCTCTTGGAGAAGCTGGGGTCTCGAAGCTGCCACAAATCATGTTTTATGTTAGCTCAATTGTTTAAATACTGCTTTCATATATATTAATATTAATTTGTCATGGAACTTTCAAGCTGATTGGACAAAAATTTCTTTCCAAACCAATCTGCATGTGGTTAGATCATGAAAATGTTTAATCACCTCTAAGTGTTTTCGTTTCAAACTGTGCTAGAATCTGGCCTTAATTGTTACATGATTCTCCTTAAGGTATAATTGGAACTCTGTACTGAGGCTGACTGAAAGTATTTGAGAACTATTGTAAATTATTAACAAAGGCAGGAGCTGCCAAAGAACACACAAACCAGGTTGGCCATTGAGGCAAATCCTCAGGCTTTGAAGATGGCCATGCTTGTCAGCTGAGTCCCACAAGTCATATATTTTTAATGGAAATGCAAAATTCTTTTGTGTACGGGGTCTGGAAAGTGTAGTGTCTGCCTTTCTTATATTCAAGTAACATCTTCTCCAATGAAAGATATTTTGCTTTGACAAGAGAAGCATTTTCAGAAGACAAAGCAAATCTTTTTAGTAGTCAAGTCTGTATTTTCATTTTCCATTTCCATATATTTTTCACAGGTGAGCCACTGCAGCCACTCTGCAATGTGTTGTAAAAATGGTTTTATTCTTATAAAATATCCAATCACAACAAAATTCAGATTTTTAATCTGGTTTTGAGCTTTTGAAAGACAACAAGAGTTTATTCCTAATTTGTAATTAATTTAATAATCTTATAATTTATTAATTTATTTTTTCTAAATTTATAACTCTGCATCCAGAATCTGGCTTGAGACTATCTTCAACTTCTATCAAATTACAGTCAAAATGCTGGATGAAAGAGCTATGATTTAAGAGGGGTGATTTTACCCAGAAAATTTTGCAATAATTTTAAAGCAAATATATTCCGTACTGACTCACTGTTAGAAGTTTTAAAGATTGTCACAAAATTATAACCACGTGATGAAGCTGCTGATAGGAAAGTGATAATTTGTGTTCCACTCTTACCATAGATCTTTGTTTCTCTTCCTTCTAAAGTTTTAAACAGTTATGGAAACATGACACATTTACAGCAGGCAAGTTTGGCACATAGGTCAAGTCAACCCTAGAGGCAAGTATATGTTGCTGCTTATAATGTATTAAATCTATGAAAGCAAATATGTTTGGAGCCTTTTTGATGATTAATGTTTCTTGCCTTTCTCAATTAGAACGATGCTGCATAGCTGAAGGAGAGTGATATTCATTTACTGTAGAGAATATGCAAAAAAATATACACCCAAGCAGGCAAATACCATTTTGGGAGAGGCAGCAAAATAAGCGCTTATGTGAAAATGCCTTCTTAAATCCAAGAAATGTATGGAATACGAGATGAGGAGTGGAATCCTTTTAGAAAGACATTTACCACATCTACTTGATAACAAAGTAACCTTTTCCATAGCTGCAACCTTTTTGTTTAATGAGTAGAATAGGGAGACCAAGGACCTAAAGCTTTTTATGAAGGCATGTCCAGTAAAACACTATATATAGGTCTGATTATTGAGGAGTAAAGGTCAGGCTTTGAACTACCTTTTGGCTTTCCTCCCAAAGCTAAAAATACAACCAACCCCAAGTGACAGAATAGATTTTCAATCATGATACTTATTTATGTCTTGTGAACCTGTGATTTTTCCTTCAAATCAATTAATCTTTATTTAGCATCCTAACATTAGAGAACAAAATGTGTATTTACTGGAAAATAATAGTGTTCAAGTGCTTACCTAAAAGTGTCAATCAGATACATTCAAACTAGCATCAAGATAACACACATACAGGTGCATGAGTCTATTTTTCTGCAGAATGACCTTCCTAGCTTCACTTAACGTTACTGGTAATTTAGGATATGACAGAATTACTCCAATGACACATAGGTACTGTTACAGTTCTTGATGAATTTTCCATAGAGGACATAGCTAATGGTTAATGACTCTCTATCCCTTGCCCACTAGCTACTTCTGCTGGCAAATATTCTTAATGTATAGTGCAAAATTCTACAGAAACATAATTTTTTTAAATTTTGCAGTACTATTTGTGAATGATTTGTTAATAATTTTGACTGCAGAAGTTCTCAAGTACTCAGTTATCCACTTGTTCAAAGATTATTTAATACAATTATCTCCATATTCCATAGGTATGATTATGTGACTAAGAAACCATTTTTAAACTAAAAATGGCACTTTAAATTTGTGAAGATGTGACTGATTTTCTATTCTGAGGAAAAATAGATCTAAAACAATTACATAATTTTATATATTTCAGAATTTCTAGTCATATCCACTTTGGTGATCCCACTAATCAGGAACTTCATACCATATTATCTTACAGTTCCACAGGTGCAGACAGGACCAGCTCACATCCTTTTATTCCCTTCTAAATGGTGCCATGGTTTTAGCTACTCTTATGCCTTTATTTGTATAAAGGGAATTTGTGGACTTAGAGAGGCTGCTCTTCTAATTATGTATAACCTGAAACTTCTAAATAACAGCAGATTTTCCGTCATACTCGCAAAGATGGTAGACATGGAAAGAACTTACTTCTCAATTTTTCAGTTATTTTAATTTTTTAGTCAAATTGTTGCAGCAGGAAAGAATACTCCAGTCTGAGAAGTAATGTCAGATATAATGTAATGCAGATATATTAATTATCATTGGGACATTGATGAGGAGGTAGGTGGAAATAACCATTGACTTGGTATTGATAGTATTGCAAAGGATAAAAACAATCCTGTTACTTTATAAAAAGTGTTGGAAGGGATGGGAAAGTTAACTGAAAAGCAGATTTTAGAAGGTATTTCAGTTGCAACAGGAATGTTAAGGCTGAAAGAACTTTTATACCACCAGTGGCAGGACTCAAGGAATGGAGGAAGCTGAGTCAGGGAGGTTTAGGCTGGATATCAGGAAAAGTTTTCTCACCCAGAAGATGGCTGGGCACTGGAACAGGCTCCCCAGGGAAGTGGACACAGCACCAACCCTGACAGAGTTCAAGAAGACTTTGGACAATGCTCTGAGGCACATGGTGTGGATCTTGGTGTGTCCTGCACAGGACCAGGAGTTGAATTCAATGATCCTGATGGCCCTCTTCCAATTCCCTTCCTTATTCTGTGATTTGATGATTCCTTGAAGTCCAACCTGCTTCTATTGCAGAGAATCACACCAAATAAGCTGTTTACTAAACTTTAATAACTTCAGCTTAAACAAAATTAGGGGTGTTGGATCAACTGCTTGAAAGGCTGTTTCAGAATTTGATTGTTGCTATGATTATGTACATTTATTTAATGTTCAGATGCTGTGAGTACTTGAGTTGTTAATAACCCTTTTGCTGTTGATGTTGACTTTGGCTCAAATATTTCTTATCTCATGACCATTGTGCTTCCATATAGGACTTGTCTGCCTTCTTAATGCCTTCTTGTCTGCCTCCTTAAGGCTAAGGCTACATAACACCTTTTCTTAGTAAGATAAGCCTCTCATTCTCTTGCCTACCTTTCTCTGCATCTATGCCGATTTCTGTTTCATTTTCCTGAGCTAGAATGTCCAGAATGGTATTTAGTATTTCATAGTAAGTGCCAAGAGTCCCTTGTAAGTGAAACATATTTTAGGATTTCATTTGTCTATTATACAGATTATTTCCCAGTTAGCTGCTAGATTTGCATATCACCATCTTTAGTTATGTTGGAAGATATTACACGTACTGGAAAACCCGAGCAAAAGTACTTTATGGAACTAGAAGTTATTCCAAGGTTACAAAATCATTTCCAAACACCACTTATTCCATAGACTAGTATTGCACCAGTATGCATTTGAGAATAGTTCTCCAGTGCCATTTAGATACCATCTTGATGAGGTTTTAGTAATCATAGTACTCCTCTTTACACTGTCATATCTATTTCATTGATCAATGCAGGAAACTTCATAAATGTAGATAACATATTTTCCAGACATTTTGTAATTAGCATTGCAAGATGAGCTATCATAATTGCTTCCTTGACAGTAGTTTCTCATAACTTATAATGTCTTGATATATAATGCATATCCTGTAATACATTTCAACTAATCTGTAACTATTACAGTCAATCATCTTGAAACAGTGTCACAGTGTGAGTTGCTTTTAAGTCTAAAATAAGTGTTCTGTTTGAAAATTGTGTTGTATTACAGTAGGCAGCATTGTTTTACAACCAGGCCTGCATAAACCCTGTGGGTATCAGTGAAAGCAATCAAAGACTAATTCAAAATTTACACCTTTCTGCTGTTAGTGAAATATGACTGACGTCAACAACTGTGTTACAAAATGAAAGTTTTGCATATGTCTAGAAAGCAGTTGAGTTCTAACACGTGTTAATATTATCATTTAAGGAATAATCCACACTGCCTTTGCAAACAAAAACAAAAGGAGAAGTTGTTCCTTATAGGAACAACTGATGCACAGCCAAGGCAAAACTTAAGCTTCTTAAAACTTAAGGAGTTTCTGATATTGCCAAAGAAATGCTCAGTGCTGGCAAAAGAAATTGACCCAGTATAATCTATTTAATAAGGTAATTAGGAGTAGCTGTTTCTGAAAATATATCTTTAACCATAAACAGCTTGTTAGTCATTTTGAGACAAAGAGCCTTGTACTCGGTCTGCTTCAAGTGCTTATTCTTGACCCCAGGTTTCCTGCTTACACAGTGGGATGCGCGTCTCTCTAGTGATCTGGAATAAGGAGGGGAATTGAGTTATTACTAGCCAGCCAAAAAACTGTTTAATTTTAGCTCACTACGGTTTCACAGTCACTCAATCATCTGTATTTGCATGAAGAAAGGAGCTGAATGAAGTGGAAATGAGCAGCCCAAGACTGGCCAGGACTGCTTCTGTTTGCCGAAACACTGGCTTACATTGATATGAAACTTCTGCAAAATTGAGCCTTTAGCTGCACTGCCCAAAACTTCTATTCATGTAGATAGTGACTAATGCTTGAAATTGTTAACACTGTAAAGTTATGCCAAAAATATTTATGGAAAAGCTATTAATAAAGAAGATACTTCTTCTAAAAATGAACAATGATTACCTACCAGCAATTTCTAAACACATACTCATGTATAATGACTGTATACATTTGTGAGTAAATGTGACCATTGGGTATTCCTATGCTTTGTCAGTATATAATAATAGCTTGTGGATACAAGCAACCTGAAGATCCTCTCATTCTTCTTTCACTGTCACCTGTCTGCCTACTCTTGAATGATTGCAATTTGTATTGGCTATGCTGGGTACTGGTTTCATACATCTGTATTTAGAATCCTTCCTCCACTTTCAAATGTAGTAGAGACAAACAGAATATCTGAGTGGCCGTGGCATTTTGTAGTACAAAACTGAGATGAAAACATATTAAAAAAAAAAAAAAGCACAAATTACACTGGATTGGAAAAATGCAAATCTAGGCTAAGGTGTGGAGGCAACAGCATGAAATAAAAGTGTTAACTAGGAAACAAAGTCTTGATTAAAAAAATGCTTACAAGTCTCCTTTTGTGTATGTCTGTACATCTGTCTTACAGACATCTCTCTCCCTCTTAGTCCTGCAGCATCAGCTTCATCAGTGGCACTCTCAATCATCATTTTTTTCTCTGAAAATTCCCACCAACCTAGCACCTTGTCAGCTTTAGCTGGTGTTGCAATTGTAGCCATGGGGTTTCTCCATTTGCTGTATAGAGTAGTTCTGAGCACTGAAATAAATCACAGTGATAAGATGTAGGCTGCTGCTCTTCTGTAGCATCGCATTGATGGAGGTGCTCCAGCATTAGAGCAAAAGTTAAACAGTTACAAACAAAAAAGTTAAAGAAATTTCTTTCTCCCTTTCTTCCTTTCTCTCATGTGATTTGGCTTATTTTTAGGTTTGGGCAGAAAAATCATTCATTTCCATTCCAAATAGAATATTACTTTACTTCATATTAGAATAACAACAACAAGATTACAACTACTTTCAATGATTGTATTCCTTCTTGCACAATATCTGCTGTGTTTATTTTGAAATAAAAATTAATATATATGAATTGGGTAGTTACTTTTGTTATCCTTCATTTGATGAGAAAATAATTGCTCTTACCATGTTTTTGTACAATACTGAAATAAAATAAAGTCCATTTACATTAATTTTCTGGTGGCAAGATTTTAATTCTTTTGTTCAGTATTGTGCTGGATTTTGTAAACCTCCTTCCCCCAAGCATCTCTCTAATTGCTTTCTGCTGAAAAGATTTCTAGTTGTATTTGAAGATGTTATAACCAATAGTCTGTATATAGAATTAAGTAATCTTTTGGTTAATAATACCATATTACAATAGCTCATTAACACTAGTAGATATTAAAAGAAGTCTAGTGCAAATGTGGCATTTAATTTATTAGCATGATTGAGTATGTGTTTTTACTGAAGGAGTATACTAGACAGCAGGAAAATTTATAACTATGTAGTCATTTGGTATCTAATTTTTTCAGCTTCTGTTGCAAAATAATTGAGGTTAAGACACCTAATTTCCATTTTAGAAATTAAATTCCTCCTTCAATATGCTTTTGGAGTTGTATTTAGATATCCAGTTAGGTGTGAAGGTTGACAGTGACAGGTAAATGCAAAATGAGCTTTTCTTCCATCATGCAGATCCAAAGTTTTATGAATAGATATCTGGATAACCTAAAATGATTATAAATGCCTTTTAATTTACTAACACTACTAGAATGGGTTTTTTTAAATCTCGTAGTGTTGTTCTCTTTCTTTACAGGCTTTAAAAAAAATAAATTATGCAAACTAAGTCAGATATGGTCCATAAAAGTGCAAAGTGTTATTGAGAAGCAGCAGCTACCAGAAGAAAGCAACTAATGATGATGGAATTAAAAATCTTTCCTGCTGAAAAAAACATAGCTGTCTAGCTAGACTTCATCCATGATCTGTACTTTAGGGACTAAAGGCAATTGCTTTTGTAAAAGTTACTTGTATATTTTAACAATATTACAAAACAAATATTTATCAAGTGATTATTACTTTCTCAAATATTGTAATCAAAACAAGGCAATGCAAAGATATAGTTACAGCAAAACATACACTGGAAGGCAATTCCGATATGTACAAAACTGAACAGAAAAGATTGTTACCTATGCCATACAAAGTCTTTGTGTAATGCAACTCTTCCAGAGTTATTGCAAGTCTGAGGTGTTGCAGGTATAGGCAGAACAACAAGCAGTGGAACTTTTTCTACATAAAACTACATTTTAATTTTATTCTTACTACATTAGTAGTGATTTAAATTTAGGCTCCAGTTGAGGCAGTCAGTCAGGGCACTACCAGTCATGGGTGAAAAGTAACGTGGTCTCCTTGATCTGTGGAAGCCAAAGTGTTGGTATGGAGGTAGAGCATGATACTGCATAGCTGTGTCTCATCCCAAAACACATGAAAAGGTTTCAGTCAAGTTAAGTATCTGCCTAGAAAGTCAGCAGTAATAGCAAATAAATTTTAGAAATGTTTTCAAGCCAAATTCTGCTGTGGCTTAAACACGTAGAGCTCAAAAAGAGGACAGTTTACACTGTAGTTACAGAAATGCTAAGCTGTGGTGAGCCTGCACTACATCCCACATTCCATGGGAATGCTGCTGTTGGCACCCTAACCACTGAAGCACCACAAGGCTACCAGGCAACTCCTTTTAGCCATGCCAGTATCTTTTGGATATACACTCAGATTTCTGTTGCTAAGCACTCAGCATAGATCATACTCATATAAGTAAAAAAAAAAAAAAAATTGCTAGTTTATCAACAACTAGAGCAGTAGGCTTTTCTGTTATGGCATAAAACAAAAAGAAAAAATAATAATAAAGTGGGGCAGAATCCTAAAATTTAATGAAATTATAGTTGACAGTAGTGTCTGGAAACAGTGTCTCATAAACTATGTGTTGTGACTTTTACCAAACCGTGCTTTCCCATGAGTGTGTTGTTAAACACAGTTGAGATGTAAGCAGCTGGAATTAAAACAGACTTTCATATCTACTGAACAGTTTGACAAAGTATTCTTAGGTATCACAATAATAAAGAAAAACTCCTCAACCACTAGTGTAAGCAGGAAAAATATTAATGTTTTCACAGTCTGAATTCCTTGCCATTTCAAAACAAGACTGTTAAATGGCAAAGGCAAAGAGCTGCTGAAGGGTTAAACAGTGCTAAAGGCTGGAAACATACAGTCACACATGTTTATGTGTATTCAGCTCCAACCATCTGCTGTTCATATGTGGAAGTTAGCAAATACAATATTGCATCATAGCAGAAGTTTTTGGGGGCAGGATAATGACTGTTCAAGATCAGCCTGTTAGAAGAGGACCAAGCTGTATAGCAGATAAAGAAAAAATAATCCACAGTAAATTTAGGAATCTGAGACTACAGAAGGATACAAAAGCAGACGGGCAAATTTACCAGTTAACTGCCATTCACTGAACTGTCATTATTTAATTGCAATAGTCTCTTAGCTATCTGCATCATTTGTGAAAATACCAATTCAAAACAACATCTGAGTTTTAGGCAGTGTACTCTGACTCATTTCCTCTGAGGAACTAATTTTCAACTTTTAAAACTATCTATACAGGTAACAGGGAAGTAATTTTAAAGTTTTAGCTAGTACCTTATAATTTGTACCAGCATATATTGGTTTTTGAGAGGATAAATATTGTTACTAATATAAATATTGTATTTCCCAGCACGTCTCCAACTTTTCTAGAAGAACCAATATATACTTTCATTCTAAGATTCTTTTTCCAGTCAAAGTTTAGGACTTAGTCTAGCACCTAGAAAATTATCAAGGAACTTATTTCTTACTCCATCTCATCAAACAGATGAGAAACTTTATTAGTGTAAGCTGATTTGCAAGACAAATTTCATTTATTTTTTTCAGTGGAAGGAAAAAGATTGGAGGACAAGGTACATTGCATGTGCCACCACCATTGCTTTTCAGTAGCATGACCAGTTTTCTCATATTGGCAGAAAGCACAGATGTTATGCTGCCCCTTAGGGAATATTCTGTCTGTGGTAGAGGCAAAATTTCAATATATCTTGACTGTGTAGAAGATTCTCCTTGTGTTTCCTAAGGGTGTGAATAAAGCTGAATATATCTGGCAGATGAAGTTGCAAAGGGAAAATTATAAATAATGATGTATTAAATAGTGCTGGACAACTTAACCCTGTGTGAGTCAGAAAAATAATGTAGACAGTAATTCACATTTTGTACCTTAGTGCATGACAATTGCAGATGTTCAGCATTGTGCTTCAATGCCGGCACAAAAGTATGAACAGTTTAGGACTAGAAGGAATTTGACATAATTGAATGTTTATTATAAAAATATAAATTTGTCCTTCTCTTCATTAAATACCATGTCAGCTTATAAAATTAGGCCTAAGCCATTTGAAGAGCACATTTTGACTTCACAGCCACAGCATTCTAAGAAACCAGGAAGAATTCTGCCTTTGCAGAATGTGAAAAGAAATACATATTGGATCATACTAATCCAGAGCATCCTAGCTGCAAACTGGAACAGAGCCCATACACTGGACTGGACTGGAGCTCTGACAGTAACACTTTATTTACAGCTGATAAAACAGTGATGTTTACTCTTCATGTGGGTGGGAAATATAGGCAACAAAACAGAAAAAAATAAAAACAACATTTTGTTTCAGGGAAAAGGATAGGATTAGTGAAATACAAATAAAAACACCCTTTAGCAAAGTATCATATTCCTACCTTCATTTCACTGCCTTCTGAGTATTGCATCAAGATATAACCCATATGATATTTCTGTAAGAACAGGTCTGAAGATCAGTCTCATAAAAATTAGTCCTCAAGTGTTACATAGTAGTTTTTGCATTTCTGATGTAGTAAACTATTAGATAAAGTTATCTCTATTGTATTTCATAAGGTATTTGTAAATATTCCCTTTATTTAAATTTTAATATATCTTCAAAAATTTCAACAATATATGCACATATGTTACTTTAGACTATATACATTAATTTGGACTGTTCAAGTAATGCAGCTCCTCATTTTCTATGTATAGGTTTCTAGTGCCAGTCTTTGGCTTCTGCCAACTTTTATACCAACTTAAACATTTTATAGTACCCTTTCAACTGCAAACGTATTCCAAAAGCATAGTTCAGACAGACATCAAATGGAAATAAAGATCCACTCCACCCATCCACATCACCTCCCTTGTTAGTGTAACTTTAGTCTACACATTGGGCAGTATTTACTGCTTTTGGTCTTCTGATGTACTTTGATTTCAAATGCTATATACTGCTGTCATTAAAAAACATAAATTCATATTACCAAAAGGTCAGATAGAAGGTGAAAAGAATGAAGCTTTCTTGCATGCCAGTATCTTCTTGTGGGCTTATGCTACTCAAGAAGTTGCATAGTTCTGCCACTTAAAGCCTCCTGTTTCAGGAAAGCATTACAGGCAAAATTCAATTGTAATTCCACATCTGAAAGGAGCAAAACTTCAGTCTTTGTCAAAACTTGACATAGAATAGCATTTCAGATATCATTTGTGGTGGTAACAAATTAAAACAGGACACGTATTTTACATTGCAATAAAACTCACGAACTGAGCTTTCTATACTGTCACTGGTATCATCCAATGGCAGAACTTTTTAAGACTAAAAGGTATATAAAATAGTCTAAAATACTGATGATTAAAACATTGACATGATAATTATTATTTTAAATTACAATTTATCAACAAGGGAATGCCAGCAAGTGCCTAGATAGGGTTTTTGTTACATGCATTTTTCTACCACTTAAAGGAAGCCTCATGGGCAAATAATATAATTTTCAGATTCTTTGGGGAGGAATTACCATGAAAGTATTTCTATAGTCTGTTGTACCACCCCTCAAATATTTCTTTAACTGGGGTTTAAACAAGGTAAAATAATAACCTACAAAGTGTTTCATTAAATTAATATCAATCTGTAATAGCAAATTCCAGCAAGGCATAGAAATTGAGTTGGGCATACTAGTGTGCTAACATGAGTAATGGATGGATTAGCATAATATATTTTGAGTTGGATCTGAAGTGACTTTTTACTTTGCAGGCACACTTTAATTTTGATTAATGCTTACCTTGGTTTAGGCAATAGGCTTTGGCAAGGAAGAGAGAGGATTTTCTTTTTATTTTCCATTGACTTTTCCAGACAACTCAATCTGTAATGCTTGCTAGACTTCCCTTTGAGCCTGAGAACTGCTGGCTTGCAGAACATGTAATGTTCCTACTCTTTTTTCTCATGTAAGATTGATTTCTACTTTAATCCATGTCTTTGGTTCCCTTACTAGTAATGATTTAGTGAAATTATTCTCTCTGCTCTTCTTGGGTGTCAAATGGCAGCACAGGGACACCTGTGAAAATGAGTTTAAGAAGTCCATTGCAGTAGCAGCACAAGATTAGCCAGAAACACAGCATGGGAAAACTAATGGTGTACTATTTCAAAAGCACATAGACTTGCATTTTCTGATGTGAAATAATGTGTTTCTTCCAAAGAGTATGTATTCTACAGTGATTCTGCACTGGAGCCTTCTGACTTCAGGGTTGCTGAAGAAAAGAAAACAGCCTGAGTTTTACAGTGAGAGAATTTTCACCCCAACCAGAACTGTTGCCCTAGTTGAGGGATGCAAATTTGGACATTATTTACAACTGTATAGCACAGGTACAATCTACTAAAGTCAGTATTTTGCTGTTAGTCTCAGGTACACAAACATAATAAAACTGAAGAAAGCCCAAACACACAGTGCAACTACAAAATATAGCCTAATGTAAAACTTTTTGGAAAGGACAAAATAAATGGAAAAATTTTAATGTTTAATTAAGATTATTATACTTTCCCATTCAGAAGAAATGGAAACAGATATTTAGACCTGTATCAAAACTATGCATAGAGAATTATTTCATTTCCTCAGCCATTGTAAGTTCAGGTGGTTTAGGGTTTTTTGAAACATTTGTGCAGTACTTTGCCAATTCACTAAATTGCTACATTATAAGGTATTATGGGAGATGAAGCACAATCAAAGAATCCAGCAAATACAAGGAGGGGATAAATAAACAACAATTTACACCTGGCCCTGTAGCAATTTAGTAGTTCCCATTTAAAAGCGTTCCCTCACCCCCAAAAAATGGTTTTTAAATTTGATTTGGTTCAATTTCCACGAAAAAGTAAGAAGCTCCCTTTAGATAAAGGAGAACTTTAAAGGAGAACTTTTGTAATGAAATTTCTACATTAATCAAAAATGAAGATAAATGAAATTTCATTTTTCTCAAATGAAAATATTTCTACAATAACTTTCAGCCAGTCTTTAGCCTAGTTTGGAATCTCAAGAGAGAGATACAAAGAAATTGTGACATTGATTTTGAAAATGCACAGCATGGGTATGAAATCCTGTCTCACAATGGCACAGATCATGAGCAACTCATTCAAGATCTGTTATAACAAAAAGAAAATCAAGCTCATAATTTGGATACTGAAATTGATTTCAAAAAAGCCTTGAACTCAATTAAATTTTCTGCTGCATGGACACCAGTAGACTTGATTTGATATCACTTTGCCCTGGGGCACAAAGCATGACTTACTTCTGAGTTAAGGGATCCCTACAGTTTCCTTATATCCAGATTTATAGGGACATATGGAAGGAGTTGTAAAGAGAAGCAAAGAGATGGGAGTAAGCACATGGAGTTGTATGCTGAAGTGCAGGTACTCTGCTGATCAGCATGGCACAATGGCATTCAGGGAGGTATGGCCACGATCCTGACTCAGAGACTGAGCCTCACTGGGCTCTGGTGCTGCACTGAAAACAGGGAGGACTTCACCCACCTTGCTCTGCCTTTCCTGAAGTCAGTACCTGATGAAAGTATAAATGAAATATGAGGAGCAAACTCCTAACTACAAGTTTTTCAAAAGTAGAAAAAAGCCAGGGCAGGAATACAAATTTGACTTCAAATTGCATGTTTATATGGATGGATTTTTTTTCCCTAAATATTTTTTGATATCTTCATTAATTTCTTTTATTCACAAGGGGCTTAGTAAATACTTCAGTTCTGTCACTGTCGTTTCAGATATTTGCACAAAGCTAAGATTTTAATTGGAATATCTAAATAATATAAACAAGGTACTACACAAAGTCCAAATTGCTGATATATTCAGCAGGACATATAAGTCAGTGGGACTTCTCACAGGCTAAAAAATTGTCATCTGCTTAAGTGTCCAGCTGAATCACTGCCAATGGGCTTCATTATACCCTTTATTGATTTGATCACTTTGACCTTTACTGCACAGTAAATTTTGCCCTTCTTGTGGTATTTATAACATGTTCTATGGCATACTTGCAAAGGAGATTACCACAGATTTATCTACTGCAATTTGAAAAGGGATGAGCTTACAATAGACTGTAAAGGTTTCACCCCACAGAAAAATGCATATTGTGTATATTAAAAAATTATTACCTTAAAATAAATAAACCATTTAAACATTGTCAGAAATTACATTAATAGAATGTAATTTACACATTTTAATTTCGTGTGGTAAAGGTGACTCAATCAGCACATAAAATCTGCACAACTCATTAAATCTTAGAAAGATAATGTAATCTCAGGGATTTAAGAAAATAAATCTCGAGTTCATCTACCAAACTTTAATGTTATGATGAAGCTATAGTGTGAAGTTTTGGCTGTTATTTTCTGCACTCATGTTTCTTATTATTATTTTACTGTTCTTTTTTTTAACTGTTCAGTCTTGCATATAATGAATAAATTATTCAATAATTCATCTAGAGTATTTAACTATTGTCTATTAGGTCCAATTTCCCTGAGATAGATCTATAACCTGTAGAAGATAATTCAGAATACCTGAAGTTAAGTTTTGTTTCCAGTTCCGCATTATAAATGCCCTCTTGTCTTATTAGGGTGAATAACTTACTGATTCTATGCCGCACTCCAAAAAGTTAGAGCTTTGGAAGAAAAAAGTGAATGTAAAAATTCGAGCTGAACAGTGCAGCTGCAAACAGGACAGTTACACAATAAAAGGCATCAGATGATCTTGACCTTTGGTTACAGTGCTTTGTGTATAGTGTGTGTGCTGTGCCGATTTTCAGTATGTCTAAGTTCAACGGTACTGTACAGGTAAAACACTGAAGTCCTTAAAATTGCCAGGCACCAATACACATGAGTTAAGTAATTACGTGTAAGTCACACATCCCTACTTTTTATGGAGTTCAATAGAAGCAGCAAATCTAAAGTGGAGATGCTGTGAAAATACTAGTAAGCATTGCTCAGTTGCTAAGGGTCATGATTTTAACAAGCTGAAAGATAACCAATATCTAGACTTATTAAACTTCCTAATCAACAAGATTTAAATTCAGCAAATAGATTATTATGAGATAAATATGTTTAGACTTATATTTGACAGGTTTCTGCTGAAAGGATATTTTCAAGACTGGATACATGATGACTTAGCATCAACTTTTTTGTTCTTGATTATTAGCCAGGATTTCATTACAATTTAGCCCATAAATAAAATAACAGAATTATAAGCAGAATTCATTTCTCATAGAGATACCTAAACAAACTATTAAAGTTGTCTTAAGTACCAGCACATGGAACATGCAGTTTGACAAAAGTGGGCTGTGGCTGTGAACGCTGCATCATTTAGTATTATGAATTCCGTTTTGCACTGTACCTGAAGCATGTGATGTCTTAAGCAAGTTACTGTAAGGCATTTGAAAGAGATGACCAAGGAAGGCTGATGGACTGTTACAGGAAACTGAAAGTCAAGATGACAAACAAAAGACCTTAAACTCTGAGTCTTATTCATCCTTTTTCCTACAAAAATGTTCATGAGTGGGGTAAATGTGCTATAGTCTCCCACAAGAGTATATGAGGCAGAGCACAGTCTTTCTGTCAGCAGAAACCAAAGTTTTATCTTTCAGAAAACATTAGAAAATATATTTCAGGAAAAATTGTTTTCATTTGCAAAAATATCAGTTTGGGTTTTAAGTGATTTTGCCCCAGAAAATCCTCTACTCCATTTACATTTTTCCTTTCTTCTGTTGTCCAAGTAGTAAATCAGAATTCAAAATTGTGTGTGCTGTGTAGTAAATTTGACAAGAGATGCTAAGGTATCTACAGCCTAATAGGCTTTCTTAGGAAGCATGTATATGTGATAGAAAGGAAAAACAACAGGCAGAACACCTCCTGGAAGAGAGCCTGAGTCAATAGCTGCAGGGTTTGCAGAGACAGGACTTTGGAATTGCATATTTTCCTTATGTGGATTGAGTCTGGATGTGTGCTGCCAACTAGATGCCACCCAGAAGCAGTTGATAAGAAAAGCACAATTTTTCAACTTGAAAAACAAAGCTGGCAACATAAAATCATGATAAGCAAGATGAAACACTATGTGAAGACTTTGAGAAGTCCAGCCCTTTCAGGAAAGATACCTTTCTAAAACCACCTCCATTTAGTGTTTAGCACATGAAAACTTCATTCTTGTGTCTGTTAATGGTCTATCTCAAAATTGCTGTTTACCACTGACTTTTTTTTCCCTCTGTAGGATTTGCATTTCTTCCTAAGAAAAAGTAATGCTTTGCTAGTAAACTGTTTAGATTTACATACTCAACTTGGAAAATCCAACTCACTCCATGGAATTGCTTACTATTTTTCTATCAAAAACACCCCTATCTAAAGTTCTTCTGGGTTACATTTAGTCTGTTTTGCCCAAAGCAAATTAAGCAAATGCCTTCCATCCTGTCCATTAGAAGCAGGAGGGTTACAGCACACACACACCCACACACACACACACACCCACACCCACACAGACAGGAAGTCACATAAGTATTTAAGTAAGCATTGAGTCCCCAGCCGTGTCCTAGGGCCAAAGTCCAGCAACTTGTGGGAGGGCACCATGCCAGCCCAACAGATGGACATACATATGGGTAGTCAGGACATCATGTGAAGCCATCAAGAATGGATACTAAGGGCATGATTCCAGCCTAAGAACATGAGCTTTCTGTGAAGGTTAGGGGATGTTAAGCTGGATTTGCTTTCAAAAATAAAGAATAAATTCCACTGCCACGTCCAAGAACAGTTACGCTCTTAGTTAATCAGGTGGAGTTGTTAGTAGATAAAAAGAGCTTTTATTCTAAAAGAACTATTGCAAAGGAAAGTTTTAACATTTCATAAGGGAGGTTTCATTTTGACAGATAAATATATATTATTTGTGGGAAGATGTAGTTAATGATAATGATTTTGCACTGGCAGTGCTTTCATCCTGCATCACCATCTGTCCTGTGACTTTTTCCTAAAGGAGACAGGAAACAGTTATTTGAGCAATGAATAGCGGTCAAACACATTCTCCAGCAACCATTATTGGGAGGGTCAGTGTTGGGAATCACTGCCCTTTGCTGATGAGGAGAGAATGAGGAAAACAGAGGCACAGCACCTCCACACACATTGCCCTGGAGAGTACTGACTTAGCACTGCTGATGCATCTGAGTGAAAAACAGGCATGTGTATCCACAGCCATCTGCTGCTATGTCCATCAGCAGGATAGAGGAAGAGATTAGGAATCATGCTTTGTGAATTTAATCCACTGCTACACCACAATTACAAAAGCATGTGCCAAAACATGCTCAAATGGGATGCCATGGAATGATTGAATCATAGAATATGCTGTGTAGGAAGGGACCCATCAGGATCGTCAACTCCAATTGAGCTTTGACCACACAAAATGTCTCTCTACGGTGGCAAGTAGCCTCTCTGTATTCTTCCCATGTCACATGGCCTTGCTTCCACTGGGATCCCACCTCTTACTAAGATCAGAACATCGAAATCTCACAAAATCATGAAGAGTTTTTGGAATTTTACCAATTGACTAAAGAGAGCACATGAAATTTTAATCCCAAGTACGGGAAGGACAGATGCAGCATCTTGGTTTGTGGAGCACAGTGTATTCAGAGCAAAGCTGAGACAGGAAGCACTGAATTCCTCCTTGATTGAAATGAGATATTGAGAAGAAACATTAGAACTTTATGAAGATGAATATTACATAGGTGGTTTTATTGAATTAAAAGGCCTTGTCTGTTTCTTCCAGTCTTGATTTAAAAACACAAAGAGAGGGATAACCACTGCTTCCTCTGATCCTCTGTATCCAGAGGATACAGCTGGAATTATCTGCTTTAACTTCCAGACATTCAGGTTCTTTCTGCTAGACTCAACAGCTCTTTAGTATTCAGCACTCCTGCCATGAAGTTACTGATTGTAATGCAAGTCACTTCTCAAACCACTTTTCACCAAACAACAAAGATTGACATCTTAAAGTTGTCAATAGCACCATTCTGAGCAATGCTATTCCTCTGGTCATTTTTATGCCCCCTTCCATTTTTCAGTGGACTTTAAGAATTCAGATGCCAAAATGTATGCAGCAATCCAGTTTTAGTCCCCTAAGTGCCATATATATAGGGAAAAGTTGACTTCTTATTCTATTTCTTTATTCATGCTCTGTGCACCATTCTTACATATTATCCTCTTATTTCTTTTGTGAGACAGTACATTCCAGGCTATAGCTATCTTTTTTTTTTTATTTCAACCTCCATGCCCTGGTTCTTTAACTGTCTGACTAAATCTACCATTTCATAATGCCTTTTTTGCATTTTATGTCCCACTTATAGAAGAATTTAACTGCTTCTATTTTGACTCATTAGTACATCATTAGCCACTTCACAACTGGTTTATGAAGCATCCATGCATTTCATAGAAGGATTTTATATTTTCTTTAGATCTTTTCAAAGCAAATTAATACTACTGTGGTAATTTCTGTGGACTTTCACTAGAAACTGGCACTGAATTGTCATTCTCCATTAATGACTTTTTAGAAGCTCTCAGACAACTTGTAAACCATGTAATGAGCTTTTTTACAATTATAGTTCTATTACTCTATTAGAATATTGCATAAAAATCAGTAGACTACCTTACAAATGCATATGTCTGCAATGACTACGTGGTGGGGGTTTTTATACAAAGAATATAAATATAAAATGAGATTTCTTGTTCATTAATAATGTCTGCATTACCACACTGAGTGACATTAATTACATTCTTGTCAGGTATTCTTTGTTAAATTAATCTAACATCACCGGTTTCCTTATTTTGCTTACAACTGATGTCAGTCTCACTACCATACAGTCATTTCATTGCCACTGTACCCCATTTATGGATGTTGTCACAACCATAGATCCATAGAAAGGCTTGGGTTGGAAAGGACCTTAAAGACCCTCTCTTTCCAATCCCCCTGATATGGGCAGGGGCAACTTTCACTAGAACATCTTACTCAGAGCCCCATCCAGCCTGGCCTTGAAAAACCCAGGGGTGGGGCATCCGCAGCTTCTCTGGGTAACCTGTTACAGAACTTCAGTACACTCACAGTAAAGAATTTCTTCCTATTACTGGAGCTATTTTTTTTCTTCTTGTATTCACTAATGAGAGTATTCACTTGCTCTCATTAGTCTCCTTAGTTGTCACATTCCTCTGTTCACTTGAAGTATTCCATACCTCTCAGTTTCCTCAGATGTGTATTTACTTCCTCTATTCTCCATTCACTATATAGCTTTTAATCCTATTTGTTACCCTTACTTTTGCACTCAGTGCAGATGAACTTGCTAATATCTTCAGCACCTTTTAATTGCTACTCTTTAGTTATTTAACATTCCCATTAAGAAGTACAAATTTTCATTCATATATTTGTCTGATTTCTCCTCCCAATTATTTCTGCTTACATTTTTCTCAACCGTAGAAAATTACCCGTTTAGAAGGACCACTGTTTTGCTGCTTGGGATTGTTCTTTCTTTGTCTAAACTGATTGCAATAAGGTCATGAAAACCACCCCTAGGGCAGCCATTAATTTCTAGTCCAGTAAGTTATTAATATTTATCTCTTCTAATGAGAACTTGAATTAAAAATGCATTATGTTTGGCTTGGAAATTTTGCACCAGGAAACAGATTATTTTTTTCTTTTTATCAGAAGTTTAGTATTTTGCTGGTGTGTTTGACAAACCTTCTGTACATAGACCTCCCACCACATGTATTAATATGCATTCAAAATCCCATTATTTTGTGTTGAAAAGAACTCCCAAAGACCACTACTTTTTTTTGTCCTTGGAGGTTACATCCATATGTTTTATGATCCAAGTAGCTTGACTACTTGCACCAGCTTTCACAGTTGACTTTCCCACTGAAGAGGGTTTCTACATCATTGTCCCTGTTATCAAGACCTTATAATAGCTACTGCATGCAACAAGAATCCCTCATTTTGTGTCTGGCCATTCCTCCCTTTAGATACATTTTTCTGGATTACAGTAAAGCACTGTAAGGCACACAATGACTTTAAATCTAGTCCTGCACATGATGATTTTTTTTTTTTTTACAAGCTTGGGGTTGTGTATTTCAAGCTACTCATGACCAATTCACTTAGAAAATATCAGGAAAGATATGTTTCCATGAGTATGATTTTCCAATAAGAAAAGCACCTATGTTTAGAAAATGGTACTCCTTCTATTTGGCCAATGGAACTGAATGTACATTTCACTTGTGAAAATTTGCAGGAATGACAGCATTTCCCTTTTGCCTCAGGGGATCTGCTGTTGATCTGTTTTTCTGTATCACCCTTCATACTGTATGGCCATTTAATGACTTATTCTTTCTGATATATTTTAATAACTGCATCTCAAAAAAAAAAAAAAAAACATACTCTCCCTGAAATGGCAGAGTGTCAGTGAGGACAGAATCTGGATCATTCTTTAACTTCATATCATATCTGGACCAATACCTTGAATAAATGAAACAAATTACAAAAATGGAGTTCTGGGGGGGTTTTGTGGGTTTCATTTTGTGGTTTGGTGTTGGTATTTTTGGGCTTTTTTCTGTTCCATTCTTCTTTACAAGGTTATTCAGTTAGTTCTTAAAATAGTTTATGTAGTTTAATTTGGGAAAATAAATGAGGTTACTTTAACAAAAAAAAGTCTTAGTCTGCACATTTTCTGCAAGATGGGCAATATTCAACATACCTGAGATCCCTTTTCTCATGAACATAATAAGACATTTCTCAGTTGAATGCCCAGAGGTGCATAGCTTTTAATGAGGGTTTAGAAAAGAATATCTAGGAGGAAAAAAAAAAAGAACTAGAGAGGTGGAAATAGAGAAAAATTGAGGAAGAAAAGTAAAGAAAAAAGACATATTTAATTTTAGCACATGAAATTAAATATTTGCTAACTCTTGGCCAGCTAACTAAAAATAAAATATTAGAACCATTATTTCTCACCTAACTGTTTTTGCAAAGATTTATGTTTAAAGTATATGTAAATTTGAAATTATCACAAAATGTATTTAAACACACATTGGGATTCTACAATTCTTTATTTTTCTGTTAAAAAATGTGAGAGAAAATGTGTCCTATCAATGTTTTTCACTTTGAACTGTACCTCTGGTATTTGTTTGGTGCAGTGCTTTAAACAAGCTTACTGAAAATGTAAATGAAAAGAAAATCAAAGCATTTTCTAAATGAAATCCAGTTGTTTTCAAACCTATTCTAATTGCACATAATTCTGCTGAATTAATGCAATTCCTACTATGACCTTCCCTGAAGAAAATTCTCTGTCTTGACAAAGACTGAAAAATTATTGAAAATTGCTTAAACTAATACAAATGCCTGTTGTTACCACTAAAAATATAGTGCTGCATTATTGTTATTTGAGCCAAGTTATTATATTTTTTTTACCTACCTCTTAAATTTTAGAAATGAATCTGATCTTGCATCACTGACCCTTCTCAGGTGGTACTGACCAAAGTTCAATGATGTTGGGCTTCGGTAATTTTTTATTACTGTCCCACATTGGGATGCTTTATGTTTTAAGATATTACATTCTGAGTTCTCTTTTGTTAATAGAGATAAAACTCTAGTCAAGCATATCCACATTGCAGTAACTAAAAAAAAAAAACCTCTTCTTTTAAAATTACCTCAGTTCAAGTGTATCACGCAGTTGAGCAAACAGGATTTACTATTCACTGTTAATCCTGAAAGCTACTTCTTAATATATTTTCAGGAAAATGCACATTTACAAAAAAATTCTCTCACGGGAATCATGTGCAATGTAGAAAAAAATCACTTTTCAATATTGTCCTTTAAAAAGAATAAATAATTAATTTTTAAAATTTCTCAGTGAAATATTTCAGTTTCTTTCTTTCTAAAATAGAACTGTTGTTTGCAATGATTCTTTGTTAAAATCTTCAGTTATGAAATTCATCAAGTGTAGTATATCTGGCATTCACTATAACCATACTGTAAGTGTCTGCAAAATAAGTATTTATATTAAGCAAATGAGACAAGAAGCATTGGATTTACTTCTTTCACACAGTCTGCACCATATACAACACAAAAGAATGAAAAATCTTCCTCAGTTATTCGACAATTCATTTGCGAAGGGTTTACAGGCTTAATAATGAGGTTCTTCTTATAGATGTACCCCTTTGTGCAGTCTGCCCTGACCTTCCGTGTCTGACTTCGCATCAGGTAATACAGTGTGCAGTGCACTCAGGGACCTTACATAGGTGCAAGGATCTGGGCCCAAAATGTTCAGCTGCATATGCAGAGACAGAAATGTCCCCTTTAACAAGTCAGAGACATTGCTTTTCAGAAGTAACACTATTTGCTACATACTTCTGGAAGAAAAAGACAACATGTAAGAGATTTTAGACTAAGTTTAGGGCCTGAACGATTCCAGGTAACACTCATGTTTGAGCATATCATCTTTCCAAACTGCCAGTAATGAGAACCTATCCAGAAAACAATTTCAGATCCAGCTTTCCCCCCACTATGTATGTACAAGAGTGTTTCTCTGAGAGAGATCAGCTTGAGTGTTCAAGACTGACAGTCAGAACCAGGCCTCCTGACTTCAGCCTGTGCTCTTGACAAAACCCCTCTGACAAAACTCAAATGTAGTATTAAGGTGAGCAGAGTCAGAAAGAAGAAAGCCTATCTTGCAATTTCTGGCCCAGCTGTGGCTCCAGTAGAATTATTCTACAGGCAGCCTGGAACCTAAACAAATCTTTACCCTCCATGTACAGTTTTCAACATTTTTCACTCTATGCTTTTTTTATTGGTCTTTTCTTTATGAATATGTCACTGCTTGTTTATTTTTAACTTAATTTCATTTTTTTTTCCTTGCCAAATATTTAACTGCTCTGTATCTTCTGTACATGTTTATAGATGCTTAAACAACAAAGCAGGAAATTTTCCTCCCATACAAACTGTTTTCAGCATTTCATTTAATCACCATAGCTTATTAGTGTAGGTGTAGATATTATAATTAGGATGTTAGCAATCATTTTAGCAATGCAGTAGCCTAAGAAATGCTGGAATAAGGATTTGAACAGTATTTATCTGCCAATTTAATTATATTACAAATGGGATTAAAAGGAGAGCAAATGAGATATTCATGTTTGCCAGTCAAGTAAAGAACATATCCACAGACTTCAGAGGGCAATTTTTTCTTAGTTTGTTACTTTAAAAATTCTTCCCTCACCTTTAAACTGTGTAAGTTAATACCTTACAATACCTAAATGGTCTTATAAATCAAATCTTAGTATCAGTAACAATTTCAGTGACAGAATGAATATTTGCTAAGGACAGTGGAGTAAAATGTCAAAGGAAGTAGGTCTTATTTAATCACTGTAAGGTCCCTAATAAATGAAAGCCAAATATATTCTTCTTGTTTCAACCCATCCCCCTTAAACATAGCTATTCAATTGAAAAGTGATATAATACATTTCAATTTACCATATATTTTTAATTGTTCTCTGCATTGAGTCTTTCAGGATATACAGTCACACAGATATAGGAAGCATGTGAATTTCCCATCCTTGCCACTCATGGTGGCTCATTTTCAGTCATGTGGAACTGGAAAATGGTAACATACAGACACAGCTCAGAAGATACAGGTAAAAGATAAAGAGAATTGCATAACCCATTGCCCAAAGTTCCATATGGAAATTTATGACACAGTTTAATAGTGTGGGGCTGTTATCTACTAATTCAATTGTGAAAATGGGATCAAGGTTTCTTTGAGTTATCCTTAATCTCTTCATTCCTTTTTAATGCTGGTTTGATTAAAACCCTTTTCATGTCTCAGTCGTAACACCTTTAGAAGAAAGTAAAATTATTCCAGTACCACCAATTGCCACTATATATAATATACACACCGGTATATATATAATATATACACCAGTAATATAAACACACACACACACACACACACACACACACACACACACACGCATAGCAACAGGCAGCAATTGCAATGCAAACTGGGATTCCCAGAATAGATGCTTTTTGTGGCGATCAATATAATCATCTTTAGTCTTAGCATCAAGTTTTCTCCTACTCCTTATGTGTGCAGCTACATAACAAATGCAGGGCAGGAAAGAAAGGAACATCCAAAAGTAATTCTTTCCTATAAGCCAATGTTTTGATGACATTTAAACAGGGTATTTACAAATCAGATTTCTCCAAAGGTCTGAATAAATTACACCAATTGCAAAAATGCAGAAAGCTGCAGGTACAAACAGACAGAAGTATTTGTCTGGTATTTTTTTCATGGGGTTGTTACTGAGTTGAGCAAGTAATTATGTGGTATCTGATGCCTGAGACATGGTTATACATCACAAAGTGCTGGGAAATAGTCTCAGGCCAGATTCAGTCCTTCTTCCACTCATTTGTATTGTATAAACAAGAATACTAAGTTGTGAAAATCTGTTAATAAATCTTAGTTTTAGTTAACAGAAAAATAGGTTTGTAAAGGTATTTGCTGATAAAGGAACCCTTTAGCATAAAACTATGTGAAGTTTTGCATGACTCTTCAACACAGCATTACAGGAATAGACTTCTTAACATGATTTTAGAAAGAACGTAAAACTTTGCATTGTTTAAAACAATATTCCTTCTGACATACTGCATTGTTCCCAGCTTATGTTTGAATAGAAACAGAAAGAATTGGATTTTCAGTCCTTGATTGGTCATTTGTAGACCCCACATCACAATACACATCATGCCTCATTATTTGACAAACTGGCTTTGCTTGAATATTCGATACACATCCCCAGTGTAATTGTCCTTAAATGCCAACTAAACATCACCTAACACAGTGTTTGCTTAGAGTGGACTTCAAAGTAGGGGTAAATAGGCTCCTGAATTTTAAATACAAAAGAAAGGACTTTCTTCTCAGATAAGTCACAAAAACCACACAAAGCAGAGCAAATATTCCCTGGGCACTGTTTTGCTTTCAATTTCTTTTCCTTTGTCTTTAACCTTTCAAGAATACAAAACGCTTTGCTATAGTGGTCTCATTAATAAATTACAACCAGTCAATTTCAGGTGTCATTCTTCTGCACCACTCACAGTATTTGTTTTCTAAAACAAGTTTTTAAGATTTTGTTACTAGAACCTTGACAACACATAGGAAAAACAAAGGATTTGGCTTACTTCCATTCCTTTTTTTAAAGTTTGGCTGAAAATAGCTATGGAACAACAGGGAATAAAGCCAGAATTACATCTCACACAAAGCTGTATAAAATATTAATATTCTCCCAATTCTTAGGACATTTCAGGAATGTGAAAGTCTTAGCAGCTCTGTGCAAGCAACAGCTTTATTTCACAAGATATTGTATACCCCTTCCCACCTTGCCTTCCAACTAATTCCTCTACCGCACAGTTCCTGTGACTCTTCCTCACTCCATATTAAAAGCATGCCTATGTCCTTTATATGCCAGAATTTAGTGATAAAATGGATTATAAATAGCAGTTTAGGCCAGAGAACAAGACTTTCATTAACTGCATTTCATATGGTCCTAAGGGGCTTGTTACTACTTGTATGCTGAGTATGGTGGATAAGGCTCCCCTTCTCAGCCTTCCTGAATGTCTGCACAAAGCGGGACAGTATCTCCATTTCCAAGAATAGCACATAAATTTAATTTCATTAAATTCCCCTTATGTTCTACCTGGTAAAGTATTACACCTTTCCAAGACCATTCCCATGCTGAAAGAAGTAGAAAGTGATGGGGGTTTTTGGCCATTAGGAAGGAAGAGCATATTGAGTTTGTGAAGTTTAGGAGTCAGTAGAAAGCCATGCTTTGGCTCCTCATCCCAAAGATGAAGATTACATGATGAACAGGCAAAGATAGAAAAGGTTTTCTCATCTTCCACATTAATTCTCCCTCAGATTACCTGTCTTTTTTTTTTCCCCAGAGAAGTTCTCATTAACACTGGGCAATCCCCATAAGACAAGCTATGATGAAAGGTCAAATAAGTCTATAAACACAGACACAGGATAACAAAATAAGATTGGTTATGTTTTGGAATGCATAGCATTCTTTGCATTTGCAGAAGTCAGCTCTAGCTAAACAGAGCAATATTAAGTTTCTATGTATTATAATAGCGATCACACTCTAATAATTTCACAGTAACTAGTCAAAAAGAATCTATGAAACCAACACTTCACTTCATTACTAACAAAATGGGAACTATGTGGACTTTTCTGTGCCCCGTTTCAGTAAAATGGTGAATTAAGACTAAGCTTAATATACAATTTAATATTAAATATATTTAATTGCAGTTCTACTATAATTGGTAGTTTTAAGTTTATTCCCCTGAGAGAAGGCATTTTTAGCATTTGTTTTGAGACAAAGTGAGAATCCTATTGAGGGAAGTGGAGGGTATTTATTTCCAAAATAAAAATAGTGATTATTTTATAAAAGTGCAAAGAATATCCAGCATCTTTCTCTTGTCCCTGTATTACCATAAAATTGTGGTACTGCAAACATGTTTAATTCAGAGCTGTCTGGCAAACAGCAAACAGAATGGTCGAGATCTGGAAATGCAGAGTATCTCTGCCTCTATTTTTTTACTGTCTTTGGTCTTACTCTAGTAGGCAAGCTGTTGTTGGCTCTTTCTTTGTTATGTTTTGATTTATTCTTTGTTATCTTCAATTTTAAATGAGCAGAAGTGGCTATGGGTTGTAGAGATACCTACACTGGACTACTTGTAGGTCAGAGAAGTAAAAAATTATCACAATCCTGGGAAACTCAGGTATGAGGTCACTCTGCCCAGAAATTTCTACATGCGTGCAAAGGACATGTTCAATATTTTTCTTTCTATAGCCTTAGTCAGTTGCCTACAGCCGCTCTAGTAACAAAAAGTATCTGAGAAGTCATAAATTCTTTGGCAGAAGGAGCCAAGATTGGTTCCAAAATATACTGAAACCAGTCTCCGCCTTCTGAAGGCTGTCCTCAAATTTGTACTGCGTGCAGGAGTCTAAATTTTTTAATGGTGAAACACAGACAGAAGCTGTAAAACCCATTCAGGGCAAGAGTGTTCCAGAGCTGTCCTGTAGAAACGTGATGAATTTTGAAAGGTTCTTGTTGTGTGAACCATGGTAATTCTGCAGAATTAGGACAATTACCTAAATGCCTCATTTTTCAGGGATCCTTTGAGCTTGGCATATAAAATGGCGTGTGACGATTTTGTTCCCAGGAAGGCTGAATCAAATTAGTTGTTTGGGATTTGTAATTTTTCAAAGTTTACTTGTCAGAGTTTTTCATATGAGAATTTGGAGTGTTGAATTACTTCACTGTTGTATCAGCTGCATTGTCCTCTCCAAATTGTTTATAAGTGGAACTGCCACAGTTCTAATAAATGAATGCAGTTGCATCTAGAAGATGCAATCTGATAAAAATCTGCCCAAAAATCTTCCATAAAAAATCACTGGAAAGGTAAATAATGTTTATGAACCAGATTAATTGGCCTGATGTGCCTGCCTTGTACTGATCTTTTGAAGCAAGTCAGCTTTAAACACTATGCAGACAGATAGTTAAATAGGTTTTCCTTCATCAGAATTGTTCAAATGGTGCAATAGATCCTTATATAACCCTACTATACCCTGTATAACCCTACTATGACTAGTTGTTATTTCTTAACTATTTATTGTCACTTGTGTATGTATTTTAGTGGTTACTTGTTTCACACAAGGCTGTGTGGTCTTGTGAAATCATACTAATACATAATACATAACCATGGAATCATACATCATATCCACACAGCAAATAGGGGAGTTAAATCTGTTCTTCCCATATGGAGATTTTTCCAGTAATTTAGCTAGATGAAACAGTGGGCTTAACAATGTCTTAAATAAAAGAAAACAAGTCCCTATAACCATGGAATTCAAGCTGACCAGGAAATGTCCAACTTGTCCTCTATCATCCCCAATGATGATAACGAGAGAGCAAAACAGGTATATTTCATGATTGCTTCTCAGTAGCAATCATGAGAAAATTCAGATATATTGCTGGATATTGAATGTATTAATTATAAAAGTAACATTTTCTTAGTTGTTCTTATTAAATCATCCACTTGCCAAGTGCTGTTAGATAAGAAATGCAAATTTCAAAAACTACATTACCATTTTTATTGCTCATCAGAAGCATGTCTTACTTTTGAAATATTCAGCATAGAGACAAAACAGGAAAAACATGCTGAGTGCAATGAAGAGCAGTGGGATGCCAGAGTGCAAATACTAAATAAGATTGTTTGTAAACAAGCTTATTATTATTACTTCTTCATTGCTATCAACTCTAACAACTCAAAGCTTATATTTTGAATTTGCCAATGTTATTTCTTTGTATTTCTTTTTGAATTTGCCAATGTTATTACTTTGTATCTCTTCTTTTTATATCATACTACACTATTCCTTGCTATTTAGAATTTTGTATTTCCTTTTTGTCCCTTCAATAGAGCTAGATACTGTGAAGTGCATAGCAGATAGCAGTGTCTGTACTAAAGACAAACACCAACAATGTCAACAGTGACTATGACTGTCATTATACTTTGGTCAACTTGCAGCATTCCACTTTCAGTCATACAAAAAAGTAAATATTCCTTTCCTCTTAAAAAGCCTGGTTTTCTTGGAAAAATTCAGACTAATGAACTACAGTGGACTTGACTAGTCTGTGGTATATTTGGTCTTCAAAGGAACCATGCTAATTTAAACCACACATGAACCTTTCCTAATTTTTGTTCCTGAAATATTTCTATACACAGCTTAAATTTTCAGTGTTCTGCTCTTTTTGCCATGTTCTTAAGCTGTGGACTGTTAAACAACTCCTGCATCTCCCCAGAGATGCAAATCCCTAGCTCCAGTACAAATGAGTTTTGGAAATTCTTGAGGGCAGAATGTTCTACACAAATGGGAAATAGTGTAATTACTTAGCACTGTGGGAAGCATTTCAAAAGCCGAAACACCCTTGCCTTCAAAAGCAGGCAAGTTTTTAAAGAAGTGTCCTCATCATCCTCCTTTGCAAATACTGACAAACATTTGATCCACTGAAGTTCAGTGTTATTCAAAGTCATGCATGCCTCAGCCAAGCCCCATTTCCAGATATTGGGGGATACCTGCTCAACCTATAAATCTTCATGTCAAAACCATCCATACCATTTCTTTCCAAGCAAATCAATAAATAGAATTTAGACTTTTTGAACTCAGTATGTATTTTATTTGTTAGCTAAAACCACAAAGATTATTCTAAATTCTCTCCAGACCCTCTGTTTAACCAGTCTGTGTTGCAATGGTTGGCCTGCAGCACTGCTATTTTTAGCTCTAATGGAGCAGTCTTAAATTGCTTATTTTCTGTTTACTAAAGACATTGAGCTTGTAACCATGGAAACTGTGGCAAGTGCCACAGCTTAACTGTTTTATTAAATGGATGGAAGTTACAGCTGCAAAACTTGAAAGGCCAGCATGTCAATTTTATACCTGACTCAAATTGCCATATATGCCACATTATAGCAAGTACTGCATTAAATATTAGAGGCCAGAATCTGGTCTTGGTTGTAATGATATAAATTGTACTATCTCTCTCCTCAGTGGAAACAAGCAAACAAAAATATTCTTGTACAATCTAGATCAAGATCTGTTTTTGTCAAACTGCATAGGCTGTCAAGTTTCAGTGATTACTGCTTTTGAGTGCCTAAACTGCAGATGATGTATTAAACCAGTCCCTAGTTATCATGGAAAGACCGCGGCTCACAGATGTGTCTGCATGAAATTTTTAGCACGTTATTGTATTGCTTACAGCAATCACATTATTTTTGGAACCACTATGTTCTGTAACATTAATAGAAAGAATTAAATCAAAACTAATGACCTTGTCAACTGAAACTTCTAAAGCCAGAGTGGAAAAATTAAAACAAAGAACTCCTTAAATCTCGAATTAGGTTTTTAAACAAGAACATTCTGGGCACCAGAGGTATTGAAAGTTTACGCTCTCTGTAACTTTTAGTATAGGCTGAGTATGTGAAAGCTAGGGTATTTTTAAATTCATACTTCAAATTGTATATAACACTTAATTCAAACACTTCTGAAAATTATTGAAAATTATTAGCACTGTTTAGAAGCTTTTTGTGATGAAGTATAAAACAAATAAATAATAAAATGTTTAACACAAACCTAAACATTTCCCCAAAATCCCAAAAGACTGAGAGCTAAAATAAGAATAGTGGGATATTTACATCCATAAATACTTAATGCATGACTCATCCTGTGTAATAGAAGCAAATGTTTGAAGAATGCTCAACATTTAGAAAAATCAGGTTCAGCTTTCTCTGCAAGGACTCTGGTTGGAACATTGTTTGCATTTCTACTTTTGGTATTAAATGTCTCCATATCACAAGTCCGTCTATAGAGGCACTTCCAGTTAATAAAAAAAAAACAAAAAGTAAAATTGACATTTCAAAGGAGACACCTCTTGGCAACGGTAAGACTCCAAGAAATTATGAACAGTGGTATTTCTTTCTATGAAAACATTACTTAATTCTTTAAATTAATAATATGTTTGATGCTCAATTATTGAATTCAAATAAATATTCTTCACTGTCTGTTGGCATAACTAAACTTACTGAAATTTAAAAAAATTATGTTTCCTTCCATTTATATATTTCCTTCTTTTTTTTTTTTAATCCATCTGCAGGATCTACCTTCATTTGCAACACCCATATAATTCCAGTGAAAAATCAAGAGGGAGTAGCAATGATGTTTATTATTAATTTTGAGTATGTAACAGATGAAGAGAATGTGGCATCTCCTGAGAAGTGCAAGCCAATATTACCATCTAAACTTGTAAATCGTAAGTTTCTCAATGAAATTTTTTTGCTTACTTCTACTATTATCTGGCAAAGTAATCAACATAGGCAATAAGGTTAGCAAAGGATGCAATCCCATTGATTGACTCAATAATCTGAAATCATAAGCTAAATGTAGCAAACCTGCTGCAAGATGTTGGTAAAATAATCTATCAGATCTTTGGTAGTACTAACAGCCTAGATCTTGTGAATTGTACTAGGACATATAACTTCATAAAAACTAAAATATTTCACAGAAGTGCATTACCCTTGACAAAAATCAATTACAAATTGAAAACTTATAAAAAGCATTGTGATATACCCCAAATATTTCATCTTAGCCTATTTGAAATTGAGTATTTCTATTTTATAAAAAAAATAATTGGTATAATTTGATTAATAGTTGGTGAAATGTGATTAAATTAAATTAGAAAATATAAAAATCAGTTAAAACATAATTAAATATCCTGATTTTATCAAATTGAAGTATTTAGATTGACTTGAAGGATGGGGGGTGGATGGGTGAATGTACAGGAAATGCTTTTGCTTTCATTCCACTCTGGAACATAAGTATTGTCAAAAATAGAAAACTCAATACAAATGTCCACTTCTTTTACAGCTACACTGTGTAGCTTTCTGTCCCACTATCTGCAGAACATGTGCTCTTTTGCTGACCTTCACTGTGTGCAGCAACAGAACACAATCTTTCTGCTTTACGTCGCCACTCACATAATCTACTCCTACTACAAGATTTTCCAGAACACATCCCATTTGTACAAGCTCTTAGTAAAGCACAGCAGGCTCTAACAGTGAGCATTAACACTTGGAAAATACCTTTGCAGAGTGAGATAATCTTTAACATTAGTACAATAAAGGAACATAAGTATTCAAATTGTTAAATCAACACTTCAGTTTTCTCTAGTTAGGAAATAAAGACTGGTATAATTGTCACTGTGAGAAGCAAGGAGAGAACTTTCTTGATGCAAACACTACACAGCACCTGAAGTGTCCATAAAACCCTACAATGACAGGGTGTATAAGAATGTGGCAAAGGAAATTTCCATTACTGGAAACTTTCAGCATGCAAATAATTATTGTTCCAAATATCCAATAATTATTGCGCCAAATATCATGTTTTTAAAAAAGCCTTTGTAATAGGCACAATATGTAAAATCTTGTGTTTTTATGCTTGCTTTTCTTATTCTGTTTTGTATTGGGTTTGGGGTTTTTTAATAACCAATACAGCAGCTTTTGTTGGGATTTTTTGAGATACCAAGAAAACACTTTTTTTCTGCTAATGATACAGTTAAAATCCTATTAAGAGATATCAGAAAAAAATTTAAATTTCATCAGAAAAAATTCATAATAAGTACATCAGGTAAACCCTACCCATATTCTAGTTTTATTTTAGTAAAACATGGTTTTGTGAGTTTGAAACATCTTACTTCCTCCATTTAAAAAGCAATTGTATAACAGATAAAATTGTTCAGCTTGTCCATGCTTACTGTGGTTTTATGGACAAAATAGAAGGTAAAATACTGATTGGGTAGAAAAAACAGAGCTTCATGTCTTGAAAAAGAACATTTTGTTCTCATATCTGTGACACATCACTGTACACTTTCAGGTGTTATCACTTGCCGCGCTTTAAAGTGAAAAGCCACTAAAGAGGAAATCTGCAAAAGATACCCCGACTTTGTCAAAACATCTTTCTCTTGTTTTATGGTATTTACACCTGACATACGCAGGGGATTTTCTTGCTGAGAGTTCTTGAAAAATTAATAAGTGGATCTCCAAGCTCAGTACATAACTGATCTCTCTCAGAGAGGGATCAAGGTGCAAAAGGAGGCAAGGAAAGGTGACTCGAACCATTTTCCTGCTAGTGGGTACAGCCAGATGCCAGAAGCTGGCAGAAAGTAGAGCAGGCACATAGCTGCTCTGTCTTCTACCGAGTTTCTTATGGTTTCAGAGCAGACTGTTATGTGGGCCAGATGGGATGGATGGTGATACAAAATATGCTACATAGCCAAAAATTCCTCTTGGCAAAAGAGGCCAAGCTATGCAAAACATCCAGAAATAACTGCAAGATACTGTGTACAGTTCAATGGTGGTTTTAAACTAAAAGAGAAAAAGGCCTTGAAATACAGAAAAGGCAGAGAGAGACCAATAAGCTAGAAAAAAAGTCAAAAAAGGTGGATTGTTTACCAGTGAAAACATATTTTTAATGTCATGTTCCCAGCATAAGAAAGGTACACAGCAGATTCTCCAGGAGATAGTTTTTCATCATCATACTCCATTTAGAACAGGTAAACCAGGTGATCTCTTTTCAGTGGATCACACACAAAATGGACAGTTATAGGTACTGGTTCAGAGAAAAAAATAGCAACAAAATCCCTTTGAATGCAGCAACCAATTTAGAGAATAAAAATAGAGAGGGAAACAGACATATAATAAGTACAATACATCTCTGACAAACATCCAGGAAAAGCAACAGCTAATGACAAAAGACAAAAGATTTCAGATTACATTAACATCTACTACCCAGAAGAACACAGATCATGAGGCATTTCTTTCCAGAGCTCCTTAGATTGAGTTTTCTCATATTAGAATACCTTTTCAACATGAGAAAAAAAAAAAAAACAAAAAAAAAAGACCGAGGTTGCAGGAGAGAAGTAAAAGTTATTAGGAAGCAAATAGATTGCAACTATTTTCCTGTCCCTAGAAAAGAAGATAACTTTTCATACTCCCATCCTTCCTCTAATGGATTGATCAAGAGTTGATCAAATTTATCAAGTGTAACTTTGAAAAGCCTTTCCTTTTTTCTAAAAGCATCTATTCTGCAAGCTGCAGCCAACAGTTTTGAATACTACTACTTACCATAGGGCTCCTCATGACAGAAATGGCCACTGAGCTGAGCTCAGTTGATTACAGCAGAGTGCTAGTAACAGTGAGGTTGTGGATGGTTGTTGATCCCTTTATGGGTCATTCACTTAAGAGTTGGACTCATCGTTCCATTTCAGATTATTCTGTGATTCTGTAAAATCTAATGCAATGTAATAAAAAGCATTTCATGCTGTGAAGAAAAGAGGGATTTCAACCTGTTAAAAGGCTGAGGACCCTCTGAACAAATTAAGACCTATGGAAGACAAGTAGCATTTTTTAGGTTTAGCTCAGTGATTGCATTTAGCTCTGGATAGGCAAAAATTTTAAAATTTATCAGCTAAATAACGGAGGATATTTTCAACAGTGTTTGTAAGCTCTCTAGTACAAGGATTCTGTCTTTTGTTATGTGCCAGGATGATGGCTAACACAGGTTCTGATTCAGCACTGGGCTTGGCAGATGATGATAATAATAGATTATTTAAAAAAAAAGGTATGTTTCAGGAGTTTGATGAGCACATTTGAGTATAAATAGAATTCTTTCCAGTCTGCTGCTCAAGACTTATATGCAGCAAATATCTGAATAGGCAGGAATGTGAAAAGTGGAGATAGTGGCTTCAGAATAGCAGCGTAAAAGTTCTTTCAGTTGATCCTTTTCTTCCCCTAATATTTTCTGGCATGATTTTATCACCAGTTCTCACTGGCAGCTGGAACAATTTTTGTATAACCAAATAGTGAAATTTTGGAAGATCCAAGCATGCACTAACCCTGTAAAAAAATCACAGCCAACTGATTTTTCACTCTTTTCTGTTTCATTTTTGTAGTTTGCAGCAATTCTATTTTCCAGTGTATGCCAGTTCCCTAGTAAAACTAAGGAAGCCATTGCTTATATATAACTCTTCTCTTTTTTTGAGGAAAAAAGGGTATAGCCCAAAACTTTTGCCATATCTTTTAGTTTAAGCTTCTAATCACTTAATTTAATATTACTCCGTTCCATCTTTGCATTCAGAGACATGCAGGAATTTCTTCTGTACATACTTATCCCACAACTGGATAACATGCTTTTCTCCAGTAAGAATGTATTTGTACAACATGCACCCAAAGAGAGACTTAGAGAAACTGATTTCTGCTATAGATGTCCATTCATTATTCAATCTTTCTAAGCTTTGTCTCATTTCCATATTTGAGAATTCTACTCATTCTTACTTCAGTTATTTTCTAATAAGTTTGGTTGACTTTTGTGTTGCCTTTTCTTAGATCATGTAAACATTTTAGAATTCCAGAAATTAACATCTATACCCAAAGATAAAAACATTTAATAACTTTACCCCACCTCGTTTTACATGTGGAACATTTGAAGACATAAATACCTGCTTCATAAATGAAGGAATATTTGTGTAGTGTATTGAAGTGTTAAGACTGATAGTTTTGAGCTTCATAAGCGCTAAAAATGGATTTTACTCATCTCTAGCAGTTCTTATGGACTGTTCTCTCTTACACCTTCTAAGACACTAACAGTTGCTTGATTGTCACTATTATGATAAAAAATTATTCCTAAAAATCTAGTTCATAAATTTTCATGGATCTAACCATTTGCAAAGCTGTATAAAATTTTGAACTCAAACTGAAATAATGCATAAATAATGCATATTTAGCAAGAAATATAGTAATATAGAATAGATTTTCTACAATTAACTAAATTAAGTAGAGATGTGATTTTATACCACCTTAGCAAAAAACTTATTTGAAGCTAGCAAATTATAATTTAAATTTATCTGCTAGTTACAGTTTTTAACCAAAATAACATACGAATTACCATTCAGTGTGTTGTACAAACTTTATTAAAATCCTTATTATAAAGTATTAATCTATAACTTCTGGGCGTAAATATGTCTTTTATATGAATAATTGAGGAAAGGGACCCTTAGTGTTCAATTTTATTATCAAATCTCTCAAACATTCCACTGTGGCATGTTCATCAATTCCATTATTTTATGAGGAGTTTTTATGGCAATTTACAGAAGTAGTGGCATAAATTACTATTTGCTCATGGCACCTGATTCTATTCCTCAAAGCTGTGAAATACTTCTTGTCTGTAAAACTAATGACTACAAGACATCAAAATCAACCATGACATAGACTGAACTCAGAAAATCAACAGCCAATTCAAACTGAAGAAACCCATAGTTTCAGGATCCTGAATTGAATATGAAGAATGTGGCTAAAATTTTTCTACTGAAAAAAGACAATTTGTGGAATTGCAATGAGTAAAAACCTTTCAGAAATTAATTCTGAGCTGTCTTCATTTTCTGCCCCACCTAGAGCATTCTACCTTTTTACTGACCTATAATGCTTTTTCTAATATTTAATCCAGCCCTGTCTAGATCACAGCTTCTATTAATCAGTAGGTTAAAATAGCTAGTCACATGAGGTGACTTTATAACAAGTTTTATTTCTTTAATTTCAAAACAATTTGACTAGCTAGAAGTACTAACCTATAAGCTAAATATTGGTTCCCAAACATCAAGTTTATTGCCTCATGGGAGAAAGTCCAAACAGTTATTTGATTAAACATGTAATTGCATTCTGCCAAAGAGGGATATTTCAGGATTGTCATATCATTTTATCATTTCAAAATCTATAATCCTAATAAAGACCCTCTAGAATAATTTCTTGGATTTCTTTCTGTGAAGGAAACGAGAGGATCTGTTATGTATCCAATAAATGGAAAATAACCTACTTTGGATAAGGTTCAAATAAAATGAGGAGGCTAATAATATTCTTAATACAGCCAAAACCTTTGAAGCAACTTCTTCAAGGTGCTTACTCTTCAGCAAATTTTCCTTTTTCCTGGCCCTAGCAATGGAGTTACATCTGAGAAGCAGAGGATACTCTATACACTGATGTTGTAAACAGGCAGAACTGCAATTTAAATCAGGCCTTTCCTTCCAGTCAAAGAGCTAGCTTAAAAACACAGTATTTGCTTCCCTCTGTGCAAAGCGCTTTGTTATATAAGTAAGTATAGCAGTTTAGTGAAAGGCAAGCATATCTTTTTAGTCCTAGAAATATTAGGACTGCAATGAAATATTGCATACTGTTTGATGCATGCAATTTTGCCTCATAGAATATGGCACATATAAGTAAGAGTAAGCCCCTGACTTTGCCCTAAATGTAATGAGAAATTTGTCCAGGATCTTATTTTTAGCTGCACCACTGGAAGCAAATTCATCTTCAGTGAGGACTAATCAAAAATTGTGTTCAGGAGGACAAAGGTTTCTATCTAGCCAACCAGCAGCATAGTTCTGAAAACCCCAGTGTCAATTATGTGTATTTGTCTCCAAGGTAAATTACAGTAAATATTAGGCAAACTGAAACAGCACTGAACTCTTAGCAAAAGGAATATGGCCAAACACCAGTCACCAGTAAAAGACAGAAGAACCTCTGCTATTACCACCTTCAGTGCTCTACAAACACCTAACTGTCTAAATTAATAAAACAGTCACTGAGATAAATAATTTTTCTTAGTCTTCTTCTACAGAGAAATACGAGTGGGATAGCTCTACTTCTGTTTCCTCATAATGGCTGCTGTTGGGGCTCAGCTCAGAAAGGAAGCCTCCCTGGATTCCATGAACTGTAATTAGCTGTTAAAATTACAGCCTCACCCAGCTACGATCACAAAGCTATTTTGCTATGTCTTGTACAAACATTCAGTAAAAAAAAAAGCAATCTCTGCTTAAAGAGATTGAAAATAGAGTGAGTGACAGAGCTTTCAGTAGCTTTCAGTGGAGGCAATTCATGCATACCACACAGGTATTCCAGTGATATATTTTTATTAATTTTTAACAGGTCTCCTATCTATCTGTTAATTTCAGGACATTTAAAACAGGGGGGATACTGTAGGGCAACTTGAAGGCTAGGATAATGATTTTCTGAAGTCATCCTACATTATAATACATACCCTCAGGAAAGTATAACGGTAGTGAGTTTTACTTCATTCTCTGATGGAAGAAAAAGACACATTTCTATTATTCATAATAAGAATTAGCACAGAGAACTTAACACATCTGTGCGCTTGCCAAATTGAATTATAGATTTTGACCTTGAAGAGGAAAAAAATCAGAACTATCAGGGTATCTCAAGCTTAGATAAAAATGACTCTACTAGAAAGCAGGAAAGATTTCCAGTGGATTTGAGAAGCTTTTAGATGGATGTTTACAAGAAATATGTTTTTTTTATTTATAATCTTCAACTTGAAAAGGCTTGCTTTAAGATAAGCAAAAAAATCAGATCTATAGATAAAAATAAGGGAGTGTACCTCCATCATGTCTTACTTCTCAAGCACAGAATCCTATCATTATTACTTTACTATTTTAAGCATTCAGGCAAGTTGAGCATTTCAAAAACCTTAGAGCAACTGGCAAGGACATATAGTCTGAAGAGCTCTTGCCATGAAGAGATTAAATAAGTGAGGCCTGTCAGAATATGAAACTAAGCTCATATTCTGAACAAATGTCAGATAATAAAGTCTATTCTTCTGATGAAAATTATGAAGTCTTCAACTTTTCAATAAGTTTCATCCAAATAAATTTGTCATCGTCTAGCAAAAAATTTATCCTTAATTAGAAGTTCCTTTTCATGCGAAATAGCATATTAGTCTATGTACACCTGCTTTCGTTTTCTGTCTGGAACCTTAGCCAACTTTAAAACTTGGTAATTGGAAACAAATATTGATCTATTAATTATTAAATATTTCTTAATTGAATACTTCTCAAATTTTCCAAATAAAAAGCCAATGGACTTTCAGAATAATTCTTCTGCATATTACATATATTGTATTTGAATTTAAGCTACCTGAATTAGCTTCTAAAATGTGTGGAAATTTGATATTCTGCCTTCCTTTCTTAATAGTCTGTTTATTTTTTGAATCTGTTTCAAGCAAAAGCTTTTTGTAAATTTATTTTTTGAATCTGTTTCAAGCAAAAGCTTTTTGTAAATTTAGTTTAATTGTATTTCAGATGGTAACAACCTCTCAAGTGGCTCTTCTTCAGGTAAATCCATCTTCTAAAATTCTATCTACAAAAGTCCTTTTATTGCTTTGTTCTGGCTATATTATTTCAAGATCTCATTACATTTTATATATTTCTAGAAGAATGCAAGTCATAATATGGCTCTTCCTCTCACTGTCTGAATATTTATTTCTGCAAAAATATAGATATAACAGGTAAACTATTAAATTTAGTATAATTATATGACATATAAAATCCAAATTTAATGATACTTCTCATTATTACTGAAAGTAGCAGTATGCAGAGCATAAAAAAACTTCAATCAATATATGAGACAAAACACATTGCAGAAATGGATAGTGGTATATGAATTCAGTGTTAAAACATAGAAAACATCTTCAGGCTTCCTGTCTCAGAGAAAAGCAATATTTTTTTATCCTATGAAGCCTGGCAGCCAAGGTGATGAAGAGCTGAGAACTTCTTGAGAGCTTGATTCAATAGATCGAATAAATTCTTTTTCCCAGCTGCCAAAAAACCCACCAAAGTCATACCAAGACAGCTAAATATTGTGCTAGGTAACAAATAATTTAGTTATAATATTTTCTGTGATGCTTGCTGTTTTATTTCATTGCAGTTGTTTACTTCTTTTTTTTTCATACTTCTAATCATATTTAAGAAATAAAAATGCAAGAAGTAACATCTCTTTCTGAGAGGACAAACAATTCTTTTTTCATATAGCTTTTTTACAAAAGCACTTCAACTCCTGTAAGTGTCATGAATAAGATATAGTAAAATGACATTTCTATCAACAAGTGGAAGAAAAACATGTAAATGTACCAATTCATATTAACATTCAAGGATATCAGGATTATGTCTTTTGAGGGAGACCCTGTTTACATTGTTCTGACTGAATTCATTCATCGACCACACACAGCAGAGCCCCACAAGCAGTCAGAGACTTCAAGACTTCATTCCCTTCCTTTCATAGTCTGACAGAGTCCTATGTGCAGATATCAAAGTTAAATCTTTCTCAGTTACAAGAGAACATAAAGAAGATTGCTGGTTTCTCATACTGGTACAAGACACATGCAACCTTAAATTTTACAGAAAACTAAAAGTGCCAAAATTAAAGGAGACCATACCAGAGGATAAAAAAAAAAGGGCATTCAGTGTCTGAGAATTATGAGTACGAGCTTCTAATGCTAACAATTGCATATGCATTGCTTTTTTTCCTCCTGAAAATAAATTATTTAATGAGCAGAGCAAGAAGAATATCCACTTAAGTATGCTTCAATACTTTTTGGGGAAAAGAACTGAAAAAAATAATAATTGTCTCTTTCTGTAATTGTTTGTCCCAAGGCCTGCTGTGCCCAGACAGAAAATAAGGCATCATCACCTGCCACAGAGTTTGCATAGAGTAGATTGGAGTATTTGCTGCTATTTTAGACTGTCAGTGTTTAGGGATTCCACTTCTCAAAAGCAATTGTTTCCTTTAGTCTGTTGCATGAGTTGCTAGATGGTATTTCCAAGCCTTTGAGCAGCAATTCAATAACTATCTGTCACATATTTCTGATAATCTAAATCCTGGAATTCTGTGACATTCAATTATGAGAAAATATTTCAACAAAGGTCTGACTTGTGCTACTATTGTGAAAGTAGTTTCACTTATTCTTTGGGGAAGGTTTCAGAACAAAGTTATTAAGGAATTAGCCCATGCTCTGGAGGATAGTCTGTCATAATTGACTATCTTACCTGCCCTTGTCAAGGAAATCCATTTATAATAGGTTGGTCATTGTGGATATGTATGTTCTATTCTTTAATCTTATATGTTGAAAAAGTAACGTGTTTCATATTATAGCCAGACCAGCCATTCACCATTGTAAAACTATCCAAGACCTGATTTTCTTCAAAATGCTACGACAGACAACAGGTTATACAGAAACATGAGCAGCTCACTTTGGTTCAGCTCTCAGCCTAGAAGTGGTACATCACACCAGGAAACAGTTCTGACAGTTTCTACACCTCACATAGACAACCTTCTGCAAACTCTTTTTATATTTGAGGTCCTTTGATTTGATTTTGGAAAGTCTAAATCTAGAGAAGGTTGAGACAAATAGACTAAATCTAGCTGCCAGCTAGAGAGCCTGAGACCAGCTTGTATTTTTCCTTTTGCTTTCACATTCTGGGGTTTGGATAACTGCTTTGCATCAGCATGAAAATAACAATACAACCAGTGGTGCTACAAAAGCTGGCTGAGCAATTCTTTGAGGAGCCGTCACAATTTTTCAGCTGCCATCTCTTAGGATTCCCTTTCTGCAGTGCTTGAGATAGTATTGCAGGAATCCACTGACATGGGCTAGACAAACTTTGGGAGATAACACAGCATCTACCACTACCCAGAGACCACTAAAATAGAGAAGGTAAAACTCTGTCAGTTGCAGGCATTTCTCTGTCTTAGCCACTGTGTCTTGTATGTAAATATACATTTTCACTAGAAATTTGGGGACTACCTTCACTATATCAAGGCAATGATCCGGCCAAATATAATTTCCCTTCCTTTTTATGAAATGCTTGCACAGAACAGACACAAGAATCACTAGCCATGCAAGTGTATTGGGTTATTAAATAAAGCTTTGTTCAGATATTTTTGCTGGAATACCCCATTTTGTATTGATGGGGCAGAAAATTTTCAACCATGATTGTAGCTGTTGATACAGTCTTTTGGGAACTAATTTTCGGTCTTCCTTTTTTTTTCCCTGACACAAAATTCCATATGGTTGTATTCAGTGTCTAAGAATAGCTATTTCATTTCTATTAATGTTAGCAGTTCTTTTTGCAATATATATGGAAAAACAAAGATATTAATTTTTCTTATCAAGATAAGATTTTTTCCCAAAACTATTAATCTAAACATTTTCTTTCCATTAATTCTGTCTTCTCCTTTGATCTCCCAAAATATGAGACAGAATTAAAAAAGGCTCCCCAAACACAAGAAAAGTCAATTTGAGTTTAACTTTGGACACAATTCTATCTGCAAACAGTTTAGAAGAGTCGTATATCATCTACAGTGATATTTTTGGACTGAGTTCTACTATTTAGAAACTTTAACAGCTGAGATGGCACAGAGAATAAGTGCAACCAACAGATTAACTCATTTGCAAATTACTTATTCAGTAAAGCGAGGTTTGAAAGGAGGAGGTGGAGTAAGTCTGGAATTGTGACTCAGACTCAACTGCTTTCCTCAATTGCTCTTAGGAAGACACAATCATACAAATCTCTGACTCAGCATTAATAAGAATTTGGCAATCTAGTCTTTAATAAACATAAGGATTTTAATGTAACATTATCTCTGAATTCATAATAAAAAGCCATTTGCATCTGAAAACTGTTTGGGAATTGTAAGCCAAGATCCATCTGCTTTGACATCATTCTTACACAAAGTAGGGGCTGTCCATTACCAAACAAAATATTTCACCCCATATGCAGGATGCCAGGAAAGCTTTCACTGGCACTTTTAGTCTATACTGGGACAGCAGACCTGAGGCCTGAATGAATTTTGCTTCTTGACAAATTGTGTTATTACACTTCCTTGCTCAGCTCAGATCAGTAAACTATATAAATTCTGAATGGGCCTACTGAAAACTTTAGCTACAGGAGAGAGATGAATGTTCAACACACCATGTAGCTCATTACCTGTTCACTGAAGAATAGTAGTACTCCTTCTCTTAGGAATATTCAAATTAAAAAGCAGGAAATAGGGTTTGAGCCTATTTATTACAGTGTATAGAAGAAAAGCAAAAAGCTGCTCCTCTAAGTTTTTTATTTCATGCCCAAAAGTCTTAACAAGAAGCAAAATTCTTACTGAGTATTATTTTCAGCTGAACTGCAGTTAGACAGCTAAATCAGTAATGCAGTATAACATGGTCATATTAACGTGGTGAGGCAGAAAAGACCATCTGCGGCACCATGAATATGACTAAAATAGAGCGCCAACAAAAAGCCTTGAATAGTGTCTAATGCTAGAAATCCTTATGAATGGTGCTTTTAAGAATTTCAGCGTAATTGATAAAAAAGAGAATTATAGTATTTTTTCACTTTGGATGCAATAAGCTTTCAAAATTGATTTATAAGCTGCTTTACAGCTCAATTCTACATGCATTTAAAAATAATAATTTTTTTTTACGTTCTTCACTAATTTCAGCTGTGAGCAGTTGCAGTTTTCAAGCTTATTTAGAAGAAATCTACACACTCCCATGGTGCACACTGCTGAATATCACTGTGTAGACTGAAATTTGGCACTTTTAACTGTTGTTTTAAAGATGCATGACTCTGGTTTATGTAACAGAGATTTCTGTCTATTTTACTGTCGTGTGTATATACTTGGAGTGATAAATTCAATGCTAAATATTTGGAATTCAACAAACTTTTCCAAAAATTTTCAAGGACAAAAAAGCAATATCATTACATGGATTTATATTTTAAAGTAGGGAAAAAGGTGGAAATAAATCACCAGATTTCTGAACACTTGGATGTTATCAATAGTCGTACCAGTTTTTATTTTATAGTACCTTTTCAATTACCTGGATAAAAAAGGTTCTAACAATGAGGTGAGAATGTAAAAAAATTATTCAGACTATTACATGAGATTCAACGATTTATGCAAGGATGCTGAGTGGCCAAGGGATAAAACAGCAAAAGCATTTTTTTTTGCAGACACAATATTAGAGACTAAATTATCTATTACCAATCAACAACCAAATTTCTCAACTGTTGCAAAAATATCTTAAATTAGCACAGTTAGGAAAATAATTCAAACATGCAATTAAATATTGGTAATTATATGGATGCGAACAAAGGTCAAAACAAAAAGCCAGTATATCACTGCATTGATCCCTAAGTCTCAGAGTAGCTCAGGCCATTGTCAAAAAGAATTACATTAGAAATAAAAATTAACTGAGAAGAGTGAGAAGGATGTTCAGAGGTACACAATACAGTTACACAAGTATTCTTCAGCTTGCAGAACAGCTATGCAGAGAGCAATTCAGCAGTTGTGTGAAAATCTGTGAACATATTAAGACTATATTGAGACTATAAAAAGGGAGTAATCATTAGCTATTTTTATAGGAACTAGAACCCTCTCAAAGGCAACAAGTGTATAACAAGTAAGGGGAAGTATTTTTCACAAACATATGCTAAAATTATGGAATTCTTTTGTATAGAATGCTTTGCAGATCAAACTACAACCATTTCTTAAAAACACTGAGACAAATTCATAGAAGAAATGTACACCAAGCATTCGGTTTGTGGTTTGAACAAACAATCTCTATCTCAGGATGTTTCTGAAATTCAGATAGCTAGAAACTGAGTAAATTTATCGAGAGAAATAACACAATGTAGTGACTCTTAATTTCCTTCTTCACGCATCCACCACAGGAAAGTATCAAGGTCTAACAGTGTGCTAGATGGACCTCTGGTGTCATCTAGTACAGCAGCTTTAGCTCTTAGACAGGTTTTCCTGAGCAGGGTACTCTCACCTTCATTCATTTAGAATTCAAAATATAATTCCATATTCAATACTAAATACATAGGATGTCCATTTAAAAATATTAAATGATTAAGCTGGGTCATCTATTGTTCTCCAATTACTGTCTGCCATAGGCATAAAAGAAAGACTATTTCAAAACATTTCAGTATCAAATTATAGATTGCTGTGTTAAATATTAATAAATGTTCAGTAGCTACAAATGCTGGCAATTTAAACTGATTGAAAAAAATTACCTTATCCCAAACAGAACTTCTTATCCCAGAAAGAGAGAATAAGAATATACTTTGAAATATTCTCCAAGAAATCATTTCATTAATGATTCACTGTTGAAAACACGTAGCAAAGCAATGAGATACCAAAAGTTATTAAACAAGTCAAACTGTTTTTACAATGACACCTGATCATTTCAATTTTTTAAATTATTTTATTTTGTTAAACTTTCTTTAGCATTGCTTTTTCTAAACTGTTTAATATGTTTTCTGTACATCTGAAGTCCCCGTGCCTCCATCTGTGAGTTGTATTACACGAAACCGTGCAATATTTATTATTTAGGTTTGACTTTTTAGAAGGGTATTCTGTAAATTTTGCAATTCTTCCTCTATAGTTTCTTTCTTTGCACCATACTATACTCTTCCTCTCAGCTACTGATATTTCTTACCATTACACAAAGTGTTAGTTTTCCACATACTCAGGATAGTCTCCCCTGCCATTCAACACACCAAGGGCAACTCAGCCCATCCAATGCAAATGTAAACAATAGTTGCATTGTACAGGTGCAACTGAGGCTTGAGAGCTGTGTTGCTCTTTTTTCTTTGCTTTGCTCCTTTACTTTTCATTTTACACTTGTTAAAATTGTTTCCTAATCATCAGATGCAAGTATTGGAGAGGATTGTGGCAAAACTGATAAACAGTCTCTCCTAGGAATTAGCCCTGGTATCATCCTGTTTAACCTGTAGCCAATAAATGCATATATCAGCAGTACATTTATAAGCACGTGGAGTTCCACTAGTATTAGAATCCACAAATATCTATTTCAGGAAAACAACTACCAAGCAAAGTGTTAGACATATTCTGGGAGTCTTTTATAGATACATAGATTTTTAATTTAGAAAGGATCATCTGAAGCTCATAGCTTTTAAAATAGGCCGTAGAATTAATGCTGCTATTCCCATTCTAAGCTCAAAAACTTAGGTCTGACTGAATTATGAAATATTTTAACACCCCAACTATAACAAACTTAGAGTTATATTTGCATATTTATACATTCCATTACTAAGCATTTTAATTTATTAGGAATAGCTACCATCATTCATTGCAAGTGAAAAAAAGCTGATTTTAATGACCAGACACTGATGTGTAATCTTTTCTTCTGTTTCTGTATATTTCCATGTAGGCAGACTTTTTGGGTTCCGGCTACCTGGATTGAGACTTCTGACATACAGAAAGCAGTCCTTACCCCAGGAGGATCCCGATGCAGTCGTAATCGATTCATCTAAGCACAGCGATGACTCAGTGGCAATGAAGCACTTTAAATCGCCTACAAAGGAAAGCTGTAGTCCTTCAGAAGTGGATGATACAAAAGCACTGATTCAACACAGTAAATGTTCACCTTTGGTTAATATATCTGGACCTCTTGACCACTCATCACCTAAGCAGCAGTGGGACAGACTTTACCCTGACATGATACAGACAAGCAATCCACTAACCCATTCCAGATCAAAGGAAAGTATTTGTAGTATACGGAGAGCCTCTTCAGTACATGACATAGAAGGCTTTAATGTCCATCCCAAGAACATTTTTAGGGACCGTCATGCAAGTGAAGGTATGGTAGAAAGTCAGTCACTATTTTCTGATGTACTAAAAAAGGAATTTTTTTCAATATTTCCTACTAATAATCATAATTTTGTAAAAAAAGCTAAATTTAATGACTTAATGGTGCACTGAAAATATTAAGGGCCCCATATATGCTGGGCTTATGTAAACTAAATATTGTTTTTCATTTCCAAGGAGACTAATGGAATCATGGTGTTGATCTTCTCTATAGGGATATAGCAAATATTGGGGCCAGCATTCCTAATGCTAATATTGGGGTTTAGGGGGGAAAAAAAAATCAGGTGATCAAATTATAATTGCATCTACCATTCTCTCCTATACTTACATATATTAGATTGTCTTTGATTGTATGAAATCCTACTTCAGAAACTGATAAGTTTATTTCTCTTAAATCTGTTATGTGCAGATTTTACATTCACTGATCCAACACTGAGACATGCTTTTCCTCTCATGCTGAAGAAACTATCCTCAGCAATTCCACTGACTTGCATTGTGTAATGAATAGTGAAATACTTAGTGAAATGGTGAAATGCTTAGTGTAAACTTCATTTAAGTGTGATTTTCTCCTTGCACTACTATATTCATTTTTCATTGTAGTATTTCCCAAATGGTCATTCTTCATCCAATTATGTATCTATGGAAATGTGTAAAAATCAGTTTAAATATTGTGTCTTTGATTACAGTGGTAGAAAGCTGATGCATAAATTACCACATAATTTAATACTTGCTGAATGGAGGAGCAAAAATTTCTATCTCCACTTTATGGAAAAAGTTTTTTCAAATGTTAAGTACTAAGGAAAATAATTTCTACTATGAGGAGTCAATAATCAATTGAATTCCTAAGACTTCTCCTGCCATGTGATCATTTACAGTGTAAATAAACAAAACACTCTCACTCTGTTTTCACTTTGCATAAACTACAAAATAGTAGAGAACCTGGCCCTAATTTATGCCATGCATAGTCGTTCTAGTAAAACTCAGCAGAAGAGACAATGGCTCTCAGAAAGGCATTAGAGTTAGTAACCATCCTTGATGCCATCTGTTTACAATCACATTAGAATTGGAGACCTTATGCTGAAAAGATGTTTAAATTTATCTAGCAAGTCCTAATTGCCTAACTCGATGGTGAGCCATAAAACCCTATTTTTGCTATAAAATTATCCATGCAAGTTAGGCGACCAAGATTCAGCTTAAATCATCTGCTCCAGGCTTGCAGTTTCTGAACAGGGAGAATGCAAAACCCTATTTTTACAACAAGTAAAAGTAAACTACAGTCCCAAAGGGCTAAACTCTTACCAAAGGAAAAATACGGTTGACATATTTTCCCATTCCGTTTTTATTTTGAGTTTTGTCAAATCATTCAAAAATTACTACTCTATTTGAAAATGCAAGTCAGGATTCAATTTTTTCCTACCCTTTCAGTTCAAAAAATATTAATTGAATCAGTAAAGCAGAATTCTGAAAGAAGATAATAACATTGCCTAGCTTAATACTAACTACAGTAATTTACCTGCAGTCAAATTTTATGATAATGCAATTGAGAATAGAAATTATTTCATGTGTTAAATTATGTAGCCTTGTCGCCTATCACTTTAAAATTATCTTCACTGTGCCCATTATATGCCAAAAGATATTACAGTAAAAATGACAGCTTAGCATTTTAAATTCATTTGAGTGTAGCGGATCAAATTCCATTATAAATTTGCCTATATGACAGCAAAGGCAACAGGGCAGGACCTGTTTCCTACACTCACCATCCAAAAGGCAGCCAAGCCAGCCTCATCTGAAACACCAGCAATCCAGATTCTGCAGTCAGGTACAAGTTCAGAAATGTTATTGCCTTCACAAAGTGGACTCAGCAAGATCGCTGCAGCCTTGTGAAACAGCAGCAGGCTTTTGAGTCCAGCTCAGCCTAATCTCCAGTACTGCTGCAGATGCGTGTCCCAGGAAGGCATTGGGCTGGGAAGAGCTATACACCTTTCCACCGCCCGGGTCCAGAGGGCCCAGCTGGATGTGCCGTGCTCCCCGGTGCCCGGGTAGCTGAGGAGAAGCCCGCGAGGCAGCAGGTGTGGCAAGGCCCAGCGCCATCTGCGATGCCCCCGGCAGGTGACGGCCTCTTTCCAGAGCAGGGCTGACCACCCTCCACAGGCACAGGGCTGCTGTGGCACAGCCAGATCAGAAATGCCTCAGCCTCAGAGGTGGCCTGTCAGCCCAGGCAAAGAAGGTGAATGTCTGTGTGAGCCCAAAGCACATCTGAGAGCTGGGAGCCTTGGCACAGCAGGTGTTCGCACCAGGAGGAAGGCCCCAGGCCAGACCCGCCTCACCCCTCAGAGCCGCAGGGCACGACACAAGGGCACGGTGCCTGGTGGATCACGTTATTATCACATGAACCAGCGTGGCGTCTACCTCTGCACCTGTGTGGCTTCTTTAAAATAGTGATAACAGCAGCACTAATAGTATTCTCCCTGAAAAGGTTTGATCTCACGAGTGGATTCAGGGCCGGGTGAGGCTATGAGGACAGAAAGCTTTGCCAGTGTCTCCATGTAGAAAGGCACCTAAAGAGCTGAAGAAAGGTTTAAGGTGTATCTTTCTCCAGCACTTATTCAGAAGGGCATTGCTTAGGTTGCTGCCATGTTAAAAGTGTTTCCTCACTAGAGTCAAGGCAGATGTGGGGGGCCTGGGGATCTGTGCCAGGCCTCCTGGGCAGCCCCACGTGCCATGCAGCCACCCTGCACTTCTGCCTCAGCTTCTCTCAGTTATGTGGGACTTCTTGGCACTGTTGCAAAGAAGAAATAATTTTTTCCTGCAACCCACTGCCAGACTTATGGAGAAAGAATTTTATCATGTTTCTATTAAGGCAAGTTAGATAAAGCCGGTCCTACTGCCTGGTGATCTACTCCAGACACTTTTGCACATTATCTCAATTGTCAGAGTGACTTCACCTTCACTTAAAGTCTTCATAATACCGTCAAGGAGTTGCAATAATATTTCAATTCAAACCATGCACACTTTGCAGGTATAATGCACACATATTTTCTACTTTTTCTGATGTAGATTTTAGTTGTCTTTTTTTTGTCTTCTCCACTTTTATTATGCTGAAAACCAGACAATGGTCGCAATGTCAAAGGTAAAGTATACATCTAGACTGTACCTTCCAGTGTTTCAATCAGCCACACTTTTTGGCATGTTACTTTGCCTGCTGTATGAAATGTTCAAGTGCAACATTCTCATGTTGACCCCTCTAGGGCTAGGTCTACTACATAAATTATATTTGTTAAACACGTGGTTATTCATGTAACTCTTGTCTCAAAGCACTAACTATGAATCACTGGAAAAAGTGAAAGCATAGTTAAACAGCCTTTTGATTTAATTTTCTGATAAGTAAAAAAAAAGAAGGGAGCAAATTAGAACATATCATAGTTACTTAACTCAGTGCTATTGTCCTTAAGCAGTCAAAACTTCTGTTGAAGCTACCAGGAGTTTTACCTGTAAAAGGATGTGTGATTGTATGAGGACATTAGCAAATGATTGTATGTTACAAGGTACTTCGTTTTCAGTTAACTCTCTCAAAAATAAATAACTGATAATCAGGACCCTTGTGGAAGTATCTTCACTTATTCCTCTTTTGTCTCTTTAAAACTAGTTTCACGTTCCTGGATGGCAGGGGGTATGGTTTCAAGCTTCCTGTAGCATCAAAATGTGCATGCATGAACTTCATTGCCAATTTCATGTTTAAATAATATTTAGTGCAATTACAAAACTTTTTCTTTTCACCAGCATTGAGCTATATGTTTTAGAAGCATTTTGAACATAATCTGTAAATTATTTCCTCCATTTCTGAAGATCAGTTACTAAAGCGTTCAGTTTAATTGCCATATTTGTATCTGTGGAAAAACTGGTTTGTGACTTCATGCATGACGCAAAAAGTGTGTGTACCTGGTAAAATCTCTCCAAAATGCATGCAGTGCATGAAATAGGTTCTGTAAAACAATTTGTGGACTACAAAATCATTGCATTTGCTTCATGTGTATGTTGGCAAAATCTTGGGGGAAAAACATACAATTTCTGTGCTGTACAATAATTTTTATAAATGTATTTACTGCTGGTGAAAGATTATGAATTGGCAGTTCAGGAGAGTGAAATAATTTCTCAATGCATTGTGTAAGCAAGGACAATGAAATCCTACCATCAAAATGGGGGAGCCCAAACTTAACCTGATTCTCCTTTTTAGGCTAGGGAGAAGCAAGTCATTCTCCCTGCTTATTCAGTTCTCTGCCTCTCTGTTGAAACTGTCAGTCAGGGTGCCAATTAGTATCAATTGTGATTGTGATTTGTTATGGCCCCCTTTTCCTGCTTCCTGCTATAACAGTATAGCAATAATCCACTAAGCTGTCAAGTATCAGCTCAATTTCTGCCAGCCTGGGCTGTACTTAAGCTAATACTGTCTTTCAATCAATTACCATTGTCAATGAGGTGCATTATACCTTTCACCACTTTCTAAAGCAAAAGAAGTGGGGGAAAAGAAGCAAGATTCTCTTCTCATGTGCAATGAGCTTAAGCCTAATATCATGTTCTAGGGCATGAGTATTAGGCAGCAAAAGAGAGAGTAATCCCCTTTGGAATGGAAGCAATAAAAGATGTAAATCCCAGAAACCAAATTTAAGTATCTATGAAGTTACTAATAAAACAAAATCTTGCCTACTATCTAATCACAGATTTGCCTAGGCTATCTTAGTTTCCTCTTACCTGTGAATTCCTAAGGTATGAAGAATCTTGTTGATCTGATAAATGATTTCAACTTGATATCCTGCTTACATCTAAAGTGATTCAATATTCAGAAACTATTGCTCAAACTAACAGGGAAGCAGGGCTGGAAAACTGCAGTCTGACCACATGTCCAATAGCACAAACTAGCCAGATTAGCCACTTCACTGATTTGTGAGGAGATTGTGAGCTCTGATATATTTTGAGCACTAATTTTTAGTAGACTCATATAGATGATGTGAAAGATAGATTCAGGTCCCACCTGGGTAAAAAGGCATTTAAATATAGTATCACAATCCCTTGGTGGTGCCCTCAGTAGCAGGCTTTTTTACCATTCCTTGCAGGTAAAAGGTAGTGCTTTCTTCCCTATTCCAATGAAGCTGTTCCACAAAAAATATACTAGGGTAAAAAGAAAAAAAGAAAGACTGTTTAGCAGTTTAATGATTAGAGAACTCAGGCACAAATTATTTTTTGTACCCAAACTTTTAGTCTAGAGCATCATGCCCTCCCTTGTCATCTTAAATTCCTTTCTGCACAGTGGCAAAATTTGAAATGGAGTAATAGAGATTTTCTGTCTGTGGCCCAGACTAGCACACAATTATCCTGAGCTTAGGAGGTAGAAAACATGTATAGATCCTTATAAGCTTCAAAAGAAAATGAAATGTCTGTTTCTTAAACAAGCATTTGAAGCCAGGTGTGATGGAAAATCAGCCCTTACTTAAAAAATTTTGCCAAAAAAAAAAAGAATTTAACTCAGCATAAAGCATTTCCCCACAGCCATCCTCATTCATTCTCACACTGCAAATAAAATCAACTGTTCCACTGATGACTTTGCAACTTACCCCATAGGCCTGATTCTATCACATTGATTGTTCTTGAATCAACATACACATTCTTGTTTTCCTCTCAGAAAGACAAAATAAAACCTCAAAAAGAAAAAGAGAAAAGCATCACATTGTTGCCCTTAACAGAATTAAGGCAACCTTAAATAAGGTTCTCATATGGATCTAAGAAATACCACTCAATGTCACACTTTATGTACATTACTAATGACTGCAAGACCTGGAGTTTTTTCTTAAATCCCTAAGTGGATTTAGTTCTCACTGTCTAAACATCTTTATAGTTCTTTTTCCAATATTGTTCTCAAAAGCAACTTTTCCTTGTAATGAATACTTTTGGCTTCCCAATGAACCTTATGATGACAGTACAAAACAAGTATTCTAGTAATTCGTATTGCTTTTTTGTTCAAACAACTCTGTATAGTAAGGAAAATAATAATTATAAAGAATATGTACCTCATGAAGTATATAAATTATATATATTTTTATATGATACACTAAAATAGTATAAGAAGGTTATATATACTCTGTTGATAATCTACCTGTGGTTATATGGGTTATACAGGTATATATAGTATCCCTATAGTTTCCAGTATTTTGTTAGCAACAACAATTGAAGAAACATATTTTGCGAGTCTACTCAATTTTCCAGCTTCTTTGAACTATCACGTGAGCATGAGCAAGGTGGGGATGTGATAATAGAGCCTTTGCTAATTCCAGGCAATCTTACATAATCTATTTCCACTCTTATAAACAAATGAGCATATAGTCTTTATATTCAGCCAGAACTATAATAAGAGCACACCAGCATTCCCAGTAACATGAAAACAAGTAGGGATAGATGCATTATGCAGTTTGGAATCCATCGACTTTATAAAAAATATTGAGGGTTATATGTAAAGGAAATGTCATATTTATAGCAAATATTAGATTTCAATCTTATTAGCAAAAGAGTTATTTTTAAATGTAGATCGTTATTATTATTAACAAGTAGTATAGAGAAAAATAGTTTTTAATCACCCTTTTAACATATCCCACCTACATATTAATGATAATTTATTTCCCAGATACTAAATGTGTGTTCTGATTTTTCAGGGCCTTTTAATCATATCAAGTCAAGTCTTTTGGGATCCACATCGGATTCAAATCTCAACAAATACAGTACAATCAACAAAATTCCTCAACTCACGCTGAACTTTTCAGATATCAAAAGTGAAAAAAAATCTTCATCTCCTCCTTCTTCAGAGAAAGCAATTATTGCACCTAAGGTGAAAGACCGAACGCACAATGTAACAGAGAAGGTTACACAGGTAAGGTAATACACATCACTTTAGTTAATTTTCTATTTTTTTCAGTATATTCAATAGATTCTTACTCCTTTAATGAGTGGTTTGGCTATCTCCAGGATAATTTGAAGGCTTTAAAACATTATGTTATTCACCTTCAATTCAGTTGCTTATGAGGTAATCTACAACATTAGATGATACTCCTAACAAACAAAATTTTCTGCTCCCTATTTTTTAATGGAAAAGAAATGTAGTATGCACCATGTGTCCAGTAAATAAGACCATAAATTTCAGTAATTCCTGTCATTCATAAATGTTAGTTACATTGTTCATAATTTTTTTCAGCATTATGAATTGCTGATTAGTGTAAGGCACAACATGATAACAAATGGTAGGTGATTGTGCCACTGTATCATAATTACATCTCATAATTTCTGTTCAAGTTCTTTGGCTTTTCATAATGCTCTTTCTTGTGGGTATCTTTTTCCACATCTGTGCATCCATAAGGCTGTCAGAATGAAAAGCAGATACATATGGACTGGATATACCATATATCTTGTGAACAAGGCATATAATTGAAACAAAACCAAAATTAATTTAAAATAGCATGTTTCTTCACTCTAAGACAAATGCAGTGCCCTCTGAAGTCAAAGGAATTTTTCAGCTAATTTCAATATTATTACATTTGTCTTACAATCTTATATGGACAGTGACTGGGACAGGCTAGGAATGTGGAACATACTGAAAAAATACCAAGAGATGACAGTATCCGAAATAACTTTTATGGGGTTAGTAAGCAGAGGGTTGGCCCTTAAATGCCCAGACAGACTGAAAGAGGTAAGAAGTGTGTTGTAGTAGAATGCAGATAGATATTCCATAAGGAAGATCTTTCCAAGAGTAGATTTGGGCTTAGAATCATAGAATGACAGAATTTAAGACTAGCAAGTCCAACCATTAACCCAGCATGGACAAGTCCACGACTAAATCATATCCCCAGGTGCTGACCAGACTGCAGCTTCTCTACATTGGTGCTTTGCCAGACAGGGTCCATGTTCCTACTCCCTTTGATAGATATAAAAAGGGATGTATTGTACACCCTCCTAAAGAAATAGAGATAAAAGTTGTATCATTTCTATTTTCAGACCAGTTAGTGCCTAAAAAGTAATTGGATTTTTATCTTTCATATATTTTGTCTTTAATAGCTAGCTTGAATCTGCAACCATTGTCCTTTCTTCTCTGGTCAGTTTTGAAATATATAATCTCCTCTGGATCCACTTTGATATGTTTTAAATTATTCATAGTAGTTATATATAGAAATCTTTTCATAGATAATGTGGCAAAAAGTCAAGTTACATAAAAAAGACTAATTGTTATAAGTTATATAAGCATGAGGCAAGGTAGGTTTTGGGTGGTTTTTTTCTTTGTTTTGTGGTTTCTTTTATTTTTTAATTCTGACTGGCTAATCAGTGACAAGGTGCTGAGCTTCTATGTACTAGTGATGCTGTTGGGGGAGAAGGGGGGGCAGATTTTTTATTTTAAATCTATGTTTATTCTCCAAATAATTTAGATTTTATTAAAAGTCCAATGGCAATGGCATGGATCAGCTACGCTTTCCATGAAAATTGATACCTACTAAATTCAAAATTAAATTTGAAATGCTCTATAAAATCTTTACACTTCACAAAAGCCTTCCATTTTAATTTGACATTGGTTTACGTCCTTTTCTGGAACAATCTCAACCACTGTGCAGAGCAGAATTTACATAGCAAACTTTGATGCCATATCATTCATTATAATTGGAAATAGTTCCCTGCAGCTGCTGCTTTTTCTGTTATTACAATCACTTATCAATATTTTTAGTTGCTGCTGTATCCTAAATGCTAGAATTAGGTACAGGTAGAAACTCCTAGGAGGTATAAATATATGTAGGTCTATAGTGTTACAATGGTCAAGGATCTAGTTAGCTAGAGATTTGTTAATTAGATTAGAAATAGACATTTACAAGATTTAAGTGGCTAGTTTTAGTCCTGTTTATGTTTCTATTCCCAGTGATTTCAATGTATTTTGTAAGCTCTTTGAAGCTTCTGCTTCATGTCTGACTATAAATTTATTTGTAAATCTTTTCTTAGGCCATAGATCCATTAGGTATCTATCTGCAAAACAGTGCAAAAGTGGGCTTGGAAGATTTGAGCACAGTGTTGAGAATATACTATGGGGGAAATGTTAAATGAGGTAGTTAAAATATGCTCATGCTGGCACAGTCTCTGATAAGGAAATCTGTCAAACAACATCAAAAATACACAGAGGGCAATATGACCTATTTAATCTATGGGGCAATATCAGTAAAAGAGCAAATGAGTATAAAACAGCCATGGTAAATTTAAAGGTTACCCTTAATCAGAGTTGTGACATTCTGAAACAGTCTTCCAACTAAAGAAGTTAGGGCAGGAATTCTAAGTGTTGCTAGACAGAGCCTGAGAATGTAGTGAAGCAGAACATAACATGCTGTATTTTCTGGAATTGCAGGACTTGATGACATGAAAGGCTTCTCTCAGCCACATATTGTACAATTCAAATATATATCCATCCATCTCTCCCTCTGTAGTCCTTATTTTCTGTCTTTCACCCTTTCCTCAGTTTTGCTGGGAAATTTGATCCTAGTGTTAAAATCTGACAATTCCACTACTGTGGCTCCTCATGGTGCAACTCAAAATATATCAGCGAGCTTCCCTGTTGGATCATGCAGCCTGGAGTCTCTCTCATGTATCAGTACTATATCAAATATCAGCATCACAGGATGCAACGTGTTCTTTCCAAAGACAACAGCTGTATAACTTCTTTAATATCCACAAGCTGGAGATGTAAAATTCAGGTCTTGAAAAGAGAGAAAAAGGAAAAGATGGCACATAGCCATCTTCAGAGGGCAGAGGAGGAATAATTAATAAAGTAAATAAAAGAGTAGTTGGCCACTGTGTTTAGAGGAAGTGATGCACTTTGAAAAAACATTTAAAGAGGAGTAAGATACTTTTAGTAGCAAGATTTTAGTGGAATAAATTAGAAATAGAAAGTAGAATAAAGTTTAGAAAAGCATTTTAGAAGAAAGAGGAGATGCTGTGGGACAGTGCTTTATACTTTGAGAGAAAAATCTTGGTTATACATTCTACTGCAAGAAACCTTCCAATACTGTTTTTCTATTTAACTGGGGGGTTCAGGACATCATGTAGAGATAAAAATTGCCTTAAGATATGGCTTGCAGTGAAATGCTGCACATGTGATGGTCCTGAATAAGTAGATTCCCTGATTGCTTTGCCTGGATTTTCACCTGGGTCATCACTGATCATAACTCCTTGTGTAATGCCAAGAAGCATAACATCTTCTGGATGCTTATTTCTGCATAACATTGACTTTTACTCAGAGATATAGTCCAGGTGTAGCTGCCAGATAGCCCTGATTGATAAATTGTCATTGTTATATTCCATTGCAGATATTTGTGACTAAATTATATTTACATTTCCATTCCACTTAAGAAACTTCTTTAAAATGTTTTTTCCTTATAATTTCCAGAGATGTTAATGTCACTCTCTTCTAGAATAATCTCAACTTACTTTTTTCCATTATTTCTTTTTTACAGTCTGTTCAGGAGGACAGTGCAATTTCTGCACTCTTTTGTACTGACAGGTTCAGTTGGGGTCCTGACATTGATGGTTAGAAAGAGACAAGTCTTCCTAGAGGCACAAAAGTAGACTTTTATTAAACAAAGCAGTAGGGCAAAAGTCTGACATCTGTCCCTTAACATTTTTTATGAATTTATACAGGGGACTTCTGGCCTTAAAATTGCAATGTGTAAAGACACAACAGGAACTAATTTTATATTTTGTTTAAATACTGATTTATTTCAAAGCTTCTCAGACATCCGGTTTCCACTGATATACAGATGCAAAGTTGTGAACTCCATTATAAACAGACTCATGAAGACTAGAATAGTCAGTATCTGTGCTTTATTTTTAAAGAAAATAGAGAATTCCTGAATGCCCATAACTTTATACTGTCTACCAATAACTGTCCCAGTTAATAAAATGCAAATTACTTGTCTCTCTATTGTGTTGTTTAAGAAAAACTGTGTTGTTTCTTTTGATCACTAGTGTTCAGAGAGTATTCAGATTTATCTCCTTGAAGTCTGAAGGAATACAGAATGTGATTGAAAGGTCAAATATATATCTGTTGTTCATTATTTGTCTCAATAAATGACTTACAGGAAAGTAAAACTCTGTAATCTTTTAACTTCTTGTAATAATAGTTTTCAGAAGAGTTTCATTATCCACCCACCTCTAGAAAACATATATATACCCAAACTGGTCATATGGCTGATGAAATGATAAATATATACCTTGACAGGCTACACAGAATATTGTGATCTGATTTGCAGACATGCTGAACACCCACAAATCTTCCGAAAATAGAGCTGCTGGTGAGGGGGGTGGGGGGGAGGCTGGGGACCATGTATGAAGTGATAGACCTTGTAGTTTCACTGCATGTTTTTGTAATCTGGCCAGACTCTATTTTGTTCCCCAAAAGATTAAGAAATAAGTAGCAATATCCTCCCAAGACCAGTAAAGCTGTTGATATAAAAATAACTATTACATGATCATGACTTCAAACTGACCTTCAGGTTTTCAGGCTAAAAGATGACTACCAGCATCTAGGACAGAGAGGGGCAATATAAGACCTAAAAATAAACCAAATTATTGATCTATACGTTTTCAGCAGTCTGATTTAGCTGACACACTGTGCTGTTTACATCCTGGAATAACTCACATACACACAACATTTCAAGGCTGTTAATTTTGTATTCTGCATAATGCAGAAAATTCTGAATAAAGGGGAAACAATTTTGATGCCTTCCAATTACACAGCAAGAGATACATATAATAGTGAAATTAGGGCATAAGCAGGGCCAACATTTCCCAGTTAATGTATGGAAAGTTTAAATTTACTCTGAAATAAGAAGCTTCTTTTTCCTGTTATTTGTGAATTGACACATCTTATGCAGGAGTCATTCCCTTTCTTTACAATAATAGTTAGCACCTTCATGCAATAAAATTTATCTTTCATTGTCATTACATAATTAGGCTTTGTAATTGCTATAGATGTAATTATAGAAATAGTATAAATGTGTGCAATTTCATTGTAATTTAGAACATGTGACACACTCAGTGAAACCAAGAAAAGCAAAGAAACCATGGTTAAAACCAGTAAAATTACCTCAGTCTCACTGTGGCCATTTAAACCTGTGCCAAGGTGTCACCACAACTGGAAAGTAGTATCTTTTTCACCAGAGCAAACGGCCATTCCACGTGTGTGGAAGCAGAAAATAAAGCCCACTTTTTTGCTCCGTTTCAGAAGATAACATAGTATCTTCATTGTATTATTCGCTGTTGCACCAAGTAATAAAAATAAGATTCAGAAAAATTTTGAAAGATAAAATATTCCTTCCTTACAGTAGAGCCTCTTCTTGTTGTGACAGCTGAATAGGTTCAGGCATCTGAACTACTGTAGTGTTTTGAGAAGATTTCACAACATATGGTAGAAATAGAGCAGTTGAAAAGCCCAGCTGCTTTGCAGCATGTAACCTGGATGCATCCCTAATTAGTTTATGTCCTTCCCCCAAGATCTGCTCTTCTGGAAAGGGGGTTACCTGATTTTGCTGAGTTGGGAAAAAGTATCCACTATCTTCTATGAGTTACAGTTTTGAGTAATCAATGCTTTGTGTGATCCTTTTTTTTTTTTTTTACTGCCTTGATGCTAACATGGAATAAAGCATATGACCTTTGTTAATATTAGCTCATTTGCCAAAGCAACACGCCTTTTCTAATGCTAGGAAATGGGAGAAAATACACTTTCAGGTGGCATTTTAATTTGTTCTGATAATAAGGAGTTGGGTGTAAGAACTAATATTCTACAAAGCAAGTAAAGCTTATTGAAACCAAAGTGCCAGCAGCATTTAGGCAAGCCTCATTTCTCTGGTCTAGAGCTATAAACACCCAAACTCCCACTTCATGGTAGATTGACCTTGGAAGTTTCTAAGCTTGGCAGGTTACTCTGCTGAAACCAGCAGTTTTGACGCTCACCAGAACAGTCTCACCATGAACTGCAAGTCAAGCTCCACTAAGATCCAAAGAGCTCTGAGATCCTCTGAAGCATTTAACATGCACAGTCTAGAATAATAGCTTTCACACATGCAGTTAGAGTTGCCTTAAAACAGCTGTGAAAGAAGTCACAGTCCCTCTTTCACATAACCTTAGAACTGTACAAAAATGTAGTGTGGAAGAGACCTCTAGAGGCCATCTAACCCTACCTCCTATGCAAAACAGCACAACTGCTAAGTTAGATCAGCGGCCAGTGGTTACCATGTTAACTCAGGACAGTTTCTATCTTTAGGAGAACATAAGTATATAATTTCCCAGAGATAGGCAGCAATAGCAGCTGACATGGGGAAAGAGGAAGGGAAGAGGGCAGAATGCCGTGGATCTCATGGATCACAAAAAGCTGCTATTTTTCAAGAACACCACTGTTGTAGCTAACATTCAGGACAGCCTCTTAGAAAGAGGCAGTCCTGGATTGTAGTTCCAGAGTAATTTGACTGTTACTCATCTTACATAAATGACCATCTGTTTAAAAAGCCACAAAAATAACCCTGGGCACCACAGACTCAGACTCAGGACTCCCTCCCGCTCTAAGTGCCCTTACCCTCAAATGGTCTGGATTCTGAACTCTGCTCTAGTGCCGTGCACCTCACATGTACATACTGTAGGACCAATGTGGATCTAGTTACAAAATGCCATAACCTGGACAGGCAATCTTTGGCTTTTACCTCAAATTATATAGTCGCACCTCTTAAGAGTAATTTTCCTCAGGCAAAAAAAAGGCAAGTGTGGTCAGCTAACAGTTTAAATTCTTTTCTCTTTTAATATAATACTAGTTATTGTACAAAATGAAAATGTTGTGGGTAATCTAGTGTTTAATTTTTTCAAAGAAATTTGTACTCTCTCACACATCACTAATGAAAGAAATTGATGAATAAACTAAATTTTAAAGAGCAGAAAGTTCCTGCAATTTGCAGGTAGTATGATGATGATTATAAAGCAGTTATGTTCTAACACTAATTATAAATGAGGTCCTTAAGCATATTAATGCTATTAATGAGAAATAGCAATGAGGTTATTATTCTTTTGTCTTGGGCTGGGGGGAGGAAAAAAAGCATGTGGATTACTTGTTTTTGATGTCGTGGCAGCTGAGGAAAATATTTTCTAGTTAGGGTCTGATAAGGTTTAGCACTTTTTTCAAAGTAGTAGAAATAGTAAGAAAAAGCAAAAACCATTAACTCCAGTCAGCATAGTGTGTTGTTTGATGAATTCTGAATGCCCTCAAAATTAATAAGCCAAATGAGAAGGTCATTTTTCTCATCTATTACCTGTCATGTGTTGGAACTTGGATAATGCTTTCAGCCTGTAACCGGTAACAGGATCAATAGAGAAGGACAAACTCAGAATAGTTCAGAGTTAATGCTTTTACAAAAAGAAAAGAAAAGAAAAAAAAAAAAAAAAAAAAAAAAAAAAGGGGGGGGGGGAAAGGAGAAAAAGGAGGAACACTCCTTAAATTATATTGAAGTATCAATAAAATCACAGTAAGGGAAAAACCAGGAATCAGATGTATGAATCCAAAATCAAAGGTTCACTGAATTCCAAATATTATGTTTATGAAAGAGATATACTTAATAGATATTTATGGTTAATAAATGTGTAAAAATGTATTTTCAAAGCATTTATTGAGCTTTATGGGTGGTATTGGTGTTACTGAACATAAAATTAATAAGCGTAGCACAACAAAAATCTCTAGGAAGTATTTATTAAAAGTGGCTAGTTCAGGCCATCTGTTACAAACCAGCTTGAACACAGAAGAGTGAGGGAAACGAAGTGTCTGTGAACAACATGGATCAGATCCAGAAAGGTTTGAAATATACCCAAAAAACATTATTAAAATTAGACAAGGTTAGATGTTGGCACCAAAATGAATTGGTATATTTAATTTAATAGTAAAAGAGGCAATGGGAGAGAGAGAGAGAGAGAAAATCAGAAAGAAAGAGTTGTGCATGAGGAGGTGGGGGGACAGGGAGAGAGTGACAGGGGTTAGAAGGAAACATATCGTCCTTCCTGAGGTCCCGACCATGTCTGGTCATCCCTGTCCGTCTGGTCTTCTTGGTGGTGAGAGTCCCCCCTCCCTGTGACCCACCCCCACCTGAGTCGCTGTCTTCATCAAGGAGTAGTTCCAGGCCTTACTCAAAAGGCCTATTCAGGGCATGGTGGTCTTTGCAGCTTTTCTAGTACAGTTTTGCTATAATAGGCAAAAGTCCTTCATAAAGATGTTTAAGCCATAAATTATAACATTCAATCTCCAACACCATCTAAAGTATAAAAAGATACTATAAGACAAAATTTATCTGAAGTAAAGTACTGAAAATGTATGAATGTTTACCTGATATTTGTAGGATGTAGAAAACTTAGTGTTTCTTCTTCTTGATATTTGATTTACCTTAGGTAAGTCTGTTTTTCTTAGACAATTGAATAAATCTTGCATTGTAGCACATGGTGAAATTGTCCTTAAGATACTTAAGATTTATTTACAAGCATAAAAATTTCTCTTTTTACTCAAAGAATTGCCAGTTTTACATTAAGGCATCATCTTTTTAAATATGGAAATTCCAGTAACTACTGAATATCTTGGAAGCTGGCATGAAATGGTATGTTCAGCTTCAGACAGACTGTTAAGTGTACTGCTACTAATAAATGAGAAATGTTTATTAAATGGGAAAAGTTCTTCATTTCACAGCTTTGCAATTTTTTTTTCTATTCTAAGTATCCATCTTTGAAAATGTTCTAATTTCTAAATTAATTCTATTAATTGTGAAGAAACCTTGTTTTTGAAGCAAAATAACTTCTGAATTATATGGGCTCGCATTTGTACCAGTTTGTTCTGTTCAAGGAAGTTTAGTTTCACTGGGTTTGTAGGTGAGTTACAAATGGAAGATTATAACCAATGGAGAATAACACCTTTTGCTGCATCTTAGTCTGCTGTTAGTTGCTGGGTTTGGAATTGAGAAAAAAATCAGAGCCTATGGCTCATGGCCATTCTGCAAAACTTGTTAGAGGCCAACTAATTTATTTTGACAAATTTTGTTAGGATAGGATGCAGACTATAGACTCCTTAAAAAAAAGCTTGAAAAATAAGTTTTGTCTAGGATAATAATTTGCAGATGTATTGTGCTGTCTGTTTTCTCACTTCTTTACACCCACAATATCCAGTAAGGAAAGGAAACTGCAGTTTGCACAGTGTGATAAATTAGTCAATATATTTAGAAAACAATGAACATTAAGTCTTACAGGCTCCTATTCTAGGCATTTTTTCCACTGGATTGAGCTTTCAGTGCCTGCAGTAGCGCCAAAAAGATTCCCATATCTTCCTGGTTGTCACAGTTTAACCCCAGCTGGCAACAAAGTATCATACAGCAGCTGCACAGGTCCTTCCTGCACCCTCAGTGGGATGGAGGGGAAAATCAGGAGTGATACTAGTACTAATAGCAACTGTAAACAAAAGGAGGGAGGAAGAGAAAAAGGGAGAGATGGAGACACAGAGAAAGAAGAAAAACACCCAAGAAAACAAATTATACCATACAATTGCTCACTGCCTGCTGACTGATGTCAAACCCATTCCCATGCCCTGATAAATCTGTCTTCCTGGTAATCCCCCTCAGTTTGTAGTCTGGCCATGACATTCTATGCTAGGGACTATGCATTTGGCCCAATCAGGTCAGCTGTCCTGGCCATGCTTCCTCCCAGCTTTTTGTGCACCTGCTCACTGTGAGAGCCTGGGAAACTGAAAAGTCCATGACTTAGGGTAAACGTCACTTAGCAACCAAGGCATCAGTGTGTTGTCAACATTATTCCCATACTAAATCCAAAACAGAGCAGTGTGTCAGCTACTAAGAACAAAAATTAACTCTCTCATAGCCAGAATCAGGACACTGGTTAAATCCATAAATAAAACCTTTTGTTCTCTCCAAAACACAAACTTCATTTAACATAACACAGGCAAGGTAGAGCTTCTCATGGACTTACTTTTTTCTCACTGATTCTGTGCTATTTTTGCTTTGTTATTGTTCCTGTTGGAATACCAGAGTATTTAGTGAAGAATCATAATGAAGATCATATCATGTCTTGCCACAATTCCCCAAAACTAAAATAAGTTTTTGCATTGTAAAACAATAAAAGTGTCTAATGTAAGATGCAGCTACTGGCTGAGCAAAGGCAAGTTTGTCTGCCTGCTTCTCTATGGTCACAAATCTGCCCTTTTTCCATGCCTAACCAGCATTAATTGAATGGGTGGCCCTAGAAATCTGGATCATGCGTCTATGGGTTGGTTTTACTAATGAAATGTAATTTGTATCATAAGATTGTCTGTACCTATGTATGCAATCTCTTCCATCTACCCTTGCCAAATGGCTTTTTTGGTTAAAATACTGATGGCAAAATTTTATAGAAGTTTGGGTAATGCACGTAACTTTCCTAAAAGTGGTGTTGAGAGCAGTACTTGGGCAACCTGGGCAGAATGCTAAGACTAAATATCTCCTTTAAGTGAACAAAGGTGGGATGTGCTCATTAGACACAAACAAGGAGAGCCACAGGGAAGATGGTAATTTTTAAAGTAAGCTTTTCTCCCTACCAGAACAGTTTCAATTGCAGTTCATACATTTTTAAACACTATGGGGTCTAATTACAAGATACAGGTTTTCTAGAAACTAAAGTTTGCTTTTTTGCATATTATGGAAAAAACTGACCATGAAACTGAAAGTTAAACTTAAATACAAAGATATGCATAAGGATCTTTTCTTCCTTTCTCCTGTACTGTTATGTCAGTAAGTATTGTAATCATAGAACCAAACTGTGAATGTAGCTACTTCATTATCACTCCATGCACTTCAGAAATTCTGATAGCTTTTATGCTTTTTCTTTATCCAATTAAAGTATTTGACAGCCAGCAACCCAGTCAAAATGTATAATAATGAAAAATACTTTTTTCATAAATATTGTAAGAAGGATAACATCAACAAGCACAAAACCTGCTTCTTTTATTGTCATGCAGAACAGATGATAGAAGATACATTTTTGATTACTAAAAAACAACACAATAATTTAAGCCCTTATAAGAAATTTGACCCTTGATATTTTGTTTTCAGATATATAAATGCTTGTTAGCAGCTTAGTGTTGCCAGAAGAGCAATGATTAACTCACAAACTCACTAGAATGTTGAAAGATAGCATTTGCTGTCTTCTGAAATAATATCTCATAGGGAATTTTAAATAAGAGGGTTACAAAACTTTTAATACATATTCTGTCATTAGCTTTTGCTAAAAGAAGTCAATATCTTCTTTGTAAATATCTTCATTAATACTCTGTATATCCCTAATTTAAGTTTTAAAGATCAGTAAAGTGCTCTTAGTAAATCTATGTGCTTCTAAGTGCTGCTCTGAGAATGCATTACCCACCAATGTTGAAGTAATTATATACTGACTGGCAGGAAGAGGCTCCTGAGGTTTAAGATTTTACACCATTTCTTAACGTTTTCATGGAAAATGAACTATAAAAACACCTCCTCTCTTTTAATATCTAGCGTAATAAATTATAGGTTAGAGATATTACATGTATTCAATTTTGGTGAAAGAGTCTTGTTTGGTGGTAATATCCAAGAAATATTATTTTCCTGAAACCTAAACAATTTTACTTAATAAACAGGAGAAAAAGGCTAATCTACTGTTTTGATCACAGGACATACATAACTTTCTTTAACCATTTTAAGATTTTGGGTTGCTGTGCAGGTAAATGTGTTTAGCTGAATAAGATATATAATTTTTCTATAGCTTCATGAAGCTATAATTTTTTTATAGCTTCATTGCCTCAGTAAGGCACTTAGCACTCCAAGAAAGTCCCATTACTCTCAAACAAGCTTCATGTAATGACAGATCGATATGTGGAACAAAAAAAAAATAAAATAGATTCAGATAAGCTTTGAATTTTCAGGTTCCACCACTACTAGCAGAAGTTCTGTTTCAATATCTACCTAAAATTACACTTGGTAAATATGTGGACATATTAATATATGAACATATATATGAACATACATATATAACATATATATGAACATATATTCATATATGAACAAACAAACAAAAGAAAAACCTTCTGTATAAGACCTCATTACTTTACTACAAACTGTCTCACAGAGAGTATTTTAGCATTCAGCATTATATACAAACAGTCATAGTACATAATTTTAAAGCTTTTAATAAAGAAAAAGGGAGTAAGACAAGAAGGCAAGTATTATTGACATTTCCCACCATTAGTATTTCAGGAGATGTTCTTTGGTAGCTGTCTTTTGAAAGACGTAGAAATATATTTTACATGTAAAAATACCTTGTAAAGCTGATGTATGAAAGCCTTATGTAATGCTGTGTTTGCACCAAATCAAGAGCACTTCAGCTTTCTTTCAGAACTGGTGTAATCTTCTTAATTGTTCATGTCTGCATAAGGAAAGCAATCATAAAGATGACTGAAATATGAAAGTCCATTAAAGTCTTTTGGGGAATGAGGTAATGCCTACTATCAGAAAGTCAATGTTAATTTAAATTCCATTTGTTCATTAATACTCGTGTAATATTTATTTTTAGTTGGTTTTAGATTCAGAAATCTCCTTAGGAGGTCCAGTCTGTAGATTTCTCATGGTAATTATATGAATAGAGAGGAAAAGTAAAGAGATGTATTTACTAGTTATAGCTTGGCAGCTTCAATAGAACTAATCCACAGGAGAAAAGAGAGACAGGAGAGGTTACTTCAGGAGAAGAAATTTCTGTAAAGTCTGTTAAAATTATTTTAAAGCTTAAGAAATACTGCCTCATTTTGAGTGCACTATCATTCAGATTTAAGGTCAGGACAAAAACAGTCAAATACAAGAATATGGCCTTTGTTTACAAGTCTGATTCATGTTTCTCATTTCTTTTTCTTTCCAAGTTTTTCCTGTTCAAAACTGTTATTAGCCTTGTTGATAAAGATCTGAAAATTAGTTCAAAACTACCTTTAAAACGGAAGATATTGTATTGTGTATTTGGATTAGATCTAAAGAGGCGGATGTTCCAAATTCTTTCATTTTTTTCCACTAGCTACAATAATGTTTACAATACAATTACCCTGGCTCAGTTTCTTCTTTACATTTTCATGTAATTTCCTATTTTGATGTTGAATATGCTTTTTACAATGAGTTTCTTAAATCACTATTCATAGTAGATATTTAAGTCTCTCAGCAGATGAGAACCTGATGTGTTTTTAGATTTGCTACATCCTTCCAGGCTTAAGGATGCAGGAGTGATCATCCACTCTGTTCTCAGGGCTGTGTGCCTAGCATTGGACTACTGATGCCGTGAGTGTGGCAACTCATTGGCAAAATAATATTTTTTCACGTCATATAGTATTTCCTAGAAATAAATATTTCAACATTGTATTTGAACAGGTACCATCTTCCACAGTTTTATGCAAGATGTTTTATGGATGAGATAAATGTTTATTTTAAAGTTCCCAAAGTAATTTGGGACTCTATTTATAGTTTGAACTTTATTAAATGTTTATGAAATTCTCTTAACATGAGAGGTACTATACAGTAGCTGACCTTGTTAGCACAAGATTTACTTTAATTCATCTGTTGCAAAAGCAACAGTGACAAAACAGTATTTAGTACTGAATATAAATACACCATTTAAATATACATACACTTCATATGGGGCACACTTAGGTCATGAGACATAGCAAATTTATTAATGTTTGCAACCATCAAACTTCCACATCTACTTTTCACACAGATATCTGTGTCCATCTACCTTAAAACTGTTCAGTTTTGCTCAAGCCCTTATATGTCTTTTGAAATTTTGTCACCTGTAAACATTGCTCTTCGTTCAAATTTTGTGGATGTGCAGTACTTCTGTCTGAGATGAAAGGTGTTACCTAGATTGTGAATATGTTATATATTCTTTCTGTGTGTGTACATTAGTCACCTGTCTGCTGTTTGTTTGGAAATATAAGGCACAAAAAATATTGTGACTTCCCAGCAGAGGCGAAAAACATCCAATATTTTCTGAATAACTTGAATTTTGCATTTGTTCTATGCAATTGCAATTTGTTTATGGGATGAGTTTAGTGGCTCTTGATAGCATTGGGAATGGTTCCTGGTTCTTTTCCATGTTCTTGTGCTTTATTTATCTCTGTGGTCACTTAAAGAGCCTGGGTGCAGCATGTAGCAACCCTGCTCTACACTTGCTTTCATCAAGTTGTAGAATAACCATGGTGTTAATCCATGCAATGGTTTGACAGAAATATTTATTTAACAATTCATGGTGGCAATAATAATTTATTATTTCTGCTATGATTTATTCATATGCTATTATACTTCATTGTTTCTAGGTCTTTGGTTTTTACTGCATGCGCATTTGCATTCTTTAACAAATTTAGAATGAAAATATCTCAGAAAAAAATGTATGGATCTACGTGTGATAGCAGTATGGGTCTCTCAGAGTGTCTTGAAACTACAGTTTGAATAGTAGAATCATATAGTGATAGAATGGTGTGGGTTGGAAGAGATCTTAAAGATTATCTCAATCTCGCTGCCATGGGCAGGGCTACCTTCCACTACTCCAGGTTGCTGAGGCTCCATCCAGCCTGGCCTTGAATATGCACAGGGATGAGACAACCGCAACTTCTCTGAGCAGCCTGTTCCAGTGACTCACCATCCTCACAGTAAAGATTGCTTCCTAACATCTAATCTAAACCTGTCTTCTGTCACTTTAAAACCATGCCCCCTTGTCCTCTTGCAAAAAGATTTTCTCTCACTTCCTTGTAGGCCCTCTTTAGATACAGGAAGGTGCTACAAGTTCTCTTACAACCTTCTCTTCTCCAGGCTTAGCTACCCTAACTCAGTCTGTCTTCATAAGAGAGGTGCCCCAGCCCCCTCCTCATCTTTGTGGCCTCCTCTGGACTTGGTCCAACAGGACCTTGCCCATCTCATTCAGGGGGCCCCACAGCTGGATGCAGCACTCCAGGTGGGGTCTCATGAGAGCGGAGTAGAGGGGGAAAATCACCTCTCTTGACCTGCTAGTCACATTTCTTTTGGTACAGGAGAAGAGGACAAATATTTGTGTGAATTAATTTTAAAAACTAAAAAGAAACAACTAAATTTAGAGAAGAATTATGGGAGCTCATTGCTGTTGCAAAGCAGCTTTTATGAAAGTTTTCTGCTCGTTAGCCTTTAGGATACTTCCAGTTGTAAATATTATTCTCTTTACTTGACTGAAATTAGAGAGATTAAACAACAGCTTGCCTAAGATCACTGAGAAACTCAGTAACAGACACCAGAGTAAAATTCCCAGGTCATCCAACATCTTGTATAACATTTTGCCTACATATTCTATTTTATAAATGAACCTGTACGGGGAAGAAGGGTCAAATACTGTTTCTGCATGTGATGCTGCACAGCTTGCAGCAAGAGTCCCCTACACAATCCAGTTACCCAGTGAAGCCTATGGCCAACGTACTGCAAAGTACATCAACCCAGTTTGGCTCTTTGAAAGTTCATCAAAAAACACTATCCAAAACAAGATCTTTAAAACACAACACAGGACAGAAATTATACCTGGTACCATGCAGGTTTTCTGGAGGGAAAAGATGGTAAAACTGCCCCAGAAAAGATTACACCATGAACAGTGTAACCCAGTGTAAAGTGATAAGGCTTACTGAATCTTTTTTTTTAATTAACTGTCACCTGAGAGTCCCCCTGGTACACCTCTGGTACCTACACTTCCTTTCTCCTCTTGCTTAACAAAACAGCAGCCAATAATAAATTTTCATTATCCTTAAATATATTTTCTTTCAATTTCATTAAACTACTGGTATCTTTGAGGAGCTGAAAGCTACCAAACAGTTCAGAAAGAAAAATCAAAAACTGTGCTAATTTATGACAGTTACTTTGATCTCGCTCTATATTTTTCTGAGTATCTGATTGCAGCCTCTCTATAATAAATGCCACCCTGAACTTGTGATTTTAGGAAGTGAGTGCATGAACCTAAAAAGTGTAGAAGTTGTTCACCAGCCCTGTCTTTGTGAAACACCTCAAGCAAGATTCACAGAATCAAAAATGAGTCTGATTGAAGTCTTCTAACTTTCAGCAGTACTGCTTCAACAATGAATGAGATACACATGAACACAGAAAAGTTTAATTTTGTATCAGAGTTCTTTACTCAAAGGCAAAATACAGTAAAGTTTATTTAACTTTGAAATGTTCTCATTTTAAATAGATTAAATCTTATCACCTAATACTGCTTGAAAAGCACACCAGTTATAAATACATTCCTGCTTTCCCCAGGAAAGCCAGAGTGAGGTGGTACTTAATCAAGTTTGATTACTCCTAATTTTTCTTAAGAGAAACCAATTGGTTTCTCTGGTAGGACTTTTTCTGCTTAGCATTATAATCTTCCTTTTAGTAAGATGCAAGGAAGCTTGGCTTTGTCATCATATCTAGTTCCAAGGTTCAAAGATGTTTTAACACTGTAATACTTCAGTCTTGTCCTAATCACATTTCGTACTCTTAAAAATGTTTCATTCTCTAAGCTACCTCTGTTACAATCCAAAGTATGAGTGTTACTGTCCAGAAAAGATAATACATTTTCTTTTTACTAACAGTGAATTTGATTACATCTCTTTTAAGTAAGTGGAAATAATCAAGGTCTTCTGAGTAAATTTCTAAGTAGACTGAAGTCTTCCATCTAGCCAAGATGGCCAAAATTGGCCAACATCAGTATCCAAACTTTGCAAGCATGTTATGTTACACAATAAGAAAAAGGAGAAATTCATCTCATATTCAATGAGTCTTTATTGAAACTGCCAACAACACACTAAATAATGTGTTTTGTCTTTTTTGTGTGTGTGCAACTGTGATTTTTTTATTTGAGAAGTGAAGTCACATTTTTCTCAAGATACAAAAAGCAAAACAGTTATATGAGTGCTTGTTTTCACTTCTCATAGCATGGGAGTATGCAATGCAGAAATTTAAAGTTCTATATAACATTATGACTATGAAACTCACAGCTATCAGTTCAGCCCCTCTCCTGTGTTATGTGTCTAAGAAACTATTGCCAAAAAAAGTTGGATACATTTCTGGTATGATCACTTTTATACTGCTATTCCCTCATTTAGTCCAATTGTTTGGATTTTTAAACTCCAGTTTTGCCTAACTCAGTTTAAACCAATTTAGGAATAAATGTAACTAAAAGTAGATTTGGAGTCAGATTTCAGGGGAATTAGTCCAATTTACATTATGTGTTGCTCTGAAATGAAGCAGAGCATCTGGAATTTTCAAGCAACAGAAAGAAATATGTGAAGTAAGCTTTATTGTCTTTGTTGCCTAATCCATTTTCTTCATTGTCTGAAAATCCATCAGAACAGTGATATAAATTTTATAAATAGCAGTTCACTTGGCAAATATACTCACTGTTCTCAAATACTAAAAAAACCTTCTTGTCAACTCATCAGGTGCGGGACTAAAAATATTAAGACTGCTTAAGAGACTAAGCAATGCTTCAACTTGCTGTCAGCTGACGTGTTTAATACATAAAAAAATAGCCAGCACCATTAGTTAAATGCAAGTCTTAGTTAAAATACAAAAAATTTATGAACAGCCTCTACCTCAGCACAGTACTCACAGAGTGCTTGGTGGCTGCTTGAAGCTAGCACATATTCTTTTTGGATTCTTCTTTCTTCAAGTTCAAAGAAGAGTGGTTATTAAACCTCGTGTTATCACAACATTTTCAGAGTAGAATTTGACTGAATAAGATTAGTGTCACTTATATTACTAAGGATAGGATCTAAGATTTATACAACTATTTCTGTTGGAAATTTAAACAGAAAAGAGTGTGCTGACCCTTAGAATTTTCTAAGATTATGTTTGAGAAGCATGGATTCCCTCAGTCTTGAATAAGCTGAAATCTCAAGTCCCAGAATACTAACTGTAAAAATAAAGCAAATAAAAGCAGACAACATCACTGAAAAGGTAAATGCCCTTCCAATCATCATTTCATTTGAGTAGAATTATTCATTTTATTAGCTTTTGAAATAACTTATTTTTTAAATAGAACTGGTTTTAAATAGCAGGAGAATAAGGAATAAGCAGAAATAACTGTTGGGAAAAGAGTGTAAGATTTCATGAACATGAATATTGCCCAACTGATTAAAAACTGAAGTTTGTCACCATCTGATGTTTGTTCACCGGTCTGTGTAAAATGAAATGGTGTTCTGAGTCCCATAGGATTTGGAGATCATTTGCAGCACAGAAGGCAATAATTAGCATCATTGCTGACAATCCCAAACACTGAATAGAGACAAAATATAATTTACCTTTTTATCCTTAAAGATTTTGTTCCTTCATGTCAGAATTCAGTCAGACTGAAAGAGTAGCCAAAGGAAATTTGTTTTATCTGGTTCTCACACAATGCTTGTTCTATGCAACAAAGCAAACATTTCAGCTTCCAGAGCCAGCAAATTTAACAGTGTTTATAAACATAATCCTTCCAAATACAATTGAAATCTAACTTAGATAACACCAGCAGATAACAAATCCATACTTTTAAAGGAATAATAAGCTTCAGGCATTGACAAAAGTAGAAGTGGAGCAAAAGGCAATACTCCTGTGGCATCCTTTGTCACACCTTTAGCTGAACTAGAACTATAGCCTCAGTGTAATTTGTCTGTGCATGAAGGTTTTTAACACAACAAAACTCAAAGTGTAGATAGATGTCAAGGACACTAACAGATCTTTCTCTGACATTTTTTTTTAATTTTAGTTGTTTACACTTTCTAATGAGAGTAAACTCTTTGGTAGGGAATGTAAGCCAGTGATAATAGCTTTGTTTTGGGATAAAAACACTACATCACTGCAAGAAAAGTCATTCACTGGCCCTGAGAAGGCTGGCAAGGTTATCATGTGGTGGATAAATGAATTTCATGGCATGCTTAAAAATGCAGATTTTATGGATATAAGATATGCTTCTTAATGTTGGCTACAGGGGACAAGAATCAACCTACTGGGCAAAATTGTCATTGAATTTATTGGACCTGGCAGACACCACAAATTTCACAGAAATCTAGTTTGCCAAAACACTAAGTAATTGAAGCTTAATCCTCAAAACTACAATTAAGTACTTTTTGTCCTGTATTTTCTATGTTTACTGGAAGTTGGAGTAGATAACACTGTCTGATTATTGATGTAGTATATTTCTTATTCTAGGTTCTATCCTTAGGGGCTGATGTTCTACCAGAATATAAACTCCAGACACCTCGCATCAACAAGTTTACTATATTGCACTACAGTCCTTTCAAAGCCGTCTGGGACTGGCTCATTTTGTTGCTGGTCATATACACTGCCATATTCACCCCTTACTCTGCTGCCTTCCTTCTGAATGACAGTGAGGATCGGAAGAGGAGAGAGTGTGGATATTCCTGCAGCCCACTGAATGTTGTAGATTTAATTGTGGATATTATGTTTATCATTGACATTCTAATAAACTTCAGAACAACATATGTAAACCAGAATGAAGAAGTGGTAAGTGATCCAGCAAAAATAGCAATTCACTACTTCAAAGGCTGGTTCCTAATTGACATGGTTGCTGCAATACCTTTTGACCTGCTGATTTTTGGCTCTGGCTCTGAAGAGGTAAGCTTAAATGAATAAGAAATCATAAATCTTAATTTATTACTTCACGATGATATTCTTTGTAACCTAAAGTATTTTTTGTTTGTCATTTAATAGCTGCTTAGTATTTCTATCTCATCTTTGAAAGTTAAACTTAAATAAAATCTTCTTGTGTAGAATAATGTACAGTATTAGCTTTCATCAACAAGAGAAAATATTGAATGATTCAGCTAGTATTTTTCAGTTATACCATATTTGATACTGTCTTTAGAAATAATAAAGATATTGTGTATGAAGGACTTGGTAAAATGGTTTTATATAAGAACTGCTGCTTTGATTTGTCACTTACTTTTTAAAAACTGCCCATGATGCATGTAAGTGCTGTGCTGGCATTGCATCATTAAAATAATTTTTCTCTGTTCAAAATGTTTAGATCAGACATTTACTTAGCAGAAAAACAAATTAGTTATAGCACAGACTATACTAGTTATCAAAGAGATTTGGCTGTTGTCAATTTTATCAAGAATATGGACTATCAAAAGAATGAAAAAATAGATTACCTTGACAGGCATGGTCTATCTACACAACAGAGTAAAAAACTGTTCTAATATATGCATCCAAAACTGGCCCAAAAATAAATAAAATATATGCTATATTCTGGATTCCTGACCCAGTTCTTCCAAGCAATATTATTTAATTTAAGAAGGGATAAAATCATAAAATTTTTTCTAAAAAGTAGAGAATTGGGATTGACTTTTCTGTGGTGCATAGAATGCAGATTTTTTTAAAGCAGCAAACCAAGCAAAACTTAAATGAGGAGTCTAGAGAAACATGAGATAAAACCATGCACTAAAAATGAATGTTATTAAGTAAAGCAATAAGGAGAGAGAGTAATATATAGGACAAAGGGAACATATTAGTAGTTCTCTTACTAGAAGAGAACTTTTTTATTCAGAAGGTGACTAAAAAGCCCAGAAATTTAAGAGAAAATTTGATCACATTTTGCATTCATTATCTGTGGCAGGTGTCCATCTTTCTGCAGATAACTTTCTCTGTGGTTTTGAAAGCAGGGATACGTGAAAATCCAACATTTTCATAGTGGCATTACTTCTAACTCAGACTGCAGTGTTCCCTTCTAGGCATGGTCTGCATCCCTTTCTGATCATTGATCACTCGTCATTGCCAAAAATCATTTTCAGTGGTTAGAAGTGTGGAACATTAAAGGATTACAACAGGGATCCATTTCAAAATTCATTGAAGGAGTGCCCCTGAACATCATTCTTTCACACCTCCCCTGTTACAAATGTTCTTAAGAGTAAAGTGCCAGGTGCTAAAGTCATGCTAAAGGGATAACTTTAACATTAGATAACATTACAGATTACAGTAACAAGTGCATTCTTGCAGATGATAGACAAATATAAAAATGTGGAAGTTGAAACAGAAATTATTAGACCATGTAATGGCTTTTTCACTATTGCAGATAAAAGTAAATTGATTCTTTATTCCCTCAAAATCTAGTAATTGACCAGTTTCTCTACCTGGAAAATCTGGTTTGTTTGTCTAAGAAGCAATGATGCTATATAGATTATGTTCCATTCACTGTGCCATCAGCTTCTCTCTCTCATTCATGGTATTGAATATGTCAATCACTTTTCTAAGCTGCTACTTACTGCAGTTTTCCTTACTATATTGCTAACTATAATATTTCACCAATGATCCCTTTTTCATTGTTTAGCAAGAAGAGGCAAATGTAACACTGACAGAATGGAGCATTTTTCTTTTAATAGAATTTTTTAGTCATGAAAGCTATCTTTTTTGTGAAATATCTCTTTTTCGTTATCTAGAGATTCTTCAAAGATCCCCAGTGAAAAATTGTATTGAATAGTCTTTTTATTAAGCAACATAAGCTCTAAAGAGAGCTCCATGTGTGCTCATGCAGCTTTAAAACACTTTGATATCAAATGGAGTCTTGAAAAGGCAGGAGATAATAATCCAAATACCATATACAGCACTATCCAAATGCTTCTATTTGAGCCATACTTTTTCAGCCATAAGAAAGCAACCGAGTTAGATGTTCACTTTCCGATTTCTAAAATAGGGAAATAATGTAATTTTAATTTTTTTTCTGCTTAATGAGACTCAAAATGATGATGATTTGTAGTAAATAATTCTCTCCTTTCTTGTGTGTGTTTTGTGAAAGTTAGGTGGCTTCCCTAATACTTGGGAAGATAAAAATAATGAGTAGATGGAGAGGAAAGAAGAGAAAAGAAAAAAATCTGATCTGATTATCCACCTACTCTTGAACTTGTAGTCCAGCAGATAGGTATGATGAAAACAGAGAAGCAAGCAATCCAGAAAAGAGAGCAGCATCTATCAGATTGCTATTTGCAGGTATTAATGGTTGGCACCAGATGGGGTAAGGTAACTGATAGAGTAGGACCCCTGCCTCTTTGGGTGTTGTGCTGATCAAAGTATTCCAGCACACCAACAAAATTATGTTAGATGAAACAAAGTTCTGAAACCAAGAACTTCTGTCCCTGGCCAAGTGACACATGGGAGGTGTACTATTACTATGTGAAGGCTACATCTATGCTGAGAAGTGGACATCATGTAATGCACATCAAAACTTGTGGACCATGCTTTTCACCTCTACTGCCAGCTCTGATTTAGTGTTAAAGCCCCTTCACTGTGTTAAAGAAAAATAAAACTCAGGATGAGTTTTTTGATGCTTTAAGCATATCTATTCTCATTCATGCTGATTTTACCCTTGAAGAGATGAAGTTTTCTTGTGTTACATACCTTCCACATACTCCAGAGCTCAAACTGATGTATCCAAGTATAGGATTGACACTGAGTATGAATAATATTAGCAAGTTTTATCTAAAGAATGTGGTGAAACAGTGATGACATATTGTAGATTAACAATCTACCATCTGATCTATTTAAGGGGAACTGTAAGAATATGTGGTCTCTTGCATGATGTAGAGATATGACTACATCTGTGATAGAACGCTTCAAACACCCCACTAAAAACAAATCTTAGCTTTTCTTAAGGGATCATAAATGTATAAACCTGATTTACCTACAAAGAAAAAATAACCTAATCACAATATTTACATGTTTCTGAATCTCAGCCTAGGCATAGGCTTGGGCTTTGAAGGGTGTGGCCTTTCATTTTGAAGGATGTGGTCTTCCAGACTATTAAGGTCACTAACCTTTATGTGGTTATGAGAAATTCACCCTGAAGTTAGTTATTATTTGGGGTGTTAAACTGAACTAAGGAGTGTTACCATTCATGATCCTCTTACTCATTTACTCAGAAAATATGAACGATTTATTGAATTGTCCACTGAGAAATGCAGCCAAGAAAGACTTGTTTTGTTCCAAGAGCTTTGGGGTTTTACTCAGAAACTTGGTAAATGCAAGGATTTAATAAAACATAAAAACTAGTCTAGTTTTTGTCGCAAAAAAAGCTTTAATGTGATGCATGCTACTGTCAGAGTGGTTTGTGAGGCTTGGAAAACTTTTCCTGTTAAGTGTCATGTAATATACATGCATGGTAAAAAAACCAAAAATCCAAACCAAACAAACAAACAAACAAACAACAAACCCATTAAAAATGTATCCACTCTTGGCATTTACTGGATACTTTAATACATGTTCAGATTTAATGCAAGAAAAAAGGTATCTGAGGTTTTTTTTTTTAATCCATTTATTCTTCTTAACAATGATGTCCATTCCTTCTAAAAGGAATTAGCAAGTATGAAAATTATTTTCTAATTGAAATTTGAAAACGTATATTAATCACCTCTAGATTCCTTTAAAAAGGCCAAAGCCTCAAAGACGCTGCAATGGATAATAGCACACATCTGCGCTAAAAATCTTGAAACACATTCCTGCTTTAAACTTTTCCAATTTATTTTTCTAATGGTGCAGTACTTTTATTACTGGCTCTTGCCACTACACCTACAAGATGCAAAAAGATTCATCTGGAGGAACTTTTCCATGATGTTCTGTTCACAGCGCTTTATCTTCTTTCACCTGCATGAATGTTTTTACCATTACAAACAGGAGGAGTCTTGTACATATAGTCTTTGGGACACTTCTGACTTATTACTTCTCTTTTCTAGAATATGTGTGTCAGAGCATTGCAAGGAGTTTCTAAGTCAGGATCAAATACAGTCACACAGCTTTCTTCAAGAATACCTATTACCTATGTGGACAGTCATATAATGATGAGTAGTTCCAATAACTTACACACTTTATTGTGTTAAAAAATCATTAATCTATTGGCTCATTAAACCTGTTACAGTCAACTGAAGAGTCCAGATCAAGTAAAACATTCAACATGAAAGGGTTTTTAGCATATAATGACAACTTCAATATATCTTGATTTTAAATGCACATTTCTTCTTTTCTTCCCTGGTTTTATAATGAAATTGATATATTAGAGAAATTGAAATTAAATTTACATTGAAATGGGTTCTTCTACTCTTTGTATTGATTCCCCAAAAAAATTGAATTTGTAGTGGTTTATTCATGCTTACTATGCATGAGAATACATTTGCTAACAGAAAAAATTAATTTCTATCTTATTTTTACAGACAACTACATTAATAGGCCTTCTGAAGACAGCTAGACTGCTGCGTTTAGTGAGGGTAGCACGGAAACTGGACAGATACTCCGAATATGGTGCTGCAGTTCTGATGCTCCTCATGTGCATATTTGCACTAATTGCACACTGGCTTGCTTGCATTTGGTATGCCATTGGAAATGTAGAAAGACCTTACTTGGCTCACAAGATTGGCTGGTTGGATTCTTTAGGAGAACAACTAGGAAAGCATTACAATAAGAGTGATGCAAGCTCTGGACCATCTATCAAGGACAAATATGTTACAGCACTTTATTTTACCTTCAGCAGTCTGACAAGTGTAGGATTTGGAAATGTGTCTCCAAACACCAACTCAGAGAAAATCTTTTCCATCTGTGTCATGTTGATTGGGTGTAAGTAATTTTATCATGGATTTTGATCTTTTTTTCCTCTCTGTGTTTGAGCAAATGGCTTAACATTCTAAACTAATAAGACTATAAGCATGCAGCCAGAAAGGCAAATTCCTAGGGAAAGGAATGTTGCATGCCAAAATAGGTTGTGACTCATTCAGTGTCAGGAAGTAATCAACTTGCTTGACTACTCAAAATCTGTTGTCCAAATTGTCAGAATATCTGTGTTGTATATCAGTGTCTCTAGGCAAATCCTGTATAAGGTAAGAAGGTGAGTTTGGAGTGGATTTAGGAAATTATATCCCATCATATTTGGATAATCATAATTATATTTTATTTTTCTATTTAAAACTGAACTTAAAAATATATGCATACCTTTTTAACTCTTCCCTTTGTTCTTAACTTTTGCTTAGCTGTACTCATCAGCAAAGCCCAATGATATGACTTAAGTAATTTTTGTTTGTCTTTAATCCAGCATTAATGTACGCTAGCATTTTTGGAAACGTATCTGCAATAATCCAAAGACTCTACTCGGGAACTGCTCGGTACCACATGCAGATGCTGCGAGTGAAGGAGTTCATACGCTTCCATCAGATCCCGAACCCTCTGCGGCAGCGACTGGAGGAATACTTCCAGCATGCATGGACATACACCAATGGCATTGACATGAACATGGTATGTTCTTCTGTTTTTCAGGAAGAGATGCAGAGCAATAGATCAATGCATGAGAAATTAGAAAGTCTTTAGTATTTATAAGCTGTAAAAGTACAAGCTTAAGAAGGTGGATATATACCTCAGTTGCTTACAATCAAGCCACTACATGTTTGGCATATAAACTTTTCACTGCCTAGGTTACTGCCAGGTATATCAGCAATCTGAATCTTCACTGTGTATAGGAAAGCTTGGAAACTGTAGGTGACTTCTGTAAGCTTAAACAGAGTGAAAAAAAAAAGGTATAGGTTTCTTATTTCAGACATAGGTGCTCCAGATTTTTTTTTGTTCTTCACCCTGATTTTCCACTTCCAGTATCAAACAAGACTACCTGTGTTGATATCTACAGAGCTACTTTTCTATAAAACCTGTGGCGATCAATTCTTTTTCCAAATCTTTCCATGTAATCTAGAGCAGGCAGGTTTAGCTGATCTTTTCAAAGAGAAATATTTGAAACATATGATAGTCTGAAAAGTAATTCACTTGCATCCACAACCATGTAATTCTGCTACTAACCATTTAGCCATCCACAGAAACTCATTCCTGGAACTGACAAGGAATAACACTCATATTTTCTGGTTTTGATAAAAAAAGCCCCTGTAATCTCTCCTTCTATAAATACATGACTAGCTAAAAAAGAATAACAATCTGCTAGTGAGCAAAAGTAAACGTCTATATCTCTGTCTTATTTTCTGGAGATAGAAACATTGTTTTCTGAAACTTCAACATCAGTTTGAAGGCACCGAGGGCATTGTACATCCTAAGGACCTCTGAATCTGTGTCTCTGTAGGGATGTTTTCCAGAGGTATTCAGAGCTGCAGATTAGAAACTGCAGAACTCTCCAGAAAGATGTCAAGAAGAAAATCTATACACTTTTGTAACAATTTAACTAGAAATCAACTTGTGAAATTTTGACATACATTCAAACAGCTTTCATGTGATATCTATACATACATTTCTGAATGACTGTCAGAGTACAACATTTTTATGCAGCAAACAGAAAAAAATGGTCTTGATTAAAATCTTTTATAAAGGTGAATCACTGACAATTTGACTTTATGATTACCATTAAGTAAAGCAGATTTTAAAAATACAATAGAAAATTAATGTATTTGGCTTAACCTGCCACTTCCATGTGTCTTCTCCAGAGGGATAATATGTCCAGGGCAGGACAAGGACAATTGTATAAACCTCTGCTGGGGATTACTGCAGTGGAAGGCAGCATCAGTAGCTTCATCCTGTGTGGCACTGAATAGCCATAATTCCTTCTGATGTCAATGGAATTGTGGGGTGCTCAGCACTTCGCAGGATCAGGCCTTTAAGCTGCAGGTGTGTTGAACCTAAGCCTAAAGCAGCTCACTGAATTATTTCTGAAGATATTACCAAGTCGTATATGCCTTAACTAATTCATCGCCACTAATGGATGTACTAAAAACCCCGGTTCGCATGAAATAGTAACTATACCTGGATGTTGTCACCTGAAAAGTTGCATAATTTTGAAACTGGTGTATGGAAATTAGTCTTGGATTTGTCATGAATGTGAAATAACAATTACATGGATTAAATAGCCCATATTCTTCAATATGATTGTGAGGCAGTGTGGAGGATTTGTTTTTAATAAAGTGTGGAAAAACCCTCATGTTTAGTATCTTGTTTCATTGTATTTTATTCCTTATTCTGTTCACAGTTCTATCCCTCAAGTTTTATGTCAATCACTTTATTTCCTTTAAGAGTTTGAATGTATTACACTTAGTACAAGGATAATATAAGAATTGTGTGATTTACATTGTACTTATGAAAGATTTATCTCTTTCCTGTCTGCTTCACACCTAAATACATGGAATAACACCACCCACTGGTAAGAGCAGGAGGTATTTATATCAAATTTAATTCCAGTATAAAGTGTGAAGAATATCCATGTTATCTGTTGGGTTTAGAGCTTGTTCAATGCTTTCTAATTTTAATTGTAACTTTTTTGCATGATGAAGGGGTAGATAGCAAAGGGAAATAATCCAAGCAGAATCAGATGTGGGGCAAAATGGTTACTAAAAATTAGACATTAAAAAAGTTAATCTAACCATGTTTATTAATCACTGTTTTACCCCACAACTCAAGTCATGCTTCTCTACCCAAAAAAGGCCATGTGCATAATGGTTTGCATTAGATAGTTGCTCTGTAGGAATGTCATTGACAAAGTTGTCATGCTGCTGATCATTCTGCATTTTCCTTTGTGTGAATGCTCTTGGTTTACACCATATATGCATGTTAACACAAGCACCAATGATGTTTTCATGGCTATTAGCCATGTGCATATGAGTTGGACTTGCATGTGTTTTTTTACTTAATTTTGCATGAAATATTTGCATTTACAGAACAAAGGACTAGTATTGTCCTCAAACAAATGTGTTTGACTCCTGCCCATGTCTACTCGGAGTTTTTTGTGAATTCTGAAGGCAGAATTTCATCCAATATCTTATTTTTTCTTCATTTCATGACTGAAAGCTGAAAAAAATCAAAAATGTAATCCTCTTTCTCCTTTGAAATATGAAGTGCATAATAATTTACATTATATATATATATATGTACATGCAACATATACACACACACACATATATATATATATATAAATAACATGTTTAAAAAATGCTTTACATTATCTTCAGTAATATATTTAAGAATCCAGGTAAAGCAGAAAATAAAATATAAAAAAGAGATTAAACAGAAACCCTTTTAATCTCCGGAGTAATTGTGCACTAAGACTAAACTTGATTTCCTGAACAAAATTCTACACCTTAGATTGCAAATGAGAAGATAATACTGTATGCTTATTTGAAATGATTAAACTTAAAATCACCTTTAAAGACCTGCAAGTGAAATATGCTGAGACCTTGGTTTTTGTTCATTTACTCCCTTCTGCTCCATTTCTACATATTTTTGATTATATGTCATTACATAATATATTTTGGTTAAAAACTGTTCCACATAATTATGCATGGACTGGATAAACAGGATTTGGGATTTATTTTAATCTGGATAAAAAAATTTGAGTCTATAGAATAAGCATAATTTAAATCATGTCCCTGTGATAGACACTGGCAAAGTCAAATTTACAAAAAAAAAAAAAAAAAAAAAAAAAAAAAAAAAAAAAAAAGATTACATTGCATATTATTTCATGAAAGATGTCACCAGTCCCAAAGATTCCAATTCTTGTAATATTTTTAACTATCCTGGTATAGTTTTCCTATATTCTTTTTGCCTTCTTTTTCCTCTTTCATTCCTATATTATCAGTCCAGCACTGATAATAGCATGCCTAGGATGCTTACCCTAAAAAGATTAGTTATTTAATGTTTGAGATATTTCTTTAAGTTATGCATGTATTTTTACAATCCTGTCCCACCCTTTCTTTCCATGGATCTTCTGTGCATCTGAGTAGCTTTAGTGGTTTATTTTACATTTGAAAAGACTTCGTAGAAGTAACTGAGTGGGACAAGCTGAAAAGTGTTTAGCCCAGTGTAAACATTAATTAAAATCTTGGGTGTGGGACAGGTGTCTTTTTGGTTTGAGTTTTGTCCAATAGCATGAAAGGGGAGAGCAAGTCAGAATTTTTATGAATAAATGTATGATTTCTCCTGCAAGCATCCAAGCAAATGGTTAATTTTACTGTTGTAATAACTGTGTCAGCCACTGTGATCATACAAGTACAGTAGAACCCACACCTACCTTGAACCAACAATTCTATAATAGCAAATAAAGGCCAGGTTCTCCATTGCCTTGAACAGGCTTCTTCTGTAAGAAATTGACCACTGACACCTGGTTGACATCACTACATTTTTTCATTCTTGCTTTTCCTCCCACTGTGATCACTTCTTACAACAAAACCAGTTTTAGCAATAAAACCAGTGCCACCAATATATTTGAAACAGAGGATTAGGGAAGTAAATTAGAATTTCAAAAACAGCAAGGAGAAATTCTTTGTACCATCAAAAGACTAATGCAAATTAGACGTGTTTGGAACAAAACCTAGCAGTAAATTCTTAAACCGAGGGAATATGTAATCATGTAGGGACTTGGTACTGCTATTTGCCTATATGTCAGAACAGAAATCATGACATATAAACCAGCCACAAAGTACCTTATGATTAGCCATAATTGTTTCATTTTCTAAAAAAGGCAACTTTAAAAATGTGATAGCCTCATTTGAATTGAGTTATAGAAAATAAGACCTCATTAAAAAAATATTCTCCAGGATGTCCATCTATTTCTAAATGATCCTTTATCAGTTTCTCAGTGCATTATATTTTGTGGTCTAAAATCTCAAAAACAAGACCAATTAATTTTTCAACTATCATATTTTTTGAAATATACAGATCTGGTCAATCTTCAACTTCAACAGACTTAAAACTTTTCTGTCAGTAAGGGAGACAACAGTTGAAGAAACTGAAATAATTTTCTGTCTGCCTTGTTCAGCAATGTATCGTGTCACAGAGATCACTTTTCAGATTTACTCAGAAACTGTAATAGGTCTGTAGAAGAATGGTCTACTGCAGCTTCACTAATTCTAGCTTAAAGATGTCACACATCTGTGTTGTGGCAATGACTGAAAACAAAAGATCCTGATCTTGATAAGGTTGTCAGGCTTCAATCTCACTGAAAGGTGAATTAGCTCATTATCACATACTGCTTCTCTTCTCTCTCAATTATTGAAACGAAAAGCACTGAACATTAAAAAAAATCATTCTGTACAAAGAGGATTTTTCAGAAATATTTTTTTCTATGTGGAGCCCAAAAGCTTCTGGAGCAGTATTATTGCCAGCTGTGACCTGGTTCTTTCTTTTCTAAATGCTGAAAATGCTTGGAAATGTTTCAACCTGCTACTTACAGAAATAATTAATTTCTGTAATTAATTATCACAGGAATATTGAATAGAAAATTCTAAATTCTTTCTAGAAATAAAATTGCTGAATCACAGAAATGTTTAGCCTAGATGATATTATTCAATTACAATTGAATAACACTATTCAATTGCAATTGAATAACACTATTCTCACACTATTCTCCATCAGAGGAAACAGCTACTGGGGGACAGAGAGCCTAATTCAAAATCTAAGCAGTGCATTTTGTGCGGCTAAAAAGTACAAGGTTAGCCTTAAAATTAGGTGGCTGGCAAAAAGTTGAAAATTAAATACATATGTTATTTCACCAAATATATGAATTAATATTAATTAATTTCACTAATTCTTTCTGAACAAACTAAGAAAAAAGGTTAATAAAAATAAAAGGTTTTAATATAATGTTTACATTTTTTTATTCAAATATTTTGAGAACTTTATTCAGCATTTAGTGATGCCAATGTCAACATAGCCTGAGATCTCTCTTATGAAAGTGAGAACCAAATAGATATTAAGTATATGTGGTCATGGCACAAAGTGAATTTACTCCTGCCTCTTTGTATGTTCAGCTGCTCACATTTTTTGTTGTGTTAATTTTTTGTATGGGTCAGTTTCTCAAACCATTTCACAACGAGAGATCATGACAAGGCAGGAATAATCAGACAAAGTGGAGAAGGACGAGAATTCTCTTTCAGTTTATGCCATCTTAAATTCTCAGATGAACTTGGGAGTGTCCCTTTATCTTTCCCTCTATATGCTGGGCACCTGACACTCATAAAGTCTGACTGGTTCTAGGACAAGAAAGCATTAGTCACTAGTTTCCACACACCCCAAACACAGCACAACACACAAGAACCCTCTTGTGCTCTCTTCAACTGCTGCTTGGTATTTAATGATCCCACCTATATTTCAGCAGAGAAAATGTGCCACAGATTATATGCAGAATTAAAGCAGTATCTTTGATTGTAAGGCTACAAGCACTGGAGAATCTCTCATAGTAGGAAAGGCTGAGAGAGCTGGAACTGCTCAGCCAGATGGGAGAAATGAAGACTCACAGAGAATCACATCAATGTGAACAAATACCTGAAGGGAGGTTGTAAAAAATGCGGAACAAGTTTAATTTCAGTGGTGCCCAGTGACAGGAGCAGAGGTAATGGTCACACACTGAAACTGGAGGCTTTGGCCAAATACAAGGAAACACATATTTACTGTGAGGATAACTAAGCACTGGTAGAAGTTGCCCAGAGAGGTTGTGGCATCTCTGTCCTTGGAGGTATTTGAAAGCCACCTTGACATCACCCTTGCTACCATCTCTAGGTAGACCTCCTTGAGCAGGGAGTATGGACCACATGATCTTTCCAACAAGATCATTTCCAACCGCCATCATTCTGTGGTTTTTTTGGCATGGAATGCGGTATTTCCATGTTTAATGAAAATTATTGCAGCTAATATCCTAGTTTGCTTCAGGTTAAATACTTTCTAAATATTTTCTGTGAGACATATGTCAATACCTGTTCCAGAACTGAGGATCAAAAATCTAAAAATTGTCATGAATTTTATAATTTATCCAAACAAACCAAGATTATCTTTGCCCCAAACAGTTGCTTGTTGCCTGAGATTAAGGCACAAAGATGTGTCCAAATCTGTTGTCACTAATGTGCCTGATAAATGTGTGATACCTTGCTGTCATCCTGAGAAAAGAAATAAATGAAGCTGGACTCCCTCTCCTCATAAAAAGACCATATTCTTCAAGGCAGTAGGAATCATATCCCTACTATCCTCACGAAACAATCACTTATTCTATGTAAAATGTTTTACATCTTTCTGGATGGCATTATCCTCCTCTGTAAGCATGCCACCTAGATAAATCAATGTTACTTGATGTGGAGTAAGTTTTATTCCAAACAGGAAGAGACAACTGAACTTGGATTTGATAACTATCAATGACAGACAACTGGAGCCTGTGGTCACAGCATCTTAACTGATTTTCCTTTACTTTACTTTTTCTTTGTCGAGGGGGGAGGGATAAAGCTGATTTTATGTCTTATTACACGTCTTTTTAAAAATATCTATGTGTATTTCTTGAATTATACATGAGTTCTGATTCCAAACATGATTCTAACCATGAGAATCCAAGATTTTTCTCACCAGGGCCCCGTGGAATCACAGCTGAGAAGATATTGTGTATAACAATAGATATACGTTAGGAAAGAATGGAACAATTGAAACTCAAATCTGTATTTAAATGATTTATTAGGTTTGGGGTTTCATTAAAAATAACATTATTAAACAGCAGTTCTAATTTTATAATTTTCTATTTTTTTATTTTGAATACTGCATGGATGTTTTTCTAATATTTGGTACAGGCAGAGTGTGTACAAATTTGATGTTGATGTTGATTCTCACATTATGACATAATTTTCAAGATCATTTCAGTAATGAAAATCAGAATATGAGAATGAATGTAACAAAAATTTGAGAGTTTGTGTTGGCAAAATGTCTGTACTGCACAGCATAAAACTTAGTCTGGAAACATCAAATTCTGTATTATGTCACCTACTGGACTTAGATTAAACACCTCACTACACACAATGTGTGCAATATGGTAAGCTCTTTTTGGTAATGTAGGTTTTGCCATTGTTTTAACAAATTTATCTTCCAATCAGCTTCTTTCTTGAATTTCTAAGCTTGTATTAATGGAATAATCTCCACTGGAAATCAATATTATTTAGTCTTCCTTTTAGGCATTTTAAAACTGTGATATTAAAGAGTAGATGTCTTTAATCTCTGATGTATAAAACTACTTTAGAGTGTAAGCTCCATGGAGCAGGGACTTTTTAGTCACAGGTGCTTAAAAAGAAGCTGGTATCTTTCAGATGTCATTGACACTTAAATAATTATCAACTGATATGCAATGATTTTAGAACAGTTTCATGACAAATATAAATTAATTATAAAAACAATTGCTTCTATAAGGGAATATCCAAAGTATCTTCAGAAATATAAACCAACACGCATTGTCTGCATGGGTTTTGCTTAATGGTAAAATAAAATCCCTTGAAAATCAGATAAGCAGCTGATGTGAAAAATTAAAACTACTTATTCTACATGTAATCTAAGTGCTCATGACTTCCTAACAATTCAAATACACTTTTCTTGTAAGTACTTCTGAATTCAAAATGCATTTCCTATTTCGTATCCTATAAAAAACTGAGCTCTTCTAAATTGTATTCAGATACATACATAGCAAACAAATTAATTCAAAATAGGTCTTTTATACTCACATGACTAAAGAACAATTTCAAAATAAACACAATTTTTGCTTCTCCTGTTTCATTTGGTGAACGTATTTGTTTCTCAGTTTTTCAGTATCATTGAGCAAATAAGTTCCTACAACCTACAGCCTTTTTATTTCAATATAATTCCATTATGTTACAAAACATAATTGGATACTAAGCTACTTCTAGTTATGTGTTAGATACTGAAAACAGAGTGACGCCACAGAAGCTTTTCATTTATCATATTTTCTTTTGCTTAGTGTTGTTGAATGCTGGCTTTTTCTGATGATGTATAAATTTCATGTGGTAATGCCATAAGGCTCAAAAAATTGTTCTATATATGTGTGTCAAAACACTGTTATTTCACAGCATTGATTTCCATTAGCAATCATAAAAACATTTCAATTCTGTTAAAGCTTCTAATATCTCATTTTTAAAACATAGCTTGGCTTGTGTGGACAGAAGCCTCATATCAGAAATGTGTTCATTTTCACCAGCAAGGGATATGAGTGGTGAATATATTTCTGCAATGAGAGTGAGTGCACAGGATTTTTTTGTGCTGAAGTAAAAATCAATATAGCAACAAGTGAATTCCTTTTTCAATATATCTTTTGTCTGCAGAAATGTTTACAATTTTATATAAAAACAGTGCAGAGGATGAACAAAGATGAAATAATAAACTGATCTGATGTCAGAGACACATCCTGTTCACATATTCATAAGACTTGTAGCAAAAATATGTAGCAGTACATATTTTGCCTTTAGTAATAGGCAACAGTTGTAGCTGTCCCTAGCGAAAGCATATGAGCCAATGACATCACTGACAGCAGGTAGCAGGATATAACAAAGAAAGGTGGTGTGCCATAATGTGTCAGCACGCAGAGTCACTCACAGTACTCCCATGAAATCAGTAGCAGAAATGTTTATAGATTCTAAAAGAATCAAAGGTGTATTATCCTACAGAACTTAGGAGAGCTCACACATAATGACCACGTTGTAAATAACTCCTTTCCTTCTAAACAAAATTAACATGTTGCTATGGTACCCAAGAGGAATCCCATTATTCTACCTCAGGCAAACTCCTATTGTTCTGAGTAAAAGATGAGCAAGGACCACAGCAAGTAGCCCTGTTGTTTGCTGAACAAATCATCTGGCTATGTAAATCTGCACAACATTGTTGTTTCAAAAGTCATGTTGCTTTTCTTCTGATAAAAATTGAAGTCCTACACTTGCAATCAGATTGTATTTAACATGAACATGCTAATAAAATGTCCTGTCTCTGAAAAATATCTGATCTTCTTCAGATAGCTCTCATTTGACAAATATCATGGTTATTTCAGCAAAAACCTCTCTTATAATAAAAGGAAATAGATATATGAGTCCAAGTAAGTAAAATTCAGTCAGGACTTCCCCTTTTCACTGTCTTATTTGTTATTTTACAGCAGTACAGTCATTCATGTACCCTGATACCATTTCTTGCAATGAAATAAATCTTAATAGCACATTTTGTAACCACTATATTGGTTAGTATTTATAGGAGTGTTCACATTGTAAAAGCTTTTCAATATAGACTACACTCTGAATTTGTTGAATTTTAATACTCTTACAACTTTTAGAGCCATGTCTATTTGTAGGTCACTTCTTTCTTTTTGTCCAGGAGGAAAACAAAAATTATATAAAGAACTTCCATAGCATTCGCATGAAATCTTTATTCTTGTCTTTCCAGGTCCTGAAGGGATTTCCAGAGTGCTTACAAGCTGACATTTGTCTACACCTCAACCAAAATTTGCTTCAGAATTGCAAAGCTTTCCGGGGGGCCAGTAAAGGCTGTCTTCGAGCTTTGGCTATGAAATTTAAGACAACACATGCACCTCCTGGAGACACTTTAGTGCACTGTGGAGATGTTCTCACTGCTCTTTATTTTGTGTCAAGAGGCTCCATTGAAATCCTTAAGAGTGACATTGTTGTAGCCATTCTTGGTAAGTACATTATTACAAGACATATTATAAGAGTCAGATTTTCAAAAAATATATTTATTGCTGTTCCTGGGACAGGAAATTTGTAAATATTTACTAACTATGTTTTTTAAATTAAGCAAAGAAATAATTTAAGAAGGAAAATCTACATTACTGCAATAATTCATGTGCACCAAAGAGCCCACATCTTTGGATTTCTAAAGATTTATCTTTAGTCACATTAATGCCTAGGTAAAAGATAAGCTGCGAGTTGAGGCAAGCAGATTTCCAATTATTCCAGTTCTGATTATACTGCAAGATTTAAAGTCAAGACCACTCTGTTCTTAAACAGTGATGAAGGTATTGAGACACATAGATTCCTCTATTTGCTAACTGGAGCAATCTACTCTGGGCATTCAAAATGTCTTCTAGAGATTTTCAGAAATATCTGTTTCTGCCCACTAGGCATAAAGGAAAGGAAGAGAATAACAAATAAATTTTATCTAGAAGTAATGACACCAGTGTTTCCTCTATATGTCTTATTAACACATTCTTGTTTGTATAGCATGATGACTTTTCTTTCCTAACAAAGTTGGCTCAGGACAATGCTCAAGTCTAGCTGGGAGCTCACCTGCAGCTGGTTAGCTATAGCAATATGAAAAGTAACATAACTAAAACCTTACATAATGTGACTACAGATTTGTTTCTCCAATGTTATATTAGATAATAAGAATGCAAAGAATAATTGAGTAGATGACTAAGGATTTTGATGTACAGAAGACTATACCATCTGTAATATCATTTATATGTTGTCTTTCCATTAATTGGCCACTGCAGGAACTTACACTCAGAAAAGCAGCTGAAGCAAGATGTGGACTGGGGGCAGCATGTTGCTGTACTTTGACTGATTATTCTGTTTATACTTTGCAGGGTGGGTATATGAGCAGAACAAAGGTGTGCCTAAAGCAATCCTTCCCTAGGTTTAGATAGTGTCATCAAGATAATTTATCATCTCATGCTGTTGCAGCTCATCAGCTGGGCCAGCTATAGGCACAAAGAAAGTAGGGAGCATGCAAGTATAACACTGTTAGGTTTTTACTTAACTGTGTAAGAGTCTTGCCCTGATTATGAGCAGTGTGGTTCATCAAGGAATTCATCTCTCACATCAAAAACATATACATTTCTGCTGCATCCAGAATAAACTGAGCCCGCATCTGTTGCGTGATCCATGAGGTACGAATTTGCCTATAGCTGGCTCCAGTGAAAGAGTTGCTGGTATTTTGAAGAATCTACAGAAAAAGATAGAGGATATAAAGGAAAATTACTCTGCATTGAAATCACTCAGAAACCTAACAGTTTATCAATAATTAGCCAAATATTTTCAGTTAATTCCTCTTTCTGAAAAACCTACACGCAAAAATGGACATAAAAACTACTCAGTGCTTTGTGCTGTGGACAACAGAGTAGTCCTACAGAGGTAGCATGGATGAAATTTTCACGTTTAACAACTATTTCAGCATCATCAAAGAAATCAAAGTGTTCTGAGAAATGGGTTTCTCCCCAGTTTTCCTCAAATCATCAGCACTGACTGATGTGGATGAGTTAAGTTTCTTTAATACTGATCTGATGGCAGTAATTCTTCATCTAGTACCTCGATAACAGAAGGTCTCTGAAATCTATCTGTTTTGGCTTTGCAGACAAGATATAAAAGTACTACAACCATGTCAATACTCTTTTGTATGCCTTGAATAAGGGCCTCTGAATTCATAAACATCTAGGGCAGGAGTATGTTGTCAAACCCTCGTTTTTTCTTTGTTTCCTGTTACATTTCATATCTTTGACAATCTGTTATATCTAATGAACTGTATTTTATGAAATAAAAACAATGGGTTTTGCGCTGAATATATGAAGAGATGAAAATGGCAGTTTATTTCCATATTTAATCACCTTTATTGTTAAAAATGTGTGCTTTATTTCCAGAATAAAATTATCTTGCTTCAGTTTCTTTCCATTGGTTCTTCCTATGCTTTCCTTCTTATACTCTAGAGACATTCAATATGAAGTAATTTTTCCACTCTAAAGAGGAAAAATTATATACAATATAATCAGGTTATCTCTTAATTTTCCCATGTTCAAGATCCTTACTATAAATCAGCCCTTAATTTACCTTTTGCGTTTCTTAGCTGCAGTTTTCAACTTATTAAAAAAAAGAAAAACCAGAACTGCCCTTAGTAACCCAATGTGAAAGGCACAAATGTTTAACAGAGACAAAAAATCACCACTGTATTCTTTTGTACCTCTCTGTTTCTTCTTTGCCATGATCACTATTCTTTTCCACAAGTGTTTTCTTAGTGCCTCCCCAACCCCATTTTGCAAGTAACCCTGAAACCCTTAGTGTAGAGTATGTTTTCACTGGTTTATGGCTGCAGCTGCTTTGCATTGATCTTAACAAACACCTATTGCAAATGTGTCAACATTGATTGGAAGAATTGTAATGGTATCAAAACAGAGGCAGACATGTTTAAAGAGCTTGTTCAAAAGAACTGCATCTTAGAAGCTCTGCATTCCCTCTAAAAATATAAAAACAAAGTAATTTTCTTCTAAAATATATTTCAAGTACAGTCAGTTCCTTCATATAATTCTCAACAAAGTGATATTACAGGCAGACAAGTCCTGTACTGGACTGGACAATAGAAATTTCATCTTTGCTGTCATAATACAATCGAAATTACCAAATAATGCTTCTAGAAGAAAAGACAAAGGAACCTACTCAAATCATGTTGTTTTGATGAAACTGAAGAAAAATTGTGATGAAACGCTCACTTAGTCCAGTTACATGTGTTTTCATTGATCTTAATAATTTCACTTTTAATACTTAATAATACTGCTTTTCCTTTATATATGTGCAATGGGAATCTGACTGTATCACTTCATGTAACACCAAGTATTCTACGCCTCTGTGATAAAGAAATACATCAGTCAATGTAATGGCTTCTTCATGTTTAAAATAATAACCTCTGTTTAATTCTCTTTCTGCAGGGAAAAATGATATTTTTGGAGAGATGGTACATCTTTATGCAAAACCAGGAAAGTCAAATGCAGATGTGAGAGCTTTAACTTACTGTGACTTACATAAGATCCAGAGAGAAGATCTACTAGAAGTTTTGGATATGTACCCTGAATTTTCTGATCTCTTCCTCACCAATCTGGAGCTAACTTTTAATCTGAGAGATGAAACCACAAAGGTACATATAATAAGTAATTTTTCTTTCTTAATATTGGGCCAAATTTGTCCCATAGTAACAAAACTTGAAAATAGCATTTAAAAAACTAAGGTTAACAAAATTAAAAGCTGAAATCCTGTATTAAAAAAATATACTCTCCTGATTGCTTCTACTGAAATCAGTTAAACTCAGCAGAAGTCAATGAAATTATTCAGATGATGTTAATCTAACAGGATTTGGTTCTATATTTAAATAGTATTAAGGCTTCACCCAGGGGAATTTTGTTAAAGCCATGGAAAATATGGTTTTATTAGATGACTATAGCCTAGGTCACCACAAGGGGTACTTTTGACACTAAATGTAATTGTACATCCATAAAATAAGGATAAATCAGATTATCCAGATTCCTTCTGTGTCTAGCAATAGAAAATATTTAATTGCCTTTCAAATATGAACTGTTAATTCCCTTATCTTGGCATGCACTCTACCTCCTAGGGGACTAAAAACTTGCAAGGTACTTTTCAGCTTTGCTCAGTCTTCATATTTGCAGGCATTTCTTGGTCTCTTTTTCCCACAGTGACTGTCCTAAGTGTTCCCTTTTGCACAAATTAGATCTTCAGGAAAGTCAAAATATTACCAGTGTTTCCTAATTTCAGACTGACAGGGTTACTCTGACTTGGGAAAGCAAGTGGACATTTGACCAAAGGGGGAGTGGGGAAATTCTCTTTTGTGCTGCTGAGGCTAAAGGCTTCCCCAGAAGATTGTAGGAACCCCAGCCCTGTCCACCAGGCAGGGACTACACTGCCCACAGAATGACTGGTTTACATTTAATTATTTCTGAGATAATGCCATTTTGTGGCTTCCTAAAAGAAAAACAGAGATTCAGTGAAAAGGATCTAACCTAATTTGGCCTCAAAGGCCTTCTAAGAAAAAAGGAGAAAAAGAACACTAAGTTTTGGGCTGTAAATCATAGGGACATCTTTGCTATTCAGGTGTGGATTCTTATTTTTTAAAAAAAAAATTTAAAAATACAGCTTCTAACAAGGAATGTCACTTCTTTCTATTATGACCATTTTTTTATAAAATATCATTCTGAAAATAAAAGACCAATTATATTCTTTTTTTCAGTCATGCCGTTGTATGTATTGAAAAGGTCATAATTATTAATTATATGTAAAACACAACACAAAGAATGTATAGTCTAGTGATAAATTTAAGTTAAAACTGAACATCCATATATTTGAAAAATTTCTTGAGGATAATTTCACATTAATGATTTAAGTCTGAGTAATTATATCTTCAATTACGTTGTCTATTGCAATCCAGAAACTCATCCCCCAAAAGAATGCTTCTGCTTCAACTTCTGCTCCTGCCCTCTTGTTTGTATGAAAGTACCTTTTTCTTCCTGCAGTTATTCCACCAGTGGGCCACCACTGAAGCATATTACTTGCCAGGTTTAAAGTGAAGGGAAAGAGAAAGATGTAAACGCTTCCCAGCTCCCCTCTGCCCTTCTCCCACATGCAAATCTGCTTACTTGTGTGGTATGGGAAACCTCACTAGCACAGGGAATGGAAGTAGGTTGAAGCCAATGCCATGGGTATGTACACAAAGAGCAAAACTGGTGTTATATGTGCTAATTTGTAAATATGTTAAAGTAGAAAAAACAAGAGTTAAATGCATATTTTACCTACTGGTAAAAAAAGCACTGCAATCTTCTTAAGATGGATAGAAAAAACCAACATTGTGTTCTGGTACAGAAATAAGTATCTGAATGCTCTATATCTGATAAAGAGGAAGGGAGGGTCTAGAAAAATAAAATAATGAAGTAAAGTGCCTGATGCTTGTTAGGCTTATATTTATTGTAAAATATAACCTTTATAATCACTGCAAACTGTAACCTTTATAAATAATTACCATCAGTTAAATATAAATATAATTGCAATTAATTACCACTTTACTTCTTGAAATAGTATATATTTTCTGTTAGAGGTTATTTAATTTTTTTCATTAGTTTGTCTAAGGCTATGTAAACCAGATCTGTGCAAGTTCAGAGAAGTTGATAGCACATGAACACATGTATTTCCATGTAAACTTATTATCAGTATAATTTTATTTCATCAGTAGGTGATGACAGTGTTGGTTTTCTCAATTTGCATAAACTTTTTTAATGTTAGCCCTGGGCAATTCCATTCATTAGCCAGTGATGGAGAGGCAGATGCAGACTGACTTTAATATTGCCTTTTTTAAAGCTTGAACATGATTAACAGTCAATCACCTATTGCAAATCTGCCCTCTTTAGATTGGACTAATCTGTCATTTTGTTTCATATTTCATTTATCAAGTCTGACCTCGTAATAAGATCACAAACTACCAATGATACTGATGGAGAGAACTGCAAACTACGAAGACGGAAATTGTCCTTCCAAAGTGAAATAGAGAAAGGTAATTAACTTCATTTCTTACATGAGACAGTACCGCCTCATTATTCATTGGCATTTCACTTGGTATTGCTGGGTACATTAGGGTCCCTTGTTGGCTGTTCCTGGGGCAGCCCTTGAGAATCCAGCTGGGCAGCAAAACTTCTCTGTGCATTAACCCCTACATGCTTATGTATAACTAGAAGAGATAAATCTCACACTTCCATGATTTCACATCTGTCTGTGAAGAGCTGTTCCAACATTACCTTATTGCCTTTAAGGCATGCATATACATATGTATATTATCTCTTAATATCTATTTTCTGAGACGCCATGTTTTAAACTGAAAAACCTACTACTACAACCTAAACTGTTTAGGTGAACAACCTAGTCTGTAGATTATTTTATCTCCTCAGCAAAGTGCTCTGTTAAACTTGCTGCTAGATAGTGTTTCTCCCTGGAATTGAAATATTTTAAAAATGTAAAATTTAAAATATTTCAGGACACTTTAGATTCACCATAGTCTGATTTTGATCCATATGGTAATGTGTAAAATGTTGTTCTGGCAAAAATTTAGGTAATATTTTATATGCTTATGTTCACATTAGCAGCTTTTGAGAGTAAACCTAATGAAGGAAAATTCAGTGAAACATAAAGCTTTTTTACTTTTTTATGTGAAAAAAAACCTTTTTTATTCAGTACTGCTAAATACCAGGAACTGTAGATAGTAGATCTGGTCAGACAGCAACAGTCATGAAGACAGCTAAGCTGATATTCATGGATTTTCATTTTTATGTAGGGAAAACACAATTCCTTGAATACCATTGCACTTTTATGGTTGAATGGTTTGTCTGACAAATTACTCTTTCTGTTACGCCTGTCTTTCACAATCCACAGTTAAACTTCAGTCCTAAATGCAGCATAACACCAATTTATAGAGTAGCAGAGTAGCTGATAATAAATGGCAACAGTTTAAATATCCATAGCAGATATAATGCTGAATGAAGAGACTCTTATCCAGAGTGTGGCTATTCAGAACAATGACATTCCTGTTCGATCAAAGAAGCATCTTTAGGGCAGGAAGCCAAGACTGACAACAAATCTGTCAGGAAAATGTCCCCATGAAATATTCAATCTGCTCTTCACAAAGAATCTGTTGACAGAAATACTTTGCCTGACTAACCTTCACATTTCTTATGAGAAAACATATGCTGCTACCTAGACAAGATGGAAGTGATCTTTTATGTTGTGCCTGCTGTAGAATTACAAATAGGCTACTCAGGTGTCAGTGAGGTTCCAAGACCCCTAGGCTTTTATGGTTCTTGCCCAGTCAATTACATTGAATTGAAACATTTACTCTTTGAAACATTTATTTGCATTACTTTTGAAAGAATATAATTTCTCACACTTTTGTCTCTGAAAAAAATGCTTGCATCATTGGGGAAGAAGAGGCAAGACTGGCAGGCTCCTTAGCCCTGGCAAGTGATTGTACAGCACCTGGTAATATCTGGGTTAGGCAGAAGTGAGGTACATTGGAAGTCCATCTGAGGAGAAGAGAAAACAAGTAGGAGTCCTTTGCCAAGTACTGAGTATACTTTTGGTCCAGTGGCTTACTGCCCCTCTCTGGTCTCTTTTCAGATTCTCTACGTGTTCCCATGGCCACAGCAGACACCTCATAGTCATAGATCTTCAGTGTTACTTTTCTGTGGCATTTCCCACATCCTCTTTGAGGTTGTAAAGTAGGTTCTACTAGAGGTACTGCTGGTTTTTAAAGTAATGTTCTATTGATTTCAACCCTTTATATATAGGAGGGAGTGGCATCTTATTTTGATCCAGCATAGTCAGTCTATAATGATAAATATTTGGAGATGATCCTGCAGAATTTTTCAGAACTGGAGGAGAAAAGACAGTTTCTGAACAAACAGCTGGAAAATGCATTTCTGGCCACAGTTTGCCAAAAGGTAAAAAAATACGTGTTGTATGAAAATCATATTTTGATTTCAGAACTACAGTTTGAACAGGATAGAGACTCCCAGAATTCTTACTGTTATATTTTGATATTTTATTTTGCAAATAGAGGCGTGCTTGGTAAATGCTCTTCTTACTAGCATTCTTTACTTTCAGCTGTTGACCTACTAGCATATTATGCAGCTTGAAATTTTATTTTTCCCATCTTTAGTGTGATCATGATGTTTTCTCTGTTTCGGAGTGCTAAAAATGGGATTGTGTTATCTCAGCCTTTAGTTCATGCTAGCCTGATTTGGACCTTGTTTCCATGGTAACTCTTCCTGCACAAGTTTTATCAGGGGTTAAACAAAATCAACACAGCTCTCTTTTATGCATCTGTAGTTAGTATCCCTGGTTCTTCAATTTCACACAAGATCATGTCACTCCACATATACATAATTCCACCATTTCTATCCTCTGTCAACAGAAACTGATCTTAACTAGTAAGGCTTATAAGGGCTCTGTCACAGTGTGATTTTAGAGGCTACAAGACTATTTGAGGGACCACCTTGTTCTCTGACTTCTAGAATCAGTTGCAGTTTCAGAAGAGGTCCCCTGCAAGAATTAATGTACACACTACATAGCTTACACTTGCTCCCACCCTAAAGAAGTTTACTGTATGTCTTTCAGAATAATGGATGGTACTTCTTGCACAGGTGCAGGTGCAGACTTAGCCAGTTGCCATAGATCCTTGACAGTCAGCCAAGATACTCTGAGACTGCTTAAAATTAGCAGCATTCCTGCCTGGCAGTTCCAAACAAAGCTCTCAGCTGGGTTTGCAAGTTAGCCTTCTGCTAAAAAGTTTGTCACAATGAGCTGCACCATCTATACTCAATTGTCATTTTTAGCAGTGCAGAATACAATTTTTTTCTTGCCCATTTCTCATTTACTTCTAGCAGTTCTGTGTGAGTCAGCTAATTTCAAGGGAAATACATTCAGTCAAGAACTTTCTTTTTCTCTGCTAGTTCTGAGTGCAGTTCTATTATCCCATGCTGAATAGGGCATTTCTAGAGTTGTTTACATCAATATAAAATCCAATATATGGGTGGAAAATGCACAGTGTACGGAGACTCACTGAAAGCCTGAAAACTTGGGGCTTTGAAAGGACTGTTCTGAAGTTTAAGCAATACCATTTTTGTAGCAACTTTTTAAACTTTTTGTTAATGTTGGCTCTAAAATCTTAACCTTCTTGGGACTGTTCTAGTGGCAGCTGACCCAGGAAACTTATACAAAGAAAACTTTAGTTCCATGGATGTGATTTTAAGTGATCACAAAGTTCTCACAGATTCTTGTGTACGCTGGGGTTTGCATTTGCCCACTTCAACAGAGATTGTAACAATCAAGTGAGATATCAAATACATTTTGTTTCATTATTAAAATATTATTTACTAGTAAACTCATGTATTGCTTAATTTGAAGAGTTATGTTTCCTGATCAGACTTTTCAAAAAGTGTCTACTGATCAATTCTCAAAGTAAGCACAAAAGCCAGAATTCTAAAAAACTTCTAACTGAATCTTGATTAATGTAACTATCTTAAGTGTTCATTGCTTGTAGGTGTTTTTCAGGCTAAGAAGCCAAGCCATATTAACACAGCTTTATTACACAAGGTATCTAGAGGCCATTTGATAATCCCATAACCTATCTTGATTTAGATATAGAAGACAAGGAAACGTTTCAGGAACTGATTCTCCTGTCAGAAACTATGGAGTACTAAGAGAATGGAGAAACACCCCCTGACCTGTTCTTTCCCATTATGGTCCCCTCCCTCAGCTTACTTATCTAAATGCTTACTTTATTAATAGGTACTCAGCCAAACACTGTGCCATGCTCCCAGAAAGAAAGTCAGGTAAGAATGTGGGTAAAAATTGAGGCTCTTACTTAACTGTGTAAAACTGTTAGTATTTTGCTGATGAAGTTGGCCTGGGCTTAATTAGCAAAGAGTTTCTAATATTCCACTGGAGTGCTAGGTCATTAAATGGCCAGGAAACAACTAATGTGTTGGCAGGCATCATATGGCTGGAAACAAGACTTCATGTCCCCAGAATCTTACTTAATATTGAAACCCCTAGCAAAAAAGTACCTGGTCATCAGAGAGCCCACCAGTGCAGTGTTCCATCTGCTCCTATTAGTGGTACTGCTGTTATCACAGTGCCTAGATGCCACCTCAGGGAGCTTCCACAGAAGAGTCTTGTTCCCAGGAGTCACTCCCAAAGAGGCTGTTTCCAAAGGCCAAATCTGATCGAGATATTGTGTGCAGTCACACATATCCATAGCTATCCTTTGAAAATAAATAGTAATAATAGTACTGTGGTGAAAGCTGAATCTCTTGTAAAAGAGAAGGGAATTCTAAATTTGATAAGAGAATTGTTTTTATCTATGCCCTGAATCCATTCTGAGGTGCATTGCTATAATTCTATCTATTTTAATTTTATCTATGCCCTGAATCCATTCTGAGGTGCATTGCTATAATTCTTTGTTTCTGATTGTTTTTTCACATAGCATTATTTCTTGAAATATAAACTAATAATTGTCCTTCTAATGTTATCTGATTACCATTAAGGTTGATACAAAAAGAGACAAAACAAAAAAAATGGAGATGGAGGGCTGTCACTCCATCCCTAATATGCCAATGTACTGAAAATGGCACAAAATAATACATGAAAGATTTCATATTCCCTTGACCTTTGAAATTCTTGGCTTTTTTAATGTGTCTCAAATTTGGTTATTCAAAAACTAGCTCTTTTCTAAGCTCTTGTAAAAATAGGGACATAGATCCTTATGGAAAAGGATCAGGCCATCATGGTGGGGGGGGGGGGGGGTTAGTACCTTCTGCTGTTCCCTATTTCCAAAATCATCCAAACTTTCACGGCTCAAAGACAAAACATGGCAAAGGACAGATTAACTTACCAAACACTCACAAGGAGTGCTGATACAGAACAGTAATTTGAACTCTCTGCAGTACAGTTCATTTCCTCCACCATCACTATTGAATCTACTGGAAACTTTCAGCAAACTTGCCAGAAATTCTGTAACAATGGAATAGCTTAATCTATTATATCCACCCATAGTAGACTTATGATCTCCCAAATGATGAATGAAATTGGAATTAAACAAATCTTCTATCATTAAAAACAATCACAGGAAAAAAATATAAACCTTAAAAACGTTTTAGCTTTCCCAGAATACTTCCAGCAACCTACTTTTCTTAGGATTAGGGATCTTCCTGCATAGTTACTAGACAGACAACACTTTTCCTTGGTGTTAGTCAAATACCACACAAATATCTGACAGTGCATTTCTAAGTAGGGGGTCCTAAGATAGGTGGGATATTTGAAGAGAACCATAATGAGTAGAAGTGAGGAAGAAGGAGGAAAACAAACATGTGCTAAAGAATACAAGAACTTTCACAGCTCAGGTTTCAGAAGCCACTGTAAGTCTTTGGCATTGTTTCAAATTTTGAGGTCTGACATGTAATTGAAGGAGCTGAAGCAGGACATCTAGATACACAAAGTCAAGTGCCTGGTGGAACTTCAGGCAAATTCTTTCCATGAAATTTCCTCATACTGTTTACCATAAGACTGTTTACAAAATAATAAAAACTATTTAACTTTGTTCTTTTAGTCTTAGATAAATGAACAATATGGCAAAAAAGTTCACCATAGCAATACTTATCCACTGAATGACCAGACACTGAGTTGCTGTTCCTTTTCCTGTGTACAAGCAGTCACCTTCCTCCTTTTTGACACACTTCCTTTAGCCAGTCCATCAGAAGGCACTCAGCTATATCTAGCAATGTACTCCAGACCAGTCACATTCAACTAAGTATGAAGCAAATAGCAAGAAAAAAAATTGTGAGCATTTTAATTAGCAGTTTAATTATCCTAAACTCACTGATTGGCTTTCTGTACAGTGTTCAGCTTGAGTAGATTTCTCTGGAGTCATATGTTGATCCTGCTGCACAATACCAGTACCTTTTGATAGTAGATAAGTAAAATGTATTGCTTATAATGTTCTTGCACAAATAAGTGAAAAGCAGGGATTTCAGGACTTAGGATTACCATTTTCCCTGACTGGTTGTATGCTGTTCCCCATCTATATGATGGAAAACATAGGTATGCTTTGAACACCAGTGTTCAAATTATTCTTCAACAGCTTTTGATTTTTTGACATTTTGAAAGTTTGTACTCTTTCAATCCTGTTTGTGGTATTGTATTTAACATACTGTCTGAAATATTTGGTCACTTTTCATTCAAAATATTTGTTTCCCATCGTAGTCACGTAAGGTACTTTTATGCTCTCTGACAGGGTACCAGACATTTTTAAATTAAAGAACAGATAACAAATAGTCATTTGCAACAAATAGCAAATTCTTTGTTCATACACAGAAACACAGATGATCACCACAGGAATACTTGTGAATATCACACAAGAAAGAGCTTGTAACAGTTGAACCAAAATACTTGCTAAGAATTTGAAGATCTCCAGACCTTCTGAGCCACTAACCATCCTTCCATCCAAGTCACAGTGTGCATTTCTCCTTACCAAAGCATGCACTTGGTTTAGTGTAAAACAGTATGGTGTGTTTTTTCAAAGGAAATGGAAAATGTCATTTCTGCTGAACAGATTTGTAGTGGTGCAGATAATGATGAGGATTGTCTGTATTATGGTTTGGAATATAAATTGCTGCTTGTGGGAGAGAGTAAGTCATTCACCTCATTTCCTACACAAAATTGAATTTGTTTCAGCATATTTTGGGATTTTTTTATTGGATGGCTGAAAAGGGAGTAAAAATTTGCTACCTGCTGAAACACTAGGCTACATAGCTAGCTTGATTAATGATGACAAATTCCAGTTAATGAAATTACAGCAGTATTAAACAATGCTGCTCCATAGGTAATACATTGCTGACACTTTCACCAATACAGTTTGCAGCAGACTGATATATTAAGAGAAAGTGCCTCTAGATCATGCAGACTGGCACTACTGGAGTAATGCAAAATTCCATACTGCAGACCATATCACACAAAAGAAACCTGTCTGACATCTGGTAACCATCCCAGGAAGTACAATTTTATTGACAGTATTTCTGTGAGTCACTGTCATAGCTCTTTTACCCAGACTTGTGACAACCCCACTTCTTCCCTTCCTTTGCCTGTGTATGTGTGAAAAGCAGGACACAAACTTTCTGATAATTACTTTGAAGATTTTGGAATTTCCAGACAGCAAAGGTCAGAGGACATTGCCTGTAAACTTGACAGACACCCAAAACACATAACACACTAAAACAGTCCCATAAAGAATGTAAATTATATTTATACATTTTGGTAAAACAGGAAGTTACAAAAATAATCATCTTCACTAAAACTGTTTCTAGCTGTTTCAGAATCAGAAAGTGAAATTTTTCTTACTGGAAAATGAGAGAGAAAACACTAGAACTGGTGCTGGGGGGGGAGAGGAAGGTGGGGTTTAATGGTTACATTTGGAAGAAGAACAGAAAGGGATAAATAAAATGTTTAAAACACTTTTCCATGTGGAACAAAGTGAACGTATCCATACACACACAGCTAGATAAGTCTTCACTTCTGGAAAATCCATTCCAAACCAATGACTGAATTTCATTACAAAAAGAAGGAGAAATTGGAAAAATTCACATTCTGAAAAAAAGCCCTATCTATCTATTATTTGTAACTTACTTTCCACTGAGCTGCAGAGGCGCTGCTAAGGTGTTGAGCAGAGGTACAGAATTGCACCATTATCAGGTCCTGAAGAGTCAATAAAATAGAGTCATTTCTATTTTAATTCATAGCCTAGGTGCAAAGTGTCACAAGGCTATCCACCAGAGAGAATAATTTTTAGCATTAAATAGGAGCCTTTAAAAAGGAAAACAACTTTTGACTCTCTGAGTATAGCCAGATGCCTAGAAGATAAAGCAATGGCAGTAAAGCCAAAGATGTCTATTTTGAAATAGATCACCTGATGAACAAATCGTCCCTGATTTCATGAGGCAGGAGCCTACATTCAACAGATCTCTGCCTTCCTTCTCATGCCAGTGAGTTCATAATACTTGGACAGTATTTGGAAAATAATGTGTTCTGTTGTTCTGATATAGATGGAGAGATATCAGCCTAATTACCCTGGTTTTACAGCGGAGTAATTATTAGCAGAATCTGGCTTCATGTTTCTAAATATTTTAGTGTTTTATGAATATAAGAGAGAAGACAGTCTGCTGTATTTCAGCTGCTAAACAATTTTTTTCACTGGAGTCTCAATGACCCCTTCTTAAAATTAGTCCACTGCTTGATTTGTATTCCACAGAGTGCTCATTACAGCTGCCGTTAGTGCACAAAATCCCATGAACATATAAAATTACCCTAAAAATTGGTAATTTCAAGCTTTCATTAGAAGGTCTTTTTCACAGGTTGAAGTCAGTCAAACACTAAGTAATTAAGACAATTTACGGTAGCGTGACTATGTTTTCAATACATTCCCACAAGAAATACCATAGGAGACATCTATAATAAAATTTTCTTATGAAGCTTTCTTTTGCTTCTGTACTGTTTTGGAGATGGAATTGCCGAGAACATGGCACTTGATTCTGAGCATCCCCCAAGAGGTTTTACACTGCCAGTCCATTTGAAGTTGTTTTGACAATTTTGCAGCAACTTAGCATCACCAATATCACTTAGAGCCAGTAGTCCTGCTTAACAAAAGCCCAGTAAAGTCACCTCTGTTTGGAGTTGTGTTAATTGCCCTTGGAGACTCTAAGGTACAGAAGGCCTGCTTTGCAATTGGGTTTATTTTGCTTTGTTATTGGGTTTATTTTCTTTACCATCACCTGGCCTCACTGCTCACAGATTTCTGGACCCTTGAAGGGTGCTCTTTACAGATAGTGTTCTTTTGATGTGCAGACAAAGGCAGTTAGATGAAGCCACAGTTTCATTTCCTTATAGTGACCAGAAAACAGAGAAGAAACCTAGGGAATATACAGAATGTTGGATTAGCCACTGCTGTAGGCTATAAAGACTACAGATATTCCGGAACTATGTTGATTAGTAATTAGCACAAAGCAGATGGGAAATCATGCTGTCTCCCCAGGAACTTAATGCAAACTAGTTACAGTATTTATGAGATGTTGAGACTATCCTGCTAAAATGTGTTTTAAATAAATAGCAGAACTGAAATTATCTTGACATTTGGGTTAAAAAAAGGTAAAACCAAATATTGAATTGGAAATTAGCTTCAAGTTTATGCTGAAAAGAGATCAAGACTTCTTTATATTAATAAATAATTATTCTAGGCTTTAAATCCTATTTAATTCTTACAATGTTTTAAAATATATCTGCTTTAAATCTAGACTTACTTTTTTTGACATTTTTAAGAGGACTAAATCTGCTCCTGCTCACTACAGACCTTGAACATGATTCAATGAAAGATTGATTCTCAACTTGACTGGTATACTGCTACCATATATATCACAGAATGTTGTTTACTTTTGTTATTCAAAATATTGGATGTTCAGAGAATCCCAGCTCTAAAGGCTAAGGAATTTGGGCTACTTTGCAAAGTTGTTTTGAGGTGATCCCATAAGTCAGACTAGGAACTCCCTCCTTTTATTTCTCCCTATTATATCAATCCTGTAATAAATATGAAGAAATATGCTCTCTGGTTAGGTGGGCCCATAAATTTTGGGAATGAGGGGTTAATTAATACCTCTAGTATTAATTAGAGGTAATTGATTAATGTCTCTTAAGGGAAAAGAATAATCAACAAATACTCTCTCATGTGAGAATAACTTAAACAAGTATTTCTGATGCCAAGTCTAACATACTAACATACCATTAGCCTGTTAATACTGTAATAAATGCCCAGTAATGATAGAAATTGGAAGACAGGATGAAATGTTTCATATTTTGTAAACTTTGGAATATAAGGCTTCCTCAAATTTCATCCTCACTCGAATTAAAAAAGAGTACACAGGAGGGTTGTGTTGGATAAAGCCTTTGTTGTTTTGATACAAAAAAGTTTTGCAAAATGAGTTATGGTTTATGGACTAAGAATCTTTACTACATACATACAAGTGTCTTCCAGGACTTCAAAAGAAATATAAAACTTCTCTGATATAAGAATCAAAAAAAGGCTTTAAAGTATTTTTTTTCTAATAGACAGTGAACTTCCTACTTCATATAAAAATCATGTCCATCCTCAGACCATAATGAACTAGAATAAACTTTCAAGAATTGCTTATTTTTGTATACAATTATTTCTTTTTCACAGATTATTTCAAGGAGAATGATCAGGGTGATCCTGAACCCTTGGGAGACAGCACCAGATACTATCAATCTATTAAGAAACATTTTGAGGAGAAAAAAAGTGGGTCATCATCTTTTGTGTCCTCCATTGAAGATGAGCAAAAGCCCCTGTTCTCTGGGATAGCTGATTACCCATCCGTAACAGAGAAAACTACAGAGATGGACTTTGAAGAAATGGATCATGACACAGAAGAAATTCTTATTGACAAAAGAAGCAGTTCTTGCAAAGGTAATTCAGCTGTTTCTATTTAGTAAAGTTTGAGCATACATCTTTTTAATCTGATCAACAAAAAATAATTTTCTGAAAGGTTCTCTTGATTCTTTACATAATATTTACTCAAAAAAAGCTTAAGAAAAAATACCTTAGATCAAAAAATCATTATTTCTCAAAAGAATTAATATAGTTTAATTCAGTGGGAACTGGATTAAGTGGGAACTGGTTGTCCCCCAGTTCTGTGGGACAACTTCTAAAAGGTCATTATAGGTTTTGCTACAAATCATCTTGTTACTGAACTACCTAAGTAATTTAAACAAACTCTTCAAAATTGTTCACTGGTATTAGACTTCACTGAGTGCCCATTGATGATTGCACTCAAAGCAGTACAGTATCTCCCAAAGGGTATTTGATGTACCAGGGCTGATGACAGTAAAAAAATTATAGATAATGAGTGCCAGACTAGCTAAACCTAGTGGTAGTTGCACATGCACCAAAAATATGTTTTCAGATAACTAGTTTTATTCACTGCATTGACAAGGCACAACAAAAATTAAGTGAAAAAAAATCATAATATCTTGAAAGAATGCTATGCTGTCTTGCTGCACCTGTTGGTTAAAGGAGTGCCATTACACCACACAGAAGGAAATAATGACTTCCATAAGTAACACACAAGAATAAAGATTTGAGCTTTTGGATATGACAAATGATGAGGAACTATTTAGCAATCTCAGATACTTTTACATAGAGTTAAATCACATAATTAAAATTACATCTAATATACTAAAATATTAATTTTCTCAGTGATGTGAAAGGAAATTAATGAAAACCCCTCTATTAATATACAATATAAATATTGCTGCAAGTTCATTTGTAATTCTTTCTGTCTGAAGGGAGGAATTACTTATTTATTGTTTAATGCTGTTTTCCTCAGCAGTTTCCATTGAGACAATTTAACCATTTAACCATCATTCAATAAACTTTAGGCTTCTAGGCTATCATTTTAAATAAGCCTGATTAATCAGACCAAACAAGTATTTTAACATCTCAGAGGTATGGATATGTGAAGTCTGGTCTCTTCAAGTTAAGGCCCTATAAATCCACACCACATAAACTTGCTGTGTACATACTGCTATTGGAAACCTTTCCTTTCCCCTACCAATAGCCTTGCAGCTATAGCAACATTTTCCAAGGCAACCTATTGTAGATTTTATTTGAGCTAAATTTAGCATATCTAAAGGTTACATATTTTGATTAAGACCACACTCTTTTTCCCACTTTGTAATTTAGCACTTCTAGTAATGTTATGCAAGGCAATGAGCTTTCTTGCAACATTTATAAAACCTTCAAGGTCAATAAGGTTAGCTTTTCCTGATATATGTTTTAAACTAAATTCTTACTTCTGCTATTAGAGTTGATTATTACTTACCATAAGAGTAGTTACAAACATAATTAACTTGTGAAAAAAAACTCTGCTTTTATGTATCCTCATATATAATGGTACATTATAAATCTTGGATACAAATCCACTTGTATAAACCTAGTCCATTTCATTACCACTGTGCCTGATACAGATTTAATTATTTTTGTTTTGTTTTAAGCTTTGGTCATTACTTCAATGAATTGAAAGAAAATTAATAATGTATTGTATAATTTGGCAGAAGCAGTATAAACATCTCTCTCATATCTTAGAATGCAACGTTTCACTTTTGAACATATGGTTCTTTTGTGAAGATCTGAGAATTTTTCTATAACTGTTAGCTCTATGTAAAAGAAAAATGCTATTTTGACTTGTTCATTATTTGGGCTAAAGGACTGATTCTTCAATTCTTCTGGTGAACCTAGTTATATATGTATTAACTTAGTTCCCAGTCTGAGATTCTTCAAGCCCTGGAAGACCAGAGTTGGTTGTACAGTTGTAGTTGCTGATGAGCTTTTCCGGGGTTACTAACGAATATGGAATACCTGAAAAGACACTTAGTTGAGTAACACCGTGTTTTATAGAGTATTAGCTTGCTTATGGTGTGTAAACTTATTTTGTCGTTTCAGTGCCAAATAATTTGCTTTGTCACAAATTAAGCATCTATTACAATAGTCTCCAAATACATATTCTGGGACAAAACCAGATGTGATTTCCCTGGGATAATCCATGGCATTGAAAATCTGTGATTTTAATGAATGACTTATTCTGTAAAATAACCAACATCTTTTTTTTACAACTTCCATGTTTTTACAGGACATTATGAAACAGTGAAATGCTCTTGAAATTCAGTGCTTTTAAGTCTACTGGATTTACAAAACCCATTGCACCTAAACTCATAGTTTGAAATTTTACCCCTCAATTTTTCATAGTATGCTCCATTCAGTTTGCTGAAAGATTTCCAGCTTTTCCTTGTACACTGCAAATTGTGCCATGTGTTCCTCCTAAAACCAAATTACCAAATGCTTCTGTGACATCCTTTATCTCTTTCTTTCCATTGACTTAAGTTCCTGAGAAGCAGAACAGGTTTCTATGTAGCCAAGATGAAATCTCTCTCCTCTTCCTTCTGCCCAGTGCATAAAATCAGTTATAGGTCGTCACATGAAATTCAAACACTCTACAGCTCCAGGAAACCTTCTACCACCTGCTAACCAAAGATCAGATAATACAATAATGACCTTTGTCTGATAAAAACAAAACAAAAACAAACAAAAAGAGACAAGAAAGTCTCCCCTTACACTTGGAATCATGTAGTGAGAGCTCCCCTTCATGGCTAAATCTACTTGAAATACTAAATCTGAGAGGGAACTTTTTTTTTTTTTTCCCTTCACTTAGAGAAACAATGCTCAATGACATGTTTGAAAAGGATTAGCTATTAGCATTTGGACAAAGCTCTTACATGGCATCCACACTGTGGTGTTTTTTTCTCTTCTCTTTGAAACATGGCTCTAGCTGCTATGGTTACTTTGAAAAATTAAACAAAGTGTGAAATGAATATAACCTATGCTGAGTTAACTGCATGCAATGCCAAGAGAAGTGAAAGGAGAAGCTCTGAGCAAATCATTCAGAGACTGATGTGGGATTCAAATCCAACTGCAGTCAAGGATTTTGCCCAGCTTTATGCTGAAGCAGCAGCCTGGGTGCAATAAGAAGTTTAATATGTTGTATAACTTCCTATAATTAAATAATTACAAATACAACTCTAATGGGAATAGTGTTGAGCAGATGTTAAAATTTAAACAGCCTTTTTTTATCACATCAAAGAAGAATGAGTGATTCTGACCGATTTTGACTGTTTGCATGACAGATTAACTCAGAGTAAGCAAAGGCTATGGGGAGCAGGTTGAGCTGTAGAAAAAGCACTATGCAACCTAAGTACGTCACCTGTAGGCTCTGCAAAGGTCACAGCAAGATCTTCATTCTGTATTTGATAAATGCAACAAGTATATCCTCATGATAATTGATATGTGAACAGGAGAAATGGCATAGAGCTAAGAATGTAAGCTAATTAATAAATCCATAGATGCATAAATTAAGTAAACTGATAAAGGAAAGAGAAATAGCCCAAAACAGAAGTCCAAGCAAAAGCAAAGAATGTCCCTGAGTTCTGTTTGGTAGTCACTTCTAATGCTTGGTCACAGAGATCCAAGAACTGGGAGGGTCAAGAGGGATGAAATTTGGGCACAGCAAGTATAAGGGGAGGCCTGGAATAATAATCATCTTTTTTTTTTACAAGGGGCTGGAGGTAAAGAAACAAATATAAATTACTCAAATAAGGAGTGTTTTTAGATACATCATGTTTACCATGAAGCTTCATTTAATATCAAAGTGATCTCTGGCTGACCCCGAAATGCTGACTATTTCATTCTTTTAGGAGTCTGAAATCCTTAAACAAAATTAACAGATACCTTTCAGCCCACAGTACTGCAGGACTTTCAGAGATGTGCTTTACAGAGAGGTGAACCAATTGGGTGACACAATAGTGATGCTAAAAGCGACATCAATGAAAATCAATTTCCTTTATGAGAATAATAAGCAGAACCCTTTTGCAAGCAGCATGAGCTGCATTGAATGGCCCTTGTCTCAGAGAAAACATATTATACTTCACCAACCTAAGTAGTGTTACAGTTATGGGTAAGAAAGGCAACTCCTTGAGGCTTTACACCTTTCTCTAGAGGGGATTTTCCAATGCACTGTACCACATGCCTAGTGTGATCACTTTTATCTTTCCTTAAAGAGTGTTAAGGAAAAAAGAGAGATGTTCAGTCTCTGGCCAATGTACCAATTTAATTTGCAATGTTTTGAGAAACTCGGTAAGTGGGATGCTTGATAAGTGTCAACCCCTCTCCAAATCTATGTATATAAATCTATACTTTTATATGTTTGGGTTTTTTTCATCAGACATCAACAAAAGAAACTGGGAACAGGAGAACATCCAGGAGTACCAGGACTCACCAGTTCAACCAGCATTATCCCATGTTACATGGGGAATCTGTGAAACTGAAAGTGATTTTTTATATGGGGAAGTGGAGAATCGATTAGATTTACTTCAAGAACAACTCAACAGGTAAAAATAAAGAGAAAAGAGCCTATGTGTGAAAGAATACATAATACAACTGATATTGATGATGCTACAGGAGGAATGAGTTTGTGCAGGAAATTTCCAAAAGCATTCAGATCTTCAGAAGCTCAAAAGTACAAACATATGCGTGATGGCAATATCACTTTTTTGTGTGATATACAGGATATATCACAGGAGCCTGTATATACAGGACCCTGTATATCACCTAAGTTAGGCTTTCCAGAATCTTGGAAAAACCAGTTCTGGGGAATCTGGGTACACAATTTGTAAACATTGCCAGAATATTGATGTCTTTTGCCTCTAGGTACGCACATTAGCTACTCTAAATGGCCTTGCAGTAGAGCCCTTTTCCTCAGCTGACTGTTTTAGACCATCTTTTTAACCAAGAAGTTGTACTGAGACACCTCAAATTGTTAAATTTAAATCTCACCTCATCAAGAGTGCTGTTCCTAGATCACAGAACCATCAAACAATTTGGGTTAGAAGGGACATTAGAGGTCACCTAGTTCCGCCCCCCTGCCATGGGCAGGGACACAAAATGGCAATTTTCAGTATCTTCTAGATCTGAAGTACTTTTTCTTTCCTGGAGACTCAAATTACACCAGCTGCCTGCTTTTTAAAATGTATTGCAGATGAATTCCCTTTTTGATGCGTTAACTTTTTTTGCAACTCTATAATAAGTAAGACATGGGAGTATGCAAAGGCACAATACTTATTCCTATTACAACAGAAAAAATACACTTTCTTTATCAGAGTCCAATATCACCTTTACTTAATATACTACTCTTTACTGATAAAAGCAGAAGAGCTCAGAGCATCTTAAAAATATGGTTACACAATTTTGATACGTCCTGCACTGTAATTTACCATGTAACTTCACTTAATTTTAAATTGCCCTATGCTCAGGACCATTGATCTTTTTCATTATTTTCACTCTGTAATTCCATTACTTCTAATTTTTTTCCATGACAAATACTAGGACACACACTCAGTCCTAATCATACTTTAGTAGCTATTCAGTGGCATTCTGTGCTGTATATTTTAGCAATCAGTTTAAAGCCAGATTAACTGCATATTGATTCCTTCATCCACCAGCAGCCAATCAAACAAGAGTATTTTTCATTCTTGAATATGGCATAATGCATTAAAAAGACATTTTTAACACTTAACCCTAAACTGCTGTAATTTCTAATTAAAGTCAAGTAATCTAAGTGACTGTAAATGTCACATAACTAAATGCCTGCAGGATCCCCATCAACAGTATGTAGTCTTTTGGTAACATTTCATCTGCTGAAACCTTAAACTCTCAAAACTGAAGTTATACCTCAAAATTATCATAGTTTTATCATGCAAGTTGTCAGTATTTTCTTCTGTCAGAAAGTATAATTGTTGATGATAAACAAAGAATTAATTTTTTATGTATTTTATCATATCACTTTATTCTTTAAACTATTCTCATGTCTTTTCAAGCTTTTCATGCTTTTGGTATTTGGGGCCTTGCTGGGTTTTCTACTAATATAACGGACAATATCCTTTCCTGCCTTTGTCACTTCTGACTTGCTAGCTTAAAAAGTATGGTCACTTCTCCCTGAATTTTCCATGCCAAGTTAGAGGCTTGGTATAACTCTCAATTATTAAATGGACTTAGAGGGCTGGAAAGCCCTCTGTGTACAAGGAATATGTCCCTAGAATTATCACTATTTCTCTTGTTTAAGCAATTGGAATTTCATGGACACTATGGGCCAAGTATTTAAGGTTCTCCTATTTCTTTGGGTAGCATGGATTTGTTTTAAATTTCGGACAATGGAAAATTAACTTTTATATGTAATGATGATGAATAAACACTACCAGAGACACTCTATCATTTGAAGTACAAGGAAACATTCAAGTACTAACAAAGTAAGAGGGGAGCAACTTTAGACTTAATTCAAAGCCAAAAATAATCTTGAATGCATATCCTCCAATGCTACCTTTTTTTCACTGAGGGGTTAATGCCCAGGTATAGCAGATGGAAGTTCTCTGGATGGTGGCATGCTGCTGTTCCTGCAGCATTTCCCCTATGGCATCAGCACCATGCTTGTGTGAGAATAGCACATTGGCAAGTAGCAAAAAACCCAAGGGAGCTGACCAAGAGGGCAAGTAGGGCACGTCTAACAGAAGTCTGGGTTTGGGCCATTTTTTCTTGGAGCTGATGCCACAAAACCATCTTTTCCTGATGAAGGAAGAAACAGCATCCCAAATACACTTCGGTCATACCTTTTGGATTCATTTCACAGATGCTTTTATAAATAAATGATACAGGCAATGGACAACTCCAACAGGATAAAAAATAACATCAGTGCAGCAAAAATCTGACAGCACAGGATCAATTCTCTTACTACAGGGAGCCCAAGTAGTAACATTCACAACATTAAAGGCTGATGACAAAGATTTGTTTGCTCTGTCAGAAGCTCAGTTGCTGTACAGAAGGCTGTATTATCTGCATTACCATCTGTCAGCATGTGTTATAGACTTCCAGCAGCTGGGAAGGTACAAAAGGCATTACCTTTTCCTGAGTTTGTCACAGATTTTAGCAAGACCATTTAAAAATCATTTCAGTGCTTTGGAATTGTAAGTATTAACAACATAATCAGCTCAAGTGTTTCAGAAGTCATTTACAAATTTATGAAAAGGCGAAAAACATTTTTAAACATACAAAATTTGAATATCAGAAATGCTGACATTATTTCTGAGGCCTGGATAAGTTTGAATAAATTTTCACAGTAATGAGAATTGGGCAGTTGTATTTTTAGTGGTTTTAGGAGCATCTTTCTTTTTCTAACTGTGGAAAAACACAAATGTGGTTTCTGCTTAGTTCAGTGCACTGTATCAGCATGTCAGAATTCATTGTCAGATGCATCAAAATAATGTCCCATGCCTAGCCAGCACAAATCAATTTAGTTACAATGAGGATAATACATTTATTACAGTTATTTTCAACCAGATACCCAGTCCCCCGCGTTGCTTCTTGTTGCAAACCTAAGGCATAGTGATGAACTCATTCTTAGTGTAGCAAAAAAACAGAGAAAAGCTTGCATGTGTGTTCTGCAAAGGAAAAGGAAAGCCAGAAGCTTTGGAAGGGCTCCATACTCCCTCTACTGTTCTCTCCTATTTAAGACATGTTCAAGCCACAACAAACAATGGTTTTACTGGTAAAGTGCAGGTCCCTCTTGAACACCTCTGTAACCAGTGCGTAAAATACACCTGTTCCTGGCCATGAGCTAACTGATTTCATATTCCTTCTCTAGGCTTGAATCCCAAATGACTGCTGATATCCAAACCATCCTGCAGCTTCTGCAAAGGCAGTCAGCACTCATTCCACCTGCCTATAGCATGGTGACAGCAAGTGCAGAGTATCAAGAGCCAGCAGTCCGAGTCATACAAAAGGTTCAGCCTGCAGCATCAATTAAAACAGACAGAAGTTTTAGTCCTTCATCTCAGGTAAGTACATGTCCATTAAAATCAAAAGAGGTTTCCTAGTCTTTTTATCTTAAGAGGAAGAAATGCACCAATCTGGTGCTGGTTCATTAGTTAAGGAATATTAAATTATTATTTCTAGCATCTCTAGCATCTCTAACAGTGGGCTTAAAACACCACAGTTTCAGAGGCCACATTTCCTTGAGGCTTGTAGAGATTCATACAATGGTTTTATAATCAGACAGATTAACTTCACTCTTTTTTTTCACAAAAGTTAGCAGAAAAGGAATCCAAGTGGTGAGAATGTTCAGAATTATGCAATTCTGGAGTTATGCTCAAAAACAGAACTTCATATTCAAGAATATTGAAATCCATACTCTTAGACTGGGTCTCGAGTGTAATCAGTCCCTTAGAAAGGGCTGCTTATATGTGTATCTTGATGTCATACTAGCAAGTCTGAGGGGAGGAAAAGATGCCCAGACTTCTACAATTAATCAGCAGAATTGCATTCAATTACATTAAATCAAATGCAGTACCATGTAAATAATATTTCTACACTGTTTAATTTTCAAAAATTATTTTTCATCAACCATCTGAATGTGCTAATTTTGAACAGAACAAGGGCCTGGAAAAGACCAATGTAATTATTACCATCTTGTTTTTTCTCTTCCCTTACAGTGTCCTGAAATTTCAGATGTAGAAAAATCAAAACTGAAATCCAAAGAATCCTTCTCAAGTGGAGTGCATCTGAACACAGCCTCAGAAGACAACCTAGCTTCTTTTTTAGACCAAGAACGTGACCAGTCTGTTGAGCATCCCCCACAGCCTTGTAAAACTTGTCTCCCGCCAATTAGGCACCCTTCCTTGCCAGAATCTTCACTAAGCACTGTAGGAATCTTGAGTCTTCATAGGCATGTTTCTGATCCTGGTCTTCCTGGGAAATAGTACTTTTATACTATTACTTCACATAAAAATGTAAGTGCTTTCAATGGCTGTTTCTCCTTTTTTTTTTTTTTTTTTTTTTTTTTGTATTTAAATCCTCTATACTTGACTCAGGGGCTACAAGGAATATACCATTATATGCAAAAGTACTGTATATTTTCCTAAATCTGAAGCTTGCAAGGTAAAGTTGAGCAGTTCTGATGTAAATATATATATATATATACACACTAACTGTATGTTCCAAATGTAAAACTGCCAGCATTCTCAAGGCACCTTATATTTTTATTTTTTTTAATAACATGCATGTTCTGAAATTACAGTTTACGTTGCATGGAGAATACCATTTACTGCTGTCATGGAAACAGTATTTTATTGTGGATTGTCTTCAGAGCAAATAGGAGACCAATAACAATAATTCACATAGAAAAACTCCTACCTGACCAAGATAAAATTCAAGAAAAATGCTCTTCTAGCTCACTTTTGAAATTCTATTTATCTTTCTTGTAGTGAGCTTTTTCTAATAAATCACAATGAGTCTGAATCTAAAGAAATAATAAGGTAGCCAAGTCTTCTGGGCTTGAAACAATTAGGAAAGAGAACACAGCCTCCTTCCAAACTAGTTGAAGTAGGGTAGTATTTTAACAGAGAGGAAAACTGCCATATGGTGGAAAGTATCACCATAGGTCACATCCACAAAACTGCATTAAATTGAATCATTTGTTTCCATCACATATTGGGTTTTGGTTTTTGTATTGTTATTTTTTTAATTACATCATAGAATTCAGCTGTAATGAGCAAGACAGGTACTCTTCATCTGTCACACAAACATAATCAAATGCAATAAACCTAATTTCTATGTAATGCAGAAGACTGTGTTCCTTTTGTTCAATACAAATTATTAACAATGTTTTAATTTAAAAATATTGTACACATTTTTGTTTTAGAATTATTAGGGTGGCTCTTTGCAGTTACCTCTTTGTACTGACTGGCCCCTCTACAATGCTCACACACACACACACACCTCATACGTGCTCCTGGACGTGTGCATGTGTGTATTTTATAGCTGTACATAGGTGTGTATGTATGTGTACATGTATATATATTTATATACACACATACACACAAGTGTGCGTATATACCTACACTTACATGTGGGAGTATAGATATAGAGCTATATATATATATATATGTATATATGTAAAATCTCTTTCTGGAACAATTGTAAACTTTCTTATGACAAAATGAGTAAGCTTAGCTTGTGTCCAAAGCTGACTACATTAGAATAAAATGATCTAAGGTCTGTAGGCTTTAAATACAGTATGTACTGTATGTGCATAATGCTTTGTGAATACTTAGATTTAATTTTATTAAAATATTATTCTGCTTCAAATGTTGTGTTTATTTTAGAAGGAAATGACGTTTTTGTTACTGCTTTCAAATATTTTTAAATGTCCATATGATTTTCTAATCTTATAGTTTTAATGTGAAATTCCTCTAGCATGAGTACTGTTTACAGAAAAGCACGTAATCCAGTTAGAGGAGGAGCACTTAAATTTTACCTAAAACCAAGCTAAACTCTCTGTCCTAAATCAGTGCTACAGATAGATGCAACAGTGCCTGTCCCTCAGATAGACACATTCTTTGTATTTTGGGGTCAGAATGAAACATGACACTTCAGTCATACACAGCCAGTAGATAAACCCAAGGTCGGTGAATCTTTCCTCATTTAAAATTAGTGTGAGTCTTAAGCTACTGAGCATGGCTCTGCTTTACCTTTGCTTTTAAGGATACCAAAATTAATTATGTCAATACCTTTGTCACTGAAAAGATAAGCCAACCTTTCCCATACAAGATCAACTTTTCTGCTGCCTCATGCTACTTTTGATTGTTGAAAGGTCCAAATCGTACAACAGGCTGACTGTTCTTCTACCACGATGACAGGAGGGCTGAACTGCTCAGTACCTTGCAGCATCAGATCCTAGTATCAGGAAAATTAATTCACAAACGCCAGAGCTTTATGTCCAAAAAGGAGACAGAGGACTCCTGCACCTTTATTCGAATAAAGGAAGGGAGAATACCCTGGGGCACACGCCCGTGGGGGTTTCTCTCCGTTTCGGAGGGCACAGCCTCCTTTTATCCTAAACTCCCGGTCGCATGTTGCCCGTTGGCTGAGGAAGGCACCACCTTCCCAAACCGCCTACCACACATACCTCCTTGAACCTGTCATTTTACCCCAAAGTTCAGAAATTCAGGCTCGTGCAGACCCTTGCCTGTTTCAGGAGCAAAGCTTTCTGGGTTCTGCAACAAACTTGCTGCTTGAGGTTAGTAAAGACATTAAGACCCATTTCAAAGACGTTAACACTCATCCATTGAATTGTTTGTAAAGATATTAGCACACATCTTTCCTCTCACTAGGGACCAGTCAGAATCTCTGCCTGCACACACTTTAATTGAAACAGGAGTGTTGGATAACAAATACCTTCTGGGAGGTTTTGTTTGGGTTTTTTAAAATAGCAAGTGTTAAGGACTTGTGCTCTATCTCAGGTAACTAACACTCATGCCTGTTACAAGAAACAAGTCAGCACATTTTCTAAAAAGGCATTTGTTATGCTACATTCTAAAAGGTCTGGTATAAAATAAAAATAAAATTAATGAAAAAAGTATAATGCATGAGCATTGCTTTACAAAAGGCCTTTTGTCCAATTTTATCACTTGATATTACTCATTACTGCAAAGAGATTGAGCAAAACAGATGGCCTGAGGAAGGAGCATTGGGGAGGGAAAAGTGACTATTGCAGTCAGTCAAAATGAAGGAAAAGATACATTTACTCCATTTTTTGGCTCAAAGAGACTTTGTTCCTTCCTTTGTCCTTGTACCAATGAAAAAATCTCAAATAGGTGCAAATAAGGGAGAATTCTATAAGTTATGGAGATTCTAAGCTCCCTGCCAAGGAATGCAGAAAAGATGAAAATGTAGTTGCAATACTCTAGCTTTCCCTTCCTTGCCACAGAAAGATCTGGCTTTTCAGGTAACTTCTTTTCTTGTTGAGGTTCAAAGAAGACCCATTGCTTCAACATTTTTTCTTCCAGAAACAGGTAAAAACCATTGAAATTTATTAATTTTCTAAAGAGCAAGAATTTAATTTAATTTGCAGGTGATTTTGCTTGGGGGGGGGGGGGGGGGGTTGGGTTTTTTTTTTGAAGGAGTGGGCCTCCCTATAAGTCCAGTCTGGTTTCCACTTGGCAGAAATGGTCTGTGTTACCGAAATCAAACTAGGATTAATGTTAAGGGTTGTATACCCAATACAGTTGTAATATATCCATAGAAGTTTTCAGAACTTTAGAAGCAAGTTTTGGGTTTGCTTGAACTTAGGAACACTTGGCTATGTATATTAAAAACCTGTGGCTAAAAATACATATAAATTATAAACTGTAGATATGGAGAAGTCTCCTGGAAATTTAGGAATAGCTAAAGTAGCTGAAGTACAAAAGCAATGTGGACAATCACTTCAAATTTGAGAGGTGAGACTGTACAGATCAGCACAGCTCTTAATGAAGTTCATTGGCTCCTACTAGTTATGGGTGTAGTTCAACACTTAAGGCAAAGGAGAGGTTGTGATGCTTCTCGATAAGCTGTGTGGCAACTTGAACTATTTGGATGTGCACATTCATCTACAGGCACAGATTTACTGTAATACACAGTAGTCATGTGTCTTGGCCCAACTGCTGTTTCCTGGAAGCATACAGCCAGCTGCATGTCTCTTTCCTTCCATATTCCCATGCTCTTCACTTTGCAAAGACATTTTCTGGTCTCCCACCTCACTGCTGACTCTTCACAGATGAACCTCTCTTCCCTTTTCCTGCTGCAGATTGTGTCCTAGCAATTTAGTCTCTCTGGTGAGCACTCATCAAAGTTCCTGTCTCATTCACCAGCATCATAAGTAACATACAAAAAGCTGAAATGCACTGCTTGGCATGGCCCCTGGCCTGCCTGCTGAGGTGAAGCAACTGGAGTCTTGCCCACTGATAAATTATATGTCCTCTTATTGGAGCTGCTGAGCTCTAAAATGCTGAAGACAAATAGAATCACAGGAGACTGCAACACCAGCACAGCAGAAGGAACAATTCCTCCCATGACTGGTTTACTTAATACTACACCTGCAGATCAGCACCCCTAATCTTCCTATCCTCTCTGTTAAATATTCTTTATAAATATTCACACACTGTGAGCACTGTGTAAGAATGTACACTGCATGGTGCATTGCGGTGATGTGATGTGCAGTGATGTGCACTGGTGTGCAGTGCTGTGTGATGCTGTGCAGTGCTGTGCAGTGCAGTGCTGTGCGCAGATGTGCGGTGAGGTGCGGTGCTGTGTGATGCTGTGCGGTGCAGTGCAGTGCTTTGTGATGCTGTGTGGTGCGGTGCAGTGCTGTGCACTGATGTGCAGTGCGGTGCAGTGCTGTGTGATGCTGTGTGATGCTGTGCGATGCGGTGCTGTGCGCTGATGTGCGGTGCAGTGCTGTGTGATGCTGTGCGGTGATGTGCAGTGCGGTGCAGTGCTGTGTGATGCTGTGCGGTGCGGTGCAGTGCTGTGCGCGAATGTGCGGAGCGGTGCGGTGCGGTGCGGTGCTGCAGCCGTCGCGGCTGGGCCACGTCCCGGCTTCCCCCCTACGCTCCAGCTGAGCAGGGAAGGGCAGCATCGGGAATTCAGCGGGGCCGGGCGGTGGCACTGCGCAGTCTTTGTGATAGCCGAGGGGAAAGCCGAGTGCCCCTCCCCTGCACTGCCAGAGCGACTGCTATGAACCCTGACACCAATTTCAATTACATTTGAAAGGGACAAAGGTCTCAGAAATCAGTGTAAACGTCCAGGAAAGCGATAGAGTCAGGGTATTTCCATTATTCGTGGTCAGAGCAGGAGCTCAGCCATCACCTGTGCAACGTCACACTAGCTGTAATAAACAAGTAGCATTCTTTATCTCTGGAAGTCTCAAATGTCCTTTTAATGTCTGCAAACTCTTCGAGCCAGTAAAGGATTGTTTTGGGATTAATGTACAGCCTGATTTACCACCACAGTGTACACAACAAAGCAAACATACAAACAACCCATCTGCACACACTGTGTCCTACGGGCTCCTGAGGCTGAGCAAGGAAGGCTCATGTGTCTTCTAGCTAAGGTGCTGGAGGCGGAAGAAAAAGTATTAGGGGGAAAGAAATTATGTTTTTTACAGAAATCTTTCAAGGGAAACTTGCATAAAATAGAATTGAAAAAGTAATGATGAAGTAACAGTGAAACTGGAGATAAGCAGAAAGAACAATTAAATGAAAATGAAACCAAATTAAGTTCTTCTACAAAAGAAGCCTCCAGCGGAAGGAAGCTCCTCTGAGAGCAGACGACTGCAGCACATCTCAACGTGACAAGCAGCTGAGGGTACAATTTGAACTACAGAATGCTTCAGGCTGGGAAAGGACCTCTGGAGATAGCTAGCTTTCCTTTAAAAGCAAGACATTAAATCAAGGACACTGTCAAGCAAAGTGTTGAATATTTCTATTGAGGAAATTTCTGCTACTTCTCTGAGTAATATATTCCAATGTCTAATTGTTTCTAGAATGGATAATATTTGGATAATTTTTTTTTCTTACACCTGGAGATAATTTCCTCTAAAGAAACATATTCAAATTCCCCTTTGTCCTGTGTACCCCAGTGAATCATCCAGGTTTTAGGAGCTGAAGACCTGTTGGTGTCCCAATATAGGTTCTTTCACCCAGCTTGCAAGAGGCTGATCTAACACACAGAATCAAGGTATTTAATTTATTTACAGTCTACCTTGCAAAGAAAGAGATGCTTGGTGGCAAATTCACAAAGCCAGCACCATGACTATCAACATTTTTTTTACATTTTAGCAGACAAAGGCATTAACGCTCATTGGCTACAAGTTACAAAGTTTTTCATATTAATTAATAGTCTTTCTTCTACTGGTTGAATAATTCCCTTGCTTCTTGTGCTGATTAGTCCACATGCCCAGTCTTTCTCTTCTTCTGAGTCAGCAGTTTCCTGGATCGGTGGTCTGTGAAACAGGGGTAACAATCTCCTCATGCCAGAATTACCTTCTACTCAGAGCTGATCGCAGCACAATTGCTGAGCTGTCTTCATTAGTTTTTCCTTACCTTAGGAGTTCTGCCAAATGTCCTTGAGGCCCATAAATTGTATTCTTTGGGTCTGCTATCATACTGATACATTCCTATTCCCAAGCTTTGTTAACCTCTCCCTAGGTCTGAGATGATTGAAATATGCCTAAACCCTAGACCTCAACAAGGCAATTTTACCAACATGTGGTAAAATTTCTCATGTGGTTGGATCTCCCCAACCCTTATTTTCCCCAGGCTTTATAAACGTAGTTCTTCCAAACATGTAACAGGCTCTCCAAACCTGTTGGCCTCTGGACTCTACAATTTTTCAGTCTCCTGAACTGTCCCAGACCAAAATTGAACACAGTAATCCAGTGATAAACTCTGTTTATCATTTTGCGTTACCTCAGAATCCCACCGAGGTTCCCTAAACCCCCACGATGGAAACCAAGACTGCTTCTGAAGCTCAGTGACATGTACGATATGGGTGAAACCTCATCTCAAGGAGAGACCTTCCAACAGCCTCAGACACCAACCAAGCACCGCATTGCTGCCGCTGCGTGCCGGGGCAGCAGCCAGCGCCCAAAACTCAGAAACGCTGTGAGTAGCCCGGGAAGTGAGCTCTCAAAAGCAGGAAAGTGAAAGACATGTTTCCGTTTAAGATTGGGTTTTTCAGGTCACGGTTATTGTCAAAGGTTTCGTTACTGTCAAAGGTTTCGTTTTCAACACCGAGGAGTGGCACTGAGCGGTGCCCGGCGCGGCGCTGCCGCCCTGCCCCGCCAGCCCCGTCCCGGCGAGCCGGGCCCTCACGCACCGCCCCCGCAAGCGAAACCGAAAGCGGCGCCGGTGCTGGGCAGGGCGGGCCGGTGCTGGACAGGGCGGGCCGGGCCGGGCCGGGCCGGGCCGGGCCGGCGGAGGGTTCGCTGAGGGGCCGCGGCCGCGCTGCTCGCCGGGGCCCAGGCGCAGCTCCCACCAGCGGGAGCCCCGAGTGCCGGGCGCCGCCATGGCAGAGGGCACCCGGGACGAGCGGTTCCTTTACATGATCTCCTGCTTCAGGCCGCGGCTGAAGCAGTTCATCCAGGTGCAGCCCGTGCTGGACCGGCTCCCCTCGCTGAGCGCGGAGGACAGGGACAGGGTGCGTGCGGCCGCCCTGCAGCGGGGCGCGGCGGCGGGCGCGGAGGAGCTGCTGCGGGCCGTGGAGCGGGGGCCCCGCGGCTGCGGCTGGATCCGCGAGTTCCTGCAGGCGCTGGAGCACGGCGGCTGCAGCCTGGCCGCCTGCTATGCCAACCCCAGCCTGAGCCAGCTGCCCTCGCCGGCAGAGGAGGCCGAGCACGACCTCTGCGTGCACCTGGTGCAGCTGCTGCACGTCACGCTGGTGGACAGGATGCGCACCGTGCAGGTGGCCGAGAAGTGCCTGCAGATGGGAATCTTCCATGACGAGGACGTGGATCGGGTGAGTCCGGGCACAGGCAGTGCCACAGACACTGGCCAGCCCCAGGGGCTGTGGGGCAGGTAGGAAGCCACAGCTATAAATGGCATAGTAAATGCAAAAATGAAAGGGGAGTTCCCAGACTTGGGGGAAAATAGATAAAGGGTCCAGGTAAGCCGATGAAGACTGTTGACAATGGGCCAGCAGGTGGGATGCCAGCTAAAAGCCTGGCAAAGAAAAATGCCAGGAACACAGGGTTGGACCAAGACAGTGTCTAAGTAGAAGAAATATCCAAGACTTAACTTTACTCACCATTTTGCCACAGACCACAGGCTCAGAAGATCATTGTCTTCTGGCCCTTGAACCATACCAGGAAGTAAAGATGGTCTGTAAAGTCCTAAATAATGCTGAGTTAAAATAAAGCAAGATTTTCCATCCCCTTTTTTCCTATAGGTTTATTAAGGACTATCACATTAGACAGTGATGTGAGCAGAACTACCAGTTGGACAAGAACAAGCATGTGTTAACCTTTGATGAGAATATTGCTCAGTGTTTATTCCACTTGGCTAAGAATTACTTGCCTGGAATGTGAAACCTATTTGAAACTCAAAAAAAACAAAAATCCTGAAACAGTGTTAGAACAAATTAAAATAAAAATTGCCATAGCAAGAAGGGGAAAACTGGTAAATTAAGAGTGTAACTAAATCACATTTGCACTCTGAGCCTTTGCATCCGCTTTTGAGGTAGTTCTTATGCTCCATCTCAGTTAAATGACTGTAAGATACATAATTTTGTGTTGTCACCATCAGGGGGCAGCAATGATCAGATGCACCCTAATTAGAAGGGAGCCAAGCCTGGTAACACAACAGGCAGATGTAGAGGCCTTTTAGGAAGCTGCTGGCTCCATTCCGTGGTAAGAGGTCCTCATGTTCCCCGGGTCACCTTTTTGCTGCTGTTTTTTTGCTGGTATTTCCATGAAACCATTTGATACCTTCACAATCCTGCCAGTTTAAACTCCAGTGGAGTTTAGGCTTTCCTAATGTCTCCCACTTTCCACACACTTCCTTTTAGTCATGTATCTCAGTCAGATGTTCCCACTGCTATGCCTGCCTATTTCCTTGCATCTCGGCATGGGTGATTCTTGAGCCTTGAGAAAATGGCCCTTGAGACTGAACACCTGTCTCAAGCTGCTTTGCTCTTGGGGTTTTGTTCCTCATGTGATCACATGTCAAGTTCTGCTTGTGACAGCCTTGGGACACTGTTCCATAACATCTTTAAGGGCAATAGTTGTTGAGGCTAGAGGCTCAGCTATTGTATTTTTAAGTGGGAGTTGAGATGATGAAGCCAGAGTTTAAGAAGGGAAATGTTCGATTTTATGTATGAAGTCATGTTACAGATTAAGTCTGAGCTTTGGTAAACTGTGTGACACCATTTCTCCTTAATCAAGGTTTCCTATTCCCTGAACCAGTCTGAACACCAATTGTTATTCCACAATACTAAGAATTATTATATAGCACTTACTATTGTAACCATTGCCTAGTACTACCAGTCTCTCCAATTAAGTTCCAGATCTCATAGGTTTTATATATCCTACCCAAAACCATATGGGATGAACATGAGGTTGGACAAAATTGCAATAGTTCTCTTCTGCTGAGTGGCAGGTCCACTTTATATCTTTATTTTTCAGTATGCTTGAATGATAACAGGGAAATGCTTTTGCACGTATACTATTCTTATGAACTTCCTCAGGCCATTTCTAAAATCTGTGTGAGGGTTGTTTCTGGTTTTTTATTTTTGCCAGATCCAGACTGTTACTGACAATCGTGGGAACAGAGATGGTGCAAGGGAGTTACTGAGCAGAATAGTCCAGAAGAAAGATTGGTTCTCTTCTTTTTTGATTGCTCTCCGTGAAACCAAGCATGAAGACCTTGCAGATGATTTAAGTGGAAATACAGGAGGTAATCATCTTATTTCACTGGTACTGATTTGTGGATTTTTAATATCTCTTCTTCTTTTTTTTCTTTTTTTTTTTTTCTGTTGTTCTGTTACTTAAGAAGCAATGCAGGATTCCCACCATATTGTTTTATTGTGACACTGGGACTAATGCTTTTGATTGTCCAGGGATTTCAAAATCAAGTTATGTAATAGCTTGATAGATTTTTAAATACTAATAATCCTTATTAAGCAATATGAGAATTACAACAGCATGGATTTAGTTAAAATTAAACTGAATTTTACTTTTAAAACACACTGGTTTTCAGTGTGATTTTTATAATCATTCATAAAACTTACTCTGAAAATTAATTTGAACAAACAAAACAGACTTTACCTGAATTTCTTCTTCAATACAAATGTTTCCTATACAGAACAGTTTACAAATATGTATGGCATTTTAAAGTACTTTGCATACTTTAAGATATTCATAAGTCTCAAAACATTATAAGATTTACTAAAAATAATGCAATAAACTAGTAAAGTGTTTCATTCCTGTATAATGTTTATAGTACTGTAAAGTTATCCCAGTGCTCCCCTGTATTCTTAAATATAAAAAAGAAAGCAGCCCTAAATAATTTATCCCTTATTTTTAGTCCCAATATGTTTTATAAAATTTTAGAGACTAAATTACTTTAACAGATTTCCCATTTAGCAGCTTCAGCTTGCTCACTTGAGGAGCTCACCAGAACTGTCTCTGTGCTTATAGTTGCTGCATATGGGTCAGAGCATTAAGATTGAGGTAAGAGGGACATGAAGGTGTTTCTTTCAGCTTTGGACAGGAATCAGATGGCATTCTGCATTCTGCCAGACACAGACAGGCAGCTGTGATATTTGAGGATGCAGTTCAGAGATGGTTGAGTGTTGCAGTCCGCAGGACAAAACCAACCAAGTCAGAGTCTCAGAAGATCATTTTGAGTGGAACTCAGGTGCTGGGAATAGCTCAGCAGCTATTGTGATCCTAATTTACATTCTGTGTTGTAGCTGTGTGAGGTTTAAATTTTTGTCTTCACTACTTTGCCATCAGTAAGGTAAACAAAGTAACAAATATACAATTTTTTTTTCATATTTTTATTTTCAATTATTTTCACATTTTGCATTTCTGAATTTTCAGTGTAGTGCAGATTATATAGGGTAAAACTGAAGTTTAATTCAGTTGTTTGATGGATTACTGAATGAATGCATTTATTCCACAATTTCTTTGTAATCTTGGGCGATGTAGGCCCCAAAACAAACTGTGCAGACTAATGTATAAAGCATGAATGGTGTTGCTCTCACCAGAGGATAAGTAATTTTCCATGTACACAGTCCTGTATGTGTGTAGATATGTAAAGTGTGTGGGTGCAGGAGCATGCCCTGACATAAGGTCACAGAGAGGAAACAGCTTCATTTGGCACTGTGATGCTACATTTTGTCATTGCAGCTTGACCCCCTGTGATTTGTTACAGTAAAATACACTGTTATTAGTGAACACCTATGCACAGAAATTCAGAACTTAATAAAAATAAATCTATTAGACTTTTTAAGTTTAAACTCTTAGTAAATATTTATATAAAGGTCAAAATTCCAAACTATAACATTTGAGTCAAGACCAAGACCATAGTTGTACTGTTATGTGCTTGATAAGTACAGGTTAGTTCTGTGTTTTCTGTGCTCCACACTAAAAGAAATGAAGCATTTTATAGAACTGCCTTAGAATTTCTCTATATTTTCTGGGAACAGAGAATAAACAAAATGGGATGGAGCAGACTGCAAACGAAGAAACAGAAGTTACAAGCCAACCAGGATACGTCATAGAGGAGAATTCAAAACAGGAAGAAAATGTGGATGATAGTTTCAGCAGTGAGAACAGTCTGTTGGAAACGTCCATAGAAAAGAGTTCTGTGGTGTCAGGTTTGTCCACTAACTGGTATTTTGATCTGGTACCTGTGTGAATAAATGAGTTTTGAAATATATTTAATAATTTTGATAAAAATATTAATATTATTAGGTTAGTATTTCATTTCACACCCATCCATAGTAGGCTTATACTATCCAATGACAACATTAGGTTAACATTGACAACTCCGTACAGTGTTGACTAAGTTTAAGATAAGAGGAATGTTTTTATACCACTAAAACTTCAGCTGTATTAAGTACTTCTTTCTAGAAGGCTGGAAATACTATATTGAAAAGCATTTTTTTGTTCTGAAAAGTTCTTCAGTGTTGTCCAACAATTAATTTTTCTGTTCATTTTAGGTTTTTTTATTTAAAGAATATTAGACAACCTTTCTCATCTCTCAACCCCTGGTTTCTCATGTCACATACATACTCAGAAGTAAATTTTTAGTAAAAATGTTTAGGAATGGTTGTGGCTTGTTATGCATACAGGTCCACTCTTAAAAACATGCCTTGGGAGTTGATTATGAGCGACAGCAATTACCAGCAGCAATGCCCAAACACAGCTGTGAACCAGTCTTTCAAACATGATTCAGGAACCATGTGTGTTCCAAGTTCACAAGGAGCTCAAATAATAGTTACAGCTAAGGTAGATCCTGTCTGAAATTATACTAGTGGGCTGACTCAACCAAAGGAGTAAGACAGCTAAGGCTGCTCTCTTTTTATCAAATATGAATGGATTTTTTAATGGCTCTGAAAAACTGCAGCCTTTCATTGTGCAACAGTAGTAGCCTATTTCTCATTTCACATGATATTAACAGGATATCACTGCTTTATGGCAAGTAGTGAATTATTAACTACAGCAAAATTATCAACTTGATTTTCCTGGGTTAGAACATAATTTGGCAGTATAAAGAAGAGGTGCCAAATATTTAATGATAATTCAAAATAGATCAGACTGGATTATTCTTTCTGGATAAAGCTAAGGCTCTTATTGAGCCTTCTAAGGGTAGGTTTTCATTGCTGTTAGCCTCATCTTCTGCTTGCCTCTTGTTGGGTTGTGGATTACAGAATATTAGATCTATCAGTTATTAACTTGTTAAGTTAAAAAGTTATTAACTTTTTAGCTAATTGTACCTAAAAAGCTATTGTCTCAGCACAGAACTGAAATTAATAGAGTGGGTATTAGCAGTTTGGGCAGTTGAGCAGATCTGTGCAGTGTAAGTGGGGACAATTGACAGATTCATTGTAAACATGCAGCTCTGAGATGAACCAAAGCAGCAGTGTAGATGCAGGGTAACAAGGGCTGCCAGGAGGCAGTGCTGCTTGGAGATTTCTGCAGAGGAACTGCCTCACATTCAGCCATTCTCAAGTGCAGTAACCTTTGACATCAATGCACTTGTACACTCAGACTTAACAGCACTCCAGTCTTTTTTCATTTCCTATTTCCATCATTGCACATGATTTTGTAAGACTGTAATTTTACACCAGGCAGATTAAAATAGAAATGGAACCCAGATTCTACTTCCAAGTGAGCTGGGAACCCACCTAGTTTGTAATTTGATGCTGTCAAGTGTTGTCAGTTTTGCAGTACACTCCCAGATTCCTTTATGTCTTGAGAAGGGCATATTTCAAGAAGAAGCTTTTCAAGTAATTTGAAATTACTGCCATTTGCCTTGTATCTGGGGCTTTCTCTGACCCTTTTATTTAGGCAGATGAAACAGAGACAGTCAGAAGGTATGAGAGCAGTAAGGCCATAAAAACAAATTGAAATAGATAATTAAGCCTAAGAGATAACTAAAGAAAAATTGAGCATGCAAAAACACAGATAAGAAACTTCACATGGACAAAATTACACAAAAGCAAGGCGAGTAAGTTCTTGAGGTCAGCGAGGTCCACGCTTGGATTAAGTTGCTGCAGTTACCTATATAAACAACAATTTAAACCTTTTTCAAGGCTTGCTTTTCATTGCATTCCATTCCATTGTATCTCTACTTAGTACTCAGTGTAAAGTGAATATCTTCCTGTGAAATCTTCCTGTGAAATTCCAAATTATGATGTGCAAGTAGGACTCTAAGGGAAGATTAGCAAAAATGGTAAAAACAGCTGTTAGAATAATAACTCTTTTATCTTCATTATTTTGTATATGCTTACTGATTTGGGTTTTAAAAATTTATTTTCTTTTTAAAAAATTCAAGTAAGTTGCCACAGTTGGAAAAGGAGAACATTGTTCTGTTCGCCTTTCATTTGGAAGATGAGTATTTTGCATTTCACATCACCACTGATGTTTTCTGTTTGAGAGATTGTTGTATAATGCATGCTGCACATTGTAATTAAGATAATTGTATACAAAACACTTTATGGATTCATATTCTCATGACTTTCAGAAGGTCAGTTTAGATGGGAGACCATATGGAATAGATACACAGAATTTTAATTTTGTCCTCTCTTTCCTATTTTATGTGGATTCCTGGAAAGTGAAAGCAAGAGATAGCAGTGTCGTCTTCATAGCTGGGAGTTCCTACTAATGCTACTAATTAGTTTGTCACAGGTCTTTGAACATGGCTTGTCACTGGTGAGGTTTTCTTCTTCTGCCTTTCTGTTGATTGCATTCATTTGTTAGAAAAACTACTAAAACCTGACTCCTAGTGGTAGCTAAGATAGCTTCATAACTTTACTGAATGCAGACTAGGTTCAATTTCCACCTCGCTCACCAAGACTTTATAGTGTATATTTTAGGCATTCCTTTCTGGGACACTGTAACTTCCACTCAATGCTAAATTCTCATTCACAGAATCTATTTTGCTTTATGAATAATTTTTTGGGGACAATAAGTTGCGAAAAATATGTATATTAAGATGCAGGATATCCTATATTATAATAGGATATTCACTGGAAAGAACCTGATGGAAACACAAGCTCACTAGCTAATTAAGCAAAACATTGGTCAACACTATTATTCCGACTGATTCCATCTGCACACTGTGGGCTCAGTTGCAGAGTGCTGTCGGCAGGCTGATAGCTCAGAGTGATGCTGTTTGCAGCAGATTTTCCCGCAGAAGTGGGCGTCTCTCTCCTTAGATACTAGAGGGAGTGAGTTTTGGGAAGGGCAGCTTTATGAACGGTGCTGGCGGCCCCAGACGAGCGCGTGTTAGGCGTGCATGGCCCGGCAGAGGGCGAGCGGAGCGCGGCGACCTCCGCAGCGGAGCCGCCGAGCGGCTGCGCCCGCGGCATCGGGGCGGCCGCTTCTGCTCCGCACGAGTCAATAGCTCATCGCTGCTTCTGTTTACTTGGGATTCAGTAGCTCATCACTGCTTCTATTTACTCGGGAACTACGGTTTGCGCTTTTCATGTTATACGAAGAAACATAAAAAAAAAAAAAAAAAAAAAAAAAAAACAAGAACAAAGAACAAACCAGAACAAACAAAGTTCTGGTTTGGTTTTTGTTCTGCTACAGATGTAGCTCTCGTGGCTTACAGAGTAAAAGGGAATATTCAGTTTGCCAGCAACTTTTTTTTGGCTTTTCACCTTTCTGAAAAGAAACAGTAAAATAGGACTAAGGGGGATTTTGCAGGAGATGATGTCTGGAACCCCTGGTTTTAGGCAATAAATCATGATCCATAGCGCCTTCCCTCTGCCGTGCTTTAGATATTAATCTTCCACTCCATATTTTCTTCCATAAGAAAATGAATTATGTTTTTAATTTTTTTTAATCTTTACCAAAAATAGAGAAAATTAGATCTCAGCCATCCCCACCTGACATTCATCTAACCTACTTTAGCAACTTAGGGAGAGAGCAAACAATATGCATTTGCCATTGATATTTGTACAGCAAATATATTATGATACATTTCTTTGTGTTTTTCATTTAGAGTCAGATGTCTCCATAGGAGATGGAAGTGTCAGTTACTTGAATGAAAACCTGGAACAGAGCTGCACAACCAGTGATTCAGGTACATTTCCCTTCTGTTATTATTTAGTAATTGCAAAGTAAGCTCTGGGAGAAGTACTTTGTGAGTGGGTTAAAACAAAACCCAGTGGAGGGCTTTCTTTCACTGTAAACTCTAGTTCACTGTGTTTAGATGTCAGACTTACTCTTACTTTGTTGGAAAACAAATGCCATTTTTAATGGTCTGGACCTAAGTCCTAGCCCCAAAACAGTTGATTCACTGAGATCATCTGAACAGGGCTCTAGACATCATCATTGTACAAACTGATAAGTGAGGCAGAATGATGAAATCACATAGGCTGAAGAGACTAGAAGTCATCCAGTGCAGTCACCTGGATAGATATTCATAATGCTGCCACCCAGACGTGTTTCTTTTGCTCTCAGAGAGGAGCTAGATTGTGCCTGGCCCCCACATAGGGTGAGAGGGAATAGGAATGTTTTAGAGGCAACGAAAGGTGAGTGGAAGTATCTTCTGGGTACCTGCAGAACAATAATGAAGGTCCACTTTGGACCCAAGTACTTTAGTAGCCTTATTTGTAAAAGCAGCCTAAACAATTGGGGTTCCTATCTGAAGATCTTTGTGAATCTCCCATGTAACATATGTGCATGTTCTAAATACAGCTTTAAACTAGATATTGGACTGCATTTAAATGATGCTTAGTAGACAGGTATTATCTTGCTATGTATGAAGTCTGACCCAAACTATACACTGCTATTGTAGAAGACATCCCAGTATTTTTTTTGTCTTTTTTTTTTTTCAAACCTCAGGCAAAACAAACTGGGAGTTGTCCACCATGGTGATCAGCCTGTTTACTTATATAGAATTCAAGAACTACTTTTTGGAATCTAGCCTTTATAACATTTGTGCTGTGACTATGTCTTGTACAAGGACTACAAAAAATCTGAACACCTTTCAAGCCAACTGGACCTAATAAACCTAGTATTACATCATAAAGGTCACTGTAAATATTATATATACTATGCCTGCAAAGTGTTTATTAGAAATACTTTTTAAATAGTTTCAAGCTTTTAAAGTATTAAAATCCACATATTTTGTAAGTACGCAGAAAATTCAGGCTTGCTCAGATCTAAATTGCTACACTACAGCTAAGATTTTAGTTTGTTTGTTGCTAACTCCAAAGAATTTACTTTGCACTTCTTTAGCAACTGAGGACACTTATCAGTCACATTGTATTTTTTTACTCACTCTGTCACATGGAATGTCTGGGCATGGGAACTTCTCTGTTCTGTGGACAGGCAGGCACACTGTATCAGTTGCTCAGGCTGAGCCAGGCTCATGGCATTTGGCAGCACGTATGTATGTATGGCCTCCTCCTTTAGATTCCTGAAGTGTCTCTCAGTAAGCAAATTGGACATTTGCTGTGTCCAGTAATCCAGAAAAAAACCCCAAACACTGCAGTTTTGTGAAGAATGGAGAACAGATTTTTTTTCACAGTGTTTACTTGCTATATGTTCTGTATACATATGGCTTTTAAAAACAACTAGTTTAGAAGTTTTTAAAAACATCCATGCTTTTTAGTCGTGTCTAGTAAACTCAGTGAGAGCAATAATGAGGAAAAAAATGCAAGAAGATGCAGATGCACTATTAATGGATTTTATAATTTGAAATTTTGCAGTAAGGCTGTTGTATTAAAAGTTCAGATGGTGTCATTACACAGTGACATGATTTGGATTTTATTGCAAAGAATCATGTGGATTCAGCTGCATTTTTATGGGCAAGGTTCATTACACATTTTATAAAATTGTGAAGGTAGGACAATAGAATAATTATCGTGTTCCTTTTAGCCCAGAGCAGCAATTCACGTGAGCCTTGTATGAAGGCAGACGACTTCCCTAATGTTATAATGTGCATGATGAAAAATCTTTAAGTATTTAATTCTTTAATCTGTGAAAAGATTCCTGTATTAGCCTTTATCTAAACAAGGGCTGAAGAAGCTAGGAGAGAGCTAAGTTAAATATTTTGCAGGCCTGGACTGTTAATTGAGGATGTTAAGGAACTGAAATTTAACCAAACAGATGGGTGATAAAGTGCTACTTTCAATATGATTGAGCTATTGAATTTAGCCAACCAGAAAGCAAACAATGTTCTTCCTCAAAAGAGAGTAGTAGAAGTCAGATAAGTATCAGCAAGTACTCTCTGGTGCAAATGTCCCTGTGTCCAGGTAGCACTGCACTCATACTAAAAGGCAAAACAAGCAAAAAACACTTTAGAATGGCATTCAGATGTTTCCATCAGCAGTGTTTTATCAAGCTTCATTACTTTTTGTTAGTTTAATTTTATTTAATGGAATCAGGAATGCTAGAAAAATATGCTTACTTTGTGTGTAATGTATCAGTGATGATAAAATCCTCATGATTCTGCATTGAATGATATCATCAGGAAACAAAACTAGGGTTTTTCTCCCCTCATATTTAATCTAGTACAATGAATTTGTGCATTTTCTTCACTGAAGGCAGTTAATACTTGAAGAGTGATCTAAACTTATTAGTAGGACAAAAACCCCACGAAAACTCAATTGAAATAAATCCTTCTGATAATAAGATATATATACATAAGTTCTGACTCCCTAAATATATGTAAACTCAAGAGACTTGATATGCTTTTCTTACTGCTCAAAATAATTCAACAGTATTTTTCTTTCGCTTTTACATTTAGAACATTGTTTGTTTCTTTTGCAAGCCATATTCTGAACTCTACCATTGCACTTCCAATAAGAGATGGAAGTCTTTGGCCTTAGGTGGCAGATGTATATGGCTTTCTAATGAACATCCAATTGCATTATGTATGTGTCAGCTAAGAAGCAATGTAATCTACCATGAGTAGGTGTGATACATTCTGCAGTTAGCTCCATCTTGTATGGCCAATTGAATTTTCTTATCTATTTGGTCTTTATAACTCCCTTGACCATTTTTAAGTGTTCCATGTCTTCTTTTCTTTCTATGTCTCCATTTTTCATTCTCTGGGAAGTATTTAAAAAGATAACTCCCTTGTAACCGAATAAATTTCAGTATTGGTGAAGGAGAATGTCACAGAAGCTTGGCTAGGTTATAAATACTGCAGCTCCAAACACAGCCTTTGTTGGTCCCAGTGCTACTGAACTGTATTATTTGAATTTATACCTAATAGCAGTCATTTCAATATAAATGAGTGAAACTGTACTGTGGCTTAGTCCACCTGTCCTGAGTGGTGACTGAATGGAAGCAGTTCCGATCCAGAGTTGCACAGGTCCTCAGAGCAGCATTGGCTATACTAGTGTGCTGTTTCTATTCAGAAGATGCTTCTGATAGTAAATGAATATTTTTCCCTTTGACATTTTTTCACTCCTCTGATGCATGTTCTGTGCCTCCTGTTTAAAACTTATATTTTGTTGTACCCTTAGATGAAGATGAAGTGGAGAGGAGAGCCTCACCTGAGCCAGATCTGACCCTGAGAGATTACCAGATGGAAGTGGCAAAGCCAGCATTGAATGGGGAGAATATTATAATATGTCTCCCTACAGGCAGTGGTAAAACCAGAGTGGCAGTTTACATTACCAAAGATCACTTGGATAAGAAGAAAAGAGCATCAGAGCCTGGAAAAGTCATAGTACTTGTTAATAAGGTAAGTTGGTCCATTTTTTAAAGAATAGTATTTTTCAAACATCATGCATTTTTAATAAATACATTGTAAAATTAATATAAACACAATTCTCAGCTTCTCCAGGTGTATTGTGTTTAAAGACACACAGATCTTGACTATCATATCCATTGCACCATCAACCTTGTGCAAGCACAAATTATGTTAGTGTACCCCAGTGCAAGTGCAAATTTAGATGTGCTGTAATCACATTTTTGGGAAAAGTACAATTTCATTTTGTAATGAATTTTGAAAAATAAAAATACTTTTCACATTCTGTGTTTCAATTTATTCATGAAGGCACCCTAATGAGTCTCACAGTAGTTAAGGAATGTTTTGTCAGATTTTCTGATAATTGCTGTGATTTTTGCAGTTAAATTTAGCACATATAAATTAATCTTCTATTGTAATATTAAAATATAGAAATACATTAAAGAATTTTATTGTAATTATAAACAGTATCCATATCCTCTTATAAGATAAATGTGAAAGCACTTTATTAGCTCAGTTAAATGGCCAGAGCATGCATGGTTTGTTCATTCTTTCAAAGGCTCAGTTAAGCCAAAGTTCTTGGGACAAAAGGTTTCACAGGAGAAGTTGCAGGTGGGAAATTGGTTTGGGGATTTTTGCTGCTTAATTTTATTTTGTTCATCTAACAGCATTTGTGGCAAACAGGCATGTATTTTTAAACTTGTGTTTATTATGTTTTAAATTATTTGAAAACTTTTGTTCAGGTTCCACTGGTAGAACAGCATTTAAAAAGAGAATTTAGTCCATTCCTGAAGCGTTGGTATCAGGTTATTGGTTTAAGTGGTGATTCTCAGCTGAAAATCTCATTTCCTGAAGTTGTCAGAAGAAATGATGTCATCATCAGTACAGCACAGATCCTTGAGAATTCACTTTTAAATGGATCCAAGGAAGATGAAGAAAGTGTCCACTTATCAGGCAAGTATTTTATTCTGAAATTTTTACAGAGGGTATAAAAGTATATCTCTGTTCTGGAAAATTGCAGAGTAAAAATGTGCCACATTCAGTAGGATATTTTTTCAATTTACTAATTTTATAAATACAAGCTGTAGCCAAAATCAGATCTCAATTACTAAGCATGCAGGCCAAAATTAGACTCTGTAGTTTGTTTGTACTAAATACTTGTTATGCTTCCTATTTTATCTAAATAAATTCTTAAGCACAACTTTGTGCAAATGCAGTTGTACTAGTTCCACTTTACAAGATTGGTAGAGCATTGAGTCATATCACATAGAAGCCATATACAGGATGAGAAAAAAACTATTAAAACTCAAATGCACTTGGTAATTTGAGAAGTACAGTGAAGCACAAGATAAAAGCCAATCTGTTGTTAAAGTTATATTCTTTAAACTCTTGTAATTTTGCTAATATGATATGATGGCTTATAACTCTGAGCTCAGCAGATATAATGGCTTCCTACAACACATGAAGGAAGTTGAAGAAAGCAAAAGATAAAGAAGGCAAGACTGTTTTCTCAGAATACTGAAGTGGCAGGTATCTCTGGGAGATCAGAAAGGAAATGCTATTATCTGTCAGTGAGGCACAAATAGAACAGCCCATGAGGTTAGTTCCTGGGCCTGGGCTGCAGTGACCTTCTTCTGTGAGATGTTAGCTTCTCCCTCTATTTGCCTGCAAACAACTCCTTTTCAGATGGTGAAGGATGTAGGGGAGAGCTGTGATATTCAAAATAATGGCCCTGCGATAAAAGTATTGGTCTGGGTGTCACAGAGACAGCAGAGAAACCTGAGGGGTTGGTCTGTGTCTATCAGTGCCTAGTTCTGACTGAGGTACTGCTTGATCCAAGTTGATGCCTGCAGAGCCACTTGGGTGCCTGGAAATTGCATTGCCTCCTTCAGAATGCCTTGTTATTAACCTAGGCAGAGTACCAGCAATTTTCTTATACTTATTTCCTCTCCACTATATCTAAGTTAATAAACTTTCCTACATCTGAATCATTTTGGAATGCTTTATGGAGGCATCTGAACATTTCTACTGGAACTGCTGGCCTATTTCAAATTGGGCTGAGTCCCAGCCAGATTGTGTAATGAAGTGGGTTGAATGGGTTTCACACTTTGTGAAGTTTCCTTCATAAGGAGCTATATTTTTTCCAGAACTCAGGCTGCCCTGCACCTCGGGATTTTTTTTCCATGCTATTACACCTGTGCTAGTAGGTCCAGCTGGACCGAAGCCAAGCAAGCATGAACACAGCCAGCTCCATTTCTATGGCTGTGACTTGGTTAACTCTCAGCCTTTATAAATCATCCTAATTAGTTACAAGTTTTTTTCCAGATATCTATACATACTTTTTTCATCTGTTTCCAGAGGTCTGCGTTACACATAACATGGAATTCCAGCCTCAGTGAAATGGAGGAGGCTCTCTTAATTGCATTTTATCAAATGTTTACTCTCTTTACCAATGGCTGAAATCACTGTATGGAGTTTTTAAAAGCTGTGTATCACTTCCTTAGTAGAAGAAACACCTCCCTTCTGGTAGGTTAGTTTCTACACAAGTAGTTATAGAGTATGCATGATGGAGATGATGGTCAAAATCAAAGGGAGTAAGTTCATGTTAGCAGAATAACTGAGAAACTACCATCACTGCTTCTAAAATCTTGCAATGTGTAAAAATCTTGAAAATAAATAAGAATTTAGATTTGAAACTACATCACTCCTGTCCAAACTGACTTCCTGAACTGTGAGGGCAATCAGCTTTCCCCAGTGACATGGAACACTGGCTTACTTTCCCAGCAGAAGTATTTAATGTAGCCTTTTCCATATAACTTCCCTTGTTTAGTCTCTGTCTTTCTTTAGGTTCTAAATCAGCTGAGACTGATTTAGCTCTCAGTTAATTTCCAACTTCTGCTGCCACTTGAAAACTGACTGGTAGTGGTGCAACAATTTGATCACATCAATACGTTTACACACCAATGTGTAAACAAGACCATGGAAATTGTCCACATAAAAAAATATGAGTTTAACCCTGATCATTTCAGTGATCTTCTTTACAGTCGTATCCCCAAACTGTCTTCAAATTGTTGGAAACAATGTAAAATTAGTTACTGGCCAGCTACAGAAGGAGTGGGAACTCCATATACCAGTTTTGCTGCTAGAGAAACGGAAAAATGTTCTTGAATCTTTCATCTCAGAACCTTGAAATATATGTCACTGGCTGCATGTTCAGAAAGATTAAAGATATATTTTCTATATATTTTGAGAAATTTGAAACAAAAATGAATTTTATTTTTCTTTGTTGTATATGCATGTTGTTTGCATGTGAATGTACTCTGACCAAAAAGCACATAATACCTGTCTGAATTTCCATTGGTTTCCTCCGCTACGAAAGAGAGATGAGTGGTTGTGCTCCCACTAATCTGTTTGTTCTTCCCAGTAACACATCCATAAAGTAATATAAATCTTTTAACTGGACACTAGCAGGGAGGAAATCTCTGTGTTGCTACAAAATGGAAGCATATTTTGACCACAGCAAACCTTTCAAGAATGTCTGAAAGGCTTCTAACATATTATGTATCTTCTCAAAAGCAAACAATATGTAGTTTGTCAGACACAGTTATGGATATAAAAGATAGTATTGAGTTCAGCTATGATACATTCTTACCACTGGTAAGATATGAAAAATTGTTCTCTGAAATTCTTTATATAATCAGATTGTTTCTGCAAAAATATAAAATCTTTTTTTCCATTACATGAAATGTAAAACTACTTGGCACATCAGGACTGTAGCAAAGGTTCCAAAGTCCATTAAATATATTCAGCATCCATCTGCGTCTTCCTCCAGTACTTCAATTTCCTAGTACATTAGCTCTCAGACAAACTGATGGGTTCTTTTCAACACCATCCTTACCTGTTACAAGATTTAGTCACACAAATGCTGCATTTGAAATAGAATTATTCATTTAGGAGTCTTTTTTTTTTCCAGATTTTTCCCTCATCATCATCGATGAGTGTCATCACACTCAAAAGGAAGGTGTCTACAATAATATAATGAGACGTTACTTAAAAGAAAAGATGAAAAACAGGAAGCTGGCAAAAGAAAACAAACCACTGATCCCACAGCCTCAAATTCTGGGACTTACAGCCTCACCTGGTGTAGGAGGTGCAACATCCTACTCAAAAGCTGAAGAGCATATTCTGAAAGTAAATAGCCCTAACACTTACAAACCATCAAAAGGATATTGTCTCGTTCAAGTAAAACTTTTGAAATCAGTTTTAGGCTCCAAATAGACAATCTGATTTTTTTTTCTTTTGTACATGGAAGTTCAGCTCATAACCATTAAAAAATAATGGAAATCCCTATACAAATAAAGGTTACTTTGCAGGAGAAGTAGGGTTACTGAAAAGGGAAGATAAATGATTGCCTCACTTGAAAAAAATTCCCAAGTTGAGATCAGAGACAGGAAATCCACAATGTAGTACAATTTTATGGTTACTAAAAGTCTTATTGTTCCATTGATGGCTTATAATTTACTGTGTATTCCTAAATACTAGAGACATAATGTATTTTATATCTGTATTTATAGAGTGACTAAGATGAGCATTTTTGTGTCAAAAAATGTAAAACAATGTTGAATACTTAAACAAAGCAGAAACCACTTGTGAGATACAGGTAGCATACAAATGTGTTTTGTTTTTTTCAGTTAGAGTTACTCATTGAGGTTGCATGAACACCTGACTAAAGATAGTCTGTTAAATTCTATACTTAAAGAAACTATATTTTACTTGAAATTAAATGGTTTTGCATTAGTAATAGAAAACTATAATTTAGCCCAGTACTGCAGTGAAAGCTCCTGACCAGTAAATTCTGTTCTAGTCTCCTGACTAGAACAGCAGCGTGATACTGAATAAGTGAGACCTACAAGAATGTTTTATGCTGTATTGAAGTAGAAAGAATTGCAAAGAATTTTGACACAAAAACTTGCTGGCAATGGAAAAAGCAGAAAATTCCTTTTCATCAGCTCTGAATTCCTAGTGACAGGATTCTGGGATTTGTATCTGAAGATTAATCTGAATCTGTAATCTGAATATGCAAACTGATATATAGAACTACCACTGAAGACATTAAAAGATCATCTGTCAGTCTTCCTTTACTGTTTTCTCTGCTCAGAATAATGTTAAGGTTTCCCTTATTACTTAATGACATACACATATTTTCTCCTTGGAAAACGTCAAAAGCAGAAAAGTCCAGTTCAGTTGTGCACTTAGCACAGAAATTCTCTCTATGTCTTCCTGTTCCAGGAAAGATTATCTCAAATTATTTTCTACTCTTATAACAGCTCTTACTTTTATAATTAATCCCTAGTATTTATTTTCTTTTTTTCTATTTTGCCATTATTTTTATATTTTGTGCTCCAAAATCTATTCTTCCAAAGTCCTGATGATATATTTTCCTTCTCAAAATACTTGGTTTGCATGCTGATCTACAATTTTTTTTCCTGTATGCAAGGATCACTTCTGGCCTAAAAAGTAACTTGTGCAGTTTATCTCAAATGTTTTTCAAAGACTTGGACTTTCTTGTGCTGATACTGCCTTTATCCAATTTTTGTGGGAAGAAAGTCAAGTTATATAAACTTCGATATCTAAATAAGAAGCTCTTTTGCATTAATTCAGTTTTCATGTGAAATAACTCATTCAACATTAAATAAATAACATTTTGTTTTCTCCCAGATCTGTGCTAATCTTGATGCATGTAGAATTATGACTGTTGAAGAGCATGCCTCCCAGCTAAAGAATCAGGTGAAGGAACCATCTAAGAAGACTGTGATTGCAGATGACAAGAAAAGGGTATTTTTTTTTAAAAAATCAGTATTAAAGTTGTATTTCCCTTTAAAAATATCTTGTACAGTATCAAAAACTTTTGCTTAATACTCTTTTTCTATAGACTTTTGATGATCCAGAGTACTAATTTCAATATTGTTGCTTGCCTGTTTCAAAAAGCATCAGTAAAGTCAAATAGAACTAAAATTTACTTATATCAGTTATATTTTGAGTTATCTGGTCAAAAGGCCTTCTAAAGTTGAAATTTGTATTAAAGTGATTATATTATATTCCTTTTTTTTTCAAGTGCTATTTCACAGTATAATTTTTGTAATATTCTGAACTGTATATTTCCATATCACTAAACACACTTAACAGCCTTACTTCTTTAATTTAAGTTTTAAAATATTATTCAGTGTGGTACTAGCCAATGTTTTTGTTGCCAGAAGATGCTTGCTTACTTTGCCTGATCAATTTATTTCTAGGATCCATTTAAAGAGAAAATTACTGAGATCATGACAGAAATACAAAACTATTGCCAGCTTCACCCAAAGCCTGAGTTTGGAACTCAGACATATGAACAGTGGGTGATCAGAGAAGAGAAAAGAGGTAACTGCATAGCAAATATACCCCAGCTTTGGATTTCATTGTGTCATTCTATACTAAGACTTTTTTTGTATTTTTGTTCCCTTCTAGCTGCAAAAGAAGAAAAACGCAGGGAACGTGTCTGTGCAGAGCACTTGAAGAAATACAATGATGCTCTCCAGATAAATGACACCATCCGAATGGTGGATGCCTACAATCTCCTAAATAACTTTTATAAAGAGGAGAAAAATAAGAAGACAGTAAGGAGTGATGATGATGATGATGATGATGATAAACCAGCAGTATCAAAACAGGATGAAACAGATGAATTTCTAATAGGTTTATTTCATGGTGAGTTTGAAATACATTGTGATATTTAATATTTGAAATCCGTAATTCTGCACTAACATGGTTTGCGTGGGCCCATTAGTTATTGGATCCTAGACTGCTGTGTTGTTTATTATCACAGTACCTTGATAGCACACTTCATACATTTTTGAATCCATTAAACATCATAGTGGGATCATGTCATAATATGTAATAATGGTTTTTGCTGCCAGTAAGTAAAAAATGTTTTCTGCTTTTGTCCAGTGAAGTGTCCCTGAGGACACTCTTAACAGATACATAAAATACATATTTCAGTAGATACTCTTGGGGGGCAAAAGGTTGAGCAAATGGAATACAAAAGTAATGAAATAATGAGTTCTTAACCAACCCTTTCTGCCAAGGTTTGTTTGTCTACATACTAAGAGAGGAAAGTGCTGACTTTGAGTTAGTTTCAGGAAAAGAACATTTAGTTAGTGAATTAAACAAAAGATAAAACTGCAAAGACCAAAGTTAGTTGCTTTTTTTCAGATCAGTCACCTTGGAACTAGGATTCATTCATGATTTTTTTTTACTCAGTTTTTTCCTTTACTGCCTTTGCAATGAGAAAGAGCTAGACAAGTTTGCGCCCATCATCCATGGCTCTTGGGTGGTGCAAGCAAAAATAGATTATACTGCAGAGTGTGACCCAGCTTCATGTATCCAATGAACTACAAATTTTTCTCACTGTCATTGAGAAATGAAAAAAAAGAATGAAAACTATAGGTTAGATAATGTCAGCATGGTTTTAATGACTCTTCATACATGTCTATTCCCCCTTGTTTAGATTTTCAGTAGTGAGCTGTTGCTGACAACCAAAAATTTAAACCAACTAAAAATGAAACTCATTGTCATTAGTATAATTTCTGGTTGCTTTTATTTCTGCAGGTAAATGAAGTCCAAAGAACCTGTCAATGAAAAATAAATTCCATTTTGCTAGAATTTCACCACTGAAAGTGCTAGGAGTAATAGAAGAAAATCTAAAATTTCTCAGCTTTAGGAGAGATTTTCATCTTCTGTGATAACCAAAAGATATTCATCTTTGGGTGATAACCACCCTGGGGCCCTTAGTGTAGGTTTAAATAAGGTGGAAAATTGTGGGAGTTTGTTACATTTATCTACTTTTTGTATGCGTTTCTATTATTGATTACATTCTAAAATATGAATAAGACTAGTCATAAAGTCGCTGTCTAGGTGGAGTAGCAGTTTATGGTACATTTAGTATGATTGCCTTGGATTAGGTACACTGCAATAGTCTGCACGGGGTCATGGCATCAGATTGTAATAACACACACAGTCCCTGCCTTGAAGTGTTCTTGTGTTTGATAATCATCTGATAATGACACAGGTTTTTAAATATTGGCAGTTTTTTAAAAAATTTAAACACATGAGGGATCCTCCCTCCTTCTGGTCAATAGAGCCAGCTGAAAAGAGTCATTCATTTGACAGTTCACTGTGTGCATAGAAACATCCTAGAGCTCCAATATCAATAACATGCCCATGCTGATGTCTATTGTACTGCATGTTTCTAGTGAGGATTCCTACTTTAATGCATGTCTCATGGACAATTTATATCTAAATTTATAAAAACATTACCAGCTCTGAGGCTGTGCATATTAATCTCTTTCTCCTTGTAAGACTTTTTTCTGTGATTTAAAAAACGTTTTGTAAATATTAAAAGCTGTGATTTAGCTCTTCATTACAGTGCATTTGACTCTATACCAACTTTGTATAGGTGGGTTTTTTCTTTTAGCTTATTCTCACCATGAAATATAGGCAAAGTGTATGATGTTGATTTATTTTGGCTGATTAGTGTGTTTTTAGTGACTATAAACTCATTTCAGAAATAATTGATATGCCACAGTTCTTCAAACTGAGTGTGAATTAACCATGCTGGGAGAATTATATAGAAAGTTGTTCTTTGCTTTATGGGTTTTGGGGTTCATTTTGTTTCTAACTGTTGTTTTACATGGTTACATTTTCTTAATTTACATGTGTTCTTTTTAAAGCAAAAAAGAAACAGCTGAAAGAGTTGACTAGAAAGCCAGAAAATGAAAATGAGAAGCTAATGAAGTTGAGAAATACTTTAATGGAGGAGTTCACAAAGACTGAGGAACCTCGAGGAATCATTTTCACAAAGACTCGTCTAAGTGCCTTTGCTCTTTTCCAGTGGATTAAGGACAACCCAAAATTTGAAGAAGTGGGAATTAAGGCCCATTATCTTATCGGCTCTGGACATAAGAGTGAAATGAAGCCCATGACTCAGGTATTGAACCATGCATGTCAACATTACTTCTTGTACATGATTTTGGAAAACAGCTTGTCTTAGTACTAGGCCAGTGAACTGAAGTTCAGAGCCCAGAGTTCTGGTTTCATACCTGCCAGCAACTTATCTTCATAAAAATATGTGAATAATAATGTTGGAATAATTTTATTTCCACAAGTAACAAGTCTTTTTGGTTTTGGATTCTGTGGCAAAAGGAGTAGGCAGCATCCGGTGCCTAGAGAAGTGTATAGTCAAAAAGTTGTAGCAGGGCATGGGAAGCAAGAGTAAACAAAATGGAAAGAGCAAAAATGCAATTAAATGAGTTTAGGCTTATCAGGAAAACTGTAATTCATGTTATTTTTTAGCTGCTGAATTGAAAAATAAAACTACGAATGTGATTATTCCTGTCTTTTGGTAGTATCATTGCTTAATTCAAATTACACCAATTTATATGCATGCTTCACACTGACACATAACCATTGAAAGAAAACTTGCCAAAATTGATGCCAAAAATATTACAATTGATCACTTAGTTGTGTCCATCTTGTACCATTACACTGATTTCATACACCACATCTCTCTGGTGATTTATACTTGCATTTAAGACATTTTCAAATCAAAGTACTTCACATCTCTTCTGTTCTGGTCTTTACTTCCCATACCAGCATTTAAGCAAAAATGGTGTATTTTGCTGCTGGGCAGAGTCCATTTTCTTCTGCTGTGCTGAGTTTCAGGGAAAAAAGCTCTCTCAAAAAGTTTTCTCCAAAAGTTGCTTGAGTTCTATCAAACTTGGAATTTAATTTCTGTGGCACATTGCACAAACAAAACAATAGCATTTTGAAAGTGAATATAACAAATAACAAGTTTCTGTTCCTCTGCTCAAGCTGGTGACAAACACCCAGTTGATTCAGAAGTCTGTGATTTAGATATTTTTTTTTAAATGTATCATTGTTGTTCTTTTTGGTGCTACCCAGATCACCATAGTTATGGTCTCCATTTATTATGGGGAATTTTAAGTGCTTTAGAACTAGAGCTGGAAGTCTGTATTTTAATCAGAAATTACTGAAGTGATAGAAATCCCATCTTATGAGTAAGTACTTAAAAAATTTGAAAACAATAGAACAACTATGTTAGCAAATCTTCTAGTGCCTGTGACATTGGCTACAAACTTCCAAGCCCAATTACCATAAAAGGGTTGGCTTCTGCTCCCTCCTCCCTCAAAATACGGTGCTGAACTCCTGTTATATTCAATAGGAACTCCTTTTGCAAGATGCTTAAATGCTGTTGTTAAAGCCACTTGATGTTTGGCACTCAGCTCAGAAATGATGGGACTGTAATTCCTGAAACTCGTTAATTAGAAGAAACTGGTAACAGAAACTAATACCGAAAGTTAATTTGATGATTTTAATTTACAGAATGAGCAAAGGGAAGTAATTGATAAATTTCGATGTGGAAATGTAAATTTGCTAATTGCTACTACTGTAGCTGAGGAAGGCCTGGACATCAAAGAGTGTAACATCGTTATTCGCTATGGCCTTGTCACCAATGAAATTGCCATGGTGCAGGTATGAGTTTTCTGCATACATAACTTATTTTAATAATGCTTTTCTTTTTGCAGTGGAGAAATGGTGAATCATACACCTGACATTTGGAAATAATTTTTAAATACTTGAATGCTAAAAGAGAAACTGTTCTTGCAATAAGGTTAATTTCCAATTTCCATCCTCAGTCTGTATGCAGTATAAAATTTGCCTCTCTCTGGTGTAGCATCTGTTCAAAGTTCTACACAAACATTAAGTTCTTTTAGTAGAAGAGATACCTGAATATGGTCATCAGACCAGTTGATACAGGGGGCATTTGTACCACCAGTGTATGGACACCACACCATCATCAGCTAAAGAGAGATTATTATATATCAGAATACCAGTTCGATACATGCTCTCATTTAACTTGTGAACACAAATATTTTTATATTTAGTATTTAAATGCATGCTTATATTTTGGCAACAAAATATCATTTTGGCATTGCAAAACATGCTAATCACAAATCTCCTGAACAGTTCTCACAAGTATCATGGATGATACTGCAGAAATAGTATGTGTTATTTACTGATTCTTTATCTGAGTTAAAGTGAAAAAGATGCACTTTGGGGATAGTGCATATGGAATAGTGCATGTCTTCCATTACAAAACTAGGAAAAATTGTTGTGTGATGTAATAGGGAGTATTGTGGTGTTTATTTTTGTGTTCCTTGCAAATTGTAGGCTCGTGGTAGAGCTCGAGCTGATGAAAGCACTTATGCTCTTGTTGCTTCAAGTGGCTCGGGGGCTGTTGAACGTGAAAATGTTAATATTTTTCGTGAGAAAATGATGTATAAGGCCATTCAGCGTGTCCAGAAGATGCCACAGGAAGAGTATTTAAATAAGGTATTCCCTGCAACTCTACACTTACCCTTTAAAGAAAACTGATTTATATTGTATGAAATACTTTCTATTTGAAATCTACTTAGAGGACAATAACTTCAAATAATACTAGTTACTACATATGGCTTTGAATTCTTTTGCCAATATTTGTTTTGTAATCTGTTTTCTTGTCCTTTAGAAAAGCCTGGTTTTCTGTTGGTAAGGGGAAAACACACAAGCAAGGGAAAATTGACTAGAAGTCATGTTGACAGTGAACTCAGTAAAATAACTGAGAAAGAAAACTCTAACTGTCATTCCAGCAGAATGTTACAGTGCTCTTACTGATCTGTTTCTAGATTCAGAGTTTCCAGTTGCAAAGTATAGTGGAAAAACAAATGAAGGTGATGAGAGATCAGCGCAAGACATACAAGAAAAATCCTTCACTAATAAAATTCTTATGCAAAAATTGCTCCAAGTTGATATGTTCTGGAGAAGATATACAAGTTATTGAAGACATGCATCATGTTAGTGTGAAAAAAGATTTCCAGTAAGTGGTTATGAACTACTTTATCTCTTTCAGGCAGAAACAGATTTTCTTTTCATCGAGGCTGTAACAGGGCCTGTAACCCTCTAGGCCCTGTGAGAAAAAAATAGATTGTTCCAATATTGTTGGGTCCTAGGCTCTATGGAGTTTACAGTTAAGGAGCTTGAACAAAATGTTTGTTCTTATTCCTGTTTTCAAAGTGAATTGAGTTTAAGACTTCAAAAAAAGATGCAGCTTCTTTGGTACTATTAACTAGGTCACTTACTGTGTAGTATGGTATGTATTCCTTTCTGCACAGGCTAATAGTAATCTTCAGGATCAAGTATTCCCTAAATAAATGATTGAAGAATGTATGCATACTCTGCAGGTCTGGGTAGTCAGAACCAAATGATTCTGTTAAGGGTTAAGGTTGAACTACAGGGAATAAAAAGAAAACCTTTAATTTTCAGGTATTATTTCGTTGACAGTTCCATGGCACCTGAAAAAAACAAGCTAGTTCTGTCTGTTGTTAGAACAAGAGCCTGCTGCTCCCACTTTAAAGTGTGTGAGGGCAGGTGCTGCTCCTGAAATGCAATGAAGAGGGACATGCAGTACATGTGTATTTCATCATTACTTGGAACATGAAGCATGACCTTGCATTTTCTCAGTCAGGGAGTCTATGACTTTTTAGGTTTCATATCTGATTTCAGCAATCTTAGTCACTGTTTCTATATGTCTGTGTGTAGCATGGAATGACCAATGGATTCTGATGGGTGCTGTCTGTTTTTCAGAAGTCTTTATCATATAAGAGAAAATAAAACACTGCAAGATAAGCATGCTGATTACCAGACAAATGGGGAAATTATATGCAAAGACTGTGGGCAGGTGAGGAACATCTTATTTTCATACTCTTCTTGCTGTCTGTATTTGTTTCTGTATAGTGGTCTTGTCTTATTTTATCTGAAATGCAATTTCCTTCTACTTTCAGGCTTGGGGAAATATGATGGTTCACCGAGGTCTTGACCTGCCTTGTCTAAAAATTAGAAACTTTGTGGTTGTGTTTGCAGACAAGAAAACAACAAATGATATTTTTAAGAAATGGGGAGACCTGCCCATCAGGTTTCCTAGTTTTGATTATGCAGCTCATTTTCCTTCAAGTGATGAAGATTAAGGACTTGGAATGAAAATAGAAGCCCTTTTCAACTTCTCTCTGTTGATCAGAAGCTCCTGTGTCCCATAGAGAATGCTGCATCATAAGCACTGTGAAAGCTCCTGGACGTAAGGAAACTGTCTTGAAGACAAAAAGCGAAACAAGAAAGGAGAAGGACAAAGTCACACAGCTGCTATCTGCACTCCGATTTGTACTCCTGGACAAAGATGGCAAATACACTGCAGTCATATGTATTATGGAGCAAACCTCTGTCTCTTTTCACTACAGAATGACAACACTGTCAAAAGCATATTAGATGACCTGTTGTTAATCCCAGAACATTGAAAAGAGACCTTAAGATATACCATGGTCATTATTTTCTTCATGCTGTAACCATTTTGAAGATACTTTATCTCAAAAGAGGAGCCATGTAAAGAAGATATTAGCCATTATTTCTGAATCACTGTTGCTACATCAATGTTTTCATGACTGAATTCCTCCCTTCATAAATATAGCTGAAAGCTCATACACTTTGACAGACTAAAATTAGGCTTCCCTTAGAAGATATTTCAAGAAATCAAGCCCTTAACATGAAATTGATTATTTTAGTGTCCAAGATCTAGCACATTGCCAAAGTGACTCTCTGTGTGTCGGTTTCATAGGATTGTTAGCCTGGCTACATAATGAGGTCTGTATTTTTTTCAATAAATTGCTATAACTAACGTTTACCAACTGTGATAGTGTTAATTCTCTTCCACTGGAAGTATTTAGGTGGTAATAATACCATAGCTTCACCCTAGAAATTTAAAGGATGGTAGTATTCTGACTGTAAAAATAGCATAATGTTTCACCATATTTATCTCATGAAGAGATTTCTCCCTCCCCCCCACCCACCCTTTGCAAGTAAGATATGGGAGAGTGGAAGGAACGTTTATTTGTTGTTACAACAGTAACTGAATTAATTAAATTAATTATTAGAATAGCCTCTTGGGAAATCATTCAGATATGATTCATCATCCGGATCATATCTGGATTTCTTTGTTAATGAGTTGTTACAGGTACATAAATGCAATATAATACACTGTACATAGCATTTTCAAGTATCTGAATTAGTTTATTCAGTACTTTTAAATAAGTATAAAACATTGGTAAAATACTATATCATTTCATAGATTGCTGCTGGGTCTTCAATCAAATAAATTTCCATGCTGAGTAGATTTTCTGAAATCTGAGCTTTTTATACTTCCCTTTACTGAAGCAACGAAAGTATATGCAGATGAATTTCTGCACATGTGCTACAGACCTGTGTGACAAACATACCTGGGCTTCTTGTAGTTCACCTGGGTGCTGTTGTTATACTCCCAGTTCCTAGCGTGACTCTGCCACATTGTCACCAAAGCTTAGAGTGTTTGCACAATCTCACTTCAGCATAATGCGTAATGAACCTCAAATTAATCCTGCTGGTGTGTAGGGTAATGAATTTCCAGTCAAGTTATTTTCTCTGAATGGGGCTGTAAAACACACCCATATTGCCCATCCAGGAAGTGTGAATTTGTAAAAAACAAGCTAAATTGCTTATGTTCTGCTTAGCTCTGCATTTATTGCCTTTAGGGATCCAACGTCCAACAGGGAGTGTGACAAATCCTGGTTGTATTTACTACATACAGCTTTTATTAGTTCACAGATGTGGAAAGAAGAAAGTCATTGGAGTTTTGTCTGTGTGTGGCTGCTTAAGAACTGGATCCACCTCAGTTGTATGTTCACTGCTGCGTCTCCTTTTGGTTTGATGTCTCACACAACCTACATCTGTAAATCTGTCTTTCCTCACATGTGAAGAGTAAATACTTTAGTAACCTTCCAGTAGTTGCATAACTGGTTGGATAGCTGCTGGCCAAACTGAGTATGTTTCCTGTTCCATAATTTGTCCAGTTCTCCAAGTGACTTACCCTCTTTCTACCTTTCTTACACTTTTATTTCTTAAGAGAATGGGTTCCTTTTGTTGCAGAAGTTAGGAAGAGTTTGGCTGTTGAGAGAATTACTGTTTGCTTCTTCACTGGTGCTAATCTAAACAGTCCAGAGAAGGGAGTTCAGGCATCAGCAGCAGTTCTACAAAGCTTGTAAATGTCATTCTCTGACAGGTAATTTTTTTCTTCTAATCCGCAGCCATTGTGAATCTTATTAAAACTCATGCCTATATAATTTCATTTCTGAAGCAGACAAATACATAGTATGCAGCATAAAGTAATTTTGTAAAGCTTTTTAGATCATGTGAGATTGAATCATTTCCTTTGAAGCATTCTCTAAGTATGCATTCATTATGCACATATTTGGAATGGAAAACTAGCCTGATCAAAAACCTACATTTGCAATTTTGTGTTGTCAGAAATAACCAATGTTGGTAGGAAAAAAAAGTATTTCCCGAACCATGTTATTGAAAATACAAACAGCATTAATTATGGAATGCTAGGAAATAAGTAGCAGTTTGGAAATATGAATATGAAGCATGAGTTACAAGGGGAAAAATTCTTTTGTCACAATTCTTTTCTGTTATGGAAATTTTGAGTAGCTGCAGTTTTATCTTGTTAGGAAAACTACTGGTTTTGAGCTGAGTTCTGCCCTTATTAGACAGTCCGTTTTAGCATAACAAACAATATACATGAACAATGTATATACAAAAAATAAATATACAAAAATTGTATAAACAAATATCTACATAAACAGTATATTTTAGCCTTCTCAGCCTTTTTGTCCTGCATGTCTTACATGACCCTGTGTGTGTGTCTCTGTCCCCGTGTGTGTCCCCGTGCCCGTGTGTGTGTCCCTGTCCCCATGCCCCCGTGTGTGTGTCCCTGTCCCCGTGTGTCCCCGTACCCGTGTGTGTATCCCTGTCCCCGTGTGTCCCTGTCCCCGTGTGTGTGTCCCTGTCCCCGTGTGTCCCCGTACCCGTGTGTGTATCCCTGTCCCCGTGTGTGTGTCCCCCTGTCCCCGTGAGTGTGTCCCTGTCCCCGTGCCCGTGTGTGTGTCCCTGTCCCCGTGTGTCCCTGTCCCCGTGTGTCCCTGTCCCCCCGTGTGTCCCTGTGCCCGTGTCTGTGTCCCTGTCCCCGTGTGTCCCCGTACCCGTGTGTGTGTCCCTGTCCCCGTGTCCCCGTGTGTGTGTCCCTGTCCCCATGCCCCCGTGTGTGTATCCCTGTCCCCGTGTGTCCCTGTCCCCGTGTGTGTGTCCCTGTCCCCGTGTGTGTATCCCTGTCCCCGTGTGTCCCTGTCCCCCCGTGCCCGTGTGTGTGTGCGGAGTGCCGCCAGGGGGCGCGGTGCCGGGCCCTGGCGGGCAGCGCTGCCGCGGGGGCGGGGCCGGGTCCCTCGGGCCGGGCCCCTCGGTCCGGGTCCCTCGGGTCCCTCGGGCCGGGTCCCTCGGGCCGGGCCCCTCGGTCCGGGTCCCTCGGGTCCCTCGGGCCGGGTCCCTCGGGCCGGGCCCCTCGGGTCCCTCGGGCCGGGTCCCTCGGGCCGGGCCCCTCGGGCCGGGTCCCTCGGGCCCCTCGGGCCGGGCCCCTCGGGCCGGGCCCCTCGGGCCGGGTGCCTCGGGCCGGGCCCCTCGGTCCGGGTCCCTCGGGCCGGGCCGGGCGGGGTTCGGCGGCAGCCGCGGCATGTGAGGATCGTCGGGGACCGGGCACGGCGGACTAGTTCTTCCCTTTGCCAGCCTTTCTCCGCTCTCCTGAGGGATGGCTTATGTAACCTGACACTGCGGTCTCCAGAGTTTTCCCAGTTTTCGGCTGACCTCATTTCAGTGGGCTAAATAAAATAGGTGTAATTGGCGGTTGGAGAACTATTTCAGAATTTCCGCTGGGCTTGTATGTATTTACTTCTGTAAGCTCTCCTACGTAGCCTATAGATCTGCATAGTTTTCAGGGAAAAACAGCAATTCTCACATGTGGAAGACATTAAACAGTATTGTTTCTGCTGCTTGTTTTGCATTCTTGTGCCATCATTTATTATTTCTAAAAGTAAACATGTGTGAATTCCACATAAGCAATGAAGCTATTGGATTTTCTTCTAATTTCTCTGTAGAGAGTAGAAATACGGTCATGACTATGTCCTGAGAATGTGGGGATTGCCAAAAAAACACAGTAGATACTTTTCAGAGAAAAACAGTGCATGCCAAGTATCTGATGAGTCAAAAAACCTCAAGTTAGTGTGAGCAGATGTTGGTTACAGCTCACATTGATGGGAAGTACATAATCACCACCCCGATAGCCTCCCACTGTCCGCTTCTGCTCCAAGAACTTCCCCAAAAGTGTGGTTTCAATTTTATGGAAAGCCTTTGAAATTTGGCACAGTTTCCAAAAGTATGTAGGAAAAAAAAGTCTGCCAGAGGTTTGGCCTCCAACTGTGAAAACAGACACTGCCTTTTCAAACTCCTCTCCTAGATCTACTGACCAACACCCAGAAGAGAGAATTTACATTCTTTTAGAATACGACAGGAGAATGAAGGTCTGTATGCTCCTGAATTCAACTTTTGGTAGCATTTACATCATTTGTTTTAAACTGTCAGCTGCTAGACAAGGCCAACTCTGATGTGAAAATATTTGCTTTAAAGGAGAAGGAAAGGGAAGTCTTTTATATGTACTGCAGGGATGTTTTTTGCTTGTTGCTAGGACCGATTACAGCAGTTAGAGAGAAGGAGGATTTCATTATTTACCAGCCATGGAAGCAAACTTCAGGCAATATTAAAAATGTAATTATTGTTTGTTTCTGTTCTGCAGACCCGGCTAAAAATCATATTTGGTGTGGTTATATGCCTTTTGCTTTCCTTATTACTTATGTGTATTATACTGCTTCCATCAAAAGGTAAGGTATTTCTAACCTAATGTAGTGTATAATGCAGTATCTTTGGCTATTGTGGCTTCTAAAGTTCACCAAAGTTTATCAAATCATGTTTAGGATTGTCCTGTCAGAATTGTTATGGCTTTATCACTTTGCAGAAATGTACTGACAGCTGAAATATCCTGAAGGTAGAATTGAAATGCCAGCAGATGTTGAAACAAGGAACTCCTTGAAGTGAAAAGCACCTGAATTAACTTCACTGTGCATGATATATAATGTTCTTAGTCACAGCTGCAAAAATAATTCTCAGATCTTCTCATATTATTTTTCTGTGTTAGGGGTTAGGAGAGTTTCCCAAACAGTTAGTAATTTTCTTTAGCTTAATGAACTTGCATTTGGTTTTAAATGCTTGTGTAATAATTACAGAAGTTCTGTATCCTATTACAAGTTAATTTTTTTTTTTTTTTTGTAGATGGGATATGATGAATTATTTGTGAATATATTCAAGCTTGCATTTGAAAATTAAAGTCAGCATTGTATAAAATAGGGATGGATAGTTTGCTCTAGAATTATAATGCCAGCTGTAGGTAAATCAACACAGTGTGGTCTGCTGAGTGCTCTGGTGAAGCTGGAAATGAGTTTTGAAATTTTGAACATGAGTGGCACTGACTTGATGGCTATTGTTTTCTGTGACAAGTTAGGAACGGCAATAGAAGTATTTACATGACCTTACCACTAGAGCAGATTACTTTAATGCCTCTGAAATAATTAAAATATTAATAAAAGGCTTATATTCCAGTAAGACTATCTATTTAAAGGACATTTTTTTGGTTATTATTCCTTTTTGTGTGTGAACAGGGGGACTGAGATGGAGAAACGGTTTTGTATTTACAACTAAATGTTATAAAATCAACCATCTGCTTAAGTCTTGTGAAAGTTAAGTCCTGCAGTTAATATGCAGGTTTTGTGAAAGGTGAAATCTCTTTCGTATCTGATATTTCTGTGACTAATGTTTATCCTGGGTTGTTGAGAGAAGTGTTGAAGGTTTCTGAAGGAGTTAGGGATGATTCTGTTATGCAGCATTTTAATATGAGGATAGATATATATCAGTTATATATATATATCTATAGATAGATATAGATATGCATATATATTATGCAGTGCTGGAAGAGATAGCGCCTCAGAGTGATAGGTTTGACTTTACTGTCAATAGTGGGGTGCCAGATTTTTTTTGTCTAGCTAAGCATGGTCAAATCTGAGCTTTCACTACAGGGTAAATGCATGGTATCAAGTCAGACTTACTCCCATCAGATCTGCATTTTATGACAGACAAGACAGAATATTTTAATGAGATTTAAATTTAAAAAATAGTAGTGAGGGAACAAAGAGGTTGGAGACCAAGGATCAGTTTGGCGGCCTGAAGAAGCTGATGATGGATGGTACTGTAGGAAAAAGTGAATGTGTGTTTTTTGTTGTCAAATACAGCTCACTGGCCTCTTCAGTACCTTAGCAATTATGGAGAACTCCTGTCATGTCTCTTGGAATAGTGACTCGATAACCAGTCATACCAAACATCATCTTTAGATCCAGTAGGATGATAAAGAAATTATCTTACTTCATAGGATGCTTTTGGAGGAGCATTTTATACAATTGAAGAACACAGAGTTATGTCCAACACACAATTAGGTTGGATGTGTCAGATTATGGCTTCTTATTCTCAGGTGGAGCTGCAAGTGCTGCAGTTACCTGTTTAAATACCTTAACCTTTTTGAATTCTAAGTAGTCTACTGATAAGTTGTAAATAGAAGAAATATAAATTAATTTTGCAGTTACAAATTTTGTGAGCTGGAGACAGACAGGAAATGGCTACACAGCTGGAATGTTGTTTGTACATTCCGGCTTTACCACTGCTCAACTGAAAGGATGTGGCACTCTAGAAAGACAATTAATTGCATATGAGAAATGTATAGACACAGCACAAATAAATTTCTACTTAAGAAATCTGCAAAGAAAAATGGAAGAAGCATTTAGTTCTGGTTTTGTCTGCTAAGATTCTAGTCATTTAATGTTCTTCAGACTTATCAAATTGTGGTAGGTGGTTTCGATTTACACATGCAAGTGTATAAAAATGTCAAAAATTCTCAAAAGTTAACAGCAAAATAATTTTTTGAGAGGATATTAAGAGGGAAATGCAACTGCAAGTATTAGACAATTTCTGTGGGGCTCAGAAGAGGAGGGTGGGCAATATCAGTGTAGCAAATGGAATACATGCCTAAGAAATCACTGACCATTTCTTGAGACATCTTTGAGTTAGGAATGTGTGGTGGGATTTACCTGACAGTGATAACCCAGCTATGATACTGCAACTCCAAATGGTTCAGAAAGGAGCTTTTCACTTGTACACTGGTATACCTAGTCCTTTTCTGCAGCATAAACAATAAAATACCTGTCTGCAGTTGAGAAGCAATAGCAGAACCACAGGCAGAGTTACAATTAACTGTTTGTATTGCTTAGGCTTCAAATTGATCTCTTCTGCTGTTTTTAATGAATGTCCAAAGTCATGTCTATCAAAATTTCTGTTCCTTATGTACTCTTGGCCTAGGCCTGAGGCTCAATCCCTGTTTCTCTGATTTCCCAGGTGAGGTCATAGAGCTTACTGTTCAGCCACAAAGTGGCGAGCAGTCAGTTTCTTAGGAAGAGGTAGTGTTCTCTGCATCTCCTCAGCCAAATCTGAAAGTGGAAAAGCAGGTTTAGTTGACGTGAGTTCATGCTGAGTGTGACCAAAGTCTTGGAGCAGGGTCAGGAGTGTTGGAATTAATTTCTGGAGCTAAATTGAGTTTTACGTTTCCTCATGTTGGAGGAGCTTGTACTTCAGCTATTCAGCATCAGACCACAGAGATGAGAATGGGAATTCTAGTCCAGAAGCAGACAATAATACCATACTAATACCATAGAGTTTTCTTTTGTCATGTCCTCTACTTGATGTTTAGCAGCGGATGCTAAACAAAATACTTATAAAAATACATATATGTTAAATACATATAAAATGCATATATATATATATATAAATATATATATATATATACATACATATAAAAATAACTATATGCAGAAGCAACAATACCTTCTGATTATTATGTATGCTCACTGTAATTTGACAAAACAAGACACAATTTATAAGGATGCACGTTAGAACATGTGGAATAAGCCATAAGCCAGGAGACCTTTGAAATACAAAGAGTTGTGTTGGTTTACCCATATGCAGTCTTTGAAACTGAATAATCCTGGTAATACAAACAGAATTTCACAGTGAAGGAGTGATGTACATAAAGTTAATCTGTGTTTAATATAACTGCAAGTTATATTAATTGCAAATTTTGCTTTATTAAGTTTTTTCATGGCAGTGAACTGAAAGGTAAAGGAGAAGCTATCTGCATAAAACCAGTGATAATTATTAGATGTTTACAGATTTCTATCACTACAATTATACATGTAAGTGCAATACACTTAAATGTATGAGTTAGTAATTATGATCATTGAATATATAAAACAAGTTACACTGTGAAGCAAAATAACCAGTGCACAGAGAAATGCAGAACTGCACCCTGTAAATTAGAGGAAATGGACCACAAAGGATTAAAACTGAGGCAGTGGGGTGGTGAAAGAAAGTGAACAAAGCTGAAATTTGGTAAGCTTTCATTTCTGTGGTTAGCTCTGCTGTTTGCTTCCTTTTCATCCATGGGCATTTGTTTTCATCCCTCCTATCTCACAGGGAAACAAGCCACAATGAAAGAATTTGCCAAGCCTACCAATAGCCATCCAAATTAATGCCTATAGAGTGCTGCAGATACATAGAGTACTTTTTGTGTTAGTGTCTGGTTTGTGAGCAGAGATTTCAGATACTGTTATTGAACAAGTCTCTAGTTACAGAAGAAACAATCAGCAATAATTGTGGGAAACTATTGGAGATGCTGCTGCTATCTTCTATTGCCTCAAAACAAGCATTCCAAATTTTAAATACTCAAGTGAGAAATAGTTTTCAAATTTTTTGCAGTACAGTGGTAGAAGTTCAGATCTTAGTGGGCACATTTTGAAAATCAGCAGTCATAATAAATATTCATTGAATATTAAGTATGTAAGGGTGAAATTGCTAACACAGGGAAGGTTTAAATTAGAGCTCTGAAAATTAGATCCGTGATGAGAAGTTTGGGATATTGCTTGTCTCTTAAGATGAAAGAAGGAACCAGGTACCAGATTAAGGTATCAAAACGGACTGCAAATTTTAAGCTTTCTATACAAACAAGCTTGGAAATAGATCTTGATTTCTTTTTCTAATAAGCTTATTAACTTAGAGAATTTTAACTGAGAGGTAGTGATAAGTAATCATCATTCAACATAACTAGAAATGGATTTTTGGAATTATCTTCTGAACATTTTTTTAAGTCTGCCATCTTCTATGTTTATCATTAGTGCATCAAAGATCTGTAACATGCAGTCATAGTATTAGCAAGAGGAATTAACTTCTTATTGAACTTCTTGGGATATTTTCTGGCTATACTGCTAGCTCAGAGTTTATAGGGACAGGTTTTTGCCTCTGAATTGGCATTCGGTTTTATTCCTTGTGACAGCTTTCTTCTGCATTAGTGCAGACTTGGCTTGTGTCACCAGTCATCCTGACATGTGTATTCTACAGTAAATAATAGTCACTTAGCAGAAGAAAATATGTGTTATCATTACAAAGTACCATAGAAGGCAATATGAAGAAACATTTCCCAGGAAGTCAGTGTGATCTTAACAGAGAGGGCAACTAATGAGCAAGTGATGGAGCATGATATGAAACCTGAGAGCAACGAGTCATCTTGATTATCTGTCATCTGAGAGCTCTGAAGGAACAAACAGGGGAGGTGGCAAAGATCTACTAAGCTGCAGTGTGACATCTCTACTACCTCTGAAAACCCTGGCAGAAGTCTTTTTGATTTTTAAGGAGGAAGCATAGCGTCCAGAATGCCTAGACCTGAAAGCTGCCATTATTATGCTGTTGAACTTTAAAAATTGGCCTTTATCAGAACAGTTCATGTGTCTTTTGAGGATTAATTATTTTGATTACTCTCAGTCTTGTGAATTACAGATTCTACACAGGAACTGCACAGCATCTTCTCACTCTTCTTATCCAGCACTCTTCTTATCCAGTTGATTGACCTTGAATTTTCTTTTAAAATCTGCCCTAGCTTAAGCTGTTTAGCTTTGGGAAAAAATATAACGAGACAAGATCCAGAAAACCAGCCTCCACTTCTGGCATTATTTTAATACAGTTATCTGACCTGCTTAGAAATCAAATATTTGAGTACCTGTCTTCTTTCAAGAATCATTGTCAATTTTCTTTTGCAGCATTAAATAGAAAGTTTAAGTTTGGGTTCACTCATTCATTACTTTCCAGCATTATTTTTACCTGTATTCCTTCATCGATGTTTTTCATGTGACTACTAAGAAATATATGTGAATGGTGATTATTTTGCAAGCCATCTTCTAACAATGGTTAATGAGGCATGTACAAAATTTGGAAGTTAGGGTTTGCATCCTGTTGTTTGACCATTAGTTGAATGTGTGAAGGTCCTGATTAAAATAGTTGCCTCTACAAGTTCATGAAACCCATGCTTAAAAAAAGTTAAAAACACCAAGCAAACTTTGTCTTTTGTGTGGGAAAGGCTTATGTGGACTCACAGGGTCTTCAGGTAAATGTATCTGCGTTAATAAATGGTTGAAATAAATGAGTTTGTCTAGTTAATTTTGCATTCCCAAAATGAGTCTTTCAGAGGCTAAAGGAGCTTATCAGAACAGTAACAGGGAACTTTCCTTTCTGCTTCACCTATGTTTTGCAAATCTCCAGGACTATGGTATCCTCAGTGCTGCACGGCACTAAATACAGAAAAAACAAAACACTGGACTAATAAATTTTTTCCCTCTTGTCATTAACATAAAATTTTTGTCTTATGCTTAGTTGTCAACACAGATGATGGTCCTAGAGCTCTTACCTTGGAGGATTATTTGAATGGAAACTTCCAATATAAAACATTTTTTCCATATTGGGTGTCAGGTAAGCAAAACCTTTTCTCAAACATAGATAAGACTTTCTAATGTGTATTTCCAGTCTGGTTTACACAGACTGAGAAATGTATTTTCCTTCCAGCTTTACTTTGAATGAATGCTAACTATGAAATTAAACAATGTGTTAGTCAAAACTTATGGTTGAAATTTACTGTTCTGTCAGTCATTCTAGAAAATCCAGGTATTTGATGTTTCCACAGACATGTCTGAGTCAAGTATAAACTATAATTTTACAGGGGCCTTCAGTGTTTTATTTCTTTTACTGTCATATTCATTGCAGCAAGTGAAAGAAATTTGTCAATGTGTCAGTCATTCCTTAAGCAATCTCCTTTCCATGCTTTTCACAGCACTTTTTCACTTACCACTAGTAATGATTGAGGTAGTCTGTCTTACAGGCCCTGTTCTTTGTTTTCAGTAGTACCTGGCTCTGCAATGAGGCCAGCTGGTCTAATTTCATTTAAGGAAGTGCTGACACTGCTGAAATTCCTGAGTTCCAGGATATTGCATAGAAAATAAAGCTGACTTTCTAAGTTCCTTAAGGTGGAGACATGAAGTTAATTGCGGCTGATACAAGTATGTCTGTGTGTGGCTGAAGTGCTGCTCTTGTTATCGTTGAATTGCACAGCCAAGGGAGACTGGAGCTAGCCTGATTACATTCTAGCACACTTACTACTCCCATCTCTGTGCTGCCTCAAGCACTGTTCTCTGCCAGTAGCAAGAAGCATAGTGCCCCTTCACATAAAGTCTCACCAAGCTAGTTTTAGCCCACAATTTTAGAAGTGAAGTAAAGCCTTATGAGTGAGGCATTGCTTGCAGTGGTTCAATTTTACAATTGGCAGTTTGAAGTATGTAGACATCACTTGTATGATTTAAAAATAAGGTCACTGTTTGTTAGAATTCTGTCTGAATGTCTGAAGAATGTAGGCAGCATATCACCTAAACCTAATAGTCTTCTCTCTTTATAGCTTTCTCACTTAGACTTATTTTTCCTTTTAACAGTCACAAAACTCACACAAAAGTCATGCCTTAGATTCCATAGATAGTCATGCCTACAACATTCCATATGTCTACTTCTCTTTTGAAACAAGGAGTTAAAATTGTATATCTCATCCTAAGGGTGATTTTAAACACAAATACTGTTATACAAATCACACAAGAGTGCTCAGAAGATCCAAGGGTGATCTAATTTCCTAAAAATGAACATCTTCACACTATTTCAGGCTCCTATTTAACTTTTAGTTTTGTTTTCTAGCTACACCAAATATGTAATTCATTCTCTCTGTTTAGAGCAGTGAAAATAATAATCTGAAACTAAAATTCTGATCTTTATTCTCTGCCAAACTATATCTCAGATCTTGAGCAAAGGCAGGGTTAAATTCTATTTTCAATGAGGCCCACTCACCCTTATTTTGTAGGACTCTTGTGAGTAAGGGCAGAGTAATGCAGTATCAGTTGTGTGGTGCTGCTTTTATCTGCAGAATATACAAATGAGAATGTTCTGATAAAATGATAAGCAAAGGTAATTTTCTTTAAAACATTTCCATTTTCATACTGACTTTCCAATGGGTCTCTCACTGGCATTCTTGATCAGACATGAGAATAAAATCTGGCATTTACTTGTAGTTAAATAGTTGATCCTTTGTGCAGTGTATAATCTTGAGAACATACTCAAGAACCCTGAAGACAGTTTCTTGATAACTCTGTACCTCAGCATTGTTAGAAGAAAAACGGTTTTTTATGTAGATGCTGAGACATATTTGCTTAAAACCTATTATTTGAAAGAGGTGTGAATTTATTGATCATAAATGTTGTGTAGTATCTTCTGTGGAGGTAACAAACATTTTATCTTGTTTATAAAGATAATGAGTATCTTCATCAGTCTGCAGAGGATGATATTATTCTCTACAATGTTGAAATTGATTATGCAACCACCATCATGACAAACAGCACAATGGTACGTACCTTTTTCATTAATAAAAAGGCAGAAAAATGCAGTTGTATTTCAAGTTACAGTTTAAAAGTCGGTGAGACTAGAATCTAATCTACTTAATTTTTCAGAAACAAGTAAATGCTTCAAATTATGTGATGTCATCAGACCAATATTTCATAGCTCTGGAAAGCAATTATTCAAAGGTAATTATTTTAATATACCTCTTAATGTAATGTTTAATTTTATGCAGTATTTTTTTATTGTGTTTACCATAGATAAATGTTTCTTGGTATTTTCTTGAGAAGGGAAAAGGCTGTGAGGGGGCAGCTGATTATTTGTAATTAGATTATCTTTTTCAAGGCTAATAATATTCTCTTGCTTCATTTATGCAGCTGTGGAGATACTCTTATACAGCATCATATCACATTTATGATCTCATAAATGGGTAAGACCTGATATTTCTTACAGAGAGCTGTGGTGCATACACTGTAGTGATGGGCTTGCAAGCATTCATTCCAAAACCATAGTAATGTGACTACCAACTTGCTTTGCTTTTGCATAAATCTGTCAGGTTACTTGTTTGCTTGAGAACAAAAAATGTTCTCTAGGAAAAATCATATATTCTTTTTATCTGGATTGATTTCTATTTCATGTCCTAAAACTTTCACTGCTCAATATTCTCATTTGTTACCATCCCCTTCCACTAATTCATTCCTTTTATCATTGGTCTAATCTTCAGCTTCCCTATAACTCTTGTAACAGCCCACCCTGCATTCCTCAAAAGTCTATAGCTTCTCCAATGGCATTTGGTCTCTTTCCCAAGATTGCCCAAAACACTCCCCTTTCCATCCAAATCCAAAGGAAGCCATCTGCCTCTGCAGTCACCTTTTTATGCTGAAAGCAGCAGTGTGACCAAATGTGCTTAGTTCTGAGCAACAGGGGCTGCACTGAGCTGCAGCATTCTTGGGAAACTGTTGGCTCAGGATGACAGGAAGAAGTTGCTGCAAGCTGCTGTGAGTAGAGAGGTACTGCATGTGAGTTGGGATCCTCAACAAATGCTGGGTGTGTTGCTGTCGTGCCTGCCTCAGTGCATGCTGAGTTCACATTTCCCAATAACCTGCTGAGACTGTAACATAGACTGCAGCTACAGCAAATGACTGTAGGTGCTTGTGCAGCATTTGAAAGCAGATAAGGTTGGCTCCTTAGGCTGTTGAATAGGTTTTCAAAGAACTAAGTTTAAGCCTTTGCCAGCACTGGTGCACACACTGTTAACTGCATGTCTCTGCCTGCCTTAATTGTGCATTGCTCAAGAAACAATACGCAGTTAGAAAATAACTTCATGACTTTTTTATTAATATACAGTATAATGATCCATTTGCACTGTGCACAAAAAGCCATCTCAACTTCTTTCCTTTTTTTAGTGGTTTTGTAACAGAAAATCAGCTTCCACATAAAATTCAGTATATATCCTGGTCACCCGTTGGACACAAATTGGTTAGTAAAGATAATTAAGTGCTAGAATGAATTTGCTTTGTATGGCTAAAAGACATTTATCTGCCTTTGGTTTTTATTTTCTTAGGCCATCTTTTTGACAGGCCTGTGCTTATTAATCTTGGTTATGAGAAATAATGACAAAGAAAAGTTTTAACTTGTTCAGATTTTACTGTCTGTGTCTCGAGAGAAGAATAATCCATGTTCTCAGGTACATTATGTGTTTCAGTTTGCTCACCAGTCTTTATCCAGAATTGACCAAGATAACTTTATATAAGATTAAATGCAGTTTCAAGGCCTGAAAACCAATTGGTTTCCCTTTGCTGCTGAGTAGCACATGAATTTAAAATGGAGATTTACAGATGCAGGATTTAAAATCTGTTCTAAAATTTTTACCGAACATAGAATTTGGCCTGCAATGTATAATTTATTTGCTGAGGTACCAACTCTTGCAGAATTTACAAGGGCTATTAGTGTACCATTTCCCATTTTGTATTTATTAGGTCTTGCTAGTGTAATGTAGGAGTATTGACTGCAGATCTTGCTCTAATCCTGTTTTTGCCTGTACTCTTAAAAAAAACTTTCTTGTCTTTAGGTATATGTATATCAGAATAATATCTATTTGAAACAAAGTCCTAGAGAGGCACCAGTTAAAATAACTAGTGATGGAAAACAGAATGAAATATTTAATGGGATTCCTGACTGGGTCTATGAAGGTAAGTAAATCTTGAAGTGCAAGATGATAAATACTTTGTTTAGATTGGTTCCGGTTTGCACAATCCATTTTAAAATGTCTCTGATGATACTCTTTTTTTTTTCAGCCCTAAGGATTACTTCTTTTCCATATGGTATTTACTGTACAATGTATGAATTTTGTATTCATAACACATAACCAAAATCCTGAGTGTTTGTTGCTGAAACTGTATCAGAACTCTACAAAGTTGTCTTCGTTCTGATGCAAAGGCAGAGGCTGGGAATTAAGATTTAAAGTTTTAATTTCAGTGCATCCAAAAAAAACTTTAAAAAAACCTACACACAGGAAAGTTTCAAGTGAATTAAGTGGGACCTGTGTGCATGTTTTGAAATGTTTGGTGTTATTTATTTAGTGTAACTGTCTTTATGTGTCTAGATTGCTGAGTAGAGTGCTAAAATAGATTAGGAAGGTAGATTGCAGTTATAAACATTTTTCTTTTTCCTCAGAGGAAATGCTAGCAACAAAATATGCACTGTGGTGGTCTCCAAGTGGAAGATATTTAGCATATGTACAATTTAATGATTCTGACATACCAGTTATTGAATATTCATATTTTGGTGAGGACCAGTATCCTAGAAAAATAATTATCCCATATCCAAAGGTATGTTCTATCATTCTTTTGACTTCCTTTCTGTTGAGAAATGAGTTACAACAATGAGAAAATTAGGTGTGCTGAATTCCTTAAGTATTGCCGGTGGTTAAATCTGTTGTGACTTAAGTAAAAGAAAACAAGCTTGGTCTAAGTTCTGAACAGCTGTTCAGGTTGCAACAGGTACATACAAAATTTTAAATATAATATTAAAATATATTTTATATTTTATATACTTTAAATGTAATATCAGTGAAATAAATGGAATTACTCATTTAGGTTAAAAGCATGTGCAAAAGTGCTTAATATTTTTCAATTCAGTTTACTTATTCTGGTGTGTAAACTATGCAGTTATTATTTTTCATTATAGTTAATAAATTATGAGACTAAGTTTTTTTTTTTTAATATATTTTTAAAATAAAGGCTTCACTTTATTTGCACACTTCATAGTGCTTTTTGATCTCAAGGGGCTTTGGATTTTAATTGCTTTCAAGTGCCAGATCTAAGGCAACAAGGTTTTGGTTGGCATTTCTTCAGCATGTATTAGAAAGCTCTCCTGACTCTTACCATGTTCATATGATTGCAAGGGATCATGTTAATGTATTTAAAGAATTTGCTCACCTGTCAGCTGGGTCACAGTTCTAAAGTAAAACTGCATGGTTTAGACCACACATGGAGAAGAATTTAGAAACTGATAACATATGCAGTGAAGAAGCAGCCATGAAATCAGTTTAAGCAACCATTTCCCAGTTGGGATGTCAAACAGCACTTGCAATCATGTGAATAAACTGGAGTTTTATGCTGAAGTCTGTAACATGTGCTGCAAAGACCCCCACTGCAAACAGAACAATCGTTACCACCAAGCACATTTTCTGTAGAGAAAGGCACTAAACTCAAATGTGTAAAAGGTTTTCTTCTCTCTATATATATATAAACATAAATTATAGAAAACTAAGTATGTACTACTGCTGCAGTGTCACTCAGATCTTATAAGATTTTTTGCTCTATTGTACTCAACTGAATTCATATTTTGTAACCGATCTACTTTGCTGCAAAAAGTGTTTTGATGTTCCTCAATCTGAATTATTCAGAGCATGGTTTCAATAACCTAAAACATTTTCTTTGAAGGCTGGAGCTAAAAATCCTACTGTTAAAGTGTTTATTGTAGACACTATTAACTCGGAAGCATTTGGTCCTAAGGAGGTGCCAGTTCCTGCAATCATAGCATCCAGGTAAGAGTGCCCTCAAATATGTCTTTTCTTGGTTAAAAAAAAAGGTTTTGTCCATTTCTTTTAAGCCCTTGAATCTCTGAGTTGTACTTTATCTAACAGTGTACTGTCATATTAAACCCCTAGAAGGATCAGAAGATAACTAGAAAGATTGCATTTTTCTTTTGGCTGTCCATATGATACATTGTTACAGAAGATAAAAAAGTACCCTAAAACAGTGAAAGCTTTGTTGTTGTTTCTAAGAGAGAAATGTGGGGAATGCAATCTGTAGCAATGCTTCCTTACTCCTGTTGTTTAATAACCACCATTTCTCCCTTTGTTTATTTTTTTATATTTTAGCGATCACTATTTTACTTGGCTTACTTGGGTAACAGATACTCGAATCTGTGTGCAGTGGCTGAAGAGAATACAGAATTTTTCAGTTTTAGCTATTTGTGACTTCAAAGAGCATTCAAATACTTGGGACTGTCCAGAGGTAATGAAGTTGGAAATATAAATCTAAAATTGCTGAAATTAGCATTTTTAATCCCTGCCATAATTATATTTTACAGTGTTTTATCACAATAATCTTTTACTAGTAGTGATACCTTTTTCAGTATTTTAATTGCTGGAAGAGGGGTGAAAAATATTAATTACTCTAGGAAAAAAAATCACTACATTTTTTCTTTGTGAGACTTAAATAACAACCAAAACAAGAACAACCACCACCTAAATACTATTGAGAGGCTTTCAGTAATGTTTATTTCCTTCTTGTGTTAGCATCTTCAAAAGTGAAACTATATAAGATCTGTATTTTTTTTAAAGGAAATCTTATTATGCCATGTTGAAATTCCATACTAAGTCTTACTAAATCATGTCCTTTTAGATTAATGTTAGATTATTTGAAAGAACATACACTAGCAGTAAGGCAGCTTTTCTGGAAGAAGAAATTATTCTGTTTTATCAAACCATACAGTTCTAGACAGTAGGCAAATTTTCAGAAACACAATCAGATCTGAAAAGAAAACTTCAGGCTAATTGCAACAGTAACTACATTTGGTTTCAATTTGTCATTCTCTGATTTAGTCAGTTGGGAAAGAAGACTCTGCTCTGCTGAACAGAGCAGTGCTTTGTAAAGCCTGAAGAGTGCACACACAGATAAGTTCATATAGATCCTGAAGGAAAGACACCCCTGAATTTCAGTAACTCTAGCACAGAGATCTCATTTGTTGTCTTTTAGTATTGGTGCTTTTGGCTTGTCTTGTTCTTAGGGTTCATGGTACAGAACACCTATTAAAACTAGCATTAGATGAAACCTTGAACTAATTGGAAATAAAAGGCAAGAATATTTATAAAAGCATTCTGTATAGCTGATAAATTATAAATTCAGCGTTAACAGACACAGCCTTTTCAAGCTGGAAATAATTTTTACTCCTCTTTACATGAAAACTGTTGCAAATTTAAAGGGAATTTAAGGTCCTGTTATTTCAAAAACATTGTCATTGAAGTAGTATTCCACAGAGAAATACTGTAATTTAGTAGGGAAAAAACATGTTTCATGTAGCATTTGCTACATTTCCTAAGTAATTATTCCAGTTTATAGGTACTTTAACACTGAATCTCTACCTTGCCTGCAAGTAAGCTATATTTTAATAATTACATATTTTAATGGAAATAAAAAAACATATAAGGTTTCTAGGATTCTACCACAATCCAGTGAAGTACTTTAACACAAGCTTAACTTTTAGCACATAACCAGTTTTATTTACTTCAGTAGATCTGTTTATGTGTTTAAAATTAAGCATGTGCTTAATTGCTTTGCTGGAACCAGACCAGACCAGACCAATTAACATCTTTCAGGACTTTGTTCATGATCCTTGTTTAATTGCATTTCTCCATGAAACCTTATTTATGGAGTCACTCCTGACGTTTCTATAATTCTATATTTATACAGTGATACAATGCTTTTATCACATTAAAGTTTGCACAAATGGCCAATCGAAGGAGTGTGAACAGATGGGACTGCTGCATTAGCTCTATTTGCCATCAGAAAGTATATCTCTGAACATTTCCTTTGGCAAAAATAGTTCTCTTGTTGAATTCAGATTGCATTGAGTCTCTAATGTATAATAAACAGGGTATGTTTTATGTATCTGAAAAAAATAAGAAAATATAATCTACAAGTTGTTCCCAAAGTGTAGATTCATAAGAAATGTTCACATGTTCAACTCTTTCTCATGTGACTAAACCACAGAAACCAATATGAGCAGTGGAAATATTCATATGAGTAAAAGGTAGGCATGTCTTTGTGAAATTGGGACTACTCAAATGAGAGAATTTAAGTATATCCCTAATACACTTAAATTAGGGATCGAGATCTGAATTTTAATTTAAAGAAAGGAAAATAATGTTAGGATGCAGATATAAAACAATACATTCCATTTTTATTATCTTAAAAAGAAATAAAATCCATCTTTTCAGTTAGCAGCTCAGTGGAGCCCTTGCAAAGTACTCATCTTCTAAGGGACAAGGACCTGCAACTTTTCTTCAAGTCACTTGGTGGGGATTAAATTAGAAGGGAGAACACATGATTTTAAATAGTAGTGAGATTATGATGAGAGTAAGAAATACAAATCATATTCCTTAAAAAGCAAATTTGTTAAATTTATTTCGGACTGTGAAGAAATACTGTGTTGAATGGACAATATAAAGAAAAATTTGCAAGATCAAAAAGGAAATACATTGATTGAATGCAGATTTTTGAAATATATCACTAGAAACTTTACAAGTAAAACATAAGTACAAATGTAAAAGCACTTTTAGCTGCATCATTCATGCTCAGATAAGTCTGTTTCCAAATCATCTTTAGGAAAAAGGAGTTAAGATGTTCTAAATTTATATTCATAGTCTCAGAATGCCTATTAGTCACATCACCCACTGCTCTAAATCAACGTCTCATCTCTGAAATCAAAGAAAATCTATACTGAATTTTTAGTATTAATATTCCTGATATTATTTTACTTGGATTTTTGCCAAAATATTAATGAGATTAAGTAGTTTTTCATTCTTGTTTTCAGTGAAAAAGTTGCATAATTGCTTTAAATTTTATTTATGTCTAATGACAGCTGTTAAAAACAATAGTTTAATTAATGCAATGACTTTAATACAGCAATATTATTTACTTAGACAACCTCCAACTCCCTGAACCTTCATAGCAAATATTTTAAAATTCTTTTTTACAGGCAGCTACTGATTTATTTGAAGATTTTGAATCTCCATAAACTCAGTCTTCTTAAAGAGTGTACATTTGCTTTTGTTTTTCAGAATCAACAGCACATAGAAGAGAGTCAAACAGGATGGGCAGGCGGAGTAGGTTTTCTTGTACTCTATTTTAATCCCGTTAAAAGCTACAGTTTTCTGCATCTTCCCATCAGTGTTTTGAAACATGAAGCACCCTTCTGAGACATACAGCACCACTACTTAGACTTGTTGCACTGTAGGGCTGAGGCTTTTGATGCTGTGCTAGACATAGAATCTGGCTACCTGCTTTCTAAATTTACAAACCTGTTTCGGTCCTGACCAACTGACTAGACAGGAAAGTTGGTCGAGACAGAAATTAATGAAGGGAGGAAAGTAATGAAAAGAGGTAGATTTACAGTGCAGTGTAATCCTTAGAAGCATTCTGGAACCTAACAATAGATGTAAAATTCCTCTGGTGACACTAGGGCAAGGGATAAAATGGGCTGTCTCAGTATCTTAAGAATAAAATCTGTCCATTCAGAACACTTTTAGTGCCAGGTGCTGCACATCTTCAGCTAAGGGGGAACATTCAAGGTGAGATATGCTCCTTAGAATGGCAGGTGATACTTCTCTGGAGTTACCTCTTAGCCAAAGATGTTTTCTCTGCCCAGTAACCCTAGACAACCATATACCTTTGGAAACTTGCAGTAAAAACAAACCTGCAAGGAAATTGTAAGAGCATGAGATCAGTACTTACAGTCATATAGACTGTATTCCAACAGTGAATATGTAGTGTTGCTTATATTTACTTTCAGGCAGGGGAAGTTAACAGAATCAAGTGTATGAACTTCTCACTGCCTGAATATCCTGTAGTGAACTTAACAATGAGATTCAGTTTTCAGTGCACTGTCTCTTCAGAGATGTTTTAATGAGAAGATCATATATTTATAAAAATTAGTTATTTTACTGGGTCCTTTTTTTTTGACACTTCACTTGAGGTTCTGGTGACAGATTTTTATTAGAGCTAAAGAATTCACACACATGCATAAATCCCAGCTTTTGCCTTTATAGGCTTTCAAGTATTAGGAATCACAGATACAGTCTCCAGGAGAATTTAACTTGTAGTTACAAGTCCTAGTTGAGCTTGATTTAATATTATTCAAAACATATACTCACTCAGGAATGTTTGATTATGTTTGAAGTGTTTGCAGGTCATTCCTATATCTTCATATCTTCATGTTTTGAAAACAAAATTTAGAGTTGCAGTAATTTAATCTTGACTGACAATTTTAGTAAAGACGTGGTTCTTTGAAAGGAAGAAAAAGTTGAATGATCTTATCTGGAATAATCTGTTCTTTAAAATTAGTGGAATAGTATGCGAAACTTCAGATAGCCATTTCTTTGATGCTGTGCTTGCTCAGTGAAACAGACAATCTGAGGTCCAGAGAATACTCAGTCTGGCAACATTAGCTTTATTCAGACACCTATTTGTTAAAAAATAATTTCTGCCTGTTTTTAAAGAACTAAAGAAAGGTCATTCAGAATATACAAATTATTCTACTTACAAGTAGAGAGCTCATTTATGATGTTCTTGAGGTATCTACGTTATCAGTTGAAGAAATTCAAAATGAAAGAAATTGTAACGTGATCACAGGGAGATTGAATATCACAGGTACAAACCTGTGCAAAGTAGTTTGTCCCATTTGAACTGATTAAATAGTCTTGTTACTTTTAGTATGTGTAGTATAATCTGCTATACAGCTTGGACAGTCTTAGTCTCATCTACTGTTTTTCTTCTGTTGTTTCAGTTCTTTGTTTCTGCACCATATTTTACATCAGACAGCAGTTCATACTACAAAATTTTTAGTGACAAAAACGGTTATAAGCATATTCATTACATCAATGGCTCTGTGGTAAGTCAAGCCAAGTGTTCTACATTGATCTACTGTCATGAAATAATTCTACAATATTCAGTAACTTAAATGTCTTGCTACACAGGAGAATGCAATCCAAGTTACAAGTGGAAAATGGGAGGCAATATACATTTTCAGAGTAACAAATGATGCAATGTAAGTGTCATGAAATAAAAAGGTTGTGAGTGTTGTCAGTAAAAGCAATGCTTAATCATTGGAACACCATTTGTTAGCTCATCAGATAATAATTAGGTGTAATTTGTTTTTTATCTGAATGCATCCACAACAAATTTGTATGCTAAGACACTGCATAGGTTTGTAAACATGGTTTACTTATGAAAGATTCTTTGCAAATTGCCCTCAATTTTCTATTTATTTTTATCACCCATCTTAGAGAGGTTTATTTAAAAACACTTAATTTAATCATGTGGTTAACCCTCATACAATTTGCAGTTACTTGTCTTTTTATGATCTCCGTTTCAGCTTACTGTATAGATAGAAACAGCTTACATAATTGGAGAGATTAGCTCATGAGAATTAAGATAGAACTCCTATTTATATGGCTTATGTGTCACCTAATCGTAGTCTGAGCAAAGATTTATTAAGATGAAAGGTATATAAGCTTAACTACTCTTCCATCGCATGCAGAAATCTCAAAAAGTCTAAATTAACTTCCAAGACAGCTTTTCATCTTGATGCTTGTTCATAGGTCATCACTTAATGGATTATTTATTAACATATAAATGAATTTGCAGTTTCTATTCAAGCAATGAATTTGAAGGCTATCCAGGAAGAAGGAATATTTACAAGTAAGTGTTATCAACATGATCTTAATGACAGTAGCTTAATAAAAGATTTCTCTGGATTTGTCAAGAAAACAATTTCATTTCAAGATGTTTAATGTATAATTTCACAAGCTATTTTAACTAAATCTTAACCTCAGATTCTGTCTGACAATTGAGAGAAATGACATCTAGCATTTAAATATACTCTTGGGAAAAAAATGATAAAAATACCAAGCTTTTATTTTTAAATTAACAGTTCTGAAAGTACAGGGCCTGCATCCAAGAATATGAGAGAGACATGTAAAGTTAATTTTAGCAAAATAACAATTGCTTTGTTTGACTTTTCTCTTAGAATCAGCATTGGAAGTAAACCTATGAGAAAACAATGCATTACTTGCAATTTAAGGAAAGAGAGATGCCAGTATTATACAGCAAGATTCAGTGAACGTTCAAAGTATTATGCCTTGATCTGTTATGGTATGTATGGCATGGGACCAAACATATAATCAGTTGTTCTTTAAAATTTTATCAGTACTGTAGCTAATACTGATTATCCCAAATGATTTTTGTATGACTCACAGAAATTTCACAATAACCAGGAAAGAGACTTCCCATGTTTGAAACTTTTGTGATGTTTCAGTAAATACATATATATTCAGGATTTTTTTAACTTTTTCAACAAAAAGCTTGGGATTTTGAGCATTAAAAATGAATTTGTGAACGTCCTTAATATCACAAAACAGATTTTAATCCAGCTCATGAGAGCCATGTTTTTTCTTGCAGCAGCCAGAACAGGATTTAGAAACATATACTCTTTTCCAGTTTATGTGATCAAAGTTAGATGTAAGAAGCTACTGTTTTTCCCAATTGAAATTAAGACCTGTGTCATCTATATATGTTGGCTATTTAGCACCTGAGAACATTTTTAAGAAATTATCTAAGAAAAATTCAGTTCAAGATACGTGATCATTGAATCCACTCGCATGACACAACTATTAAAGGAAGTCTTAGCTCTTTTGTAATAAATTGATTTCAGTGATCTGAGGTTTCCTCCACTGCTGTACTCAAAAACAGTGACATCACAATCTAAAAAAAAGAGGAAAAGGATCCAAGGTTTTACTTCTGTGTACTCCGTATAAAGTTTACTGTTCTTGTGATTCTGCACCAACTGATCAGCTGAAAAGTTCCTTAGAACTTCTGTTGAGGAGAGAACCAAATGTAGCAAATAACAACACCTTTCAATCATTCTTGCACAAAATAGTCAGTAAGGTCATCACCATGTGAAAGGCACTCACCTTCACAAATACGATGTGACATGTTCTCAGAAGAATGTTTCACATTGTTAGTTCTGCATTCACGTTATGTAATCACATCTCAGGTATTAACTAGATGTCACTTCATCTCTCAGGAGGAAGCATTAGTAGATTTAAAGTTGCTTCTATTTTGTTTGCTGAGCAATGCCTGTAGATAAAAAAGTCTTTGTACACACAGTACCTTATGTATTGTAGCAGGGACTTATACAGCAGAGAAGATTCAGATTTTTGCGTCAGCTTTGAGCCCTTTAACTCCTGTCAGCTATCATTGTTAATGTAATACACACTGCATCACCAAATTCCAGCTTCAAATTGTAAATTGACTTTTTGTCATTCTTACAACAGGTCCTGGGATTCCCATTTCTACTCTTTTTGAGAACCATGGTGATAGAGGTACTGCAAGTATCCTGCCTATTTCTGAGCAATTGGTATACTCCTTTACCTTTAATCCAGATGGTCTTCTAATACAATACTTAGGATTGTGATCAAGAAGTCTTTCATCTTGTTTTGTATTAAAATAACTAGTGTCTTTCTAGATTTGTTAATCAGTAAAATCCAAACATTAATGAACACACTGATGCATTTATCTCAATTCCTGAGTCCAGCACTTTCATAGCATCCTGCTGTTTTTCCTGTTCACACAGTAGAGAGACAACGAACATGGGCAACTCTTTGTCTACCAAATTTTGAGTCAAACTTTGTAGAAAACATTATTGTGATTTCCAGAATATTCTTTTTCATTTGGATGAACATAAGACTTTCTTTTTCATGAGGCAACACTACCTTAAACAAAAGACAATAGTGTACTATTTAGAGTTTACAATTGGACCTGTTGTGCTGTACTAATTAGAATTTGGATCAATGACTTCTTCAGCCATCAGTAGAGATATCAGAGAAAAGCAGCTCTTTCAGATGATCAGTTCAAATAACTGCTTCAGACAAGGTGTAATTATTGATACAAAGTCTGATCTTCAGCAAGAAACATTCAGAGCCCTTATTCTTTAATTAGCCTGTTAGTGAAGACTTTATGCAACCAAGCCAAGCAGGAACTTTCTAGCTATGAAAATATTAATTGTTCTGCAGTGACTCTTCTCTCTCTGTCCCTTGATTTTTTCCCTAAAAGTTCTTCTCCAACTTTAAGCCTTCAATTCCTGGAATGTTATGAAAACTAGCAAAATTCTGAGATTTAGCTTTCTCTTCCTTTCCCAGTAATCAGTGGAAATGAGCTGATAGTTGTAATGGTCCTTACAATTCAGCCTGCATTGATAAACCACTGTTTACTGAGTGTTGTCTGACCAAAAGACACACAAAAGCATAAGGAAGACAAATGCTGCAATATTGTTAAACTAACTTAATCTGTGGTGATTCATGTAGAAGTCAGTGAATTGCAACATCATATTGTTTAGACTCCAGTAGCAGTTGGTACATCATATTTTACAACCACTCAACCACTTAAAAATCTTTGCAAATGGAGAAGATAGGTTAACATGTCTATTGCACTTACGGTATAGAAACACTGTGTTCTTGTATTTCTTTTGCAGAAGGTTTGAATAGATTTAAAGGTTTAAATACAATGCATGGATGGATATTTTTTTTTATATTTAATCCATTTTTATACCTCTCTGTTTTTTCTGATTCAGTTACCTTTTATGTAAAGGGCCCATACTATCTTATCAAACTATGCATCGCTTGAAATGCAGATAAGTGCCCAACTGCAAATATGTGTTTCTTAACCTCTCTGCAGCAGAGAACAGTTTCCTGTAATGGATTTTCACCACTGGTTTCATCATGCCTCCCTCTTCTGTGTTGTTATTCTCAGGAATAAAAACAAATTCAGGCTTCTCTTTAAATTCTTCATTACCTTTTTAGAATTAATTTTCCTTCAGTTCCTTGCTTTCATAATCTCTTCTGTGGTGCAAAACTATTTTTAGTAAATCATTTTCATTGCAGTTGGCAGCATTTTGAAACTATATCACCCATGAATTTTAGGAGACAGTTAAACTGACATAGATCAGTTTGGAAGTTCCTTCCACGATGCCTACAATTTAGTTGTGGTAATGGGGAAGTTTCAGGAGTTTGGAGGGGAGGCTGGAAAAGGGTTCAGCTGACTTTGCATGTGCATCCAAAAGCAGGATGATCTTTCAGCCATAAAAAAACTCACTTGAATCTGCAAAACTTGTCAAGAGTACTTTGAAAGAACGAATTCCAGTATTATATTTCTGGCATGACCTAAGCACTACCTAGCTCAATATATGTTGAGAGAAGAATACTTCTTGTACTTTTTTGAACATTTCCAGAAACAAGGAGAAGGGAAAGGTAAAGGAAAAAAGAAAAATCTCCTGTAGTTTTGAAAGGTTCTTTCATTCTGAAAGTGAAGCTAAAAGTCACAGATTTCCATTATGTTTCTAATATTCTTCATCCTTCACTATTCATGGGAAAACACATAAATAAACAAGAACCAATGGATTAATAATATAAAGTTCTGCAATCTGTCCTGTAAGTTAATTAAATTTTAAACAGTAACTTTTAAATTATGTAACTGAATTTAATCTAAAGCAAGTAAAACGATACATGTTAGTACTGTTTAGATTTTAAAAAGAAAAAAAAGAAAGAAAAAAGGTTTACTAAGTGAGCAGTAATAAGGACAGTGAGATGGTAAGTCTGCTGTCTTTGTGTAGGAACATATTGTACAGTGGTTAAATGCAGCTTTGCCATAACCCCTTGAGAAACTGAATTTCCTGCATTACCCAGAAACAAGATACTCCCTGAGGACCGTGTGCTTGACCACACTGCCCAAGGGTCTTGGAGGTTAAACTGACCTTAGTCTGATAAGCAAGAGAGGAGATACAGGAGATACAGGACTGTGTTTTGCACAGTGCCATGAATTTTGCATTTCTAGCTCCCCCATTTTACAAAACTGGGATGAGGGATCTGCAGGAGAAAGCTGTTTCCTCTTAACATGCGGGACTCTAACACTCAGAGGCAACATGTGAAATGATTTGCATTGCAAAATGTACATCCTATAAAAATCTAACGAGTATTTGTGCACTGCAATGCCAGTGCTTTTCTTTCATTCAGCTATGTGATCAAGCCCAATTAGAAGTGTCTGAGTGGATTTCATTACTCTGCTTGTAAAATTCACAAATTTCCTTTCTGTTCTAATAACACAAAGTAAAGGAATCTTAATTACAGAAGAGAAATTAACAATAAATTAGTTAATAATTCAGGCATTTCTTTTACTTAGAGCTCAGAGTATTGGAAGACAATTGGGAATTGCAGTCTGCTTTGCAAGATATCAGACTGCCAAAAGAAGAAATTAATAAGCTTGAAGTGGATGGTATAAGTAAGAACTACACATCTTTATTGTGCTTTTTATTCTTACCGTTTTAATGTTTTGCCTTAATTTTGTTAGAGTAAATATTGTCTTTCTGTAGAACAAAGTTGTTGGCCTTTCAGATTGGGAAGAAGAGGCCTGGTTCTGCCGTGTTCAATAACAGCTGATTTGTCTGTGCCTCAGGGTACTCTCAGTAAAATAGTAGTTAAAATACATTTGTTTCACAATGCACATTTTTAAAAAGTCTTTAATACTATTGGTAAAGAGTTTAAATATTGTGTAAAAACAATAAAATATGGTGGTAGTAAAAAGGGAAATGTAAACTGCTGTTCATGTGTTATGCATTATATTGACTTGCTTGCACTGTTCTTTTCAGTAGTTACTTGCCAACAGTATCCTGTGGTAATAAATCAGTGTAAAATTTCCAAAACTAATATCTGATAATCTTAAAATGGTTATGCTTTTCTAGCCACCTGGAAAAACTGAGAACCTAGACTTTTATGAAGTAATAATTTAGCGTAGCTAAATTAATGTGGGTTTCTTCAAAGCGGCTTTTCCACAGTTCAGTATAAACAGTTAATTGCATCAGTTCTGTAATTCACAGTTTGTGCATTGTGTACTATGTGCTGATTCATGTTCATGTACTGTTACACCAGACTCTGGATTATGCCTAAAGGAATCATTTCAGCCATTAAGAATCTAATTTTAATTTGTCTTTTCTAGCTTTGTGGTACAAAATGCTTCTACCTCCACAGTTTGATAGATCCAAGAAGTACCCTCTTCTTATTCAGGTGTATGTAACTGTTCCTTTCTTTGAATCTTGTTGTTTTGTTAAAAAACATACGTTTTCTAATTTAACAAAACCTGGGACATTTGTAACATTTTATAAAGCAAAAGCAAAACTACTTGGTTCTGTTTCATTTTTTGTGGTTTTTCATTGTATTTCTGGAATAGAAATTCATCCCAATGGAGATCGATAAGGATTTTAATGTTAATCTTAGCATGGTAAGGATTACTTTCTCAGAGAAAGAGAAAGGCTAAAATCATGTGGGTTACTCCTTGTAGATCTTAGCTCTGTTGCTCCTTCTGTTTATCATGAAGCAGTCTGAAAGTATTGATTTCAGCTTTGCTAATATGAAAAAATACAAAAGCCTGCTTCATTTTTTAAGATGAAAAGAAAATTAAGCCATGTGGACTTGCTTGTTGAGAGCACTTGACAGAATTTATTGCAGGCAGAAAAGCAATAAAAATTGCAGTGGTGAAAAAAAGAAAGAAAAAAAATATGCAGAAAGGAGAGCTGAGTGGGTGTAATAAACAATTATATCATTTTTTTATTAACCAATGATGATCCAAAGGTCCAAGAATGCTAAGTATGTTCGAAGGTTAGAGTTGAAGAGTCCTGTCCTTGAGGTCAAATGTGTAATTTGCATTAGGCCATTCTCATGAGGAGTGTCTCTGTTTCTTCAGCAATACAGGGTGTGTTCTGCCCACAATTCCAACAGCACATGATATTCCGTACTGAAAAAAATAAGGTCTGGGGATAGCCAAAAAGTGTAAGGAGCTGTATTTCTTAATCTTGCTTTTTTTTTTTTTTGGCATTACTGACTGCATGTGGAAATCAAATGCAAAAAAGCAGAAAAGCACCAAAAATGGATGTTACTGCTAAGGAATTTGGAGAGAGCAAAGAATTGAATCTTTGAGAGATGGCTTTTCCAAGGATTCCCCTTAGGACAAGCAGCTGATACTGCACCCCTTAGTCTGAGCTGAAACTAATTATTTCTCTTAGGGATAAGACCTACATTATTAAAATGGATTTTAGATAGCAAAATCTCATCACTAATTGAAAATAGTAGTAGAATTGTTTGTCTACTGAGCTCTCTGAACCACAGTAATTTTGCAAAATACACGTGGAGGAAATGTCATCAGTGCCGATAGCTATAGTCCAGTGTCCAATAACCAGTTATAAATTTGTAAGTATGACTGAAAATGTGTGAATTTTCTTCCTCAGGTATGGAGGACCTTGCAGTCAGAATGTAAAAGAAACCTTTAGCATTAGCTGGATAACCTATCTTGCAAGCAAAGAGGGAATTATTGTTGCTCTGGTGGATGGCAGAGGCACAGCTTATCAAGGTGACAAGATTTTGCATGCAGTATATCGAAGACTTGGAGTCTATGAAGTTGAGGACCAAATCTCAGCAGTTAAGTAAGTAGATTATCTCCCTGTATAGCTGTTGTATTTGCACACTAAGAAGTAGTAAGGTGAAAGAAATACAAAGAATTCTCAGCCTTCTGAAGACCTGAGGTCTCCAGGATATAAGACAACAACACCTGTAAAAATAAAATATTAGTGTTTGCTTGATGTCAATGAGGCTTTGTCTGGTATATTAAGTCCATACATCACTAAGTCCACATTTGGACCTTACCACTTGTATTCCATAAGAGACTCATCAGAGGCTTCAATCCTAAACCTAAAGAAATACAATTGTCAGTGGTGAAAGTTAAGCCAATGCTCCATTTTTCTGAAGTTATTTCCTATAGGGCAAGCCTACCTCAGTGACCATAAAGTTTAGCCAGAGATCCATAGGGATTTACCTCACTGATTAGCTGAAGGTCAAATGAAAAGTTTGTAGCGAAATTGAAACCGACACAAATGTTCTACAGGTCATTTAGTCACAAACTTGCATTCTATGCTGTTGTAGGATAGTTAAGAACAGAAAGTACCTGAGGTCCCCTGATAAGTGTTCCCAACAGCTGCTCCTTTGCATGAAAACACTTTAAAGTGTTCCAAGGGAAACCAGTTCCCTATGCAGAGATTTTGAGAGAAAGTGAAAGATGAAGATGGCAAAGAAAGGTTGTCTTGTTAATTTTACAGATGCAGTAGCACTGCTAAAGTGAGCATTTGAAGAAGTGTTTGAACCCCACAGAGATGACTGCAAGGCAGGAGTTTAGCCTAGCCTTTGGTGGGGAATTTGGCCCATCAGAGATAGATTGGATAGATTTCAGAGAGATCAGAGACAGATTGATGGATAGATTTCCAGGTGCAACAGTAAATACCCTATTTCCTCCAGACTTGAGGAAGATACTCGAGTATCTTAGCTGAAAATTGGATGTAGTGAGCCAGGTTTTCACAGCTTTCTCTGCTTGTTTGAGAGCACTGCCTGTACTTACAAGTGTGTGTGAGAAGGATATCTGTTCCTTCCTCTTTCTGCTTTGTGATAATTCATATCCTCCTCAATGTTATTAATATAAATGTGCTATTGTCCTTTTCAGTGATAAATGAAACAGAATAGCTGTATATCATGTCAAGTTTTTCTATTATTCTATTATTTTATTTTATATCTTGAAACTAGGAGGAGTGGCATATTTCAAAATATCAGAAGAATTATTCTATATTATTCTGAATCATCACTCAGACAGAATATCAGAGGGAACATAAACTGATTTTGCAGTTGCAAAATCTGCTGAGACAGGCCATGAAAAAATGACCTCAGACTTTACACTTCCCAGTTTTCTGTCAGCACCTAGACTAATTTTTATTCAGTTAAATGTAGTGCATTCCATCTTCCTGATCTAACACATGGATTAAGATGCATGATTTTTAAAGAGCCTCATACTCTAGTGGAAAGTTCTTGGAGGGTTTTTTACTGTAGGTGGAGCCCTGGGGATTAAGACAGTAATATAACAAAACTGAATAATTTTTTGGCTTTTCTAACTCTGTCCCACCCAGATAGTGTTTTGGGTGTTGTCAATCACTTGGGCTTGTCCTCTTAAATAACTATATAAGTAAATATATAAGTAATAAATATAATAACTATATAAGTAAATATATAAATGTATAGAAATATATAAGTAAATACTATGTGTCCTGATGTGTGTCTGAAGCTATTGTGTTTATCTGTCACTCTCAACCCTTTGTGGTCTTTTGCCTCATCCTCTTTTCTTTGCTGTTGCTATTGCATCTTTGGAAATACAGTCTCCACACTCTGATGCAGGATATTTGTAGGAGGCCTAATATTTCTGGTTCTCTTTGCTTAGTGAGAGCATAAGAAGTTTTGCATCTTTATACATTTCAAGTTTATTACCTACTTGGAGCATTAATAGATGATTCCTTCATTATTATTTTTTATTAAAATAGCCATAAGAGCTTTTTACTTTTCAGGCACAAAATAAAAAAGCTTATTTCTCCAGGGAGTCCCTAATCTCTTCAGAAGTTGATACTGTTCCTCTAGAGAAATCAATGTATTACCTCACTGTGACATCAGTATGTTGGGTATCTTGCACGATAAAGGCTGAATGTTAATGGTAATCCAGCACCTTTAGCACTAAAGCAATGAAAATGATCCTCATCCAGTGGAATAAAGCTTGTTATTATGAAAGCATTGATTTCGGTATTTTTTATTCTTTCAGGAAAAGTTCTTTGTCTTCCCTTTCAACACCTATTGATTGAATAGTTGATGCTTTGTAGAAATCAGGCATGCTATGTTGATTGTCAGTTTGCTCAAATCAGTGGGATGTGTGGAAAAAAGTGCAAGAAAAACTATTTTTTGCTAATTTGTTATTGTACTAGCAACTTTTTATAATAATGCATATATTTCTGTGGTTTTATTTTCCACAGAAAATTTATAGAAATGGGCTTTATTGATGAGAAACGAATAGCAATATGGGGCTGGGTAAGTGATTGGAGTTTTTATATCTATCTTTAAAGAATCCTGCAGCATAACTTTTTTTTATTCTTAAGGGTTCTGTCTTAAGCATATATAAAATTTCTTTTGCAATGTGTGATGGTATTGCCAAAGGGGATAGTTCCTGCTGGTACTTATATACATGCAATTGCTACAGTTCAGGCCCCCAGAAATGAATCTTTGGCAGCTCAAGAGGGAATTTTGAAAAGCTCATGTCTAATACATTGTTTGGACTTGAAGTTAAGCCAAATTAAGACATTTTAATTGGCTTTACTTTTAACTTAGGGATTTACTGTCAAAATTCAAGTATTGTCCTTTCTGATCTGAGTTTAAAATAGTGAGAAAAGTCCTATGACTATCTCTCATCAGAAAATGTGACCCCTGCATCATCCTGAATCACTGTGTACTTGGCTGGCTTTGCAATGGTCATCAGGGATGAATCTGGGTCTGAGGGGTTTACAACATAGACAGCTTCATCGAGACATGGAAAAATTGGGCAGTACGGAAGTCATTCCAAATCATTAGCCAGTCTATTTTTCAACTTTGCTTTTTTCATGTATTTCTCTTTGTAATGCTCCTAGAACCTTTAATAGGCAGATATATTGCCTCATCTTAGACAGCACATGAGCAGAGTTGCTAAAATCTTTCTATGAAGCTTCTACCAACCAATATTTAAGTTACTTTGGTACAGTTACTATTGTAACACCAGAATAAAAGGGTGTCATATGGTAAAATTAAATGACACAGATACTTAGAAGTGAATAATTCTAAAGTGACATTAGGTAATTTAAGGTCTCAAGAAAATATTTTTTTCCCGTACAAAAAAAAAAAAAAATTAATAATTCTGCTTATTTCCCTTAGTCTTTCCTATGCTACTGAAGTAATCTTCAGAATTTTTCATGACACAGCATATTTTTATCCCTTCCTCCATTCAAAAGTAAACAGAAACCCATTATTTGGCAAAGACCTTATATGAGTTTTTCCGACCTCAGTTCCACATCCTGTGGAGAGCCAAACCAAAGGCTTTTTATTTACAATATTTTTCTGTCTCAGCAACTAGCCCCATTCAGTTTCACAGATCTATTATATCCAGGATTACTTACTGCTTTACCCTTCTTATGGCTGTGAACTTATTCTTCCTTTCTGGGTCCCCGTTTGAAGAATCAGGCCAGAAAATACTGAGAACAGTGGCAGGCAATAGGGAGGAATTGCTCCATCCTGAACTAGATGAGTATATTTGTACTGATGACTGAGTTAGTTCAATATGCTAATCTTTAGCAAAACCTAGGTAGTTTGTTAAGGGAGGGAAAAAAACCTCTAACTCTTCTTGGAGGTGCACTTTGAAAGGATGAGAGGCATTGAAAACAATCTGCTAGAAGGAAAATTTCTGTTTGGTTTTAGGAAAAAAAAATGAAAATACTGATCACTGTTGAAGTAGATGGAGTGGAGAGGATGGGTACTATGGATGAGACTGCAATCAGTATCATTTCCATCTGAAGTTAGCCCTGTTTTGAGCTATAGGTTGCATTAGATTGCTGTGAAGGACGCTATGAAATTCAGTTTCTCTGTGACTGTAAGTGGTAATGAAAGGAGGGATAAACATTGAAAAAGCAGCAAAAAAAGAAATTATTTGATAAATTTGTCTAATCTCTCTGATAAGAAATTACATCAGATCCATTTGATATCAATAAATTCATTTCAAAAAACTCTCAACCTTTTGTTAACGCATGTCCTCCATGCGTGCAAAGCAAATTAGTTAATTTGGAATTAGTTTATATGAGTTTGACTCAGAAAACAGAATGATACTTCACCAGTAATTTTAAACTGTCTGTGATTTCCTCCTAGTCCTATGGTGGCTATGTAACTTCTTTGGCACTTGGATCTGGCAGTGGAGTATTTAAATGCGGAGTGGCTGTGGCTCCTGTTTCCAGCTGGGAATATTACGGTATGGAAACTTGTCATAAATACTGACTTGGAAAGCAAGATGTAGCATTTAATGACTTCTTAAATTAAATCATTGCAGGAGACTGGCAATTTGAAATATAAAGACATTCAAATTACCTAGATTTAAAACTTTTAAGACCTTAAATTTAATGTTTTTCTTGCTGAAAATAACTGAGTGCAACTGGCAGTTTGGAACTGATTTTGTCACAAAGAAAGTATGTCTGGATAATTCCATATGCACTTCTATAACAGTAAGTGCATAAAGCCCTCTCAGTAAACTGGTGTTAAGGAGTGATCTGCCTTAAAGTCCTATTAAAGCATTATCACTGAATTCAGAAACAGCTGAACTGATTTATCTGCCAGCAACAGAATCATAGTACATTTCAACTTCTGAAATCACAGATGACCTGTGTCAGGAATCAGTATTTCTTATGACTGCAAAGTTGTTTGCAAAAAGCAGTGGAAAAAGAGAAAGACTATTGTGTTCAATATAATATTTTTTAATTAAATATTTTTCCCTCTAAATGTTTCTCAGCCACACCTGTATTGTTGTGTTACAATACATATTCTTATTTACGTTTATGGAATTAGGCTCCAAACTGTTGAGAGGAAACAGCACTGGGTGTATATTCCCAAGACCTTCCTGTGTGAATAAAGCAGGCACATACTTGCCGACCTGTTAAGCTTTTGGCATGGTGTTAAGGAACCTTAGTGTAAAAAAAAAATCATGGCATGAATATTTTCAATGAGTAAAATGTAGCACTTTGAACACATTTACTTAGCATATGGTCGTTTTCTAAGAAGTCTTGGTTATGAGAAAAAATTTTGGTTAAATGGGAAAGATTCCTTCCCTGACTGCTAGCACAGACATTCCTTGTATTTATGGTGTTTTGCAAACAAAGGGGAAAATATTTGTATGACACAGGAAGCATAGTCTTCATGTTTTCACTGGCATCAAGATTTTTTAAAGACATTTTTACTCATGATCACAAAATTATTTCCAGAATGCAGGAATAAAGCATTGCTTTCGCAAAAGTCCCTTAATAAAAGATAGGTTATAAAAATTCGTCCCAGCATCACAATTCAAATGAAGTTTTAAAGTTCAAGCAGATTAGACCTGGACCATTGCAATCTCTACATCAGCTGAATTTCAGGTGGCAATTAAAGAATCTTGCTGAAAACACACTATAAAATCCAATCAGGCAAATGTACCTCCACTAAGGAAGGAAGGAAACCAAAGGAAGTCATGAGTCATAAGTTTTGGCAAACAGATCATGTTAACATTAGGGTGAACTGTGTTAGGGGCAAAACTACAGGATGTTACGTCCTTGAGTTTCTGAGTAGTATCAGTATGTCGCAGGATGTACTGGCCCCTAGAGCTTCTAAATTCTGTCCAACCCTCTTTTAAATGCACAGATGAGATTCTGGACCATAATCTTTTGTCAGAAGCTGTCCCACCCCCCTCCATTTTGAGTCAGAGCTGAACAGCTATAAGATGGAAAGGAAGATTCCATTCAGGGACAATGTATAGTTAAAAGTATTATATCTGTGACTGTTTAATTAAAATTTATTTAAATTCATCTGCTTTTCCTTCCTCAATAATTGACAAGCTGAATCTTCCACTTAGTCACTATAATGCAATTCTGCTGACCTCTGTGGACTTGTTGTAGCTATACTGGTAGAACAGGGTGGAAAAATTGGCTCAGAATACTGTAGAAATGTCAGCCATTCAGAAAGAGTCTATTTTATTGAAAACTTAAGCCCAATATGGTTGTTTGACACTGTGTTGACAACAAATATTGCACATTTTCTGTTTTCATGGAATGATAAAGAATTTTGATAAAAGATAGGATAATTTTTTTTGGTACTTATATTACAAATTATCTTCAGAAGCCTTGCTTGGCTTATCTGGGAGACATAGTCCACGTCTTTAGCTCTCAGAGGCAGCACATGTAAATGATACATAATAAACTATGGGAACAAGAGTATATTGATTCATTTTCTTTTCCTGGGAGGATTCTCATTTCTATTTTTTAACAAAATTTTTCTAATACACTGTATCAAACTGGACAAGATAGACAATCCCAATTCTTTAATGATTACAATGGCCATCACCTGTCTTTTGAGAGGGAAAGATGACAACTCTTTTTGTCAGAAAGCCCTGACTTGCTTAAATATATAAAGTCCTTGTAATACTGCAGCTTGACTGCTCCATATGTGTCAGTTCCTCTTTTGAGGCAAGGTCATAAAGAAAGTAATCTTCTGGTAGTGGCAGCTGCTGTGTCAGTTTTCCATAAATTTTCATAACAGCCCCTAGTTAAAGTACAAATACCAAGGCAGCTCAAAGAGAGATGTTTCTACGGATTTCTTGGTGATGGATACTGTTTAGTTATTCACATTTATTTTGTCAAATTTGTTAACAGTCTTTGTTGTAGTTAGAAAAAGGAATTGAACAGAGACCTACAAAACAATGGGCGACCTTTTCAGTTCATGTCTGCATCCTTTCCTGCTCCCTCTAGTTGTTGCATATATACATTCAATAGGAAAATGACAACATGCATATCCATATTTACTGTTAATACACATACAATCCTCAGCTCCTCTTTTTGCAGTAACAGAATTAGTGTGTCATCTTTCCACCATGCACCTTTATTGGCTCATTGCCTTATTCAACTGGCTTCTGGAGCTCAATGCAACAGCATAAAGTTGTATCAATTCATTACCTTTATCCCCAAAACCTAGATAAGTATAAAACCACTATTTCTGCAAAGATGGTTTGGAGAACAGTAAGTAATTAGCCTTCATTGCTGATTTTTAAAATAAGTGTAAATTTGGTGTGTTATGAGGAAACCAAGAACAGACACAGTTAAGCATCATTTAATTTCCTATGTGTCCCTGAAGCCACAAAATAGGTGCACTTTCTTTATCTATAGCTTTTTTCTTCTTTAATTTCAGCATCGATCTACACAGAACGATTTATGGGTCTTCCTATAAAGTCCGATAATCTTGAGCACTATAAGGTGAGAATTCTGTTTCTGTGCCAATCTGCCTTAAATTTGAATCACACTTCTATGGATGAGTGGAACTGTGAAGAAAGTGGCCCACCAGCTCTCATGGTACAGTCCTTTTGTAACAAAGCTACTGCCATGAAATTCTTATCTCCATAATTAATTGTCGGTTTGTATTTAAAAATCCCAAAAATGTTAAATGGAAGTCCTTATTTTCTTACTTAGACAAGTCAGACTGTTCTGCCAGTGCAAACCATTAGCCTAGAAAAGAACTGAAGTGTGAGGGATTAAAATGTTGATGTTAATAAGGTATTGGTTGGTACTGTTAGCTGAGATATGCAAACTGCTTCATCCAAATTTTGCTCTCTGATAGTAAGATCATAAGGATACTAAATGATCAGAGCAGATTCCCCTGCCTAGAACAGGTTGCCATTCTTTTCTTCACATTGGTAGGAAGTCTGTGGTTTCCTTTAGCAGCACACACACCAGCTCTGGATACAGAGAGGCCTGAATTAGCATCCAAAGCACTTAGTGGAAACACTCCTGTTAAAGATTTGGATTGTGTTCTCAGTATGTATTTCCATCCCAGCTTGAAGAACAGAAATGCTTAATACCAAACATCCCTAGTGGAACTGTCTGGGTAGCCAGGGACTAGAGCATTCTGGGAATGACATGACTAGTGCTGTTCTTTGTATGAATTGGCCCTTAGAAAAGACACTAAATATCAAATCTGTTCCTGATAGTGTAGAGACATTTGTGACAGCACAGAAAGCAGCCTGCTGCAAGCCAAGCTTGCACAGGGACCTTTTATGGACAGATCTCATCAATATGGTGCAGATTAATATTTTTTTCTTCTGCTGGTGCTTTTCAGAACACATGCAAACGATGTAAGAAAAAAACAGTATTTATTTCTAGGTATTCGTGTCCTGAAGCCAAAGTCACAGATCACAGATGCACAAAATAATTTAGTTTGTCAAAGACTTCTGAGATCATCCGGTCCAGCCATTAACCTTACACTGCAAAGTGCATCACTAAACCATGTCTCCCAAGTGCCACATCTACATGTCTTTTAAATACCTTCCCATATGGTGACTATCACTGCCCTGAGTGATTGTCAGGCCTGTTCCAATGCCTGACAACCCCTTCCATGAAGAAATTTTTCCTCATATCCAGTCTAAACCTCCTCTGGCATAATTTGAGGCTATCCTCTTGTCTGGTTGATTGTTGCCTGGGACAAGAGGCCAACATATCTTCAGGGAGTCATAGAGAATGTTAAGGTCCCTCCTGAGCCTCCTCTTCTCCAGGCTGAACACCCTCAGCCATTCCTCAGAGGACTCACTCTTCAGACCTTCCGCTGCCCTTCTCAGGATACACTCCTTCACCTCAGCGTCTTTCTTGGGCCCAAAACTGAACACAGGATTCGAGGTGTGGCCTCACCAGTGCCCAGTAAGGGGGGTGATCACTTCTCTGGTCCTGCTAGCCCCACTACTTTTGGTACAGGCCAGAATGGCTCTGGCCATCTTGGCCACTTGGGGATGCACTGGCTCATGTTCAGCTGTTTTCAACCAATTCCCACAGGTCCTTTTCTACCAGAGAGCTTTCCAGCCACCCTTCCACATGGCCCCTAGTGCTGAATAGGGGTGGTTGTGACCCAAGAGCAGGACATGGCACTTTGCCTTGTTGAACCTCAGACAACTGGCGTTGGGTCTTTGATTTAAGTTGTTCAGATCCCTCTGATTTATATACATACATATATATATATATATATATATATATATGTATATATACACACACACACACATACATATACAGCCACATATATGGTTTCGATTGTAATCTCAGATTGATAGGAAGTCACTGCTATTATATCAGTTCAACTGTGTGATTGTTTTTCTACTAGGTAATGAAAGCCTTTCAGCACTATAAATAAGTGGCTTAAATTGAAGTTGCTGAACTGTTCTTTTTTCCTCTCAACAGAATTCAACTGTGATGGCAAGAGCAAAGAATTTCCAAAATGTAGAGTATCTTCTCATCCATGGAACAGCAGATGGTGAGGTTTGCAAATGGCAGAACAAACACAGAGCCAGAATCACTTTGTTTGAAAAACATTAAGCATCTATCTTTGATTGGGTCAGGTCTTAGATCTTTGGTAGATTTCCATATGACCTATCATAAGATGCTTACTCATTCTTAGTAATGTCAACTGTATCACTTGATAATTAGTGGACACAGCTAAATGCACTATAACTTTATGCTTTGTGGTATTAACATGTTTCAACAATCTTTTTTTTTTTTTCTTTTTAGATAATGTACATTTTCAGAACTCAGCACAAATTGCAAAAGCTCTGGTTAATGCACAGGTGGATTTCCAGGCAATGGTAAATAATAGACTATTTTTCATTTTGAAAAGTGGTTCATCACTTTATCAATAAGCTTATCTGACATTTGGCAGTGTTTTAACTACCCTGTTCAACTGAACATGCTTCAAAATTTGGCAATTGCTAGTGCATTTGTTATTCTTCATAAACAATTTCTCAATTTCTTACCCAAATGATTTGTCTGCTCTTTTTTTTTCCCTTGCCCTTTGCATGCTAGCAGGATTTTCCTCTTGTCAAGAAAAACTTGGAGGCTTTTAAAATGAGCCAGGGAGAAGAATAAGAATTCAGCCTCCTAATAAATGTTTTTGATACCAGCTAAAAGAGGAATGTGAAAGAGCTGAGTTCTGGGGCTGAATTGTCACTAGTTGTGATACATTCAATCTTGAACTGGACTTGCCCGCAACAGTCAAGAAGTGAAAAAAACAAAAAGGGTGTAAGATATCCAAATATATATTCAGAATCAGCAAAAAAAGTTCTCTGAAAAACTTGCATGGGATTGCAGGCACAGGCAGAAAGAGAAACACATAGGCAAGAGGTTGCAGGATATAAAGGAGAAATAAACAGGGGAAATGTAGATCTGATGTATATGCTAACCTCTGCTTCCAAATCATTTCTCTCAGGGCTAATAACCAAAGTGTGGTTGCTATCAAACATACTGATCTTCTGCCTGAATCCGGTTTCACGGGGCCATGAACTCCCCAAAAAGGGATAACAGGGGTTTATAGGCCCTTTTATGTATTACACTTTTTCTGCCTCCTTTAATGATTTTTAGCAAATCTGGGTTGTATCTTAAGTATCTGGAATACTGTATGCAGTTGTAGTCATTCTGGTTCAGTGGAATGGCAGATATTTCTGAGTTAGCATAATTCATATGTGTGTTTTATTTCCAGATCGTCACTCACAAGGTTCATGGCCCTGCTGTAATGCAGGATGTTTTGAATAGAACTCAAACAACATTTAGCTGAAATTTTGTTGCTTAGAGCTCAGTACTTCTTCCTAAGCAAGACTCTTACCTGTATTACCCAGGCCATGCAGCAGGTCAAGGGGATTTCATCCCTAACAGCATCTTAAGGCTCTTTTGCCTGACTTGATACAACTGGCCTGTAAGTATTGAGGCAGTAATGCTTACTCTTAAGTAACAGAAGGCTTAGAAACTTTTTTTTTTCAGCAAGAATAAGAATATATTAGGAACTGATGAAAAAAAAATTATTGGGCTCCTAGTTTTTCTTGAGCCATCCACTTTCTTATGTGTAACAATAAAATACATTATTTTGTATTGTTTAACTCTTGCAGAATTGAAAACATAAGGGGTTTATGTTTTGTTTTTGCTTTTTCTTTCAGTGGTATACTGATCAGAACCATGGAATTCCAGGCCTTTCCAGCAAACATCTCTACACACATATGACCCACTTCCTCAAACAATGCTTTTCTTTGTCAGAATAAGTAGGCTACTCAGAGCATGCTAAGGCATCTGAGACATCTTTGGGAGAATGAGAAGACAGCAATGCCCAAGTTGTATAGTGTTCAAGTGAATTATCACAGGAACTTTGAAATTTTAAACTTGATGTTTACATCCACTTTTGATATTGTATATTAGCAAATGTTATGGTAACAAATGTTTTGACACATTTGATACCTGTTTGACAGCAAAAATAAAATCAGACTGTAAAGTGTCTTGTGCGTCTATTGCTGACTTGCTTAAACTTGCTTAAACTGTATTCTGCAGTCCAAGAAAGGTGGTTCCTTGCAAGTGCACACTGTCAGGTTAATATGATTGCATTGTTAACTAGAACTGTAAAATGGGAAAGGACAAAGGAAGCAGGGCAAGTACGTAATTAGCATCCTAACAAGAACCAGTTTCTCAAAATGTATTTCCAACTTTTTGTAAAGAATCCAAGAAGAGATAGGGACACACAATATTTAACACTGAAGTTTGGATACTTATTGAGAATATCGAATGTGTTCAAATTTTGTTCAACTCCTATTTGAAACCTTGATTCTGCAAAACTTTCAGTGCTCATGTTTAAGCATGAAAGCAGGACACTTATGATAACTATCATATATCAGTGGGTTTTTCACCTGTATTCAAAGAATGTGAGCCATATTGTCCTCTTTGTAATTTCTAATCATCACCTCAGCATTCAAATTGATCTCAGTGTCATTCATCCCAGACTGGAGTGGAAGGATCAAAGGATTGTGCAAGCTTTCTTTGCTTTGTTTCTAGTGCAACTATTTTAGGGAGTCTTTAAAAATGGTGGAAGCTAATAATGATTGGAATACTTGTATTCTTTTCATTAGTAATTAAATCAATCCTGTCACAATATAAGAATGTTAACAAGATAATTGGCAAGAGATCCATTGTAGATTAAACAATTCCTTGATCATGTGTTTAAAAAATTCTGAATTAGTCTTCTGCATAAGAACCATGGTCTTTCTGACACAACCTCTGCTATTAGCTGTTGAGAGTGCAAAATAACCTAAAATAGATTGTGTTGCCTTGTTACAAACAAGCTGCTTCATAACTCTCAGTGAGAGACCAGTTGCTGCTTCTTTGTGGAAAAGCAAGGGGTTTCATTTGACTTTCTTGACAAAAACATGGGGTTTGGCCAAAATAATTAAAATGTGGAAGTGATTTGCTATGTAACAGCTTCCTTCGTTTGTTAATGGCAATATCAAATCTGATTTTCCACACATGAGAACATTCCTTAGATACATCTTTATGCAAATGTAGTTGCCAAGCTGTTTGTAATGGTTAAATTATACTTTGATGGGAACTCTTCAGAAAATACTCAATTAGTTCAGGTTTTTTTGGAAACGCTGCCAATTACGTGATGTTAATGAGCTTTTTGTTGGTAATGTAATTAAAATTCAACTGCCATAATGGCTAAAGGAAAAAATTATAGCTGTAAGAAAGTTAAAATTAAGCAAATATAACATGAAGTGGGCCTAATTAGATGTTGATTATATGGTCCTATGTGCATTTGCTGCACAAACAGTAATCTCAGAAATGTGGTTGTCTTACAAATAAGGAATACAATTCAGTTGAAATAATGAGATTTAACTCTCAATTTCTTATATTGATACAACACCATGGAAATAATTGTAATGTTGTGGTGAAAGAGAGAAAAATTAAGCTCTTATCTGAGATGCTTATAGGTTTAAGATACCTGAATATGTCAATGAGAACCTAAGCAATTTCCAAAAAAGCATGGTATCAATCTCACATAAATATCAATACATTAAGGTCACTTTCAATTTCTGCACCTTTATTTTATTTATTCTACTGAAAATCCTCTAAGTTCTGGAAATTTGGGCAGATAGATTGGCCCTTTATCGGTACTGTAAGTAATAACCGATGCAATGTGATGTTCACACCCTGCCCACAGGTCTGTTGTCTGAAGGTTTTGGAAGTATTTGAAATAAGGGACATTTCAGGAAAATCAGTCAAATAAAATAACAGAAGGTACCTCTTTCTCAAGGGGTGCATTAGCTATTTCATTGTTAATCTGCCCTGAGGTCTGTTTGTTTCCTAAGGCAATCATACTACACATCTTCCAAACTGTTCACCATCTACTTTGGCTTGTAGGCAGCAGTAATGGGGATAAAAAAAAAAATAAGTACAGTTGCTGCCAACATTTTTCCTTCATTGTTTTTCATGTTGTTAATTTCTTTGCCTTACTCAGTGTTCTTGCCAAAGAACGGGAATATGTCTCCAGCAGAGTGTGACATTTACACTGAATTGCTGAAACAAAGTCTAACCTGAAAGCTTTGTGATAGAGCAACCATGTGTTTTGATGACCTGGGAGAAAATGTCCTGGGATGCTGTGAGTGTCAAAAACACTCTCTTAAAAATACATCGATATCAGATTGCTGGCTGGCCTGTGCTTATAACAGGTAACATCACAGTCACTAGAAAGGGTGCAAAGCACTGCAAACCTACCCTTGCACTATAACAGAATCACAGTATGGTTGGGATTGGAGGGGAACTTTGGGGGCCTACTTATCCTACTTCCCTGTTCACACAGGGCTACCTACATCCAGTAGCCCAGGACTTTGGCCACATGGCTTTTGAATATCTAAACAGCATCTGGACGCTCTACAGCCTCCCTGGGCCACCACTGCCAGTGCTTGGTCACCCTCATAGTGCTTCCTTATGCTCAAGACAGAACATTCTAGGTTTCAGTTTGTGCCTGTTGCTTCTCATTCCGTCATTGAGCACCATTGAAAAGAGGCTGGCTCAGTCTTCTTTGGAAGATACCATCCCTTCAGATATTTATATACAGTGATGAGATTCTCCCAAGCCTTTTCTTCTCTAGAAAGAGAACATGTTCCATTCTGCCTTGTCTACAAACACAATCCATGTTACAAGCATTACCCCAAACATTCACTGGACAGGTATTTGCCCCACTCCACTTCAATCGGAGAGAAGAGCCTTAAGAGGCTACAGGACAGGCTCTATTGTAACAGATCTTCAGTAGTTCAAGTTGAAAGGGCTTGTCCTGAGGTATCGAGGTGAAGCTAACAAAGTATGAGAATTAAAAATATATATAACTATACTGCAAACATAGAATATGGTGTGTAAGAGCCAACGCTAGGACACAATTTGAGTTAAGCTAAGCTCTTATGACAAGAATGAAAATCCTCATAGTTTTGCTTCCCAGTTTCAAATATTTTAGAGGAACTGGTTTTCAAAAAATGCTGAGCACTTTCTGTTTTCTCTTTTGGATAACACTGTCACACTTCAGATACTCAAACATACCACATCATCCAATGAAACTTAAGTCTTCCAATATCTGTCATATAAACAAGGTATCCAAGCCTCTGAAGATAGGAAGTAGTTTTTCTGAATTAGGTAGACAGGCCCTTGATAAATAGCCACAAATACAGTTATTTTCACGTCAGTTTCCACTATGAATTCTTTCTAGCTTTTGCAAATTAAAACTAGAGCTGAAAAGGAAAAATCATTTTATTCTAGGAGCTGAAGTGTACATAAATAATATAAAGTCACTGATTGCACTCCAAACCTGTTCTCATCATTTACCTTATTCGTGCTGTGTGAGCTGTGCACATTAAAGAACGTGCAATCCTTTTACTTCAAACACAGACCCATAGGATTTGTTTCACACAGGATTACTGCAGCTGTAAGAAAGAAAAGGCCTGAAGAGAAATTTAGCAGAAAACCAATCAGGTTCTAGAATATGGTTAGTGTTATACTCTTTTTACTCAGAGATCAAGTCCAATTCAGACTGCATTCAATAGTTCCCAGTTTGCCAGTCAGTTCCAATTACAAGGCACAGCTGTTTAGAACATTTTATAGAGTCATTTGAAGGCTTTATATTTAATCTGAATAATTCATAGTATTTGCTAAGAGCATTTGGTATTACTTTCAATTATGAACATTGTCTTCTCAGAATGTAAAACAACTAGTACATATTGGGCCAGCTCTTCTGCTTGCGCAAATTGATGCAGCTCCATTGACTTGCAGTGGAGCGATTCCAACTTATGTGAGCAGACAGTGTGGGCTGCAGCTCACTTACAATGACTGTGGCTCCTGAGGTACAAACCTCTCATCATCCCTGGCAGAGAGCACAGAGCTGCATGCTGTGGAAAGGTCTAGAGACCCCAAACTCACCCTCCATTTCAGAAAGGCATTCACGCTCCCCGAAGTGCGGCCATGGAATTGTACACACACATAGGCACACACTGTGTGTGTTATGTACAAGCACATGTTTATGGATGTAACATGGTGGTTTTTTAATGTGTGCATGTGTTTACACATATGTTCTTCCTATATTAGTTACCATTCTCAGAAGGGGAATGCTCTTTGTGATTATTGTGCAACAAACATAGCAAAATGAAAGGGGCTGCAGAGCCCAGCCCTCTGAACTCACAGCTGACAAGGTTAGGAGAGAATGCTTTCTGTATAATATGACAAAGTAAAGGGTGTGGGCCTGTGATCATACCCCAGGATACATCCTCCTCCCTTTAGATGTGTAATGGATAACAATACAATAGTAATAAATATGTAATGAAGAAATACACAGAAGAACGTGGGGAGGTCACTTTTTTGAAAGGATTTGATGAGTGTTTTTTTTTACTTTTTACTGTCAAAAGCCAGCAAGTTCCTAAGTCATTAAAATGTTCAATTTTGACAATTTTAATCAGATGATGGTGCAGGAAACTTTGATAAATTCCAGATAAAGTGAACACAACCACTCCAATTGAATCACAAGAAACATGAAAATTTCCTGAAGGCAGGCCACTTTCAGCTTCCATCTCTTAGTCTGACGCAAAGTATTGTCTCATTTGAGAACAATGATATAGAGGACAGTGAGGTTGCCCTTGATTTTGCCAAGAGCTACCATCTAACTGGTGTATTTTAAAATGTGAGAGGAACAAACCTGAGTATATGTGCATGTCTCATACACTTAATATAATTTTCCAATTTTTTTTGGAAACTCTTCTTTGCTGTGCTCCTGAAATATATACTATAGACTCAGTTATGGCAACTGAGGGTTGCATAGCTCTTGATGGCAGTTCACTTCTTTCCTGTACATTTTATTTTCTGTGTGCCACTTGAAAAACAAGTAACCAGTCATCTTCTAGATGCTAGATGATACAGCTCTGTGACAACCTGCCCAACCAGGTGCACTGAGGTGCTCTGTCTCTTTTTTTTTTTTTTTTTTTCTGGAATCATCCTACTGTAAACAAGGAACTTTATATGACATAAGAAAATAAACTGAGATAAACAAAAAGAGAAAAGCTGTCTGTTTCCTGGAGGAGAGGATATTGTCTCACATTCCATATTGCCTCTTTCCAAAGTACCTTTAACTCAGCGTGCAGAGAGATGATGGTAGCGATCCACGGAAAGCGTGTGCGTGTCGCTCCTGGTGCAGAAGCGGTGCAAAGGGCCCTTAGATCCCATCTGCTGCATTGCCCCGGTACTGCAGGACGCACTGCTGGCCTGGAGCCTCCGGGTGACCCACCCCGAGGACTAGAAATGGAAGAAATAAACCACGAATCTCATAGATTGATTCAACAGCATAGAAAAATTACACTTCACAAAAATTAAACTTGATGATGTGGATTGTGTAGTGAGAGTTAATGTTTCCCTGAACCACTACCATGGTACCACAGCCAGGTATTTAGGATAGAGCTCTAGGAAGGATCCTGTAAATTTTGTTTGCCACTCTAATATGGTTATTAAGTTTATACACTACCTCAATTATATCTTATGGGCTATGCCAATGTGGCTGTGGTCAGTCAGCAGAAAACTGCCTCACTGAAGCACATTCTTTGCTGGCTTCAAGGAGCAGTGTTAAGGGAAATAAGATTTGCTGTAATATGTATGTGCCTTGTGCCACAAACCAGACCATGAGGCACTCCAGACTGGAGCACAGGCTGTCATTAACATTGTGAGATGTGTGCTGTGATTCCAGAACCTTACTCCTACCTGACCATCTCCCCTACCTGTCTCAGTCTCTGTGTAGTCTCTGCATGGATGACCATGGCTTCTTTGGCAATGCTGCCCCACCAGAGCTATGAAATTGTCTCCACTGAACAACAATAATTGCATCGAACAGGCACATCTCAAATCTATTTTCTTTAATTTTTTCCTTGTAGGGAATGGAAATGTGAGCAAGTGGTTTATCTTGCATAATCTATAGGCTAGGATGTGAAACTCAATATATAGTGAATGTTTGGCATATAGTTCTCAAGTGAGTATGAATTTTCTTACAGTAGCATTTACAAATTTGGAATTTTACATCTAAGGCTAATCAAAACATTTTTTTAAATTTCACCTGTTCCAGGCATGACATAGTGGGTAGCCATCACTGCAATATTTCACATCTCTTCATATTCGTTATATTGGCACAAGATTACCTGAAGAATCATTCAAGGGCTTTGGGAAAGTTGTGCTTATTTTTAACAATGGATTAAATTTATAAACTCTGATTTAAAATTGGTAAGAGAAAAGAATGCTATTGATGTTGATAGAATCAGAATTCTAAATATTAAATGTGGCAAATCAGAAATTGGAGAAATTGCTGCCTTGATCCCAGGCACCTTTTGCCCACTGTTTGTCATGTTAATGCCCTTCTGTTTGATATTTACTACTTTGGACATTGCTACCTCACTCCTTCTGCAAATCCATGTTAGCATTGATGTCATAAAGTAAGCAGAATGAATGTGTGAAATTGCTTGTAAAATTATCAAATGAAATGAATAGCAAATATGATGACTTTTTTTTAAAGTTGAATAAGGAAACTGTCAGCAATGATGCACTCCTGTAATGCTTACTAGAGCTGAACAGTATATATATAAGTCTGTGCAAAAGAGGCAGCTAGGCAGAGCTCAGGATCCTCAAGGCTTGCCATAGTTGCAGAAGAGACAGTAGCTCTTTCTGCAACTGCCACGTATCACTTCTAAGTATAATAAGGTAAGATTTATATGAACTACCAGTTATTCATTTAAGAAAAATGAGTGCATTATCTGCATTTTGTTGCCCAAAGTTTGCAATAGAAGTGCAGATCTTTCAGCAAATTGGTGTTTTCTTCTGAGGTTATACTCACTGATATTTGGAGTTAATGACATCATAATTTAAATATTTTTATGTATTGATTACTTCAACAGAGAATGATCCGAAAAATGGAAATCAACAGTTTGTGTTGCAGAATTAATTGAAAGAAGGAAGATAAACCATGAGAACATGACAGAAAAGCATTGTAGTAAGAATTTAAATGAGATACACAATTATTGATTTTTATATTTTTATCTCCTTTAGTATCTTCTGTAGAAATATTTAATTAATGTGAGTTTAAAATTATTCACTCCTTATAGATACTGCCTAAATATGAACCAATGAGGAATAAGTTAGAAGCATGGAAACAAATTCAGTGGGTTTATGTAGACACTGATTTAAAACTGTCCAAGACAGATTGTCACTCTGTCACCCTACAGACTGTCACTCCTCTGCCCCACTTTTAGATTAGTTTGTCTCAAGCAACTATTATTTTCATATCACTGTAAGATCAGAAAAGGAAATTTTATAGCACAGAAATAAAATTAAAGCCTTTCAATAGTTATTGTGATTATTGCATAAAATTTAATTTAGTCTTCCATCCTACTATGGAATTCCTTAGACCAGAACTGTTGGATTTTACAGAACTTTCCACAGGGCATTATAGCATGGTAGGTGAATTACACCTACCTGAATGGGAGGCAAAATACACCTACCTGAAAAAGTAATTTATTTATTTCTAGAAATTATTGCTATTTGCAGACAGTGTCATTTCAATAGAAATCTATTCCATTCATTCATGCATGTTCATATGAAAATATTTCCTTTTTTTACTGCTTTTTAAATCTAACTTCATAATTTCTATTTTTTTAACTGGAAATAGATACAAATGTGACTTTTGAAAGACTTTTTTTGAAAACTGAATGAAATTAAGCTAGTTTAAATTATATATAGGTACAAAAAATCTACTACATCTGTAGTAGAATATATTGGAAAACTAGAAAAATCAGGTTTGTCTAGGAAATAATATTCAAATAAATATCTGATCAAGATTTGAGAAGTATATTTGTTACATATTTCTGGTGGTTCAAACTGAGATGTCTTATTTTTTTCATTTTCAATCAGAAAGAAATGAAAATATTTTCATTAGTCTAATATGCATAGTAATAAAAGTTTTCTGTGTAAGATTAGCTTCAGTTTTCCTGTGCCTTGACAATAGGTTTCCATGGTTTTTAGCAGTATCTACTGGTGACCTAAATAACTTACAGCAAATAAAACCTTTCTTCTGATTGAGAAATTAATTGATTAGCCAGCATAAATTAAGAAAATACTATTTTTCTGATCATATATTTTTCTGTATAACACAGAATGTCTATATTACCAAGAATAAAATTCTTCTTTTAAAACTGTATCCTGTTTAACTTGTCAAGAACTGCTGTTGCTGGTTTAACTTACCAATAGCAAATACTAAGTGTTGTAATAACAGAACTGATGCTATTTTTTTTAAAGAACATATTTGACAGAAGGTGAATAGTTTTTGGAAAAGCTTATTTTATTAATAAGGATTCTTGTAAATTTTATCAATTTCAAAAACTGCATTTATACATCTTTGTTTTTAATAATCTCACAATATTGATTCTGAAAAATTTAGAAAGCAGTTGAAAATGCAGTTAACTTTAATCTTAATACTTAAAGAATAAAGTAGTCAGTGGGACTGTTCACATCTGAAAATTCTATAGGCCCAAGACATTAGAGTTAGAGCCAAGATAAACTGAAATCACTGAATATCTCTTTACTGACTACAGTGAGTTTGAATTATTTTTTAAGAACTTTTATATAAAAGAAAAGCTTTTGGTTTTGGATATTTCATTCCACCTCAGTGACTTGGGTTTATGGCTAATCTGGATCACAGTTTAATAAAGCTACAGACAGCTGTAAGCTAGGACTATTAAGCAGGGCAAATTTACTTAGGTATGCTGTAATAGCCAGACTTTATCTGGTGCCCAAGTCCACGTTAACTCATTTACAGCTGTATCAGCTACCAGAGGGGTCAATCAAACCATTTTGAAACGACCACAATAGGGTCATTTCCCAAAGAAAAGGCAGAGCTTTTGTTCCATTGCTAGAAGCCTATGAAATGTGAAATTATGCATTCCTTGAGATAAACATTGGATGTCAGTGTTGCACCACCAAATTGCAGCTCCAAATGAAACAGTGAAAACAGAGTTCAGTACTACAGCTAGGATTTTAATAAGACTGACTATATGACTACTGTGGTATATTTTGGTATTATAGCAGGGTATGTTCAAGTGAAGGGGTCAATTCTTATATACCAGAACATTGCAAAAGGCAGAAACGAGTCTCCAGACATTGATGAAATAATGACCTATACTGGCAGTGGCTTCTGGTGGAGAGAGGGAAACTGACTCCATTGCTTAACTGTAAAATCCATCAGAAAAAAATATAGCTACACATTTATTTTCCTGAGTTTGATCAATATTTGATTAAGATTTTGATTGCCCCAAGTATTTTGATACTGATACTGAGGTATTCTAGTAAAATATTAATAATATTCAGTTAGATTCTCCTAAAGATCAGGCAGAGTAGAAGTCCTACAGCAGTAAAATGTTTTATGCAGGACATTACCTTTTCAGAGGTGTTCATATAGCCCCCTTATTTGCATTGCTCAGTGCAGAGCCAAGTCTCAATCCCAAAATGGAGTAATCTGCACCTTCACTACACGTCATTCCCTCATAATTTTCTAAGACTTCCTCCTGCCCATAGTATATTTAAGTTCAGCTTTTTGTGACAAGGCATTACAATAGAGAAGATATATATTTTCACTCAGACAGCCTTATTTTATAAATCAGTAAGCAGTAAGTAAATCAGCTTCAGTAAGTAATTCCTGCAGTGGAGCCACAGGAATAGGGTGCAAATTATATTTAGTGGGGAGGGTGTTTTGTGACTGGGACTTTGCTACCAGTTTGCTTCAAAGGCACTCGTGTCCTATCTCCCTTTGTTTTCCACACTGTATCATAAACCTCTGTAGGAAAACGCCATGGATGGCAGAAGGGCTTTTTCAAATACACAAGTATTAGCCCAAGCACACGATGAAATTATTTCCAGTGATATTTTGCTAATGTGAACTCATTGTGACTTCTATGAGAAAGATGGATGGGGAGCTGCTAATGTGACAGTATTCTTGACAAAGATTTGCTTTTTTTTTTCTCTAGTGAATGACCTAGGAAAAGAAATCACAGCCACATCACTACCCTCAGTTTTGCAATACAACAGTATTACAAATTTAGTGCTTGCCATCAGCAGAACCCAGAGAAAAGGAGAGAACAGACCTTTATCCTCACATTGCAAAAGACAGTGAGGATGCAGTTGCTCTCAGTCCTTGCATTCTAGAATACAGACTAGAGCTGAAAGACTGGAACAGAAACTACATCTTTTGAATGCCTACCCAAGGCCCTAAAATGGCCACTGGACATGAAACCCATCCTAGAAGGCTCTTTATCTTCTTGTTTAGATCAACACTAAGAATGTCTTTTTTCGATGCAATTGATTCAGACATATGTAAACATTATAACACTTTTCTTTGTTGCTTTATCTCTGTTTTGACAGGCAATGAAAATGAAAAGCATTTATTTTGTTGCTGGTCTCCTTTTAATGATAGTTCAAGGCAGCTGGCAAAATCCTCTTCAGGATACAGAGGAGAAATCAAGGTAAATTCTTCAGACCAAACTTTTACAAATACTTGGCCTGAACTTTGTTTTCTTACACTTTGAAGCCAAACATACTATGATTTAAATACAGCTTTACGCAGTACTCACACTACCATTGAATTCAACAGGCTTTTCAATATTGCAAAGCTTAGCACAGAAATTTGGGGTATTAAAACAATAGCTACCTTATTTATACAAGAAGACTGTGTAATTGGGCAGTGTCCAATCTGCTATACAGATTCCTTTTACCAGACAGCTACTAATCAATATGCCACTTGCTTTCACTTTGTGGGAGTAAAAAATAGAATTGTTAAAAGAAAAATCAATGCACCTGTAGACTGTACTGCAACCGTTGCAGATTAACAAGGTGTAAACTTTTCACAGATCATTCAAAGCTTCCCATTCTGAACCAGTAGAGGAATCTAGACAGCTGAATGAAGTGAAACGTCACTCACAAGGCACATTCACCAGTGATTACACCAAGTACCTGGACACCAGACGAGCTCAGGACTTTGTGCAATGGTTAATGAGCACTAAAAGAAATGGGTAAGCATTTTGGTCACATTGATACAGATCTCTGCAAACAGAAACAGCCAAGAATCTAGCCAATTCAGTTTCTTGGTATCAGCTTCCCATCCCAGACCATGGATAAACCTCAAATAAATAAAGTGCTTGAGGAAAATTTATATATACAATCATATAATCATTTAGGTTGGAAAGGACCTCTAAGATCAAGACCAGACATTAACAGAATATTAATATATTATTAGAAATGAGAATCATGCTAAATCAATCCAATTAATTTGGCTAAATCAAAGTGCAGTATCTGATATGCCACCTAAAAAGACTGTCTCAGCCTCTTTGAGGCAGATTTTCTCAGTGAATCAATTTTCAATATGAATAAGACATATAAATATAAGGTACAATTCTGGGCCAGTGGCCCTTAACAAAACTTTCTTATCTATGGATACTCTAATCCTGATGCTTCATTTATGAAAAGGCAGCTGAAGTGTAAGTTTTGTTGACCACTGGATAATTTACCACTATCACCACCATAAGCTGGCATGTTTTTTCAAATATACTTTGATTAAACTCAAGCTAGCAAGCTGAGAGCAAGAATAATGTACAAGTGTGTCAGTCTTGTCTTCTAGAGGAAATCTGTCCAAAAATAATCTAGACATCTATTATATTAATGCTTTTAAATCTCTGTGGAAGTCTTTAAAGTATTAAGTAACAATTTCTACATATTGTACTAATTTAAATTCATATGTCTGAAATATAATTAATATAATATTCATCTATGAGTCATCGGGATTTACTATAATATTCAAATAATAACCAAAAAACTTATGCAGGCTCTGCAGTGTACTGGTAATAATGATCTAATGATTGTGCAATTTCACTACAGCCAACAAGCACAGGAGGACAAAGAAAATAACAAAGTCCCTGACCAGCTCTCAAGGTATTCTATTTGTCACAACTTGTTACTCTAAATCAGTTTGAGTTCATTTTCAGTTAAACAAGAAATAGAACAACTAGTGTTCTTTGAAATGTTACCACAATCAAATAAATATCAATCAAATACATTATTTCACACCTGCTTTGTACAAGGAAAGAGGATATGTCTCTATGTTATTTATTCCTGTACCTGTGTTCTACAACTATAGATGCAAGGAATGCAACAGGATGAGAATACATTTTAGGAAAGCACATTTTAAGTAATCAAGGAGGGCACAGAAAAACATAAAAAGAAAAACTTGTTATAGAGAAAGGCTGAAGAAAAAAAAATCACCAAAACCAACCACATTATGTTGAAGAATAAAAAAACAGTGAGAAGATTATTCAAAGGAAGATGGCCAGGAAAATTTGCAGAGAGCTGATTAAACATGATGCAATGTTCAGCCCTGCGCACTCAGTCCCATGTTTTATAAACCACATATTACAGAAAGGAGAAGACCTGCTGAAGGCCAGAATTCTGTTTCTTGACAGGACTGGACTGTGTCTTTGGGAAAGGGTTAGAGAGATTAGAAATTTCAAATAAATAATGGAGAAATTGAGTAAGTATTTTTGCAAAACAGATTAAAATACCTGCATTAAATCTTTCTCTCATCAGAAAATCCAAAAAGGATAGCCCAGATCACAAAGACCCTTACATTCACACTTTCAATATTAATAACAATTTTTCAATAATGTTTCTGCTTCATTTAAGCAGCATATCTCAAAAAAATTAACATTTCATTAAAAATGTTCCAAACAACTCTAGTTAGCATGCTGATGAAAAGTGCAGATGGTACTAAATTAGGAGGAATGGTGACATCCCAAGAAGAAAAAATAATAGAAAAGGCTAGATTTGGGCAGAAATTAGCAAATTTTGAAACAGAAATGCTAGGAAATTTATTCATGGAAAATATTCCATAACATGTCTACTTCTTAGTGCAGTTTGCCCTCCCAAGAGCCACTGTAACATAATTTTGTGTTATATCAGAGAAAGAACCACAATGAGGTGTAGGGAGGGAGAAGATAATGTCTTTAATAAGATGGAGTTGATCAGGCTTGAAAGTTTTCCAAGATTATGACTTGGTCAGAGTGCTGATTTACAAGGTGTTCATAAACAACTGAAAATGTAAACTTGAAAGGAATTAAGTCTGAATTGTTTGGCTCAGAAATAATGAAGGTGAAGGTAGGGGGAGCATTTAACAAAGGGCAACAAAAAGCATGTCTGTATAATACAATACAGTTTCTAGCTCATACTTAATTAGCAAGATCATTCCAATACAGCTGTAATTGCTGTATTCTGAACAACCTGCAGTTGTTCAGAACTAGTTCAGCAATCTCTGCACAAAACTGCATTGCACAGTACAGGCAATTCCTTCAGAACTGAAACCTAACAATGAAAAATCTGTCAAGATCAATTGGAGGCGCAAAAAGAACCCCTCTCTCCTATAGAAACACTAGTCTGGCAAGTGGGAAATTGAAATCAATAAAGATTGTTCAAAAGTCACACTCTTACGCAGTCTGCTCCTGTGGTACTGCTCTCCTTTCAGCAATGCAATCTCCAAGCGCCACGCTGAATTTGAGAGACACGCTGAAGGCACCTACACCAGTGACATCACCTCTTATTTGGAAGGTCAAGCTGCCAAAGAGTTCATTGCTTGGTTAGTGAATGGACGAGGAAGAAGAGAGTAAGAATCCATCCATTCCTATTATGAAATTTTGCCTAGTATTTGGGGTTAGAAATCATGTCTGATGAAACTTTGATGTGTTTTTGATCATTCTTGGTATACTTCATGTCTTTCTTTTGTATTAGAAGATATTCTGTTGGTGACTGACTACCACTTTATATTACTAAGTCCAAATACAGATTACAACCTGTTCAGTATGCTGTTACACTCTAAAAGGTCAAGTTTTATTTAAGGTCAACACATCTAAAACTAAACGAGACCTTCTTCCTCTATGACCTTTCCCCTTCACATAACATTGCTTACAGTCTCCTTAAGTGTCATTGAGATTATTCAAGTCAGTGTCATCTTAAATTGCCTTCTCTTTGTTTCCTTTTACAGTCCATCTTTTCCTCTGCAATATTTCCAAGATTAAATTTTTACCAATGTAAAAATGATGATCATTCACAGCAGTAACTAATAACTTCTTTTCCTCTTCCAATGCTTCTCAGAGTCTCCCCAAGCTACTGCTGCCATAACAACTATCATTTGCTATAACTTATCTTCCTTTTTAAGATGCCTCTGATTCTTTTGCCGTGGTTTGCAGTTCCCTGGACACAAAGCTCCAGGAATGGTTTTGCCTACCTATTATTTCTTTAATTTCTACCTTGTTCTCCACATACTCATTGTAGATTTCTCTATCCTATCCACTTCATGTACTCCCTCATGACTTTACATCTTTTGTCATGATGGTCTTACACTTAGAATGGCATTGCCTTCAGTCTCTGCAAGTATCTTTTGCTCATCTATTTCCAACTCTGCATGGTTAGGAGCTACACCATGCAGCTGCCACTCCCCACCTTTTAACTGTTCTGTACTTATTTGTGCCTTTAGACTGTAAGCTCTTTGGGGCAGGGATTTCAGTTCATCCTCTGATTAAATATTCTAACAGCTGTAAAGTATTATGTAAGTCTCTCACTTTACATAAAAATAATAATAATAAATAATAATAAAATACAATCTGTAAGACAAGATTGTGTGTTGTAGTTAAGGAAGACTAAATAGGAAAAAGTAAGTTTTGTAAATATTGACAATTTCCTGAAAAAAACAGATTTAAATAAATTAGGTCAGCTATACAGAGAAGGGAAAAGCTAGTTCCCCTTCCTAGCTATTTTCAGACTTCCACTTGTTTTTCAGTCATGTTTTATTTTCATGAGCATAAATAGGGTATTTCTGTATCCATTTGAGAGAAATACAACCTCAACCGAACTTAGAAACCTGGATGGGCAATTAATTTTAGACAACCCTTCTGCTTTCCAATATTTAGTACTATTTGTGGTTGAACTTGTATATAGCCTTCCTTGAAATGAGCCAGTTTGTCTGTCATTGGATCCAGGACCCAGGGTGCTTCAGCATCAGCCCACCTTAATGAAATCCATCAAAATCTTCCTATATTTGATGGGATGAAACAAGAGAGGAAAGTTTTCTAAATCAAACTCTGATTTGACAAACTAGTTTTCCAGCAGTCAAAAAAAGAATGGAAAAAGAGTCAGGATCCGATTCCAAGTATAAAATGCAACATTCTATGATTTTACATCAAACAAGCACACAGGTTTTATACAGGTGCTTTGAGTGAGCTATTTCAACCACCCTTCCACAAAAAAAAAAAATTGCTGCTCTTAATAATTCTTATTAAAAATAAGAATTCTTAGGAAATATAATTTTAAGTAAATAAATAGGCCTTATGTCCAAATAAAACAGAAAAAAGTAAGAAAATTTTACTGTAATGTTTTAGTAGCAGTATTTCTTAAATAACAATTCTTAGTAAATGTACTGATGCCTAATACACATGGCATAGACATTGCAGATTGAGATATATTTTTGCATGTATGGCTTTTTCAAAGCTGCTAGAGAGGAGTTTAGGCTCACTGGAAGGAACAGCTGTGTGTTTTGGTAATAATGCCTCAAAAGATGTTCTGACATGCGTCCTGCTGTACTGAGCCATAACATCAGGCTCAACCTTAACTCCTTCAAATGACAGGGAATGTGCAGTGCATTAGAACCCTGTAATAAGGCCCTTTTAAATGGTTTGTTTGTTTTGATCTGCACGGTGTTGATAATTTCTTACCTTTGAAGTTTCCCAGAAAAAGCTCTTGTGGCTGAAGAAATGGGTCGAAGACATGCAGATGGCACTTTCACGAGTGATATCAACAAAGTCCTTGATGACATGGCTGCCAAAGAGTTCCTAAAATGGCTAATTAATACAAAAGTTACCCAAAGGTGCCTGAATTTTATACTATTCTTAATATACTGATGTATAAAATGCATTTGTCACACCTGGGAAAAATACTACTATTTTTTCTCTTAGCTATTGATATGTCTGTAGTATGTTGCAAACTTTGTTACAGACGGATGAAGAAGGATAAGACACTAAATGGAACTCATTCCAAATATTATTTGAATTTTTATCAATGGTGAACCTCTCCAATAATTTCCTTTTTAACTTGAAAATGACATTCATTGCCACTGAATGATACCAGAAGGTCATATTAAATTAATGAAAAATAAAACTTTGCTTTGCATGGGCATTATAAAATCAGAAATATTTAGTGGTAAAATTACAACAAATTGATTATTCTTTAAAGACTGTGATAGAAATCACTGCTTTAACCTGTGGCTTCTCACTAGGGAACAGTGCTGTAACCTGAGCTCCTGACAGGTGACTGTTTAGGAACCTTGCTTTAGTTTGCCTGCATGTACAAAAAGCAGCATTTTCTAAATGAGCACTGTGAACAGGGGAATAATAATTTGGGAATTATTTGTTAAAAATAACAAACCATTTTAAAAAGTAATTAAATGCCAACTCAAGACACATGTGAGTGGCCAGATTTTTTAACATGTTGGATATCCCCTTTGCATTATTAAAGCACCCAAAAAGACTAGTTGATTTTAGAAATCTGAAACAAAATTAACAAAAAATTTAGTAAGTGTAGCTAAAATACAGTTTTTATTAAAATGTTACTATTTTTATGTTTGTAGTTCAGCATTGAAACAAACAAATTAGGAAAATAATCTATTAGAAATGACTAAACTGCTTCTCCTTTAGGAATAATTGTTTTCAATCTGTTATTAGAGAAAGGCATTGAGGGGTCTGTGAAACTAACATCTGCTCACTCTTAAACAGAAAAAATATGTTCCACACATATTTCATAAATCTTGGGAAACATAGAATATTTCCTAATTGCTGCTGCTTTTTTTCTTTTCTTTTTTCCCCAGAGACCTTTTGGAAGAATACCAGTAAAAATGTAGAATAAGATGGGATAAATGAAGATCTTCATTTCATCAACTGCCAGTTATTAAGAGATTCTGAAATCTGTATTCTGTCATTTACATTTGTTGTAACAAAGTTATGTCACCTTGCATGCCAGGAAATAATTGTACTATAGTTTAGTGTTGCCAAAGGTTTATATATGGAAAACCTGTTGTCTAAGGGATGGTTTTTTTAACAGCTTTAAGACTGTGAAAGTTCGATAACTTCACATTTTCCATTTATTAGGACTAAAGTAACTCCATTTATATTTAAGGATAAAGTTATTTTTCTAAAAAATTTACTTCTACACACAAATTATCCAATTACCAATTATATGTGTTATTTATAAGGGGCTGGCAGTTACAAATGCCTGAGAAGTGAATATCCCTCTTAAAACCTTTGTTATAAAAAGGCTAAGCTTTAAGGGTATTAAATTATAGCCTTAAATAAATTTTTTTCAAGCTTCTTTTCTGTTGACTTCTCATGTGTATATGCCATGTTCCTCTTTGCACTCCCTTTCATTTTATTCTAATATTTTAGTGTCAATGAGATCTTAGAAGTGGTTTTTGTTTGGAATGATACACTCAGCATTGTTTTGTCACATCTCCTGTGCAATGATTCCCAGAAAAGAGCTGTGTGAACTCTGAACTACCTTTAGGTGAAAAATAAATCATGTAAGATGAAGCTAGAGGGGAAAGCATGACTGAAGAGACAATTATTCTTCATTAGCATAAAGTCTGGCTCAGAACAAGAGGACAGCTTTGAAAAATGTTAAGTGCAATATACTCCATAAGTGTGGAAACTGACCCGGAACTACTTCAAATTTTGTAAGATTGCCAAGTCAAGCCAACACTCTCTAATGTGTGTTATATTCCTTCCTTACTTCTTCCTCTGAGAATCACTTTTATGGGCTGCTACCTCTTACTTCCAATGACTACTCAAAGCCCCTTTTCTCCCCTTGCTATTTTAGCAATATACCAGGGATCTATATTAAAATGTCCTAAAGGGCAAGTGGTTTAAGAGAAATCAAATGGTCTTAACAAGTATCTAGTAGAAGTTTATATGAAATAGGACCATTGTTGAATCAGAATTAGTACCTACAATCTTTGTTAGGAATAACATTTTTATGGGAATAAGTTTTTCAAAAGCATCTGAAACTTCCACTTATAATCTAAAATTTCTGGAAAAATATTAGATCATTCTTCCAAAGTGCTATAGGAATGAATATTCTGTAATTTCAGATCAGAACAGATCATACCCAATTTGGCATCTTGATCAGCTTCTTGGCAACAACAGAAAGCTGTTCTTACATCCCAACTTTAAACAATTCAAACTCAATAGAATCTTGCACTAAAAAAATATATAAAATCTTAAAATCCAAAATACCACTGGGGATAAGAAAATAAAAAGAAAAAGAAAGGTGGAGGCTATGTATACTTATTAATTGCTTATTTAATCCCATTTGTACAGAGTAGTTCAGGTCCAAGTGGAACTGGAAAAGATTCAGTTATACACATTTGGATATATATGGTCCAGGATAAAATGGTACAAGGTAACTCTTCTGTTCCCACGGGCTGAACAACTGCCTTTGAAATGTTTTATTTCACTTTGTCCTGGATGTTTTAGTGTTCTGAAGGACAGGATTCCTCAAATCCATTTTTCCATGGTGTCTGTTACCAGAGATTTTGAGCCCCTCCTGGTGATGGCTTTGTCAGCTACGAAAATACTGGGCTTTCCACACTTTTACAAATTATATGCTTTAGGAACAGAGGGATATAAATTATTTTCTCAAGTGTATGCAGCTTTTCTGGAACACAACAAAAACATCTAACCTCTAATTTTCTAAGTCCCGATCTAGAGCATGAATCAAAAGAAACCCTTTCTTCACAAGGGAGGTGAAGCTGAGTTTATAATCAGAAATATCAATCACCCGTTTCACCTCAACAGGACTAGGATTTACATATCCTGGAATAACAGAGCAAGTCCATATGGCATCAGTAGTAAGGTATGCTCTGGTTACTTCTAACACATACCACATGAAATTCAGTGAAAAGTATCAATATAGGGAGAAATAAGTGACAATCTCTTTGTCTTTACTACAATAGCTGGAGTCCTCTGTGTATTGCACATGTGCTGCCTTGAACTTCCAGATGGCCTTATATTTAAAAGTGTCCCCACTGTATTTTATTTGCTGAGTGTGCAGCATCTTTCCTCTTCCATACTATTTATTAAGGATCTGGAAAAATAAGCATTTTGCATTAAAATAAGACAACTACTTGAAATTAATTAAAAAAAAAAAACAAAAAAAACCAACAGAAACCTAGGATACTCTAACCATTCAACTGTGCTCAGAGGACATGTCAGAATCTGTAGTTCCCAGGAAAATAATTTTCTAAAGAAAAACACACAAACTTGAAAGAGCTAAGTGACAGCTGCTACTAACCACATTGAAATTAATATCCCAATGACATAATCACATAAATCAGGGATTTTTCTTTCTTGATTTACAGTTAACACTCTCTTCACAATCCTCTCAAACAGAACCAATGCAAAGATGTTCTACAAAACTGTCATGCCATTTCTACTTCAAATTCAAAGAAAAAATGAAACTCCACTATTTACTGGAGCCACTGAATCCATACAAAACTTTATTCAGCCCATATTTTGTCTCCCACAGAAACACACTGAGAAATCTGGAATACATCATTGCACCTGTAAAGTAAACTGCAAACATTTTAGTCACCTTTTTTTTTTTTTTTTTTATTATTCTGCAGAGAGTTTAAGTTTTCACTTTTTGCAGTTTGACTCTTCCAAATATTTCTGGGGGAAATGCTCAAACATAGAAACAGATGTCTAACAAAGTCTTGAGTTTTACTGAGGCTAGAAGTCCGAGGAAGACATTGCATCTGGCAGGTCCCCTAACTGTTTGGGAAGGTCAACCTCAGGCTGACAGCTGTATTTTCATTCTTTTCTAGTAAGTAGCTCTTTGCAATCCTGCAACTTCTTTATGAATAACACTATGTTGAACATACAATATGAAGCTACAGCTTCTCAAATTTCATCATGTAGCAGCCAGTGCTCTATAGTCATTTAATTTCTTGGCATGGTGCTAATACATACATATCTGATTACAAAAGAACACCACAGTATAAAGTAACATGAAATATTTAGCTGGAGGAACTTTTTTAAGCCTCACGCTATCACAAAAGACAATCTGAGACCCAGAAGCACAACCATAACAATATTTTTTTGGGATCATGGGTGTTTTGATCAGTCGGAAGGAACTTCAGATTTTTTTTCAAGTTGTAAAGAATGACTTTTAGGAACTATTACAACTAAATGGAAAACATATTCTGCTTTACTGACTTTTACTGATTCACTCAGGTGGTTTTGCCTACAGATTTGGGTCCTGTAAGTCCCTCAGGCATGACCAGAGTCAGAGGCTCTGTAGGCTACTAAAAACTTGATCTAGACATAGGAACCCACATTTCTAAAAGCACTTCAAATGGTGTTCCCACAGAAACCACCAGTAGCCAGCCATATGCATTGACAGTACTGCCCCTTTTTTCTCCTTAGAATTTACCACTGAGAAACTTTAAAACATGGCAGATAATCTCTCAAAATATTACTAAACTGCAACTTGGCTATGAAAAGCTACAAAACATTCAGGTACATTTTTCACACGACTGACATAATTTGATTGTGCTGTATTTTTAGACATTGTGATGATAACTACTTACATGTTTGGGGGGGAAAAAAGCACAGATTGGCTGAATTATATTTATGTTGTGATTCCTACTCACTAGGAAAAGGAAAATTCACCCTGGGGTGAGGGGTGGTGGTGTTTTGTTTTCCTTTTTGATTGTTGATAAGACAAACAGATGCACAGTATACCAGATTGATATTTAAGTTGAGCTGTAAGACGTTCTGAAACATTGGTTATGCATTTTTCAGCATATAATGAGATGCTACTTTGAAAAGTAATGTAAAACACTGTCATTTCACTGGGATTTTACTTTACAGAAGTGGTTTCATCTACTCAGAGATTAGTGATTAGCAAACTGTGAAATTGCAGCAGGTTGGATGCTGCATGGCACACGTACACTGTGCTACCTGGAACCACTGTCAGGGCACATTAATGACCTTCCTAAGGTAACCCAATACAGCCAGCACAGCATAAATTTGTAACTAATACCAACTACTACCTTCAAGAATGGTATACAACAATGAGCAAGAACATGTTTGTATCTAGATGAAGTCTGTTAGCTCCCATACAGACACATCTTCAATGTTTGTGAACACTTCGGTAATACTGTAGGAGACTTTTTATCACAAAAAGCTATTATCCCACTTCCAGACAAGGCTTTCTTAAGAAATAGCAGTAAAATATTAAATGCCGTGTTCCATCAGCAGAAGTAGATTGAAGGAGCAAGCAGCATAACCTTTCTGAAAGCTTTGACAAGTACTTTGAAGGCAAAACTAAGACCATTTGCTATTTCCCTTGACTCGAAATCTTGCTTCAGCAGATTACATACTTTTCCTGTTAGATTTCTCAACTCATAAAATACCTGCATCTGTCTCTGGTAGCTACTGGTGTTCTGCAATTACAGGGAAATCTAACATGGATAAAACCAAAAGCATGACTTACAATTACGTTTGGGAGGCTAGAGCTGTTAAAATAATTCAGAAACCTGGACAGTTTTTATTTAAATAACTGGTAAGACTCAGCTCTTTAAACAACCAAAAGCTTTACAGTTTTGATTTACTGGTTATTCTGTCTTTTCCAACAATTTGTCCTACTTTTTCAGCACACATTCAAAACTCTCCTTGGAAAGGGAATTGTTTTATGTGATAAATAAGGGTCATCTTCACCACTAAATTTTAAACTTTTGTCCTATTTCCTACTTCCATTTTCTGGTCTTAATTTAAAAACCCATTTAGCAGACTTACGCATCTATCTCCAGTGCCAAAAAACTATAAATACAAGCCTTTCCTGCAATTTTATCAGATTTTTCATGACTTGACTGTCAGAAAAAGGAGTTCAAAGAGCAGAAACTTAACAAGAAATGCTGGTGTTATCAAAACATTGGGAGTTTTCCATCAGCATTTCACTTCTGGGCCGTTATCTGATTTCCGACAGCAATCCCGGCGCTGCCCCAAGTCTCTCCTCTGCCGCGTACAGCGGTGTCACCGCGCTGCCGGGGCGCCGGCTGCCGGGGAAAGCGCGGCTCAAACCGCAAAGCCAGCAGACAGCCGGGATCTTGCACAACCCCCAGCGCTGCCGCTCCCCAGGCAGCCGCCCCCAGCCCCCGCCCAGGCGCCGTTCACGAGGAGAGCCCCGCGGGCAGCGCGGGGGCTGCGGAGCCTCGGCGCGCCCGGCTCGTTCGGCGGAGCCGCGCCCCGCCCGCCCCGCTCCGCTCCGCGATGCCGGTGGGCGACGGGAGGGTGGGCGGCAGCGCGGGCAGGGCCTGCGCCGCCGGCGGCTGACGGGACTTCTCTTGCAGAGCTTCCTGAAGTGGCTGCTGGGGCTCTTGGGGGTCGCCGTGGTCGTCGTGGCCATCACCGTGCCCCTGGTGCTGCTCACCCGCCGTAAGTGCGCGGCGCGGCCGCGCGGGGAGGGTGGCGGGGGCTCGCTGCGGCCGCGGCGGCGGGGAAAGTTCTGCGGAAAGTTTCTGCCTCAGGGAGCGGGGTCTGCAGAGCTGCAGCTGGAAACTGGGAGGTACGGCAGTCTCACCGGAGAGGGCGGGGGGCGCGGGGACAGTTAAAAAGTCTCTTAATTTTCTCGTTTGCGTTGATAATAGTTAGAAGCATTGTCGTTTTCACCATCTTCTGTTCTTATTGTCGCCAAAGGCTCTCGAACCAGTAGTAAACTGCCAATTTCTCTTTTTTTTTTGGAGTGTATTGAAGGGAAAAGTTTATATTCCCTCTCGTTTGCTTTGTTTGCACAACTTTTGTTAACACCGTTGGGTGAAATTATATAAACAGCACAGTTACAGAGGTCAGAAAAGTACAGAAAGATTCGGAATGTGCTTTTGGACTCTGACCAGTTAGCACTTTCCAGGTCGCCCTTGTAGCTCTGGATGTTAATGTGAAACAGCATTAAATCCTGGTGAAGCAATGCATTGCTTTCAGCTGGCAGGGCAGAGCTGCTCTCGTTTTGTGCTCTCATGATTAACAGCTGAGCAGCCGTGACACGTGTAGCCAGCACAGCACACTCTAAGGGAGGGTTTTCGGGACTAGACCTAGGTCGGAGAAGTGCACCCCGAGAAAAAGTGAAGATGTGTAAGTGGATCTTGACGATGTGTTCAGAAATTGCTTATGTGTGCACAAAGTTCTGGGGCTTTTGTTGTATCAGTTAAAGAGGCGGCGCTTGTGTCACTGGTGCTTGTGTGGCATAATTGACATGAAACCGTTCTGCAGTTCAGCTCTATTAATATTAATGTCAATATCACAGTCGTTCAGAACTGGATTTTCAAAGTCCAGATATCTGAGTTACATGCCTTCTAGGCTGAAACTTCCATCAGTGGATGCTGAGTCTATTTTCTCTTATTTTTGGGCAGCTTTTTTGCCACTTATCTCAAAAAAGCAGATTTTTGAGGTGACAAAAAATACTCTGAATTTCACAAGTGGGGAAGAGCAAGAGAAAGGGTCTTGATAACTTATCAGATGGATGTGTGCAGGCGTAACACCTAGTGAAAGAATTCAGTATGCAGGCCTGAACTCTGCTGTAGAGTTCGTACTTGTCTATCTTGATGCCAATGCTATGTCTTACTGTAAATAAAGTGGGTTTTCTTCTTTCATGAATTGTAGCATAGGAGTTCTCTTGCTCTAGAAGTGGCTGCAATTCAAGATCAGTCATTCAGTTACATAGTAAATTCATTTTACTTCAAAGAGGCATTTCTGTTCTGCGATACACTGAATACTACCATGCTGTCAGCCTTGGCTTGTGTCCTTTGGTTGTAAAAGAGTAGAACAGTGTGTCAGACTTCCTACTGTTGGTTCAAATTAAGGCATAGAGAACACATCCAGGTAGTTCATTAAGGCCCTCTGGGTAAAATAAGGATTGAGATGGTGTGGTCTAGTTCAAAAACTTGAATTCCTGTCTCTTCACAAATCAGGCCAGCAATAACATCCGAACAACTGTGACCATTGTAGTTTGGGAACTGCAGAGTTCTTTGGAATTTTGACTGACGGAGCTAAACAGATGTTTTCTGTTAGCTGAGAGTGTACAGGTGGTGTACTCATAAAGTAGTAATTTATAGGTTAGGGCAATTAATCACTAGTTTGATTATATGGCTTTTATGAGCAACCACAGGACATGAGTCAGCGAGGGATGCCTCTTGGGCCATGCAGGTGATTGAGTACAAAATGAAAAGTGGTAAAACTGCTTTGGGAAGGAGCAGCTCATGTGACTATGTGAAATCAAAGTCTGCTCTGATAAAAATCCTTGTCATTGCAGTCAAATAGTTTTCATTTCATCCCAATGGTTCATGCATTTTACAGGGAGTGAATATGACAGTTATTGATATAAACAGATAATTCTGAGTTTGAATTTCTTACCTTTGGTCTGCAGCTGTTTTCCCTGCTATGCTTCTCAATGTATTTTCATTTCATAAGCTTAGTACTCATGCAGCACATAATTAGTTTGATAAATGGTCTCCAGTCCAGTGAAAGGTAGAGAAATTTTGCCCCTCCAGCAGAGTTCTGGCTTGTTGGCTGTCCTGTAGGCCTTTCAAGGAGAACTTCTGCTTCTTTTCATGCAGACACTTAGCATGGACAAATAGTAAAGACTTCAATTTGTGAAGTGGTTCCCTCATTTGACATTTACCTGGAGGGTCTACTACCAGAACTCTGTACAAAATTCTATATTTCATTTAGACCCATTGCCTATTTTGACACTTCATTTTATATTTAATAACCACATGGGGCTATTTTCCTCAAACAGTTTAATTTCAAAACAGCGTTGGGGCTTGTATTTGAAGTCTGTTGATCAAAGCATTTTTGTGCTTTGAGGAGCTATCCAACAGGTGACTACAGCAACAAGTTGTTACCCTTAAAGCATGAGTATTTTATAAAAAAAAATATTTGGTCTGTTTCTTCATGATTCACCAATTTGCTTACACTTCTCACAGTTTGTTTTTTTTTTCTTCTATAACCTTCCATGCAAAAGGCAGATTGAGACATCCCATGTCTCTATATACCTTTACCACTTCTCTAACTGCAGGTCTTGTTACAGCTGGGCAGGAACACCAAGAGTGGGAGGATGAGCAGTCAGTGCTGGGAGCAAGAAGGAGGCAGTGCAGTATTTATTATTATTCTGTTGCCATGAGCAAGTCATAGACAGCCTTAGAGTGAGGATCCCTTACAGCTGTCTGTCCACAAACTAGGTTTCTTCACTCACAGGTGTAATTCTGCAAGGGTGAGATACTCACTAAATGAGAAGGGTCATCACCATCATGATTATATGGTATTATGTGTGTGGTCTTTTAATAGAAATGTGCCTAGGAGAGGCTGGAAGAGCACAGCAGGTCTTGGGGAAGTTAATGACCTTAAAGTGCCAGAGTGTTCTGTGTCAGATGATGCCATTCCCTATCTGAAAAGATAGGGAATGGCATGTTTTCCTGCTACGTGTCCTTGACTTCTGTAACTGTCACTTAACTCAGTTATCTACCCTAATTCAAATGTTGAGTAATATAATATAAAACCCCATTATCAACTGTAGATTGCTATCTGTAGAACACTTCTGCTATTATTTCCTTGCTTTGCATGAGATGGGGTAAATTCGAGAGAGATTCCAGAGCTATGATTTACCAAGTTAATGATTAAATCCCTCCAGGGAAGTCTCTGCAGCCCCATGGAGTGGCTTTTGGATGAACTGCTCCAGGAGGTGTCACAGCCCTCACATTTGATTGTGGTCTCTCCCAAATGTCCTGTATTAGCTCCTGGGTATTGGATAGAATTCTGGATGAAATGAGCCTTTGGCCTGAGCCCTGAGCAAGCAAAGTAGTTTTTTAACTGGGGGCTGGAGTATACAGGAGGGGGAAGAGTTAGAGTACTCTTTTATACATTGGAAGAGAAATGGGGAAACAGCAGATTTGGAAAAACTAGCCTGGAATTTCTCTTGCTTTTCTGACCACTGAATCAGCAAGGATTCCCTTGCATCTCTCCTGCTGCTCCTAATTACATGCTTTGATTGCAGATCATTCTTGCTCTTCTGCCTTCACTTTAAAATGGCAATAACCATTCACCTTTTCTGATTTTGATCATTTCTCTATCCCTTTCTTGTTGTTACTGAACACCATGCTAGCGCTTGTCTTTCCTTTTATGTGGTTTTTCCTGTCTCTCTCAGTAGTGGTGAACATGCAGTAAAGCTTCTAATATTACTGCTTTTATAGTTTGTCATGGTTTAAAGTCCACTAATTTCTTGCCCCTTTTCTTTTTAAAGTACATGTGGAAATTAGGAAAATGTGCCTTGACACTGGGAAATAACCAATACATATACCAAAAGTAATTTCTCAACATGGTTCCATTTTGGTATAGTGAGATGTCATAACGTAATACAATTGTTAACTTCTTGTTTGCTTTACACCTGTCCTGGTTTTGCCTGGGAATCAAGTCATTTTCTCCTGGTAGCTAGTCCAGTGTTGTGTTCTGCATTCAGTATGAGAATAATGCTGATAACACACTGATGTTTTTTGGTTGTTGCTAAGTAGTGCTTACTCTTAAGTCATGGACGCCCAGTTTCCCAGGCTCTGCCAGAAAACAGGTGCACAAGGAGCTGGGAGGGAGCATGGCCAGGACAGCTGACCTGATCTGGCCAAAGTAGTATTTCATAACACATCATGTCATGCTCACATAAACTGGGGGACTGGCTGCGAAGTGCTGATTGCTGCCTGGACAGGCTGGACATTGGTCAGTGGGTGGTGAGCAAATGTATTTTGCATCAGTTGTCTCTCCTGGGTTTTATTCCTCTTGCTTTCCTTTACATTGCAAATATTATTACTATTATTAAGAGTATTATACTTAGTTTTATTTCGATCATTAACTGTTCCTATCTCAACCTATGGGTTTATCTTTTCCTGATTCTCCTCCCCATCTCCACTGAGGGCAAGGGAGGAAGGAAGCTAGTGGTACTTAGTTGCCAGCTGGGGCTAAACAATGTCAACTCCTCACACCTACAGAAACCAACTCGATTTTTCTCTTGAGAGAGGGTGGCATATTAATGGGAAATTCCAAAATTCAAACAGAATTGTTTATCGACACTTTGTATGAGTGCTACTTATGTAAATAGTTGAGACTTTTTGCAGAAGGACTTATGGTTTTACTGTTGTAACAGGAGTATTATGATGTAACTATTTCTATTGTATCATTATGACAGTGGAAATACATATGTACTATCTGGAGTCAGACCAGGGTAGAAATGAATCATAAAATCATTAAGATTGGGAAAAACCTCCAAGATCATCAAGTCCCACCTTTGACTGAATACCACTTTATCAACTAAACCATAGCAGATCCTGTCATCTCTTAAACATTGGAAGGCATGGTGACTCCACCACTTTCCTGGCCACTCCTTTCCAATGCTTAACCACCCTTTCAGTGAAAAAATTCTTCCTGATGTCCAACCTGAACCTGCTCTGGCACAGTTTGAGGCTATTTCCTCTGGTCCAGTCACTATCTGCCTGTAAGAAGAGCCTGTCCCCCACCTGGCTGCAGCCTCCTCTCAGGTAGTTGTGGAAAGCAACACCATTCCCCCTGAGCTTCCTCTTCTCCAGTCTGAACACTCCCAGCTCCCTCAGCCATCCCTCACAGGACTTGTACTCCAGCCCCATCACCAGCGCCATTGCCCTTTTCTGGACATATTCCAGCACCTCCAGGTCTGTCTTGAATTGAGGGGCCCAGAACTGAACAGAGCACTCGAGGTGTGGCCTCCCCTGTGCCAAGTACGAGGGCTCAATCACAGCCCTGTTCCTGCTGGCCGCATTATTCCAGATACAAGCCAGGATGCTGCTGGCCTTCTTGGCCACCTGGGCACACACTGCCTCATGTAGAGCCTGGTGCTCACCAGCACCCCCAGGTCCTTTTCTGCTGGGCAGCTTTCCAGCCACTCTGCCCAGCCTGTGGCACTTCCTGGGGTTGTTGTAACCCAGGTGTAGGATCTGGCACGTGCTGAACCTCAGGCAGTAGACCTGGGCCCATCAATCCAGCCTGTCCATCAATCCCTCTGCAGAGCCCTCCTGCCCTCCAGCAGAGCAACACTCCTGACCAGCTTGGTGTCGTCCGCTGACTTAATGAGGATGAACTCAATCCCCTCATCCAAAGCATTGATAAAGATTATTAGATTATTAAACTGGCCCCAATACTGAGCATTGGAAGCTAGTCATTTGGAGTTTAGAAAAATTAATCTGTATGTGGAATTGTTGAAAAAGAAAAATAACAAGAAAATGTAGTCTCTCTGAGGTACCTAAGAGTGAAAGAAGAAGTTTTGCTAAAATATAAACATCCATTGACCTGTATACCATCTTCAAAGCCAATAAAATGTTCTTGAATGTCAGCAATTACTTTATTCTGTCAGAATAAACCTGTCTGACCTTTGTTTTCAAATGGAATCTGAACACTAAGAATCAAAATTTGGAATTTAATGTATGTTGAGTATCTTTGGTCGGTGGCACAAAGTGGATAAATAAGAATATACTGGTAATGGCCTACCTTGTAGATTAAGAAAATGCTTCAACTAGAACTTCTGACTGTACCCTTACAGCTTGGCGTGTGTTTTCATATTCAGATACTATGTGGAAGGTGTTGACAGAAAATGAAATTTTAATTTTATACATAGCCAACAAATCTTAATAGTGGCCTGATTTTTAGTAATGAGACCTTAGCAAAATATGTATGTCACCAGGGAGAAAAACATTCATCAGTTTGGAAAAATCCCTAAACCTGTTCATCAGCCACCTGTCTTAAATTGCTTCTCCTTTTCCAAGAGAGAGTTTGTTGCTTTCTGAGGCCCCTCTGATTGAAAATGACACTTTCTCGATTAGGAAGTAGTCATATTCCCAACTAGACAACTGTGTATGAATACTAAATACCCACTTGTTCATAATCCATCAAATTAAATATTCAGTTAAATAAATAACCTGAGAAATTAATATTCTCACAGAAACTTCAAGAGCAATAAATCCAGACTAGTATTTTTTTTAAGAGTCACATTTCAAATAGAATTGGGCAAGCATTTTTTTAACCTTTTCTGAGAATTTTAGACTAAAATCATTGTCTGCTACATCTCTTGCAGTGGTAGTTGTACAGTCTGTGCTGTATATATACAGTTATCTTATTGTTTGGAAATAAGAATAAAGCTGTAGTAGCTGATATAAATGTCTTCATGTGGTGTTCCAGATGTCACAGGTATCCAGCCTGCAGAAAGAGAACCTGCAAAAACTGTTGTGAGGTGTTTCTCTGTGTATGTGTGTTCCCAAGGACTTTGCTGTCTTTTTCTTCTTTGGCATAAGGAAGGAGAATGCAGTCTGTTCAAAAGTATCCAAAAGACTGGGGTGTCAGAATTGATAGGGGCAGGTTAGCACCTTGGTTGGTCAGTCACCACGTCTGTATTTGAGTGTTTTTATTGATTGCTTTTATTCTAGTCTTTTGATTTGGCCAGTTGAAATTAAAATTGCTCTCCTTCTGGACCCTGAAGGTAAAAGGGTATATGCAGATAGATGAAGGGAGATTTTAGTTTTCCATTTAAAAGAAAAGGCAGGGAAGATGCAGGGAGAGAATTGCACACCTGAATTTAAAATCTGTAGTATTTGTTTTCAGAGAAAAAAAATCACAAAGACTCACAGACGGAGTTGTTATTGTTATTACTCGTCATACTTTGGAAAAAGTAGCTTGTGCACTGCAGGCAGTAAGAAAGAAATACTCTACATAGAAGCTGACTGCAGCTGAAGCTGATAACCAAACTCATTAGCTTAATTAGATTCAAAGTTTCACTTGGTCTTTTCAGACTAACCCAGTTACTTTGCTTTAATTTTCCAGTCAAAATTGTCATGCTAAAATAAACTTAAAGATATCTTGGTGAAAATTGCATCAAAAGAGGCATAAATATTTAATCAATTATTTCATCATAATTTTATCAGGAAGTGTTTGTTATTTAAATATTTTTTAATTAGACCTTTTTTATTAGACCTTCCGTGAATATTTTACTGCTTCTCAGATTTTTAGGGTTTTTTTATTTGAGGCTTTTCTGAAATTTGAGCTTAAGGATAAGCAAATTATTCACAATTGCAACTATTAGCAACTGGGGCTTTGCAGTGAACTTCCTAGAGTGAGCATAGGGAGAAAGGCACAAAGATCACTTCTTTTCAGCTTTTGAGGAGTACACGTTTGCTGAGGTAAGAGAGCCAGAGTACAAAAGGTATTTCTTTCACTGTCAAAAAGGTATTTTCATTTCTGTGAGTTTGTTGAGTGACCTTGCTGACGCTCCCTTATTTCATGCTTGCTGTATTTACCTTGCAATAAAGTTTTATTGCCTTCCCACTGCTGCTACTTTAGAGACAGGTAGCTAAAACACTTTAATAACCAGCAACAAAAATCCACTTAGTAGCCAGGTTAAGAAGCTGGGGTGAACAATTTGCAGCAAAGATGAGAATCTCTCTTCTGTCTGTTTCTTTCAGAAGAGACCTCTTCAGGAAAAACGTACACGCTACAGAATTACTTGAATGATGACTATAAGTACAAAACATATAATTTGGAGTGGATTTCAGGTAATTCATTTATACATACAACTTGAATGTCAAGAAAATGTACTACCTTCAGCGATGGTAGTAGGTGACCTGCAGTCACCTAGTGCTGCGGTGACCATTGTATTCTGAAAAAAGGCCAAATTATTTAATTGTGCCATTACAGAGCAGTGCATAGCTCAAAGGGTTGATTCCTTGTTTCCCTTAGAAACGTGCTCATGTTCATGGCAAGTTATATTCTTCCTACTGCTAAAAGAGCATACTTACTTCTGTGCTTTAGGGTAGAAGCATGTTACCCTCTGAGGTGTGTCAGCTTCCTGTGCATCGGGCTGCCAGGAACAGGGAGATACAGGCTGCTTTTCCTTCTGAGTATGCCTAGTGCCCCAAGGGAAAGAGATGCTAGGAGGTGGATGCTGTGGGCTCCACAACTACGTTTTGTGAACATTCATGTGCTGTAAGCCTCTTTTCATTGTAGAATTGGGAAACACAGCATTAACCAGATTTTTGGGATTTATTTCCTGCTTAAAAGCATAAAGGGCAAATTGAAGTAACTGATGAGCGTTTTACTTACTTTTTGTTGTCATCTCTCTTGTGCTTTTAGGAAATAAGTATCTTCACAAAACAGATAATGGGGACATCCTGTGTATCAGTGCTGACAATGGAACATCCTCAGTAATCCTGGCAAATACAACATTAGTATGTTGACTTATATGTAATATATGCAGACATTGTGAAAGGTATTGGATTTCATATTTTGTTCTGCATGGTCTTTGGAATTCAGTGTTTAATGTGTTTCTTTTTCCCTTCCTTTGTTGACAGGATAAGTACCAGGCAAGCACTGTTATATTGTCTCCTGACCAAAAGTTTGCTCTTCTGCAATACAGCTATACAAAGGTACAAGTGCACTTTACAACTGAGGATGAAACTGGAAAATAAAGGTTTGGGAACAATTGAGAGGCTGAGAGAACGTGTGGGCAATGCAGGAGGGTGAATGTAAGGGAGCAGTCAGGTTGAGCAGGCAGGAGGAGAAGGGACTGGTATTATCTGTGAGCTTGGCGCAGGAGAGTTGACTGCCCGAGGAAAAAAATTATCTGGATAAAAAGAAGATGTCGAGTTATAGCAAGGAGAGCAAGGCTGGATGGTTTATCTGGGAAGACAATCTAGGAGAGTAGATAGGCATGGCTGTCCCAGGAATTGTGTGGGTAAGGAGAAGTGATGAGTAGATATGCTGGTATACATCTCCTTGTATATGTATGCTATATATATATATGTGGTTGTTATATTGTGGTGGTAGGAGGTAAGAGTTTAAAACTGAGGTGAATGAAAATCTGCATGTGCTCAAAGAAGGCTTGTGCTTGGAGTGGGCTTGTGTGTCCCTGTTGCCTCCTGTCAGTGAGCACATGAAGAGTCTGCAGCAGAATGCCTCATCCTGGCACGGTGCTGAACCAAGCAACCAAGGTCAACCCACATTTATGCCAGGTGGCATGAAAACCTGGCTCTGTGTGCCAATTGAGAAGCCTAATGGTAGTGGTAGTGATCATTTGCTGTGCAGTTTGTGCACTGAGAAACTGCTAACTTTGTTGTTCTTTCTTTTTTTTTTTTTTTTAGAGAGGTGGCTGTTCTGTTTCTAAAAAGTTCAGTGCTAACTTGTGCAGTGTACAAATACTTGAGCACTGTGTCACTGAGCACTGTCTACATGTCCTGGCACGGCTGTCCCAGAGCTGTCCTTGCACTGTGTCAGACATAGTCTGTGCACTCAGTCATCGGTTTTTTTCAATTTTAGCTTCCATGCTGGGTCCTCCTAAGCCAGTTAGCTTTCATTTTTCTGAATTGTTCAGAATTATTGGACTCTTCACTACATCATTAGAGGCCACAAAATGCCTAATATTTTACCAGCCACCCTACACATCCCCTCTACTTGTAATTTATTGCTCTGTAGTATTTTATTTGTTGCATTCGTAAGAGTTAATTTTGTTTTAATGCTAAGCAAGATATTTTAACCTTTATATAACAGTGTGATTGAAAGTTCTGTTATTATTAATCTTTATTGCAGAGAAAGAGAGTAACAAAATGAATCATGAGGATGTAGACACTTGTTATGTAATAGCCATCTGTCTGTGTAGTACTAAATTGTTGGTTTATATCTTCATACAAATATCCAAGAACCCTCTTAGAAGGGAGCATTATTGCAACATGTCAGTGCTGTGGGCTAAATCAAACCTCTCCAGCCCCACAAAGTGAAAATGTTTGAACGTGTGTGCATTATCATCATCACCTTTCTCTCTGTTAAGTGCCCACAGAGCGATACAGATTTCAAGAGGCAGATTTCTTACAGAAGGGTTTTATTTCTGTGACAATATGAATGGGAATAGGTCACCCTGGTCCTGGAGGAACTGCTGCAGACATACTGCTGGGACTTGTGAGAACTACTATAACATAAGATGCCAAGTTAAATAATACAACTTGAAACATGAGACAGGAAACAGCAAATGAGCCAGTAAAGCACAAGGAGGAGGATTAACTGCCCACTGATGATAGTCTGCCATGTAGCTACAAGGATTTCTGAAAATCTGCAGCATCTCTGGCATCTGTATCTCTATCCTTAATCAGTCAATGGCCTCAGTCATAGTATTTAAGTGATGACCCCAGAGGAGTGGAAATTCTTTATTCTTTCCTTAAACCTAGTAGAGATCTGTTACCCTTGTATTTCATTGTGTTCTCTCTATCTTAATAAAAATCACAAGGAGAGCTTTAGGGGTAATTCAAGCTGCAAGAGATGTGAAACCTGGTGAAATTTATTTTCTTACTATTAAAATAATTCCTTTGCAGTTGTGGAGGCATTCCTTTACAGCTTCATATCACATCTATAATTTCAGTAGCAGGTCAGTAATTTTTGCACATAAAATGTTGTTTTAACATTCATTTTGCACTGAAATGTCATTTCACTGATTTCTCCTGGCTGCATTTTTTTTTTTTGTTTTTCCAGTTCTATCTTAGATGATGGACTACTACCTAATGATACACAGTATATATCCTGGTCACCTGTTGGTCATAAACTGGTTAGTAAAGAAAAATGAAACTTATGTAAATATATATAAGAGTCATTTTCATACACATGACATGGAAGCTCATGTTGTCTGTACCCTTGAGGTTTTGGGACTTTCCTACTGCTAGGTGAAGTAGCTGAACTAGTTTCAAAATTGAATACTGCAGCTGGAAAGACTCCAAAGTTCCGCTGTGTGTTCTGTTTTGTTCTTTAATGAAAATGCATTCCTGAAAGTAGCTAGTGGCCCCAGCAGTCATGAAATGCACAAATGCACAGGAATTTTGTGTTTTTACAGTTGCAGACAGTAGCTCATCCCTTTCAAAGACAGCATCATTACAACTGTCTGTTTAATCATCACTGTGTGATTTTTATCTCCTAATTACACAATAGTTGATGAAGTTTTACTTGATGGATGCATGTAGTGTGATTAGAGGATTAAAATCTATTTTGTACTCTTTCCCACTATTGTTTTCTTCCTCCCCTCCACTCCAGTCCATGTCAGTGGTGCCAACCACCACATTTGCAAGGCTTGTGCCTTCCTTGTGTTGAGCATTAGTCTGCCACAGGAGAATGTGGTGTGCATTTATTCTTATTGCTTAGTGAATTTATACATCAATTATAAAGACCAGCAACAGAAGCAAAGCAAGTAGAAAAGAGTTTCTGTATCTTGGAGCAAAGCTCTGGAATAAATCTCTGTTCTTCAGTTATTGAAGATGAAAACCAGGGGTGATTAGAGAGGCAGGCAGGCGCCAAAAACTAGAGTTCTGAGTGCTACTGAAGAAATGTTCCATCTTAGCAGATCTGTTGGCAGCACTGAGGCCCCAGTGAATGTTTTAGCAAAGCCCTGATAGTTTTCTTTGATAGACAAATTAGTGGAAAACAACTCCTGATGAAGGAAAATAAGTTTGTATTAGGGAGAAAATGGAATTGCAAGATTTTCAAAACTCTATACAGTAGTCATGTCACTTTCCATATTTTATTTGGTTTTTTGCATCTATGCCTGAAGTTAATTTGCTCACCCTGATCTGTATTAGTATTTGTATTAGTAATACCAAGTTTCTTAAGTATCAAGGTTGTTTGGTGAAATGCAGCCTTTAAAGATGGCTTTTGTCATCTGTTCTGGATGAAATAAAGAAAGGAAGTAGGATTTACTGTAATAGTAATTGTTATCACAATGATGTTTTGCAGGCATATGTTTGGAATAATAATGTTTATGTAAAAGCTTCACCAACAGCAGAAGCTGTGCAAATCACTCAAAATGGAGAAGAAAATAAAATTTTCAATGGAATACCAGACTGGGTTTATGAAGGTAACTACATCAAGCAAGTTTTACTTTCCATTATTATGTGAAAACTTTGGTTTATTGTAATTATTGTCTCATTCCTTACCAGTGAAAAATTCAAATTAATCAAATTCTGTATTTCAAAAGAAACATGCATCCTTATCTGGGCTTAATACCTGGCTAGTGTGAGGATCGAAGAATATATATGTTTGCCTAGTTTACATTGTGTCACTGGAAATTTTAGTGTGAATTAGATTATAAACATTGATCTAATGTCTCATTTCAGAGCCCAAACAGTCTGCATTTTACTATCTGAACTTCAGTTTAAAAAAAATCCTATTAAAAACTAATAAGAACAGCACCTAGGATAGAAGAGCCGACTTACCAATTATAACTTAAATACATTTGCATCTCTTTCAGAGGAAATGTTTGGCACCCATTCTGCTCTGTGGTGGTCTCCAAATGGCAATTTTTTGGCATATGCATCTTTTAATGATAAAGAAGTTCCTGTTATAGAGTACTCCTTTTATTCTGAAGACACCTTGCAGTATCCAAAGACCATTAAAATCCCATATCCCAAGGTCTGTGTTATTTATTAAACATGTTTGTTCTGCAGTTTCATTAAGAGAGTAGTCTCATTTAATCAGTTCCTGCTAATGAAAATATTGTCTGTCTCTCCTCAACAGCTTGCTGTGATTACTCTTTCTGAAGTCAACAGCATCTGGCAATGTTAAAGTATTTTATTATCTCCAGGGGAAAGAAAAAAGAGGGAAAAATGTATGATTTAAGGTTTTGTTGTTTCACTATAAAATGTAGAGGCAGTGAGTAGATGTTGATATAAAAAAGCTCTCGGGGAGCTAAGTTGGTACAAAGCATTAGGCAGATGTACATTAGGTTAGGGTTGTACATGGTATTGATAATGGAATCTTCTTCAGCTAATGCAGCATTTTCAGTTTCCTGTATTGAAAGGAGGAGGAGGAATCTGCTAAGGGATTTTCTTTGCCCACACCTTAAGCTCTTCCAGTTTTAGCTGTAAGAGTGAAAGCTTTGGTGCAAGGAGCTCCTCCTTCCCCCTCCTCTCCACGTGACTTAATGCCCACTGCTGGCACAGTTGGCACTGGGCTGGATGGGGTGGGAGTCAGAGTGCAGAGTGCTCTAGTGGGTTCCTTCATGTGCTCCATGTGGAGAGGGTTTTGTGTTTAATACAGGACTTACCTGTTATTTGATATTATACAGATTTTAATTTATCTGAGCAATGCATTTAATACATAAAGCAAGTACAAATTACACCTCGAGTACAACAATTGCAATACCCTGCTGAGTGTCAGTACAAACATGTTCTCATAGTTGGCCTCCATAATACACTCACCATCACAAGGGCTGGGCATCCCCATTGCTGGGAAGGAATAGATGGGTTGAAATCATCTCAAGTCCATTATTTTAGTTCTTTCTGTTCACCCCTGGGTTTTTATACTCAGGGGTTGAGTTGTTGGCTTAAGGCATCAACATGCTCTGCCTCAATCCAGAATGGTCTGGCCATCCCAGGAAGGTATTTTCACTCTTGATTAATGGTGCAGGACAGATGATACAGCCAGTTTATTGCTCATCTGGTACGGCTGCCTGGTAGAAAAACTGCCCTCTTTGTGCCAAGCTCAGGTTTCTCTGCAGCAGTCGTGGTCACTCCCTACACTTCCCAAAGGTCCTGGAGCACGTGGCCTTTGCCTGTGCCCTTGGAGCCTCCCTCAGAGGGGTCACTGACAGCTCTGTCCTGAGCATGGCCCCTGAGAAGAGACATAGGTGTAGAATGAATTGCCAATCTAAATTACAGATTTTATTACAAGCCCCTTTTGTTTGGAATATTGCTGACTTCTGGAGGTGGATCAAGTATAGCTGTCTAACTGTTACCATGAGGACTTGGCTGGTTAACTACAAGAGAAACAGCCCTTCCTGACACAGCTCTTTTGCTGTCACAGCATTGCATTAGAGATAGTGCAGTGCGTGCTGCAGTCACAGCTTTGATTGGGATATAGGCAACTGTGATATGATTAGTTCCTGTAAGGTGCTGCTTCCACGGAGAAGCACTTTCCCGTGTGTTAGCAATGGATTTGATTCTCTCTAGGTACTGCGTTTGGTATGTAGGACAAGATCTGGTCAAATACAGCAAGCCCTGTGATTGTTTCTAAATGTAGTAGTCTTTCTTATCTAGAAACACATAACTAACACTTGTGTGTGAAAAATACAAAGGATAATTTATGTATCAATCATAAAACTGCATTTAGGAACTTGTCTTTTCACATGTTTGCAGTTGGTTGGTTTTACCTTTCTATCTGTAGTAGCTTATTCATCTATAATTTCAAACACTTCACAAAGAATATTCTCTCTTCAAAAGTACAATGAAAAATTTTATTTTTAGGCAGGAGCTACAAATCCAACTGTACAATTCTTTATCGTGGATACCACATCACTTCCAGCTTCCAGCCCCGTTGAAATTGTTCCACCTACAGAAATAGAATCAAGGTGAGAAATTTTGATTAAATATCTGATATTTGATTGTTTCTTTTGATGGGAGAGGAGGAGCTTTTATATGTGACCTCCCTGTATTCAGTGTATATGGCAGTTTTTCCCTGTAATGTGGCTCTGGTAGCAACAAGATTTACCAGAGAAAATCTGCACAGAGATTATCCTCCTAGTGATTATATATAGATGGCATATTCCATGTATGTTATATTCAGAATGTGACAAGTTCTTGGCTCATCACATTCAGTGGAGTCTAACTATGGTGAAGTCATTTCACAGTACAACTTTAATATGAGCAAGTTTTCGTATAATCAAATTATAATATATGTATTTCTATTCATTGGAGAAAAAAAAAACCCAACAAAACAAAACCTTAATGGTAAGTGAAGATTTGATTTCATTGGAAGCAGACTCCTTGCTAAGGCAAGGTATCATGGTTGTCTTCAGATTTATACTTAAAATGTTTGTTTTCTTTGGGAAGATGGTGAAAATCAGCACCTCTCAGAGTAAATGGAAAAGTGTATTCCTCAAAATGCCACTGGAAATGCACAACATGATATAAATGTATTTTGTAAAGAGCAGCTACATCAATTTAAAGTGCATGCACACAATTTGGTATCCCAAATCTTGGGTTTTGTTTTTTTCTTTTTAACAGTATTGTGGAAATGTTTTAGAGGTTTGCAGTTACAAACATGATGGGTATGAAAGCACAGGTTATACTGATAAACCAGAAAAAAACAAAGGTCTGTTAGCTTATGCATAAAACCAGCATTTTATACGTGGGGGCCAAAAAGCTATAACTGGAAAATCAGTACTCTTCTGTTTCAGCTTCACCACAGTGTAACATCCATGTGTTAACAGAGATGCAAGTTCTTATGAATATGTTGTTCTTTAATCTTCTCTTACAGTCACACTGCAATAGCTGCATGTTAGATAGCTGTCGTGCCTTGTTTTCCTCCAGAATTCCAGTGCCTCAGAATTAAAAGCCCTTTACATTTTGCTCAGTACTGATTAAGATCTTTGCTGTCTTAGAGTTTTTTTTTTTACCTTTTGTTAATACCTTAAGGAAGTTGATGTGAGGAGAATAACCATCAGCTGCCTTTCAGGTTCACACCCATCTGGCTAACAGAGGTGTGAGTTACATGGAGTTCATCCATGCTTAAATTGATTTTCCACTCAGTCAGGATTAATACAAATATAAATCTTGAACAATGAGTTCAAGGATCAGAATTCACTCCTTCTCCCAGTGGCTGATCCAAGTAATGGTCAAGTCATGTGTCCTGCAAAAGTTGAGGTGGCCACAATGAGTCTTGGGGAACTTTACAAGAGCGAAGGTACACGAGTAGGAAAAGGTGAGCAATATGCAGTGTTGCTGTTAGGTAAGTTTTTTTTTTCTGGAAGTGCAAAGTATTGAATATTTACATTGTATTTATATGTACACCACTGTGTGACAGGAAAGGTTAGTTTTTTTGATGGAAAATTCTAATTTTACTTCCACGGAGCTAAATTTTGAGCAAAACTGAGTTTGAGTTGGTGGCATACCTCACTCCACCTGCCTGGTTGGGCATGTTGAGGGGCAGTGCCTCAGCAAATGGTTGCCTGCTACAGTACTATCCAGAGCTTGGGTGAGCACCAGTTTCACCCCTACATGTGAAGGGGGCACAGCTCACTTATGTTGCAGAGCAAGAGTTTTATTTGTCAAGAAAAACTGCCAGAATCTGGAATGGCAGTGCTTTGCCATATGATGGTACTTGAAACCTGACACTCTGCTTGAATGACCAACATGAAATCTATCCAGCATTTAAACACTGGTTTTGGCACCATGGATGCTGGGGGCTCCTGTTAGCCAGCAGGAGGATGAAGGGAATGGATCCTTCTTGTCTGAAATGATCTGTCCTTGAATAAACTGACTTCTGAGTAGAGTAGTTGCAGGGTATCCTTTTTCAGCAACAAATGAGGAAGGGCAGTGCAAAATTACTGTACTTTATACTTGACTGAATTGCAGCTTAGTTAACCTTTTGTGTGTTGTTGAGTGCTGAAGGTGCATTCCCACTCTCACAGGGGAGGGATAGTTATTCTAATAGCTCGATAAATAATATTTGTTTTGTTTGTTTTCCTTGTAATGTTCATCTTGTCTGATTAATGATTTATAGTCACCAAAATTGTTAACAGCTCTCACTTTGCAGGAATGAAAAGCGTGGGACTAATTCCCCTTATACAAAACAGGGGAAACCACTATTATAGGTACAGGAAGAATGATGTTGGTTTTTTGTTTGGCTTTTTTTTTTTTTCCACAAGCAAGCTCCTGCAGACTCAATGGCAGTAGCAATTAAATGACCTGCTGACATCCCAGTCAAATATAAATGCAGAAATAGACCTTTTCCAAACATGAATTTGAAACTATAATCTAGAAATAAATCTGAATGTTTTTGATAACCAGCTGACATATTTTTAATCCATCCACACTAATTGTAGTGTTTCCTTCCCCAAACTGCAGTGATCAGAAAGATACTCTTATCACAAAACTTCCCACACATTTTTGTTAACTAACTTTGGGGGAAAAGGGAACATGAACTTGGAACTAAGTCAAATGTGCAAATTGCGGTTAAAAATGTATACTTGCCTTGGAGGGGAAGTTTGTTTTATTTTAGTTCATAAGTCTTCAAGGAGATAGGAAAGATCTAAAATAAGAAAAGACAGTACATCTAACAGATCGTTACGGTAAACAAAACCACTAAATTTTATGTGGTGCATTTTTAAAATTAATATACAGAAATATTCATGAAAACGGGTTGGTTTTTTTTTGTTTTTCTGATACTTCATCCCTCATGTCAGCTGGGTGGTATTCTGAAGATGAAAGTAAAATATTCAGATAGTCATATCTGATTCTGGTATGATCTCTTCCTCCACTGTAACTAAAGAAATAACTACTAAAATGAACAAAAGTATCTATCATTCAGAAAATAATTACAAGCAACCAACTTCAGGCAGCTAAGGATAAAATTGCTTAATCTAAGGCATATACAACTTCATATTCAGAAGAATTTCCTCTAGATGCACACAAGATTTACAAGATTTATGAACAGCCTGGAGTAGCTATTATTTTATGCATTAGAGAATAGCTGTTAAAATTTAATTGCAGTCTTTCTGGAAGTAGATTTGTATGAGCCATCTAATTCTTTATTGTATCTCTGAAAATAACCCAGGCATCTTCTAGCAGCAAAAACAATTGATGAAAAAATGGCTCAATTACATTTGCATCATTGTTTATTGTTGAAGAGTAGATTGAAATGAAAATAGCCAGATGAGTCTCATTCAGTGAATTGCTGAATGCAATTGTATGGTATGCTATTATACAGAGGATTTTAAATATCTTATGTTGTTGCTGTTTTCAGTGATCATTATTTGAGTGTTGTAACATGGGTGACAGATGAAAGGATTTGTCTGCAGTGGCTCAGAAGAATTCAGAATTTTTCAGTCCTCACAGTCTGTGACTTTGAAAATGCTACTTGGTCATGTCCAAAGGTAAGAGACATTAGGAGGGAGAGTTGCAATGGTAGATGAAACTAGAAAGGAGTAGAGTATATCTGTATGTTTATCTTTGTAAAAGTAAAGCCTGATATAAAATAAACATAATTGTTGTGGGATTGTTTGTTTTTCTCGTTCTTAGGAAAAACAGTTTACTGAAGAAAGTACAACTGGCTGGATTGGCAGAGTGAGTATTCAATTTCTGAAACTACTACATGCTAAATAATTCTGATAATTATGAAAATTTCATATGAGCCTGTTGCATTTTGCAGTGCCTCTTGTGTGTAGGTCCAATCCTCTCACTTGCTGTGTTTTACATGTATAGGACAAAATTATCTCAAATGTTACCCCACACCTGGGGTTAGGCTTAATTTTTTTTATGGGTAATGGGTTCTGAACTCCCAGGCTGGGCCAACAGTGCAGTATGGCTGGAGCTCTAATCATGCCCTCTGTGACCTGTGCATCTTGTTGACAGGACGAGAGGTTATGGCTTTAAATTGAAAGAGTAGGCTCAGATTTGGTGTTAGAAAGAAATTCTTCAATGGGAGGGTGGTGAGGCACTGGAACAGGTTGTCCAGAGAAGCTGTGAATACCCCATCTCTGGGAGTGTTTTAGACCAAGTTGGATGGGGCTTTGAGCACCCTGGTCTAGTGGAAGGTGTCCCTTCCCATGGCAGGGGGGTTGGAACGAAATGAACTTCTAGGTCCCTTCCAACCCACACCATTCTATGATTCTGTGATTTTATGTTCAGCTTACCAAAAGTGTAGCTCCCTTTCCAGACTCCTTTCTGCTTCTGACCTGCTGCTTTGGTAGCAGTAGGTAGGGGGGAAATTCAGGAGCCTAGATTCAGAATTCCCTTTGTTCTGGGGAGTTGCCAGCTATTCTGGTTTACCTGCTTTCTAGTCTTCTTACTACCTCCAGAAAGATCTAAGGAATAAAATGTATTCAGAAGTGTATTCTGTAACCTTTGAATCATGTTGGAGTAAAGGCATAGAGGACAAATGTAATTTTTAGTGTATCAGGTTGCAACAGACCATTCCAGGTTTTAATTGGGGTCACTCATTTATTTATTTTTCCCCTGCATGAAATATCCACTGAAGAGAAGAGGGGGCAAGATGAATGTAACTGGCCAGATTAAAATTTTCATGCTCTTCTGCCAAACCAGCCGCTGCTGTCTGGATGATGCTTTCCAAGCTGCCTCTCAGTCCTTTTGTACATGGTAGGGAGTAGGCACCTAATGAACTACACAGAAGATCTGGGGGAAGTGAAGCAGAGATGCAAAAGTTCAGATTTGGAGGGAGAAATGAGTTTCAGAGTTTTTGATGAGAACACAGAGTACACTTTCCACTCCCGCATTTTCCACACACTGATTATGCTTTAGTCACTAATTCACTTTTGAAGTCAAAAATGAAAGTTTAAAGAAATGCAAAGAGGGAGGCAACAGCAGGGATGAAATCATCCGCAGTATGAAGATGAGAGATCAACCCACCTGCTGTCAAATTTGATATGGAAAGGAAGGCCTTAACGCTGACACATTTTGCTTCTCTGCAGCAAAGGCTTCACAATTAGACAATGTGATGATCAAGCTGCAGACTTTGTAAACAGTTGTGCAAAATGAGAGGGCAAAATGCAAGTCTGTGCCACTAAACTAGGTTGTTAGTTTTTTGTTTCTTTTAAAGAGACAACCCACTTCTTAGGAGCTGTTGGAAGAAATGATAATCTCACTGTACGATTCTTGGATTTGAGAAAGAAATAGAGAGTAGAGAGGACTAAAGAGGGGATAGGATAGGTATATTTATTCCTTTTTTTTTCCACCTCCTTAGGGATGATAAAATGATATTTGAATGATAAGAAATATCTTTATACATTTACAAGATGTATATATGCACATACTTATGTATAGAAAAATTCAAGTAAATTATCTATGTGTGTAGAATACAGACATATAATCTTCTCTTTGTAACTATAATGTTTTATGGGTTTTGGGGGAGAGGGCTTTTTAGGTTTTTTGTTGGTGTTTTTTGTTTGGGGTTTTTTTGGTTTGTTTTTTTTTTTTTTTAATAGAGATGAAATTATGTTTAAATGAAGAATGCTCAGAAAAACCTGCATTGCTGTATAAGGCTTCCAGGTCATCAGCTGTTAGAGCTTGCCAGTTGAGTTAAAGGAAAGTCACACTTTGAAAAATACGGGAAAAGCTAGCAAAATATTTGCCAGATTACTTTTTGCAAAAATATTGCTTGGGAACAAGGAGAGGTTATTTGGAGCCCACGGTTAGAAAGATTTAATTTCTGTCATTGCTTTCTGAATGACCGGAGGCAAATCACTGAAGCTTTGTTTCCCCATTTCAAGATGGGTACAACATCTCCGAGGCAGTTACATTGTGTCAGTTCCCTAATTAGCATTTAGATCCTTTGGGCATTTGTCACAGAAATAAGTTTTATTTCATTCAGCTCAATTTCATTCCTCTCTTTTTTCCTACCATATGTAGCACATCCAAATGGCAGTCAATAGAAGAAATTGATTCATTTCTGTCACTCTCAATTGATAAATGGATAATTACTTCATGAAAACATTATTCCAGTTTGAGTTCTCTCTCATTCTGTAATCACCTACTTGCTAGCAAAATTTCCTCTTGGAAAGCAGCTTGTGGTTTTTTAATAGAGCAGGACATTTTTTCACTGTTAAGCTAAAAGTGGCGTTGAGTTCAAAGAATTTGTTCACAAATATGTGTTTCAAAATGGAAAATTGAAGAAAAACATGAATTTGCAAAATTTGCATTTTTATAGGTTACAGCTGCATTGGATGGAATAAAAAAGTGCCTTTGAAAGAAGATGCACATATTGTTTCCTAAAATTGTAGAAAACTAAGACCACCAAAAGTACTTCACATTTTTTGTGGGGGGAGGTAGTTGGGGGATGTGGATCACTGCTGGGACTAGCACTCAGGAAATTTTGCTGCTTAAGGAGCAGGAAAATATTTCAAGTGTGTTTATTTTAAGAGTGATGGCTACAGGTTCTACCTACTAAGTCAGAAGGCAAAAATGTTTGCAGTACATTCATTGATGCCTTGTTGTAAGCACTGAGAGTCCTGGTTAGAGATATTAAAACCTAAATTTATCACTTAGGATCTGGAGTTTTGTTTTTTGCTTTAATAGACATCTCTCTTATGTTCAAGTTTCAGCCATCTGTCCCTCACTTTGCACCCGACAATTCTTCCTACTACAAAGTCTTCAGCGACGCAGCAGGTTATGAGCACATCCATTACATAAATGGCTCACAGGTGAGGAATATTGTCTAGGACAGTCACTGCTGGCTTGTGTTTCTCCTGGTGATCAAGGAGTTTCATGTTCTACTTCTTGCCTTGCCTTTTCCCCTGCTCCAGGTTCCAGTGGCTGTTACTTCAGGAGATTGGGAAGTAATCAGCATAGAAGCTGTAACCAATAAATTTTTGTAAGTATCTGTAAATAAGGTACCTCTTCCTATCAGAAGGGCTGGTAACAAGGGTCTAAGCAAGCACAGAGAGAGAAGAAGGAAAAGGTTTTTAACTTATTAAAAATCTGATTTAAACATGTCAGATAATTTTAAATATTATGCTGTAAATATTTTACTAAAACCAGTATGTTTTGCTTTTATAGATACTACATCAGTAATGAAAATAATAAAATGCCAGGAGGAAGAAATCTTTATAAGTAAGAAATGTTTTTTTTTTCTGCAGTATGAGTAAAACTTTTGTTAATGAAAAAGAGAAACTTTAAGAAAAATCACTGAAAACTTAAAGATTTGTATGTTCAGCCTAATGTGGGATAATCTTTAAGATATTTAATAAAAAACAGTGTAAGAGTATAAAATGCAAATGTAACTTAAATATTTTTCTATAAATTCAATTAATAAAGGGAAATAGTGAGAAGAAACAACCAATCCTCAAGCAAAAAAACCCTAAAAATAACCCTCATGCTTTTTTTCCTATTACTAGAATTTCAGTATTAATTGAACTCAAAAGCTGAAACTCTGTTTTCTCTAGTTTTTGAATCAGTTTCTATCACTTCTGAGTTTTAACATTTTTCATTTGGCCATCTTACTTTAAAAAACATATAGTGGTTTAGCATAGCTCAAAAAAATATCTCTGAGATAAAGCTCATTTACTTTGCAGAGTGCTCTTGGAAAGCAGTCCAAAATTTACTAAATGTGTTAGCTGTAATCTGGATCAAGAAAGATGCCAGTATTATTCTGTGTCCTTCAGCAAAGACACACAGTATTATCAGCTAAATTGTCTCGGTGAGTATATCCCGAATTAATTGACATAAACATGACTCACTGATTAGTTGGGTGGTGAAGTTCACTTCGTCAGGATCTTGATATGTACTGTGTAACAATGATATGTGTTGATAACATTGGATAAATGTTGGCATTTCCATTGGCAGTGGAAAAACATACTGCCTCCTAGGCTCAAAAGTACCTAGACAGAAATTACTAGGATAAAACTTGTTAGTTCTATCTGTCAGTGGACCTGAAAGAGCTGCAAAACACTCCTGTCCACTGTGCTGCATCTCCTCGAGAGATGTATGGGGAGCTCTGCCTGCAGAAGGAATTTGGAGGCTCTGAAAGTGTGACAAGCAACAGACTGAGTAAAGAGCAGGGCTTTATGTATGAGAATAAAATTAAGATAGTGCTGGTCAAGAAAAAAATCCAAGTGATATAATCATAAGGCAAGTGGTGGGACTGTCTGTCTCTGACATGTACGTGCTCCTGCTACATAGTACAAGGGTTAAATTAATCAAAGGTTGGGAAAAATAAAATGGTCTCCAAAATTACTTTAAATTTAAATGTATGCTGTTTATTAACATGCCAAGATCTTCCTTAATCCATGGGCTAGAAGGACAGACAGCAGATGGAATTTTCTGTCAGATTGTAAAATGGTTGAAGACAGCTGCTGTGGTCCCTGTGACAAGGCTTCCTGACGGCCAAACCATTGTCCACAACCAAGGCATAGGCTTTGCTAAAGAGAGGAAATTCTGTTCTTCAGTACCTCACAGTCATGTGGTTCATCTCTGAGACAGTCTGAACATTCAGTGGGATCCTTTGGCTTGAATTTGGGCCCTGCTAACCTAAAATTCAGCTTGAGCAGACTGGAGGGAAACAAGTTCTGAGCTTTTATGATTCACTCGTTTCCAATTACTTTACAAGGGCTGTGTTTCGAGCCACCATTCAAACATGAAGGTTTTGTGCCCTGTTAACAGGTCCTGGCCTGCCCATATCTACGCTGCACAGAAGCACTGATGATGAAGGTATGGGATTGTCTTTAATTTATATTATGCCAGAAAATTGCACTGTAAATTTATTCTAATTTTCTTCTCATTGCATAGTGTAATAATAAAAGTGTCAGTTATAAAGGGTAAATTTAATTTAAAATAATTACCACAAGAATAAATTATATAGCTTGGCATATATTTATTCAGAGTTTATTTAACATTATTTTACACAGGGCTAGAATACAGTATGTAGTGTATGATTTATTTACTGAATAATTGTTCAGTTTTTCTGAAACAGTATTTAGATGAAAAACAGGGAAAAAAGGACTGAAGGAAAACTATATTGTAAACATTGAATCTGAGAGGAAAAACAAAAACTGCAGTAAACTAAAACTGCAATATAAGTTGCCATCATCTTATGTTTAATATTTAAAGTGGATCATAATTAAAGAGCAGTGCATTTGAAAAAAACTCTTTTTAGTCTTTGACTCTTACTAACTCTGTTATTTAGTCCTCAGATACTTGGAAAGTAATACTGAGCTGGAAAATTCATTGAAAGATATTCAGATGCCTTCAAAAAAATTTGGTTCCCTTAATATAGATGGATACAGTAAGTTCAAAAATGTCTTTTACCTTTCCCCTAGCACCCCAACCCTTTTCACCAAGTGGTTCAAGGTCTTCTGCTGAGGAGCATGACAGGACAGATGGGTGTAATGGGAATTCTTGCAGTTATTCAGAACTTAGAGGCAAGATGATTTCTTTTTTGGACATTTCCAGATATTCTTGGTTATTTTCTGAAATCCCAAAATATTCTTATCAAAAATGTGCTTTTTCCATAGTATGTTTTCATGATGAAATGGCTTAACTCCTTTTTCCTTTATAATACACTAGAAACCAGAAGTCTCTAACAGTGCAGTAAATAAATAAGGAAAATGAGGTTGGGGCACAAACCCAAAGCTCTTTAACATTGTTGAAGTTAAATTACATTATAAATTCAAGTAGGTCTTTCTGATTTACTGGTGCAAGTCCCCTTGGTTTGTGTTAGCAGTGGAGAAGTTCAGTTACTATGAAAAAGCAGACACAGTCTAAATGAAAAATCTTGAAAAAACATTGAAGCAACATTTCAACTCTATCACCTTTGACTTTGTATGGGGGGGTTGAATAGGTTAAATAGATTTGGATTGAATAGTCATTCTTGAAAGCACATTCGTGCTCTGAGACTGCATAAACCTTAATACAGACCAGAACAAAATACTAGAAAATGAACTGTTAATGCCTTTAGAGTGGTGCCCCTCAGAATTTGGGGAAATGTTCTTGTGTGCTCTTAGGCTGAGCAGCATCAAAGAGCCCAGCAGTGGGAGGCCTGGTACCTATCTGAACTGTACTTGCTCCTGCCTTTGCTACTAGCTTTTCTCTTCATGACAAACTTCCTCCTGTTAAAATGAGCAGATATTCTTAATGGAATTCTATTTTGCAAACTGTATTGAGTTAGGTCAGTCATTGCTAACTGTTCTTTTTGATGCCTCCCTTCTTTCACTGTTACCTTATTTATATAATAACTCTCTTTATCTTTGTGTTTTCTGTCTTTTATTTCTGTCACATTTTTATTAGGGCTAAAGATGAAATCTTCCAGGCAAGATGGAGATTTAAAGATGTTCTTCATGCTATCAGTTGTATATTCATTTTTTTTTTATTCCTCTTTGTTCTTACTACTTCATGTCTTCAGGGTAAAAGCTTTTGGGTAAGGGGATTCTATTTTTAATATCAAAAATAGGAGAAGCAAATCCATTTATGTAGTCCTACTTAAAGCTTCAAGTCTGCTCACATATCCATGTAGGTTATTAGAGAAGAAATCCACCCCTGTGACTATAGAGTATGCAAAATTTAAGATTACTGTTTTAATGTGTTCAATTTAGATTGTTTATGTTTCAGTCTTCTGATGCCTTGCATATTTGTATCTGGGCAAATTTCTGTAAGATTTGCATTCTGACTATTACTGCAGTGCAGTCCATCAGCATTGCAGCATCAGTTCACTTAAGATTCATGAGGGAATAATTGACTCATTCAGTTAGCAAAACTTACAGGGTGTGCCTTTAAAATGTTCAGCTCACAGCCAACTTGGGTAGGACGAATAACATGAATGGAACTGGAACCAATATTGCTTCAAAAATAATAGATACTTGGATATGTTTCTGGGATGCTTTACAAACTGTCAAGCAAAGTCTATCTGTCAGGTTCAAAATAATATAGAATTTCTTTCCTCTGCTGGGAGAGAAATTTTATTTTTGAACCTGTGTTAGATTTACTACTGTAGAGACATAACAAGTTTCACATATAAGCTTAGAATAATGTCATGAAACAGAATGTTGAGTCCCCAGATTTTATTGCTTTCTCTAGTTTAACTGTAAAACATTTTAAAAAAATGACTAGCTAGGAACTTCTGCATTTATATATTAGGACAGTCCAGTTGAAACTGCTCTTTAATTTTTAGGGGGTGGCTCAAATGTGCTCTTGTATGAATTGTAATGCATGTCAAGTAATTTCACTGGAGAGCTGACCTAAGTCAAACTCTTTTCACTTTTAGACCTATGGTATCAAATGATTCTGCCTCCCCATTTTGATCCATCAAAGAAGCATCCTCTGCTCCTTGATGTGTAAGTTTTCAACCACATGGCAGTGTTGTGTTAATAATCACTTTCATCTACTTCAAATGTTCTTAATAAGGAAACACAAAACTGGAATATTTTCTAATTACTTCTTGAAGTAGTTTTAAGATGGAATGAAAAATAGGGGTTTATCCCAATACATGGTGGATTCCTGTGCCCTAAGATGATGTAATGCTTAATGAGCACATGCTCTGGCACTGAGGCAGATACATGCTATGTGATTTAACAGCCAGGATGTTCGTGTTAGCTTACCTCCTTCTCTGCTTGTGACATTTCTTAGGAGTAATCCTTGATGAAATCACAATCCAGAATGGAACCTTGAATAAGCCTTGTATTCTAAAGCTGAAGTAGTGTGTGTGATGGTGAACGTTTTCAGTGATATTTGAGTGTCAGTCAGTGTTGACCAACATCATCCTGTGGTCAGGATTGCATTTACTGTGTATTTTTTTTCATAAATACAAGACCATAAGTATGTACTGATTGGTCTGGTCTTCCTCAGGCGCTTCTGTTCATCCTGGTATGTTTTCTTCTAAATGCAAATTATTGAATTTTAGCTATGCATTAATAGAAAAATATTAAGTTACTCCTTTTTTTACAAAAAGTTGACTCTCAAAGGAAAATGGCTGTTAGTTGTTAGATATAGTTTTATATAATGCAATTTGGTAGCACTTTCTGATGTGCTGTTGAACATTGAACATTTTAATGAACAGCCAGTGCTCTTGGCTTCTCAAGCCAAGTTTAGTTATGATACTATTTTAATTGACTTACCTGGACCTTTGTCAAGATCACCTCTGGTTCACAGTGATCTTAATATCAGAAATTGCTTTGGAAGTATATGGATCCATAGCTTGAATTAATTTCCCAGTAGTTTCTTCTGTGCTTTTAAAATTGGTAAAAGTGGGCTGTAGGAGCCATTCTTCTATTTCTTACTTTGTTGAACAGTGGCTAGAGAAGTGCACTGCACAGAATTTTACCATCAAGTCACTCAGAGTATAATTTCATAGTGATCAAGTGCTTCTGAAATATTTTAAAGTAAAAAGTTACAATTATAGTTTTACTTCCTTTTTCTCAGCCTGCATAAGAAATAGTTCAGACTGATGAGACATAGAAAATGGTATTTTTCATTTTTCCAGTTGAAGGCTATTCATTGAATTCAGATTTAAACCAAATAAATCATGGGTGAATGGAACAGAAATAGAGAACATCACTTTGAGACTCGGGTAACTAGATATGCCAAAACAAAAGAAAACTTGGCTTGGATTTCTGATAAGCTGCCCTAAGACAAAATAATGAAGGTTTCTTATTAAAGCAGAAAGAAGTAAAACAAACAAAAAAAAATTATCCAGTCTGCTTTCTTGATTAACAGCTGAAGTTTCAAAAAAGCATATTGCTTTTAGTGGCACCTTGGAGTCAGTCAGTGATGCTTTTCTTGTTTCCTCAGTTTAATTTGAAAGTTTATCTTGTTTTAAAGGCCAAAATTGTCAGCAGTAATTATATTTCAAATGCTTGATGTGAGAATATGTGGTGAGTAAATGCCTGAATTTTGTGACATTATACCCCTAGGTATGCAGGACCTTGTAGTCAGAAAGTAGACCAAGCCTTCCGGATCAGCTGGGCAACTTACCTGGCAAGCACGGAGCGCATCATCGTGGCCAGCTTCGACGGCAGGGGCAGCGGCTACCAGGGGGACCGAATTATGCACGCAATAAACCGAAGGCTGGGAACATATGAAGTGGAAGATCAGATAGCAGCAGCCAGGTGAGCCACAGGGAAAGGTCAACACCTGCTCCTTCTTTTACGTGCTTATTGTGTAGGGGGAAAAAAAGGTGAAGGTTTCAAATTGTCATCTTGAAAATATTGGCAAAAAATAACTACATTCTGCTTAATTTTGTACACTGAAGTGTGTCATTTGTATGCCAACCAACATTTTATGTTTAAGAAGAGAGGAGAGTTAATGCTCTATTACCAATTAACCGTATCTCTGATTTTATGGAGATGATTTTATAGAGACGATATGTGTCATATTAGTAGAAGAACACGCTACCAGGGAACTTGGAGATGGAAGTTTTACTTCAAGCTTTTTGCAAGTTTCTCTTGTCACAGAATTATGAGAAATAGCCGGCCTTCAAATCATAGTTCACATTTGTCACTTGATTTGTGCTTGTAGAACCTCACTAAACCAAACAATTCCAGTATAGATCTCTCAGAATTGCAATGAAGTTTGATCTTACAGGGGGTTTTTTATGTGGGATTTTAAAATGTTAAGGAGTTTAAACGGATAGAATTTCACCATCTTCTTGATTTTTTTTTTTTAATGGTGACTATATTTACATGTGTTGGTCTGTTTCTTATTGCTGCAAGTTGATTTTTGTGCATCTTTAAAAAAAAAATACAAGGCAGGTAGTTAAATCTAACCCAATACAATACAAATGTCAGCGAGTGTGGGTTTAGGGGTTTCAGAGTGTCATATGCATAGATGTTTTTCTAAATTTCCTAAGGACACATGTGCTTGAATTATCATGTTTTCATGTGCAGTCACTGTGATGAAGTGGAAAATGCTTGTTTGTACAATAGAAAGAGGCAGATTTGATAGGAAATAGGCACGTCTGTAGAATGGCAGATACTTGCAGTTTGTTAAGTGTTTAATTACTCTGTTTGCTTTCAGAAAATTTTCTGAAATGAGCTTTGTTGATAAGGACAGAATAGCTATTTGGGGTTGGGTAAGTACTCAAATAATTTTGGTGGGAATGCTATTTAATTTAAGCAACTATTTGTTGTGCTGTTGTGTGTGTGAGATCCTGGAGTGCTTCATGTGAGGCACCTCTGGGATCAGTGCACAATCCAGTGCTTGAACTGATGAATTTCATCTTAAAAGTGTGTTTATACATTGCTCTTTTGCAATCATTCAGGAGCCTTTGTAAGAGAAATTAGGACTACTAGAGGGATTAAAAACCAATTTAAATGGACACAGCCAAGTTCCTGTGTACAGTATGAACCTATACTAAAAAGAAAAAAAATCCAAGTATGTATTCAACAGTATTTCTTCAGTTGGATGACTGATTTTAAAAAAGATGTGAAATTACACTCAAGCCAGCTGTGTGGGATGGTTATCATGGTATTTGCAACCAGAGGCCAGATTTCTCTAACTTGATGCATCTTTAAAACCTGGCACAGTAGCTGGAAATATTTAATAGTTTAATAGCATGCACATACCCCCTCAGCTACAAAGCTAAATGTGTACATAGTGATTCCAGTGCTGATTTAAGTTGTTAACTGAAATTTGGGCACTGCAGGTGACAGGCACCAATGAATAAATTGCTTGATGGCAATATGGTGTCTTTAATAGCTTTTCTTCTGGGGGTAAATATCTCTGTTATATGAAGTTACATGTAACATTAACTGTAGTGAAAGGAGAATTCTTTCTGCAGAAATTGATGATTTTATGCAATCCCATCTTAAGTCCTTATGACCCTCAGGATGAATAGCACAAGAACATTCCTCTTTGGAGCTATCTTGGGATTATGCATCATGGACACTGGACCTGTGGGCAAACAGATTTTCTTTATATCTTGAGTTTTTAGATTGTCAGCCTCTCATTGTCAGCCTGTCACTATGTACATGGATTTTGTTTGCCAGAGATTCCTCAGTGTGGCCAGGTTAGGCATTTATACAGTGATTAATTACTAAGTGCACACGTTACTTTGCTAATCTCATTGGAAGGACCTAGGAATTGAAGTTGGAGCAAACATTTAAGGACTTTGAAATAAGATGCAATTCCTTTTGCCTGTAATCTGGTTTTAAGACAGGAATGAGATCCAAAAATAGCTCTTGTTTTTGAATGTGGGTGGGCACATTTTCCTAAATAACCCATTCAAACTCTTGTGAGGGCAGTCATTTGGGCGGTTGGTGACAGTGTTTAGGTATCTTGCTGCCTGGATGCTCAAGTGTGTCAGATATTTACTCATCAGTGTATCTGGCTAGACTGTGAGTAAATTTTCTGTGTATAGCAAGGAGTGTGTTGTTGCACAGTTCCTCCCACAGACTCAGCAAATCCTTCACTCCCCAGTCGCAGTCTTGCTCCTTACAGTTTGGGGAGAGTTAGGGAGCGAGTTACCATAGGCCTGCTCCAAGGGAGCTGGAAATTTTTGGATGCCCTGTTGCAACTACTCATCAGAGCACACTGTGGGCCAGAGCTCTGCTTCCACCCACTCCCACAGCACGGGAAGGGACACAGCGGTTCAGCAGTGTCTTGTTTCCTGTCTTTTGCTGCTGCCTACAGTGCTACCAAACACAGTCATCCTCAGCTGAGTCACAGTTCGGCAGCGTTTGTGCCCTTTTTCCCCATCAAGTTCTCATTCATCAGTGCCACCACAGCTGCCATGCGCTGTTTGATGCCTGTTTCCCCGACTGAGCAGGCTGGCTGAGATCTGACCCAAATTCAGAATGGAGTTCATTAATATGAAAAACGCTGAGCCTATAAATGCCTGATGAACTGTGTAGCAGATGGGCCCCATCCTTTCCCTTCCGACTAAAATAACAGCAATGTTTTCTTCTCAGTCTTATGGGGGATATGTGACCTCCATGGCGCTTGGCTCTGGAAGCGGCGTGTTCAAGTGTGGAATAGCGGTTGCCCCCGTGTCACGCTGGCAATATTATGGTATGTGAGGGCTTCCTCGTTACAAGGATTCCCATATGTCTTCCAGTGCACACGCTGCAAAGTGTGGATTCGTAGCGCAGAACTTTTGATTATCTACTAGGTGCCACGTAAATGCCACTTGGTCTGTTTTTATGAGCTTGTGGCCACTGCATTTTGAAATTAAACCAATTCGCCAAATATTATTTCCCGTTTTAAAAAGTCAGACCCATCACTTCAGGTAATCTCTTTAACCATTAATGAAGGCTATATCATTGTAATATTGGCAGTACTGCTGTGATGTGTCTGCGTTTGCTTTGAAACCAGTATTGTGTGTCAGAAATCCATCGCAGTTAAAGTTTTGTGTCTTCAAAATGAAACTTCACTTATAGGAATGAACTGTGAGGATTAACTTTGAACTTGAATTGTAATTTACTCTCTAAAAGTACTGGAACAGGATTTGAATTGCCTTAGGTTGGTTGGTCAGGGCTTTTTTAGCATGTAAAATTTGGATTTTATAAATCTAATTCATCTTGAGAATAGCTTGATGTGAGAAAAACCTGATCAAGTGGACAAGTCTCTACATGCTTCAAGGCTTCAGAGCATAAGGTTTCAAGCAGTTGCATGAGGATAGAAATGGGCTAGTTATAGGGGCCCTCCTCCCTGACTGAAAAAATTATGTAAAGTTATAAATAGGTTCTGGTACAATCTGAACACATTTTAACATTTTCCTCATATTTATTTGTCCAAAATCATTCAAGGGAAAGATTTCCCTGGCAAATCTCTGCTAAAGAAGGCATAATTTATCATTCTGCAACTAGCACACAGGCTGTATAATAGCTAATTCAGCAGATCAGATCATACTGCCAGGCAGTAGCAGTAGTCTGCTGGGGACATTGCAATGTCTTCAGAATATTTAGGATATGACTATTACAGTATGACAGGAAATATTTTTTTAATGATCAAGATCTCTAAAATTCCACTTTTACCTAGTTAAATGAAGGACTATGGAGGCATACATATTCAGCATAAAAAAACCTCTAGTGCAACAACTCTGATGAGAAGTCAAATGGGCATTAGAATATGGCAGCAGAGCATGAATTTGTATGGTTTAAAACAAAGCTGCCAATCTGCAAATGGTAAAATGGCAAAAAAATACGTGGAAAATAATTTTTTTTTTTCATCCAATCTGAATCCTAAGACACTACTATATTTGCATAGTATAGATTTTTGGTAGTAAACATTTAGGTAAAATAAATAAGATTTTTTTTTCAAATGCTAGTTATTTACTGCAACATCTTCAGTCATTTTTTTTAGGTTTACTGAAAGAATAACAATAAGGAAACACTGACACAAAGTACTATATTAATATTCAGCATTCAGGTGTCCATGGCAACAAGAAGATTAACTATTCTGAATAAGGATGGTTACCTACACCCCTCATTGTGGAAAACCTATTTCCACTATGCATTGTTACTGCTTGTATTGATGAGTAAAATTGATGGTAGACAGACTGAAAATTAAGTAGCAGATTCTAATTTTGGGATTTTTTAAATTTCAGATTCAATATACACAGAGCGATACATGGGCCTTCCTACAGAAAATGATAATCTGAAGAATTATAATGTAAGAAAAAATCACTTTATTTCATTTTTTGTCTGTTGTTTCATTTCTAAACTGGTATATTGTACTTTAAACAGTTTAGTTCTTTCCCTGTGGGGAGAAATAAGTTTGTTTCTTCTTTCCTGCTAGAACTGTTGCATCGTGCTGTTAGAAGCTGTACTCTCGTGTTTGGATTTGCACAAGGCTGCTTCCTCTTGGTGAATGTTGTGGGGTTTCTGTTGTTTGTTTGATGTGTTAGTGTTTTGGGGTTTTTTTACATGCACTTTCATTTGACTATTTTGCAGACCATAAAACAAGCTGTAAAAACTTTTATTCTGATCACCAATAAACAAATTTGGTTTAAAATTTATATGTTCGTGAGCAAAGTATGCTTTATCTTAAACATTTTTCACAAAAAACAAATGTACTCCCATTCTTTCTGAAATGTAATTTTTTTTTTTAATGGGTATTGTGTGAACTTCCCTGCTTTAGGAATCTGCAGGTTTTTTCCAGGGAAAGCAAAATTTCCTCAATACTAGACTACTTTGACAGGTAGGCTAATCTGTCTGTACTGTGAGCATATCAAATTGCAGACCAACTGAGAGCCAGCAGTGTCAGGACTGAAATGTTGGCCCGATCTCCATAAATAGGGTGTCCAAAGTTTGTTCTAAAATGACCAGTGTTTGCACCGGAGTGAGGGAATTTGCATTTGTCCTACTGAAAGCAAATTGCTGGTAGCTTGTTCGTCGTTGTTAGAGCATGATTAATCAATTGTTTGACTTGCTCTTCCATGTGCCAGATGATTTTTGTTGCCTCAAGGGCTTTTTGAAGTCACAGGTAGCTGGGCATAAGGCAGAGCAACAAAACATTCTGTTAGGTTTTGTTAAACATCAGGCCGAGATGAAAATACAGAGGCTATGGGAGAACTGTGAGGAATCTGAGGGGTACTTTGTGGCCTGGTTATTGGAATGTTTCACAGAAAACTGTTTCACAGTCCAGCCATGGTGATACTGGAACCAAACACTGATGTTCGAGGAGGAGTCAGAGCATTCTCTGTGTTTGGGTTAGTAAGCAGGGTAGAAGACAGTTAGCATTGTTGTGTGCATTAAAAAAGTGTCATGGGTAGAAAAAAGGGTGGGGGTTGTTGCATTGATTGAAAAGTATGATAGAACATATAAATACCTACATATATGTACTGAAACATGTGGTTTGACATTTATTTACAGTACTCTAGTGTTGTCAACTGCTGTATGAGACGTTCTGGTCAAGACTGGGGACAATGGTAGTGACTGCTGGACACCTTGGTACTGTGTCTGTGTCTCCCTCTTGTAACCGCTGAGCTACTGGGCCCAGCAGGAACTGACCAGCAGCCTGCAGCCACCTGCCTGCCTTTTTCCAAATGTGTTTCTTTAAGGCATGGGAACAGTAGGAGGTCTGCGAGGTAGCAGTGTAAATACAAGTCACTGTCGCTGTGCAGAACGAACGTTAACGCTCTGGGTGCACAAAGTCACTCACCAGCTTCACGGCACAGATGGCAACAGAGGACTGTTTAATCCTTTCAAGCCAGGAGTCGGATTTTCTTGGCATGGTATCCATTGCTGGCAATGGCCACGTTGAAACTGCCAGTACCAAAGAGCTAAAGGTTTCAAATGTGTTACTCAGAGGACTAATTGGGGAGAATGGTGGCTAGATGGAGGAGGAGTAATTGCCTAGATCAGATTGTCACACTTCGCTGCTGCTCCTAGGGGAAGGAAAATGCAACTTAAATCCTTGTTTGTGTTAAAAGCTCAAAATAATATAGTACTTGGACTTTACTTTTAACCTGGAGGGTGGGGCAGGTAGAGAAGTGAGTTTGTTATTTTTCATGTAGCTTCAGTGACAGTGTTGTGCAATTTTGTTATTGCTGAAGACCCTTACTGACTTCAGCCCAGGATGTACCTGGCTTACAGCCCCTTTGATCCCTGTCCCTGTCCCAATAGCCAGCCTCCTGGCCCGTTGACACTGACGAGAGCTGTTGGCTGAAATGAATGTTTTTTGAGGTGAATGCAGAATCTGTACTGAAAGCTAGTACATACAGCTGAAGCTGTTAAAGCTTGCACTGCTAACTGTGCTGTCAGGTTTGTGTGCTGCACCATATATTCTCTATCCTGCTGCATTGCTGTAAAGTTGGCATGAAAAGAGAAAAGTTTCATAAACTGTAGTACGCACCCTGATTTAAAAGAAATGAGATGGTGTACACACCTCCTTAGAGAAGATTAGCACTGCTAGGCACATTCCTGACATGCAGAGTATTATTAATGACTGAATATATAGACTAAAGAAACTAGTTGTGGTTAGAGGGGTACATCCTGCCTTTGTATTACTGTGACATTAGGTTTTACTTTATTGAAGGCAGAGAATATGAGATGTTAAATATTTTTTGTCAGGAGTCAAGTCTCAGGGAGGACTCACACTCCTAAGTGGGCTAATTAGGTATGTTCAGTGTCTTTTAAGGTAGTTGTAAACTATTGAAAATTAGAGCTTTGTAAAAGAGAGGAGCAAGCATGGCTGGTGCTCCTAATATAATCCTAGGCTGAATGGCAGAGAATCTGGCGGCCTGGAATAAACATCTCTGATGCAAAAGACTTGAGACTGAATCGGGGCAGAGCTCTGGAGGTCAGACGCAGTAGCCATGTAAAGCATACCGAAGAGACTGTTCAACTTGTGAGAACATTATTTTGCAGTTCACTCTGAATTTGATATGCTTTTGGCAAGTGTTTGAAACAGTCATAGATTTGGCAATCTTTTTCTAGCAGATTTGAAATGTTCAGTCCTTAAGAACTGCTGCATCATTAGGTTATGCAAAACAGGGTACAATTTTGTAAATATGCCATCTTGTACTGATTTGACATTTGTTCTATTATCTGAGAATATGCTAAAGGGAGAGAGACCTTCAATTTCAGCCAAACCTTAACTTGTTTGCGGAATGCTGATAAAATGTTGACTGCTGTGTGATCTTTAGAAAAGCCAGTTACTCTCAGCAGGGCCTAATTCTAAGTACTTGTGCACATTACCTTTTCAGAGCCTTTGTCCCAGCAGTGTAACTGTAAAACAGAAGTGGTAAATAAAGTTGTATTTTTTTGCTGTCCACTTAAGGTTTGTTCAGCTGCTGTTGCTTTGTTGTCTGACTGTGCCTACTTGAGAGTGCTCCCTATCTTGCAACCTTCTTTAAGGACACAAAGGTACTGTGTCCTTAAAGCATGTTTTAGGGAAGGGACTCTTCATGTTGACTGTGAGTACAGCAAGTGAAGTATCACCAATGATAAAAAAGCAGAGAAAGTATCTCATATGCTTCTTCTTTCTAAAGTATTTTTACAAATAACTTTATTTTATTTAATGTCTGAAGAGGAAAAATCTAAAATGGCTTTTGCCAAGTCAAGTTCTCAGAAGTGTAGCTTAAATAAGGCTTCCACTCACAGAAGGTTTACTTAAAACAGCACTGCTTTTCTGGAAGAAAGCACGGCACAGTGATCTATCAATTTTCCCTCTGTACATGTGGAAAACTATTTACTCAAAGGATACTTGTTGGTTTAGGGGTTTTTTGTTTTGTTTTTGTTGGGGTTGTTTTGTCTTTAATCTCACTGAGCCATTTCTTTCTCATTTGTTCTTTTGGTCAGCTGGTTTACCAGTGCTCCTCAGTGCATCAAAGTGCTCTCTCCATGTTTTGGCACTCACAGCTAAATGTTCTTACTCCATGATACCAAATCATCTAAATAGAAAGTGTCATGCTTCCACTGTCGGTGGATTTGCATGTACTGAATTTCTGGTGCTCTCTAGCCTTTGACTATCAAAAGGGGGTAACTGCAATGTTTTACAGCGTGGAGGGTGGGGTTTTTTGCCCTCTCTGCTGAACTTGGTTTTTAGATTTCATTGAATACATACACAGAACTCATTTCATGTATGGAAGGGTTCTGGTACACTATTCTGCCACGAAAAAAGGAATTTAATATTTGTACTTGCTTTAAAGATTCGTGAGTGTACAAGAGACATAAGGAAATCAGAACACTTCTGTGTCTTGGCAGTATAATGTATTTGACTTTTTGGGGTACTAAATGCAAATCCTTGTGCAAGGATACAGCCTTAATACAAGTTGGGAAGAAAAAAGGCAAATCACTAAATTCTGTTCATAATTTTATTTTTTTTTTCTTGCCAGATTAACTGGGTTGTCTTATTAAGCCTAAAATGTCTTGTCCCTTTTGTTCTCTTCTTCCTCTGCTCATGGCAGAGTACCATCCTACTCCCTTTGCTTGCCCAAATTAAAAATCTTATCTGCAATCCTTACTGTCTTCTTTCTTTAGTCACAGTAGCAAGTCAGGCGGGCTAGAATGTTCCAGGGAATATGTTGTTACTATGTATTAAATTTCTTGATTAATCATAGTCACTGATTATTTAATCTTTTCATTACTGTATCGTATTTCCATTCCCAAAATGTAGCTTGACTTCTGTTTAGAGATTTGGTCTAGTGATTTTCATTCAGGCATCTCTCCTTCATATTTGGAGAGCACATTTTTCTAAACTTCTTGTTACCCAGTTTTACTGGAGACTGAGGCATTATTAGTTCTGGTGCCTTACCTGCAGGTGAACCTTGTGGGGAAGATAATGTGCATAGCCTCTGCAAGATCTACTCCTTGCTCTCACAGGGTGCACTGTTGCCATGGCAACATTTTTTTTAACTTATCTGCAGTCAAACAGGAAACCCATGGCACATGGTGTTGCTGCAGGCTACCACCATGCTGGCCATGCACTGAATGTGCACCTCCGTGCAGAGCTCTTCCCCTCTGCAGCTGCCTGTTCCTTGGCAGCCATAACCTTGGTGACAGCTGTAGGTGGGTGTGGGGTGGTTTGAGTGGGGGCACCCAGCCCCTGGATGTGTGACCGAGTCCCACGGCAGCTCAGAGGGGGGTAAGCAGGGCTGTGCTTGGTTTGAGCTGAAGGACCCCAGACAGTGTCAACATGAATCAAATTCAGTTGGTAGCAAGTCATACCCTAATAAATAGCACCTTTTTTTTTCCTTTAATTTCAGAGTTCAACAGTAATGGCCAGAGCTGAAAAATTCAAGGAAGTTGAATATCTCCTTATTCATGGAACAGCAGATGGTGAGTTGCAGTTAATTAGACATTTTAGTATTACAGACAGGTTCGCAATTCTACTACTGACAAAACAAAAGCATGAAGGGGCAAGGCTGTTACATTTGCGTCAATAAAATAATACCGATTTTTGCAACTAATCTGTGTTTCAGTCAGCAGTGCTGGGGAGTCTAGTGTGTACAATGCTTTGATTTTCCCCCAGAGTATTACAGAAGCAGTTTTTGTTTACCTTTTTCCTCTTCCACTTTTCAGATAATGTTCACTTTCAGCAAGCAGCACAGATTTCCAAAGCTCTTGTTGATGCTGAAGTGGATTTTCAGGCAATGGTATGGTTCTGTTTTGTTTATCATTATACAAATGAGAATAATAACATAAGCTCCCTGTGGTAAGGTATAAATTCATTGCCTTCTTAAATGAAAGTTCATATCGTTGCATTTCATGTTCAGTAACTGAAACGTGAACATAAAGCATGTATTTTATTTCTGCGCAAGAAAAACTGTAAAGCAATACCATCTCATACTCAATCCTTTTTACCTAATCTTTCATTTTCTTAAATTTTTTGTGTTCTCAGACAAACAGCCAGTCCCAACCTTTGCATATACCCAAGTGCAATGAATAGTGTCTTACAGATAAGATAAAATGAAAGGTTGGCTTCAACAAAATCCCAGATAGCGTGTTCATCACGTCTGGTGTTTACTGTACTTGTAAGACAAGCAGTTGTTTGCTATTTCTTATGTTGTGCATGGAAGTTCTCAGACTAAGGTGCAAGCTCTTCCTTTCCTACATTCTCTCGGCCCTTGGGGAGCAGTGCTAGAAAGGAGGATGTGTAGAAGGAGGCCAAGTGCATGGTTTTCTTCAGCCAAACTCAAAGGACATACAGAGAGAGAGGTCAGGCACCCCTCATAACTGAACAGCTGAATCTGCCCTCCATGTGGACAAGCCACATGTTGTTTTTACACCTTCAGCATAAAAACAGAGCATGTCCCACATGCAAAGAAGGAGCTTGTGTCATAGCAGCTTCCTACCCCATCATGTCTTTGCCTCCATGCTGAAAGCCTCGTGCTAGGATCATTTTAAATTATTGCACAGGTTTTTATGTCTGTCATGTTTGATTTCTGTCATTTAGATGTAGCTGCAACTAACACTCTCTGTATTTCTCTTTCACACAGTGGTACACTGACAAAGACCATTCCATCTCCGGTCAAGCACATAAGCATATTTATACCCATATGAGTCACTTCATAAAGCAGTGTTTCTCACTGCACTAGCACCAGCATTTTGCCTGTTAGTGATGGTACTTCTCCAGAAAACTCTCATGATAATGTACTCTGAGCCAGTATAAATCAAGATGAGATAAGAGTCAGCTCTTGGGATACCGGTGTACACGATGAAATGCTAATCTTTATAATGATTCCTGTTGCCAAGCAACTATTGCATTTTTATTGATTGTACTTAATCGGGTCTTAACATCACCAGAATGATGTTGGAGACTTCTAGGAAGCATGGTACTTGCTTGAGTAATTACCTTTTGATATTTCAGTCTAAAAGAGAAAAATTCAGTTTGTATATCAGAGAAATTAATGATAAAATGTCACATGGCAATCAGTTGCAGAATAAAAATATAATAATGTTTCCATCAAAAATGAAATGAACCCTGGGGTAATTTCTGTGAAAATAATGAAGAAACGTTTTTGCAGAAATTAGTAAAGCTTGATAATTATTATTTTAAAATAGGTATCAGGAATACTGCAATGTTAATATATGCAGATTGAAATACTTTATACTGCAGTTCCTGAAGTGTGTTTTCTCTGCATTCCCTTGTATTACAGTTGTAGAACCCTTGCAAGGCAAGCACATAACAAGCTTTCACCAAAGATTTTGAATGATACCTAATCAAACCAATGGCACTGAATTTCTTTGTGTGCTATCATATGGTACTGTGATTTTTGCTTATTTTATAGTAAAAACAGCTGCTACACTGGGAATCTGCACTGCAAAATCTCCTCTGGGAACAGGAGCCCCATTTATTTAATGCAGAAGTTGCTCATGTACTGGTGAATGGAAACTGGTTCTTACAGTGCAACATAAAACATTACAATGCGAACTTGTGGTCACTTACAGCTAGGGCTGGACTGTCACTCTCCTGTGAACGGGCTTTTTGGCAAAACTGCTTTTCCCTTACAGCCTACCAATAAATATCAGCTTTCTTTACAGCACTCCAGGTAGGCTTCTCCATCTAATCTGAGGATTAGTTTTCTTAATTTCACATAGAAAAAATGCAATCTACTTGTACTGCTTTAAAATAATAAAGACATTAATTTATGAAAGGAGGTGTAGTCCATATCATTGAAAATATTGCTTCAGAAAAAGAACATTCGAATTTTTTTTAAATTCCCATTAATTTTGAGGATGATTTACAGTGAAGCTTCTGATTTTATGTGATGGTATCATGTAATGGAGTGTGACATGATTATCTAACACTTAGCTTCTTGGTATTACATGCCAGCATCTGATTATGTCTGTATTGTGGGTTATTAGTGACATTAGGTGTGAATGTAAAAGTACTCATGCAGACAGATAAAGCATGGGGAGGAATGTTAAGACACTTTGTGCAGCTTATCCTTAAATGAGAAAGTCTCAAATAGAAAATCAGATTTTGTTTTCACAAACAATTCCTTGACTCACAAAATAAGATGGGCAGTTTTGTTCTGTTTGTTGGCATTTTTTTGAAACACACTGGAGCGGGTTTTTGCAAATACCATTTTGGGTTCAAGGGAGTAGTGGCTCTAATGTAGACTAGCACCACTGTTAAAAGTTCTACAGGATTACAGGCTGTCCGTTATCTCCAAGATGTTTTATCATCACATCTCTCATTCTTTTGACTCAAGGCAAAGAAACCTATATCAGTATAAGGTAGAGCCCAGCAACACAGACAGGTTATAAAAAAAGATTATCATTATCATATGGTTTGTGTATGCAAGGGTAAATAGTTAGGATTTCTTTTAATGTTATCACCCACACTGTCATAAAAAAAAGTGTTTCAGTAAGCCAGAATACTACTTTCACTAGGCTCTCATTAAATAAGTGCAAGAATTGGTATAATCAAAGAAACATTTTAAAAAATAAGTGAAACAAGAAATTATATGGTCTAAGTCTTTCATTAAGATGCAATTCTTTGCATCTGACCTACGTTAATGATTCTAGCATCTCACTGGGAAACTCTTCTGTACTCTCAATACATCATCCCCTTTTAACTGTCTTAATCTGCAAGGCATTACATAATGCAATGCTAATTATCTTACTTTGGAAAGCAACTTCTAAGATATGCTGCTAATAGACAAGGATACAACTTTTAAAACAAAAGAAAATTTCATTGCTGTAATAAGTGTCCTAATTAACATCAATTCAGTGTCTAATTTTTCACTCTGGTAGAACTCCCTCAGCTCCAAAAATAATGCAGGCAATAGGATGATAGAGCTGCCTCAGGGAACTGACAACTCTCTTGAATTACATGGGCACAGGTAAATAACTAAAACTGAGAGCACAGAAAATATCTAGCTCATTTCATTAATGTCCAAGGCTAGAAGTCATTTGTGCCTGAATTACTGAAACATGCTAGTTATTTGCACACCTACCAATTATGGGTTTTCTCTGTATTTTTTTCCTGTGTGAAATGGATGTTTAAGTTTGTTGTACAATACACTTTGTGTAAAATCCTAACAGAAGCAGCAGAAGCTTGAGGTGTCACTGTTACCATTCTTAGGCTAGGAGACTTCTAGTCTTTGGTTTAGTAATTGGTGAAAAAGCTCAAAAGGGATTTAGTAAGATGGAGTCAATACTGTATGTAGTACTGTGATTCACGGCCTTAAAGTTTTTCAGTAGCAAAAATTTAGGGTTCTGAGAAGAGCAGAAGCATTTTAAAATGTATGACCTTACCCACTGATCTCTAAAAAGATCTGACTACTCCTGCTTTGTCCGAATATTCTCTCTCAGGAGGAAGGGGGGCCAACTGAGGAGTAGTAAATTGGAGCTTCATTCCCATTCTCTTCCTGGAATAGCGAGCTCTGAGCTGTCCCCGGTGTCACACTTACTGCTAAGGTCAGACCAAGTGCATCACCACCAGCTCCACGCAGGGAGCAACACTCACAGCCTTGCATGCTTCAGTGAGATTCCACTTGAAAAGGGAGCCACGCTGGGCTCTACCACTCATTAAATTGTGAAGCCCATTCAGGTCAGGTAGACATTTCAAATATCGCATGGTATTGCAAACCTCTTCTGGGTTTTGCAGTGTAAAAATAAAATTGAAAATTAGTTAGGATAAATATTTATTTTCACATAACATATCTTAATTGTGAAAAACACAATAGTCTATTCACATGTACACATAAACTTTTGTAATAAATTACATCCAAGAAGTTGAGTAATTTTGACCAGGAATATGAAATTAGAAGTAAATATAGCACTACATCTGCTTTACATTGTGTGTGATTTCAGAACGTTAAGATTAGCATTGGAAAAGCACTTAAATTCACGCAAAACCAGAGTGTTTTAAAATAAAACCACTCTGAAATACTGAACAGAAATACAGAATGCCATTGAATACACTGATTTCTTAATATTCTAGGAGTTGGTCAAGTGAAGCTAATACATTTTGATTGTATACATTATCTGTAACAAAGTCAGCAACATGTTAAAACACCATCAGGCTGCTTTCAGGACAAACCAGTATTGAGCTTCTATACTAACCTTAAAACAATTGTAATCTTACAATTTATCATCAAGTACACAAAACAAAGCATTTAACCTTAATGCATCAGAATTTTTTTCCTAAATTTACATATACAAAACATTGAATTAGATGTGAATCCTTCTTTGCGTCCATTAGATTTTTTTTCTCCATAAAAATGGCTTTTAATGGGCTTTGAAAATGCTAAGGTAAATTTAGAACAGTGACCCTATTAAGTTTGCAGCAAAATGCAATTATTTATGGCTAAAGTATTAAAACATACACACTCACATACACAAAAACATTGGAATACTTTAAATGTGCTGAATCAGAAAACTTGTTCACAAGGTGTATAGAAAATTAGCATATTTGGGAAAGCTGAGGAATGTTGGAGCCCTATGGATGAGTTCTTACAAAGATTGCAAGACCACAATTCTTATTTTTAAGATTTAAAGTTACAGCATAATACTGAGAGTTAGCTTTCATTTTAATAATTTAAAAATTTATCTTAAAAAATTTAAAAATCACTGAACTCCAAATAACACAATAAAACTTCAGTTCCACATCCCTATTCATTCAATACCTAATCTCGCAGTCTTTTACACAAAAGAACAGCTTGAAGGATCAGGCAGTAACAAAATCCATTACAAAAAATGTAATAGCCTTATAGCCACATTTTACTTTGCAATGTTGTTTTTATCTTTTAATCAATATGTACTTGATGGAATAATAAAGAGCTGTAACAAAACAACAGCAGGATACCCATTTAAGTATCATACACAATCTCTGAAATGAAGAGGTTTATAGTTGTTAGTGGAGAGAAGACAATATAAATACGTCCTTTATGTGGCTGAATTTTAGGCAATAAAGAGGAAGATCATTGGGCAGGTGGTAAAACTGCATGTGGGGTATAGTTTGTATCTACAAAATTTTCCCTATTATAAAATAATGGATTGATTAATGACAAAATGCATTTGTTTGGCCTACCATGGCAACATTCATACAATACAAGATAAGAGACCGTAATCACAGATTGCATTTTACGAAATACTGTACCCATGTTTCACATCAAAGGATGTGGTGGTGTTCTTTAACTAAGGTGAGAAAATGTTTTAATATATAATTTTATATATATATATATTTATATATATATAGGACTATGTTCCAGTTACATACAAATTTTAATATTAAATACACTGTATTAAATCAAGTAAAACTTCACAAATACAGAATCTGACCCTGCAATTGACATTGCAAAACTGAATCCATGACTTCAAATGGACAGATGAAGGAGGAAAGTATAATCCTTGTTAGTTTATTCACAGGGTCAGATCAGTTGTTATTTTATAAACTTCTTAATGTTTGCTCGTCAGTTTGGGTCTCCTGAAATCATTTACTAGTTAGGTGATTTAAAAAAAAAATTGGAACAAGGGTTTTCAAGTTCATCTTGAATCAAGATTATTAAGTATTTTCACACAGAAAAAGTAGCAAAATACAGTACAAACCTATTCACAGGAAAGTTGAATTTGAAAGAAAATTTGCTTCTTACATTTCTGATACAAGTACTGATAAATGGCCAAGATCAGCAACGAACACAAAGATTTTTTGCATTGGCTACTGCAGACATTTACATTGATACTAGACAAGGTGGAATGAGACAAGTATTGCACTACATTACCTGTGCTAGTTTGAGATGAAAGACAAAAGTTACAAGGTAAATAATTTATATTTAGTGGTTGTGGCACTCCTTTAATTCATTTGTAAAAAAATTACTTGAAGAGCAAGTCATAGACAAGTCTCCCGGTCAACACCTTTCCCTGAGTCAGCTTTCTTCTCTTTTCTGATTTCAGCACTAGGAAACGAAAGGGGAAACAAAAAAAAAATAGAGTTATGGTAGCACTATCACACACACAACTATATATGTATAATAATCTACCTGAAAGCCAACATTGCACAGATACTTTATTTTTCATGCTTCATGGCACAAACGGGGAAAGCAAGTGAAAATTTCTGTGCTGAATGGTGTAGAAGACATCAGGCAGCATTTTAGTGACAAGGTAGGTAAAGAACTTAAGATGCACAGACAGCCAGCATGCAAGCAAAGATAGCCACTTATTTTTTTCTTTTTTGGCAAATACAACTTAATTTACTAAATAATGGTAATGGTACTGTTCTCGGACAATACCAGCACATTTTTAAATGGAACAAACAAGAGGTCACAGTAAGTATTTCTTGTCTTTAAAATGTATTCTCTTGTTCAACTGTACATTTAGAAGGCATGTTTCTGAACTAGAGTAGTGCAAGCCAATATCCAACAAATATTTGGCTTTCAGTCTTGATTGGGGAGAGCAGAAGTCTGTGGAGGATGGGGAGAGACAATACTCTCCATGTGGAGTGTAATACATACTACCTCATGTATACATTATAAGGATTTTTTTTTTTTAAGCCTGAAAGATCAGACACAAGCTGTATCATTCAGAACACTAAACCAGAGTTCAAATTTGGATTCAGCTTTTTTTTTTTTCCCAGTTAAAACAATGTTGATTTGCCTACAGAAAGCAATATACGTGCAAAGCAGATGATTTTTTGTGTGAGTGTCCTAATTTACAACAGCGTAAATAAATAAAAAGTCATGTTCTTCCAATGAGTCTCAATCACAGTATGAAAATGTAAAAAGGCTTCCACAACACAGGCAAATCAAGCCTTCAACAAAGAGTGGCAGGGTATCTAAAAAAACCAGATGGTTCTGAGAACAAACCTGTAGCAAGAACATAACCTACCAGGTTTCATGGGAATAATTCCTTAACTAGAATGAATGAGAAATAGGCTGAGTTACGCAAGGCTTAAAGGAAGCAAGATCAATTCTCAAATTCTTAAGGCGATTCATGCACAATTCTACAATCATTTGACATTTTTCTTCACATAAAAATTGCTTTAAGGATACAATTCAGTTCAGCCAAAGCTTACTTCTATGCCTATGGCAGCTTCCAGAGGTGTTAATGGAAATAGCTAAAGAATACCAACTTCTGCCACTTCAAGTGCCAAACCTGTCACCTTCTGTAGAACAGTGATAGAATTGGGTACGTTACACTTTCTGCACACAAAGGGTATGCAAACAAATTCCGAAGGGGGGGTGAATTGAAAGTGCAGCAGTACAGCAGGCAGGGAGTTACCTGTGCTTAGTAAAAGCAAACACTGAGGTGTTGTATGCCTTACAGTCTATAATATTTCCACGTTTTAGGTGCCTCTGTGATACCAGGAAAGTCTTCTTTCTATTTAGGATTCACATCTCTGAGCAGCTCCTGCAGATGTGGGCTTTAATGCCTTGAGAAATTTGAAAAAAAAAGGACAAGTCCAGTCTTTTTCCAGTAAAACACGTCACTGGTGGATCTGTAAAGGAGTTGGAGCTCTCTTCCTCCCTAGCAAGGGAGTAGCCTAACACGCCTGAGCAGGAAGGTCTGGGATGTGGGATGTTCCTATCTTCAGGTCCAAAAGGGAACACGTATCTACCAAGTGACAGATACCTCTTTCTCCAATACTTTAAAAGACCAGCGAAGTCTATCTCCTGTCCATGGTCAGATCTGCATATGCTTTGAAATTGCTCTCTGGAGGGCTAGTACTACAAGCAAAGACAGAGGAATGTCTAGTTACACGTACCAAAGAGGGCTGTGCTTCAGATAGGTGCACTGGTGTTCTGTTCTACCAAGAAAGGCTCAAAAGCAGACCTTTAGGTCCCTGGGAATTTTTATTATAAAAAATGAAGGTTGGAAAATTGTAAAGTTCAGGTGCCTCTATGGCTAGGCAACTTGACTGAATCCTTGTAAGTCCTCTCTTTAGACAGGTAAAACCATTCAGGAGCCTGGGATGTAGGAGCTCTCTCACACTATGCCACTTCACAGAATCAGGGCCAGGGCACATCTTGTGATAGAAACTATCCATGCATGAGACTGGGAAGTCATTTGTATAAACACTTCCTGTCTAAAATCTCTTTTTGTAGGTGATCTTAGTTTATAATTGGCCAAGTCAACTCAGTGTTTAATTACTATGAGTAACTTCCTGTTAATTGGTCAGTGCCTTGCATAAAAGGCATTACATAAAATCATAGTATACTATCATAATTTAATTATCCCCATTTAATAATATTGTGAGATATAAGGAAGCAGAACTGACAGGAGAAAGGAAGTACTAAATTCACAAGGCATCAGTAAAATTTATTTCAAAATGAGATTTTTTTCCCCCTCTATGATAAGGTACCCTTCACTGTGGAAATTGTTAATTTAATACTGCTGATCTTGATCATTTGCAAAAATTATCCTTACAACTTCTACCATTCCAAGCTTTTTTTCCTCACTAATTACCCAGGATTGAACTATATCCTCATTTAATGATACATGCATTACGTTCTATAATATTTTTGTAGTTCTATCCCTAATATGACTTAATATTAAAATTGGTCATGGCTTTGCTTATCAGAAAGTCTTTCAGGATTAAAGCTCTTTGAATCTACTCCTCTCTCAGAATTTGAGACAAACTAGAGCACCTGAAAATGCAGGATTTCAGAGTGTTTAAGGTTGGTTGTTTACAATGGGACACTCATATCTAAAACCAGAAAAATCTTTTCTCCTGAGTCTTTGTTTTCAAGAGCAAAGATACAAGAACAGATTGAAAATAAGACCTTTAGAAAATCAGTTGCTATTTCACTGCAGTTTAAAGGGCAAATCTCTTATCTGAGACACAATCTGTGTGGATGCTCTTTGTTCAGAGGGTCAAGTTTACATCGTCTATCATATCACCAAAGAAAGCAACATCCACCAGGAAAATTACAACTCCTGTGTACCCAGGGGCTGTGAATGTACCACATCAGGTTCTTCTCTTTCTCCAGGCATTCACAGCCTGGACAGCAGAGGCACTTGACATAAGAAAACCCTCCAGTACATCCTCCTCCCGTGCACCACACTGATTTCAGTGACCTTTCAGGATCCTTTTCAGTCCAGGTGTAGGGTGGAAGGCAAATAAGAGCTATGCTATTTTGACTGTCAGTGAAATATCATCAAAATGACCACATTAGTGGGCTGCTGCATGGGTGTCTGAAATGAAGGTTCTCTGGTCATCAACTGCTCAGCCTGGTTCATGCAGTACAGGGAAAGGAAGAACTCTGAAAGGCAACATCCCATTTTGGGGTGACAAAATTAAAAAAACACTATCACTACCAGTGTTCTCTTACTGCATCTGTTCACCTTGAAACAATGACTAGCTGTTTCAAACATGGGCTTTTGAAAAATATATTTAGAAATGGGCAGAATAGAATTCTGTATTTTAAAAAAGATTACTAGGAATAAATTCAGTTTCACATTTGAATACACTTTTTAAATACAGAGTAAATTTAAAATTCTAATATTTGAGACTTCAGTGAAGACATTTTACATTCTTATTTGAAATTTCTTCTCATTCTGTCTCCCCAAAAACTACACAAAGTCAACTCATTTGGGTTCCAAGGTGACACTATTTTGAATTGGAAGACAAAATCAAGGAAAAGGTTGGGGCCAGGGTCTTACCTTTGGGGAATCAGCTTCTAGAGTGATTAGGTTAGGAATGGGAGCTTATGACAGAAGTGTGATACAAAACAATTAAATAGAAAATTAAATAGAAAAGAGTTACATTTTAAATTTATGGAAGCAGTGGAAAAATTATCTTAGAAAATCACACTGTGCTTGAATTTAATATTTTCTTATTCTTGTCGTAACTCTGTAGCACAGATAAAATAACGTGTCTTCATTTTACTGGACTAAAATCTAAAATTATTTAACTGTTTTGAGTACAAGTGAAGTAGGCAGAAAAAAGTAAAGAAATGATGCAATCATAAAATTATTTTCACTCCAAATATTATTAGATTGCATTCAGAGTAATGGGTTCTTCATACAGCTATTTCCAGGGCAGTGATGATCACTTCTTTTTCAAGAGGAAAGAACAAAAGCAAGCAGAACAAATGCAGTATCCAGGTGGAGGCTGGTGGTTCATTACACAAGCATCAGGCATGCTCAGCTTCATTTTCCACTGGAGCATTACTAAGTACCATGCAAATATTTGTGATTTATGTTTTTAAATAAATAGTGAATTTGTGTTTTGATCTCAGAATATTATGACTGGACATAAGAAATAAAACTGCAAAATGCTAAAAATCTTTCCAATCCCTAGCAAAATAGTCTAATATTGGTTTGACACCAATATATAAAGTATAATGAAGTTTAAAAAAAATTAAGACCTTTTAGAAGGAAAGCTTGACTCCTTATCTTTTGCATTCTCTGAGGATATCAACAATGTCTTCCACACAGCAGTTTTTGCCATTTCATCAGAAATGTTTATCACAGATGGGTCATCTCTAGAGAAGAATGAAAGTAAATACACAATAAAACAATCAGCAATCAGCCTTGTTACTTATTAACTCAATAAAAGTCCTTGAAAACTGATAGTGATGACAATAATTAAGTGCAATGTAAGTTAAGAGATTATGTTAAACTTCAGAAGTCCCGAACAATTACTTAAATACTCTCTCAGAACATCTTAGCACTTCTAAAGTATTTTCTTCCTCCAACAGCAATTAATCACAGTAACATCAATAAAATTTATTGTGTCACTCCCAACTAATAAACAAGAGAAAAATGAAGAAGTGTGAAATTAAATATTGCCCAAGATCTCACAGCATGATAGTGGCAATTACTGGATTAAACATGATCCCAAAAGGTCCTACTTATGCTCTGAAACTCCACCTACTTTTAAAACTATTTTAGAAGCAATCAAAAGCCTTAACAAAATAAAATATTTAAGAGAGTTTAAATATTTTTTAATATTTAATTTAACAGCTAATAAAAATGCCACAATTAAACAAACTAGTCAGTAGGCTTAAGTAGCACTTTGTAGCCATTTTGCTCTTTTATTTACCTGGACTGCTCCAAACATGTATTTATACACTTAATAATAATGAAGTCCTAAGTGTTTTGAGGGGTTGCCTGTACATTATTCCTGATTTTGTAGTTATATATACTTGACATTCAGTAAGCCCTCACTAAACTTGCTGTTGTGTGTGTTGGGAACCACTTTAATCACCAATATCTTGACTCTTGTTTTTAACTGCAACTTTTACAGCACTGAGAGTTAGGTATTATCCAGGCAACTCTACCAACATCAACACACAAAGGAGATGGACAGAGATCACACTGCAAGATAAATTAAGCTACATATTCCTAATATAAATTAAAACAAGCAGGTATGGACAGAACAAGAAAAGAACCAGACCATTAGTTGTGTGATGAGTCAAAAGAAGTAGGCTGCGATTTTTCAGAGACACAGTTACAAATCTCCTGATTTGCATTAGGAGACATTACGGTAACTTTGTGTTAAAATGTTAAGACAGAAGATGACCCTAAATGATGTTCCTATGAACTCAAATTCATGCAGAGGTTAATGTCACCAGATATTTCAAATCTTTTATTAAGAATTTCTTTTTGAAAACTTCAAATTATATTTATTCCTTATGGGCTGGCAACATGTATTATTACTATCTATTACTATCTGGCAACATCTATTATTGCATCTATAACATAGATGTTCATGCTTTTTTGGTTGTGTCAACCCTGCATTATGCTTTATTTTCCTGGGACAGCTCTTGATTCACTCATTATCTTACATAACAGGATTTAATCAGAATGTTTTAGAATGTAATACTGTAAGAACCTAGTTTTTCTGCAGCATTTTCAAAACCTTTCCTGGATCCCTGCTTGCATCAGGTTGAAGGGTTTGACCTGCTCTACATTTTCCTTTTGGACTGTGCATATCAGAAGCCAAAGTTCATTGAGAACAGCCTGATCCTGCAGTCCTGTCCAATGGAAAACTTCCAACTAGTGTGTCTTTTTCCTAGGGAATGTGAGCTTGTGTGGAAAGATTAGAGAAGGGCAGACTTTGTTAAATGCTGCAGTGTGTGGTTCAGTTCACCTATCTGTACCAAAAACACATCCTCCTGATATTTAGTAAGCATTACGAATAAATACTCTGGCATGTTTACTTTATTTAATTGCAACTCACCTAAAAGAGGAAAGGTATATTTTACCTGTAATGTCCTTCTAGTGGTAACTGAACAGTCCCTTCCTCTTCCATTGCTAACATACTTTGCTCTTCCTAGAACAAAGGAATTTAGACATGAGACAGGATATGAAATTGTGAAAAGTGAAATTTGCGTACTTGAATCATCTTTCCATTTTCTTTAATATTAAGTATTTATTTGAAGTTCTTAAAGTAAGATGCTTTTCAACTTTTACTTAAATAGTTGACATTTAAAACCTTCTATTTTAAAGATGTATCTTCACTTAATGCTATTTTCCAATGCCAAATAGAGCATTGTTTTATAACAATAAAGAGAATTATTAACAGTGAGTGAACAACTGTCTGCTGAATTTTAAATAACACTGATAACAGGATATATGCATTGATGTTCACATGCAAAAATTAGGGAAGATGATTTAAGTTTGCACACACAGTTTTAATACTGATAATACTGATTTTAGTACTGATTTTTCAGTGAAAGGTAATGAAACAAGAGACCCAAAATTAGTTTTCACTTGAAGAGAATTAAGAGATAAATCTACCAAAAACCTTATGAAAAGTAATTACAAATTTAGCAAATCTGCCTTAGTGGGAGGGGAGACGAATGGAGCAACTCTCAAGCCCATGTCCTGCCTGCAAGAGCAAAGGAAAACAACCTCCAGAAGAGGATTCCAATGTCCACACCCCTGGTCAGGATAACCACAGGTCGGACGGAGGTGAACGAATCTTGGCAGGAGCATAACCAACAAATCTTGCTCTAAATTGTTGCAGTGTGTGTGAGCCCAACAGACACCTGGAGACCTCCACAGCTTTCTTCTCTTTATAACAGTTTTGGCCAGAGCCTATCTGAAAGCATGGGTTGGCTGAAAAGAGACTTTATCATTGTCTGGCAGATTGCCAAAGCCCCACATGCATCACAAACACTAATTGTTGTATTAGCAGTAAGAGACAGCAGTTTTCCAAAATAGTAGAATTTCAGTTCTCTCTGCTCAGAAATTTGTTTCTTCAATGCTTTATTATTACAATTATTTCAAAAGTCGCAATATATTTTTTTCTGTAAATGTGAAAGTGCTTTGTTCATTCTTGTCTCAGAAAGACTTAATTGATTAACATCAAGGTGGCTTCCAAAGGAGGTCTGTGAGGAGAAGGCATGTATCATATCCACTATAAATGTACAAAGCCCTGGAAAAAACATGGCCTAAAAATATAAAAACAACTTAAGTGATGAAATTAGGATCCAATCAAGTAAGTTTCAGATCCTGTCAACTACATTTCTGAATATTCTTGTGGGTAGAATACTTCTATTTTTAAAAGCTGTGTGATAGCAACTCTCCAATTAATTCCTTAGGCTACATGTCAGAAGTTTTTTATTACTAGTTAATTTTGTCATTTCCAGGCTTCACAGCTTCATAAGTTTCTGACAGTTGAACAGTTTTAATAATAGCTCTAAATATTTAGAAATGCCAAAATATGTAAAAATAACCTCTCAAAATAGACAGTGAATGAAATAAAGTAACACCAGTAGATTTTCCCAGTTTTGTTTTCTGATGCCATCTTATCAAACAAGGGAAGGAAAGTGACATATAACCAAAACATAAGTATAACAAGGAATTCTTTCCAATAACCAGACGCACAAGAATAGAGCTACCTTGGTTACTTCTGGTTACTCTGAATTGTGATGACAACAGACACCATGATGAAACATCTCTCTGGTCTGCTTTGATTCAAGGGAGAAAACAATGACTCACATATTTTAATGTCAGCCTGGTAGTTTTACAGGCACATACTAAATAGTAAATAATCATCTTGATGTTTCTTATAGGTAAAATCTTTTCCCCAGAATATATTCCATGACAGTATGTTGAATGTGTCAAGGAAATCAAAGTTAAGAGTTTGCCAGGTTACAGATGAGGCAGGGAGGTGTCAAAGGTTGCAGAAGAATCAATCCTAAAGGCAGAGTAATCTAGTTTGTGTAGTTACCCATTCAAATAATTAGCTCATGTCCTATTTCTGCAAATAAAGCTACTAATGGCAATCCTTAACACACACATTTCACTGATCTTGGATCACATCTCAGGGCATTCTTAAGGATAATTTTCAAGTTGATAAGGAATTATCTGAAAAACATATTCTTTGAAATAAGTTGAGGAGTCCAGATCTGAAACAGCCAAGTGGGTGGTGATGCACAGGCTGCAAGTCTGGTTAACGGGGTTAGCAGTGTCACTGACCTTTCATTACAAAGTCAAAGGGAATTGTTCCTGCAATAGCACAAAGACAGCTCTGGCCCAGAGTGTAACTGGGACACTACACAGGGTCATGACATTGCTGAGCAGAAAGGGCACAGAGTGGTGCCTTGTGCCCTGTGTAAGGCTCAGAGGCAGCTGGGACATAAACAGGCCTTAAATTCTGCACTTCTTTCCTCAGCATCTCCTGCAGGGATGAGACCCAGCCCAGTGCAGCATCCAAGTGCCCCAGGGCTAGGATCTGAGGGCTTTCCTCTAGGCATAGGTTCATCTCTGCACAGCATCTGAGTGGGTCCCAGAAGCAATCCCCAGAGTACTGTGGGTAATATTTTATATGACAGTATGACAGCATAAGAATCTACATCTCCACCTAAGCCTACCAGATTTGTAACCTTAAAAGCACTTATGCAAAATATGACAATGTTACACTTAGATACTGTTAACAAGTCTGACTGGTACAGGGAATGTGCCTTGCAGAATTTTCTCTAAATGTCTGAAGGAGAAATTTGTAAATGGCTACACACAAAGAAACCTGAAACCATGACCCACCTCTTTCTCCGCATCTTCCAGTTTCTTTTTCTTGCTCTCAGGCATCAAATCATCTAACCAACTGAGCTCCCGCTTGGTAAAAAAGAAATCCATGAGTTTTCGGACAAATACCAAAGCTAGGACCTGAAAAGATATTAATTCAAAGAATTAGGAAATTAAGTAAGTAAAACAGACAAATAGACTTTCAAAAGTGACCAGTTTGTAGAATTTTATCCTTTAATTTGAATAAGCTAACAGCTGCTATTCCTTTGTTCAAATGAAGTATGGTTTGAAGTATTTAACAATCACTGAGGTCAGTAAATATCTTCTATTTTCTATTAGTGAAATCATTAGAGAAATCACTTAAGCAGCAGACCACCCAAGACACAGAACTGTTGGGCTTCTCAGTTCAATAAGCAGTCTTCCTCAATAAGTGAATGTTCTTTCTATAACAGGATTTATTAATATTCCTTAAATAATTTTCCCTAAGAGAATATAAGTTGGGATATCCACATATAGGACTCAAAACAGAGGTTAAATGTCAAATTTTTCATTACTTAATACATTATAAATTTTTCTTGAATGCAGAATCAAAGCAATATTATAATTACCTGCCCAGAATTATATTTTTCTTCAATAATAATTATCCACATATGAAAAGAATTAGGGACTTTTAGAGGAAATATAAATAATTCATACCATCATAGGAAAGACAATGGCAGCTCTTGAAACCTTTATAATCCAGAGAAGCACAAGACAACTCAGCTGAATTATAGTGAAGAGATGGACCTTTCTAAGAGGAACATGCCTTAGATAAATAAAATCTGGCTGGTGCTTTGCAGGCATCCAGAATAACTTTATCCTGTCAAAAAGCTGAAAGAAAAAAATTTACAAGTTTGGATCAAAATGAGGTGTAGGATCATCTATGCTGGCATTCACACACTGCCTAAGAGATCCTGAATATCCAAAGAATCTGGCTTGTTATTCTAAAGGCAAAAACTACATAATTCAAGCAGCATAGAAGAGACTCCCTCAGTAACAACCATAAGCCTTTAATGTAGATTTTAGTTCAGCAGTGGCGAAGGACTTGTCTTCTCACCCACTGAGCCACCAGAGCAGGAATGAGAAACATGTTACTTAAGCAAAGTTTAATTACTTGGTTAGTCATACTTCAGTCCCTTTCCATTTTAATACACGTGTCTCCCTAGGTTGTATTGCAGATGTGCTAAGACATTGAATTCTGCTGAATTACATTCTGTATAGCCATACTATAGGAAATACCCTGGATTTCATCCAGTGTTACTACACTGGATGCTAGAAAGAAGGTGGTAACTTTGAAATAACACTGCTAATTGTGAACTCTAACATTAGGCAAAGCCAGACTTCGGAGTGGTCACGAATCAATTGTGACTCCAGCTGAATGGAAGCTGGTTGATCCTGTTGGACATGTGTACTATCACACTGCTTTCCTAATACATCCTACACTTCTTTTTCAACAACTGAGCTCTGCCTCCTTTAGCACATAAAAAGCTGCTCATGGAGGGACCTCTGCAGTCTTTTATTTCCTGTGAATGAACAACTTTTCTTTTACTTCACCAGACACTTGATCCCAGGCTGTTTCCTTCTCCATATTTCACTTTATTCACAAAATCAGAAATAGAAATGGGAAAGAAGAAAAAAAAAAGAAAAAAAATTTAAAAAAAAAAGGAATGAATGACAGAAAGCTGACTGTCATGCAGCTAGGAAGATATGTGAGAGGTTCCTATTTTTCAGGCCTATTTGGCTCCATACTGACCTGAGACATTTATGTCATGGCACAGTGACAATGGTGATACACCAATTCTTCCTGCATGGATGAGCCATGTTATATTCACATAGCCTTCAGCAATGTCAAGTTTTGGAAATTTTTATTGAGCATGTGCAAACTGCATTTTTTTAAAGGCTTGTATTTTGGCCAGCTATGAGTATATTCCTTTTTCACAGAAACAGCAAAAAGCACATCCTCCCACAAAAGCCATCTTATCAAATCTCCATACCTTATCCCAGCATGGGGGAGGGAGATAAGGAGGGGGATGGTATCACTTTTCCAAGTAAAGATAGCCAGATTTCAGCATGCCTTAAAACACTCCTCAATAGTGTAGTGTACTTTCTCATACCCCTGTTCTCAGAAACAGCTGAACCATATTAAATTGAAATTATTTAAACCTCAGTAAAACCCAAACTACACTTCTAAGAATATCAACCCAAAGGATAAGAGATAGGCAAAGTTAAAAATGAAGAGTCTCTGAATAGAGACCACCAGTCAAAAAATCCCAGCTTTGCTTATAAATGGAGGTAACTTGCAATCAAATCTAATGAAAAAAACAATCAGAAATTTTCTTTGCTTTTTGTATTTAACCTTTTGCACAGTATAACTTGTGTCTTCACTGTGTGATTGCTCTTTCTCAACTGTCTTGGAAGGTGTGTCGATGCCTCATGGGCTAAAGGATTTGACATTGTGCCATTTCATGCTGCAGTCAGCCAGGAGAAAAAAAAACCACAGTACAACCCCAACCTGAGTGCTGGAATGCCTGCTTTCTGCCAGCTACTCCTAATTGAGGCCACTGCAGGAATGCTGCCCTTCCACTAGACTTGACCCTTCATCCCTGAAGTGCTGTGGCTTACAACAGTTCCCCCTCCCTGCCTGGAGTGTTTTTTTGCACAAAGACGACGTTCAGAATTTCACTTATGTTAGTTTTAGGGCAAGTTAGCCCTAAATGCAGAGTTCAAGATAAGTGTAGCCTTGCAAAGGAACTTGAAAAGGCAGCATGCAAGCAGGTGAATAGGGAGGCAGCAGAGAGGGAAGAGCCCCTAATAGTTATTACTCAGTTTTTAGGTTCAGCAAAATTCTCTTGGTAACAAGAGAGAACAGAAAAATCAGCACCCAAAAAATAGGGGGGAAAATAGAGCACATTACCTAAAGGGAATAATCTATTTAGAGAGAATCCATTTTCCTTTTAAGTAGTCACTTTCAAAAATATAAGGTTGGTAACATTCCTTTAAGAATATACACAAAAGCTAATACAATAATATAAGAAGAACAACAATATTTTTATAGAAAGCATCAGCAATAATGCACTCATCATAAATCCATTTTACCTGAATTCCCTTTAGAGATGAAGCACCCATGTAAAGAAACACTCCATAAAGTACTGGCATAGGAATAAACTGCACAAACAAGCAGAGAAAGAGAAGAGCATATTAAATACTACTTAACAATTTTAAACGCTTCTAGAAAGACATTCAGAACAGTTGAAATACAAAGTGCCATATGCCTGCATTAATCAGACAAGTTGTAAATTCAGAGTCACTCAATTATAAATTAATAATATTTCTCAGAGTATAAAGCAAAAGAAGAATCTGGCTCCGTAGTTTTATTTTCTTCTCATGGCCAGTTATTACAATATACTTAATTCCCTATTAACAAAATTAACAGAACTACACAAAAAACATTAAAGCCTTAATTTATACTTAAATTCTTTACTTTAAAGACAGCTCAGAAAATTGTTCAAGAGACACAAAATACTTCTTACTGCTAAAAATAATATTTTGTGCTGTAAGCATTTCAAAGTGGGTGAATGATTCTATGGAATGATTTTAAAGAGACTATTTAAATGTTCTGGTTCACAACATAAACTCAGGTGTAGGTAAATGACTATCTCCACAGAATCTGTTAGAAATACTAAATACACAAAATGCATGTTCTGTGTGTACTCAAAGTGAAGGCTTTATGATATACTTAATAAAATACTGCTGGGAAGTACAAGTTCTAAGGGCTTATTGCCCTCACTGTGACAATATTCAAGACTAAGTTCTGGTTTTATTAAAGCCAGTGCCAAAACTCTCACTGATTTCACAGATACCAGATAATTCTTTAAAAAGCATTACACATATACATGGTATTATATATGACTCTGGCTAGACACCCTTTTTCAGGACACTGGTGAGCTGTCTTGAGTATGCAGGAAGCATGAGATAATTTTTCTGTTCATTTCCAAGAAACAAACCATAGAACTTCCCTTGAAACTGTGAAAATATTTTTAAATTACTTGGAAACCACAAAATGTTTTTAAATTATCTAAATAAATTGGTATAATGCGACTGTTTCATGGTAATTTGCCATGGGCCCAAAGTATTGACAAAGTGTGAATACAGCTCAATGGCAGAATTCCCTTTGGCTCCAGTCAGGCCAGATTTTCATTACAAGGTTTTTATTTTAAAAATGCTAGGCACTTTATTAAGCAAAATTAGAATTCCACTTTAAACTCTCATTGTGAAACATTATGCTAGTTAGTAATGTGCCTGGAAAGGCACATTATTCATTAAATACTACAGTAACAACAGTGAAATGTTCAGTACAGTATTCTTTAACTTTCCCTTACTTCCCCCAAATTACCTTTAGAATACTTGTCAAAAAGACAGATGAGCCCATAAGGATAAAAATCATGAGCCCTGTGACTCTTTGCTCCCGGATTCCAAGAAATTTTGGCTGCTCCCCTGGAGCGGAGCACTCTGATTCCAGTTTTAAGCTGTTCACATGGGAAATAGAGAGGACAGTGGCTGCAACAAACCACGGCAATCCCATAATAGAGCACACACCAAGCATCACTGCCACCATGAGTAGGTCGAGGTGGTATCCACATCCTTTCTGTTAAGAAAAGTAAGGATGGAAAGAAGATGTAAAATGACATCTCAATTAAGGAGAACACTCCTGGCAGGCGTTCCTAATGAGCAGCTAGAAACAATTGAAAATTTGAGACTTGTAAGAAAAAAATAGCTTCCTTCTACGTGTTATCCAGGCTGGGTCAGTAGGGATGGCAGACTAAGGGGAATTTGTACTGGTTCACACTCAGTGCTCAATGTCACTGGATTCCTTCCAGTTACGAGTTAAATGTACCACAAATCCACTCTACAATGAGCACCAAACAGCTTTCCTGCTTATAAAAGGATACTGGTGAGACACTGGAAAATACATACATTTTCTGGTTTAACCAAGTCTCTTCTGTGGATAACAGTACACAGAACATCCAGCTGCACTGCCAACTTCCCACTGTACTAATCTTAGTAGACCTTCCATCCATTCTTACAAAGAGGTGGAAAAGTATGTATTTTTATTGGTCCCTACATAAAAATCCATAACATTTCCCAAGTCAGTTTATGCTAGAAGGGGCCATAAAACCAGTGTTCCTTCTAATGCTTTCTAAGATAGTAAGCATATAATATACATTTCAGTAATGTACTTTCAATCTTAGATAAGAGCAGATAGCTAGAAAATAAGATACATTAAATTAAAATACAAAATCAGGTACTGGTTTATTGGTTTCCTTATTCAAACATAGCATCGTAACATCCATACGAAAAGTCAATGCAAAACCTTTGGACTTGGATCACTTCTGTAGTGGCCAAATGCTACATAAATTTACCAACAGGTGGATAATGGTTTGCTTTCATGCATAAAACCCTTTGGTCAAATCTTAGATAAATTCAAAAACCTCCAATAACTACCTTCACTTGAAAAAGAAAAATACATCAATGCATCACACTTGGTTCTATAGATATCTGCTACCACAGCTGAACCATAGCTGAGTGGGATATTTCACTTCAATTTTAGCAAGTATCCAGGACCTCCTCACAGCTGCAAGCAGCAGCTCAAGCTATTTTCCTTTAAAAAGTCAGATAGTTAGCCATCTCCACAAAACTTTGCATTATGGCAACAAATCCAGTGTCATGATCTGATGAAACAGCGATGTTCATGCAAACAATGCGAATATGTTGAACCATAATTTTGCCTGTAAACCCATGCAAATGCCTTTTGACATAAAAAAAGTAACTAAACTAAACTTGGAAGGGTTTGCTACAGAGACTGCCAAAAGCTGAAATGTGCACTATCCAGAATTTGCTATGGGAAGTATAAAAAAAGAGGGGAAAATGAGTTGGAAGCAAACAAATCATTTCTTTATGAAGACAACTTTTACTTCTAAAATGGGAAGCGTCTGGGTTTATGAAAATGTAAGCCACATATCAAAATGAAAATGCCATCTTATTTGCTTACATTATTTAAAAAGGGGGAAAAGTAAAGAAAATGAAGAGAATCAACTCCAGCAACCTTCCCTCACTCCCCAAAAGTGCTTATGAGTCTTATCTCCAAGACACATCTTGACAAACTCAGAGATGTGTCAAACACAGATATTAGTTACAGGCACAATGCACTCAAAGAAAGAGTTTAATTCTAAATCCTAACAGAGACACCTTTTTTTACCTTCTGACACATTTATGAGGAATGTATCTGCTAATGCATACAGAATCCGAGAGCATTTCCTCACATTCATACATGATCTGAGGAACCTGACATATGGGAAGAAAAGGAAGCATAGCAACAGGTGATGCTACACCAGACCCCAGCAAAACTAAAACGCAGCAAGACAAGGGGGCAGCCAGGAGGACCATCTGACTCCCAGATGCCAGTGCTGAAAAAACACATTCCAAAGCTTGGCAGCAAATTCCTGCATCTGTCAAGTTAACCACATGCAATGCTATGGAGTGACATGAAGAGCCAGGCTGACAAAGAGGGCAAAAAAAGAACATATCAAATGTCACAATCATCCAAGAGGAGGCAATGCAAAGTGAAGGTTGCAAATGCATTTGCTAAAGCAACTTGGGATTGGATTTCTGCTTATTAAAAGTATGTCAAAAAAAAAGCCTAAGCTTGCTGCATATACATGTACAGAAACCTGCTGCTAGATTTTGCCCAACAGTTTTTCAGAGGGGTGATGTCCCTTTTTCTCTCTCCATCTGTAGGCAACTAAAGTGTTAGAGAACAGAGCAGGAAGTTGTCCTATGTTGTTTTAAGAACCCATTGTGCCTCTAAGGCTCAGTTTTATTCTTCTCCCTTCTTTAACATAGGAAGGGCATTAAATAAAAGGATGGGTAGAACCACAGAGAGTAGTATGAAGAGAGGGGAAAAAAATCTTATATTACAAAATAACCCCTGAGTAGTTTTTAAAAATCCAATCCAGTAGAACAACACTGTCAATACCTGAAAAGGCAATTAATATTGTGGTATTTAGGGAGATTGTTAAGTTGAAGGCATTTTTTTTAAGTGAATGAATCCTACTTCTACTAAAGCACAGAAGACATCACTTTTTAAACTCAGAATCTGTATTCCAAATAACATTCATAAAGTCTTCTGTAAGGCAGTGGATCACTGACACAGGGCACAGGTATCACACAGACCAACAAAGAAAAAGCATAAAAATTTAAAGGGATTCTATTTAACAAACTAGCATAAAGTAGATGGATGCACATTACATAATCTGAAGCAGAAAACAACAGTGAAATAATAAATTTTGACTGAATACCTTTAGTTTGTGTTCTTTTCTATTGATAATGACAGCTGTGATCTGCTGGTCCATAAAGATAAGGATAGTACAAAGCAGGGCTGGAATTACAGCAGCTATCACTGTCCACCAAGGATTAGGCCCCAAAGGAGTAATAAACCAGCCACGATCATCTCTGGTGGGCTATAAAAACAGTCATGTATGGCCAGTCAGAACTGTAAGGATTATTTACATTTCAATTTCACAAGAATACATACAAAACATTATTAGGATATGACTTCCTTTAAAACCAACCTGTATAGAGCACTAAAAAACATGCTAGACTTCCTCTGATGACAAATCAAGAAATTACATATAATAAAATCATCTGAATTATTACAGACTTGGTTGCACTTGATACAGTAAACCTAAAATTTGGAGGAAGCCCCAGAACATTACAGTAGTCTAGGATTTGGGTGATTTGAGCCCTGTTAATTTCTGCAGAGATAACATTAGGAAGCATGAAAGGGCCTGATGGGAGAGGTTCACTTACATGATCCATAAATCAGAGAGATTGCATAATACCTTGTGAACACAAAAATTTTAAAATACTATCACTACTCCCTAATGATGATGATAATAAAAAATTATAAACCCATTATAAACCCAACTTTGCAAAATGATAAAACAGTGCAATTTATCAACAACTTACCTTAAAAGCATTTGGAACCTGAAGTTTTGGTGATGGAATTCCAATGGCATAGTCAATTAAAACCATGGACAAAATAGTGAGAAAGACAGCAAAATCGCTGACAACAGAGCGTACCTACGATTATTGAGAGAAATTACAATTTTAACTAAAGCATTCAGGTATGATTTTTCTTCACTCTTTTAGTACAGCTTACAGCTAAAACCATGCTTATTCTGATAGAAGTTTCTAACAGAGCAGAGATGCCCTGTCTACTTCACCAGCAGTTAACTGAATTTGCAATGCAGAGGGAAATCATGCTTAGACATGACTAATGACAACTTTGGAATTGAAATAAGGGCACACACCTTTGTTGGGAAGTATCGGCTGGTTTTGAACTGCTTCAGAGTGGATGAGAGCGTTACTGTAGAGAAGAACAAGATGACAGACCAGAAGAGGACGTCTGGAACGTAAGGGCCATGATGACCACAGGCTCTCCCAACAAACTCACCATGAAACTTTTTACATTCCTATCAGGGAGAGAAAAATAGTATTGTTCTAAAAATTATCCATGCTTACAGTAACATTTTCTTTCCAATTTCTTTCCTAAACTGTATTACTAGAAATAGTAAAACAATTTCTAGACATTTATTCTTTTAAAACTTAAAAACTCACTATGTGAGTATCTAGTCTGCATGGAAAATTCCCTAAGGAATCTCTTTTTTAGCCATATTTCTAGACATTTATTCTTTTAAAACTTAAAAACTCACTATGTGCGTATCTAGTCTGCATGGAAAATTCCCTAAGGAATCTCTTTTTTAGCCATTAAATTATGACATCACTAAGACATACCAGAAATAAAGTCATTAACATAAAAACAGGGTATTTTCAAACTCAGCAAGTACACTGATTTATTTTCTGTGTACAAATACAGATTTACACTTACTAACACTCTCCAAGTGTAGAAAGCAAAGTTCAAAAGGCACAAAGAGAAAGTCTGCTCCTGGTGCATTTTCAAGAACTGCTTTTTTGTTTTCACTTCACAGCCCCAGCAATTGAAGAAAAAGCTATTTAGGACTTGTGGCATTGGCCTAAAAGGAGCCCAATACATTTAATACCACACGGGGGCAGCACATCCTGCAAATTGTCTCTCTCTTACAAAAAGATCTGACATAATGCCCGAAAACCCTAAATCTTTAACATGAATTATATTTAATATAATTTATTATCAATATGCAGATACAGTAGAAAGCATTTTGAGTACTTCTCCACTACTATCCTTAGTTGTCTAAAATCATAAAGAGTAGCTCTAGAAATATGAGGTACCAGCTCTGGACTCACAATCCTTTCCTTCTCCTTCCCAATCCCTCCACACTTATTAAGAAAAATGAAATGCAGCATCCAGAATCAGAGATTCCAGGCAGAAATATCCGGCCAGATCAGGATCTTTTTGTATTAAATCCAGTGTGTCATTGGCTCATCACACTCGCTGCACAATTACCCTGTTATGGGAAACTTCGGCTTTGAAAAAAGATTGCCTTGGAAAAAACCACAATTGCTATGTGATGACTGTGAGAGAAAGGAGTGCAAGGGCTTTTATACTGCTATAGCAGTAAACTCGGGATGAAGTTCATCATATTCCTCTTGAAGAGGATTTTGTCACCATCAAAATCCTCTTCATACTTGGTCCAAAATCCTTTGCTCACACTTGGTTTGTCTTGAGAGCAAAAAACAATCATTGGGTATTAAGAGAGAATGAGAATCCAGATCTTCAGAGACTTGAAACATTTCAACTAGACACAAGAAATATATGAAGATATGAGCAGTAAAAGAGACATAATAGGGTGAGTCTGACCAAATATTTACAGACAGCAATGTCTCATCTCTTACTGCAGTTCTCTAGAACAGAAGTTTCTTGATGATGCTTGCAAGAAACACAAGACATAAAAGTACAAAGTTATTTCTTTGACAACTATAGGGACTCATGGGAAAAGTTGGTCAGTTATAATGCTACCTATGTAAACTCAAGTTTTGGTAATAAGCTTTCACAGAAGTTTTTAAGGGTTTTATATAATGCAGCAAGTCTTTTACATTTATAGTTAAAACAAAATCTGTTATTTTAAATCTCCTCAGCTGCAAATGTACTCTGAAAAACACTGTCAGAGATCTGAGAAAGTGAGAGGAGGAGTCTGCTCCTGCACAGATGCTCTTAGAGTGTGCTGCAATTTTGAGAATATTCATTCTGGACTGCTGGAATCCCTCAGGCCAGCAGTTCTCAACTTTCTTTCTGCTGTTGCCACACCAACAGAGTTGAGGAGCAGTCCCTGCTCAGAGAAAGGCATGGAAGCAAGACATAGCAGCCATGGAAGACAGCTCTTAACATGAGCTCTTCTGCATTCCTGCCTTTGAAAAAAAAAAAGAGCATTATCTTCTGGAGACAGTCCACTGGATTGGCTTTTAAGTGTTCAATTTGATTATGCCTACGATTTGGTTAATTCAGTTATCTCTTCAGTCTGGTGTCTTTTGCACTCAATTCTCTTTGACTGGGTAATGAAATGATCCATTCGCGAGAAAAAGCGGTGGCCCAATCTCAGCACAACATTTTAATCAAGTTGTAAATGTCACTTTGAAGGCAAACTTGAATTATATGAATCCTTTAAACATAGAAAAGTGTACTGTTAAGAAACTTGTTACACATTCATGCAAGCCCCACTAAACTGTAGCTTTATCTCCTTCCTCCCCTGGGAAAAGAAATTACAGAATTTACGTGAGAAAAAAGTGGTCACTGAAGAGAAAATGTTACAAAATTTCTCCCCATCCTCTATTTTATAGCCTGAATTCTTGCAAGAGTGTTTTAGGGGAAATAAATCCTTCTGATTCTTTCTACACAAGGGAACTTTGGTTTTGCCATCTGGCAGAATTTAGGACAAATTCATTGTCATTTGACATGTTTGACTTAATCTCAGCCAAGCTCCTGCGCTAGTGTGTCAAGAAGGTTCCAAAGCAGGGCATAAAATGCACACACTTGCTGCAAAAAGCTTTCAAAAGGAGATAATGCACAAAGTTCATGTTAATTTTCGTTAAGGATCTTTTATTATTTATTTGAGCAAATATGAGCAGGAAAAAATGGTATTTTTTAAATATATTTGTTGCAGTAAAATGGACAGAATTATTTATGCCTATGCCTTTATTTATTAAGTTCCAAAATTTACTTACTGACACAGTTAGGTTCCCCCATGGCACATCAGATGCAGATATATTGTAGTCCTGCCAGTACTGTAAGGTTTTATTGCTAGGATGCTCTGGTTCCACACAATTGCATCTGAAAATAAATAATTTTTTTCCTTAATAATAAAAGATATATCAGACATTAATCCCAATTATTAATTTTATGATACACTGAAATTATGCTCTGGATTGACAGGTAATTTTAGCTCAAATGAGTTCAGTAAATGCATGCTTTGAAGCAGTTTGCAGTTCAGTAGCTAGTGCTATTACTGGAGTATCATTTGCTGCGAGGTGCTTATGCATATACAGTACGTAACGTGACATATTCAAACCAATGATCACATTCAGTTTTACCACCTGTTTTCTCCCTTGTCTATTGATACTTCTGAGCACAGTATGTAACACTGAGAATATGCTGGTCCTGTTCCACCCTTTTACACCTAACACTTCTCTCCATGGACATTAGATGCTGTGTACTGTTCCAGGCTGATCCATTTCTCAAATAACAAACTCTCTGCATCCTCTTTCTTTCCTAGATGGAGAAGTGCCTTTGCATGCAAAATTGCCCAACTACCCAGTCAACTGTCAGGGCTCTGAATGTCAGGATCACCAGCACCAAAGGCTCTCTGAACTGTGTCCCTTGTTTTTCCTTTCCCCACAGCTGCTGTAAAAGCACACTTTTCATTTTAAATTGTGTATTTTAACACACAAAATGTGACGAGGCAGTGTAGGAGGACAATAAGTAATTTAAAAATAAGTAATTTAAAATCAAAATTAAGTCTTTAAAGCCTCTGAAGCAACTGTGGGAGGCTTTTTCTTTGACAAAGTCTTCAAAACCTCCAGGATACTCTGTAGGATCCAAGATGTTAAGTGCGCTTTGCAATACACTTTAAATTAATCCTACTTTAATAATCTATAGCACCATCTAGTCTGCTAGTATTTTAATGTGCTTATGATGAATTTAAATAAATTGTGTACTCTCTGATAAAGTTTTCAGGAGTAGCTGGGGACAGGATAACATCTTACTATCGCGTGCAGAACCACCAAGCATAAATTGCATCACAGCTGTAGCAGAGTATCAGTTTATTCACTTACCTATGCCATCTATTTTCTATGTAACTGTTTATCTTTCCACAAAATGACAATACTCATCTAGATTTGTATGATTTTCTATATATGAAATTCTACCATCTACACCGTGAGGACACAACACTGACATTCTATTTCAATTGCAATATTATACATGTGATAACAGCTGCATTTAATACATAGAGAGGAAAAGATACAGGTTGTCTTTGTGCAATTCCTCGCTTCTATTTTAAATGCAGCTCTTTCCAAAAGAAAGATAAAACCCTCACAGCCTATGAAAAAAAAAAAAAAAAAGCAACTGCATTCAGAGAAGTAGAGGGCCTGAGCCAAAAGTCCTTTACTGGATCTTTCAACATGTTTAATATGCTTTGGATCAGGCCCTAAGTGCAGAATGAATGCGTGTTCAATGCGTACTTCAAAGTATTACAGCGTGGGGTAAATGAAGCACATGACTACCAGTGAGCTAAAGTAGCAGAATAAAGCCAACAAACAGTAGGGCTGTACAACATCATGTATTGCAAGGGAGTATTGGCTGTTCATGCAACAATACAGAGGTGGCTGTGTCAGGTTACTGCTGTTTTCTGGGAGCACAGGAGCTCCCCGGCCCTGGTGTCCATCGCCGATCGCACACTGGCTGGACGCCGGGCCATGGCCCGCCGGGGTTTGATTACAGAGGCCAGGGTGGCATGGGCTGCTCACTCAGTCACTTCCTCACTAGAAGGGATCACTGTGCCTGTCGCCAGCACTACATGGTACAGCTACACTTGCTGCAAACTGCAAAATTACATGTAAAGGTTAGAGGACCCAAAATTTCTATTTCCTCCAAAATGTGACACTTGAAGCTATAGTTTAATACAGCTCAGGTGAATCACCTTCAGATGAGATCACCTTTTTATTTCCATAGCAATATCACTTTCCTCCTGCACAGCCTTCCAGTCTGGTCTTTACCAAGTTTCACAGGCATTTAGCAATGGCAGACTGATAATCAGCAAGTAAGTGACTTGTGCAAACTACACCCACGCAGACCAAAATCACCCTGCACAGTGCTTCTGTCACTGAATGAAAGCAGAGCTAGGCCCTGACTGCAGAGATCAGATCCTGTTTCTACTCAGAAGACCATTCAAACAATGATATCAGTGTTTTGATATATACAACATTGCATTACGTTCAATATTATATGTGTTTTGGCAACACTGACATTTTGATGCAAGATTATATCATGGTATTAGTGTCTTCCAGCATCCCACTAATTGCTTAACATTATAGAACTGTGAGATAGTAAAACACTCTCTGTCCATCCCAGAAAACACAAATGAAGGTACAATTCAGTGCCAAAACATAAAAACATTATCTACCAAAATGTGTCTTTTCATAACAGATTTAATTGCTTCAATGATAACTATTTCCCAATGTAACTGACCTTCAAGGAAAATCTCACATTAATGAAATAATGCTCCCTACTTTAGTATTTTCAGTATTTTAGTCCCTTTCATTGCCATTTTTACTTTGAGTAGTTTTGCCAGAAAAAGCAAAATACGCTGAATAGTTAACACTAACACATCCTTCTATTTTCCTGATAAAATATTATTCATAACACTGGAATAAGCAAAAAATTATTTCCTCTTGGAGGTTCAAATGCTCTTACATTCTGGTAAAGTTGTCTGAAGTGCTGAGCACTTGCCCACGACAAGGGATCTGTGTGGAGTTTATGCTAAAAGATTCAGAAGGATTCTTTTGATTCTCTTTCATTGTGGCTAGAATAAAGACAGGGAAGAATCTGGCACTGGTTGTGGTAGCAAATGCATAGGTGTCAACTGTGGGGGGGGGCAATCTTTGCTGCCAATCTCAACACATCCATTTCATCACACTGATGACAGAAAAAAATAATTTTTCATCTTTATACTTTTGGATATGGCAAGACATTCTGATCTCCTGGTAGCAATTCAGATGTTTAAGCATAGGTGACTGTACACTCCGTGGTATCTGCGACCTCCATGATGACTTGGCACGTATGAGAGGATCTTCGTTGACTCATACCTTTGTTTTCAAAGCAGCTGGAGGCTGAGAGATCTAAAATGGCACTAGATACCCAGTCACAGGTCCCTACCTGTATTTAAAATGTCCATATTTTGCAGCTAGGCAGATACCAGTGGAGTTTGTTTTCTTTTAGGGTATTTAAAAATCTATTACAGCCTAATAAAAAGTGGATTACACTTCTGAGGCAGATAAATAAACCATTTCAGACAAGATAGTCTTCAGACAACTCAGAACTGTTTTAAGGTTAGAACTGACAAAATGAGAATGTAACAAAGAATAACCTGAACTCGCTAGCTAAAAACAATAAGCAGAGCAAGGAGTCTTTATCCCCTTGCAAAGTGCTCAAGAAATCTCTGGCAAATCAGAATGGAGAACAAAGGTAGATTAGAAATAAAAAAAATTAGGACTGCATCACAGATGGGTATCCCCTGTAGCCTGCATCTCTCTCCCTTTTATAGGAGGATCAAAATTTCAGCTAAATCTCCAGCACCAATTCAACTATAACAGTATAGGCAGTATAAGGTCACTCCCCACTTCCCTTCTTTGTCCCCCCTAACTCCCCACAATTTCTTTGCTGTTTTAGGTTTTGGTTCGTAAGTCTCAATTTTGTTCATTAATTGGAGGCAGCCATCCTAACTTTGCTGCATGCAACATCTACAGCTTGTCCTGTTTTCAGAGAGCAGAGCTAGGGTCTGACAACAGCAGCTTCATGAAACCTCAGAAAACTAGCTGTGCTCTTTGTTCCACAAAAGGAAGAGTTATCACTATCCTTAATAGCACCAAAAAGACTGTCTGTATGATCCCTCTTTCTCTGGACTATGGGAAAGGGAATATTAGTTAGCAAACTAAAAACCTGTCACTTTTTATGTCAAGTTGGGGAATATTTTCCCCCTCCTTTTTAGATTAGCAATAAAACATAAATATCATGGCTGCTCAACAACTAATCAGGTAAAAACCACTTTCATCCTGACTGTAATTTTCTGTTAACTGCAAAACAAGAAACTTATTACATACATTTATTTGTTCAATTTAAATAAAGCCCAGTCTGGTCCTTCCAATCCTTACAATATCCACCTCTTACCCCTGATTCTTCAACTTGCTTCTTCACCATATTCTTCTCTTTACTCTGTCATGCATGCTCTGCTCCCCACACAGACTTTAATGTAGCATGGTGCCAGTCCAGCTTCAAAAAAGAGACTCAGACAGTGTTTTTGTGAGTAAATAAACCACACCTAAACAGTGCAGCTCCCTTTGAAAGCCCTGTGGCCATTCATCCCTTGGCAGTTGCCATTTTTCAGTAGCAGGTTTTCAAGACTAGGAGGCACTTACTATTGATGATTTTATAAAATTCAACAGGCACTGGTTTGGATCTCTTATTTTTCCAGCATTTACATATTGTAAGCTCCACTTATTTATACTAGATAAGGATATGACCTATAAAAGATGCAGCTGCAGCTTCTTCCTGATTAGTCAATATACCATTTCCCCTTCCTAGAAGGGAAAAATGCTTTTCTGGCTCACTTAAGATACTCTGAGAATGAGATTTGCTCAATATGAATATTTATAATACTTTAAAAACTGCAGGCAAGTATGACAAATAAGCTGCAAAATGGTCTTGTTTAAACAATATGTCTCACTGAATATCAGAGCATATATTTGGTAGTAGGAGTAGGAAGGTTTTCCCCTAGCACAGAGGATGCTCTGCGCGTGCTGAGCGCTGATCACATAACAGAGACAGAGGAAGATGAAGTATGAAAGGGAAGATAACATCACTAGGTTTGTTTTTAAAGTAAGGTATATGTGTAGGTATCCTTTACATTGCCTTTACAAAGCTGAAGTATATTAATAGCACTATGCTATGCATGTTTAGGCTTTCTCCAAATACACCATTTTCATGGGAATTATGGGCATTCACAGAATCCTTCTGTTTGCCTAACAACTTCTATGGGAAGAGGACAACAACAGTATCATAAAATGATATCTTCTCTGCTTTCTCATACCTACAATACCTGCATACAGTACCCTGGCATTTTATTTACCATATATTCCTTCTTGTGCCAACCTTCATATCAACTAAATCAAAGTCTCAGTGGAGAAAAGACTGGAGACAAAATAATTAATAGTGATGGAAAATGGACTTGTCAGTTAAGTTCTATTCTCAGTATCATGAAACTCTTTCACAGCACAGCTGTCATGGCAAGACAAGATTTTTTTCTTCATTTATTTATGAGATCTGCCATCCTGAATTATGACCACTGTTATGTGGCCCATCTCTGACTGTCACGAACATCAGTAGGCATCCACATATATTCTCTAAGGTTACAAGGCTGTATAGTTTCATTGGTTAAGTTCAGGAGGAAAATAGAAAAGCCTTTTAAAGCACCTAAACTATGCACTCAGCAGTACAATAGTTTCACAGGGAGAGAAACAAAGATAAATCTGAGAAGAGGAACTGATGTTAGCCTGAAGAAATCTCAAAGAATCAGGTTCTTTTGGATAGCACATCAGGAGGAGACTGGTGTTTTTTCAAGAGGAAAGTCTAGAAAACAGATTTATAATCATATTGTAGCTTTGTTAACCTCGAAGGTTGGGTTTTATTAGCTACCTGGTGCCGTATGCAGTCTGTGCATTTGCAGCAGCACTATGGTAGGTAACTGCCATACACAGAAGTTCCTGTGCTGGAAAGCAGTGCAACTCTGGGGGATATTGACAATTCATCTGAAAGCTTTCACTGTGAAATATTTCTAGGATATCACTTCACCCTGCTTCCAAAGTTAAGAGTGAATACACTTGAGGAGAAGAGGTCCAGTATAATGCTGGTACAGAAATAATTACTGCAATACATTGCAGTGCTACATGGTCAGCTTGAGTACCAACTGTGCAGGTGCAATGCATCAATACACATAAGGTACTGTAAGAAAAACACCCACAGATTTTATGTAAGCCTTCCTAGATTTTGAAGGCATTGTGTAGACCAGCTCTCAACTACAAACTGAATGCTGTGGAGAATTGTTTAACAAGGAGATCTATTTCCAAAGCAGAGGGGATGAGTAGTAGGAAAGAACAAAACAAGGTGGGCACTCTCTGGGTTCAAATGAAGAAGAAAGAGACAAACAATCAGCTGAGTTGGGCAGGCCCAGAGAAATCTTGGAAAAAAATAGAATAAAGAAAAAGAAAGCCTGGATTCCAAGGTTTGTCAAGAAGCAAAAGGGAACCAGCAGTTAAACTCAGTGATGGCACTTGCATGGTTCTGGGAAGAAGAGGGATAGTCTTAGGGAAGGACACTCAGTATATGGCACAGTTGCTTAACTGTAGGAAAAAAAAACTATTAAAAGGGAAACAGAAAATCTATATTCATATCTAACCTCAAAGAAATAATTACAGGAATTGAAATTCAATTACATGCCTGGGACCATAATGAGCAATACTGTGCTCATCATCACTGGCTCTTCTCATTCCACCTGCAGCTTAAGGGATACATGGTATAAACCAACCTAATTTGTATCCAATACTGATATATTTGGATTAATTTATATAGATAATGGAAGAGTTAAAACTTGCTTGTGCAAACAGTAGTATGTACAAAACTAATCTTCACGACGTCTTCTAGAAGCAATAGTTTCTATAGCCTGAAATGGTACTGAGATTGACATGATCTTGGCTCCCTAATTACATCAGAGTGGGATTTTCTACTCCTAATGCTTAAGTGCATGTCAATACTAAGACAGATTGCAATATGCATATTACTATGCCAAGAAATCACTTTAAAATTATTCAATGTAATCTGTTAATAATTGAGTAACTTCTGGTAAAGAATTATTAAAACAACATTAATTCATCACTTTGAAAAAAGAATTAATAAAAACCAAAAAGGTATATAAAATTTCTTTATATATCAAAAAGATATATAAAGATCCAAGCAACCTCACCCTGAGAAATAACTGAACTTCTGTATTCTAAGATAACTACCTTAAAATGCTTGTATTTTAAAGAATACTGGATTGCTTTCTAAATCACATTCCTTTCATCCACAATATTTATTCTGTTTTTCTTTTAAAAACAGGGAGGTTTATCTGCTCCAATATGAGGTTCTCTTTTCCTAGCAAATATAGCATTTTAATATACGCTTCAAAACTGATGTGCATCAGTGTTCCAGACAGGTTTCACTAACTGGAGATATATTTGCTACCAGGGTAGGAAAAAAACAGGAGGAGGAGAGTGCAGAAATAAGAGAGTTGCTATGCCAACCTACAAATGCTAATGGCATGACAAATACAAAAAGGTCACGTAAAAAAATGGAAAGAAAAGCTCTGATAAAGAAGTATTTGTATTTAATTTAATAAACAATGTAGCTATGCTATTCAAGTTCCATCAAAACAATACAGTTTAAAAATAAGAAAATACAGCACAGCACCACACTGAAAATCAGGTTGTCTTTGTCCTTCCTTTGATTTATCACTTAAATGCCTTATTCTTTATCATCCATATCAAAAATATGGTGTTTTAGGCAAAAGTTATATATAAATGCTAAATGGATTTGCCTGTAAGTAGATCACGTATTTAAATACAGAGTAAAAGATAAAATTTAAAACTGAGTAAAAAGTGCATAATGTCTAGTTTTACATTAATTAGATAATGCAAAAAGATATTTTTGTCATTTTGAGGTAGAATTCAGTAACAACCCCAAAACCTATCTTCTACTTAAAATGGTAAAAAGCTAGATGCAATTTTTAAGAAATCTTTTAGGAGGACTTTCAGTCAATTTTCAAATATTTGGGTGTGCTTGATTAAAAACTAAAAAAAAAAAAAAAAAATAAAAAATCCCAACTGTTCCAAATGTTCTTCCCCTAGTCTTCTAAGGTGTATTATGGCAGATATTAGTAATGACTCCTGTACTCTCAAATATAAGAGATACGTGCAGTTCAGTCTTTTACATCAAGTTCCTGCAACAGAGACTGTTTGTAACAGAATTCAAGGCCACCAAAAATACAGAATGGGTTGTCTTTCTTGAAATATGGTTTCAATCTGGTTGAATCACAAACCATTTAAAATTACTGTTTTCTTTGTCTTTCTAGTACTCCAAAGAGAGCATTAACAGAATGCCCATGACTTTTCCTGGGTCAAATTCATGTCTTCACCAGAGCAAAGGAACAATACTGGCATGTGGACAGACTACCTGTGGACATCAGAGCATCCTCAGAAAGCCCATGGCAGAAAAGCGGACAGCTGGGCCACAGCATACACTAAAAATTTCAAATATATTCAGTGTTCTGATCAGTTTATCATCAACTTTTTGAGTGGGCAACAGAAAACACAGAAATTTTACAGTGTAACCCAAGTTTTCTAGCATAGAATTGCAGATCCAAGATAAAGTTTTACATAAGCTTTGGCTGAGCATTCAAAGAGAAATTAGTTGCTCAACTTTTTGAAGATCACCCATGGCTAATTAAAGACCTGCCAAGGCTTTACTAACAATTAAAAACTTGTCTTTAAAATCCCCAAAGAGGAAAATGCAAACAGCTGTTTTAATTAGCAAAACAGCAGATACTAATTAGCTTCTGTAACAGAGTATGCTGGTCCTTTAAGGACAGGACCAGTTTTAGCCCAAGTTTGTTACACATTTAAACTACAAGTAGAAGGATTGGAATCAGATGCTGTAGGAAAAGCTAATTCCTTGCAAAATCAGTATTTCCTAACTTCAAGTACACAAAAGAGAGATTTTTCTTTTGATTAAACTTTCATGCTTATCCATCTTTTAGTTTCTTATCTTTCCAGAACTGAGTCCAGAACTTGTCCAGAACAAGTTGAAATGTCTTGTGAAGATCCCATGGGGATGAAAATTGTGACATCTCACCTTCTGGGCAAAAGGCCACTGTACCTAGACAGAGTAACACTAATATGTGCACATTTGCACAGCAAGCCCTCGGAGTTCAGGTTGCATCAAGTCTGCTGTGAAATCTGATTTGGGCACCTGGTGCAGAGTTGTTACAACTGACCACATCTTTCAATTCTCCCAATCTTTGGGACTGGTTCTGAATAACTAAGAAATCTCAGATGAAAGAGAAAGGAATGGAGAGAACAAGAGAGGCTGGAATTAGCCTTTTGATATGTTCAGAGCACAGATCCTTGAATAGCAGCAGATATGCTCTTACAAGATAATCAACATGCATTGATTGTCAGTACACTGCCATTTCAAAAAATCTATTTCAAAGCTAAAAAAAATGTAAGTCCCATCCCAGAAGACCTATATGTCTACAGCTAGGCATTTTGCTATTAGTGGGGTCAGTTGCTACAGGCATGACTGATAATAAACAGGAACATGCTGCAACTAGAAGATATACTTTATAAGTGCCAAATGTGAGATTTAATATAAGAGTTTAAAAGCAAGCTATTTGTACTGTCTAAACAGGGTGAAAGAATAACTGAAAATATAGATATGAAATAATAAACTCAACTACAAAAGTAGTATATCAAGTAAGTTTGATATCAGTGATATAAAATAATTCTGATATATGTGTTTGAAAACACCAGGCAGTGGTGAAATCTTTCTTCCAAACATCTGGAAGACACTTATCTTTCAGGAGTTGTGTTTGAAAAAGCTGAAACTGTTGTGCTGTTCCAACTCTGTAGGCCAGGACAGGTCAATAGGTGGAACTGGAGCATGACAAAGGCTGCTCTTTCACCATTCTGCGTGTTCTGCACATTTTACATTCATTGCTCAGTTACCAAGAGCAGGCAGCATTAAAACAGCACCCTTCACAACCCACTCTGGGATTCTGGTTATTGAATGGTGTTCTAACTAAAACCAACAACATTTATTGATTAACACAAGGACTATAATGAGAAAACATTTTGACAAAATATAGACATAACTATGACTGTACCCCTACAAGCAGGACTGTTAAACTCATTTCTCTGAAATCTCTAGCAATATTAAGGGATTCAGCTAACCATGAATACAGTTACCCAGGAACCCATGTTTCTACTTGTGTTCATGCTCTCCATGACGTATTTTAATATCTCAGCTTCACCTGGTAAATGTCTTCTAAATAATTTTTTGTCTTTGTATATCATTTCAACATCTGATTTTCAAAATGATAGGAGGACATTATGTTTTCTTTCCCTTTGAGACAACTACTTTGCAGTGGTAAAGGAAAAGAAAAAATCTGCTAAGACTCTGCTATATGAAGATCTTCAGAGTAAAATACCTACTTCCTAGAAGGTGAGTAAAGTTATATAAAAGGATATGACCTCAATTGCATGCATGGTCTTGATGTCTGTTGCTTTCTCTTCAAATTAATGTTCCTTTGTCTACTGATTAAACTATTAGAGAGGAGCAATAATATTTTCAGCATGTTGGGAGTATGTCACGGCAGAACTATAGTTTCTCTAACTTGTTCTGTGTATTAAGGTTATAAAATCCTCAGATTCAGGATTTGCTAACTATTTTTCTAGTGATAATATACACAAAGCTCAAATGTTTTCTTTGTTGCTGTGTTCTGTTTTTCCCAGCTTAAAATGCAAATGAGACATTTGGTTGAGACACTCCTGTTTTTCCAGTGAACAGAAGATGTGACACTGTTCAAGCACAGTTGCTTTAGGGCCCCACCCAGCTCATGCAGAGGGTTCAAATAGGTTCAGTGAAATGATAAAGACATTTCTGGAGAGGGATTTTCATTGAAAATGCTTTTTGCATTTTATTTACTGATGTGACCAAGCTTAACTGGCCTCAGGGCAGACTAGGATCTTGTCCTTTACTAGAACATTTTTATGCTCATATCACAGAAACAGGTCTATGAGGGTTTATTCTCAATGAAACACTATTGATAAAAGCAATTCACTTTTTTATTCCCCAAGTAGATTTGTACCTGTTTAAACTTCACAATAAAGTAAAGCTGTTTAAATGGAGCTAAATTAAAAATCTTTGTATTAAAAACAAATTGATTATGAGCTACTGAGATGCATCTAACAATTCCAAATCCACTTCAGCTCTTATAAATTAAGCTTGGACCTAAATGCCAGAGACTTAAAAATAAAGGAGGTACCTCAACTTACAACCTTTTAGAAAGGTGAATATTTCAATTTGGGAAAAACACAAAACAAAACAAGATAAATAAGATATACAAGCATTACCTGAATATCCTGTTGCCATTTAAAGATTATAAATCATAAGTATAATGTTACAGGAAGAGACCATTAATTGAGTCTCATTAAATAGAAATTAATAGAGACCTAAAACCAAGGTCCCTTTAAATCCTATTTTTAATTCTAGGATTTCCATGTAATTATGTTGAAGCCTTTCCAAACCTCAAATATATTGGAGGAAATATATTTTTTACTTATCTTAAGTAAATGTGTCCTTCTTGAACACATCTCCCTAGTAATTACTACTTCCATAAGATAGCATAATGACTGAGTAGCTTCCACCTGCTACAACTACTGCAAACTTTTCCTGCTGTGCTCCTTGCAGAGAAAACAACCTATGGAAAAAACACTCTAACAGTTTAACAGAAGAAATCTTACTTACGAGTACTTTGTCAGCAGCTCCAAATTATTATGCATGTTGATTGGATACGTCTCACTGAGATGAAACAGCTTCTCTAAGGCCTCATAAATGAAAATGATGCAGATAAGAGAAGCAAAGGCTTCTTCAGTAAACCGGGTAATGTAGCAGACAAGGGAGCTTGCATCAGTTGCAACGAGGATGATGCACAGGATTGCAGTCCACAGCCCAATGCTGGCTCTCAGAGAAAGGTATGACAACCCATACTCTCTAAAAGGAAGGGGAAAAAAAACAACTCACTTAACCTTTTGTCCAGCCACAGTAAGTGGAGACAAGGCAGTTCCAAAATTTCCTTTTTGGGGACAGTCTGAATCAGGAATTATATACTTAATGTGAACAGAAGATCCTATCAAGTCACCTCCTGACCAGAGCTCTTCCCCCAATTAACAGGACACAAAGAGCTCTATCTCTATTAAAGTAATCACATGAGCAGCTTTGAGAATAGGAACACACAAAGTGTATAAGGTCCACTCACTCTTTATTCCTTATCCTGCTTTGTGAACAGCCAACACCTGTCAATTTCTTTTTAAGCTGTGAAAGAGTAGCTATAACAACTTTCATCAAAATTCTGTAAGCTTAGTGCATATGATAATAGAGCTCAAACACACCGTGTGACATTATCACAGCAAACTGAAAGGTCTGTCTGAAGGTGCGAGAAAATTTGAGTGCTAAGCAGGGTTTCCTACTCTGTGTTGTGCAGGAGATCCTGGTACAGAAGTCTCTGTCACAGCAGTGAGGCAGAAAAGCAGACTGCATAGCAGAGAAGCATGATGGCTTCCAAATGGAGACATAATTTTTACCCACACTGTGGCAGAGACATGTCAAGTACAGCACAGTAGCCTAAATGTGGCTCTTGTGGCATGACACTTCACCCTATTTCTGTCCAGGTGGTGGAATGGCATGGTCTGTGTTAGTGACTATTGAAACAGGGTACCACTTCTGCAAGTGGTACAACTTTCTTGATGAGTACACTTGGTACTCACCAAGAAAGAACTGCATGCACTTTCTTGGTGAGAGGCAACACTTTTCAAGTTAGGGATGAGATAAACCACTGCCTTAAACATATTGTCTCAGAGTAGAGAATGATAAAATTAAAAAAAAAAAAAATCCCCACAAACATCCTCAAGCTGTCATTCCCTTCAAAACAGCAGAGGGAAGTGGGAAGAAAAGAAAGAAGGAGAGTTTAAAAGCAACAAAAGCCCAAAATTTAAGAAAATGCACCTTTCTGCGTTATGAATTCATGCCTAGTTTTTAGATTCTGCAACATGATAAAGGCAACAATTTATCTTGTAGTGCATTGCTTAGGATTTCAATTTTGGGATAGGTGTGTCTACTTTTACCTAGCAACAAATGAAGGATGAGGAATACCATGATCTTCACTTACTTGCAAAATTTGAATAAGATCTTCTCAAACACTAAAACTGGTCCTGTGCTGCCAAGTATAGTGAGAGGCTGTCCACCAAAAAGAGAGTAGGCAATCCCAGTCATGGATGCTCCAAACAGCGATTCTATTGCACTCTGAATGTGATACAGAGAGAAGTGTCCATAAATTTTCAAACAGGTTCTTTTTGCAATGTCTTAGTCTGTAGCCTTCTAAACATTGAAACACCAATATATAAAGGTGGTTCATGCAACAGTAAGGAAATACTAACCACAAAACTAGGAATGTAAGTTTGTTTTAAAAGTACAGATTTAACACATACTATACGACCTTCAGTTGCTTCTCCCAGTAGACCACCAAATGTGATGACAGGAGACATGCAAGCACAGTAGAGAAACAAAAATGATGCCAGACACTGCAGACTGAGAGCATCCCTGAAGTCACTCCAGAAGAAGGGAGCTTTTCTTTTGATATCTAAAATTAATCCTCCAAAAAATCTAAAGAAAAAATAGAAGAGCTCAAATTAATTAAGGTGGCACACAAAACTTTCTTCTACAGTATTGCTTCAACCACACTGCAGAGAAGCTACTGTTCCTTGATCAAATGATACATACTCTTATGTTTCACCCTTCATAAAAAGATAAGTTTATAGGAAACCTGTCTTTGTAACTTCAACCAGGAAATTATTGTGGTTTTAAAACGAACTAATTTCCATGTCTCTTTTATAAATTCTTCAACTAATCATTCAAACACCAATGTTCTGAACAGTTGCTTGCCCCCATGCACTAAATCAAACTGCTTATTATATGAAATAATTGTTTACATTTGTTTAATCAGAGAGTGCCTATTTGCCCACGCATTCATATATAGAGCTTAACATTCTTTATTTTGAGAACCTGTTCCTAAATACACTTGATGATAGAAATGAATATACGCTACCATTTTTCAAGGATGAGAACTGTCATCTTTTGTCATTCACACTGTGTCAAGTATAATCAAATATTTAGGAACAGACGGTCCCTTGCAAAATACCATACAGCTAAAGTAAATAACCCCACAATGCTCTTTTCCTCACAGGCACACAATGTATCAGATGCTGCTGAGTTAAAGAAGGTGTAGTGCTACTACCTCCTAAATATTAAAACAATCCTTCAAGCTGTCAATTAGCAGATTCTCTGGTGAGAGAACAATTTCCAGCCAGACTGGCCATCACCTCCCCTGCCCCAGTGTATACCAGCACTGCAGCTGAATCTTTAGCTTCATGCTAAAGATAGGAACAATATTTAAATATCAGGAGGCAGCAAAGTAAAAGAAACATCTATTGTCCAACTACACTGCACTAAAGCAGCCACTGAAACTGATGCACTTATGCCACACTGTATTAGATGAGAGAAAACAAGTATTCCTTGGGGAAAATCCTTCATTCTGTATATTGCAGCCACTAGGGTAACCACAGCCTCATGTACCAGGACATATCATGGCTTACTGTGGTAAAAAAGAAATGCTAGAGCTGCACAACCCAGAAACTTCAACTACAAGACAGCTGTAAGCATTCATAATATGTGGCACAACACTATACCAAGTTCTCCTTCATCCTATACAAAACCAAGAAACATTAATCAAGTTTAAGAAAGGTCTGGCCTTGTAAATATTAGAGAAAGGAGCTTGCAATAAATACAATGAGAAAACTCAAACCCTCTTGCCCTCTCCTGCTCTCTGCAAACGAGCATGTGTTGTCTTCCTCAGCTACATGTCACATGCAAATCAGAAAGAAAGAAAGAAATCATGCACCAAGACATTTCTGAAAGACAATCAGACCTTTGTGATTCCTTTTGAACGTCATTATGAACACTTAGAATATGAAAGATTTTGAATATGTTTTCACTAACTTTCCAGTGCGTTGCAGTTCTGGTCCAGAGTGTCCCCCAGGATGTTCTGCTTCCCCATGGGCTGCAGTTCCATTTGGCACTCCTGGGATCTTACGCTTCTCCTACCAGAATGAAAAGACATTTCTTGTGGGTTTTAGTACCGAAACAGACTCTGAAAGTTAAAAGCTTAAACATAAAAATTTCATTTTAAAATTTATCAACATAACCTCCTCATAAGCTGTAAAGGAGTTCTATTACCAGTTAATACTAAAAAGAATTGTGTTTCTGTGAAATTTAAAGAATTGATCACGAAAAATCTTGTGTCAGAAAACATTTTAAAGAGTAACAAGCCTTGATCAATTCTTGCAATAAGCTTAGGACAAAAGCAAAACATGGCTATTTGGAATAATCAAGGATGCTTAAGACCACTTATCCCTGAATCTAGTATCTTTAGATAGAACTGCCTGTATTTACTCAGGAGAGAACTAGTATTGAACTAAACCAAATGTCATCACTATACTGTATGCTTGCAAGTCAAGGGTTCTTCTAGAGAAAATTAACTTAAAATAAAAAGAGCGTGCAAAACATAGTGACTCTGCTAAATGCTAAATTAATGAGACTTAAATCTACATGTCTGAATTTTACACTGTACAAACCTGAGAGGGAACATTTTTAGGTGGTTCTATTCGAATTGTTGGGTCCCACTCTCCAGGAGGGAGAACAGTAACCTGATCAAGAAACTCATCAATTCCAGACACCAAGTCATTGCGGTCCTTTGCTTTGTAAGCAACATCATGGAATACCTGTGAAAAATTAAGAAGTCTGTGTGGGAGGAAAGAGAGATGGAAAAAGGAGCTCTCTCTAAAATAATGGCCCCACTTCTCTGAAATAGAGCACACTTTGTAAAGTTCCCACTGAGCAAACAATCTCAGCTTCAACTGAAAATAGCTTCGGGTATATAGTTCTCATAGAAATTCCAGCTGCTACAGAAAAATGTCCTTATGGCTGCTGAATATTCTAGAGATTTTGCAGTTTAAACAAAATTAAATCCACTGGAGAGCAACTGTGTAAAATGGAACCTTATTGGTGAAGACATCTTCGCTTATGAATATTGTTTCTCATTTTGTTATCCCCTTACAGCAGCATAATCTGGGCTGTCACAGGCTCATGAAATGAGCTAGAATGCTCGTTGTCATCACCAGAATGATTAGCCACATCTCATCTGAAGAATTGGAGATTCCCTATTACACCGCTTCAGTTAGCCAAAACTGAACCATGAATAAAAATACCTCATCTGTCATTAGTGTTGCAATTGATCTTCCAATCTCATGGTATTGTTGGCCTTTACCCAGTGGTCCAAGAAGAATAAACAAAAATCTGCAAATTAAAAGTAGATTTGATAAACTGTAAAGCATAAATGGTTGAAACCAATATAATTATTACAGAAATATTTATCTAAAATGTGCACTAGAAGAATCTCTCAGATAAACACTATATATAATCTCCTTCAAGATCCTCACTCATGCATTTAAACATGAAGCTTTGCTTAGAAAAAGAATGTGAAAATAGCTTCCAAAAATATATCACAAGCTTAACAGTCAGTCTTGATTGAGGCTACCAAAACCTCCTTACATAACAAACCTTAACTTACATAATAAATGTATGCAATTGTAATCTATGCACAGAACACATTAATTTATTTAATTATGTTAATTCAACAAAATGGTTACATAAATTATTGCAATATTGGAGAAGTTAAATTAACCCAAATAAAAATAATTTTTAAATCATTTTTACTCCTGTCCTCTGGACAGTCTCTACTTGAGGCTGTAGGCAAGTAAAGTTCTATAAAAGGCAGAGGATTTGTTCAAATGAAATAACTAAAATTCTCAGTTTTGCTAAAATGCAAAAGACAATATTTTGATGTGTATTACTGGGGTTTTTTTACATACAAATTTTTGCAGAAACATTTAATTGTCCTAATTTGTAGCTATTTTTATTTTGACCAAAAATGAAGAAATCTGTTGTTTTCCTTTTGGTGTTTTTTTTTCTTGTGGGAATCTGGGGGAGATTAAAATGAAAAGCTTTTTCCAAAGCCAATTCACTCCCTCAGTGTTTCTTATACACATGCAAAAACAAGAAAACATCAAAAAAGTAATATCCAAAGTAACTACAAAGTACAGCTCAAAGAAAATGTTTATCTGGTTGGAAGCAAGGATCTGAGTCTCAGCATTGCATTTCATAGCGTAACATGAGTGTCTTATGTGAGTGTCCTGAGTATCACAAACTGGAATACATTACTGCCTACTGTTGGAATTCTACTTTCACAGAAACTAAAAAAGGGGAAAGAAAGAATATGTGTACAAACATAAGCACAAATTACTTAAAAAAAAAGGGGAGATTCTGCAATAATAGTTCAGTCAGTGAACACAGATATGGGAGAATCACTTTGGAGTTTTGATCTGAATTAACCTCAGCAGGACACAATGTAACCACAGATCTATCCCAATGCCTTCTATTTTAACACAAAGTTTATTTTGGACTTTTTTTTTAAATTCCTCATTATTTATTTTAGAATCAAAGTACTCAATCAGAAGAAGTTTCAACTTGGAAAAAATTAATCTAAAACAAATTTATGGTTAAAAGTCACATTCCGTACCATGCAAAGTAAATTGTTGAAGGAGTAAAAAATTTTGAAGAACATATTCACAGCATGTTCTCCATCCATTCACTCACTATCCCTAGTCAACCAAATCACATGCTGCTTTTTTCCTTTTCTCAACTCCATCTTCATTTTTTTTTAGTTCTGTACATAATTATGCAGTATCACACAAGTAGTTTCAGTTCCAGATGAACTATTCTACAAAGCTGAATATTTCACCTTAGTGAAATATTTCATCTGAAGTAATACCAGTTTGTATAGGATAAACTGTGTGTTATAACCTACATTTCTACATCTGTGAAGTACTCCAAACTAGCACATGTCTGAATATACCCACACATCATTTACAGCATGAGTGGAAGGCTGAGAGGTGTCTTTGTTAAAGATCAAACCAAATTCCTCACTCAATAAATGGCAAAGCCGAGGGTCACATCAGCCTGTCCCCACAAGGTACTCAGGAAAACACAAAGCAAAATCAGCCCAACTGTACCTGGTTGGAATTGGAACTTCAGCCAGTCCTGTAAGCAGCACTGCAGGAGACAACCTAACAAAAGCCACAACGGCACGGTCTAGGAACTCGAGTTCACCAACTAAGATGTTTGATGCTTCAGCTCCAGGTGGTATCTTTTTCATGAAGTGTAGGTCAACCTGGGAAAAGTATATTAAATTACAACCTAAAAGTTACTCACAGGGATTTTTCCCCCTGCTTTGTTGAGAGACTTGCTAATTGCTGCACTAGAACTTTGGCTATTTCAGTTATGCAGTTCCCCTGTTCTTGTCTGTTGAATAGTTTTCTTTTAGTAAAAATGTTTCTCTACACGAAACTAGACATTAATTATTTGACTGAAAAACAGTCAAAAAACAGTTTTCTTGGAAACAAAGCAGTGCCAAATTAATTTATAAAGACAACAAATCAAACTCAAAATATTTTTAAGAATATAGGATTAATTTCCTAGTAATGCTTTTTATCTATACTCATAAAAACAATCATAACAGTAGAAGAAATTAAGACAGCTTACTTTTCCATAATTAAGAATTCTGGAAATCAGTAATTTGTAGTTCATAGTTGTGTTATTATCTCACTGAGAAGAACACTACATTCCACTACACACAATTTTCCTTTTTCTACTCTGAGAGACATTTTTGTTTTCAGATTTAACAGAAGAGAGTTGCCCTTCTGCTGAAAGTAACAGAAAATAAGCTATCATGAGCATTGACAGTCTCAAGAGCAAATGAAAAGAACAAAGCAGAAGAAAAACTTTGGAATTTTAGACAGCGATGTTGACTTTTGCAGGATGAGAGAAAAGCAGAGACAGAGCTTCATCATGACATTGCTATTATAGACTCAAAGTATTTGTGTAGGATTGTATGACTCTAGGCTTTACTCTGTAACAAAGACTGACATGGAGTAATAAAGTATATAATGTATGTCTGATTTAATTATGCAACAGTATTGTCTACATTTCAAAATGCATGAATTTTGTCATTTGCTTTCCTTTTATTAATCTAAACACAACAACAGCAACCAAATCCAATATAAACTGTTAAAGTGGACCATTTTAATGTCTATCTTACAGCCATCTGTCAGTACTAGTTTGCATAGTTTTTGGTAATATTTAGAAAATTGTTTTCTTGCAAATGGCTCTGGCACTAAATCAGAATTCAGATATAACACAGTTGCCTGTGTAATGAAATCTTGGTTTGCTGAGATCACAAAGAGATATCTAATGCTTCCCTAAGCTACAAAGATGACTAAACACCTCACAAAGTTAAACAAGAACCAGATCAACCTGGAAGGTTGGAGACCAAGTACTTTTCAAGGTAAATTGAAAAGTGAGGTAAATTCTATTCCCCACACAAATCACAAAATAACTCTTTAGGATTAAATACATAACTAAGGTTAACTCTGCACCTAATTTTGGTGTCAGAGGTTATTTATAATTGAGAGGATGCAAGCAGTCTTTCAAGCATGTACAAATCTACATTCTGTGCTGAGTTTACCTTGTGAATGGATGGATTTAACATTTAATAATTAATGTCCCATATACAATATGCTACAGTTGTGACATTGAGGTCCTCTAACATACAGATCACAAAATTCAAATTTGAAATAAACATTCTGTCTCCTGTCTACAAGAAAGTATTTCCAGATATTTCCTGTACTATTTATCAGCTTGGGATTCTAATACTGTCTAATATTGTTTAGGTAGTGAAGAGAACCACATTAAAAGGAAAGTAGCTGGCAGAGGAGCAAACTGAGCAAGCACACCCAAACCCCAAAGGCACTGCTTTCACTGCATAATGAGAGTGGAAGTACTCCTGGAGTGAATTTATGGCAGTGCAGAAGCTACATATTTCAAATGTTTTATCTAACCTATCCATTATACACCTCTTATCCCAGGTCTTCAGCTGGAGAGACCGTATGGGCATGTTAATTTGCACCCTAACCTGAGTCACATTCCTGACCTGACCCTAATAGTCCAGGCAAGCTTCAATTAAATATAAAACTGAATAACTAATGCAGAGACCGTGTGCCTTCAGGGCAGCTTAAAGACTGAAGAGTGGTGGACATCTAACCTGAAACCAAACATAACTGACATAAAGACAAACTAAATACCCAACATCCCTTCTTAGTAAAACATATTAATCAAATTTATTTTTAAGCAGGGTCAACCAGCATTCAGAGTCAGTCAGTTGCTTCACATGGTATCTGAAAGACCAAACTGTGTCAGTGTGGGACAGGGGTTTGTCTCAGAAATAATGTTTCCACACAGAGCACAGGAATGTTGCTGTGAGAAGGGATGTGGGTACAGTCTCTTTATACATTTTGTGTTTCAGAACAATTAATGTTCCCTTCAGTCTTTGGCATAAAAAGTAGAAATGAGCCAGCTGGAGCTCTTAAACCATCACCCCCATTCTGCTCAGGCAGGGGGTAAAGTGGTGCTGTGACAAATCACCTCCACATCACCCTGAGAACACAAAGTCCTGGTGGTGGCAGCAGAGGAAGAGTGACACATTTACAGCAGCAGAGGAAGAGGAGTGGCACATTTACAGCACAAACCATCTCTCCATGCTACTGAAGTAACATTCAAGACAGCTTTTAGTGCCTGTCTCACATTTTTCATAGATAGATACCAATACAATCAACACAGTCTCAATGCTGTATCCAGATTAAGCCAGCTTTTTGAATCAACTCCAAATTTGGAATATTAGATGTAGCCCAAGGGAGACAGATTAGCAAGGAGAGAATATGTGGGGTAGTCAAAGGTGTTTTTTTTGTAAAAGATAAATGAATTTAATATCTGGAACAAAATTAGAGCAAGAAATCACAATACTCAAGAGAAAATTAGTGTATTGCTCTACTTTCCACTCAATCTGTGCATATAATTCCAATTATAACCATTGAGAGTTATTGCAATAGCACGTTTCAAGGGGAAACTGCACTTATGCATCTTCAAAAGGATAAATGGATCTATTTAAAGTCAGTCAAAAAGAAAGGCATTAGATTACAATCCTTTACTGTTATTTCATTCCTCCTAACAGAAGTTGTTCCTTTCATATTCCTGACATCTGTGTTGGTATCCATCATTGTTGAGGTTAGAAAAAGATGAAATGTTGATTTCTTCCAGCTAGTTTAAATGGGAATAGCTCTTTTGATCAGCAAAGCTGCAGCACTACAAAAATAATGAGTGAAGGATCAAATGATGCAGCTTCCATTCTTGTTTAATGCAAACAGAATTGCAGTTAGACAACTGCCTGGAATTTGGATCCTACAACACTCAAAGCAACTGGAGAAACATTCAAGAAAAGGACTACTGAAACTTAAGTCATTCCCTTCACTTCTGCATAGCTTAATTTTGAATAGACAATTTTATTTATATTTTATATCCTCTACAAATTTTACATCTTGATATTAGAACACTTGCAAAAACAATTAGTTTTACTTAAGACTTTAATATAAATATCATGAAACCAATATTGTACCTGACTTTTTAAAGCATTATAATTTTAGTTTGAAATATGTTTAAAGGATTAATATTAAATTTTTAACAACCTGCCACTGTTTATAGATGTTCTCACAGCCTCTATAGAAATGTGCTTCACAATACATTCCCAGCCAGCCTCCTTTTTTCTCATTGTCATTGAAAGAAAGATCTGTTTCCCCTCTTATTTCAGCCATATACAATTCATAGTCTGGAATGTTCAGTCAGAAATTCAAATGATGCAAATAGCTACTGCTGCTAGGAAATAAGTCTGGCACCAGATGGAGCAATCACATAACTCTACTTTTAGCTCAGCTGCACTAACATTAAAATTCAACAGACTCAAAGTGCTGTTCTTCAGGATTTTCGTTTAAATCACCTTTCTTCACTTACTCAACCTTTGTTGCACTAATGTGCCAGCTGAAGTCATCTATCCCTGTCAGGCCTGTCATCTGTATCCATTGTGACTGTCTTAGGTACATACAGACTTCTTACACAAATTAGGATTCTCCTTCACATTAAAGCTGGGAAGCTGTTTGCTTTTCTTTGCTATCTAACATTGAACTGTCATTGCAATCTCCACTACTGAGCAGTTAACATCTTTTGTAAAGTGTACTGAAAGATCTTGGCTTGCCAGAAGAATTAAGTTATAGGTTTACAGAAACACATTCTGTTTGAGACATCTGGAATCCATGAGTTCAGGTTATAAAAAGCATCGTTTGCATTCATGCATCACTTCTACAGAAAGTAAAAATCTGAGGTAAATGTGAATTATAGGAATTCTGAATTACTTTCCTACTTAGATAATTTTTTGTTAACTTGTAAAATTTCCCCTACAAATATACACCTATGATATTAAATATATCTGTACTCCTAAACTCTGATTTCCTCTTACATATAATTTAGAAAGAAAATGTAAGATTCTGTTTTATCATACAAAAACTGTACTGCAGTGCATACAAAACTTCAATGCTAAAGTAAAATCTATTTTATTGAATTTTCCTGACTCACATGGATTTATTTTATTTAATTTTAAATATCTGTTTGGTAGTCAGGAAGCTCTCTTCACCATCAGTGAACACTTACCTTGCTAAAGTCAACAGTGCTGTTTTCTCTGCTTACATCATTTTTGTTTTCAATACAGGCTGGAGTAGCCTGTGGGGAAACAACCTGACCTGCTAAAAAAAGTATCATTATTACAGAATACTAACAGTTCTATAAATAAAGCAACATCCAGTGACACAATTATAAGAGCTCTGCATACATTTCATATCATAGATATATGATCCACCTAAACATAGCATTTGAATTAAAAACTTATTTAGAATAGCACATTCTCAAAAGACAGAACATTCATCATGTGTAGTTAGGAACATGACAAGGTAATTTAGAAAATATAAGAGACTGTTGGATACTAGAAGACAAAATTTCTATACCAATTAAAGCATATAATTCTAAAGATATACATTTGGGAAAAGTCCTGCCTTCACATAGCTTTTGTAAATAATTTGAGAAGCTGCCAGTTTTGGGTAATATCTGTCTACAAAAGTAATCCTCATTGACTTAAATAGGATTATAAATTTTTACAAAGTTGCTCATGAGTATAAGTATGTCCTGATTGTAACAACTACAAAACACAACATAAAAGTGAACTGGTATAAATATATATATTGGACAATAACTGATTTATAAGCTCAGTATTGAAAAATGTGATTATGGACATGTATAAAACACATGTTCCAGTAAACACATTTTCAAAAAAATTCAAATGAGGATTTAGTCAAATATTTTAAAGACATTTGAAAAGTATCTCAAGTGAGAAATGTTTAAATACACCTCAGTCTTGTGGAAACAAAAAGCAAGTCTTTTGATAAACAGAATTTTGCCAATAAAAGCTCAAAAAGAAAAAATTAAGTCAAGTAACAAGTCTGTGTCATATAAAGCATATTTTTACTTAAAGCCAACATTGCTCCAGCACATGGCCAGAGCCCACCGTGCACACACCGAGGGTGTGGGGCTGGCACAAACCCCACAGGGCACAAACCCCACAGGGGCACTGGCCATGCCCTGCTTGTCTTCACTCTTTCTCCCTCTCTGGCATGTCAGAAGCCACACACGGCTCTGAACACCACAATAAAGTACAAGAGAAAGTACCAAAAATATGAGCCAACTATCTCTTACTGCCCTAACACATACCCAGGAATAACTACAGAGTCCAACTGGCCCAGAGTCAGCATCTCGTGCCCAGCATATATTTGTTTCCATAGCGAATAAAGTCTCTCATATGACTGAGAAATGATGATGTGAAAACATTGGTTCTGGTGAAAATCAACCTAAACTTGCACAGTAACAAAGACCATATGTTCATGATATTTGAAGATGAAGACAGTCGGGAAGTCCTAAGCTAGGCACATTGTTTGGGCAATTCCAGAAGCCACAGTGTGGCCCCTCACACTGCTGGGACTCACACCTGCAGCCCAGGAATGTCCCCAGCCACAGCCTGGACTGAGCACTTGGCAGGATCCAGCCTGAACAGGACCAGACACTCGCAAGAGCACCACAGCCACTGCCAAAATGCTGAAGTATCCAGTTTCTGTCACAGCTGAGCAATACAGGAACCCTAAGTCTGGTCATGAATTCCCAGCTGAAACACTTGCTCAAGGAAAATGCTGGTTTTCATGAATATCAGCATGTCATTTTCCACTAGACAAATCTCCCATGACACAAAACAGGTTATAGGCTCATGCGTGCATCCTGGTAGCACAGACAGAGATACTGCGCTTTGATTAGGTAGTACATTAACAGAATGTTTAAAAATATATTGCTAGAAATCCTATCTTTAAGCTGCAAGTATTTCCATTTTTCTCTCTGATTCAGGGCGAGGACAGATCAAAATAAGAATAGAAATCAGGGCTTTTGTTCAGCTCTACAGTGAAATAAACAGAGAATGACAAACAGACATGAAAAGCATGTAAATCTAAGCAAGTAGAATAAAAGTAAAGTCAGGATTCAAATTTACATACGACAAAAATAAAGGATTGATTTTAGAAATCCACATATTAATGTAAATTAAAGGAATTAATATGAAAAGAGGCTATTAATTCCTACATGTCATAGGAGAAAACTTTTGCAAAACAGAAGCCAGAAATTATTACATATGCAAGGTATTTACAAACAGCCATTCAATTTGTCTGTTTTAATTAGAAGTGAAAGAAAAATAGAGTTCCATCATTGATACACCATCATCTTTACAATATGTATTCCAGTGCACTACTTCATATTATAATTCTTTTTCTGTATTGTTTACTTAGCAGTCCTTGAATTATTTTCACAGGAATCATCCTGTAGCATTACAGCTGTTAAAATCATTAATATAAAAATGATATAAATTTTATTTCTGTTCTATTTTGGAGATTTTATTGATGTGACAAAAAATAACCCTTCCACTTATTCAAACAGAGAAGGCATACAGTGCTCAGGGAAAGTTTCTGTCTTAACTTACTCCCAAAAATTTAAACTCTAGTAATATAAAACCTGCTGACTCTTCATTTTTTCCTTTTAAACATTCCTCTATACCCTAGGATGTATTTAAAGGGAAATAGTTGTAATAATTACTCATATTAATATACATATTACATTAGAAAGAAGCTACAGGAAAGTAACAGAAATAGTAGTTAATCATCTTTCTGTTGCTAATTAGGCATTTGCACTTTTTTTCTGGACCCAAAAATTCAAGAAAATGAGAGCAGAAATATCTGCCAGAGAAAAATATATTGACCAACAAAGGAGTCAAAGCATGGACCCCCTGTTTAAATACTGAAGTTTTAACATCATAATTGGAGGTGTCAAAAGCAATCAGCATAACAGTCCAGAGGACTTTTAAACCTTGTGTCCACTCTTCTTTTAGGAGAAAAATATGTAAAGATATACATATAAGGAATAAAAAGCCACCACGAGTAAGTATGTGAAGTTTTTAAGAATAGCATATGTTCTTTTTCTGTGCCAACAGAAGACCTCAAACTTTGATTTACCCATATGCTGGAGTAATCTGAAAGAACACAAGTTTTACCTTGAGGCAGAAAGACATGTTTAAATAGCTCTACAACTTCGGACAGCTTTCTGGAGCATGGAACAACAAGTTTGGGTTTTTTACTGTATTGAGTAACAATCAAAGATACAAGGCAGAGACAACAGGTAATCTCTTTCCACAAAAAAATAAACCAGCAAAGTAACCCCAAACTCAAGCCAGATTTTAAACATTTGCCATGGTTTATTATTTATTTTGTTTGAGCTGAAATTATAGGGTCTAGGCTGCTACCAATGATGAAGGCATAAGCCATCAACTCCCTACAAGATGGAATAAGAGCAGCAACGGCCCCACCATTCCATTTTTTCCTGCCCTCTCCTCACCAGCTCCTTTTCAGCACTCCAAGCAAAATGGTTATTTAGACGTTGTATGGGGTAAATACAGAATTTTGTTCTTCAAGAGTGCAATGTAATACTTTTAGTCACTATAAAGCTAAAGCCTTGATTTATCCTGCAGTCCACCTACATAAAACATGTGAAGAGCTGCATTCTTCGAGAATGCATCAGAGCCATTCACAGAGTTTTAGGAATCAAATGCACAATGTGGCATAATTGAAATATCCAGGGTGCATACAAAGGAACTTAATACGTAACAGATAAAACCACATCATTCGTGTAACAGCTTTCGTATGTAATAAAAAGCCATCAGCACAGTTTTAAATCTTTGCTTTAAAAAATTGGCATATATAAAAAATAACTATCTTTTTTAGATAATGTGAAATTGCCAGAGCTTTGACTAGAGCAAGAATTCATACAAAAACCACTCTTTCATGCAAAGTCAAGCCACTTATAAATCAAAATATAGTCCACATTTGTTAAAGAAATAGAAGTTTGCATTTGCAGATACAGTCTGCCATTTTTGAGACAGTTAGTCCTGGTAAATTTAAAAAAAAAAATAATCCCAGTAAATTAATGTCACATGTAACATATTCTCCCTCCCTAAAATGTAGAACTTAAGACATTTAACTATGTGCATTGTGGTTGTTCAAAATCCAATATGTCTCTAGAACATCAATGATAAAAATGCAGAACAATATAGTCAGACACAAATCACAGTTAATGGAAACAAACTGGAAGCAACCAACAGATCAAAGGAAACTAAACCAGAAAAGTAGTTGCTTATTTATCTAAACCATACATATTTCTTCCCATTCAGAAAAAAAATCCTCATTTTCAAATTTATTCAATCTTCAGACTTTTCACTGCAACTAGTCACCAATTTTCCAAATCTAAATGGGCAACACTGTCCAATTCAAAGATTGAAAAACAGTATGTTTTCTTCAGTATATGATAAAATTCTAATAGAGCATTGACAGCATCTCTGCAGGCTGAATTGCATGTGTGCATTTAGGCCTCCTGATGAACAACATTTTTAATCAGTGGGGAATCATGTCACTCCCATTGTACCTCCATAACTACAGGGAGATTTGGTGTTCACTAATGATATAAAATTTAAAAGGATGAGAAAGAAGTCACTTTAGCTGTTTTTCTAATGCTAGGCCTGAATATCTCAAGCATAATTCACATGAAGTCATGCAGTATAAACAAAAATGCTGTGATTTGCAGGTTTATAAATTGATGCAAGAAAATGAACTTAATAAAGAAATGGCACTGTCCCCCCACCAAAACAACAAATTCCACACAAACTTCTCTTCAGTGTGCCACAGCTCTGGACAAAGGCCTGAGGTATTTTTTAAAATCACTACAGCAAGAAGTTGCATGCTGACAGGAAATTGATATGAAGATATGGGTGTACATTTGGAATTATCTGAAGCCCAAGCAAGAATAGGTATTTATACTACCTCTGAACCTTCAGGGAGTTTACAGAACCCAAAGGATAGGAGATGAGGAAGGTACAGAGATGAGATGAGCCTGTTAGAGACAGATACAACAAAGACAGAGCAAAATAAAGAAATACAAAGATGAATGATACAGCTTTATACATACAGATTACACATTCTATCATGGGTACAAGGAAATGTAGAGAAAGAAAGAATAAACATCAAATGAAAATATTCATAAATACAAGTTATATTTTAGTAATATAAACACCTGTAGAAAATATAATCTGATTAAAATATATACATTTGAGAAGAATCTAAAACAAGAAATACAGCATTAGCAACATTAAGGCAGAATTAATTATCACTGAGTTTGTCTTCTCTTCAAGGTAAGCTGAAGCCGTTCCCCTGATCCAGATCCAATACTTCAGAAAACTCGCGAGTATATCAATGGCATTGGCTGTGATTTACTCACAAAATGAAATTGCATGGTCATATATTTAGGAAAGCCTCCCCACTCTCTTCATGGGGCTCCAGGTCATGTCCAGGTTTCTCCATGTGATAGTATTGACATGGGAGATTCACTGCTGTAAGCTCGCTCCAAGCTTTGACATAAATCCTTGAACTGATCTTTAGAAAAGATTGGGAAACTGAAGAAGGTAACTAACACCATAACATAACTGAGAATTTTCATTCCTCCAGAATACTGAAGGATGCTATCCTAAATTAGGACAAGCACAGGCTTCAATACCTCTGCTTGTGCTCATACTGCCACAAAAGAATGAAGTCCAAACCAGCCCATCATACTAACTGAAATAACTGGGAAAAGGGTGAAAAAAAGAATATGTCAAAATGAACAGTTTCAGCAGCTCATGCTATTAACTCCGGATGTTGATTACTCGGGGTTCTGTTGGTCAGGGTGACCCCAAGAGATCGTAAAGAGTCTCTGCTTCCCCAGCCTGCCACAGCCAAAGAAGGAGCCTGGAATGCGTCCAATTGCATTCTCAGCGTTGTTTATTTCTTCTTATCTAAACATTCTTTCTTTGACCTGCCACGCTCTGGCTAGCAAGGAGGCCATGGCATTCGGCTTGAGCCTTGGGCAGCTACCACATTATATACTCCAAACTACGTGTTCTATGTTTACAGTTCCCCTACCAATATCTAACATTTATGTTGGACAGTGTGTCTCTACCTTAAACCAATAGAAAAGTGTCACCATCACACCAAGACATGGAGGACAAGATGAAGGAGAAGAAGGCTAGGACACACCCAAATTCCTCCATCTTGTACCCCCTTGAACCCTATTCTAAAAATCCCAAAATTCTACTTTTCCACCCTGTGTTAATTCAAATATCAGACTACTCAAACCCTTGTGGCTTGTAATTCTTCATACAAAATTGACAGCTTTTTCCACAGGCTAAAACTGAAGCCACAGATGTTTTTGATTTCATGCCAGGGTCTCTGAGACCCCTGCCAGGGTCTTGAGACAGCCAGGGCAGCCAGAGGGATATCCTGGACTCTGACATCCAGAGATCCCAAATTTAATATTTCATGCTTCCTTCAAGCTCCTTGGAATGCCAATAAACCTCTGCTTGGAATTTCAGAATTTCTCAGAATCAGACATGATGTGTGGTGTAACCCAATTTTTACACCAATAATGTGCCTGCTCTGACGCCAAGGGACAAGAAGCTCTTATAAATGGCATAAGTATGGAACAGAAAACAGGCATAAGATCATGTTATTTTGGGTAAAGAACACTTCAGCAAGGTGCATGAAAATAAAAGTAACTTAGCCTGCCGTACTCCTCTCTTAAGTTTCTTCTTCTTGGGCTTTAACCAGTATAAAGTCTGCTAGATTTCATTATAAATATATATTTTAAATTATTATTTTTAATATATATATAAATGAATAAAACATACACGCCCCTAGACTAAAAGTGAAATAGCCAGTCAAAACCTTTAAATGTTTATATCATGAAAACTTCTTTTCCTAACTACATTTTCACAGAATCAGTTATATTTTCATGCCACTCGTGCTTAAACTCTGAATATCAGAACCCCTTTTATAAAAGGGGAGAGGCTTATGAAATTATTTTAGCATTCCTCTAAAACAGAGAGGTGTCATATATTTGCAGTTGTCTTTGGCTTTTTAGGCCATGCCATAGGAATTTACAAACACAGCTCTGAGGTATCAGAGTGCGAAACCTACTCATCTCAATGAAAATAGGGTAAATTCCTTTATAAAGCAAACATTCTAAAGATGATGTACCAATGAAAAAAAAATCATATTTTACCTGTCTTTTATAGTATTTATGCTAAAATCACTTGCCACACTCTATTTTGGGTATTTGGTGTCAAATTAGCCCATAAAAAAAATCATTTTTTCTGCTCTTATGCCAAATTTGACTGTCGTTTTTTATTGGAACATCAAAAGCAGGCTTTTAATTCTCACAGTTTTGATGCCTAATGAAAAGTGAAAGTTAAACACAGCATGGCAGCATTAAAAATGCATGGTAAATCCATAGCACCCTGACATCTTAGCCCTGCAGAGGATGTGAAGAAAAGCCATTGTAAACAAAAGATAATACTACTAAATACAAAGCAAATTAATTAGATGGTCTGACAGATTCATAAACAAAGAAAAATGGAGGGAGAACATATGTACAACTATCTTCCAGCAAAGATATCACAATGGCCTGTCAGTAGTGCTGCCATATATTGAATTAATTTATGTATTCATTTTGAGCCTTGGCTCTTGAACATCTGAAAATTGACACATTGATAAGCTATTGTCAAGAACTTGGACAAAGAAGGGAGTTTGAATCCTCAGCTGTACCACATAACCCACAGATCAGGGACTTCGGGCTCTGAATCACCTTTTTTACAATCAACAGACTGCTAAGGATTGTTTCCAGCTCAGCTGTCTAACACTAACCCCAAATTTAACCAAAGAGACAACTTCCTTTTGTGCAGAAAAAGTGTCAAAGTTCCCGTGTCTCATTTCAGCAGGAACAAACAAGTGTCCCTTGCAAAGCTCCTGGCACATGCTCCTTATGAGAACTCCTGTCTCTGATGGGGTGAGCTGGGCTCTGAGTTCACCAGCAGTATCTGAGAGGATCCGTTTCTCTCCCCGCAGCCTGGAATGAAGCTTGTCATCCAGAAAGTAAAAGCAACAGTATTTTGATTCCTCCTTTTTATTAAAAGGAGAGAAAAATACTACTACTGATGGAAATATTAGAAACATTTTACCTTCATACATTTTAAGCAATGTTTATGGACAAATGGGATTAAGCAGATTAAAATGATGCCTTAAATGCATTTTACCAGTTGGTCCTCAGGAAACAAGATGTGTTTTACAGCACACTCTTGGACAATAATGTAAGTTGTTTAAATACCTTAGTTTTTCATTCTTTTACACATATTCAGCTTTTGGTTTTACATGATTCAAACTTTTATTTTTAACAATACATTTTTATATTACTATGAGTAGCTTGTACAGACACTCCATGACAATCTAAAAAGAAACAACATATAGCTGAGTGAGCATAACACTGTAGCTGAACTGCAGCCTTTGGGAGGCAGTGGCAGAGAAAATGATCAGAAATCTCACTGCTACTCCTGGTCAAGCTTCTAAGAACAGCAGAGTTCCTGACAGCTGAGCATTTCAGCGCAGATTCCTGCATAATTTACACACCATCTACACTTGCAAGTTACATAGGGTGAGGAAATAACTAAGAGTATGCCAGAAGAGGCACAGTTAGTGTATATGAAACTAGGCAGCTCTCCAGAATTCTCTCTTTTCCCACTTCTTATATCCTGGAGTACTCAGGCAATAGCTGCCACTCAGAACCCTGAGCAGCTTATTTGTAATTGTCTTGAAAACTGAAAAAATTCTAGTTCCTTTTAGAACAAAAAATTTAGACTAGATTTTCCTTTTCTAAAGCTAATACTAATTTCAATGCAATTCAGGCAACAAAATAAGATTCAGACTTTTTAATGTAACAGGGCAATGGATGATAAGAAAAAAACCTCTAACAAACAAATCCTCCTTGCTTAATCACAGGGCCATCATCAGTTTTGAGGAGGTCAATGCAGGAGACTGCCAAATGTGCGTTAGTACTTAAAGGACACGAGTAGAACAACAATGCCTCAAATTGATTTAAAAACATCTCTGTCCAAAAAGTTCATGCTTAGGACTTGTCACTGAAATTAAGATAGAAATCTGATATACTTTCACATAAGCTTCCTGAAAATTATTGTATCTCTATAGGTTATTCTATTTTTTACATACATATATAATTTCAATTATGTCTATTGGTACATTTAATTAAAATTAACACAGTAAAAGTAACTAAGATTTTTTTTAAAGAGGTCAGAGCACTCAGACATTTCTATATAAGTACATGAATTATGCATTTGGCATTTTTTCATCTTGCAAAATAGAGACAGACAAATGAAAAACTGTAAGAATATGTCTCCCTACTTAAGAAAATCACTTAACCACTGAGTATATAAAATTAGTGTGTTTAATATGGACTTAGATAGTATCCTGATGAGAATTTATTTTTGGGGGGAATTTAGGAAGAGCTAGGAAGTTTGCCAGAAGAAACTTAGGCAAAAGCAAGATGTTTCTGGAGTGAATTACTGCATCAGTTCCACGGACACAAAGTTACCGAAATTGAGCTCATGATAATTTCACAGCTTGCCCTGAAGGTTCTTCTTAAAGCAACTAATGGCTATTTATTACATAAGATCTAGAACAAAAAGCTTAAAGGAATGCAAGCTGTCATCTTACATCCTGTGGAAATTAAGTACAGGATCATTACATCATAAACTTTCTCTAGCCTCTCCTGAATATTTGTTTAAAGTCATCAGCAAAAGCTGTATAAGTCAACAAGAAAGTTGCCTTAAAAAGGATGGAGAATCATCCTACTTACATTTACTCTTCTGCGTCCATATGCATGATCCCACACATCTTAGTAAATATTATTTTTTCCTTACTTTTACAATGACACTTTGCCACAATTAAGGTTTCTATTTAATATCCTCATCAAATGAAATTGTATGTTGCCTTTTAGGTCTAGAATCTTCCCAAGGGAAGCAACTAGATTTAGATCTCTTAAAACTTTATATGGCAATGATTGAAAAAAACCTTCTTCCTTGAAATCAAGTTAACCTTTATTATATATAAGCAGCCCAATCTTTCCAGATCAGCCACACAACTGCTCTTTGCCTTCTGCCGTGTGCCTCAGAGCACACAAATTCCCCTTGCAATCCTGTCCTTCCCTGTGCTATGGCTGTTTCTTCACTCCCCACTTCCCAAGGTGATAGAGGAGCTCAGTAGTACTCTGAAACAGAGTGACAGCAGAAGGGACCAGGATTTCACTACAGTTGATTTCTGGAACAAGAGTTAACTGCAAAATATTTGCAAAATAACCCAGACCTTTGTTTATGCAAATAAAGAATGGGCAATAAGAATCTTTCATTATAATGACCTGCACAATAATAGACTTTGTAAGGTCTTCAGTAAAAGCAAGAGTGGGGGGGGGGGAAGTTATGCCAGTATTTTACTCTAGAACCATTCTGCAAACATTTCACATTTGCATTATCCTGATTTTCCCAAAAGGGTTTTTTTAAAAGAACAAGGTACAGCTTTTGTGACAACTCTCCAACAGTTATCTTGAAATGTTTGCCTCATTTTTCAACCCCTCAAACTCACCTACAAAATATGAAGCAGCAGTTGAACTCTAGCTAATGCATACACTGTTTCAACAATCCACTTATTTTAAATAAATAGGTCCTGGATAGTCAACAGAAGTTGAAAATAGTCCTACCACATTCCTGGCACTGATGGAGCCTGTCCACAGCTCAGAACAACCCTGTGCAAAGATGCTCAAGCTCAGTCTGAGGAATTGTGAAGGGCACCTAAAGCTGCACTGGAAATAATGCACCATGCCAGTTATCCAGGATACCCAGCACAGCTTCCAACACCTCAGCGAGTTCCCTTGAATAGCTCTGCCCAGCCCTGAGTTGTGCAAGGTAGCCAGATTTCAAATTTGAGCAGGTATATTTCTGAATGCATAAGAGGAGCCACTCTCATGCCAAAGGTACCATTTTTACAGGGTAGCTTTTCAGAGCAGAGTCACACTGTTAAGCTGTAAGTACAAAGCACATGCAATACCAAACAGGCAGATGCTATTGAAAGCTCAAAATGCAAAGTAAAGCATTACCATTTTTATCCATGGAATGAGGCTCAGATTGCTTCTTTCCAATATCAGCAAAGGATCTCACAATTGGGATCCTGTTGCTCAGCTTCTTCTGGTTCTGATGGTGATGCTGTTTCAGTAATGCCTCATGCACTCTGTGACGAACATCCTCACTGAGCTGCCCAGAACCCACCTGCTGGTCCAGAATCATGTCTGAAAATATACACACAAACATAATAAAAGAGGGGAAAGAAGAAACAATTTATCTCTTAAATTGTAGTAATAATAGTGATTAGTACCCTATAGGATTACAAATGAAATGCACCAATTCCTTTAATGCAACAGAATTAAATGTAAGTATTATCGAGAAGCATTTCATTTTCAGAAGGGAGAGAGACAGGGGAAGGGCAGGGACAAAAGGATGCTATTAATATTTTAAAAATCCTCCAAAAAATTGCTGTTCACAAATTAAGGTCATCTATGCAATGACTGAAGTCAGTTCTTAAGCACTCTTACATATAACCTATTTAAACCCAAAGTTATGATGTGTATAAGATGTCATTTTTTTTCCAAATAATCCCTATTCTATTTCCTACAAAGGACAGGCTGTGAGGAAACACTTTTTTTATTCCCTTTGTACTTACCACAGGAGATCAGTCTTTCTTTCTTGTAGCTATAATTACAATACCTTTGGTGTAATGCAACGAAAATTCAGGTAAGACAATACAGAAAAATTCCTGCATTATTTGTCGCTACCAAATAGAATCTATTTCTACTTCCAGATGTATATGTTACTGCAAGAGGACAATTTCAAGGAGGTGAGAGTGAAACTGATCCCCCTGCTAAGAAATTAAAACCATTTTTGCAGTGCACTAGCAGAAAATAGTTTTATGTATTCATACTCAACACTATTTTTACATACACAGCCGTTCTTCTAGGAAGGTGACACAGCCCAGTGAGGTGCTTTTACACCAAAGCACACAGAATGGACAAAAACCAGAAGGAGTTGGAAGCCACTTTGCTGCTGGATAGTTATGACTTTGGTGCCATTACTGACACTTTGTGGGGCAAATTCCTCAACTGGAGTGCGGCTATCAATGGCCAAAGCTGTTCATAACAGACAGGAAAGGAAGGGGAGGCTGAGGGGTCACCCTCTACATCCAGACAGGGACTGAGCATGAGGAGCTGCCTCTGAAGAACAGCAAGAAGCAGAGGTGGATGAATCCATCCTGCTCCAGCTACAGGAAGCATCATACAGGCAAGCTCCAGGCTGAAAGAACTGGGATTGCTAAGCCTGAAAAAGAGAAGGCTTTGGGGTGACCTAATTGCAGCCTTCCAATACTTAAAGGGAACTTAGAGGAAAGATAGGGCAAGGTTGTTTACAAGGGCACGTAGTAACAAGGCAAGGGGTAATGGATTTAAATTGAGAGTAGTTTAAAATTATTAGGAAAATTCGTTACTGTGAGGGTGCTGAGGCACTGCAACAGGTTACCCAGGGAAACTGTGGATGCCACATTCCTGGAGGTGCTGCAGGCAAGGTCGGATGCGGCTCTGACCAAACCAGTCTACTTAAAGGTGTCCCTGCTTACAGTAGGGGCACTGGAACTAGATGATCTTTATGGTTCCTTTCTAGCCCACACCACTTTATGATTCCATGATTCTATGACATGAATTATGTGTTTCAAATGGGAAAGAATTATTGAGAATTTTGTGGGATTTTTTTTAATTATTATTTGGGGAAATACTGCTACCAACAGTAATGATGCTTAACAGAAAAATTAAGGGAAAAAATGCTGTTATATATGCTTTGATACAGAATTTAAGTACACACTGCCCTTGTATATCAATTGAAAGAAACTGCACTGAACAAAAATAGTGATACAATAAGCTGAGTCCAAAACTCCTTGTACTGAAAATCCAGACAGCTCATGATTCTGTGCTGGAGTCAGATTCATATCTGCCAGTAAACTCAGTAGAAAAGCAAGCAGAGCAGGAAAAATAAAAAGCAGATGCATCATCCGTAGAGACATTATTTGTCATGTCTTTGGTAACGGCCAGGAGCAATAGGAGATAATAAAAGGCATTAAATAACTATGCTGGTTAAAAACAGAGTTTGCTAACAGTCACCTATGCACTGAATATATACTCAAAATATACAAGTTTTTCTGATGCCCTCAATATAAACATAACAAGCCAATGTATTACACACCTGTTGTGACCTGAACAAGAAGAAACCGGCATGTTTCACTTGTGATGGAGAGGTTACCAGCAAGTCTACATTGACATCTACAGTGACATGCAGACAGAAGGACAAGGATGGGGTCCAGGTAAATGCAGCTGCCAACAGATGTGACCATGAGTGACAAATCCAGAGCTTTGCAATGAAGAATCAGGCACAGGTTTTCAATGTGGATCCCCCCAAGCAACTACATCCTGTGCAGTATCAGCCACAGGGTTGACCAAACAGCTCATACCAAGGAGTAATGTTGCCCCATATTGTGCCCAAACTAGTAAACTCTGTCTTCAGGGTGCTTCACCGGAGCCTGAAGGGAACTTTTATCTCCAGGGTTAACTCAAACACCATCAGGTCAGTTATCTCTGCACTCCCAGTCTAGACAGAGGTTTTTACAATGACTTCCCTTTTACTGCAGCACTCCTACCACGTGTAATGAGAGAAGATGCATTCAGTTTTGGAAAGAGTAAAGATGTGCTTGCTTGCCTTGGTATTTCCTTCCAGCTGCCATTCTTTTAACAATGACCCACTTGCAGTAGTAGCTGCAGGAGCTTAGATACAGTCAAATTTCTGGCAGATTGCTGTATTTTGACCTTTTTTCAAGCCCTGCACAGATATGAGCTGGAATAAGAAAGACTGTGTCCATCCACCCCTATCATGGGATTCCTTTTCAGTTTCTTCCCAAGCTTCTCAAAATATTTTTTAAAAGCCCAGGCCCCTGCACTATCAGTAACACCCTTGATTGCAAAGACTGTCTTCAAAACAAGAGCAGTATGGTTAAGTACCAAGAGTAAAAGGCCAAAAGGAGCATTTTAAACAATTAATTTTCAAAATAGACTGTAATCACTTAATCCTGTAAGTAGAAGAGCCTTCACATCAGTTGAAGCCGTACATATTTTCAAAGCCCTGGTCTTCACTTTTGTATCTAGAACAGGCAGCCGTTTCTTCACACTCCATATGAAAAAAAAGGGAGTAAAGAATCTTTCTTTTAAAGAATTTTCCTTTTGAACGTCCTTTTAAATTCTGCACAGCCCCGTTCTAGCCAGAGACACAGTTTACCATTCCATTTTTCAAGGATGCTTCACTACCATATGAAGTTTTCAGAAGGATGTGGAACCTGTGGAATATCCAGCAGCACAGTGTTACCCATTCTGTTAAATGCTCACACTGTAGCATTTCTGCTGACATCAAGACAGTGTGATAAAGTAGGATAAAGTAGGATGTTTCTTCAGTAAGGAATCTTGGTTGATACTGGAACCATGAAATAATTTTTTCAAGCTGTTAAAAACAGATACTCTCCCTGACCTGGTCATTTAGAAGAATTCAAAGAAACTTGGGGTTTCATATAATTTCAAGAATGTTTTCTCCATTCAGACTCAGTTACAGTACATCATCTGTATAAAATTAATTTTGTGAGTAAATGTAAGCAATGTGAGTACTTTGACAAGCTATTACAGTACGCGAGCTATAACTCATCACCACCTGTGAACAATTTACCCAGGCTGTGAATTACAGCACTGGGGTGCAGACAATTTGTATCAGTTCAAATGCAGCATGGCTCATGTGTGGCCCAGCTAAGAAAATTCCATCTGTCCCACCTCTAGAATCGGCAAGGATGCAAAAGCAGGCTGGCTACTTCCACTCACTCTGGAGGGGTCTGTTACACACTGCAGCTTTGTACAGAGACACATGGCCAGACCCACGTGGAGTCCCCCCAGGTCCAGGCAAATGGACAATAAGGAGGCTCTCAATTGTGGCAGCTGCTCACTCCCCACTGCACCAGGTTTACAGTGTGCTCATTACCTGATGTGCAATAACACAAAGAATGTTCAGGTGAAATATAGAATAAATTCATAGAAAACATACTGCATTTGTATCAAAATACCTCTGAAGTCCAAAAAGAAATTACTGGGCTCATTCTCCTGATGTAGGTTGGCACTGACAGTTTACAGCAGAAACTGTATTCAGTATATACCAACAAGGGTGCTAGTATTCAGATTTCCAAATTTTGTAACTGTACAGTTGTAAGAAAAAAATGGAGATTAATGACAAAATATAAAAGACACAGGCTTCTGTGTGCACCACAATTACAGTGATAGGTGATTACAAAACCTAATTTAAAAGCCAAAGTTCTTCTGGCTTGTGGTCATTGCCCTTAAAGACAGGGAAGAAAAAAAACCAAGCAACCCTAATGCATCGCTTTATGGAAGACAATCAGGTGGAGCTCTGTCCTTTATCTTCATGGGTCTCTAAAGAGGAACCTAAATATACCCTTCCCTAGTGAGTCAGGCAGGAGAAGCAATACAAACAATTAGGATTCCTGGGCTGCATAAACAAGATAGCTAAGCTGGCAGATTTAGCAGCTCATCCAAGAGGGCAGAGCACTCCAGTGCTTCGAGACAGGGATTCTGCTTCCAGTTTTACCTGAAATTATTTGGTTCAAATATTCAGTTAACATACTTGAAAAGAAAAGAAAGAATGAAAAATGTCTGCTTTTTAAAATAACAGTACATCATTTTACTGAGGAACAAGAGCAAGTATTTCACAAAACCGTAAATTGCAGAGACAAGGCCAAAATTCCCAGCTTGCAGTTCAGAACTGCAGGCACAGTGAATGCCTCAAAAAATAAATTTTGCAAGCTGAGATTGACTTCTGCAATCTAAAAAGATTTCTACAGTTGTGTTAACATGGGAAAACACAAAACAACCACAGAAAAAGACAGTGCTACTTAGAAGTTGGTACGAGATCTACAATTTACCCACAGACAAAGGAACAAAACCTGACAGTTTCTCTGCAGAGGTTATTACCACATGCTAAGCTGAAAATAAATCAAACAAATGCAGAAACCTTGGTAAGCAAGGTGAAAGCTGAACAAAAGACAGGTGTAGGGTCAAACAGAGAAGCAGATTACTCACAGGCAATCCCACGCTTTATTACAGTGTTTGTAATAAAAGTTAAATGTACCATAAAAGCACTGTCAGAAACATAACACAGTGTGAGTGCTGCAGATGAAACAAAAGACTCCAGCGAAATAAAATCTCAACTTGAGCCAGTTAAAATATATGGTTATTATGGAATAATATAGCTTAAAGCAAACAAAGGTAAAAGAAGGTTTGTTCAGATTGAAAGCTTAACATGATATTAATGAAATCAATAAAATTGCACACTTGGAATGTAATGCCCCGAGTTACTGAGCACAGAGCCTGCTGACCTCAATCACAAGATTAAGCTGTTACACAGATTGAAAATTCAATCGTGAGGAACATACAAAAGACTGCTTGGGAAAAAATAGTCAGATCTTGGGATTGAAAAGGAAGGGTCGATTTAAAATTTAATTTTAAAAAGAAACCATTATTATAATTAAACCATTTAAAATAAATGGAAATATTTCAAATATGTGCAAGTCGCCAAAGCTCCACTGTGCAACAGAGGCCACAGTTTGTATTTGACAAGGTTTGACATTTGTTCACAGAACACTCTGCGCAACTACAAGAATATGCAAGTTCTGTGGCTCATGCTGTAAAGTATTGCCATTAAAGGCTGGACTGAATAGTTTTTGAACCAAACAACAGAAAATGGCATCATATGTTAAATAGAGGAACCTTTTGGGTTCATTCAGTGGTTATAATCAAAAAACCAGATGGTAATCTGAGAATCTACATGGTTTCAAAGGAACTAAATGAAAATATCAAAAGAGAACATTTTCATCTGCCAACTTGAACAACACAGTGAAGCTGCTCTCTAATGGTACCGCCAGATTCTGGCAAATACATCCTCAAGAGACAAGTTCCAAAATAAACTGTTTTGATTACATAGATTTTTCAGACTTCCTTTTAACATATGTTCTATACAGAAGTGATCGATAAAATATTACTACATAATGTGCAAAGGAATTCCTTGTGCACGGAGTGCTAACTTACTGATACAGGAGTCACTGCAAAGACATATGAAAAATAACATCACATATTAGAAATAGTAATAACTCCCCTAAAATATGTCTAATAAAAATTGCATTTTCAAACAGGATAAAGTTCAGCTGAGGAACTGAGCTCTTTCCAAGAGAAGCAAAATCCATCTTACAAAAATTTAAAACAATTTGAGAAATTCAGGAACAAACATGCTGTTCTGATGTATGATGACAGTGTTGGGAATTCACCTCAGAAGTCTGCATTATAACAAGATGCTGTCTGTGAATTCAGCATATAGGTATGAATAAGCTCTTTTGCAACAAGGAAAATTGTGTGCCTGTCCAAAGAAATACACAATCTTATAGGTGAAGTAATTTTTAAATACGACAGTTGGAATGAAAAAGACCTGATAGAGAACAGACATGCTGGAATAAAGGATGATTTTAAAACTCTCACCACATAAACAGTACCAAAATATTTTTATGCAAAACTGTCAGTATTTCTAGGGATAAAATACAAAATACATGGTTCTGGAAACCATGAAAACATTACAAAGGTGGCTTTCATCTATACATTTTACCACAAGTCCATTAATGTTCTGAAATACAGACTTTAATAATAGAAATTCTCAAGGGCTAAGTGCTAAGAGTTTAATGCTTTAGTGAGTGTTTATAGATTAAAAGCCTTCACTAAAACAAATAGGAATTCTTAGTCTCAATTTAGCAATAACATTTAAGTACATCTCTTTCAGGATATGAAGACTGGCATTGCATTAACAGCAATGTAATTTGATATTGGAATATAGCCCAGATAGCAAGACATTACCAATAAATACAGAGCACACATTTCTCACTAACAAAGGCAAGGAAGAGGAAAGTACATGCACACAAATAATGTATTTGTTCTCAAAAGATGATGCATTATACCAGTGCAGTAAAATTATCAAAAGATTGCCTTAAAAAAATCAAAAGCTTAAACTATGAGTCAGAAGCACAAGAATTAAATCTAATTCAGGAATACCACTTAAAACTGTAGGGCACAACCTGTTTTCACAAACTCTCCTAAAGAGGAAAAGTTAAACAGCATTGCTACAGCACAAATAATATTAACAGAGAAAAGCAATTGGAGTAGCTACTTTATTTCTTGAGTCTTGAGCTACTTTTTTTCTTGATATAAAAAAAAAATAAATCTCTTCAAAGACACCTGACAGAACGTGAGTAATTTACAGAATGATTCACTTGCCTAAAGCACCTGCTGCAAAGCTTTTTTAAAAAAAGAATAGTTCATTCCTTATTGGATCCGCAGAGGAGGAAAAAAAACCAGTCTTCTCTCAAAGACCAAGCACAATCCATGCAGACCTTGTCATGTGTCAGGTCACCTTACCAGAAAGAGATGCCAACCACTTCAAGCAAATAATACAACAAATAAAATGCATCCAAATCTGCCACAACAACAGATACTTTTTAAATGAAAATGGTGCATGCCATTTAATGAAAGTCATCCTAAAGCCTCTTCTCAGAATAGGTTTTTCCTAATCAACCAACCAGGATAAGCCCCAACTAGGGCTGACTTAAAATAGCATGAGGGTAACTCCCCAAATTCTCTACTGAAGAACAACTTACATCTGTGGTGAGTTTCAACATTAGTATTATGAATGCAGAAATCCTTGGCCACCTTAACTGAAACAGAATCACTAAAACTAAGGATGGAGATTATAAACAGTAATTAATTTGGGCCTCACTGTATTGGAAAATATACAATATCTTCCAAAAACAGGGGGGAAAAAAGGATGGTCACTGAAGTTGGGGTTCTTCTGCATTCATCCTTACTTTTTTTACCTACTAAAAAACAATTCTGGAAGGGCTTTCTTAGCTGACTACAGACAAAGTTGAGTGATTTCTGGATTAAGAATGTAAAGGTCAAGACTGAAAAAACCAGTGTACTATTTAAGCAAAAAAGTAATACAAGAACATCAAGCAGCTGACAAAGTACTTCTTAATTTTTTATAAATAAATAATAAAGCAACATACTGATAGACACCTTTGTTCTTTCAAATGAGCTGCTTTTTATTCTCCATGTTTATCTTTTATCTTTATCAAGACAAATTTTGAAGGTCTAATTCAGACTATGAGTCATGAGAGAATCAGATCTCGGCACAGAGTAGAAACCCACACAACTTTCTGCAGACTTGTATTAATAATATCTCACATCAGTTTGACATAAACAATTTGGGAAAAATAAATACAAAAAGCAGCTACCACTATCTGAGCCAATTTTAATTCCGCTGTTAAATATAGCCCACCAAACAATATCTCCCCTCCAATTTAAATAAGTAAAATTAATTTTATATGGGGCTTACATAGATTTATATATAATTCACAAAGCAGTTTTCTTGATAATCTTGAGTGTTAAAAATTTTACTGCTTTGTCTTTTGTATCTTTCCTAAACTAGTTACAGTCTATGGGAAACAGCAGGAAAGCAGGAAATGGCATTTAGTCTCAATCTCACTTATACTTTTGGGAGAGAAGACTCATCCATTATGTTTTGTCTTGCTCACACAAACTGTAGAATTGCAACTACCAAATAAACTTCTGTTGGAAAAAAAGCACTCAACTTTATCTTAAGAAGTTTATGTACCTAAAATTTATTTTTAAACTTACATTGTATCATTACTCCTGATTTCATTGTCAGCTCAGAGACATGTCTCTTTTCATGTAACTTAATTGCAATAAATACTTCCCTATATTTTGGGCTTTTTTTTTTTCATCTAGATTGCCTGCAATTAGCATAGCAGTAGATTAAGTTTGTGGAAGTTAGCACACACCTCATTCATGTGAGGCAGCATAGCAGGAGCAGAGAACATGCCAGCTCTAATCAAATATAACCAAACTACCCTTTTTGTTTTTTCCATTTTAATTCTCTTCTTTGTTCAAAAACTGATTCTTAAAGCGGCAGATTCCACATAAAAAATATAAATAGAATATTTACTAACTGTGCCAGGCATGAGTTTCTTTTGTAGTACATTGAGAAAAATATTTCCTAGGAGTTTCTAAACTGAACTGATTATTATGCAATAACTTTCTTGGTAAGCATTTAGTTTTTATTAGATAATTTTCATAACCAATACATGAAACATTGATATTTACCTGCAATTTCTTCTATGGAGTTAGCTCTCATGTCCAAAAGAACTGTGCCATTCAGGATGCAGCTCCTCAGCTCAAACAAGCTATGAAGTGACAGTGTGGCAACATAGGGTTTGCTCCACCTCTCTCCACCATCCTCTACATCTTCTTCAAACTTCAACCACCTATACAAACAATCAATTTTATAATTCCATTGTGCATAAGAAATGAAAAATTTATTTACTTCTATGGATGCTGAAAGTACAGACAAGGATGTTAAACATGTCTTTAGGTTTCACTTTATTCTTCCTTTTTAGGAAGTATGAGAAACTTTTGTTGCCTACTTCTTTCCATATAATGCTGTATTATGTCATTTTTGAGGTTAAGTTCTGACCACAGAGATGAAGAAAGAAATATATTAAGCAATTATATCTGTACTCTACAAGAACTTTGACTAATTCTTCGGCATACAAAGATATTTCTGTGATAGAATAAGTTGTATGAAAAGGAGTCTGAAGAAACTTCAGTAATGTAAAAGGATATATGAAACTGGCATGAAAGGATCAAGTCTTTTGTTGCCATCCAGCCAGATGAGTTTGCTTGAGACTGAATTCTCTATTGATAAATATTGCACTTAAAATGTTAAAAGAATATTAAATGAACAAACAAACAAACATCTGAGAAGTCACACAGGGATGTTGCTCTGTGGAGCCCTGCAACCCACCAGCCTAGCAAGGTTTGAACAGCTGCAGGCACAGCACACACCTGTACTGCTTGACTCTACAGCACTCAGCTGTTTGATAGGGACATGGCAGCAGAGAAGTCAAGCAGAGCCACACACCTGGACAGCATCTTCACACATTTCCAGACAGCAGGGAAATGTGAAGCCTTAAGACCGCTAAGGCTGAGGAATCTGCAGTTTTACTAAGCCTCACAGCCCAGCAAAGCAGCTATCACGCTATCACTGCTGTCCTCTTCTGTTCCTCATGTCTAGCTCTGCTCCTACTTGTAAAATAAGCAAGTGTAACCACAGTTTAGACACTTTCCTCCTTTCAGTCCTTGTGTACCAAGTTCTTCCCCTTTTGCTGGCAGCCACCACTTCACTTGACCCACTCATCATCAGCATATCTGCTCCCTTCCTGATGTACTCCATTCCTTGGAACTGTCCCAGCTGCCTTCTAATCATTCTCTCATTACTCATAGAGACAATTTGCCTCAACTCCTTGGGTCATTCAAAATCTCCAGTGTCCTATGTTTAGCCCTCTCCTCCTCTTGGTATCAAAACATTTTCCCTCCATCTCCTCTGTGAGGAAACTGGCCAGGGTCTGTACTTAGTCTTTGCCCATAAAAACTCTTAACTCTTCATCAAACCTGTTTCCCACTCCCTTTGCTGCATTCTCTTTTCTCTTCCCAGCCCATCCCCTTCACCTTTGCATTCCTCCAGAGAAGCAGCAAGGAGGACACAGCACAAAAATTTGCTTCCACAAAGCCAAACCATGAAATTGAATTTGCATATGCAAATGAGATTTTTCCAAATAAATTTTCAAAACCAGGTCCAAAGGGACATCAACAATTTAACACATTTCTCCCCATCAAATTAAAAGTGATGCTTTTAAAGGGAGGCCTACAACAACTCAGAGAAGAAGCATGTGAGAAGGAAAAATAAGTCTTAAATTTTTTTTCATTTTGCAATTACACTTCAACTCCCTAAGAAGAGGCTGCTCCTATCTTGCTAATGGCACTCGTTTCCAAGCTGAAAAATGTGCAGTACATATTTGTATCCACAGGATCACAAATATAGTGCATTTATTGTCCTGTTTAAACCATCTCCCAAGACTCTGCAAAATACCCACATTTTTCTCTTCTCATACCTCCATTTTCGTGCATGTTTCTAATCTCTTTAGGAGATTTAGAAGATCTTTATGCTTGAGTATTCTTAATTATTTCTGTTATTATGTATTATTATTAGTGTTATTATATATCTTATTATTTCTGCGCTTAGCTTGTTATATCTTTTATGCTGATTCAGAAAAAAAAAATTAAAATCATGCTCCATGTACTCTAAAAACAATGATCCAAGCACAGAATTTGACAAAATATCATCAGAAACCTCATACTGTCATTACCCTTTGTTCATGCAAGTCAGTCTTCAGCATTGCTTATCTAATTATGCCACTGCAGTCTGTCCTAGATATCTCCTAATTTAAATCTACTGACCAGTTGTAAACAGATTTTAAAAGAGCAATAAAAGACAAAAATGTTCTTAAAAGTCTGAGACAGGTGACTGGACAGAGGCCGTCTTATTATCAGAGCTTGTAACATACTAGGGACACAGAGAAGTCTAAATCATGAAAACAGCTTTAATTAGAGTTTAGAGTGTCAGACATTAAAGCTTATGCACTGGTGCATAAAAATCCATAGGAAACTATTGTTACTGCTCAAATAATTATACTTGCCATGCAATCATCTGGGTTTCCATGAACTGGAATAGTATATTGTATAGGTTGCACCCCATTTCCTGCTGTTGCTGCAACTTAGGTGTTTATATCATACATTGTTACTCAATGAGCCAAAAGGTCAGGATATAGAATTAAATCATGTTCAGCTGACAGCATTCTATATTTGGAATAAACTTCTATTTTGATTTTAATAAGCATATCATACGTTTATTAATTTCATCAAGAGAATATCATCATACTGTTTATCACCTTTTGTCTTTTCAGAAATATTCCTTTTATTTCAGATAATCCTTATTTAACATATCAAATGAGAAACAGTAGCAGTAAACATAAAACAACTCTAATCTTATGCAGAGTCTTTCAATTCTAAGTGTTCAGTAGTTTTAAAAATCATAATACTATTTCATCAATCCTCTGAATTAGTGAGCAAGGCTCCATGACAGAAATGGCTTTGAAATACAAACTCAGGCATAGATCCCAATTTGCCAATTTTGTACTCCTTTTATTTTCCCAAAGACAAATTTAAATATATTCACTTTTGCAGTTTAACCCCTTAAATTGGCATGACTGAGAGATAAAAGCCTTTCGTAGTTTCTTGGGGAAACACCACTGGCCCCTATTGGGCTCATGTCACACACATCCCATGTGACTGGAACATATCTGGAGCTATCTCTGCTATGTCTGATTGCATGGAAGAGCACTTTCATCCTTACAGCTTTCTTATACTGGTAAAGACTGGCATAGGTCTATTGATAACACAGTTTAGTTCCTCTGATAGAATGCTTGCTAGGAAAAAATAGGCCAACAAGAGTTTCAGCAAGGCATGTCACTATAGGAAAAATATTACTCAGGCTAATGTGTGTACACACACCTTATGTATGTGTCCTAGCCTCTAAAGCCGTCCTCATCACTTTCTCAGGCATGTGCTTCATTTTAGACACAGCTACTGCATTTGCTGCACAATATGAAGTGGGTGACTATATTTTATCTATTTTGGAGTGTGGTATGTCTGCAGCAAAGAGATGGGGTATGTACTCACAGCCCATTAACTCAAACCATTAACTCAACAGTTAATGGTTTTAATGTAATCTTTCAATCTGTACAAATTTCCACATGAGCTAGGGCCTGCACACATCAATTTGAAAACCAATCAAAGAACACAAGCATGTCAGGAACAAAGCAGGAGTGAGAAACTTATGTTTCTTGTGACCCAGTTTCTTTGGAAAAAAGTTTAGATCCAGGGAAAATTCATTACACTTCCTAACTTTCCCCAAGCCATCAATTTTCTAGTCACTACTAACAATTTACTTTCTAAACTATGGACACGAGTTTATTTCCCTAACTGTGCATTAAAATTTAAGCTTAAGCACTTTCCTCCTGGTTCCAAGGTTCTTTCTGTTTTCCTCCTTACTACATAATTTTTTCTGCTCCATAAAGATAGTGATATTCTCCAGATATTTTTTGTTAATACTAGCAGATAAATGAGTCCCAAAAGTCTGGGTAAAATTTGCTACAAATCAGGCACCACTTTCCAGCCATGACACATGAACTGCTTTCCCAACAGCTGCACCTTGCAGCTACACTATTTGGGTGTATAAAATAAATCCAACTGTTACACTTCAGCACGTTTCTCCACTAACTTAACATAATTTTTTTTTTTCCCAGAACAGAAACTGTGCATCATCTCCATAGAGAATGCATGACTGTACAGCTGGGCCACATACAAAAACTGGTCTAAGAATGACTATTGACTTTAAAGGCTATGTGTTTCTTCTGGCTTGAAATCAATTGATGGAGGAAAAAAAAAATTTACCCCTGTATCAACATAACCAAGCTATTCATTCCATTCTGCTCACTATCTAATTCCATGGATAGGACAGTCTAAATCAGATTCTGGAACAGAAAAGTCCAGTGCACTTTCAATCAAAATGATGAAATTACCAACATACAGATGTACTTCGTCAGAGGCAACACAACACTTCAGTCCAGGTGCACCAAGTGCAGAGCTTGGTGAAGTTAGTGTATAACCACTTAGTGCTATCACTCTCATTAAATGTAATTAATCTCTACCTGAAACTACATCCAAAGCCAAACAGTAAGATTTATAAATATTTCCAAGTGACATTTTGCACACAGATGAAAAATATACAATAAGCCTGGAACAGCAACAAATTCAAGTTGTATCTTCTCCATACCATGCTTTTAGTCAAATCAATAATTCTGAAGTCCTGACTCAACTACAGGTATTTAAAGTGACACATTGTATTAGTTTCTAAGCACATGATCTTGCACATTAAACACCATCCCATTTCTATTACTCTACTCAAAGCTACTTGGTTCTTTGTGTATGATACCTTTATCTAGAGGAGTACCTCTATTTCTAGAGTAATACCTTCTAATTTCCTATTATCACCAAGTTTCCTTATTATAATCCCATTTTAATTCAATAATAAACCTATTTACTAAGACTAATTCTTCAAAAGCTAGCTGTCACTACCTTTCACACTAATAGTATAATCTCTCAGCATGGTCTGCTGCACCTCTTCAAATAGTTCCTGACCTACTAATACAATTTTTACATTAGAATGCAGTCTAAGTAATACATTCCCACTGCTGTACCATATCAAATGCTTTACATAGAAAAATTTAGATCCACTGTTTTTTCTTTGTCAGAAAAACAAAAATCAATTATCTGATTAAAGAGCATTATTAACTTAGTCTGACATGACATACCACTGTACAGCATTTTATCCAATTTTCCATTTATCTCAAAGTCTATAATTTTTCTTCTTTCAAGCATTGTATGGCTCTGAAATTGGACTATAAGGGCTCTGTTTGCCCCAGTCATTATTATCCTTTATTTAATAGTATTGCTGTGTTTGGATTAGTACACCACACCTGACAGACTCACGGAGAGACAGGAATTGCCCTACCCATTAAATAAGTGTTCTTTCACCTTTCTGGGATGGAAATTATTGCACCCTCTTATTTGCACAGAGAAGCACTTTGAGTCTTATCTCTATTTTGAATTTGGTCATTTCCTTGCCATCTCCTCCTTTTCTAACAAGTCACCCCATGTCAAATGCAGTGTGAAATTAGGGGATCCAAACTAAAAAAGACCATTTATCTTGGCCAGTTCTTTCCACACAGCAGCAATGTCACCCTGATTTCTTAGGCTTTTCTCTCTTCCTGTCTTTCCATCTTCCAGCTAAAGCTAAAGAAAATTTTACTATTAGCTATTATGTCATTCTTGTATTTTCTGAGCTCCAAAAATGTAGTTTTCATGGCTGTTTTCCTCCTGCCTTTCTTCAACAACATCGTTTCTATTAAACATTTTTAATTCTTCATTTCACAAACAATTGAGAAGGGTGTACATATAGACAGATCAACTGAAACAGAAATTTAACTCACCTACTCTTTTTGAATTCTATCTTCATCAGAACCACTTGCTGACAGAAATTGTTAAAATTTTCAGAAACATAAATATTTGATAATTTGCAAAGGGATTTTTTTAAGTTGAACTAAAGTTGTTGTTTCTCCTTAAAAATAACATAACACACAGTGATTTTTACTTTATAATTTCAAAAGAAGTTAATACCCCTCCTAGAGAGGTTCTATGTATTCCTAATCAGTATGAGAACATTGCAGATGATTACCTTGATTAGATTTTCTCTCTCTGAATATTAATAAGATTATTTAGGAACATTACTGCCTTCCTTTTGCAGCACAATTCCCATAAGAGAATTTTCTACACATAAAAATCTATATTTAGCATCTATCTATGCTGCCTATGAACAGATCATGGAAGGGAAGGTCATAGAAAAGTTTTTGGCCCTCTGGCCAAAATTGTCATAAAATGTAAATTATTAATGAAATTAAGCAAATTATCTCCCATTTCAATGCTCAAAGAAAAAAAATATACAATTAAAAGAAAGTTATATACCATTTTTATTTTTTTCACACCAGAAATACAAGCTAAAAATCTTTCCCAGTAATTTTGCAGAAATAAAATAATCCAACACTGAATACTCATTCTCAAAATAAACTGTTCATGGAGACTTAGAATATGCAAAAGTTCTATTGCTCCAAAAGTAATCTCATTCCTTGCTTTAATCTTTTTATAATGGTTCCCTTATCAGTTTCTTCAGGATTCAAACAAAATATGAAGTTAGAAAGACTCTGAATTTGAAGATAAAATATTAATTGACCCACTGATTTGTAATTCACATATATGGTATATTTACTTTTTTTTCCCATCTGTGCACTCTAACCTATATTCATAAATCCCAATGAAAATATTTGGCTCTGGGAAATGACAAATGCTGTTGCAATACTAGCGGACTAAGGATTAAAATTCTGGTTTTATTTAAGCTTTATACCCAAAATCTGTCCCTGAGCTTGCTACAGCTTTAAATCATTCCTCAAAACACCAGCAACCAATACCTACAGATGATTTTTAAGTTATAAAAATGCTCACCTTGCTGTCTCCCTCCATTCTGCATCCTCTCCTTCACGCCAACAGATCTCATCAAGCTCAGTGAAGAGATCATGAGGAATGTGTTCCTCATCATCATCTTCTGTTCCAAGAATAAACTGCACCCTTTGTGATGGGGTATCTGGAGAAAAATAAAAATATCAAGTCCAAAACACCAGTTTTCTTGCTCTGAGAAAACAAATTTTATAAGGTTATCCAGATGTTTTCATGCATATCACTTACTGCCACACAAAAAAATTACAGTTCTACTGTAAGAACATTCAATTACATACAAACTCATTCAGCTTGAGATCTCTTCATTTACTATAGTTGTCAAGTCCACTTTTCAAAAAACTCCTACAAAGATATAACCTGATGTATAGAAACAGGGTGTATTGGAAGCTGGAATTAAAAGAAGAAAAAAAAAAGACACACAGAAAGTAGCACAGATAAAGCTGAATAAAGCTGATAAAAGTCTCTTATTCCAGTGTTAGGAAAATCTACTTTACCAGTTTATAAGTCTACATCTGCAGATCTATCTCAGGTCACAAAGATAGAATGCTAAATGTGAAATCTTTGCTGTAGGAGAAATAATCCAAATGAAACCTGCCTAATGTGAATATACAGTTGCAGACTTGACCCTTGACCCTTTGTTAACTCTTTCTACTTGGTTAGGCTGCTTGAGATACACGACTTCTTAATCTGTCCCAGCTTCCTCATTTTATTCTTCCTGTCTTCCCTTTCAATACTTTTACTGATTAATTTTCTTCATAACCTTTCAGTGCAGATGGCTAAATATATTTTTGAAGACATACTATTGTTTTTTTCACTCAAAAAATTCACGGAATTCACATAGCATCTTAAAGTACATGTATATTCAATGTTCATAGCTCAAATGCTGTATTAAAAATCCTCTATCCCATTTGCTTATTTAGATGCAAATCTCAAATGAACAAACTCTGATGAAGTGCAGTCTCTCTAGCAATACATAGCTGCTTTTTTTGCTAATGTATTTTAGATTTCTGAAAGGAATTGGAATTCCTTTGCGAGAGTTGAGAGAGACCAGGCTGCCAGTCAATTGAAAAACTGATTATCCAGCAGAACAGCTCAGTGACTCCTTGAACATTGTCTAAATGAAGTTCAGTTCTATAACATATTTGTAAGACAAGCTACGGTATTCCATCTAACAGCAAAGTGCATGACTGCACAGGGTCCTAAAGCTCTTTCAATATTGGAAAAAAATGAGATGATAGCACCCATTGAGTGCTAATTAAAGAGAAAACACAGCTGTGATCCAAACAAATGAAATGCGCCACTGACACAGAAAATTAAATTCAGCATTACAGATACCTTTTTGATAGCAGTACTAAACTTGCTATAGCAATGAAACACAAACAATACACGACAGTTTTCACCTGAAGTCTATTTGCTTTAACAGAGTGTAAAGATCTAGTGCAGTAAAGCCTTTTTACTCCTTCACAAAGCAAGGAAATTAAACCCAAGGAGAAATACAGGAGAGAAGGAAGAGATATTTGGACTCAGGTACTACAAAGAACCAGAGGATGGAACTGCAGGAGATACAGCTAAAGGAATTACTTCTGGTGAATCACTGAAGAACAGCAATAAACTCCTCCACTTTACCCTTTCTTTGCTTTCTCTTCTCTCTCACTGCTCAGTCCTCTTTTTTCTTTAAAAGCATTCTACTTTTTTCTTTAAATCTGAGACAAGAAAGTACATTCTAGTTAAGAAGTGCGCAATTTCTTAAAACTAATTTCCAGAAGGACAAAATTCAGTGAGATATGAACTTACAAAGGATTAGTGCATATGACTACTAACAGAACATGGAAAACAAGCTACTTTGGTAGAAAGCTGGACTGCAGCTAGAATCTGAGAATAAGCAATGCCAGGAACATCCTGTACTCTTGATAAAATCAGCTCTAGAACTGATTTACAGCAACTGCTACTGTTAAGTAATAAATGAGCAGTGTTGCACAGCAAAGCTGCAGTTCTGTGACAGTTATGATCCTCATGCAAATGCATGCTTTCAGCGTGGGAAGAAAAACAGAGGATCAGACACCTCTTGAAGTCAGGTGAGCAGTAACAAGGAATCACCTCACTGCAGTAATTTGCTCTTTTTGGGTCTTCTGTGTAACAAGCTACTTGATTGACAGCAGTGAATCAGAATCTTTCAGGCTGAAAAGACATCTAACATCATCGGGACCAAGCACTGCCAATCCACCACCAAACCACAACCCTAAGCACCACACTTAGAGAAATGACTAAATATGCACTAAATTATCTTCTTCCATGTTAACTAAGCAGTAAAAATAGCAGCTAGATTCTGTCTTTCTTTACTGCTGTGATTTCTATTGATATTTAAAACCTGTAAGTCACAGCTTCATTTTCAGACAGCAAGCTGGAACTGAAAAAAAAATATAATTTGCTTTATGATACAATAATTTTATTTCAAGGACAAAACCCTAAAGATGTAAACAACAGGAAAATTATAATAAAAACAACAGATCTGTTGGTTCCATTTATAAAACTGAATTAACAGGACTATTTATGAGCAGTGCCAGATAGATTTGGTTTATATTCATAGGATTAATAAATATGTCATTAATATGTTATATAGAAAATTAGTAATATGTGATTCAAAATCAGTATGGAAGAATACTTCAATTGCTGACTGTCAAACTGTGATAACTTAATGCTCAGTGCAGAAGCATAATATTTGCAAACTAGGACACAATGTTTTCTGCAGTCTAGGCAAACAAAAATTGGCTTGATTATTTTTGTCTATCCATTCTTCAAGTAGCACAGCCAGCATTAAAAAAAATCCTTCATACTATTATTGATATTTCTAAAAAGTAATGAGAACAATCTAGATTACTCTTTAAAAAAATTAATGACTGAGAGTAATCGCTTACAGTAGTATTTCTATCACTGTAATTGTTTTACATCAGAGTTATCAGAAGCAACATAAATTTAAAATTTCACAGTAAGCAGCTGATGATTCTCTCAAGTAACTTGTTCATCACCAGTTCAGGAAATCCTCCACGACCAGCCAGAACAGGGTAGAAAGCCTAGTGCACAACAGGAGCTGGAGTACAAGTACTCAACAAGTACTCCTATTTGGCTAATGAGCAGTCTCAGTCAGGAAAATTGAAGCAGCTTTGTGATTGCTGTGGCTCCACCAGCCCCTCTGTTTTATCCCTGGGTTTCTCTGGGCTTGTGCTCATTTCATACATGCAGCACTTGCATCCAAACTACCTCTGATACCTCAAATTCATTGCATGCATGCAAATTCTGAGTTTTCCACATTTAAAAATCTGGCTAATTCCACTGGTCTAATAAAAGGGGAAAAATGAAGACCTGGCACTTAAGCTATTGTTAGACACACAAATTCAAAGTAGGACTCAGTGCTGCAGAAAGGGAGTGACCCTGCAGAAACTTGGTATATTGATCTATATTATGACACCTTTACAGGCACCAGTATTCCTAAAACAAATGCAAGATGTGGGCACAGACATACCAAAAGAGCAGATTTGAAGGCCAGAATTTCTAACAACCTAATTCCCAGAGGGAAATGAAGAGCTGCTCCCTGGAACAGTGCTGAGGTAGTGCAGGTAGTGGCAAACAGCATCCCACAACACCATCCCACCTTGCAAAACACAAGTAGAAAGGAATCATAACTGGCATTTCCCCCATTTAGAACATCCCGAATTGCAACCACAGCTCTGGGTTAGGGCTGCTCCCTCTTGCCTAAGGGAAGAAGGTAAAATCAAGACTTAGTCTGGGGTAACAAAGGAAGATCACTCTCAGACCCTTCACGTAAATTCAGCCCAGCAAAGGTTCTGTTCCACTACACCAGTCAGAGTAACCCACATCTCCTCAGCGAGTGCCCGGGTTTCACTGGGACAAACCTCCCTGCCATCAGGCAGAACTGCACACAATCCGTGATATCACAAGCAGAAATACAGCTTTCTGTACATATAAAATGTATCTAAATTCTGTCTTCTGTTCTTGATAAACTCTAGAAAGAGTGCAAAAATGTATTTCTACTAACACTCCTGTATTTCTCAGCCTGTCAAGCCTGGTAGAATTAGTAGGCAAATACTTCTTACTGGGGTCAGCAGATGAACAAGAAAGAGATTATTTTTTCCACATTAGAAAACATGCTAACTATTAAAATAAATCTTTCATTACAGAAATTCACATAAGATAGTAAGCAACATATACAGGATTTAATCCATGCTTTGTGCTCTTGTATATCCACATTAAAATAATATTAAATATGCAAACTATTTTATTAATTACTCACTGCACAGGACAAACAGCAGACTGGGAGTTAACAATCGTAACACAGTTGACATTAATAACAATCCCTCACAAGCCAAGGGGAAATGGTATGGAAAATTCACAGGAGCAAAGAAAAGAAAGGCTCATTTCAGACACAAACATTCATCATCCTCCTGCTTGTACTCACCACAGAAGTGGTGGATGGGGACTCTCCCCTAACCTCCTTCCTTTGCAGATTGGACCCTGCACTTAGCTCAGCAATCAGTACAGGTAAGGATCATAAATTCAATTTTATTAATTAGAAAACTTAGTAAAAGTTTAAATTAAATTTGCATAACTAAAACTCACATAAAAAAGCAAACAGCCATAGAGAACGCATCTGAAAGTCTCTTCACAGACCTTAGAAATCACATGCTGGGTTGAGAGGAAGTATTCCTTTGGGAGAAAGTATTCCTTTGGTTATTCTCTGGCATTTTATCCCTGCAGGTACAATCTGCTTCAGGGAACTATCCCAGCATTTTCTTGACATTAATTATTTTCATCAACCTGGAGCTATGGCAAATAATCATATCTTTTGGATCTGACAATATGGGCAATTCCAAAGCTTTAATTATCTTCTTTTTGCTAGATTCTTAAAACTGCAGTTATGATACATTATTTTAATCCAGAGTTGCAGCAATCTGTGCCACAGCTGCCCAGAGATTCAAATTTCTGAGTTCATTGTTCATCATACAAGCCTATAGTTAACAGTAGGTGAATTCTCTTAACAGCCATACTCTTTACAAATAATTAAATTTACCCCACTAATAACCCTTCAGCACTTGAGTTTAGGTACCAAATATATCCAGCTGAGTCTTTTAGACTTACTTTCTTCAGGTCCTTCTACTAACCAAAAGAAGCCCCACTTTGCAACTCACATTTTTTGCCTGCATTGCCTTCAGAGCTTTTCCTGAGCCGTGTGTGCAGTCCTGTCAGGCTCACCTCCAGGGCTGCTCCACTTGCCTTGCCACATCCAATATCATGAATTACAAATGTAAGCCTCTTTAAAACTAGGGCTTACTAAATCCCAATTTCTTAAAAGAACAAACCAAACCTTCCACAAGCTTCAACAGTGTCTACTTGTCCAGGACACAGGTGAGGCTGTGATCAAATCCCAGCTCTCACAGCTGTGTTCACTTTAACCCTCAACAAAACTGTCCTTAAAGACACCCTGTTCAGAGCCGAAGTGCTCTTATTCCACAATTTTAAAACAGCTACTTAAGTATCTTTAACTCATGAGTACCAAAGAGCTGTTTCATTGGTTGCAGGCAAACGACAGACATCAAAAAAGCCACAGAAAACTGCCACTAAAATCCACATGCACACAAGCAAGTGCAACCCCACCAGCCAAAAGGAAATCTGCACCAGGCTTTCAGTGCCACCACGACCCACGGCACTGATGGAGCCTCGTGGCCCTGCAGCTCACAGGGGCTGGCACCCATTGCCCTCACAAGCAGCACCAAGGAGATGCCCCAGGCTAGAAAGAACCTTTTTTAATCAAGTAAGTTTTAATTTGCATCAATTCCCTCATTTAATTCACAAAGCAGTCACTATACTTCACCCCACAATGAAAACTGTGGAAAAGGGGAGCTTAAGGCTGAAATGAAATTGGGGCCTTAATTACAACAGCAGCATTTCAGCTGAGAACAGTAAACCTCTGCAGTAAAACAAATAGCACTACTGCATTTTTAACTAGAGTGGATAAATTCACTGAATTTCTCCTTATCTTCAAACAGAAGAAACTGAAGAGACAAGATGGTGAAAACCTAGACTGACATCACTTAGCTTACAATTTTTACTACCCAAAAAATCCTCCCGATATGCAAACCATCAAATCTGTAAATTGTGCCATTTCAGCCACATCATTACTGCAGAATGGAAACACCTTTTACAACCTCATCTCATTAAGAGGCAACAGACAAGAGTTGTCTCATTAAGAGACAACAGCAAGAATCAGGTGTAGGGAAAACAAAACCCAAACCTGAGTAACTGATCTGTGCCCCTAAATGACAGGACTCTCATCCCACTAAGTACCTATTCTGCATATTATTTGTCTAATCTGGAGTTATCTCTGAATCTGTACACTGAGAACACTTGGGTTAGTTTTGAAAAGTGAGAGTAGGAGATGAAAAAAAAGCTAATGAGCTGATATCAGAATGTTCTAAAAAATCTTTTCTCCGCAGAAACCTTCCCAGAAAGTAGCTGGTGCAGCTTTCCCAGACAGGATTCAAAGGGGTTACCAGGAATCTTCCCCCTATTGTTATTACATGACTAGAGGTGTTTTCTGATGCTGTTTTACCCATGCTGATACACAGAAAGCACTTAAAGGAATTGTTTTTTACTGGACAGGAACCAGGTGGCACCTGTGACTCTGCATGGAGCCTGCAGAGCCCCACAGCACAAGGTGCTCTGCGCAGCTCCCTGGAGCAGGGGCAGCAGAGCAAGGGCTGCACATGATGGCACTGAACAGACAGTTATAAATTATACAGTTATAGATTATGACAAAAAAATGCTTTATCCGATGCTGGGTTAACTGAACAGTGAGGAGCACTTCATGTCTGAATACTTCAGGTCTTGTTCCAGAATCTCTATTATTCAGTTGTTGGCTCTTTTGCTTTTATTATATCTCCTTTCATACTTCACTGCTTCAAAACACTGCTAATTTATTCTCTTGTATCATAAAAATCCTTATGTATTTTTCTGACTTACTTCAAAGCACTGTTTTCTATCAGTTGGTCTCACAGTACTTATTTTCTCCATCTTTTCTTCTTGCACCTGCTCATCAAAATGTTTTTTTCTTTCCCCTCCTCCCTCACAGTTCCCAAGCATACAGCCTTCTACTATTTGGCAGAAAAGCATTAAAAGGTGTCAATAGAAAGATGGAGCTAAGCATTTCTGCTTGCTCAATTAAACCAGAATGATTTATAAATTATGGACTAGCTTGGATGAACTCTCTCAGGTAATACAGTCCCTCATACTGAGTTATGTATCAAAAAAAGGAAATGTACTTGACTTCATTCGAGCTTTCTTCAGTTCTGGTTACTGTTAGAAACTTGTAGTCATGGGGAAGGACAGCTAAGAAGCTTAATGAGGTTTAGTAGGTTCAGATTTAGTGTGTGAAGTATCTGTTCCTCCCTCTGTGCAAATAAAGCATAGAAAAAACATGCTTATATTCTCTCTAAAGGCAATGCTTCTCCCCAGGCAGCACAACAAGTTGTCTGAAACTCCTGTAAGGAAAAACCATAGTAAAAGAAGGAGGTGTATATAGACTACTATTAATCTCTGTATTATTTTTTCTGTCTGTTCTGTGTGTGCTTAACCTCACCATCAGTGTAGTGTTTTAAGATTTGCCTTAATTATGCAAATCCCTTTCACTCTTGTCTATAGAATGCCATATTTCTGCCTGGATGGACCAATGTCAAAGCTCAAAATCTGTTTCACTGGCCCAGCTTCCAGGAGTCAGATAGACAAAGGGGAAAACCCTCAGAATTGACTATTCAGATAATTATTCAGGGTGAAAAGACTGGATACTTCCAGATTTGTGGTTCTATCTTTGGATTCTTTGAATTGTTATCAACCAAGCACTTTGAAGAATATCTTCAGCACTCTGAATCCAGAAAATATTTCCATGTTTCTGGCCTGTAACTTGTCTGTCAAGTGACACCACTTACACACACCCTTTAACTGGTAATTATAATAGCTTTAAAAGTGAAAATGTGACTTTAAAAACTGCAGATCTGTACTCATTTATTGAGGTACACCAGAGGACGAGTGCAGTGAACATCAAGCTACAAATCTACAAATCAAGACTATCTTTTTTCATATTACTGCTATTTCACCCTCAGAGATCCTTTGAACATAGGCTGATTTACCTAACACAGAATTATGCTGAACATTGCATTTTATTGTATGCCCAAATGTCAAAGACAATTAAGAACAGATTCAGTCATTAATTTCTTTTTTTTTTTACTTTTGACATCAAGGAGGACACAAGCCTAGGTCTCCAGAAGTTGAAAGAACAGAGCTAAGTTCTCAGCCAAAATGTGTCACATACTGGCACTTAAATAAAACCAGATGACTCAACAGAAGACACTGTTTCATAGTTCAAGATATCTCACTTCTTGGCTAATGTAACTTTCAATTGTTTCTTTTTAATCTGACTTTATATGTATATATGCATATTCTTTTTGAAAACTGTTTTAATAATTTATGAACTTTGGTTTTTTTTCCAAGAAACTGGTTTTGGTATAGTACTGGGTCTTTGTACATTTGAAATCCATTCCAGACAGAACCGCTACAGCCAATTTTTATTTCACTGCTCAGTCTTCAAAACATAACTTGTATCTGCTGAGTTTGAAAAAGTCTTGACTTTGTTTTACTCTCAGTATAATAAACCATTGTGCAAGATTTGAGAATTTCAACCTCTAACCATCACCCCTTACAATATACTTGCTCAAAAGATTTCCACATACATAATACAAACTTATGATTAAAAGAAAGTCTTATAATTACTATTCTGTAACCTGAAATTACACTGGCACATTTCCCTAATGATTTAAAAATACACCATCAAATTGTTTTCTACACATGCTTCCATTATATTTTAAACACTTACCATAGCCTTGGACATTTCATCACGTTCACTTGTTATGTTATTTTTGAACAGCATATAATATTCTCATGTTTTGAGGCAAAGCTTGACTAATTTATTGATGACTGCCTTCTTCTCTTCTCTGTAACTTTTTCTAACTTAAAATTATGACAACTTTAGGAATTTCATATCAAGTTTGTTTACTGAAAGGTATTTTTCCCTGCTTTTTCCTCAAGTCCACAGTTAGCAGATTCATGTTACAATGGCAAATTTACAGTGTCATGTTAGGAAAAAGGTAAACACAGCCTAGATCATGGTTAGAATCTGATAAAAAACTGCAACTTCAGTAACATCAACATTATTAAAAAACTAGTTGTATAGGACCACAGCTCTTCTATGTTACATTTTAGGGGCAGATACTCCAGAGCCTACCCCAAGGGCAGCTGGTGCCATAAAGCACTTCCCCCCTCAGTGGTGGCTGCAGTCTCTCCTTGTGAGAACACTTAGGAACAGCTCCCACAGTGCTCCTTCAGTGCTAGAAACTACTGAGCTTTCTCATGTATTGACTGCCACTGGCTGCTGCCCCTCAGTGGATTTGCTCAAAGAAACGAATCACCAGAGAGGCTCTGGTGGATTCTCCAAAGCCCTGCTGCTAATCATGTCCAAGTGATAACAGGACAGAGTATGTTCAATCATGCTGACGCTTATTATTTAGAGACCTATCGAAAAAATAAAATTTGTCTTACCAAAAGGAGGAGATTCTCTCCCATCTTCTAAGCCCGAGTCCCGCTCTCTGTCTCTCTTTCTGTGTTTATGCCCGCGGTGCCGATGGCGTCGGTGACTTTTTCTTCCACCCAGTGGCACATGAACCCCAATGAACAATGTTCGATGGCCTACATGTAAAAAAAGGTGTCTTTGAGAAAGGAACTATGGCAACATAGCAACATATCCTTAAAAACATTAATGATATCATTCTTATGATAATTTTGAAGTTATATAATATTGATTATTCTAATGTTAATAGTCATAACAGCATTGATTTGAGTAATGATGATTAAGCATCACAGATACACAACCCCTTGATACAGGAAGAAATTCCAGTACTGAAGTCCTTATGCTGCAGTGCCAGATTTTTTTTTTCCTTCAGATTTGCATCTTTGTATGTGAACCTGCATTAAAGCCAGACAGGTGTTCTCTTAAATGTCTTCCAAAACAGTAACATAAAGAGACACATGGATCTCTTTGGATTGAACATTTGGTAAAGTTGCTGTTTGCTTTGTGTGTACAAGAACTTTACCAAACTCATTCCTATTTATGAGCCAAACCTTGACAGAATTCTTGTGGGAAATTCACTGAATAAAAAACGAAGAAGAAAGGGAAAAAAAGAAAGACATTGAAAAAACAATAAAACACTGTGTAAGCAAGAGCACAAAATCCCTATACCACTTTACATGCTCACATCATAAATACATTGCTGGTATCTTAGAGTGCTTTCATTTCTTCTGTTTTATTTTTTTAAATACATGAGAAGGTACATATTGTATTCCTGCTGCCTTCAAGCCTGATGAATTTTATGTTGCTGATCAAGCCCAAAATATTTAGATCTCTTAGCTATGTGGGCTAACAGAATCAGAGCACAGTAAAGCATTTAGAAGGAGGAGAGCACAGCAGAAATGTGCACTAACCAGAACAAATGGGAAAGGAATCATGACTCACTACAGGCAGGTCTCCTACATTTACTCAGCAGAAAGACATAGCCCAGATTACTCATCTCAAATAACATTATTTTCTCCTTGAAATGAACATAACACAGCTCATGGATATTTGCTGCTTTACTGTAATCATTCAACAGTGTCAATCATCCAAAAATGTCAAGAACACCAAGCTAAAGTAGCACGTGATCTCTAATCCCATGGAGACTCCAGAGGAGGTAGAAAACACAGCAAAGCAGCACGTGTCACAAAACATCAAAGAAATTCGATACTGACAGGAATACTCTGCAGAGACAGAGCTAAAAAAGCTGGAGAAAAGACTCTGGACAACACATTAGTTACTTCCTTAACTTTGATCCATGTAGAGGGGACTAGAAAGCAGAGACACCAATTTAACCCAAGAAATGGTTTAAAGAGAACTGCTGCCTTTTGCATATTTTAAATGCTTTGCAGTCAGTAGTGCATGACACAAGAAAAAAAATCATTAAAAATATACTGAAGGACATGAGTAATGTAGTACTTTACATTTCCTTATCCCCCTCCTTGGACAGAATAAAAAGCAAAACAACATTTTGAAAGGAAAGGTTTACTGTTCCTAAGACTTTAGTAATTTCCAGAGGTGCAAATAGATTGCTTTTTTAATTTAGTAACTAAGTACATTCCTGCTGCTTTGTGATAGAAGTGGGTATGCTTATCCTAGTTTTCTCCCACGTCAATGATCAGATTGTACCTGCATCAGGAAATGCTGATCAAGACTCACATTTCAATTAATTTCCAGGGCTGAAAGCAGTACTTGAGTCCAGACTGTTCTTTATTCAGTACACTGGGATACAGTGCTAGAACATTCATGTGTGTATGTCTGAATGCCACAGCAATTTTCCTTATACAGACACAATCAGTTCACACTGGAAAAAAAAAAAAAAAAAAAAAAAAAAAAAAACAGGAACCTGGAAACTGAAATAGACATCAGGAAAAAGCAAAGTGGATTTTACTCTTTCTGTGTGAACCTACTGAGACCAGCAGAGTGCTACCTAGGCATAATTTCAATAAACACATGGAGAAAGGTAGGTGCTTGTAACAAGGTTCAGACAAATAAGAGGAAAAGAAACTGACAGGGGAAAAGCAATAGTTCTCTACAGAAAAATCATAGGGCAAAAAGCAAAAAATCTGAGAGTTAAGTAGTTCTGGTTTATTAAAAGATCACAACTGTGGAGCAAAATGAGACCATCTGGGAACAAAAGAGTAATGAATTCTGAATTGCTGACAAAATGACAATGAATGATAGAAGCAGCAAAAAAAGAAAAAGGAAATACAAAAGAAATCCAATTACTCTATTACCTTACTTCAAGTAACCTTTTCATGGTAGATATTATGAGCTAGAGCCCAGAATGTTTTTCTGTACAAATTGTCCAAGGCATTATTAAACAAGAGTTTCCAGACAGCTCTCTAAATTTGCCAAGACTAGAAGGTCAAACATGGACAGAGCAGGGCAGATCTCAGGAAAATCTGACTAAAATTTCTAACAAGAAAGGGCACCTAGAACTGAGTGAACTCAGGATCAACCAGGATAACCACTATCCAGGATATCCTTATAGATAATAACAGATCATATATGGGTATTTCTTTCATTTACCTTTAAGAACATTTTTGTGTCCTTTATTATTTACTTCATCAGGATGCCAACTTAAAATGACTGAATATTGCTCAAATATTGTAAAATAATTCTGCTCTGCCATATATTTTCACAGGACCTAGCTCAATTAGTTCATAATTTCTCATTCTTCTCGCAAGGCTGCAAAGACATTAAAGTATGGGAAATAGTAATAACTGCAGGTTACATCAGGATACAAACCACTGACATCAGGTACAACCTAACAGCCATTCTCACACCGAACCGACACATGGTTTAAGAGGTGAACATAACACGTTACTCTCCCTACCAAATGGGTGTGCTTTTTGTGTTAAAATTAGTTTTGGAACAAAGGATTGTTCCAATCACTGGGGTAAAAAAATCTCTACTCTTAGCATTCCATTAAAAAGATCTTAATTCCATAAATTAAGGGAAATATTTACAAATCCTTTCTCTCCATCTCCATTTTCCCTTGAAATGTCACATCACTCAAATAAATGTAATGGGATTTCCAGAAGTACCTAAGTTAAGTCATCAAGCACCATCAATTATAATGGGTTATGTGTTTTCAGAGCTTTAGAAACCCCACTACATTTCTTTTTTCTTTCCATTTATTTAATGCATAAGATAGGTAGCGAGGATAAGCTTCTGGTTTTAAAGACCCAGAATGCCAGATACTGAAAACCATTTCTACATGTTACTTTGGTCATTCTCAAGGGATATGCAGAAAATTCTTGCTATTCTGAGCCTGGAGTTTTAGATTATTAATTTGCTATTGGATTCTTAAAATAAATTTAAATGTAAGGAATAATTCCTAATTTGAAACTGAGCAACTCCAAACAACACTTCTACTTAGATTTTATTCTCAGAAACATCTCTGCAAGATGTATTCATATTAATAATATATGTTTCATATCTTTCTTTTCTAGGGCAATGATTTCATACCTCCACAAACTGAAGACACTTACAGCACAATAATTTTTTTCTTCAAAAGTTTAGGGGAGATCCTGATTTTTCCACATGTTTATATGCACTTTCATCTGTCTCAAAGCTAATCATAATTAATAGGACCCCTTTTAAATATTTTTTAATATCATTTGGATTTAATGTAATCCTGTAAAAATTAAAAAGAATGCTTTATAACAAGGGTTATTATTTCTTCAATCTTTAAATACTCAAACTCAAGGAGTGTGTTAGTGCTGAAGGTAAACCACAAGCTTCTTATGCTATAAATGCACACATGTGAACTAACTTTATATTCTGGGTTTTGCTCCCCAGCTATGTGCAATTTGATTCAGAATAGTCTTTTATTAAAAAATAATCTTTTTAAAATTTACCAGTGCATGTGTAGCATTGTATAAACACCACTGCAGAGCAGAGCAATTCAGTGCACCGCACTTCTTTAATGAGCTTTCACATTCTAAATAATCTTTGTATTTTCTCAATGGGTCTGTTTTAAAAAATTACTTGCTTCTAAATCCTAATACTGAAAATACTAATGAATGTGTTCATGTTTCACTTTCATAGCAGCACATCTGGAATAAATCAACATTTGAGTTCAGAGTGTGTTTATGCAAGGACCAAATCATAATCTTTCTATGATAAAACACTACTGATGTTAATTGAAAAAACTCAGGAAGATCAGATAAATCCTATGGCTAACTGATATGTAAACCAATTCCAACTTTTTAAATTGTAACATAAATTAAACACAACATAAAGTACGGAGAAGAGCCTCTCTCAACATGGAAATTCTTTCAGGTCTCCATATTACACCAGGAATGTGAAACTCAAGTAGGTACTTCAGAGCGTCTTAGTGAACCATCCCAGTTGGTGGCAACTGTGTAAAAAAATAACTGTCCTGGATCTAAACATCCATGAGCACCAGATGCTCAGGGTCCATGTGCTTGTGCTGCCTTCCACCTGGGATTATCTGAATCTGCCTGAGACACCTGCTGACACCAAGGCTTTCAGATCCCTGCTCACAGGCATGGAGGGAAGGGGCAGATAAGGGAACAGATGGGTCTTGAAACACCTCCAGAAAGAGCAAAGGCAGGCTTCTGTGACCTACTGAGGAATCACACTGCAAAGGCAAGATGCCTTGAGAAAGAATACTTTGCCAGTAGTTCAAGCCAAGTCTCAGCTGACTGCTGACCTGAGCAGGACCAGAGGGGTTTCTCCCTCCTCTGGAAAACACTCAGTGACTTGAAGACAATCCTATGCATTGACAGCTGGAGCTGAACCAAATGCAATTTTTCATCCTCTCAAAAATGAATGCTTAGGTAGAGACAGAAAACCATTGGTCCATGTAGGGTTAAAAAATTGCCTTCTTCCTCACAGGAAAGAAAGTGATTATGGTGAATTGTGTAGGAGTAGAGTACATGACTCATGATTCGTTATTGTAGTTCAGCAGAGAGGCAGAGCTGGAGAAAAAGCAGAAAGGACAAAAGCAATCCTTCCTAAATCAACAGTTTACATTGCTGTTTGGGGTCATGGTTTGCCTAAAACCCATTTTTCACCTTTTTGCTGTGCCATAATTTGGAGGAACTGACAAAAACACCTTTAAAGTTTCTTTTAAATTATACATGTAATTTATATTCTAGAGTAGATTGCAACAGAAATTATATAGAAAAAAATAAAAACAATATCTCTGACTCAAGATAACATTAAGGACACATTGAATATGGAGGATAAGAGCATCTCACTGATGTCATTAAAGTCAAGGACCTTTTAAAGATCATTCACGGCCCTCCCAAAAAAATCTTGCATTTTATGAAAAGATTTTTGCAGACTGTAGGTGGGCTAAAAAGTACTTTTTTACCAGCACTTATGTTTCAAATTTCCTAGATTCCTCCAGAGGAAACCAGAGGTGTGGTATGCATGTTTCTATCATGACATCACGACCTTGCCAGACAAAAGAAGAAACTCAGCAGACACAGAAAAGAACCTGCTCAGATACACAACTCTTTCCACTGATGGAGAGTGAAGCTGTGGTTATTGGAGGGAAGAATTTGACCTATATTTCTAAATTAGCAACAAGGCAAAAAAAAAAAAAAAAAAAAAAAAAAGCGCAACCTCAGTACCAGTACAACTGTGTGTTAAAAAATGAATGTTTCTATTTTCTGATGCTGCAATTTAGCAGCTTTCACCAACAAGGGCAAATTGGTTTATGTCAGTTTCATCTGGGATTGACGTATTTGAATGTATTGGTCCCTACAAATACTGAAAAGGTTTCCTGTCTGTGAAGCTCAGAGCAAATTCAAACCAAATTCACAACCAAACCTTATCATCAGCTAAAGACTGTAGTGTTCAACCAACACTGTGGCACTTGTTTGCTTTCATTATTTCATTATTCATCATTTCAAGGAGATTCTGGGAACATATCCTTCAGACTTATTAATGAATCTTCAAGGTGAACCACCTTCCCACTAAAACAGAAACTGCTGAGGAGGGACAAGGGGAGCAAAGGGATCAAACCAGGTGACTGCCAAGACAAAAGGAGAAAAGTGAGATCTCAAGGTATATTGAATTACACAAGAAAAAGAAAAAAAAACCTAGATGAGAGGCACTACAGAAATATGTGTCTTATGAATCACAAATGGAACAAGCTTGAGTATGTGACACCTGGTAGGCAACAAAATGAAAGAGCAACCTTTCAGATACAGACTAAGCCAAATCATTCTGGACTCTGCTTCCTCAGCTTTTATTGCTCCCATGGAAGCGCAGCGAACATTGCTGCAAGGAGCACGAGCGAGGTCAGAGTCAACGTCAGGATGAGCAGGGCACCCCAGGGAAGCACGAGCAAGGAAGCTTGGAGCAGGGGATCTGTACTGACATGGCAACAAATTATTTGCAGTAGGCTGTAGCATCCTGGGAGCCAAAGGGAAGGGAAATCTTGGTTGATGCTCCTGTCTGACCAAGCAGAGCCGGTGTCTGATTTGTTTCTACATTGAGGCACAGGTGAATCAAGGCCAGGTTATTAAAATTTATACTCTTTCAGTCCTATGAGCTGCTAGGTCATATTAATTTTCAGGTAAATAATGTCAGTGGCAGACAGGTGTGCTATGATGTTATTTCTACGAAAAAGGTCCAGTCTCTGAGAATAAAAGGCTACTTAAAACACTTTAGCCACTCAAATCTCTACTAAGTTATAATTTTTGGAGTTTAGCATTTAATCACAATGAGGTTTTTCGTCTATTAACCCCAACAGTATATAATCAAAATTTCATTAAAATAATTTTTAAATTGTTGTCACAAGCTAGAGCAAATCTAAAAAGAAAAAAATAATTAAAATAATCATTTTAAAAGAGAATAATTAAATACTCTGGAGTTCCACCTTTTTTGTTCTGCACCTACTATCAAAATTATTCTTCATGAGCACTGTTAATTACAAAATACCTCTACAAGATTTACAATTGATTTTTGTTTTATTAAGTTTAAAGTCTCAGCTTCTGCATCATTCTGTGTTCTGCTAATTATATTTATATTCTAATTAAGCTTGAAGGTTTTTTGTGACTTTCAGCAAGCAATCCATGTAATCTGAATTTTGTAAAAAGTGTCAGGAGGCATATTCTGATGTACAGTCATGCATATACCAGATACAGTGTTTTATGTGTCCTCAGAGATATGAAACATGGCAAACTTGATTTCCCCTGAGGCAAATTTTCCCATGCCACTTAGGCAGATTAAAATGAATGAAACATAAAAAGCTTAAGCAAAATCTTGACTTCCCTGAATCAAGGATCATTTTGCCATTTTCTCCAACAGAGCCAGAATTCACCTCTGATTCATGCTGGGACCTTCACCTTGCAATCTGATCTCCATCCATCTCCCTTTTGAAGCTACTTCTCAAACCAGGTCACAGTAATACCCACAGCAGTTCTGAAATACTGTCACAAAAATCCCTAGTCTGCAGCTGAGCACCTCCAGCAAGGAGTCCATGGAACGGTCACTTTTCCCCTCAACTAACACGGTGGGCATAAGGAAAAGACCTTGGTCACACTGTGTCTAGTGTCCATCCCCTTGTGTATCTGCATAGTCCAAAAGTCAGCATGTGACCTGAGAGAATCTGAGACCTCCAGCCCAGAGCAATCCAAGAATTTCTGACCTATGAGATAAACAGTAGGCATAGCCACCTGATCAGAAGCTGTTCTTACTGGACATACATTGAAGCAATGGCAGCCAGCCAGAGACAGACCCATGGAATAAGCTGAGAGCAGCTGCTGAAGTGCACATCTGTCCATGAAAATGTGCCTAGCTGCCCTCAGTACAGGTACATGTACAACCTGTCATTTTGCAATTAAATACTTGAGTACCCAGAATCAGTGCCCAATTCTCATTTAGGAATTCCACCACTGATAAAAATGACAGCATATTTATTTGAGTAGGATTTTTGTCTGTACACACATTCAAAGATCACATGCAAAACAGATTATTATAACCAGGGAATATAATCTCTTTTTTGCTTTTAGAAATGCTTTCTCAGTCCCTCTATCAATGCAATAGTCAGGCAAATGACCTATTCAATATTAGTGACTGATCCTGACCTTACAACTCACAAAAAATTAACTACGTGGAAAAATAATTCGTGCTGAAAATCTGAATGCCAAACCTCTGGAAACAATTCACCTATGAAGCACTACAAAACTTAAGTAACAAGATACAATTTGAAACACTTACTGCAAGTATCATTACTGGCAACAAGATGAGCACCACATCTCTTCTGTTCCCATAGGTACGGCAGTTCCTGTCTTATGTTCCCAAAGTTTTATTATACTGCTCATGGAAAGAAAATACTAATCTAAAGAGACTGAGGCAAAAATCTATTCTTGTGTCCGTTCTTTGCGGCAGGATTAATCACCATATCTTGATGCTTTCAGCAAGAAATGTGCTTGCAATATACTTGCACAATGACTGTCTAAAATATGCAAGTCCAAAATATTTACTGGGCTTTGAAATTTCAGATGGAAACTTTAGTACACATTTAAATCTGTATTTCTGAAGTTTGAAAGTTGATAGTTTAAAATTAAAAAAAAAAAAAAAAAGACAAAATACTTACAATTATAAGATTTAATAGGAAGAAATTGAATGGTGATTTTCAGATTTAAGCCTGTAGCTCTTCATATGAATTTGAATTTTTGAAATGTTGCTGACATGGTGCCATTAAAACTTACACCCTGGCAAAGCTGTTCTTCCCTAGAATATTCAGTAACTAGCTATTTACATTTTTAAAACATAAACCCAATTAAATGTCTGTCAAAAAGTTAATTACGTAATACATATTAATAGTCTGTTAATACTCTTTTTCTAAGATATGCAATTAGCACCTGATTATTTAATTTCACATTTCATAGCTGTTATGTCATTAGGAAAAAGGTACGTTTTCCAGCAGAACCCAACACAATGTCAGTGAATAAGACAGGTATTTGTGAGTCACATTCTCTGTTTCCAGGGGGAGAAGTGCCTAAATGTACTGCAAAACAAATGGGCATGCTATTAACAGCAACTGGATATTAAAATCTGCACTGTCTTCAAAACTTATTCTGTCACTTGGTATTTTTGAATGTAGTGATTATATATTTAAAGACAAACTGATCTGAACTTAGAGTGAACATGAAATTATTTGAGAAAGCTAACTGCATCATGAAGGACTGATTGATTGATACAAGGAAGGATTGATTGATACACTGAAAAATTGTTTTCTTAGAACATAATGAAACAATAGGGTTTTATTTTTAATAAAAGCAGATTCATTTGCTAACTGCAGAATTTTTCAATATTCTAAATTTAATTCAACTTAAATTGATGGGAAGATTGTGGGAGTGTCATTGCCATGTTCCAATTTCTACTGAAAACTTCCTAAGAGCCTATCTTTGAAATAATATTTTCACTGATATTTCACAGGAGCAACTCTACCCATATAGGATGGTGGGGTGAAAAATAATTAAATACAATTCTTAAATTATATTCCATTTAGTCACACATGGAACATCACAGTAATTCTGACAACCTTAATGTGATTTAAGCTTATATGACAGAGCTTAAATATGTCATTCTGCAGAAAGCTGTCCATCTTTAAAATGCCACCTTACTATCATCAATAAAATGATTCAGCAAAAGGCTATTTTTGTGGGTTGACTCACCCCACAAAATCTCTTTGAGTCAGTACCACGGAGAAAGGGAGACAGGGAGCTCCCACTCTTTTATTGGGTGTTTCTCTGAGGATGCCAGATACAGTGGTTTCTCTTTGATCAAGGATACAATCAAGGGAATGAAGACCACAGATTAAATGTGAGATTCAAAATAGGAGGTTTTGTGCCTATGCCCAAAACTGGCATTGCCAGCCTGACCCACTGGTACTCTCACCCCTGGAAACACCAAAACTCTGAATGCTACCCTGAAACATCTTACCTGAGATCTATCCTTGCACACACCCAGACTTCCCCCAGGCTGAGTAGAGAGCTACCTACCTCATACATGCCACACTGCACAACACCTAACATCCTTCTGTGAGAGACAACCTCACACAGACACAGCCAGCCCCTCTCAAATGCAGCTAGATCTGCTTTTTGAGAGAGGCACTGCTGAAGGAAGCAGTGACAGAGAGTTGCAGTGTAACGTTGGTATTTCAATGAAATCATCAACATGGCCAACATGTATCAGAGAACACAAAGTTCACACAGACAGGAAAAAAAAAGAAAAAAAAAATTAAGTAATCAATGGTAGGCATTTAGAAAACTAGTTCCTGCACAGAGGCAGATAGCTCTCTTTAGAACTGAAGCAGGAAACTTTTCAGATGGAGCATGTTGATCTTCGAATTTCTTTTGGGCCAGTTCATGTGTGACAAAGACAGGAATCTCCATGTCCCAGTACAAGAAACTAACAAAATCAGCCAGTTCCTGTCTCAGGAACGGGATATCATATGTGAAACAGAAACTCATTTTCATCATAACTATGACTTGGGAGTTCACACAACTCAATACGAGAATTTAAATAGAGTAGTAACCAAAATTTGGGATACGCTAAACAAACAGAAATGCAATTGACTCATTAGACCAATATCTAAACAGTTCTCATAATTTCTCAGTTTCTTCTACGTGGTAAAGTTAGGTGGTTTCTGCAGTGGATATCAGTAAATATGTATCCAATCTCTGACACTCCAGAATCCTTTGGTTCAGCTGAAGATGTGGCTAGGCAGCCACACGAGGATTGTAATGCAAATGTAGAAGCTTTTATAAGTACTAAATCAGCAGTATGCTTGCAATTGCATACTTGAAAGCTTAAAAGACTTATCTAAAGTCACACATGCATATTCACAGGACTTGACCATGGATCACCAAAAACGAGCACACTTCTTCCACCTTCATCTATTTCTAAACACTGCTGTGAGAGAAAACAGGATTTCTCTTTTTAAAATAAATTACAAGATTCTACTCTCTTGTCTCTTTGCATCCCTGCTCAAATCAATAAGTTTACAAATTGGAATTATATTTCAGTACTTTCAGAAGAAAGTGACAACATAAAGCACAGAAAAATCATCCTTCACCTTCTAGATCTTCCTTTTCAAAATGTGTCTTGAGAATGGAGCGAGTTCCACCTCTATCCACAACAGCCTCTTCATCATTTCTCTACAAAACAGAAAAAAGGACAGATAAGCTACTTTTCATTTGGAAACTACTGGCAAGATTGTACAGTACTATAAAACAAAGATGGTTTTAATATTTCATTATTAACTTTTCCAACTCAAGAACAAAAAGGGGTTTAAGAATTTAATTTTACTTATTAAATCTATTTCATATGCATCAGTTTTTACTAAGGTATGATAACAGCAAACTTTAATGTGCAAAACTTCTCATAAAACCTGCAAGATAATAAGTAAACACTGGTCACTGGAAACCAAGAAAAACATGAGCCAGTGGGACTATGAAAGAGATGAGAGAAGAAATGTCTGATCAAGGCAGCTTCATTCTTGAGCACCTTAAGAAAGGGGTTGCACATGTATTTTTGTCTTTAGACCAGGATCTTGAGCTACATGCAGAATTTCCTAACTATTACTACTAAGACTCCTTATACTTTGGCAAAGCTAGACAATAACACTCAGTGAAATAAAACTAACAGCATGAAAACAACTGGCTTCATGTACTGGTGAATTGCAAAGCCTTTGCTTTTCATTACACTAGGTGCTGTGCTAAAATGAGTATTTGGTTCACTACGAGTTTGACATCACTTGTGAAAAAATCCAGCTGCTAAATACAGTCTATATTTCACAACATGAAAGAGTGATCTCCATTAAATTATTATGAAAAATGATGCATTATACAAAAGTACCAATTAATATATTTACTTGTCATTAGTAGAGAGGTTTTAGCAAATGATATTAGAACTAGAACTACTTGATTTCAATATGCAAAACTGGTATCTTACTGCAAGTCTGAAGCAAGGAGATTTAAATACCAGTGATGCATGATATACATCTATATATAGAATGCAATGAAATAAAATGAGAAATGAAAGTCTTTGAGCACCTCTTCTTAAAGATCAGATGCCTCAGGCAAAAAAATTCACTTATATAGCTGGCTGTGGTGCATTCTGGATGTATGCTTTGTTTCAGGCTCCTTTCTTTTTTAAAAATAGCTGTCATGCTGTAGCTATCTTACATAGAAAAATCCTACGAGTGTGTCAGCACCAAGCATCTGGGCTGTTAAAGAAAGAAAGACCAAGTGTTAAAATGTCTTTATTAGAGCCTTCCCACAGATAATAGTGCATAACTAAAACATGACAATAAGAAATGGGCTTGTATTGAAACTGTTTTGTCTTTTAATAATTTAGAATTAGTTAATAACCCATTAAGATGCACCAGGAAAGTATAACTTTGCACAAACCATCTGATCATTTTAGTAAAATGAATCCATTATTATAAAGCAGTTAGACATAACAATGCCATGCCCCTGGCTGAGTGATTAGGCAGGATGTCAAAGGCCAAGTATTAGAGCCATATAATAAATAACACTATTTTAACATAAGACATTTGCATCAGAAAGGAAGCAATGTTAGGGAGAATTTGCAGTGGGGAAAATACTAAATTGCTGGGCAGTTTAAAGCCTTTAGAGATTATCTAAGTAAATTAAATACAAATTAATTCATTAATATTTATCAAAATATGCTCATACACTTTGACTTCTCCTTTCCCATGTGTTCAATTTTCAGCTTCTGGCAGACTTTTACTTCTCTGCCTCCTCTTCCTGTAATGTCACAGCAAGTCTCAGCCTTGCCTCATTCTCAGAAGTGGGTTTATTTCATTAATATTACAGGGAAAAACAGCTTAATTGGGAGTGCTGTGTTGTTAGCAATTCTCTTGTCAAATTCTGAGCAAAGTCCAATTAAACAGGCCTGGCGCTGAGCATGCCGACTTCCCAGGGAGCAGCATAAAAGCCACCTCACATTTACCAGTACAAGAGTTGTACTGCATTTACTCTAGAAGCAATTTCTGATTCCTGTACTGCCCCTTTGGAGGAGGGGATAGTTGAGACAAAGGTTCATTGGGCAGTGAGGACTATTGCAATAGAAATAAAAACAGATCCCACTCCACTCTCCCCTGGATTAATAGAGACTGGAAACCTAATTTCAATTAGTAAGGCTCTGCTTTTTATTAGAATTTCAGGAAAATTACTAACTTATTATTTTTAAGTGCTGCAATACATGAGAGTTTGAAACGGAAAGTATAGGCAAGACTAACCATAATGCAGTCATGGAAGACAGAATTCATGCCAACCAAACTCCACACTAACATCCTCAAAGCCATGAATCATGGGCCAATCTGCAGTTTGGCCCATCAGTTTCACAAGGTTCAGAATAAGGCATGAAAACTAAAAGCTCTTCATTGCCATGCCATGTTTATGTCAGAATTCTACCACTTCTTCCTTTTACACCATTTGAAGATGATGAAGGTACAAAATTTTACATAGGGCACAAATCTGCAAGGACTGGAGTAGTGAAACCATACAGACATACTGCAGCAGCCTGCAAACAAATGTGTGGACACACTGACCATGTGCAAGTCCTTGGAACTGTCCATTACTGCAATGAGTTGCTTGCTGAGTCCAGTGAACACTGTGGTCTACTGCTTAAAGCATGGAAGAGGGATCCAGGAAGTCCCCGAGCGCTAATCCTGGATCTGCCACTGACTTGCTGTGTGGCCTTGGAAAAGTCACTTAATCTCTGTGCCTCAGCTTCCCCATCTGTAAAATAGGGATAATAATAATACTTACTCATCTACCTTCCTCACTGGGCTGCTCTGTGCCAAAATAAATTTTCACACAGCATTTCAGAGCTGTGAGGCACTACAGAAGTGCCAAGTCATTCAATTTAAGAAATTTTACCCATGTGTATACATAACAATAGGAAATAAGAAATTGATAAAAAACATTAAGGCATGAACTTTCTCTTTTTTTACATCAAACCAATGTATATTAATACCTTGCAATAGTTTTACATTGCACAACTTCAACAAAGATACATAAGAATAAATGTAGGGGGTTTTTTTCTGCCAGCCTAATTTAAGAGCAATGCTGAAGAAGCCACTGGAATTATATTTCAGTGAAGCTATAATCAGAGTGTAATAAACTTTTCATAAACAATATAACATTTCTTCACTCTCTTTTTCATAATATTTGTTAATATCTTATAGTTTTACATAGTCATCACACAATAGTTGATCTAAAATTTATTTCCCTACAGTAATAAAATACCAGCAAAGATGCAGTAGAAGAAAAAATGTATCTGAGATAAAATATCAAGAAAAAGCCAAAACCTTTTACATGGAAACCACAAGTTCCTTAGAGATTAGGGCCCAGCAACCCTACTCAGTCCATGATTTTTTTCACATCTTACATTTTCCAAATGAATGCTGGAATGACCTTCAACATGCAGCAGCAGCAGCAGCTGCATGTATTTCACAGAAAACATCTATTTCATGAAAGTCATATAAATACAGTTGTTACTACATTTGTCTCTACATACTAGAAGTTTAAACACAGTGACAAGTACAGAAAAGCAGACGATATAGTCATCTTCTGTGTGCTTTACATTGCAACCACATTGCACTGAAAATATGTATTTGAAGTTGAACAAAATAAAAGGAAATAAACCACCTTCAAAGACATTACTTTTAGCTAAGTAATCACAAAGGAAAAAAGTTACCATGAGTCCTGGAGTATGGATTTTCAAGCCTTAGATAAACAACCTGCTTTTCAGAGTATAAAGTGAAACTACAGCTGTTGCCAGGAATTTTAAGTGTATTGGTTAGAAGGAATAAAAAGGCCCATGACTTAGAAATCAAAAACAAATGCCTTAAGCTCCCTTTCCACCTATGTATTGATAAAGGTCAGCATCCAGGATATTCCAATAAATGTCAGGATAGTCCAATATAGAAATGACCTGGAAAGCTTCCCAAAGTGACCCTCTTTAGCTATGATAGAGCCCTAACTACAATTCATAACAGGTTGCAAAGAAGTTGGTCCTTGACCTGCCACCTCCCAGAACTGTGCACTGCCCTTCCACACTTTTAGAAAAGCTGAGAAACATCATTTTATGACAGATGTTTTTGTGTCTTTTTAGTTACCGTCTATGCTTTCATCACATTGTAGATGACTGGGTGGAGAGAAAAAGGAAATGAACTACTTTCAAAGGTGGATCTGTACAAAGGCACACGACAAACCTCTTTAAATATGTATGTCTAACGTAGTCACACTCTTGTAGAACTTCAGTACATTTCTAGATGATGGAATTAGGACGTATTCCACATCTTCTGGATGACAACAAGGTAGACTGAAGTCCAGTTAAAAATCTTTGATTTGAAGTTATCTATAGAGGTATTATATGTATTTACTGCAAGAGGAAAATCAATATATTCTCTTAAAAGACACTTGCATATGTAGTAAGTACATTTCTCTTTCTTTTAGCATTTTTATAGAGGCGTACACAGAGAAAGAAAGAGAAAACCATTTCCTTTTTTTTTTTTTTTTTGTTTTTCTTATGTGGAATGTGTTTGGAGAATTGTTTACCTGGGGCGATTGCTTGACTGGATTCTGGTGAGGATTGTTTGAGCCTTATGGCTAATTAGATTTACGTGTGTCTGCACTCTCGAGAACAGTGTCACAAGTGGTTAGTAGTTAAATATGGTAGTTAGAAAAGTAGGTATGTAGTTTTAGTAACTTCCTTTATATAGTATATTAATGTATTATAGCATAGTTATAATAAATAAACCATTCAGCCTTCTGAATTGATGTGGGACACCATCATTTCTTCCCATTGGGTTTGCCTACATTTTACAATATGCATACATCATAAAAACAACTTGGATACTGGGCAAACACTTACTAAACATCATCTGTGTTGATCACTACAGCAAATGAAATATTAGTGAATATACAGTAAACAATAAATATACATTAGGAAACTGGAAATTAGGACAAGAGGGATGTATTAAATACTTGCAAAGAGTATGTCTCACTGTCTTTCGCTTGGTAGGTTCAGTGATCACTAGTATGACATCTAATACCTAATATATTTTGAGCAGACAAGTCAAAATGGATAAAGAAAAAATATTATTTTACATGGAAAACTACAAAAATTTTTTGATCCTTCTTTTTATCTATTTTTTTTCATACCTGGCTACTTAATTTTCTGTCCTGGTATCTGTTCAGTGTTTTCAATAAACTGGAAGATTGCTTCCCTTTGAAATACAATGCAGAACCCAGCTACAAAGAGTATTAATATTCCACTTTTTTTTCACAGTTTTTAAGACTCTCAGTCAAATCCTATCCCTTTTAAATTACATTCTTAATATACTCACAGAATAAATCATATCAACAAACCTTTTTCCAGCATCCTTCGTTCTGTAAAATATATAACGGAGCAGAAGACATTTTGATTTTGCACACACTAGAAATTATGCATATGACACACCTGCTGACTCATAAGGAAAATAATCATGGTATTAATTGCTTCTTCATATAAGCCCCTTATTGATGATTAGACAACCTACATAATTCTGAAATGCCATCTGGAACTCAGGAACACCTGTCAGCATAAAACATGAAATACTGCCTTCCCATAAACAATAGAAAGCTGTAATGTTGTGCTGGTTTTGGCTGGGGTACAGTTAATTTTCTGCACGGTGCTGGTAGGGGGCTGTGTTGTGGGTTTGTGCTGAACACAGGTTGATAATTCAGAGCTGTTTTGTTATTGCTGAGCAGGGCTTGCACTGAGCCAAGGCCCTTTCTGCTCCTTGTATGGCCACACTGGAGAGGGGGCTGGGGGTGCCTGGGAGGCACAGCTGGGACAGGGGACCCCAGGTGACCAAAGGGACATTCCAGACCTCATGACATCATGCTCAGCATAGAGAGAGGGGAAAGAAGGAGGAAAGGGGGAGGACATCTGGAGTGCCAGTGCTTGTCTTCCCAAGTCACCGTGACCTGTGATGGGGCCCTGCTCTCCTGGAGATGGCTGAACACCTGCCTGCCCACGGGAAGCAGGGAATGAACTCCTTCTCTTGTTTAGCTTGCGTGGGTGGCTTTTGCTCTCCCTATTAAACTGTATCGCAATCCATAGGTTCTCTCACTTTTACTCTTCTGGTTTTCTCCCCAATCCCACTGGTGTGGGAGTGAACAAGCAGCTGCGTGGGGCTTGGCTGCTGACTGGGGTTAAACTATGACAAACATACAATTATCTCATTTATTTTATATTATCAAAAATCACGTATGTTTAAAAGATGGAACCCTGACATGTTCATTTCAGTTTATACCTATTATCATAAAGTTAGTGGTATAAAACTTGTGTATTTACCTTTCCAGTGGTCTGTAATGAAATACTAAATATTTTTGCAGACACCATACACAAGATTATTTTCTCAGTTCCAACATTACTGTTTTGTGTTATATTCATTTTACAGAATCATTACACAGTATTTGTATTTTTAAGGTCATTTTGGTTGAGTTCAGCTTAACATTTCATAAAGATGGCATTACTAAAGATATGGAAAACTAAGTTACTTGAACTCAAGAGCTACCAAGTGCATATTGGAAATATTTTGCAAAGACAATTAACTTAAATGGCTAAAAAGCTGTTACATGTAGATGTCTCTTGTAGGAGGAAAATCACTGGTGACTGCCATGTTGAATCTTGTCCTTTAAACTGTCCTTGAGCAGACAGACTCACACAAAACTGATTTAATGCACAGTGTGTATGCCCACAATTTAGGTGCTATAATTCTTTTCTCTTTCTGAAGACAAGCACATAGGGTTTAAAAAAAAAAAAACCTTTTTCCCAATATTATCATGTTTAATTGCTTATATTACATATAGCCATATTTAGCAATCTTCTGAGTTGGAAAGTACAGTGAATTTTATCTTTTGGATGAAATATAATTGCTTTTCCATTCCACTAGCTACATTATATCATCCTTTTCCTCTCTATCTACCTATCAAAAAAGACACATCAAAACACATTTATAATGCAATAAGGTCTGTTCTGTAAGGTCTGAAGATCATTTTTTTAAGTGTCCCTTTAATGGCACTGCTTTTATGGCAGCTTTCTAGAGTAATCACTACTGGTTAACATAAAGCACAGCTTTCCTTTGGGTCAGCTCTGCTCCACATAGTTCAGGCTACACAACAAAGTAAGAAGCAATTAGTTTTCATCCCAGATTTGCATCTTCCCCAGGGCTGCGTGTCATATGCATAAAAGCATCCTTCTCTGTCTTCTTTTTTTCCTCTTTTCTATTTTTATAGCAAAAGCCAAGATAATGTTTAGCATGACTCAATAATGAAATGTCATGTTCTGCAATGCTGCTAAAAATTGCACTAATCAGCACTAGCTTCAAAGAACTGATTTGCTACTGGCCTGAGACTGAACACATATTTAATGTTATAATGCAATTTCTGTAACATATAAGCATAGAGAACCATTTCAGACATTAACTCTAAGCACAAAGTATTGCTATAAATAAAACAAAACACAAGCAGTTTTACACAGAATTAAATCTCAGTAATATTTGTAATTCCTGTATTCATCTGCACTGAAGCATCCTGTGCTTGTTATATATCTTTATGCACAAAAGAGCAGCTATAAACTGACACAGAAATATTTCCTTCATATTTGATATGAAATCTTCTTTCTTAGAAAAGCCATTTTAGGTAGAAACAATACATTTCTTCCCTTTGCAAGGCAAACAAAAAACCACTCTTTATCTATTCTCCATACACCTATCCAACTGAAGACAACGTTTTTATTTGAAAAGATTAAACAAAAAAAATCAAGGCAAAATAGGAGCTTAACTTTTAGCAATGGCCAGGTGTTCCACTTTGTCTGCCTAAGAGGGTGGGTGAGGTGGGGCAATTGCAACAAAACATGGACCAAAAATCTTTCCCACTTAAATCACCTGATAAACCTGTTAGAGCACTGGATATAATTATCAAATAATGAACTTCTAAATCCTTTCTGGATTATGGTGCTTGTTTTAAAGCAACTACAATTAATTGCAGCTGCTTACCATGTTTTGTATGTCTTGGAGTAAATTTATCAGGACTGCCCAAGTGATGCAAACACCTTACAAAAACCTGAACAAAGCACTTAGGTTATTGTGTTTCTTTGAATATTTTCAGTCACATTCAGAGTCTCAAAACATCTTCCTTTCCTTCTACCCTATCACTTCTGCCAGATCTGCAAACTAATCTTTATTCAATTGCTAGATTCAGACAGATGTCTGAATAAATAAAGGACAGTACTCCTTGCTGCTATGTAGATGTAGAAGTAGGGTAACATCTTTATTCCTTTTACTTCATATTTTTTTACTACACTGAGATTTTATTCCTTTTACTGCATATTTTTTACTACGCTGTGAAACACTTAGAAGTTCTAGAGAGGAGAACAGTGCAGATGGTTATTTTGTCCTCTGTGGTTATTATTTCAATTTCTTATGTCATTCTAGTGCAGTGCCATTAGCTGAAATCCTCTTTTCTCACTTCATAGCAATGGCTATGTCAACTACTACAGAGAAGTCTAACAGCAAGAAGATGGATAATGAAGGCTTTATCCAAAGCCCAAATGAGATTTAATTTTAGCTTGTCTGGCCTCTCTCTTGTCCCAGTGCCAGGTGAGGACAGATCCAGTATAACAGCCCTATTTCGGTGTAGTTAGAAGCTGAACATGCACTTTAGCCCACTGTGCAATAGGATTTTAGCTGCTGGGCAGCAAAGGGGGAAAAAGTATGTAATTGCTAGTAATCAGCAGTAAGATGTATTTGGTTTTAAGTTGGATACACTTCCCATCTTAAGGGGTCTCCTTTCAGCCTCAGAAATTATGACATGCTTTCAGATTTCTTCACCTCAGAATAGGGTCAGGGAGAGGAATCATAGAAGCGATCTTCTTGAAGCAGCTACTCATGTGGAAATAGCAAGTGCAAAGAAAAAGGGTCATGACCAACTTTTCAGAACCCATTTTGACAACTACAACCCAGGAGAGAGGAGTTTTTGTCTTCCTTTACAGCCAGACACAAAAATGATGTTGTTTGGCAACTGCATCTTTTAGATGCAAATATATGCCAGCCACATTTCAAAACGACCTTTTTTGACATCATGAGCCAGCAAGATCAGTAATAAACTAAACTATTCTCTGAAACACCAATATAATGTACAGCAATTCTTCTGCTTCTCAAACCACTTTCAATTGTATTTGACAAACACTTTCTTCAAGCACAATACAAGGATTAATGAAGGCAGCAGGAAGATTTCTCATGCTGACCTTCCATAGAAATATGCCAACACTAGTGATATTGTTTCCCTTCTAGCAGTGGAGGTAGCCTGGCTGAACCAAAACTAACTGAAGTGTTAAAAAATAGTATGGCCATTTTGTCATTCATTTTCAAGAAAAATTAACATCCAATACCATTAAATTTTCTGTTACAAGGCCAAACATTAAATTAGATTCCCTGTGAGCCTTCAGAATTGACTTCTATATGACCTATTGTCCTCTAGAAGAGAAAAGAAGATTTTGTTTGGTTTGTTTGGCTGTTTTTTAAACTGAAACTGGTAAATAGTTTCCTTGAATAAAACTGACAGGTCTTCCTGATCAAAACCTATAAATTCAAATGTAGGGTTTAATCTAAAGAGTTCCCAAGTCATCTATATTTTCAGGGACTAACTTCAGCTGAAAATCTAGAACTGATGACCCAGTATTTCTGCTCTCCAAAGATTTAGGTTGATCTGAAGGATTTTGTTGTTATGAGTGAATTTTCTATCAAGGCAACTGTAATTGATATGACTGAAAAACAAAGATCTCTATCACTGAGAAATGTTCTGCTGCATGCAAATGAACAGCTACCACCATGGAGATGGAGACCTTTTGCACTGTCAATACAGTCAGAGCAAAAGGAGAAACTTTTCATCTCATAGTTAGACAATGATATTCTGATTATCTTTGTTCTCCCTCTTTATCTGTCTCAGATCATCAGTAAACCATGGTGACCAGGAAGGGTAATCCTAGAAAAAATAGTTAGGAGCCCCTTGTTCACAAGAAGAAAAAAAGATAACTAAATCCTCCAAGCCACTTACAATACTATCAGCTATCTGAAAGCTCAGGTGGTCTAGTTAATTCACACAGACATTAAGAAAAGCAGGAAACAGTACAGAAGCAGTGAGGACAGAGAAGGAAAAGGCAGAAAATAAATGAGATAATGAAATTGATTACCTATTCTGAGAAATAACAGGAGAAATAAACAGATTTCAAATGTCAAGTCACTCGTGCATCCTTTCTGCCCCAGCAATGAAACACTGCACTGTAAGGAAAATTTTCATATTGAAGACTCATTCAAAATATATTGGGAAAATGATCATGACAGGGGATTAGATAAGGAGGGATTTGTATAGCTTACAACTTTAGACAGTACAACATAAATAGTCAGGAATTTTAAATGTGCTGCCAAAGAATCACAGATAAATAAGAATTAAGTAGTTGTTGAACTGGTCTTTCTACCTCTTAGACGTAAGAATTAAACTTGTACACACTGCCCACCTGTTGTAATCTGGAAGCTTTAAAATCATCACTTCCAAGTGATAGACAACAACACCTCGTTGTCCTAGACTAGTCAAGACACTTGAAAATAAAAACAAGCTAAAAGTTGAAAACAAGTTATGTAACTTTAATACTGTGCTTCATATTGAAGTTACAGAATGTAACTTTTGGAAAAGAAAAGAGTATATACTATAGAGCAGAAAGTAGGTGGTAGTACATCTGTACATGGCAGTACATCTTTCATCAGTGCTTCTACATGAAAATGCTTTATTTTTAGAGAAGACTGCTATTATTTTAATTTTAAATTTTCTCATAATGCCACTAAATTGACAGACCCCTATGCAAATGTAGAGAACACAACGATGTCCATCAGACCGAGCTTTGAAGAGTATTTATTTAAGCTATCCCAGTGATCAGTACTTTAGGAAAACAGCAGAAATTACTAGATATCAAGTTTTACTGGCACATCACAGGTAATAAAATGTTTGAGTTACATATCATTACTTTTATCTACTGTACTGCTCTAAAGTGAAAACAGTTACAAGAATGATAACAAAAAATAATATCCAACACATACTCTTCATACCCTTCCTTGTCAAGATAACTCCATCTCCTTTTACTAAATAATGGATTCTTTTGTCGTGAACAAAAAAGACAATTCTTATAATTTAAACATGCCACAAGCTATTTGGATCAATCTTTGATTTATTACAAATTGTACCAGGCTTATCATAATATCATTAAGGTTGTAAACACCTCCAAGATCACCAAGTCCCACTCTGACCTAATACCACCATACACACTCAACTATATACAAAGTTTTTGAACACTCACTCATTTTTAGAACACTTCCAAGAACAGTGGCTCCAATACTTCCCTGTGGAGTTTCTTTCAGTGTTAAACACTTTCAGACAGTGCAACAGGCACTTTCTCTTCAAGCACAGTATTAATGTAAGAATTAAAAAGTAATAATAATCAGCTGATCAGACCTGCAATTTCTGCCTAATTTTTCTTTCACTAGCATTGCTATTAAACAAGGATGTGTATGCATATGTGGAGAAAAAAAATGTCTATGGGCTCCACTGATATACATGCTGCAAATACATGCATGATGTGCTTGTCAAAAAAATTACTTAATTTATAAATCAATAATCACATAACTTAAAGAAGGTGTAACAGCTTACAGGAATACAAACAATAAATAGCCATGGCTTAAGGGTACTTAGCAACCTAAATGTAATAAGATGAACACAACTAGAACATTTACCAAGTCATTAACAGGCTATAATTCACTTTATAGATGACAGAAAAAGAGTTTTGATGAGGATCTTCGAAGATTGGGCACTGTGAAATAAAGTTCACTAATGACTATAAGATGAGCGGCAATTGGGAAATCAAAATTGATACTATACTGCCAGTAGAGCAAACACAAGATACAACCATGTGGTAAAATCTCTCTCTTGGAAGGGAAAGGACAAGGCAAGTTGCAAAGCTGTTAAAGGAAAGACAAGAAGTTGTATTGTATTTGTATTTGAGAAGATGAGTAAAGAGACCTTAAATAGCAAGTGATGTAGGCAGAGTGAAAAGCAATGATATTAACACCAGTAATCAAGTGAAGGGAAGCTGTAAGTATTAACGTCAGCCAGCCAGATGAGATCATAACAGTCATGGTGCTGAGGTGAGCCAGACCTCAATCTGATTTATGGCTACATGACCCAACAGGAACTGTCAGTTCTCAGAGCTACATAGAGCAAAAAGAGCACATCAGGAAAGAAAAGGAAAGAGAATTCAATAATTATTTCTGACATGATTACATTCAGGTGATCACTGAAGACCAAGCGAATTTTCTGAGCTAAGCAGGGTTTAACTGGACTGCGGGAAATCCATTAAAAAATAAAGCAGTGGTGCTTTCATAAAGGTCATGCTCATGGCTAAATTATCTGAAGTAAGGTGTGGAGGAGGATGCAAAGCTGAGAATGGATTTCTGAGAGATCTAAACATACACCTACATACAGAAAGAGAAGGGGGAGAGGAAGACCCACCCAATAAAAAACTGAGTCTGTAAAGAGAAACAATCAACAAGGACAAAATGACAAATGTCTAAGAACAACAAAATTTAGTGAAGACTGTAACATAGCATCACAGAGAGATGACAGATGGAGTGGAGGAGAATAAAGGACTAGACTGGAATTCCTCCAGGAAGAAGTCAAGTGGAACATTAGTGATATAAATTTCAGTGCAAAAGACAGAAACCAGAAGTAAGCAGTTCTAGAAAGGCATTAGAAGTCAAGTTAAGACAAGTGTACAAAGACAAGTGTACAAAGCATATGAATGGGGAGAGTGGGGAGTGGGAGAAGATGAAGAAGGTTGGGACATTAATCTGGTGAATAGAAACATCTGAAGTAGAGGGTTGGCTTGTGCTGAGGTTTTTTTTTTTAATATGAAGAGACTCAGACATAACTCTTGTGTAAGGGAAAGAATTCAAGGAGAGAAACAAAAATTTAAAAGAAGTCAAAATATGAATAGGCACAGGAAAGAGTTAATTGGAACAGGCTCAAAGACTACAAAACAAAAACTTAAGTCTGTTTCAGTAAACAGAAAGGAAGCTTGAATCTTCACCTTAGTTTGTTAGTTTTAAAAAATTCACATGGAGAGATGGGGTAATAGATAAACTAAATGGAGGGCTGTGTGACTAATAAAAAATACAGAACAGGCAAAACTGCAAGCAAAAATATTCATAAGAGATTACAGAAATCCCAGAGATTATGAAATACAGAAAGTCAGCAGAATCAAAAGATTTTCACCAGAGATAGTTAGCAGTATCTCCGAGGCATTGCAGATGGCATTAGGAACTGAGAAAATGGATACTGGGAGTCAGCCAGAACCATGAATGTCAGAAGGCTTTGGAACTGTCTAAGAACAAAAAATAGTACCTAAAGGGAACTGATAAACTGATAGAAGAAAGTAAAGAGCAATAAAGGAAATCAAAATCATCAAGATCAACAAAACAGAACAAAGTTTCATTCCAAGAGAGAAAGAATAAAAATCTTTTTAAGTTCCTGTAGTTACCACAGTAAAGGAACTTGGATAACAAGAGTGCAGGGAGAAGACCAACTCAAGCATGTAGCTGATTTGGCACATGGTATATAGTTCAAATGAGAAACAGTACCAGGGCAGCTACAGAGTTGGATGGTTATCCATATGGAGACTGAAGGGTGAGAAATTATGAATGGAAAAAAGTTGAAAGTCAAAGTCAGACAGAGATGGGAACAGGTATCGTTGTATGCATGTACACCATAAAAATATTAGAACGACAGGCACAAGGAAATTCTATTGAAAAATAAATAAATAATAAATAGGATCAGGAAGAACTCAGAACAGCACAGAAGTACCCAATTCTTTGACCCAAATTCAGAACAGGTAATGATTTAGGTAACAATCTCCACAGAAAGGACCAGAGATGAGGCAGTGTTATTAAACAAGGGAAAAAAAATCTCTGTGGGCAGGAGGGAACGGCAGGAGATCGAAAGACAACATCTAGGTTCTTTGTATTTGTAACATTCTAGAAACCTCAAAAAAATAAAAAGAATACCAAATAATAGAGAAGATAAAGAGTTTTGCACTCAAAGGAAAAAGGGAGTTAAAGGAATTTCATAAACTGAACAAGAGGCAGATGTAAATTAAGGGAAGAAGGGAAGGACATTACACCAAAGCGTAACCCAGACATAGGTTGATATAAGAGCATGAAAAGCATCAGAAAACACAGAGATAAACTGGCACCAATAAAGTAATCAAAAATCTCAAGAAAAAGGAAACAGCATCATACTAATTGCTGCTCTTTCATATATCCTGAAACTTCTATTATCTGAAGCTGTTACACATATACTCTCTGACACATATTACTTGTTTTAACAAACAACATGATGATTTCAAGTGCTAGTTGATAAGGATGATTTGCTGTGACATAGTTATACTAGGAAAGATTTAATCCCCTGAAGCTTATACTGTATGCCAAGTCCATATAAGCAGTACTGGTCAAAGCATTTTATACTTGTACATTCTGTGACAACACTAGAAGTTCATGCCAATGTACACTAATAAATCTTTTGTAATGTGGAACTGGAGTAATCTGAGTCCTACATTCACAGGAATTTTAATCACATTTATGGATCGTTTGCCAGAATTGTATAGTGAGTGCTTAATTCTTCTCGAGATATAGTACACGAGGGAGTAAATAACATCACTGGTTCTTATGCATTCATGGACATACAGATGCCTGGGTTCTTGCAGAGGAATGTTAAAGGTTTTCTTAAGGAGCTTGTTTTCTTATTTTAAGCTTATTTATTCTTTTCAAGCCGAACATCACAGCCCACATGATACGTAACTTTACCAATGATTATGTTCAAGTAAAATTCTGAAGGCAAAATGCTGTAAACAGAGTAAGGCCAGCTAATGTGTTTTAAACCAGACATATCCCAGAAAGTTGCATAGGGCTTTTGGTCCCCAAATAAGGGTGTAATCAGATCTGCTATATGGGAACCACAGATTTCAGCTAATATATTAAATAGAAGTTGATTCACCTAAGAAGGAAAAAAAAGAAGGAAAAAAAAAGAAAAAAGAACAAGTTAATTAAAAACCACTCCTATGCTGTGACTCTGATACGCTATTATAGTCACAAGTATGTACACTTGAAAAACAAAGAGGCACTTACACTTAGAAATGGAAATATGGAATCATTTTATTTTCTTTGAAACATTAATGGTCTAGGATAATTTCATCTGCCGATATCAGTATGGCAGAATACAAAACCCTAGGAAGTAGGTTTGTAACCCATCAGGTTTCCAAATCCATTTACAAGTGGTAGACTTCTCAGCAGATGGAAACATAACGCACAAAGGCATTACTCTTCAAAAGGTGTAAGAAATAAGTCAGCTTGCACAACTCCTATGTAGTCAATGGGAGCTAGATGAGAGTCCAGATGAAAATTATCTTGAAATATAGCATTGCCATGGACTGCAAAAGCACACTTTAAACAGTGCATATCACAAGAGCTTTCCTCTGCTTAGAATGAGCATAATTTAAACTGCACAGTGCAGAGAAAAATTCGGTGAGAGACGAGAAGCAACAACAGGACCTCAGAAGAACAGAACTGGTATCTCCCTTGAATCTTTGTCTATCCTTCAAACAAAGAAGGCCCAAAGCTTTTATAAGACCACTAAAGACTGAAATGGCTTCTCCTTGTACATTCTACATTTAAACTGAAGGATTTTTTTGTAGAGGAATAAAAGAAGATAACCAAAAATGCAGTTGTTCCCACTTCTCCCGTTAGCAGTGGATTTGACTTGCACAAGGCACTCTGGAAGCCTGATCATCCAACCTCACAAGCACTGGAACAGCAAGTTTAGCTTAACTATCTATGTCCATTTACTATTTATCTGCTAAAAAGAGTACTGGGGGGAGAGGAGGGGAGTACCAAGAGACAATTAATTACTAAGTAATAGATGAGAAATTCTCCTTTTCAACAGCAAAGGATCAAGTCAATAAATCTTGTGCATAGTTCTATTAATAGATACTGCTATAATTTCCTTGAAAATTTTATTCATGATGACTCTCATTCCTGTTCATTTTCCAACATCCTGAATCACAAAAGTAATGCTTATGGCAAATTATGGCAAAATATTAGCAGAGATGTGATGGCGTTTTTAATCTGTCAATGAGAAAAACTGAAATTCTAAGTAATATTATTACCTTGTATTTGATGTGTCTTATTTTAAACACTTTCTGAATGTTCCTACTTGCTCACTTTTCTTCTTACTCTTATGCTGGTTTATATTTCTAGCCAGCCTAGAAGCAGTATCAAATTTGCATATCCTTCCAACAGAATATATTTTAGTCAACAAAAGGCTCCTTACAATACCAAATTCTACAGGTGAAACACTGTACATACTTATTTGAAATCTCTCTTCATACCTTTGAACTGGAAACCTGCTGTTCTCTGAGAAGTGTGGGGCTGTTCTCCTGTGCTCTGCTAGATCACTGTATGTGCCTGTCCCAAATGGCAGACTGCAAACCAAGAGAGGAAGATATTTGGTGATGAATGTGCTGGGTAGGCAGGAACATCCATTAGAGGAACAGCATCCACTCCAAGTCTTAACCAATTTACTTTACAGGATCCCTGCTACCCAGCTCTGTATGGAAAAAGCTGCCAAAAGTGTCCAAAGCAAAAGAGCCTGAATCTTGTTTGCTATGACTTGAATAAATGGAAGATTCTTCCGTTCTCCTGGAAGAGAAAGGTGCTATTCTTTACATTCCTACATTAAATTAGAGAACTACAGGTGTGTACAGTGTAGCCAAGCAAAGACAGGAAAATTAAATGGAAATTAAAGTAGAAATTGATAGTGACACTTCTATGAACATGAAAGGAGGCCCATGAGGGAAATAAAGTCTAAGCAATTACCAGCAGAATTTGTTTATAGCTGATGATACAGACATTACTTAAAATGTATATTTAATTTTTGTCTCTGCAATTGCAAAGGACACTAAAAAGGAAACAATTTAACAGTTCTTATCTGTTGAAGGAGACAAGAAAAGGTCTCAGAGCATGTCTCACTTCTGTGCTGAGGTTTCTGTTGCTGTAGATGTTCAGGACACAAGGCAGTGCTAGTAACTACTTTTGACAGCACAAATTACATCTTTCACTGACATCCATGGCAAATATGCATGTTTGCATTAGAAGTTAAATGGCTGAGAAATTTCAGCACATCTGCACCCTAGAAACAAGAAAATCACTCAGGAAAGAGGAGGAGGGGAGCAGAAGGCAGACTGGGCAATAACAAAACCCAGTGAGTCACTGTGAGACATTCAGTGAGCAGCAATGAGAAATTCACTCATGACTACATGCAGAAGGACTGGTGACAGAACACTGAGATCCAGCAGAGGATCCAGTCTGCCAAAGGCAACAAAGCAACCAAGTTCCCAGAGAAATAGGCCTTCAGTTCCTTCTGGAAGACAAGAACACCAACACAATTTTTCATTTCCATATGTTTCACATTTCATATGTCAGGTAAACTTCACTGGCAGTATCCAGCCACGGCCATTAAATCCTGTGCCCAGGTAATCCAAGATGTTGTATTTTTGACATGTATTAGCACAACTACCTTAACCTATAATATCTTTATATTCTAAATATAAGATCAAGGCATACTTATCAGACACTGAGCTTCATCCTTAGTAGTACTCACAGAGCTAGACCTACACTTGTCACGTGGAATCTAAGCACCCAGCAATAATCTTCAGCAGCATACAAAACACAATAAAAATCACCATATTACTATCACTGCTATGAAGTTATCATTTTGTATTTTGGTATGTATTAGATTTTTCTATTGATCATTCAGTGAACTCCATTACAAATGTTACCTGGCAGACAACACTGAGGTAACACCAACCAATCTCAACTTTCTTATATACTAAAAGTTGTCTGATCTTAAATTACAAATTCTGATGTCCACAACCACTGCTTAAGACACACATACTTGTATGGAGTCTAAAGTTCTTTATTCACCAAAATGAACTAGAATTAGAAAACAATGGGAAGGAGAAAAGGGAAAGAGAATGATTGCTATTTTTCAAGTTTAAAGTATTTCAGATAACCTTAGCAGGAAAAAAGAACAAAAACACTTAAATATTCTTTTAAAATGAACTAAAATGTGACATCAGCTGGTATAACTGACCTGCATGGTTACCTCTCAGAATGAAACTCACCTAAAGCATAGTTCATCCCCTCATATCATAAACTTGCTGTCAGGTCTCCACCACACCAATTCCTGTGTCCAAAACAGAAGTACATGCCTGAATGGTCTTGCATAACTTGAGCTCCCCTAATCAATATAAAGACAAGGTATTTCTCTCCTTTTCTGCTTGCAGGATTCAGACATAAACATGACACTGCCTTTCCCAGAAAGTTCTAATCACAGGATGTGGGCATAAAACTGATACTGCTTTGGCTAGAATACTTTTAATTGCCTTAAATGTGGATACAAACCATATGGGTATGATTCCTTGCATTTATTTTAATGACTCTGCGTGCCTGCATAAAATCTTTAATAAAGAGAATTTAAACAACTGAACTCATTATGCTAGCAGGAGAGAAACGGATGGATCTTAAATCACTGAAGGGTCCTATATAAATTTTTGTTTCATTTAAGCAGCCTGGGGGAACAGAGGGAAGCTATTATAAAAATGAGAAAAATTTTCTATACCTCAACACTCCCTCATGTCCCTTAATTCCTTTTTTTACATCATTGAATGTACCAAGCTGAATATTTTTTAACAGTTAATGATTGCTTGAGAACATTTGAGAACTCTCAGTTCACTTGAATTTCAAGCAAAACTAGAAATTAACAAGTTATTTTTGTCAAGTTGACTAAAAACACAACTCTTGAATCCCTCTAGGTCATGTTTCATTTAGTTTACCTTTTTGGGGTTTTTTGATTAGTGATATCATACTAGATAATATCCTTTTATTCAGTTACTTTGACGTTTGCTTAGCTCAAAATATTAGTCTAGCCTTTCCCTTCAGGATTTATTCTCTGCTTATGTCAATTAGTATTGGGGGCTGTAGATTCCATATACGACATTTCAAAACAACAGGAGGTTTAATCACTAAAACGACCACTATGAATGAAGCAAAGCTATTTTCAAAGCTTTCCTTCTCCACAAGATTACCAATTATAATTTTCTGTGCATTCAGTCCTCATTTTTCAAGGCTTTCTGTGCAAATTTTTCCATAATTAATTGACTAGTTAACAGACAATTCAAGTTTCCTTACCAGATAATGTGATTCTGCCTCTCTACTGAACCCTGTTGAGACATAACTGAAGAGCTCTGAGCAGGTCTGGATTCCCTTCTTACATGAGTGAAATGGACATAATGAAGTAAGCTCAGTAAAGGAACACAAAAGTCATCAAAGCAGAGGCTGAGAGTGCTGTGACTGTTTCAGCCTGAACAGAGAAGGCTCAGAGGTGTCTTATCAGAACATACAACTCCCTCACTGGTGGCAATGTAGAGAAGACCTAGCCAGACTCTTGGCGCTGCCCAGTGAGAGGGTAAGAGCAAATGGATACCAATGAAATATCAGAAGTATCACTTCTAATAAGAAAAAACTTGGTGCTCTTAATAATAAGGGACTAGCAGTATTTCACCACCTTTTCATCAGTCACATCTTGTGACTGATCCTTATTGGTATGTACATTGTTTAAATGATCCAGAAAAGCGATTTTAGGGTCACACTGAGAAGACTGTGGCAAGCAGTGTGGAGTTTACTCTGTGTGATCTGTAGTTAATATTGAGTTTATTAATGAAGCAATCTATAGGAATTTACCAGAATTATGGATCAGCTTCTACTTAAAAAAATATACTGACAGCAAAGCCACTGACTGCATTAAGTGTAACAGCACCCATGTTAATGGGGTTATTTCATTAATAACATTTATTGAAAATTTAATTAAGGCAAAATAAATATGGTCTTGCAAAGAAACAAGAAATAACATGAATAAGTCATATCCTTTAGGAGGCTCATTATGGGATGGGAGGGTGAAAAGAGAGGCACAGGGTGAAAAAAGAGAGAGAGAGAGAATGAACTGAGATAGTTCTCTCAAAAATGCAACTCTAAATAATGCATAACCATTCTCTTTTACTGCACTAATATGCTCAGCTTCCCTACTACTTCATCTTAGGTGGCTCCATGTTTACAGGAATTTTTGGAGACTAAATATGACTCTATTCTAATTTTTTTAACAGATTACCATGGTATAATTTTTTTATTTTTATTACTGTTAGTACTTATTCACATTTTCACACTGTATCTTAGCAAAACTCCTTTGAATAATCTTTATTCAGAATGACCATGTGATGATATTCTTGGAACACTAAATAGATTGGAAGATTCTTGGAACACTCTTTGTGTAGCTATGTATTTTGTGACCATACAGTTACCTATTACATATTTATGCCATGCTACTTTATGTTTTAAACCTTTCTGATATACTTTTAGCAAGCCTTCCCTAATTCTGGTCATTAGGCCCAATGGCTTGATACATGAATTAAAATACTTACTGAGAAGAATTTGGCCAGAGAAAAGGATCATGTCTTAGGAAGTAGATTTATGTACACCAAAAACACTTCAATTCTTTCAGCAAAATCTGAAAGTGCTTTTGCTTCTAGTGCTTTGCAAATATTTGGTCACAATCTCCCATTTGTCCCAGTGTTCTCATTTCCTTAAAAACTGCCACTACAACCTACAAAAAAAAAAGTCAGTACTGTGGAATCAGGACAGCAACCAGTAACAAGTAAAAACACCACAACTGTGTATGTGCATGAGTGAGAGCATTCTTGTATAAAATTGATAAATGACACAAATATTTGGTTTCTTGCCCAACTGTTCTTAAAACAGTGTTTCACTACAAGATCTTTATCAGAGGTTCCTGTAATTGCAATGCTTTAAGATAAGGAAACACATACTCATGGATGTGTATTCGTTATGCTCAGTCAAGGGAAAAGAATTCTCTATTTAGAGAGATCCTTCCTTACACAGCATTATTTAAATACTGACAGTACCAATCATCTTGAAGAGAGATGATACAGTTTTAAAGAAGGCACAAAAATGTCTTCCTGTTAAGTTGCTACTAACACAGTGCCCTGGATTCAATGACTCTGCTCTTGTGCAGCAAGAGCAAACATCAAATATCAGCAAGACTCTTTCAAACTTGTCTTTTTTAGGGGGCTGGAGGTGGGACTTAAACAAGTAAAACAAACAAAATCATTTGCAGTTTTCTGATCACTTCAGTCCAATTCCCTGCTCTCATGTGTCTAACTCTATCTTGCTGCAATTTCTTCTCTTCCAAAAAAACTTTACTTTCTTAATACATTCTTCTGGGGTGTTACTCTCTAGCCCCTCCAAATGAACAAGGGCCTAATGGGACTATGTCCTTTGAGTGAAAAAAACATATTCAAATTCACTTGCAATAGTCATTAATAGTGTTGCTTCAAAACAGAATGACCTAAGCACAAACATCCTCAGGCAAGCATTTTTCACCAATTCATTTTCCACTGTAGATAGTTTCCATTGTCAACAGGCTGCAATGGATGTCTACTGCACTACTGGAGATTATATCAATGATACATTCCAAAGCCATCCACAGAATGCAGTTTGCAGAATTAGTGTAAGTGATAAGAGTCCAAGACAAGCACAACCTACTGCTGTAGCTTCCACATGCAAAATTCCATGGAGATCTAATAATTTCAAATGAGCAAAGAAGCAACTTCAAAATTAAGCCAAGTCAAGCTTGTAAATTGAATAAGGAAAACAAAGAAGCTGGGGAAGGTTGGTCCTATTAAAAGGTCTATAAATACTCTGCAAAGCACCAAAATACCATTAAACCAATACTTTCAGGAATTTCACTCCAATGCCAGGAAACAGAATGTACTCACTGTGACTAATACATCAAAATACTGAAAATAAATTCTAACAGATTAAAAGGATCTTGTAGCAAGAGAAAGGTATAGTTAAATCATGCCAAACTTAATCGAGCTTAAGAGCAGGGCAGTCTTTGCCCATTATTAATAAGAACGTAAGATGGATAAAGTAGACTGTGAAATTGGAATTTATTGTCAGTACAAGTAATACAGTATTTTCTACAAATATGTTTTTAATTAAAAATTAAAAGACAGACATTTTTACCATTGCTGCACAAACTTAAGTCTGATCTTCTGTTGTCTCCCATACACATACAGCTTCAGCAAAATGTTATTAAATGGGGTGAAACCAGAATTTAGTTCCAAATGCAAAATCAAATCCATGACTAACATGTTTACATTTCTAGCTGGATACATGAAAATATTTTTAAATCTTGATCACTTAATCCTGTGCTTTGTGATCAGAAAATACTGTTCACCCCTGCCAATCTGCTGCCCTGTTATACATGAAAATTGTTGTTCCACAAGGGTAAAGCAAGAGATGGAAAAATTGCCACTACTTTCAGGCTCCAGCTGAGCTTTTAAAACACATGGTCAAACACGTTGCCATGGAAATGTTCTGCAAATATATGTAGAATTTCTTAAGATGGAGTCGAATATCCCTTTTTAAAATAAATTTCTCCTACAATTTTAAATATAATTGCTCTGTGATGTAATCAAGAGAATACATCAGCCATTATCTAACGTTTATAACACCTAAGGTGCTAACAGTATCTCCAAATCTATTTTGTGTTTCATATATGAAATTAGGCCACTATCTTCCTATATAAAATACCCATATACCTGTTTTCTTTTATGTACTCTGACTTTACTATACATCGTCACAACACACATTAACAGATCCACAAGTATTAGTCTTGCAATAAAGTTGACAGCAGTTACCAAAAAAAAAAACAACCCAAAAAAAGAGACATGCTTCAATAAAATTAATCTGGTTTTTAATAATATTCTAAATGTTTAAGATATTAATCTTCTCTTCTACAACCCATTAGTATTAGTATGCATCACTGAGTGTAATAATTAAAAAGAGGACAGTTATCTTGCCAAACTTTCGTGGTTATGTTCCATGAGCTATTTTTAAAACTGATTTGAAATGAAGCAAAAAGAAAAAGAATCTACTGCTGCAAAATGAAGCAAAATCTGTGCCTGCAGAATAGCCCTGTCCTGTTACACAATGTGATATGTTGTTTTAAATAACCTGGCGCTGTAGGTAAACAATTGCCTTATCCTGCATTTCATATGACAAACAAACATAATCACAATAGCTTGTGTGTGTCATGCAAAGATAAAGAGCAAAATAAAAATGCAATACAAGCTTGTCATTTTACTTTACAGCAAAGGGATAACCTTTCACCATTAATTAGTTAAAAGAAAACATATTCACAATAAAACAGGTTGAAAATATATAGAGAATAACCTTACATTTTGCAAATCAACACATTAGAATTCCAAGATATACGTTGCTCTGCTTATGTAAACAGTCTACCCTATAAATCCTGTAGCAAATCCAACATGAAGCAATTACACAGACAAAGAGATTGCAAATGACCTAAACCTGTAAAACAAACCCTATGTCAGAAATATTAGTATAAATCATGAGGTCATACCTGATGACTTAGGGACTGCAATGTCTCACCGGTTCCAAGCTGCATGACCTTTCTATTTCCAGAGACCCCCAAAAATTGCATTTCCTGTCTTATCAAAGTGCATCACAAACCTATCTATCTTTCAAAATCTTCTGGGCTAGTGAAGAAAGCATTAACAGCCATTCTGTCCATCAGTAAGTGCTGGAGTCATTACCCTCAAGATATCAGATCTTAAATATAGTTTCCTCGGTGCGATTACAGACATCCAGCAGTCGAGGAGGCTGACACAGCTATATCATCACTGATGCTGCTAATGCCATCTGAAAACAGTAAGCTTACTGCTTAAAGCAATCCTGCATCGTCCAAACAGAACAAGCCACATCCTTCAACTCCTCACTCGCATTTTTTATAAAACCTAGCACTGCCATTATAGATTTTGTTTTCATCTCTGGTCAGCTAAAGGAGAAATTAGATATTATGTAACCAGCTTTGCATTAACAAAAGAAAAGCAGCAGATGAAGTGACATATCGAGGTTATCAGATTTTGCTTGCATGACCACTCCTCAGCAAGCACAGTCACCATTCACAAGAAGCATCAGAATCTAATCTAAAGGAAAATCACCAGAAATAAATTATAAACAATTCACAGCAGCAAGGGATTTTAATGCCTCTGTGATACTGTAACAGCTATTTTTATGAAGACTTATGAATCCTAGTCAACATTATAATAACAACATCGCTTGCCTAGTATTTTAGTGTCTATTTTTAATAAATTGCATGATCACTGCATTGTTTCCATTACTCCCTGCTATCAGCCAGAAAACAGCATGACTTGAAAATGTGCCAGTGTTATGACAGCAAAAATGTGGTTTGATATCAAACAAAACAATCATGCATTAATTTTTTCTGATAAGAGAGACCTTCCAAGCAAACAATGTACAGTAACCTCCTTAATAATTTAAAAATTATTAAGACTACAAAGTAATAACTGGATTTTTTTAATTAAAACATATGTTTTACACAAAGTGAAGTTTCCTAGTGGAATTTTTTATTATAAACCATTATTCATATTTACTGCTGCTAGTATTATGGCAGCAAACACGCAAACAGAAAAAACACTTCACAGACCTAAGATGAAACAGTGCCACCAAACTGGTAAAAGTATCATTTTGTAATTTCTCTGAATTCCAGACCCACAGAACAATTTTTTGTGTCCACTTGTGAGATACTAATTTTGAGGTATTCCGTTCATCTGCTTAAACACTCAGTAATTTTCTCTCAAGACATATTGAAACACTTTGCTACCAATTGAATTTTAGTGACAAATAAAACTTGGAAGAAAGAACTCTACCCTAATTTAACTTCAGCTTGCTTCAAGTGTTATTCAAAGTAATTTGGATGTCCTTCTTTACTTCAAAATATAAGCAGAAGCTGAAAGTAGAAGCAAATAGTTCTAAATTAATTCACCCAGATCCTGTTAGTTAAACATTATTTATACAGTTGTAGTAATCGCACCTTTGTGTAACTGAAGAGTTAATCAAATTTAGCTTACAGTCATTCACATTATAGCACTGATAAAAGCAAACTGGTCTCATCCATGAGTAACACATATTTCCCTTTAGAGGGAGAAGCTACCTTCTATCAGGTTTAATTGGGTTCACTTTATCCAGTGTGCAACAGCCTCAACATAAGGAAGCTACATCTCCAGGGAAAGGGAACAGTCAGCCACACTGGTACAGGGCCTCCAGTGAAGTGTCCAGCAGCCTGGCAGAGCCAGTCAGTGAAGTTCTGAAGTACAGCAAAGAACCAGATAAGGCCCAACTTGGTGCTGCTTTTTATATTCTCTGAGAGTTAATCCTGATGTCCAACAACCTGACACTGTCTTTTTACTGCTACTGGCAGTGGCAATCAGCCACATCTGAACATCGTAAATGTTCTCAAAAGCTGCCAATTTTCAGCTTGCTCCAGATTAACCTATTAATTCACTTTCAAACCAGAAAATATTACTAAATCTATGCACACGAAAATAAATGCATATGCACAAGGAGACAAAAGGCCCTTCAAAAAATAAAAAGAGCAATTTAGCAATGAAAGGAGAAAACAGCTTTCCCCACATCAGTATGGAATAGGAATATCTCCAAAAGTAGTATTTTTATTTCCAAAGGTAATTTACAAAAATAATAATAATACATCAGCACTAAATATTAAGTTACTTTCTCCTGTACAAATCCTGAGTTCTGTCTGAATTCATTCTGTCCAGTATCTACTCACAACTATATAAGAGAGTACAACTCAACATCTCTAAGTTGACTCTTCCAAGTCCCCAAAAGCTGCTTGCTAGGATACAAAGGCCAGTAAGATGCTAAGAATTGATATAAAAATGTAGGTTGCCAAGCAACCTTTCATAAATATTATGTAGGCTCTCCCTGTGCAAGTCTTGTACTGCATGATGATCTCCACTCAAAGAGTGAAAAACACCCAGCTAGGGGTTCTCCCCACAGCTGTCAAACACATCGCTTCAGAGTTTCTGCTCACAAAGAGTACATGGCCTCTCCTCTAGCTGGACACTTGAAGAATTCTTCAAGAACTAGCAAAACACAACGTAGAAGACTATTTTCCTGAGTTTGGTTAAGATCTCAGTACAAATTATAAATGCACTCAGAAATACAATATTATTGCTTTGTGCACGTTATCCCAGCTAATGGAATACTTGCATTGAACTTATTCCATGCTTTTCCTCATGTCAATACCATTACTTTTTTGCTAAAGTGAAAATTTTAACATTTCATTGACAATTTTAAAGCAGAGGGAGCCTAGAAATACAGTAACATTTTTAAAACTGTAGATATTTATTCTGAGATGTTAAAGTAAAAGTCTTGTAACCCATCCCCTTTACATTATCAACAAGTACCACTTTATGTCATACAAAAAATTACTCACAAATATAGTTCACTTTTATTTAATTCTTCTTCACAGGACAAAAAGAAAGAAAATTCATTTCTTGTGAATTATGCAAGGTGAAATAATGGTCACTTTGAATCCACCACAAATCAGTTTCATATCAAATAGAGCTGACCTAAGCAGTGAGGGAGAAAGCAACAGAAGCTCTGTCACTCAGATTTTTAAATTAAGTGTAAGCCGTGTTTGCTAGTACTAATGATCATGATAAAGAACAGTTGAAATTAGTGCCAGATATTGGAGACTGTGAAAGGTGAATTATGTAGAGCTGCACCAAAAGAGCTGGAAGAGCACTACAAATGCATATTTCTCACCAGTAATTTGAGAGATCAGTTTTACTACATATTTTTATAAATTACCAGAGCATGGGATGAATTACAGCCAAAAAATCACAGTTCAGAAATTTCTGATATGGGAAAGCACTGCTTGTCTATATAAGACTGGAACAGTACCAGGAAGACATGGATTACCTCTAGGACCACAAGAATAAAACTGAGGTAAAATTTAACAGTGCAAAATGAAAAGATGTGAACTTGACGATTATTAAGTTTCTGCTGAATGTTGAGACATTAGCAGTTGAAAATTACAGTGGATGAAATTCTGTGTACAAAGCAGATCACAGTTATGAGCTATCAAAATGATGTCCCTAAGGAAATGAAATAAAAATTTTAATTTATCAGGTAATATATTTCTAATACATAGATATCAACATTAATGCAATAATAAAATCTATTAAAATTCTACTGTTCTTGATTTTGATCATCTATTGTCTAAAAAAGGAACTGAATCTGGAAGAGAAAGACTTCTACAATGGTCAGGGAAAATTTGAGAAAAAACTGAAAACATTTGCTTTGGTTAGCTTAACAAACAAAAGACAAAAAGGGAGATCTGCATAGGTGTGTCAAGAAAGAAGTGCCAAGGAAAAAGAAACCCAAGTACAAATTTGTAACAAGCACAAATCCATACGACATCATCAGTAATTTGGGAATTTTAACTAGCAGAGGCTGGAGGCCTGAAAGTGGAGAAAATCAAAACTAGAAAACACACAGAAGTGTACCTTGCACGCCTCTATTTCTAAAATATATGAAAACACTGACAAATGAAGAAAAATGCAGAATTTAAAGTTACAGCAGAATTGCTATCAAGGACAGGACCTAAAGAAAAATCCATAGATTGTAATGAGGCTCAGCACTGATTGGAAATTGGTTTAGAAACCTGAATTTAAAAAAATAAAAAGACATGGTAACAATTGGTTTCTCATGTTCTAAAGACACCAGACTTTCATCTCGATACATAGAATGTTATTAACAATATGAAAAACTTAGCAATTTCTCTTAACCAAAATAAATTTAAAATTCCAAGTTTTAGCTGATTGCTCAGATCAGGATAAATTTTTATCTCTGTAGTTGAGTGGAGTAAGCTGAAAAGTAATTAATGATAGCTATTCTCCTTTAATCCTGATGAGACGACTATTTCTATTACCTTTCTTTAGTCTACATATGCATCTCTTATTCAATTCTCCCACTGTATTACTGAGGTTCGGATAAAGTATTAAAATCCTTCTTTAGGGAAAAAGGAAGACCATTAGGAAATTGAAGTTTATTTTTATTGACTCAGTTTAAACTTGTTATATTTTATGGACATATCAAATGAGATACTGTCCAAAGACTCTCCTGGGATTATGTCAGCAGGCATTATATAAATCTAATCAGCTCATCTGTGGACACCCATTACTATGGTTAAAAGAAATTCAAAATATTTATAAAACAAAATAAGAAACAAGTAGAGGCATCTCTGAACTATTGATGCATAGTCAAAATTTGCAAATTAACTGACTGGTTCCAAATCTGCCTAGCAGATAATGCAGCTGTATTAAAACCTGCTTTCCCAAATATCTCGCTGCTAGAGTGGCTGAATCCTAAATTTAAAACCAAAGCCTGTACTTCTGGCCAGTCACTGATGATCCAGATCACTACATTACATATTACTGACAAATTAGGATAAATTTATAAAAAACAGTTTCAAACCAAGATTTCTTTCCAACATTTTACCTTCAAAAACTATTTTAAAATGTCTGGCATTCCAGTTCCCAGAAATAATGTAGGAGAAGGCTGACATCTCCTTTCTCTCAGACTGCTGAGGAGCAATCTTATAATGTATATAACAGATGGTTGCTTACACTTGTTCTTGGAAAAATACAGATAATAAAGAATACAAATCTCAAAGCTTGCAATCATACATTTATTTTCTAAGCAAAATTATATTTATATAAATAATGTATTCTAGAAAATTATCTGTAAAATCAGATGAAATGGCAAATTTTAAATGTATGAATAGAAGGTGAATAGGTTCTATCTAAAATAACCATGCCTTCCTTTTCTGACTAAAAAGAAAGCAAAGCTTTCCGCGTTTTTAAGCATCTCACCACTATGGAAACTTGTGCCATAGCCTGAGAAAACCTTTCTGCTGTTATTAACTGACTAAGGACATGGCTGACCAAGGGCTTAACTTGCAACAACTGGGGATGCTAGAATTTATTATAGGAAAACACTTTTCCTTCCTCAAAAAAGTGATGATGAAATTTGGACTCAATGTTGTATAGCACAAGAGAAATTTACTTTCATGATAACAAAGAAACACCAATTTAATTAAAAGGGCTGGAACTCATTAGCAAAGCGAGTTCTAACAACCTTCCCACAAAAGGAGCAGCAGGGCAGGCAATGTTGCTCTGGGTGTCTCCCAAATATTACACAATACTGAAGTTGCAGCCTGGTTACATTACACACCTCATATGTTTGTTTCTTTTGATCCTTTTTCATCTCCCCCTTGTGCCTGAAGAGGAAGAAAAACTCCTTTTGCCTAAGAAAAAATTGTCAGCTCACTAATCCTAGCTCCTTATCTGCCTCAGAATAGATCTGACTTTTCTAAATATTTTGCATTAAAAAGTTCTCTTTCAAAGAAGAGAAATGTTAAATTTTGACATATAATTACCATTATCCTCTCTGCTAGCAGAAAATTATGGCAAAATGCCAACTTGCTTGTCTGCTACAGATAAGACATTTCCAAGCTTCCATCCTTCCCTTCAGAGAAAACAGAAGGGGAAGACCAGCCAGGAGAAAGCCTACCCTGTCAGCTGATCCTCTAAGAAATAAAATTAATATTCTCCTAGAAGAAATCATTTTCCTCTGAGCCTGAGGTAAATGATATGCCTTACCATATGTTATGATGGTCCTTTCAAGAATGACAAATTTGATGAATTTTTCCTGGATGGTCTTTCTCTCATCCAATCTCTTCTCATCACCTCCAGCTTCTGCTGCAGGCAAACTCTCAAGAGGCATAAATCAGCATAGCATCACCAAATTATATAACTTCTATCCCCTGGGGATTTAGCCCCTTCTATTTCAGACTTAGCAAAAAGAAAAGTGCCTGTGCATTCTTCAATAATCTTTTTGATCTGTGTAGAGCTTTAGAGCATTACCTTGACGTGCTGCTGAGCCACGACAGCCATACGTCCATCATGAGCAGAGAACCCAGACAGTTTTTTAAAGGAAGGGCTCTATAAAGGTTACGTCCAACTAGAACATATTCAGAACTAGCTCTAAATCAGAGAAAAAAAACTCTGCTTCAGTTCAAACAAGGGGAAAAAAGGCACACAACAGGTTCAGTCTAGTTTCTTCACTGTTTAAAAACATATTGGCATAATTTGAATACAAACTCAGCTTTGCACTACTCGTTAGTTCACCTATACTTCTAGGCAATGAAAATGTCTGAATATCTTTGCCAAACCCCAGATACCAGATTATTTGCACATCATTTTTACATCATGGTCCTTTAAAAGTTTTACTTTTATCAATAAAATATAGATACAAATACAGATATTTTAAAATTGTATCTATCAATGCACAGATTTCAAATCTTCTCATTTGCCGTAATACTGATTCTAAAGAGAATGACAATAAATAAAGATCTATTTTAGACAATATTCCTCAGTCAAAGCTCATCCAAAAAGAAAATTGCTGGATTAGCCCCAAAATTTCCAGGCTGTTTTAACTGTTTATTTCAGACATCTGAAACAAATGAGTTTGTACACTTAAATACTGGAGCACAAACTTAATATTGTTCCTATGTAAGATACCATTCAGAATCTTAAGAGATTAATGTGGGATGAGAATTGCAAGGATTGGGAGGCAAGGTCACTGCTTTGAAAGAAGGCAGTGGGAGAAAGGAGCTATTACTAGAGTATAATTTAGGATTAGGTTAGTCTTGACAAAAAGCCATACAACAAGAAAATGCAAAAATGCAAAAAATGTTTTATGAATGCAATTTATCACATAAATATGTAGTTTATCAGAATGATTAGTACCTAATTTTATCACGCTTAAACCAACAATAAAAAAATTAACAAGTAGTTTATTCCAAAATCAATTCCAAAATGTGATCCCTGATACAAACATTTGCTTCCTCACAAAGTTAACAAAGGATTTCACATGGAGATTAAACAAGCTAAGATTAACTTCATCTGATCTATTTTGCCATCTTTTCTGTGCGAGGGGACATGGAAAAGCTGTTCAAGCAGCACATACACTTCACTAACAGCCAAACTTCTCATTTATGATGGTGAAGGCTAAATAGGCACTGGGCTGGGGGCAGCCCTCCCCCAGCTTATGTAAGAATAAAGGGAGAGAAGAAAGAATAGCCTCCCCAAAACTAGAACCAGAGCATAAAGCTGATGTTGGGATATTCTGGAATAAATTATGAAATCAGAGACACAAACTATCTAAACAAGACAAATTCATAGATATTTTTGGATAAAAATGGGAGAAAATATAATTTCCAGGGACAATTCAAAATGTTTTAAATTGCTCATATGGATTTTTTTTTAATATTTAAAACCAAATTTTATGCTCAGTAGCACAAGGACAGAGATGAAAATGTTAAGACCTCAAGGAAAAAAAAGCCAGTGATAGAAAACTGGGACAAAATGGTCATTGAAACATACAGAATCTCCCACAGGAGCTTAAAAAGTCAGACATTGCCTGCTTTTCTATTTAAACTGCCTTTCAGCTATCTACTTAGGTAGAAGACACTTGCAAAAGTGTAAAGCTGTAAAGGACAATGAAAGATAAAAGAATACTAAAATGAAGAATATGTAAAACTTAGAGGCATTCCCATCATGGAGACTTTCCTGGTTTTGAAGGGGAGTTGGTGCTTGCATAGCTGCTTGTCTTATGATGGTAAGCAACAGCTAAAACTTAGCAAAAAGCTCTACTCCTGTGAACACTAGTCATTTGCCTTTCAGTGTATACATATAAACCATACATATAGACATGAGGAAAGCATATCACTTGTCATCCTAAACTATCACATGAACCAGGACAGCATAAAGGATTTTTTGTGCATTACACACAAAGATAGAGCTACTGTTTGAGAGTCCAAAACCTAAATTATCAGATCTATCATGACTAAATATACACAGGCTAATAAACCTTCCCCTTTGTCCTGAAAGAGAAAGCCAGCAGCATCCAATTTCACCTTTTATTTTATCTCTCCCTCCAACAGGAAGAAAAACTGTGCTGGGATGAGCTCCCCAGAGGATGAGGATGGCAGACACAAGGTTCCCGACTTAGACAATTCTTTCCTGCTCTCATCTGCACCCCATGAATATCAGTGGAACCACCACACGTCCACCACCAACACAGCCCTATTTCAGGTCTTCCTGCTCTCTTAAAGTCTTACAGTTTTCAAAGTTGATGAGAAAAAGTCAGATGAATCTGGAAGCAAAGAGAAGGCCAGGTGAGAAAGAAAATCTCTCCTACTCAACACCCTTTCTTAAGATTCTTCTTAAATTACAACTGTGAGCCATTTCCACAGAAATTTAAGAGAAAAGGGTAATTATAAAGCAAGGGCATTCTCCTCACAAAACAGCTGTCCAGTCTCCTCCTCAGAAGCTACATGGCTTCAGCCTGTGCTGTCTCCAGTGCTCTAAAAGACATCACATATGTTCTTGAACTAAAATCTGATCACCGGGTTCTCAGACCAGATTCAGGAACAAAATGAAGGCCTGGAAAAACAGTGAAGGATTGATAAAAAGATTTAGAAAAAAATGTTTCCAAATTTGATACAAAAATGTTGAGCTACTTCCTCTTTGTAGAAGAAATTTGACATTTAATACCATGAAATTCATGAAAGGATATGGTTAAAAACTGACTTTGAAATATGTCACCTGTGGAACAGTCTCACACAGGAAACAGTGCTACCCTTGCTATGGTGCTTTCAAAACTCAGCTGGACAAAATGCTGTAAATCTCCTACACAGATACACGTTCTCTCATCAATACACTAAAAAAATCTACTTCATCTCATACTTCTTGGCTTGTTTAGCTGTACCATGCCATACACTGAAGTCACAAATACCAGATTACTTAAATACCTCATATGAATACGAGACCGCATCCTTCCAACTCAGCATGTTCAGTGATTCTGTGATCAGTGTTAATGACACCAACCCAGACAACTCTAAGTTATTTTGGTCCATGGGTTGGCTTAAGATGAAGAGTCTTTTAGGTAAACAGAATAAATTAGTTTACTATGAAAAAACTTGTAGGAAACTGATGCAAGTTTTAACTGCCAGCTGCTTGTGATTTCGTAATGAGGTAACACCACAGACACATCATTTGCAGTAGCACTGGAAATGCAATTGTCAAGCTTGATTTCAGTTATTTACATTCTAATGGATGACCTCCAAGTCCTGGATTCCCTTCTACTTTTATTATGTAAAAACAAAAGCTAATGAAATGTTACAGAACATATTCATTAATTTGAAGAATTTTCAGATTAATTACTAAAAGTTAGGATTTTCAGAAGTTAAGAAGAAGATATTTTGAAAAAATACATTAAGATTTCAGTTAGTTTTAAATAACTGGAATTCTGACTTCGTTAAGTACATGTAAGGAATAATATTTTTGTTAGCTCCCCAAAACCTATTTTTTAATTAGCTCTTGACTACTTTTCAATGTAATATATTGCACCAAAAATCTACCTCAAATATAATCCAAGAACATCTGTGTTATTTCAATAGTCTGGCTATTCTCAAATTCCTATATAGTACTTACTTTTTATAGTACTATCGTTATACATAATAATTCACTTCAAGTCACCAACCCAATTTTTGTCTTCAAGGATGAATTCTACAGTTTAACGAGTTGTGTGCCAGCTTAAAGGAGAATAGTATGCAAAAGGAGAACCATGAGAAGAATAATTCAAATGTGGCACCTGACACACACACTACTAGTAAAAGTTTTGAATATTTCAACTATCTACAGTGCTTTGCTATGGCTGGTGAGAGACAATGTAAATCTTAAATGCAGCCTTCTTCCTACACTACAAAGAAAACAAACTTACTTTGAAAACAAACATGTGGCAGTCAGCACCCACTTAGTAGCAAGGTGAACAGAGACTTCTGTCCATTATTTCATAAATTCTTCCCATCATTAAAGTTCTTATTCATACAACTCATACAAAAACCAAGTTTAACATAAATCACTATAAATATTACAGCTGTAATGTGAATCATCATAAATAATTTATCCAAGAAATTAATTAGCAACAAAAGATTTAAAAATTCACTCAATGATAATAGAAGTGCTTAAAATAAATGCAATAGAAATAATTCATACTAATTTAAAAGACACTACTGAGCATTATAAGCCAAGAAAAGCAGTTCAGACCATGTCATAAAAAGAAAATTCTCATAAATGTTTCATATTTTTTAAATTACTTTCTTACCTCACTTAGCCTCCAGCAGTCGATAGACCATAGGCTTATCTATAGCCTATTCTAACTTCAGAAACTATTCAATCACTTGCCAAGGAAAAGAAAACTGGGAAAGCAAGGGAAACCAAATCAGAGCTTGAATTTAAGGTCGTATTGTATCTGGGCCTGTTGCCTCTTTCTCACCTCGAAAACCAAAACATGTCTTCCACTATCAGGAAAAACAGAATTAACTAGAATGGGTTCTCTATTCAAAAAGATGCTCTATATACTCACTTTATTACCTCTCCCAAGAATACAATGACTAAAACCACACTGTAAGTAAGTCTGAATCTGTAATTCCTAGCACCTTCATAATCCATTCCAAGAAAAATGCATTTTGCTCTCCCTCACTCACGCTCTCAAGCCACTCTACCAAGCTGATATTCTTACATCTAAGCCTATTTTCCAGGTCATCAGTATGACCTTGTGCAAAGCCTTGCAGCCAGGGGGATTTATAGCTGGATGGCATTATGCCCACATGGAAACTTATACTATTATTTTTGTACTGGTGAGGTAAGCAAAGACTTTGGGTCTTCTAAAAAGAAGCTTTTGACAATTTCCATCTTTGCAAAAACATCTTCATGCGTGTCAATCACAGAGGAAGGTTTGGAGCACTGGGCACTCCACCCAGACGATGCACAAGGCAATGCCAAAGGCTGACCACCAGCCTCTCCCATATTCAGGAAGCCAAAAATTCTCATAGGCTACCAAAGCACAACAGGTCATGCTGGTCACAAAAAACACTTTGAAAACACTTGATTGCAAGAGAAAGGCTGATTTCCACTCAACTTGACCTTTTTTGCAGTTCCATAATTTTTCCTATATGTAATTGCATTTCTCATAACCCAAGACATAATGAAGTTTGAGCAGCTATCACAAGTATTAAAACAGCAGGTTCTTGGTAAAATTGATTTTTCAAGAAGCTTAAGAAGTTAGAATTCAACAGTTATCCTCCGGATTTTAATAGCCCAAGTGCAAGGTTTTCCTTAAGAAATACATCTGTTTTATTTTATACTAATTATCATCATCAACATTAGCAGGAACAGTAGTATTTAGCACTTCTGATTGGAACCAGTGGTACCAGCAAAGCAGTGAAAGGAGGTGAAAGGTGCAAAAAGAAGAAGTCAGAGCCAAGGATCTCTTTTCCTTTGTTCCAGCTGGGAACCCAGGCTCAGGGACACCTGGCATCAGCAAGGTTCTGATATCTGTTCAGGTTCATTCTTTCTTTTCTCCCCAAGCAGAGCTCTTGTAGGGGGGTCCTGCTGTTCCTTTCCCAGCAGGGCCCCCACATTCAGCACCGTGGCTGTACCCACTCTGTCAAGGTAGTCTGTCCACTAAATATTAAATATAGAGCACATTAATTATTCATACAGACCAGTCTGACACATTAGATTGAATGTCACAGTTATCCTAAAGGTAAAAATGTTGAGTTTTACATAACATTCACTAAATGTAGTGAACTAATTAATGTTAATTAGGTAATAGAAAAAAAGAACTTAGTATGTGGTAGAGACTGGTCACTTTTAATACAGTGTGCATTGTATTGCATTAATACCTTGGCTGTAATTTTATGCTTAATGAGCAAAAGGAAAAGCTGATTATTCAGAAAGCAGAAAAAAAAAATCACATGTTTTATGTGTTGGAAAAATAGCCTCAGGTGACAGAGGAAATACATACCAAAGGAACTGGCACTCTAACAAAGAAAGTATCATTTCAAAACTCATAAACAACATGCTGTCACTGGGAATTTTACATAATCAGATTCTAAGAAGCAATACTTAATTGCTGATGTTAATAAAGAGACAAAAATCTGATTTTATTTGCACAAGTTATCTGTTCTCCCTGTACAGTGTAAACATTTTTCCCAGTTTTTCTTAGATTCACATTTGCTTTATGGTAATTCAGAATAAGGCTTTCATATCAAATGCTCTAGCTCGGAGAAAAAAAAATAGAAGCAAGAATTTATTGATTAAACTCCTACTCAGACCAGGCAAATGTTGGTGGGAAATATAAATGCGTATGTCTGGCACTGAAAAAAAAGCCCATGTAATGCTCTACATGCAATTAAAAAATACTCCAGGCTCCTATTAAAACATTTTTTTCTCATTCCGTATCTTATTTCCCTGCTTTCCACTTGATTTGAAAAGGCTTAATCAAACTTAGAAAGCATCTTGAAGTATGTTACTGGAAAGAAAAAAAAATCCAGTCAGTGCTCTCGGTAAAACAAAGACCTATACCATCTTCAGAAAACAACTGGAATAATGACAGGAACAAAGAGGACAGATGTTGGTGATCTCAAACTACTCAGGATAAAAGCAAACTACTAAAGTTCTTTCTTAAGCTCAGCAGCACACATTCTGGATATCATTAGGCAGTCATTTAAAAGTGAATCCTAGTATAAAAGACTAAGACAGATTGAAAAAATGCTCAGAATGAAATTAGGAGAGAACTTAGATAAATTCAAAGCAAGTCAAGCGTAAACAAAAAACACACCACACAGAAGCTTATAAACTGAAAAAAAATCTGAAAGTTCAGCAGCCATCTGGCCTAGAGGCCACTCTGTTTGGATTTTCTAATATTAAGTTTCATTTAGGGCTAAAATTCTGCTGTGAGACACATCATTCTTTACAGGGCCAAATAACTTGAGGTCTCAGCAGAACCTAACAGCAGCCAGAGCCTGAGCTCAGGTGTTGTTCTCACATCTGTCCACTCACCTTTCTCAATTCTCTGAAAAAATATGTCCAACACCAGAAAGACAGAGACGGCCACTGCTTTGTTTTCTAAAAGTACCATAACGCCATACACCCTTGTTTGTTCCCCTAGAGGTCTGCTTATCATCACCACCTGAAGGAACTGAGGGGCTATCTCTCCACACCTCTAGGAAATGGCCCCATTGGGAAGGGAGGTGAGAGCTGTTTCATAGCTGCAACACTCTCTAGAGACAACAGAAACAGTGGGTTATTCTTCTAAAAAAGCAAAAGGAGTTGATGTCTTATGTCCTGCATAATTACAAAAATCACTGAACCACTGACACACAGAAAGCCATGAGCATAGCCACAATTTGCCCACAGAGAAGGTCAGGGACCTGTGGGAGCAGATCAACACCCAACACCCTGTCTGGGCACCTAACCCAGACCCTCACACTGAGCACCAACAGCTGCACCAAGTTCAGGAGACTGCACTGAAAATAAGGCTATAACATTCCTAAATGACCAGGAAATGTAGACACTTTAGTCCTGTCAAATGTCAGACGTGGGTAATCACAAGTGAGCTGGTGCAAAGGCACAGAGGGCGTCAGCTGCCAGCCTGAAGCAGCACAGCCGCACGCGTGTCCTGGTGCAGTCAGGCTGACCGGGTGATGCCCTGGACAGATGTAGCTAGCAGAGGCACAGTGCCATGCTGCTGTGGCAAAACTGCCTTCACTTCTGGATTTATTTTATCCACACAAGGTCAAAAATATGTGAACCAGATTCTCAGATTTAGCTGTTGTGCAAAAAGATTTCCCACATCAAGATGGCAGCCATGCTTCATGCCAGGCCTGAAGAGAACTGCTGGAACCAGCTCAGACTCACAGTGGCCCACAAGGTTCACAAACATTATGATCCCTAATGCTCACTGCTTAACCCTAAGCTCATTAACAACACCTTCTGAGCACTCAGTTGCAAGGTCTTTCACCTCTACCTAGTTATGACCTCTGTGAGAAAATGTGGTCGCAATTTCCTTCAAGAACATACCATGCCACTGCCCAGCACTAACAAATACCTACTTAGAGAGGATAACACACTAAGTATGCAGGGCAGACCATATTAACACAAGTAGTACTCAAATTCACAAGAACCAGAACTGTTGTGTAAAGTTTATTACCCTAAAAATTAACTGAAGTGTCTAAAGAAACAGCTTTTTTGGTTTTTTTGGTTATGACTTGTCCTCCAGAATAACTCACAACATTGGAGCTACAGAGCTTTTGTCAGGAGAAAGTTGCAACATTTCCTCTAACACATGAATGGCATCAATTGCAATTAACTGCTCTAACCAGAGTTCACATATCTCTGCTGGCTGAGTATTTCCCTTGGCACATGCACCCTTTCCAGTCCTTTTACTCTATGCTTCACACAGTTATCTGCAAGGGATTTATTATAAGTGAGTCCAATTATGCATATAGTTATTTTAAACAGGGGCATTGATTTAATGAAGCCCTGTAGATTCACGAACAGCAGAACCTGAACCAATTCCACAGTATGTGTTTCCCCAGTGCATTTTCCATTACATATAAACTAAAGGCAGTGAGTGACTATTTGACTTCTCAGCAGTGCAAAATAACTGCAAAAGATTTTTGTTTTAATTTTCAAAATCACCTTAAAACTCAAGACTCCAGGAAATTCAAGAGTCTCTCATCAATATCACATAGCATCCTTTCTGGAATAAGTTAAATAGGTGAAAGAACAATGCCCCTGCTCCCGCTTTTGACAGACGATGATGTAATACCACCATTTTTAGGGTGTGAGGAACACAGGTACTAAGATAATAAGCACTATAATATGCTTTAAAATTAAAGATGTGGCAAATAATCTTTCCAGTAAAGGATGGATCATTCCCATTCTGTTCATATTTTACCACTACCTGTGCTTTGACAGCTAACTGTTTCTACCTGTACTAAGTGTATTTTACAAATCTGAATCATTTAGGCTGAACACCAGGATTTAATTTCTTCAAATTCTTCTTTTGTGTTTGACTTGAAAAAAACCTAACCAGGTAGAGAGAGGTGTATTTCCCAAAAGCTTCATGAAATCCAGACAATAAAGTTGTCAACAAATTTGTTCACTTACAAAAAAAGAAGAGGTTAAGAACATAAAGCTTAAATGGTTTAAGAAGATATGATAACAAGGTATCACTTAAACTGACCATTGAGGTGAATTATTTAGGATTGTTTAGGAAGGCATAATTCAAATGAACAGGAATAAGTTTTTCACTGTAAAATTCAAGTTAAACTTGAAGATCCTTTAAAAAACGAGATTATTAAAGGCCTTAGAACTCAAAAAATGGAATCAAATTAAATACCCTACTTTCCAGACACCCAGAAGTGCGAGACTGAAAAAACACAAGGTAACAGCCTTTTTCTTAGTACAATTGCTAGAAACAATAATGAAACTATTCGCATTGTCAGGAGGTAAATACCCTTGCTGATCTTAGCCATTTCCCAGATAATGGCTCACAGATAAATTAGCTTTTAACTGTAAAGGGTAAGAACATTTCTAGCCTAAAGGAATCAGGTACAGAGTCGTAATCAAATAATAATCAAGTTCTTTTTTCATTCCTTAGTAGCAATAGAACAACATGAGGAGAGAAAAATCTTCCTGATAGCTGATGTGACTTAGAAAAACAAGCTTATCTTGTCAATAAGACAAGAAAATGAAAATCATAAAACATTGTTGCAGGGATTTATATGAGGCTTTACAACTTCACAACAAAATTAAATTTAGAAGTATTTTTGAATGGACGTAACATTTAAAAACAAAGGGATAAAGATACATATTCAGGTGATTATCAGATGTCAGTAAAACTCAGTGAGCAGCAAAATTACTTCAGCAACATCACAAAAATATCCATCTTTATATTTTGTTGTCTAAATTTTATAATGAGTTGCTGGGAAATACGTCCAAAACTCTGTTACAATTACTGCTGTGATTCTTCTACCAAAAAATTACAACTGTGATATTTATAACACAGAGACTAAATATAAGTAAGCCTCCAAGCAAAAATATATTATTCACATGATAAATGTCTTTCACTACATTTTTTGTCATTTATTCTAATAACAGTTGCCCTATTTTCAGAAACTTTATATGATTCTACCTTAACAAATCTCTTGCAGGGGGAGAAAAAGACTACTGAATCCATTTTCTGATCATAACTAGTTGGAGAAAATTCTGTCTCCTTAAGTGAACATACTCCTTCAGTAGGCGAAGACCTTTTTCCTTTAAAGTCTTGGTATTTCTGCCACCAAAATGACCACATTTTCCCAAATAATAAGCAAACCAACATTTCGTTCCTATTTTGAAACAACAGCCAATAAACTGGCGTCAAATTATGAACAGCTAAAAAAATATATCAGTTAAAAAATAAGCTTAACAACAGATTAAGCATGTAAAAAGTGTATACTGCCCCTTCCCTTCAGTTCAAAATTTGCCCAGAGTGAAAGAATTTCTGCAGTCTAGAAACAGGTTACTGTAATTTAATGCAATTGATAATGCTTGGTTGCAATCCCCCTTTTTTGCCAGCAATCTCTCATTGTCCCCAGTAAGGCCACTCTGAGCATCCCCAGCCCATGATCAAGTTCTTAAAAACATCTGCAATCAACTCTAACTGAAGGCTGTGATCCCTGCCAAATCAAGGACACGTAGATCAGGATGGAAGTCTATGAACATTGTGGAGACTTCACTATGCTCTCCTAATGCTGATCATAAAGTATTTGAGGAAAGAATGTAAAAATAATTGTGGCTGGATAGAAATGTGGTGCTAGAATGAACCCCTACAGTGGACTGGCTAAATCAGACACTGTTATGAAATTCTGTAGAGTGGTCTTGTTTAACTACTCTAAAAAGTATAGTTCTAACATGACATTCCCTCATGTAACAAAAGCCTGCACAAAGTAAAATACAAAAAACTATTAAAAAAAACCCACTACACAAAATAACCTTACAGATTGATACATATACAAAGCACTCAATTATGCTGTAAGACTTCAGTGAGAGATTCTACCAGTTACTATAGGAACTGGATGAAGTTTCATATATTAAAAAGGACCTAATTAAGCAAATTAAGAAGAAAAGAACTTTTTTAATAAATTATGCAACAACATGAAACTTCAGCAAATGCAACATGAAGCCTCATGGAAGTTCTGCAACGCACCAGCAATCCCTATTTTCTGCGCAATCCTATCAAAGGTCCACTAAGAGGTCCAGCTGCAGTTCACTGGGGTGGATCAATTATGCACCTTGGAATTGGGATCAAGTGCTTTCACAGGTGCTGGAGAGAAACTGTAGCTATATCATCAATGCTTTATGGGAATACTGAGAAAAAAGGAGTCCGTCTACTTTTTTTCCTGCTTGTTTTAGAAAACAGGATTTTGGAAGATTTTGGAAGTCAGTACAAATCATAGCAGCAATTCAGATATTATGTTTCAGCAATGTGATCTGAAAACTCCCTATGCTTTGTAAAGAATCTGAATTATGAAATACAGATACTAATTACCTAAAACCTTAACTAGATCATCTTAATCTATGCTATAGTGATCCAGAAGATGTTCTCAGCCATAAATGGATTGTTGAGAGTGCTCTCCTATTTTAGTCTATGCTCATCTGTAACAGAAAGAAGTAAATGAGAGAACAGGGTTGGGGGTTTTTTGTCTCCTCCAAAAGAAAACCAGTAGCAGAAAGTATCCCATTAAGGGATCACAAAGAAAATACAGTCTGAGAACAGATTCAGCATTGCTGAAGGGGATGAAAGCTAAAAGGCACCTAGAGAAATAAACAACTTTAAGCATTTGACTAACCAAATGTACAGCAGACTTTGCCACCAGCGTCTCGCCTGTGTAGCTCGCTCTCTCTCTCCAGGTTCTGCCCCTTTGTACCATGCCCTAAGCATAGCAGATCAATTTAAAACAAAATTCATACAAACATTATTTAAATTAGCTTTTAGGTCATTTTAGTTAAATAGTCTATTTTGAATCTTTGTTTACAGCTAGATTTTTAGATATTTTCAAAATAAAAAAGAGAGATCTATTCTCAACTGATAGTTTAACAATGCAGGTATACTGAAGAGGAAAACAAGATGTATTTGATCTGGTGGCTCTATATGCACTAACATATTGATCAGCGTCAATTTTGCATTGTTTTGTCAGAAAATTACAGAATTTAAAGGATAGTTGGGTTTCTGTTTATTTGTTTGTTTTGTTTCTGTGGGGCTTTTAATCAGATAAGTTTCCCAAGAGTCTAATTCAGTGAAAATACAACATCAAACCTAGTTACACATCTTTTTTTGAAATCCCAGTAAGATTTCTGATGTTTGAATTTCTTTGAAATTTTGTGTACATATCCTTTAAATTTCAAAAGTTAGAACCCATCTTCTCTAGTATATGCATGTACTATATGGAAAAAAGGCTTTATTGCTTTTTCTACTCCCAGCTGGGTTCTCAGTTTCGAATGAATCCTGAGTTGACCCACCCATCTGCTCTATCACACATCTGCAAGTAACACAGACTTGGTTTAGCTGGCTGCAAATGCAGACAGCTGAAGCAGCACAAAACCCAGTCATTAGGACCCTGAGTCTCTAAGTTAATTTCAGGTTGCTGCCACTTTAGCTCTCAGCTGACAGGATTCAAAAACCGGTTTTGTACAGAGCCATACACGATCACGCAGAGTTGTAATCTGCCCCTGATGCTGGGCCACAATGGATAAAGAGAGAACCAAAGAAATGGTGGAAAAAAAAGAAAACAAAAGGAAAAGGATGAAGATGTTTTCGTATGAAAACAAGATGCTAATGAATGTTTGTGCAGACTGCAAAAATACTACAGAAATACTTGAGAGAGAAAGAAATCCTCTTTTTAGCTTCTAATATTAATCTTGGGCAACTTCATTGGTTTCAATCAAGTTACAGTGCATTGCACCTTCCTAAAAAAATTTTGTCAAGCCTTACAATCTCATTAAACAAAAAATATGTATGGAAACCTTCTGTATCTGATCATTTCTTTATTACAGGTCAGATCCAAACCTAGAGACTGAGATTAAAATATTGGTAAAGTATTTGAGATTTTTCTAAACCCAAACTTCCAAACCTGAAAATTAATCTTTAAAATAGAATTCAATTTTATTTCACAGCAAAATACAATCCAAAACTGAAAATATAATTCCTTAATCCAGACATAGAAAGTATTCTATTAGATTTCCTAATGAATGTTTCAACACAGCATCTAGTTTTACCTTGTCCTGCAAGAAAAGCATTCCATGAACATCACTTTACTACAGATGTGAGCATTGCATTTTTATTCCAGCATCTCTGAACACTGTTTTAAATAATTTAAATATTTTTAAATATTTTTTTTATATTTGCCATGGTGTAAATTAGAAAGCTGGTTTTGTGTCTATTCTGATCCATGTGAAAGTACAGGATTTTTGCATGGAGTGTTACTGTCAAGATGATATATAAAAACAATTGCTGATTTTCCAACATATTAAGTGTTTATGGATCTGAAAAAGAGATTTTTCTAAGAGCATGCGTGACTATATCGCTTGATATTACAGACCAGGATGCTCTTATATGAAACTGCAGAGTAATAGGAGACCTAAAATTTAGCTGTTTCAGTATCCGAATACTGAAGCACCAAAATTAGTGGGGCTCTTTGAAACCAACAGATTTCCTAACTCCTAGAAACTCCTCAAGGTTGGTTTCAGAGCGGAAGAGCCACGTGCTGTCACCACGCACGCAATGCGCTCTCCTCGCTCGCCAAGCAAAGCTCGCAGGGAAGACACGAGGGAAGAGCACGGAGCAGCAGCGCCGAGCCTGACACCATCGAGGGCCCAGCGGCTGAGTAACACACAGCTGGTCCCAGCAGCACCAGGGCCAGTCTGACATTAATACAATTAAAGTGAAAGCTCTTGGCATCCATCGTCAGCTCCTTCAGCCACTCTTCCTGGCTCAGTGGCAGCCTCAGTGGCTCCTCTGAAGCTCATAACTGAATCTGTAAAAGAATATGTAACTATTTGCCCACTGTAAAAAGCAAGTATTTTATTAATTATACAAAGCAAGTCTTGTCACAGCTGAAGCCTATAAATTGCTCGGCAGCACACTCTCAGTGATCATAGAACCTTCTTGCAAGCAACATGGATTTTTCAAAAATCAGATCTGTGATAACAACCGAAGCTATGGCTTTAACAAAAGCCCCAAAATTCAGCAAAGGGAGGTGCTTTGGGGAAGGACAACAGTTCACAAGCCCAGGAAGACATCCACATATACATGTCTCATTTGCTTGTGTGAAAATGAGAATGCACAAGTAGAGCAGACTGGTGTTCTCCTCCTTTTGCTACTGAACTGAGCAAGAACACAGTCTGACTGACCTCTCCTAGGTCACTGCTGCTCATTACTAAAACATTTAAGGTTCTGCAGGTTCTGCATTTTCCTATGTTTAGGACCTCTCAACCAGGAACAACTTTCTCTTGAAATATCCAATCCAACAAAAAAATGTAACTGATCAGAAAGAAAATTAATTGTTTAATTCTTTGGCACAAGAAAGGCTCATTTTGGTCAACCTGCTATTTTTAAATTATCTCATCTACAGGTGAATGAGTCATTGATAAGATCGAAGAGAATTATTTCCTTTTACACAGAACCATCTGAGAGATAACCCATCCCTGCAAAGCTAAGAAAGACAAACCCTATTTCATGGACCTCAGTAAGGAAAACAAAAGCAGAACCACAGAAATCTTGGAAATCCACTATCTCGCCTCAGGTTAGCCCACTATTTGGTTCTAATTGCACAAGCTAGAAAAGAAATCTAGTTAATGGTCTTTCCTCTGGTATTCAGTCCCTCATTCTGGTGATCAGCAGTTTAAAGTTTTCCTAAGCTGGTGATTGCATCTGTTGAATTAGGATCATTGTACTCAATTACCTAATTCCTTTTTAACCTATTTATGTGCATGGGCTCCACAATACCCTTCATCACCGTAATATCTACACTTGAACTCTATACTTTCTCAAAAATGTTTCTCTCATTTGTAACTTAGTAATTGATAAATGTTAATGAACTATTTCTGCTATAATGAAATCATTTGGATTTATTCTGTATTCACTTTCAATGCTTTATTTTTCACAGTATCACACCCTGTGTCTCCTGAATTGCCTCATTTCCAGAACAACTGCTAATCTACAGAGCTTCAATTTGAACAAAATTTATTTCCCCACTAGCCAAGAAATCCTGATTCATGTAACACCAAAATGTAATCCAGACTTTACAGTCCTGAACTTGAAAGCCCAGTCTCAGGTTGCCACTCCTCAGAGCTACTACCATCAATGACATTATCTGAGATCATGCCAGATGGTCACTGTCACTACCCCATGAAAGCTGCAGACAGGTCAGATAACATCTAGTATTCTCTTTTTTTTTTCCTGAAGAAATTAAAAAATAATGTGCAGAAAGCTCACTGAAACATCTTTTTATGTTGAGTCCCCATCAGCAGCCACTTAACTCTCAGACACACACTGTGTGCAGCAAAAGAAACAGAAGAGCAGGAAGAAATGCCTGAGCAGAGCACAGCACTGGAAAGAGGCATATCCTGAACAATGAGTATGCTGGACAAAAGACAGAAAACCACTCCAGGGGAAAAGCAAGTTTGCTCCAGACAAAGGATACTGACAGCCAGCAGTAGCACCTAAAAATCAAGATACTGCCTCAAAAAATGAGATACAGAAAGAAGCACACAAAGAATGATATTTTTTCTGGATTGTCAAGACTGATGCTTTCACATTTTCAGTCTCTACCATGACAGCCAAAATCTTGCCTATTTTTTTAACTTTCAAATAAATAACAAGAATATTGGTGTTTTCTTGGTGTCAAAGTTATAAGATTGCAAGATTATAGCAGAAGCAAAAAAGTCAACAATAATGATTCAATACTAAATTTCCTTTGTTTTTTATAATTTCTTGCTCTAAGCATTATATTCACACTTGGACCACTTATGGCACATCAGTAATTTAACACTGCCAAATACGAGAAACTTCCTTATCACTGTATCCCTATCCCTACCAATAAAGATATCTAAAATGAAAATATGAGACACTTGAAATTTGAGATTTTGTAAAGGAATCATGCTGCTGACTGTGGATTGAGACATTTTCCAATTCCACATAAGTAAAGGAAAAAGACATCTTTTTTCTTCTTTTTTTTTAATTCTACAACCATTTCTAATACTTGTTGGAAGCTGCTTTAAGGCTTAAAATATTTTTATAAATCTCAATGTGATTTCAGTGCCTTGAAAAAGTTTGATCAGTAGGAAATGTCAAGCACTTGCCAACTCAGAACCAAGCCTGGGTCCAGATAATTCCAGGATTCTGTGTGAGGCACTGGAGCAGGCTGCCCAGAGCAGCTGTGGATGCCTCAGTTCATGGCAGTGCTCAAGGCCAGGCTGGATGGGGCTTTGAGCAACCTGGTCTAGTGGAAGGTGTCCCTGCCCATGGCACAAAGGGGGCTGGAATGAGATGATTTTTAAGGTCCTTTTCAGCCAAAACCATTCTATGGTTCTATGAAATGGAGTAGAACAAGTACTAACCACAGTATTAGTAACAAACTCAAAGGAAAATTTACTTAGTCTTGTATTTCTTGAAAGCTGAAAGCATTCCATCGAATTGCATATACCAGGAAGAAATTTTAAAAAGTATTCCCATTAGAATTAAATGTATTTTCATATTTGTATATACAGACACAGAAAGCACTTCCTTTCTAAATATACAAGCAAAGCCTGCTGAAGAAATGTCAGATGTTAGCATGAAAATAATCAGTTCATTATGGACTGTAAAAAAAAAAGCAAACTAAAATAGTAAGTCATAACAACTACAAATTTATATTATTTTCCTGTATAAAATATATCAGTAACAGATCTAGACCCAGTTCTAGGAATTAATTAAAAATTTATTAAAATGAATTAAATGAATTCCAGTTCTAGGAATGAATTAAAAACTGTACTACAACTGTGAAGCATTAAAAATGTATTACAGGTTGCACACACCATCTCTAAATTTTTTTTGCTCAATTTTGTCAGACTTATTTTAATGATTTTTATTACTTTTTAATAAATATGCATAATGGAAGCACTATATAAATAGTTATTTCTGCAATCACTGTGAAATGAAAAATTAAAAATTCAAAGGTGAAAGTATAGCAGATAATAGAATAAAAGTCTGTGGGTTAAAGTATTTGTACAAGACAAATCATAATAATCTAGAATTTTTTTTTATTTCATATCCATAAAAATGCATTTGCCCTATTCCATAAAATTTTCTATTTGTTGTGCATGAAAATTGGAAGTTTTCTTATTCTAAAAAAAAAAAACCCATAAAAAATACAAACTGAGAGGTATTTTTAATTCCATCCATTCACAATTTATAACTATTATTATTTGAACTCAGAACAAGCACTTTATGTGATTATAGTCATAATGATTATGCTACAGTAGCTCAGTAATTTCCACGAGCAGTCTGGAGAGTAACAAACTTAGAGAAAATAAGTAGATTTTTGTATTGCCAGAGATGTATTTGTTTCCAATCATGCTACTAAGCAGGCTTGCTGTTCCTATGTGTACTGCCCTAGCCCCTGAACAGGCCAGCCACGGACCAGCACCAGTGAGTGATAGACCCTACACCCTCTCAAAGGAAACCAGTCTACATCCCAAAAAGTTCACACCATTTTTTTTTCCTAAACAAATAAACATAAAATATAACCACCTAAAGTTTTTACAGCATCTTATCCATGCTTTAATAGTCTTTCTTCTTACCATGTTTATTCCTGTGGGATGCCAAGCACAAAGCAGATTAGCCCAATTTTCTCAAGGGTAAACCTACATGGCATTTATGCAAGGTCAGCACACACAACTAAGGGACTTGAAGAGAAGGCTCTGATTCTATCCACCTTGCAGCAGTTTTTCTGTACAGCCATCCTTTATATGCAATCCAAGAGAGAAGAGACACACACAAACAAATAAATATTAAACAGTTGATAACTTTTGATGAGTGTCATAGTTAGCAATTTTAGTAGTCTAAGAGTCACCAAGAATTGGTTTTGCAGAGATACATATTTCTAATATTGCCACTGAAACACTACTCAGAATTTTTATATGATGAGCTGATCTTAATACCAGACCACTTATGGAATCATAATTTCTACCATTTTAGATTTAAAAACAATTATTTCAGAGTAAGAACACTACTTTCCCAGCAGAGTTTCTCAGATCCTGCATTGGATGCATCATCAAAATCTACATCCTTTGTGTTGAACTACCCAAGACATATTAGTCATTTGAATGTGGAACAGACTGGATTGTGTAAGTCTGAATCACTCACAGAAGAATAAACAAAACAATTTAGTGAGGTTTTACATATCTCCACATTCACATGTTTTGGTAATAACTTTCATTATATATCTTAAATATTTCCATATTTTTCTTTAAAAAATATTTTACAAAGTTCCATTTGTACTCTTTAGCTTAACATTTTTCATAGACATGCATATATTAACAAGTTTAACATTTATGGAGAAATTTGGGGGAGGGAGGCAGGGTAAGGTAGCTTTAGGATTTGGTGGGTTTTGGCTGTAATGTACTGGGGCAAGCTCTAATTCTGTTACCATGTACAGTCCCACAATATCTGCTAATGGGAACACAGTTCCTGTACCAGAAGTTAGTCCAAGGGTACAGCTCTCAAAAACATTTCTTGTCCTCCACAAGCTGGCCTGTCAGCAGCACTCCTTGGTAAAGCATGCACATTCTTCAGCAGCTTGATATTTTTCAAGGAAAAAAGGGCTTTGCTGCTTCTGTTATTTTTGCACAAATTTGGCCAGCACTGGACAGAGAATTGGGGGAAAAAATCATAATTCACAAATATTCAGTGAAGAGTTACTTTTTTCCTTTCAAATGGTCTTCACTCCAGAGGCAACTGCAGTTGTGTTGCTCTGGGCAATACTGCCTAACATTTAGAAACCTCTCATCTACCTGGGGTTATGGGTGGGCAAATAGAAATAAAATGTTCACATATTTGCTGGCCAAAGTAAATCAATTCAGATATAGCAGACAAAATACCCTGAACTTTTAGGTAAGACAAACTTAAATGAACACAATCAAATGACACAAACTATATACCACTAAAATACATTTCATCCTCTCTAAAGCTAATGTGGCTTTTTCTTTAGAAGATCCTTTAAAAGCCTTTTTCTGCCTATGTTGTATTAGACAAAATCACTTGAGTTAAGAGTTTTCAGTGTATACTCCACAGAAGGTTTTTCTCAATCCATTCCCCTACAAGATGAGGACGGAGGGTAAGGCATTATTCCAAAAGCAAGACGCACATTTGATGTTGATGGGGAAATCAAGGCAGATCACTACAGAAAAAAACTCCTTTTTCTGAAATTGGTGAGGATAAGCATGAAGGCTTCTGCACTGCTCAATGCTATTTTGAGAACATATTCACCTAATCTGAAATCACTCAGATGCTTCTCCCAAAACAAGGAATTCACTTATTATTAGAATTTTCATGAGAAGATTCTCAAATGATTATGAAACACAGCTTTATGAGTGCTTTAACAGATCATTGCTACATTTAATTTCAAAAGCAATTATAAGATTGCAATAAAAACAAGTGGACATAGTTAAGTATTTCACTATAGCATAGTCATAAAGAGGAAAAAACATAATAAAGTGGAAGCTTTCTAAAAGACAATTATACAGTTAGTAAATTCTTATGTTTGAGCATTTCTATCTTCTCTTCAAATAAAGAGAAAGGATAACACCCATTGAAGGAGATGGATAATATGGGTTATGAAATTTACTGAAAAAAAGTAAAGTATGTTAAAATCTCAGCCCAGAGCAGACTTGCAGATACTGCATAAAGATTTGCCGTGGTGATGGTACCTTGGAAACCTACAAGCCTCAAATAAAGTAGCAATAGTCTCAAAAGAACTGGAAACTAAGTGGCTTCTGAGGAACAGCATTAAGAGGGCTGGCAGCAACTGCTGCACAGACTTGGGGATAAGGGGGCAGAAGGGAACTAATTTTTTTCTATAAATTCGTTTAAAATACCAATACATATCCCTTCTGCTGACACGATAATGTGCTGTTCTGGGACACTCTGGTTCTATTTTGGTAGCTATTTAAATAGGTCACAAAAATTATTAAAAGAAATGCTTAATGCATTTTTAGGAAAATGGTTATCACATTTTCATGAATTCAAAAGTAGACGAATGCTCACTACTCCACAGGCAACAGAAAATTCTAATTTTTGTTACATTCTTCATACTATAGAGTATAGCAGGAAAATAATTTTATTCCCCTGTGTATGCTGTTCTTTGACTTAATAAACAAAAACTATCAAGACAAGTAGTCAGTACCACTGAAAAAAAATCTAAAGCACTTAAAATTGACACACAATCTCCCTCACTGTGCCTTTATTTCCTAATCACATTTACAACACTATGAACATCCTTGATACCACAAAACCATCACAAAGTTTTCAGTGATATTCAGAATTCAAAAGCTTTCAGATTTGACATGAAATCACATTCTTGCTTTTGCATGCTTACCTCTAAAGTAAAACCCCCATGTACATTCATATGTTGAAAGAGAAATTTACATCTACCTACCATCTTCTCTCCGGAAAAGACATGGCATTTTGCTCTCAACTTTAATGGCATTGTTTGCCAGACTAATTACAGTTTAAGTACCTATTTTTCATTCTTGCCAGGATTTAACAGCAGGGTTGGGTCTTTTTTCCATCCTTACATTGTTTCAGTGGCTATGAATGGCTCTAGAGATAATTTAGCACAATTGCTAGTGACAGGTATCTGGAACTATTCTTCAAAACAGTGGCTTCAGATCAAGGGTATTTTGAATTTATAGCATTTTAACTACTGTTAATAAAAGTTTCCAGAAAAAGGTGCAGAATTTTTCTAATCTCTCCCCAAAAACTTCACAAACATGCAATATTTTCTGTCATTTTTGAATGTCACAGCTACTTGCTGTGACAGTAATAACTCCCAGGGAAATTTGCAGCTCCACTAATGCAGACAGAATCCTACACTCTTTAAAAAGTCAAGAGGATTCCACAAAGGCTTAAAAATCTACATTTCAGATTGGCATTTTGCAGACACAAATTATTAAGTAATGTTGCATTTTATGGTTTTAAAGCCTGCTTGAAACAAAAAGGATCAACAGTAAGCATTTATCATTGCATGATACTCTTTGAATATGTTTACAGTAAATGTAAATGTTTATAGTAAATTCACTATTTAGGTGGACTTAACTGAGGGTATCAACATTTATAATCCAGATAAACTACTTCTTTCTCCTTAGTTTGCACTTAATCTATCATCCATCTATAACATGCTTGCGCCAAAAAGACAAAAGTGAGCTCTTTTCACAGAATGATAGGACTGGAAGAGATCTCGTGAGGTCTTCCCGTCCATTACTGAGGTCTAAAGCAGCAATAACTGTCTTACCTGTTCCTACAAATGGGTAATAGATTCCACAAACATACCAGACAATATGTCCCATTACTACACCACTCTTAGCATTAGACAGCTTTCTTTAACATGCTTTTAAAATTGCCCCATAACCTTTCCCTTGGCTAGGAATCCCTTCCCTTGGTTAATCATTTTTGCATCAGTATTACATACCAAACGTGTGTCTCCAGGCTAAGGAATCCCAGTTTCTTCAAATGCTCTTTCATATTTTTAGGCCCATGCTCATTTTTGTTGTTCTTGAATTGTTCTACAATTACTACTCTTCTCTCAAAACACACATACAGTACTGCACTAATCAATTAATACCTTACAAATGCCAAATATTAGCTCATGTAACTTGCAGACTTAATTTCTTCTAAATATGTTACTGAGCCAGTTTTCTTGCAGCAAGTTCCTGGTTTTCTGATTAAAATTGAGATCTTGCAAATCTTGACCTTATCTTTCACATCTCCACTAAATTTCCATATGTATTTATTTATAAACTTTGTGACGTCTCATTAATACCTAATTAAACAAAGTGGAAAGGCTCTAAGTAGCAAAACAGGGAAATTGGCAAAGACAGAGAAGACTCAGTATTCAAGATACTATTTTGTGCCTGCTGTACAAGGAGGCAAAAGCTCTGGTTTTCCTGCTTCTGTCCCTACACTTCTTTGCCCATTAAATTTAGTCAGCTCCCTTTTGCCTTTCATACCAGTCAGCCATAATGCCCTTGATTCTCCAAGTTTGTACAAAACTCCACACCTCATTTACCCTCATTTTACCCTGTAACTTCTTTTTTCCCCAAGACATTTCTTCTATTTTTAGCAATAGCCTTTATCATCTAGTCCAACTTTCACCTTGCCTATCCTAATAAACAACCTTGTAGAACAAGGGTGGATTTAATTATCTTTAAATATGCTACACTTTTTTTTTATTTCATGAGAACTTTTAAACTGCACCAACACTGAAAATTGTGTGAACACATGCAGTGCTCCATCAATTTGTATGACATCAAAATGGCATTATTATTGCAAAAGGAGTCAGATAGATGCAATTCTTCGAAATTTGGGCTTTTTACAAGGCAGACCTGAACCTATGAAAGGAACATGCAATGCCTATGGCTTTCCCTTCTCATATCAGACACCCAACTAATTGTCTAAGACACTTCACAGTGGATTAAGTATTCCCTCACCTACTTAAATCCTCTCAACCATTGAAACTGTAAACATTATTTATTTAAGAAGCATTAAAAGATGTCAGTGGAAGTATTTTGTTTTAGAATGCATTCTATATTTTTTCCAAAGGAAAAACTAGAGAGAAGATACAATTATCAACAGAAGAAATTGAAAGCATATATTTAACATGTAGAATTTGTGGGAAGAAATCAAACAAGTTATAGATGCATTAAGGTGCAATGATTTCCACACAGTACTCTTTTTTTGGGGTTTTTTGTGCAAATATGTCTCAGGCTGCCAATTATTCTTAAACAGAAACACCAGAGAACACTATATGATCCAGATGTATTTTTTTTAACTGTGACACTGGCAAATATAAGGGAGAAGTTGGGGGGGCCTAAATAAATACATTATTGTGATTGTTACTTCATTTCTTTCTAGCATTTTACGGGAAAAGTTTTCTTTTTTCTTATCATTTAGAATTCGGAATCAAGCAGTAAGAAAATACCAAGAGCAGAAATTCAGTCCTATATTTATACTTACAATTAAGTTTTAGGGTTTTATTCAGCACTCTTGTCTTGAAAATTTAATAATGCTGCCTCTGTATTTTTCCAAAAGAATCACAGCATTCCTGCAGTCTCTATAAACTTGCCTTAAGTGTTGCTATAATGCTGTACTCTGGAGAAGTGAACTGGGGATGAGTACTGTTACACAAAGCACGGGGTCAGCCTCTGACACCCCTTCTCACAATGAGCAATACATTTCATCTGCAAGTCTCATCCAAGGTCCCACTCAGCATTAACAAAAGCAAAAGAATTTGGCCTGTTAGTGTGAGCAGCTTCCCACAGTCACCTGCTACATTAAAAATAGCTACTTCCCAAGATCTTGCTATACCATTCTCCCACATACAGAGTCCTAAGCAGCAATAACTGCGTACCATTTGCAGCAGCACAAGAGTGCTCTTGATACAAACACTGTCTTACCTAGAGCACACACATCATACACTGTAGTGCATGCATATGCAGCATCCACATATAGCTCAGCAACATCGGGCTTTAAGGCCTTGTATCGGCCAGATCGGAGCAATTAATTTAAAAATAAATATATAAATACAACTAAATAGCTCTTTAATTTTAAGACTGAGTCAGGAAGGTGAGAGAACATGAACTTAGAAAGGGAAAAGTCAATTTCACTTTCCATACATGGGTTTTACTGCTACCTTCAGAAAACACAGGAAAACAACATCCAAACATAAAATAGTTAGCAAAAATATCTGCGCTTTGTCTCTCCATCCTCCTTATAGGCAAAATATCAAACCTCTACCAAATAACAACCCTATTTTAAAAACCAATTTTGATTTGCATGTGAGAGATCCAGAATCTACAGGAACAAATATGAACAACTTGTGCTATGAATAAATTGCCAATAAAGCAACAATTTTCAAAATAATTTCCATGCAATAATTTCCACACATGTACACAACAAACTTGCAATATTTAGTTCGTTGTTAGGAAATCAACAGAAGATCTTTGTGGAGGTCTGCAGATTGTTTCCCCTGTTCTGTAAACAAATGATGACTCCTCAGAAATCTTTCAATTACTCACAGTTATTTACAGCATTCTGAATAATCACTGAAAGAAACATACTTGATGGCTGATAAATAAAGAACTAGATGATTCTGAAAGCATACATTTTTTTACTGTAAATGTACTAATACATTTGTATTAGTATATGTACTGAACAATACAAATTAAGACTATATTTGCATTTCCAAGAGCAGCTTCAACAATTTGTATCCAAGTGAACAATTTGCTTTTTTTAATTTATTCATACAGTATTGCAGTTATGGTAAATTAGCAATAGATTTCTAATATTTTTCAGCAAAATTTGTCCATACTGAAAAAAAAAAAAAAAGAAAAAAAACACAACTGCTAACAAGGCTATTGTCTCTGTGTAAGACCTGTTTTCCAAAAAAGTGACAGGAAACTGCCAAGGAAATTATTTAGTTCCTCAGGACCACAGGCAACAATGTACTTTATTAGTTTTCAAATTGCTAGGAATTGGGGTTTTCAATTAAAAACTTGCATAATAAATCAATAGCACATGACTAACACTAGAATAATAGTGAACTCCACTTTGTACAGACTGTGATGCTTTGGTGGGAAATTTTATTGAGGCTTCACTATCTCTGAGCATCATTAGTAGATAAAATTAATAAAGGATTACATTCCCAATCCTCTTACTAGAAATAACAATTAAAGCATATAATGTGTTACACAAAAAAAGACAAAAAATTAACTCTGTTGCATATAGCAAAGCCCCCAGACTAACCCTTGAAGAAAAAGGCTCTGCTAGAAGCCTTTTTCTTCATACTCAGAGCCCACTGAACTGGGACAACACTTGGGAACAGACCCGTATTCATCTTACAGCTTGCATTCCTGTTCTGTTTGTTTCCAGTAAAGATGAGGCTAGATCCCCAAAACAGAAGTCCTCTAAAGGAATGTCACAACATTAGCTCCAAAACTAATAGACTTTAGCACTGATTAGTTCACACCCATTCCTGTTCCCCAAACTCTGCCATGACTCCAGGTACAAGACTCCCAGCATGCAAAAGGCATTTCTGCCTTACAGGGCCCTAGACAGCAGCCAGGCTGAGACTGCCACAGCACAAACACACTACTGCCTGACACACAGAGAAAACATCACCAGAACCAGAAATCTGGAAGGAGCTCTGCCTTTGCCATCATTGTGGCAGGAAAATCAGTGTTGTGTTTTGAGCTGCACAGGCTCTCTCAGAAACCAGAAGAGTAAGAGGGGACAAGGGTACATGCCATAATATATATATTACATGGAGAAGTCTCCTGTCCCCACTTGAAGCAAATACAACTGAATTAATTAGCTGTAGTAAATGGAGGTGGGAACGAGGTCACAAAGGTAGCAAGCAACAGCACTGATCCACAGCTCTACGGACAGGGACCTGCAGCTCTGCACAGAGGTACTGCACCAGGGCACGGCTCCTGAGGGAACAAGGGACAATTGTCCCCTCATCAGCACACAAGAAATATTATCTTCTTCGGTGCTCTCAACCACAGCAACAGCCTTTTTTTCTGGGCACAGCCCTGGAGAAACAAAATTCAAAGCCAGACAGCTCAAGGCAATCCTGCACGTTGTGCTTTCCGAAAGCTGACTCCTCTGGCTCCCTGTGCAGTGGCCATCGCACAGAGACAACACACCTTGACAAAGTGAGACTAGCACACAGGCCAGCAAGGCATGAGCAAGAGCAAAACTGCTACTGACTGCTGCATTAGTGTGAAACACTAAGGACTAAGTCTTCCATGGAATCGCTATCACGAACTACAGATGAAAACTTGGTTTACACTTATTTGTCTCTCCACAGAAAGGAACTCGGCAGCCAGTCTGTCAGTGAAAGCAACAGGACCTTCTACTCCACTGTCAGAAACTGAGAGGGCAGCCAGTAATAGGAAGGAGGATTCATAAAAGGGATCCAGAAAGCAATGGGAAAAAACTGTCCCTGCCACAAGGAGAAAGAAGATGCCAGAGATAACCAACCTCACACTGTGTAGCAACCTGCCACCTATTGCAAAATGGACCACGTCAACAGATGATGGGAACAGACCCTATGAAAAACGGGCTTGCCACGAGCGCATCTCATCAACCTGCAGCAGCTGAGACTTGTCTCTTTCAAGCTTTGTCAATGTTGTGCAGCTCGCCGTGCTAACATAACACACAGCCATTTCAGGAGCAGCAAAGCCTCTACAGACCTATGCAGTGTGTTGACAGGGATGTGTACGCACAGACACTTGTGTATGTACATGAGAGACTTTTCCTCGCCCCAGACAGATTTCCTGTGCAAGGCAGGAACCACCATTCACAAACAGAATCTCAGTATGAGATCGAGATCGACACCCACATTTAAACCTTCTGTGTGTCTGCAACCCTGTGTTTGGGGGAGGCCTGGCAGGAAAAAGGGTCCCTACAGATCTAACGGTGTTAAAAGCTCCCCATCAACTGATCTCTTTCCTACTTGCACGGAAAAGGCTGGCCAGCCGTAGCTGTGCAGCCACACGGTGCTCCGAGGAGAGGATGCAGCGCGTCCCCCTCAGATAACAATAACCCCCAGATCACCAGCTCCACGGCTGAGCACAAGAGACTGCGACACGGCAGCACGAAGCTCAGCCCGGGATCCGGCGGGAGGCAGACCCTGCCGCGTCAGTGCCAGCCCTCAGCAGATTCCTCTGCGGTCTGCAAGCGAGGAGGGCCAGCGACCTCCGGATACTGCCCCAGCCCCGGCCCCGGAGCGGGATCCCCGCGGGGCTGCCCACAGGTGCTCGCTCCCCGGCGCTGCCCCACCGCCGGGGAGCAGAGGGGCGAGAGAGCCTGAGAAAGGAGATGTCGGAGGCAGGGGAACACGAAGAGAGGGGGTACCGAGAGGAAGGGGATGCCAGAGGCGGGGGCCCGGAGGGCAGGGTGCTTGCCCCCGGAGGGACACGCGCACAACCGCGCACAAACACACACCGCTCCATCCCCGAGCGTCCTGGCGCCGAGACACTCCCGCCGCCGCGGCATCGCCCGGCACCGGAGCGAGCCAACCTGTTTCCCCACGCGCCGAGAAATCGGCTGCGGTGCCCAGCACGGGCGGGCGGGCGGGAAGGCGGCCCCCCGCGCCCCCTCCCCGGCTGCCTCCCCGCGGGGCGCGTCGCAACCCCTCGGCCGGGGCCGCGCTGCGGCAGCCGTACCGTGGGCAGCAGCGGCTCCATCTGCGCCCCCTGGTCCTGAGTCTCCATGCGGCGGCGGCGGGGCTGCGGCGGCGCCCCCTCCCCGCCGCCCGCGGGCCGGGGCGCTCCCCGGGCGCTGCGGGAGCCGCTGGGCTGCGCCGGGTTCGGGGCTCGCTCCGCGCTCCCGGCTCCGCGCTCCCGCCGCGCTCCCGCCGCGGATCCGGCGGCGCGGAGGCAGGAAGCGCGCGCCAGTCACATGGCCGCGCGCACCGCCGGCCCCGCGCGGGGGGGCGGGAGCCGGAGCCACCTGCGGGACGCGGGATGAGGGACGCGGGATGAGGGACGCGGGATGAGGGATGAGGGACGCGGGATGCGGGATGAGGGACGCGGGATGCGGGATGAGGGACGCGGGATGAGGGATGAGGGACGCGGGATGAGGGACGCGGGATGCGGGACGCGGCCTCTCCCGCCGGGGCCGCAGGGCCGGGTCCGCCTCGCCCCTGTACGCCGGCACCCCGCGGGCGCTGCAATGGGATCGGAGGGACCGGGCCCCGCGAACCGCCGGTGAGACTATAGAAAACACCACACACGGCTCAGAAGTTGAGCGCTTTACGCCAAGCTTCAGCCGCAGGCTCCCCAGCACTGCTGCTTCAGTGCAGTCTTGGGCCAAGGTTTGATTTAGCCAGCACCAGAAGAGTACCAGAAAACAGTGACCTTTCACTTGGTCCTGCCCGAATTTGACCCTTAGTTACAGATAGCACCTTCAAAAGAGAGTTCTGCTCCTCTCCCCACTACAATAACCCCACCATCCCCTTCTACTTGCAAATCACAAACATATCAGAATACCATATATTTCAGTATAGAGCTGATAGGAGTCTTACCCTCTTTTTCACCCAATTTTATCATTCAAGCCTGCTACACATTTGGCTTCTCCTAGTCTGTCTGGCTCTGCATCTCAGTGGTTACATTCAGCTACACCAAAACCCCAACAAGCTACACAAATGGTTGTCAAAGCCTAAACTTGCTGTACAAATGGAAATAAGAAGTTGAGTCCCCACAGTACTTGTACTACTAAGAACAAGTGTGACACTGCCTACCAAAACAACTGAGCTAGAGAAGTTTATATTTTCATCACTTCCCAGCGTACCTTGCAAAAAAACTGAGCCCATCCAAACCTGTGTGCATAAAAATCAAATTGGACACAGATCTGATTATGAAAAATAAACTAGCAAGTAAACTTCTTTCTCCCTGTTAAATTAATTTCCGTGCCAAAGCAGCAGGCCATGCCCTACATTTTGGATATCCTTTGCAGTCTAAAAGTAGATCAATAAACAGCTTCACTAAATCTGATTAATTTCCTCTGCCATGGGACATGTTCTTGAAGTCTCCCAGAGGTCTTCCAGGCTGAATTATTTGTACATTAGCCAAGCAAGACACAGAGCTGGGGGAGCAGCATGAAGGAAAGGGGAGTCAAAGCTGATTCTTACAAAGAAGGGGGCTATTTTTCTGAGTTACAACTGAGAACTTATTCTTTAAACTGACATATACATTTAACACTGTAAAGAAAGACAGACAACAGATATGGTCCAGGTTCTGGGGTAAAGGCGAGATGTGTATTTTCATAACATGATTACAGACCTACAGTAATTAACACAGGAGGCCATTCAGGTCACTAGAGGTAAGGCTGTGTCAGCATTTGCGCAGTAAAACCCTATTTGTAGGAGCTTATAATTAAGCTATGAAAGTCATGATGAAGCTGGAAAAGAGTGTATTTAAAAGTGTTTTTCCTCCTTGAAATAAAATAGATTTAAAGTGAATATACCACCTGTGAAATCAGGAAGACCAAAAGCTTTCAGTCTACAGGCAGTTATTTCAATGAATATTAGTATAAGCACCTTAGTCTTCACTGCCTAAATATCTCAAGCTTGTCCAAGAGTATTTTTTCAGTAGGTACTGCAATTCTTCAAGCTCAATGGCATTTACACATCTTTCGCTCCCCAAAATATTCCTCAAAACACACTCATCCACATAGACACATCTAATAAAAGTAAAGTCCACAACCAACTCAGACACTGTGTGCATGACACTGTTTCCCAACACTTCACAGTGAAAATCAGGATCAAGACCACAAGCACCACGCTCAGGAATTACAAGTGACTTACTGAATGGACAATCAAAAGAGAGTTAGGATCAGCCATGTAATTGTTTTTGCAAAGGTTTTATGTCAGAGTGCTTTACAGTCAGGAGTTCACCATTATGGAATAATAGATGAAATATGGAAAAAGTCAGTTAAATAATAAACCTTTCCAAATCATTCTGTACTGTCCTGCTTCACACACATAAAACCACCACAGACTTCCATAGCTACAAAGCCACACTTTGATAGCCGAAGTCAAATTGCAAGTCATTCTTTTGGCAGCTGTGACAAACGTGGTTCAGTACAAAGGTCCAAAATGTTGAATCCAGAACTCCAAAGCCGAGGGCTTTGCATATACAAAAGTCAAAGAACATAAAGGACCTTGCTGAAAATTCTGGTTTTAATCCAACATAACTAAGCTATTTTTTGGACCATTATAGCAGTATATCACACCAAAAAGAGCATTAAGAGAAAGTAATATTTATCCTCTAGTTGATTTATAATTGAATTTGAATTCTGTTTTCCCTTATTTCAAGTTGGCTTCTTTCACTATTGCATCTGATTGTAAGCCATTCTTCCACATTCAGCAATTTTGTTAGTATTACTCTATTACACTAGTAATTTCATTTCTCATCCCAAAAGAATAAGCTTTAAATTTGTGAAATTTTAAAATAGAGCAGGCTTAATTTCCAGTTTCAACTTTTAGTACACAACTAGGTGTTATTTTCAAGCATTTATACATGAAGGGTAAAAAAATTTTCTCAAATCATCAATAATTGGAGATACTTCATCACAAAAGCAGCTGTGAAATCATGACATACAGATACACTTAAGTTGTAAGATTAAGAATACTTAGGATATGCTATAAAAATTTTAAAAATTGTGGCATATTTATGTCAGACTGATTTTTTTTAATATATATTTCTAGTGCATTGGTTAAATGAAATAGTGAGCGTTTCTACATTTACTTTGACAGTGATAAAGCTCCTAAAGTAAATGTCAATGGAAAAAAGGGGAAATATTGTTCTTGTTCAATAACATTCTGAATTTATGTCAGAAACTGACCTGATCCCTGCCTGGTGTCAGCTTTCATAAGAAATTTAAGACAGCAAAAGTTGAATTTTATTCTTCTCCTTCCTCAAACTGCCTTTTGCCCCTTTGGCCTGCAGCAAGCCAATTACTCAGATGTTCTCTCAAGTCACAGTCAATGTGTTAAGCCCCACTGAACAGAGATTTTGTTCCTCAGAAGCTGTTCACAAGGGGTATGTTTTATATATAAGCTGAATTACATTCAAAAGGCTCAGAACATTCTCAAAGTACTTTGTAGGCATGTAGCATAGATTTTGGAGGCATATACCCATCTATCTGGGCTCATGAGAGGTCTTGCAATACTTCTCTTAGTAAGTCTTTGTAAAAAAAGTTCCATTTTCATGCCTAATGAGCACTTCCTTTCATCAGGAAGGTGAAGGAATTGCTTCCTCCACCTAAGTCTCAAGAAGGTATTCTGATATAGTACGTGATGCTATATATATGGGTGTATTTTTATATGCACATAAAAGCTGTCACAGAGTCCTAGCATCACTTACTGGCCCAGTACCACTCACATTTTTACTGTCATACCTTTCTGTCAGTTTTTGTGATCAATATATAGCTATAATTTAAAAGAAATTCTTTATTTAAACTATTTCTCTGAATACAATTCCTTTTTCTAGGAAGATATCCTGGGAGTATTGGCTCATCTCCCAGTTTAGCCATAAAATATGTCACTCTACCAGAATGGAGCGGGGTAGGAATTGCTACTAAGCAAGAGTGAACTCCACAGAGCTGTTAGTTACAAACCTGAACATGAGAACTATTTACTTTAAAATGTCCCCACAGCAGAAATATGCTTGAAGCATAATTCATTCATTTACATATATGTCCAATTGTCTCAGCATGTTCTTAATTCCAAAAAGAACCTGCACTCTGTCAGACCTAATGTGGTTGCCAGTAGATTTTAGCAACATAGTGAACAATTTCACACAATATTCAGAATCAGAAAGGACTGGGGTTAGATCAGTTTGCCCTCTCTTGATTCCTGCCTAAGCTCGAGCCTCAGATACACTGGTAAATAAAATGCATGCACAATACACATTAATTTGAATGCTCATACTGTGCATATTTATCATAAATATATTTCTTTAATGAAGGGAAACCTTTTAAAAATTGCTTATTATTTTCATCTTGTTACAGGTTATTTCTATTTCAAATAAAACAGCAAATTAATTCCTAAGCTTCTGAGGGAAACAAAATAACTATCAAGCAGTCAGAATCCTTTTCATTCTATTTTTGTCTTAATGACCATAGAAGATGAAATAGTAATGGATGGACTTCTCAAACTGCATTTCATACTACTAAAATAAAGATGTGAACTATCTTTACATATGAAGAGGAACATCCCATTGATATAGCCTATTCCTAGTACTTTTTTTTCCTTTGTAATTAGAGAAACTATTCTGACAAAAAGGTAAAAAAGGGGAGGGGAAAAACACAAATTCTGGCAGCAGTGTTTCCTCTCTCCATTCTTCCTCCCTAAGTGAAGATAAATAACCATCTGGATCATTGTACTGCCTTTGTGACAGGTGGTACTCAGTTATGTTTCTCATTTGATTGGAAAGCGGTAATGGCTCTTTAGCAGCTCTTTCTTTTGCTAATATACTCTGCTTGAAATAATTTACTTTAAGTTAATTCATTTGAAATATGATCCAAAAAGATTCAGTACTGATTGCAATGTATTCTTCAATTGCAACATAATCTCTTTTTTTCTATTGGCATTCAAATTAGAAAGAAGTACTCTAATAATTGTTTCACTAATACAACTTCTCATATTGTTCAGCCAAAAGAAGTAATGCCAATGAAATATGCCTGTGTCCACAGCCCAATCCTACAACTCCTATGACACAGAGAGACAATCTGTGTTGGTAAAGAGCACCAAATATTTGTTATTTTTTAAATTTTCCCCAAAATGGATCCTCTACCAAAGGTCATGAATTTTATGGTATTCTGTCTCTAAGCTAGGCCTCTGACTTTGGCTATAAGGCCATTATTAGAGAATACTATTTTAAAATCTAAACTAAAATTAAGATGTGTTTGAGACTCTTAAAATAATACATGTAATTAATCATTATATTAGTTTGCTAATTATTAAGATAATTACTCTTTCTAGGCTTATTTTTCAAGTGAAAGAAATTCCTCAGATATATCATGCATTTAATCCTGCTTTGTAAATAAAATATGTTGAATCAGGCCCTGATTAGTCACTGACCTAAATAATCCTTCAGAAAGATTAAGCTATCTTAATTTAAAACCTGCAAGGGGGGGCATAATATATTGTTTCTTGCTCAGTTACTCTAACAGCAAACTCTAACTAAACATGTATCTTACAGATGTAAGACATTTATCTAGATTGAGCTTCAAGTAGTTGGATTTTGCTACAAGTCTTACTTCGAGGCCAAGAAGTCCTCTGACATCAGGAATTGTTTCCTTATATAGGTAAGGACTGTGTAAATATTTCTCTTCCTTTACGGTGCTTCTAATTCTCTGCTCCTAATCCTCTGCACCGCTGCCATGGCTCCTCTAAGTTTCCCATTTTCATGGGAACACCACACCATTACAAAGCCTGGCCTGACAGTGTAGCATTAGGAAGCCAGACCTCCGGATCCGCCTTTGACCTCAGGATCATCCTGTTTTCCACATCATGAAACATCAGCTCCCTTAAGCATGTTCCTTAGGGAACATCAGTTCCCTTAAGCATTGTGCCACGAGGAGAGCTCCTAACTGGGGCATCTACAGGGTCAGATGATGGTTATTGGGAGAGATGGATGAGGCTGGCTGCGGATTTTTTTGTTTTCAATATCTGAAATTTGCAAGTACATACTACAGGAAATGGTACAAAGTGCATATTATCTACTTTCAGCTTTTAAATCCTAGTCATATTCTTTGTTTTGCCTTAGACTGTAATCACTTCAGCAGAGAGTTTTTCAGCCCCCATGACAGACCAGACTGATCATGTGGCCTTACTGTGATTAAGCCAATGTGATTGATTCTTACTGTGATTGATTCAACTATAGAAATAACTATGTAAAATTCATGAACAGTAATATTTTGCACATATACCTAAGACACCAAAGCTATCTGTGTTAGTCCCAGAAACAGAAGCACTAAGCTGTGTCATGCTGTACCCATTTTTCTCATTACATCTTGAGTAAGATGCATTATCCCAGCTGCTGGGATTTTCAACTTTGTCTTGAACTTCAGACAACTGAAGAGATTGTTTGCAACACTACTTTAGCTAAATCAATTACTCCTGGCAGAAAAAGCACCCACCTCCTCCTCAGGTTTTCCAAATACAAAGTTAATTCAAATAACTTCAAATCTAAATGGAGGAAAAGTAGAGAGGGAAAAAACTGCATGGAAAATTATCTTTTAATTACAATTTTGAAAACAAAGCTACAAAATTTATAAATATTTCAATAAAAATCCCAGTCTAGGCTGCATATAACCCTGAAGTTTCTCAGTAAATCAAAGCAGTGCTACAGGTAATTTATGGAGCTGAAAATCTAGCTCCCTCTCTATCCATCACCTTTGAGAGGAACCCAACCCTGGTATCATAGAGTTTGCTTAGTAGGTAAGATCATTTTCTCCTCTTTTGGGAGCATCTCTGAGTTACCAAATAAAATTGAATGAACTATACTTACTATACTTTCTAATCATGCATTCTTTAAGCAGCCTTTAAAGCAGCCTTTCTGCCATACATAAGATTTTAAAAACAAATACTTTAGAAATTACATCACATGTCAATTCTTCATTGTAAGCATGTTTTACTTTTTTCATATTTTGCAGTGCTGTACTAGATTTTCACAAAAACTAGATCCACATGTAGTGCATTAGTAATAAAGATAACAGTGCTGGCTTTACAAACGCTTCTTTTGTTCCAAAATACTGCCTTTGTCAGTTTTGCTGCTCAAACCCCCTACATAGAGGGGAAAACCTTTGCTGTGTTTATACTGACCTGCTAATGAAATAGAATTACATGTCCTTCTTATTTTTCCACATGCTACATTTCCAGACAAAAAAAACCTCACCTGAAATCCAGAATCCAGGATCTTGACTAGCTTGCCATTTCACAAGAGCAGCAGCTGGCATAAACTGGCAGAGCTCCAATACAGTCAAATGGGGTTTATGAGATGAAAGTGCATTCCTTACTGAAGTAGCCAACTCAAATCAAAAGCAGGAATTTATAAAGGAACTATTTGAAAAGAATAGCTACAAAGAAATAACTATTCTCTTTAAAGATAAATACTTTAAAGCTGAGCTTCTAAATTGCACAGAGAACAAATTCATCCATGTTCCCCAGTAGGTAGGTAACTGGGACACAGAAAGTGAAATCTTCATTGAATGACTAATCTCACAGAAACCAGTGATACCAATTCCTTGGTTTTGTAAGAATTTTGCTTCATTAAGAAGACACTTTTGGCCTAAAGAGTAGTGATCAGTGATTCAAAACCCAGCTGCAGACAGTTAGTGTGTAAGTGATGCTCATTTCCAGCCAGACAGTTTTGGGATGGATCCTGTGTCTAATGTTTCAAGTGTTTAATATCAATGACCTCCATGGTGGGACACAATGAGCCCTCCTGAGGCCTATAGAGAGTTCATGGCAAATTGGAGGGGTGAGCTGACAGAAACCTCATGAAGCTTAGCAACAAGTGCAGAGTCCTGTACCTGGGATGGGTCAGCTCTATGGGGTGAATTAGCAAAATCACAGCCAGCGAAGTGCAGGAATGGGATTATTCCCCTTGGCACTCAGAAAGTCACATCTGAAATAAAAATGCTCTGGTTTTGGGCCCCTAGTACACAGAGGAAGATCTGTTCAAATCATAACAGACAAACTGTCTGTTCAAATTATATACTTACAGCATTGTCAGCCTAAATTTACAAAAAAAAATATTTTATGGACAGGAAAAGGCATTTCTAAGCTATAAAAACTCACATTTCCCTAAGGTAAACATTTAAGATGATTCATGACCTAGGAGTACTTGCTCCTCTCCAAAGACTTGGAAAGGATTTCACACAAATTTCTCAGATACCTTTAGCCACATTTGAGTCGCCTAACACTGTCAGAGTAACTCGCTCCAAGTTGTCTTGCATTACACATGAAAAAAGAGAGATTACTTACAAATAGCAGCATAATGTCTGAACTCCAATTGTTTATCCTATTTTGACCAAAGGTAAACAGCTCAAAACTTATGGTTATGATAAGAAGCTTTAAACTCAAGTACCCCTGTACTTTCCTCCTTGAGATGAAAAAATATAATAATAAAATTCCAATTATAAAGAGAAAACTGAGGAGTACTAACATGGCAATATTCAGGAATTATTGTTGTGACATTAAACATATAGATAAAATGGTTTCTATGAACTTTTACCAGAGCAGAAGAGAATTCCTATCCGAGTTCTGAGAAATCTAATCTGTATGTCTATGGACTTCTAAGACAGTGAGTGTAGGATTTCTGTATCTCATTTATTTAAAATCATTAATAGATTTTTTTAAAAGACAGATGCAATTTAGTACATGCATTGTCTTTACATTTCTGCAAATACCCCATTATTAGTAGATTTGTAACTGTCAGGACCCAGCTGCACACCCACTCCGTAGCCATTGCATTACACCCAGCAATGCTCTAATCTGAGGAATCATTGCCTCTTCCTAAAAATCATGGCCAATGCGTTGACACAGGTGAAATATTTTACCACCTGCCAGCAGGACCAGAAGCCACTAAAGCTTCCAGAATTCCTCTAATACTCCCACTGCACACATGAAAACACATTAAAGTGAAAGTGTGAGGCTATCAGGACCACCTGAAGCACCAAACATAAATATCACACTGAGACAACTGCACTGTTACAAACATGCCTTAAGGCACTGCCTCACAATTCAGCCTTGGCGTCAGGCTGTGTGTTGAGAAAACAGGAATGGACTGATTAAAGCCTTGACCAAAATTATGACATAAACTGTGCTTAACATCTCAAACAGAGACTGTGGGACACTAGTATCTAAACTGGCTAAAGGAACAAAGACAGCTTCTCATCTCCTGTGGTTCCCACTCTGACATGTCCATATCAAAACAAGACCATGGTACAATTTCATCCTCATTCCCAAAAAGAGGAAACTGTCATGGGGAAGCTGTAGTGCATCACCAGCAAGAGAAGAGAGACACCAAGAGTGCAGGTCTTGATCCCAGTTACCTCAAGAAGCACTGAGAGAGACTGGAAAGTCCATAGAAGTCAGAGTCTTCTCAGGACAATAAATTGTTTTGTCCTACCCTAAGAATCAGTGGTCATCAGGATAATCCTGCAGGTCTCAGCTGTAAGATAATCACATCTCTAATGTCTGGCATCACGCTGGGACCACTTTCATAAAACCTATAGTTTGCTTGTAGTTTGCTGCCTTTTGCTAGACCTCATGAAAAGAGCACGTGTTCAGCAGTGAACACTTTTGCCTACCGCACTGAGAGGTGTTTTCTGTCCATACAGACTTATGTTTCTCAGACCAAGCTATAACTATACAACTTGACTCATATTCAGGGTTTGCAGGAAGTTAGCATGTTTACGGGAAGAGCACTTTTTTGCATGTCAGTGCTCCTAGCATAGGAGATAGTTTAGATTTTACTATATTTCTTGGTGTAATTTCAGAAAATATAACTCTATTTCTATCACTGCAGCACACTCAGTCATATCTAATCCACACCTAAATTACTAAGATGGCAGGGGAACTGTGGAAGAACCAAGCACACTGTAAACCATCCCTCTCTGAAGGAATTAGTCTAACTTCCATTGCCCTGATAGCTACCATGACAGCCTAACTGATGAGCAACTCCCTGTAAGATCTTCCATGATTACTTATGTTTTGAGACCATTCAAAAGGAGCAAACACACAATGAAGATCATACCAATGCATTTCCACATGATTCTGTAAGTCATCTTCAAAAACTTCAAAAAATTACTAAAAAGGGTTTTAGCAAATTCAACATGGAAGCTTTGACATTTCCCCATGATGAGAAAAATTATAAGAGTGTGACAATATGTGATTAATATTTTATTTAATACTGAATTTAAATAACAACATTTAAACAGATTTTCTAACAGATAAAAAAAAAAGCAGCTTGTATAACAAAAGTAAATCTAGCCCAAAATACCCTTGTGAGTAATTGTCACAAGTTCTGCCATTTCTTTTTGTTTCTGCACAAACCCTTGGGTGAGTACATTTTCACCTTAGCCAATTGCTACTGTTTGTCCAAATCACAAAGCTACCATCAATCAGAAAAGAATATAATTTAATGCCTACAGGTAGTAAAAAACAATATAATGGAAGACATTTTTCTCTCCCTTGTGAAGTGCCTGTAATAAATTGCCTGTTTTCTAGGCAGGACAATTCAGGAACATATCACCAGGCTGGCTTAAATATATGAAAACCTTCCACACTGTAGTAAACACCTGCTGGGGATATTAAATAGAAGGAAGGTAAGGAAGATATTCCAGCTACTAATGAATTTGCTGTCAAAAAAAAAAAGAATCCACTATCCAAATTTTATCTGTAGAAGAAGCATGAAGAACTCCAACACAGAGGGATACGGCCGCCATCTCTGGTCATTTAACACAATCATGATTACTTCACAAGAGCAGCTTGTCTCAATTCACAAAATATACTTTGCACAGCTTTTGGTAACTGTGCAAAGCCACAAATCTTAGAGCAAAGAGCTTTAGAGTCATGTCAAAAGGCAATTCCATATCTGTCTGAAAGTCCATATTCTGGTCAATTATCTGAAACACAACATTCAGAGCTACAAGAATTAGTTGGTTGTGTAACCACAGATGGAGGCCTGACAAGTTCAGAACACTTGACAAAAGGGTCCTTGCAGTAAATCTAATCTAACATTGCATACAGTCAAGATTATTTTAATAGCTATTTATATTATAGATATGTGTCTATATATACAGCCTTTCCTTTCATTACTGCAAATTGCAGTAAAAACATACAACCTTTGCAGTGTATGAATGCAAGACAACAGATTAACTGTTGTTCTTCAATGGCATTATTATGGGAGGTTTCCAACAGAAACATATTGGTCACTGCTTGTGCTTGTGATATTTGCTAGCTAGTGGCCAGACACAGCAAAGGAGGTGTCAGTGTGCAGCAGGCTCATTCCATTCTGCTGAACAGGGTGCAGAACTCTGAAGTCTCACCTTCCCCTATCTCTAACACAGCCAGTGAAAAAGCTAACACAAAACACAGAGCTGAAAGACCCTGCAGTAAGTTGAAGTTGGTTTACCCATCCCTGATAAAAATCAACCCAAGACACAGTAACATTTTTTAATTACAAGCCCACCTCAAACTTAGACATTAAGTTAAGGGTTTTCATCTCAAACTGTATGTAGATAATTATGGAAACTGTTAACTTTTCCAGATGATGCCAGACCTTATCCAGCTGACCCAGTTTCACTTAAATGGAAGAAGTTCTTATCTGCCTCAAAATGGTGTGAAGAAGCAAGGCAGTGCAGCAGGGCGCAGATGAAAGGTGACAAAAAGTAATGCATGCCACTAACCATCACTCCCTGCCCACTTAAAACCCTTCTGTAGCTAACAAGTGTCTGCCAGGCATGAAGAGAAATAAGGTAACACTCCAATTAGTAATACACAGTCTGACCAGTAACTAAGTTAAGAGGCATGACACTTGTATACACAAATCAATAACTGAAGTTTGATCAAGTAAGAAAAACAGAAAGATACTGATACTACCATGTGTCCTGTCCCCCTTCAGACAGGATTAGAAGACAAAGCCAATTCTATGTGACACTCAGAAACTGATTCAGTGCACTAAGATTAAGTTTGAATGGCTGCATTGTCATAGGGAAAGATGGAAAATAAGAAGAGGGATAGAAACAATTTCTAGAGTTACTTTCATATGCCTCATGTGTTTTCTGCATTGATGTCACACCTTGAAACAAGACCATCACACCATGCCTAAAACTGATGGTTTTCGCCAGAGTTCCACTTTTAAGCACATACTACAGCTACACCTCCAGAATTTCAGGTCAGAGCTGGGAATTTAATCTTGCCCTCAGCACAGTGATTGAGGGCCAAGTGCCAAATCCACCCCTGACATAAGCGCCAGTAAAAACTGTCAAACACAAAATGGAGCTGTCTAAGGTCAAGTCCCAGATGTTTTGTTCAAGTAAAGCACAGATGATCTTGACCTCAAGAAAACTGAATGTATCATTCAGTCATGGAGTAGTCAAAAAAACAGGGTTCCTAGAATAAAAGTAGGAGCTATTTATTTTTGAATGAAGATTAAAAGCCTTTGATCAAATAGTCCATTTACAGCAGATAGAAGCTGGGTCTCAAATAACTTCAAATCGTAAAAAAATTATGCCGGAACCATAGGGTATTGCAAAAAATGAACTGTTGATCACAAGTAATTTTTAAATAAAACATAACGGTTGTCCAACAGTACTTACAGCATTAGGCTTTTCTCCATGCTTTCTCTGAGCTATTTAATTTCACATTGACATAGGACTTCCATAAGAATTATTTGATTTTAATATACTGCACCTGTCTGAAGCTAAGAATTAAGGTCAACAAATTTTAAAAGAAGTCAGAAGAATTCTTCAGCAGGTCTGGAATGATCCTTTAGCAAAGCTTAAGATAAATTTCTCCTCAAAAGTAACTTGAGAGGCAACATGTCTAAGACACGTAGGATATGCCTGTTACAGGTTTGCATCTACAAAATCTCCCTTCCCAGTCATACAAAAATCAGTCTCAGCTGTTACCTAGCCGTTTGCATCCTCCCGAGTTAAAGACCTCTTTCGGAATACCTTGTGTTGCCGGTGCCGTGGGCTTTAGTGCCGCTCAGTGTTCAAATGACACAACTGCAGGGAGCTGCTCTAGCAGGGCACCCAGCAGCTTGATACGAAGAGGAATGGTACTGTACTGATCCGTAGAGAATAGCGGATTTTAGAAAAGAGGCTGACGTTGATCCTTCATTTGATCTCATCTTTAGCCTCAATGCTTCTGTTTAAAAGCCATAGTGGGATTTTCAGAGGAAATGGACATTCAGCCTCAAATGGCATGTCATGGCCATGAAAAGTAAAGAAATTGCCAGCAGAGAGGAGGGGAGAGTGAAAGAAGTTTGCAGGACATAGGAGACAAGACAAAGTCAGAGGAAGCAAGAAGAGACATTCAGCAAACACATGCAAGCAGGAGAAGGACCAAGTGAACACAAAGAGAATGGGACAATGAAAAACCTATTAGGAGAAGTCAGGCAAGCTATTACTACTTTGTGGCTCACCTGGGCAAAAACTCATCTTTGCCAAAATAAACGTCTTGAATTTAACCTTGGAGATGGAAGCAATCTCATATAGTATATTTCTTTATTCTTCCTCTTTCTCCTTCCTAATTCACATTAATTATTTTTGTTATTTTAGGATGGTTATTTTCTCTTTTTTTAACCTAAAAACCCCCTCAGATAATACACTTTTAAAACACCTTGCCAAAATAAGGGCTCTGCTATCAATATCCCTTCTAAATGAAAAACAAACCAGCAACTAGCAGAGGAAAAAAAATAGAATACACTATCAGTTCTATCAACAATAATTTCCACAAAAAGAAATGTCTTAAAAGAAGTTTCTATAACATAAATAGAAGTTGCAATCAGACAAAAATATTTTCTCCCAGGTCAATAAATATCCAAAAACTAAAATCATAAACAAAAACTAAAACTGAGTAGGAGCTCCTGCTCGTTGCAAAAGAAAAACATTATTCATCCAAACAAAATAAGATGCGACTGAGAAATGTCCTGAGAATCAAGCAAGCCAAGATGACCATAAAATACCAGAAACATTTTGCACAGGGATGCTCAGACTGCCCGCAGTGGGACGCTGTCACACCCTGCCCTGCCAGCCTCACCTGACCTACACGAACACTAATGCTGGCAACTGGCAAATCACCAAAGGGCTGTGCTGTGAGAAATGTTATTTATAATACATGGAGACACCATTATCACACACAACAGCTAGCATGCAGCATCACAATAAAGACAGTTCCTTTAGCAGATTAAGCCCTCAAAAAAATTACCAATCTCAGAAACACGGAGGAGCACAAAGTCCCCCTCGGCTGGCCTGAGGACATCACATGTCTGCCAGAGGAGATGGGCTGCTGCAGTATGGCATCTCAAAAGGGTGCTGAAGGAACACAAACTGTTTGAGGCTTGTATTCTTTCTTCTGCTTGAATTTATGTAAAATCTCTAATGAATAGGAGTTAATTAGCTACACTTAAGACTGATATACAACTACAGCCATAGGGAATAAACAGGTTCACCAGCTGCTGTATTACTTTAACTACACTGCAAATTGCTGCATGCTATTAACATGCTCTCCTGGCTTCAATAAAGAAAATCTTATTGAAATCAGTAGCACACATTTCCTATTTCAGTGAGACATTGCAAAATTAAAATGATATGTAGTAAAAACAATATGTGTGAGCCACCTGCTTACTGTATGATAGAATAGATTGGCATAGAATGACAGCTGCTGCACAGCCAACATTTCAGATACTGTACTACCTTGCCAACTGGACTTAAATTCACACACGATTTCCTTGACTAGCACTGAATGAATTTTTGCTGCTATAAATATGCATTGGCAATTGTGATGAATCATCCTGGGTACTAAGGGTCATTGTTAATTCAAATACATCAAGAACCATATCCAGTGCAAAAAGCCTCCAGAACAAATACTGATGAGTCCGGACTGTTTTGGTGACCTACGTGTAAAGAACATGTCTTGACCCACAACAAAGGGTAAAAGAGCCTGCAGGGCTTGTTGGATGTTCATAGCACAAAATGCTCAATGTTAAAACCAAAATACTAATCAATCAACACATGGCTCCTCACACTAGCTTGGAGTCCATGAGAATTACCATAATCAAGACCTTACAGACTTATTTAGGCACCAAGAGCCACATTCAGAGAGCCTAAACTCTGTAATTTCTTACACTTATCCTAAGGTATGATACATCTGCATTTTGTTTTTAGCAGACTCAAGGCAGGTCTCAGCTCTGCCCCTGAGCTGGGTTGTCTGAATCCCTTTTCAGACTTATGTAGTTCTCAGCACTGCTCAGTCACAGGAACTTATTGAAAGGCAGGCTCCTTGATGTTGCTTCTAATTCCATTTATTTCAATTAGAGCCATGTGTCTAATTATGTTTGCAGATCTGTTTTTGCTGGTTTTATATTAAGGGGATGCCTAGAAACAATAAACGTTTCTTTTAATCTAACTTTCTCTGCTGGCAGCTGATGTCTCAAGTCAGTGCTGACAGGAGCTCTAACAAGGAACCTTGCATTAGATTCCCCTGATAATAAAATCTTGTTTGTATATATAATAATAAATACTCTGAGTTGGAATAGGAAATAATTTTATAAGGATGAATATGATTTACAGTTCTACAACAAGCGATAATACAGTAGTGTTCATAAAAGGGCAGGTTTGGGGTAAAATCAGTAATCTATTTCAACCAATTCAAATGCCAATATCCCATCTGCTAAGTCTCTTTATTTTATATCAGTCTGCCATTTTCTCTTAGTGGTAGCATCAATAAACATTGTTGGTAATCATCTGCTTGTGCTCTAATGTGGCATATTCAGTTTCACTGAACAAAGCCAGGCTGAAGATCCCCGAAGGAAAACAAAAGTGAGTTGTTTAGTTATGATTCAGACCCATGTCTCTGATTTAAGAATGACTCAAGTTGCATAATCACCAAAACCTGAACATAAATAGGTTTTATGATATACAAAGCTAAATGCTAATAAAAACTGCTTTGTTTATTCCAAAGAATTTTTCAATTACATGAGGTTCTTTTCTTCATTTTGCCAAATGCAGTGGAACATTTCAAAAAAAGCCATTAATTTGAGGAGTTCACTAAAACTAGTATTTTTAGTGTCTGATGATGTATAACAGGATTCCAGCTGGAGAATGCCACTTTGATTTACAAAAACATTTGTTTCTCTTTCTCTGCTTTCAGATAGATTTGTTATCCACAGAGATGAAATGCTGGATACCTAAGCCTAGATTCAGGTTTCCCTTAGCTGGCATTTGCCCTAAAATTCCCAAATACATCTAGCATTCTCACAGTCTGCAGCCAGAGATAAACTAAAGCATGATTAAAAAGGTGAATTTTGTTTCTCTGGCACTGTAAAATTACAGTTTCAATACTGTAATTAATCACGGCCATTCATAGTTACAATAGGCCTGATAATCAGTGGTGAAGGGAATTATAATAAGCCACTTACTCTGAGAAACTTGGAGATGATAAGCCCTGGCTTGCACAGTAACTTCAAAACCTCACGGGTTTTGAGATTCCATCGTGATGTTTGGGTTTCTAACATGAACAAGTCAACAAGAAAATTGTGTCCTTCAGCCTTAAAAGGCTTATCAGTAAGACAGAGAGGATCTAAATCTGTCCAGTAATGAGAGCAACCTGATACACGTGTTAACATAAAGCTGGAATACCAGCCTGGAAAGGAACCTTCAGGAATCAGCTACCTTTCCTGACACTGCTTGCTTCTTCAATCAAACTTCCTCCATTTAAAAAGCCATTTCCAAAAAATCTGCATTCTCTGATAAGAAAATGTTCCCTTACAGATTATTGTCAGGACAGGCAGTTTTTCTCATGGCCCACCAGGCCCTCAGCAGACCCATGATTCTGGAGGTCCACTACAGAGGTGGAGGACACAGAGCTCAGCACCACGGAGGAGCAGGAGCTCCAAGGAGGCTGGAGCAGGCTGTAACCTGCCAGTTCTGCCCTGAGGACAGGCCTTGTAAAAGATTCTCATGCCTGTCAACTAATACTGTACCCTGCCCTGGCATTGTAATGGAAACGGCTGTGCTTTCTGAAGGCATCGTCTTTGACATGAGACATAAAACCACACATGTTTGTCATTTCTATATTTAACATACCGATGTTGAGCTTGGGGAGGAAAGAATAGCTTCTGCTAACATAGATCAGAATGTATTTTGAGAAGTGGCATGTAAAACCATATCCCCAGAAAAGATGTTTCGTTATTACTAAAAACTCTGATGTTAGCACTGCTCTCCCAAATTACTAGAAACACCTCTTTTCAAAGGAAAGATTGCAAAAGTACAAATACAATAAGTTTACAAATTATATTCTTGTACATTTGCACGGTCACCGATGACAAAAAAATCCATGACCTCAGCAAAAAAACACTGTTAAGGTATCAAAATCACCAAAATAATCTATTACATTTATTCTTCAAATATTATTTACTGTAGTATTTATAGTATGAATAACATTTACATGTTAAACAAGCATCTTGTTGTCTAAGATGCTTAGACTTTTATGCACATATAAAAATAAAAAAATACCAACCATTGGAAAAAAGCAAATTTATTGTAACATTCAAATATTGTTCATACTATGTAATTAATTCTGTAGGTGTGGCTTGATCACATACAACATAATGGACTATTTGGAGCACAGGCACTGGCAAGCCTGCTGCAGTCCCAGCTGGCCTGCTGCCTGGGCTATAAATTTTTTGTGCAAGAAGTAAATCCTGCTTTAAAATGTTACTTGGGCCTGAGATTCACTATTCGGCAGCGTCACCTACACCGATGTCCACACACAATGGCACAGCTGTAGGAAACGTGGCAGCAGAGAGAGCCAGATCTGGCAGCAATCCCCGCCGCAGGGACCGCTGCCGCCAGGGAGACTCCAGGAGCCACCAAAGGGAATGGCAGTTCATGCCAGAAAAACAGCACTAGCACATTCTCCCCATCCTCTCCCTGGTGAAATGAATAGACCATTAGAAGCCAAAAAAGAAATCTATGTTGAGATACTGCTAATGTTCTAACAAAGTGACACAAACAAGTTACACCTCTAACAACTCACCTTCTTCCTACTCTAGGTATTTATAGCAATCTCTTGAATTTGACTGATATACCATAGTCTATTAATTGTGCTGATCCCCTCACCCCTCGCCTTCCCAAAAAAATGCAGGATAAACAAGGGCCAAAGTGAAAATTTTAAAATAGAATTTCCTCTCCTCAATTTATTTAAGTTAGATATTTAGGACTGAGCTTATCAAGCCAACTGGTGGGCATCCTGCACATGGCATAGCACCTAACACCAGCTTCCTGCATGTGCTGAATCATGGCAACTGATTTTACAGGAGCCAGTGGTACATTCATATACCACAGAGCAGAAAAAAGCTTTTTATTATGACAGTCTCTTAATTAGTAAGTTGTTAATAAACCGAGTTAAAATCAACAAAACAATTGACTGATTATTAAATGACCTTAGAAAAAAATGTGCTGTTACTATACTTGAGCTAGAACAGTGCAAGTAAATATCTCCAAAAGAAAAAGCAAAGTCTTCTATAACAGAAACCAAATTGATATGGAAATGGGTCAACAGTTGCTTAAGATGTAGCACAGTTTTGATTTGATCTGCTATATTTGGACTCTGCAAGAGGCGCTTCCAGTAACATCGGTATTGCTTATACATGAGACTTTTGCATAATCACTGTATGAAGCATTACAATTCTTCAAACCGAGAATGATTTTCAAAATGATTATATATATATCTATGTTAATAATGTGGATACAACAGTATTTGCTGAAGAAAAAGAACAACTGTTTTCTAAAACAATTAGGATTCATGATACATTGCTTGGCACACTATTGTTCAAAAGCCCACACAGTCCTTATCCAAAGGAAGCCCAGTTGCAGCCATGGGCACCAGGTTATGCTTAGCACTTAGCTCAGAATGTACGCTGGTCAAACAAGTAGAAATACGGAAATAATTGGACACACATTTGTGTTACAAATTAAATCCTTTTTAATTTGTAGCAAGCTGTTTGGTATATTGCTGCTTTTCAGATATGATTTGAACACAATTTGAACACAGTTTGAGTTGTTCTTAAGGAAACAATCAGATTTAATTTTAAGATTTTTCTTTCAAGGATATTGTATAACATTTTTTACTTCCACATATCTCAGCTGCTAGCTTTCTAGTCCACCCTGTTATTTCTATGGAGCCCCTGGTAAACTTTGTGTCACCAGACGAACTAATCTGATTTCACTCCTGAAAACAATGAAAGATCATTTCACCGTGCTTACCACCATGTTAGGGAACCTACCCAGCCATCAGGGAATGTTTCTTCTTCTTTTCAAGCCTGGCCTCCACTCTCACTTGCTACAGATACAATTGTGCTGGTTCTTCTTTGCCCTTGCATTCTGACCTTGGGAAGGAGAACACACATATGTAATACCTTCCTTTAAGTGCACAGTAACAGTGAATACAAGCATGCACTTTCTGAACGTAAAGTGCAGGCATTAAATCAGCTATTGACTCCTGCAGAGTGATCAAAGGAATTTGACCTTGCCATAGATGAGGTCCTAGCAGCCCTCACAGCACAGAGGCACGATCAGCTGCTGGGCATGGGCAGCCTTAAAAACCAAGAATTATAGTGACCGCTTTCAATTTGTGTGTGCTGTTTGACATTGAAAAAGAACACATTCAGAAAATATTATCGTATGTCATAACATAAGCATATTATCTCTGCAGAGATATAAATGAGGTATTGTAGCCGTAGTAAGCCAGAGGTTTGCTGAAATCAAAGGGAATTGGGAATGCTAGATCTTCACACAGACAACAAAATGAAACAAAAATGCACCAGGCTATTTGTGATTAATAATAGTGCCTCTAGAATCAACATGAATTATAATCACATGGGTTACTAACCTTTACAGAGTCCACATGTATATCCATTGGATTCCCCTGTCCATTCTGCACCATATATGCCAATAAAGATGATATTCTGAGAACAAAAATCTCTACAATACGTGTCTGCACCAGGGTACAGCCCACTCTGTTGAAGCATATTTTAACCTAATAATTCCTATAGCATATTGCAATTTTTAGACTCACTGTTATTAATGAAAACCCAACTATTCAATCCTGTGTCTGGCTCTGTAACAGATGTCATACATATTGTTTAACAAGTAGTTCATGTCTCTTGACACCATTTTACCACTTGTAAAATAAGAATGCTATGAGATCATTGAATGGTAGACATTATAGAAGTAGAAAGCATTGACTATTATTTGTTGTTTTATTATTATTTAATGTAACATATGGATGCAAAATTCTGGCTTGTTTGACCAGGAAGACAGCCCTATATGTTTAAAATTAAATTAGCATAGAAAAAAATTAAGCAAACAGACTATCTCAAACAGGAAATGAAATAAACAGTATGGAGCTCTTTAAATACATAACAAGTAATCAGCAAAAGGGCTGTGAACGGAACCTGAGTGGGAAGCTTGTGACCAGTGAGGCTGATACTGCTGGAAGCCTGAATGAAAGTTAAAAGGCTCCATGACTAGGCCAGACTATACAGGCAATTAGAAGTGCTGAATGTTGCCAAGGCATCAGGCCAACAAGAATTACAACTCAACAAACTGAATGAAGGAGAGTGGGGGGAGGAAAAAAAAGAAAAAGGAAAAAAAAAAGGAAAGGCTTTAATTAAACATTTGAGATCTCACAAGGGATGGGGAAAGTGCCAGGTAACTGGAAGATGGTTAACTAAACAGAGGGGGTCTGTTCACTCATTAATGCGTGGGGGAATTTACAAGTGTAACTTCTACTACCATTAATTGGAGCTACAGTAAATGAGTGATGCCAGTGCATGCTGGTGGGGAAAGAGTCTTGTTACCTAGTCTGGTCTTACCTGGTAAGGGTTCATCAAAGAGTTATGGGATGATTTATGGATCTGAATGGAAAAAGTCACCAAGATAGAACTTGTAGAAAAAAAAATTCTATAATTTTGAGTGCAGGGTTATCCCAGAATAATATTTTCTTAAGAACTTTTCCTAGCAGTGTTTTTTCAGAACTGTGCAAACACCTACTCTGCCCTGCACCTCGGAAAACCCAAACTAACCATGTGGGACATGGGTCAGGTTTAAAGTGGATTAAAAATCTTCATTTCTGCAGTTACTTGTCAGAAGGGCCACCAGTTGGGATGATTTGATTGTGCCTGTGCTGAAATGAAACAGGGAAATGAAGCCAGCAGGACACTCACCTGCAGAGAAAGAGCAAGAAAGAGAAGAAGTACTTGTGAAGGGACCCAACACTGGTGAGGGTGGGATAAGAACTCCGAGTTTACTGTCACCAGTGGACCTATTTTAGAAATTCTGTAGATGCAATTACTTCAGGTGAGTTTATATGTATTTTTATGCAGCTCCAAATTCCACAGCTTTGACAAGACCTATCACATGACAAATCTTAAATGCATGTTAGTTATAATACATCATTTTGCTGTCCACTGTTCCTCGATTAGATCTGAAGTTTTTTCAAAACAGAATTTTAAGCTTCATTGTTCTTATAGCGCTACAATGAAGACAGAAATTACTTACCAGCTAAGCAGAGATTTGTATTTTTTTCAGCCACAATCAAAAAAACTTTGGAGTATGTTATATTTTTAGAGCCCATGAATGAAAACCAGAAATAAAGTTTCAGTAACTCTTTCAGGTACATTAAATGGAGAAATACGGGCCAGGAAGCTTATGTCATGGTCCTGTGTTGGTTGTTTTGTCACTATTTCTAAGTGAAAAGGAGAAACCATTGGAGTTTCAGAGCATGACATTTAAAAAAGGGCAGAATTCAGCATCTTCTCTCCACGTGAGATGGGATGGTTTAGAATAAGGAATCTATTAAAAAAAAAAAAATGTAAAAAGGCTATAAGCCTCCACAGTCTTGAGGCCATATAAAATCTTGTTAAAACTCAGACTGTCCTGAGATGTTCAAGAACTTGATGTCCCAAGTGAAATGTGTCCTTACAAGCACATTTAAGAAGGTTTAATATTCTCAACATTTACTAATGCTTTATCAGAAAAGCAGTCAGGTAGCCACCTTGATAAGCCCAGTGTTATTTAAACTTGGACTCCTATTTCATTATAGGAATAACAGAGTATAGGAGAGCATTAGAACAATACATTTAAATTATTACTACAACCAACAAGGAATGAGAAAGATAGGCATTGCAGTGTTTACAGTGCTTGAAGACAAATTTCCAGTCACCTCCACAGTATTTACCTTACAAAAAGTAGCTGCCAAGAACTATTCACTCTTTTTTTTCTTGCCTACCCTCATGGAAATATAGACATCTGTAAAGGACAAAACAGATCCACATTTACAATTGCTATGAAAGAGAGCTTATTTCAAAAGTACATCCTTTATGGCCATAACAGAATTAAATACTAGATAAATATCAATTCAACTATTATTTTCATATAGAACTTAAATGCTGACACAAGAGCCAGTCAATCTTACTAGCCAAATCTGATAAATTTCTTAAGATTAAGATGGGAAAAAATGGAAAATTTTCACATTAAGGTGGTGGGCTATATTGTAGCTTAATTTATAATTTCCAGGCATATAAGGCAAGCATAGACAGACCATATGTCTTTTCTTGGCCTTTAAATGCTCCTATTTTCCACTAGACTTGCCTTTTTCTCCATCTATTGGCAACCATACCATTTGCTATTCAGGTGATTGGCTGTAATGAGCCAACTTCTGTTTCCATATGAATAACCACTTTTTTCCCCAATTACTTAAGCTGCCAGCAAGTCACTGGTGTCATGTTCTTTGATGCAAATCTGACTGTCAATAGAGAACAGCACTACATAAAGGAGGAATTTATGATGATACCTTTAGCTTAATATTTTTTGTAAATGATATTCAGTTTAGCTTCCAAGGAACATGGGCAGCAATGGTCCACAGTAAGAAGTAAGAATATCTTTAATTGGCTTTGTGCTCCACATGCCCTTGTAATCAGCCTTCCCATATGGTAGTCTGAAATAAATTTATCAATCTCAATTTATGTATTTATGTCAGTTTAAAAGGTCCATTTTAGTCAGTATCAAAATCTATAAAATGCCACATTTAATTTTAAAATTGTAATTAAAAGAGTTAGAGCACCAAATATATAGTTTGATATTTGCAATTTTTTGAAATAAGCAGACACACAAAAAAGTATGGGAAAGGGGAAATGAAAGTATGGGAAAAGGCAAATGAACACCAGATATTAACAATACAAGAACTAAATATTAATTTTAAATTTCTTTTTTAAAAGGTCATTTTTTATTAAATCATTCTTAAGTGGGCTTGGATATTTTTTCACTTAAAGGGAAACAGCTTACATTTTGCAAGTCAGGAGACCTTATTCTTGAAATGCACCATGATAAGTGTGATCGTGGGGTAAGGGGCAGATTCCTTGCTGGTGCTGGCACTCCTGACTGCAAGCGCCATGTTTGACAGTAAATAGCTACAGACTAAACTATTTTCCATTTTACAACTTGCAGTATTAAAATTCTAATACAGAACAATAAAAGCAATGTTACCCACTATTCAAAGCTTTGTCCATTTTCTGCCTACCTTCAAACCTGTATCATTTCAGGATGCCTCTCCAGATCGCTATCAAGTAGATTTTCCAAGTGTTGTTCATTTCTCCCAGGTGATTCCAGTTATATACCATTTTAAGCATCTGAGTAATTTTGTGAACACCTGGTTCTGCCATATAGACACCAGCAGCCAACCTTAAAAGAAAGACAAATTTAGTAGATATTTAAAACTTCTATTGGTCTTACAAACCTCTGATTCAGTTCTGCATGTTTCCAGGTGCTCTCAGCTCAGACTTTACCTATCAAATAATTAGCTCCTGTAGTAAGTTCTTTTGTTACAGCAGGTGTCCTTAACAACCACTGCTCTTTTGTTGAAAGGGTTTCTGGATCCATTTTTTTATCATTGGAAACACAATAACAAATTATTCTTTACATAAAGTTGACAGCACTTATCACAGAGCTGAGACAAAACAAGAAGCCAGCAAAGGGAAGAGAGGTAAAAAGTAAAACTATTTCTTAAACAGTCTGCTAAGAAGTAGATTATCTTTGATTGTGCTCATTTACAAATGGGAAAGGTCCTGCCTAATATCTGTAATCAAAAAGAGAAAATACATGCTAAGCCTAAAATTCATTAGTGAAATATATTTAATACCAAATGAAACAAAACAGTAATGTTAAATTCAGTAGGCTTAATTAACCTCAAAAATAGAAATATCTTTTTAAGTTTAAAGTTGTTATTTAATGACAACCTTTTTTTTTAAATTATTATTATTAGTAGTAGTAGTATTAGGCTAAAACCTGACTTGAGGAGCACACATGAAATCAGAGCAGCTCACAGGTTTCTCTGATTACTCAAGACCAGGACTGGATTAGACTGCACTAATCAGGGTTTTGAATAACACATAAATAAAAATATATGACAGTTGTAATGCATTAACTTTGGTACAGAAGTTAATTAGAATTTATACAAATAATTTTTTATGGATTTTTTCATCAATGCTTTTTCAAAGGTGTCTTAAGATTGTTGCCCATTATAACATGTATATACGCAAGCAAAGCTGGCTGCCACAAACTCTAAAGGAGCATTGCTGATCAGGTACCAGAACAAGGGCATTTAGGCCCCGGAAGGAACAAAGAGGTGCTTGATTTGATTTCACAAAGTTAGGGTACCTGCCTCCTCTCTAGCTGCATAAATGCTTTCAAATCTTTTAAATTCTAATGGACTAATGCAAGGCACAGACTAGCTGGTGCCTACATTTGAAATCTGCTCTCAAACCTCATTTGCAGATTGGCCAGATGGTCATTAGTGTGGAGGTGTTCTCCAGGCAGACTTGCTTTCAGGGCAGGGTTTTTTAAATTTTGGAGGGGGTTGGGGAAGCAGAAAAGGAAATCTTTTATGGGGTTTGGATTTTTTTTTTTTTTTTTAATTTGGGGAGGAGGGTTGTTGGGTTTTTGTTTTTCAGTTAAGATTAGTAACAGCTAGGAAAGGGTGAATAAAAGCTGAGCTACAACAGAATATTCTCTAGTTTGGTGTATTTAAGAAAGTGCTTGCAATTTAATCCAGAGAGACCAATAAACAGAAGACTAAAATAAAAAGGCAGAAGGCTGCAATGTCAAAGTGCTGTTAAAGTACATGAGAAAAGCAATTCACTTGGGGTTCAATGTAACACTTCTAATAATGAGCTTCCCATATTTAGACACAAGAGATAGCAAATTCAAACCCCCTGGAAAGGATACAATACAGTTATACAACAACACAGCAAACTGTATTTGTTTTGTTATTACTACCTATGCACCCTATGGTTTCTTTAGGGAAGATGATATGATATCTTTATACCAGAGTGTGTAAAACAGTCTGGAATCTCTCTTTGACACCAGTAATGCACCAAAATCCTTCCTAAATATTGAAAGACCTCCAACTTGATGCTAAGCTTGATCTTACTCATCACTAAAAAAAAATAAATGTTTTGTTACTGCATTTCTCTCTGAGAGGTTTTCAAAATCCTTCCAGTCAGTACATGAGATAGGATACATATTGTCGGGGATAAGTTGTTAAAGTGAATTTGAAATGTGCTTCTCAAAATATCGTTTACACATTTACCAGATGGTAAAATAAACATGTAAATTGTTATCGAGTATACACCAACTTTATACTACAATTTTACCCACTGTAGAAATGGTGTAAAAATGTTGAATATAGTGTTACTTGTTCATTTAATAGTTTATTAACATTTTAAATACATTTGGAGAATAGGTTTGCTTTCAAAGAAAAAAAAATACTTACAAAAGCAGCATTTCAAGCCATTAATCAGGCCAAATTAATGTACTGGCTTCAACATTTATCATTTACCTTACCAATAATATAATTAACATAATTATAGTTGGTTTCTAAGTATTTGCATATGCATAGATGTTGCACATGTTAAATGGTATGGGTTTTAAAAGATAAATTTTATTTGAACAAAGGGCTAAAAAAGGAATTTTAAGAAGTGTAGTTACCAACATCTTAGTTAAATGATGTGTGTTTTGGGGCTGTACTGGATTTGGGATTTGGGCTCAGTACTTGGGGTCAGTAGTTGTTGTGGGTCCTCTCTAACTGAGGATATCCTATGATTCTGTGATTTGTAACTAGCTGCTATTAGACCAACAGATCATTTTGTCACTGGAATTTCCTCTTTCAAGACCCACCATACACATTCAAAAATAGGAAGATGTGAACACGTTATGTATGACAAAGTAGAAGGCATGTGCTAACAAACCCTCTCTCAAAGAAGAGAGAAATGCAACTGTTTAGCACTATGCAGGAATTAAAATCTTCAGCTCAAGGAGTAACCCTTGTCTTTCTCTAAAATATGAGGTCCCATGCCTGTAATCACTACCTCATGACCCTGGTAGAAGACAACAGACAAAGGATTTTGATGGAAGATTGTGACTTGTACTAGCTATGATTGGTCTCTCCTTTTGTAATTCTATTTCTACTAACCCAGCTCATCAATTACGCTGTGCTATAGCATTTTCTTTCTCACATTTCAGACTATGTCAGCTCCTTTTTTTAGAAAAAGAATTTTATTATTTTGCTGTGTTAGATTTAGGGTCTTTCCTCATCTATGATGACATGTATTGACTCAGAATATTTTCAGTCTTACGCCCCCAGCAGACTCTGAATTATTTTCTGCTTAGACATGAGCATATCAATTAGTCTTCAAAATATCTAATTACTTCTTTGGTCAATCCACAGTAGGGACTTGGCTTCTCACAAATCTTGTTGGAATTATTTTTTTCAGAGGCTTTTCACAGCACCTAAATTCAGTCTGACACCAGCCACGAAGCTCCTGTTTACTATTGCATAGTGGCTTTACTATCATATACCCTCAGCAGTAAGGTGTTATCACATAAATACAAAAAGATCCATAATTCTCAAAAGTACCAGCACAGAGCTAACTTAAGAGATAAGTTGACCTTATAAATGAATTCTGGAGGAATGTGCATATCTAACAAATATCCTCTATTAGCAGGTGCCACAACATAAACTTAACCAAAATTATCTTTAAATAGTATCACCCCTATACAAGGAAGTTCCAGAAAAGTGATAGACAATAGACTTTAACAGACCTGTCTGGTTTTCTGACTCATACTAAGAAAGTCTGTAATTTAAGATTCAGAGATCAAAACCTGCTCCACACTGGGTGCTTTATCACAGTTCCAGAAGAATCTTCCAGAGAAAGCCAATTGCATGTGAGCACATTTTAAACACCACTTGGAATGTCCTGCTCTACAGAATCACAGAACCATAAAGGTTGTAAGAAACCTTCAAGATCATCTGCTGCAACCACCAACCCAGCATCACCATAATCACCCCTAAACCATATCCCACATCCAGACTCCCCTTGAACATTTCCAAAAAGAATTCTACCACCTCCCTGGGAAACTTATTCCAAAGCCTAAGCACTCTTTCAGTGATTTTTTTTTTCTTTTCCGATATCTAATCTGGACTTTCCCCAGTACAAAGTAAAGCCATTTTCACTCATTCTTTTGCTTGGGACATGACAAAAGAGACCAACCCCATCTCACCTCCTTTCAGGCAGTTGTAGAGAGCAACCTACCTTTTGGATTATGCTCTGCAGATGAAGTATTTTGCAAATATAAACAAAAATGTTTGATGATATTCAAAAGGCAGCAATAATAAGGGTTTCATATGGGAATAAATTACAATTTAACTTCATTAAATACCCCAGAATCTCTGGAAAGGTCTGGTTTAGAAATCATTAAGCACAAACATAAATTCAAACTTGAAGAAATAGACAAAGTGGGATAGGGAGAAGACGGATGTACACAGACAAGAGGTGCTCAATAGCACACAATTACCAGCATACCTCTATTATGAATTAAGAAAAATATGAGGAAGCTTAAAAGTCTGACTACCAAAATCCCTCATGCATTCAAGGCATGCATTGGCTTTGGTGTACACACAGGTACTATAGACTGAAACACTAAACATGAGACGGAAATGTCTTCAAAGCCTGAGCCATGGAGAGCCAAACACCTCTGCCAACTAACTTCGAAGCGGAGCCTGAGCCAACACTTCTGTAAAGACAGGGTGAGCACTGAAAACTTGTAGCATATGCTGCTATTTACATAACTAATTGTAGCATGCACAGTCAAAAAACAGCCTCTAGCTTTAGCATATACATGCAAAATAATTGATTTTATTATGTACAGAAAATTAGAAGCTGTCAGAAACAAAGCCACTAGTAACAGCCGTGAGGAAGAATTTCGAATTTTCATCGCCTAGATTGCAGAGGCTAGTCTTCACACAGTTGTGAGGTTTACAGCTAGAATATAAATCTAGACAAGATTCAGTGACAGCTGATACCCTATCCAAGCTTTCGGTAAAACTGACATACACACACCATAGACTGATGGTGGAGACACTCAAGAAAAATATTCCCAGTCTCAGACTAGCTGTGGTTTGTCATTGCAGGCATTGTAATGCGAGATTAAACTTTGCAGAGGATATTGCAAATATAATAATAAAAACCTAATCTTGCACAAAATAAAAAGGAGGAAAAATATGATGGCATGGAATAAAAGCACTAGCTGAGTTGCTCCTAAATCTCTGATGAATAACAAGAGGACACCAAGATGGGGAAAAATACAGAACAAAAAGCTGCATTATGCTATTTTTCTATGGTTTAAAAAAAAAAAAAAAAAGAACCTAAGATGAACCTATGTGTTTCTCAGGCAAAACAGTGCATATGTATAACCAAAAAAATATGCGTAATAGTTATAGAATGTTCTTCTATCATTCAGAAATAACATTATTTGAGACAATATTTAATCCTATAGATTAGTTCTATATTGGCTTAACATAACACTTTTCTTGCAATTACAGAGTGGATGACAATTTTTCACAAGTTTAAATATTTTTATAAAATAATAAATTTTAAGTAGGTTATTTTAAGATGTCCTCTTGCCAGCAACCTTTTTGAAAATGGTGTTAAAATTCTAATTTTTTTTAAGACAAAAATCTATTACAAATCAAATAGATCAGCAGAGGCCCCATAAATTATAATGCAACACCCATAAAAATAGGACTTCACCTGTTACATGTTGCTGAAGAAAAAACTCAGAAACGGATGCTGATTATGCAACTGAAAATGTTTTACATTGTAGATTCTTATAAAACATGTCATATTAAATGTTTTATATGAGGTAAACCCTTTACAATCACACAAAAATGTATGTAAATGTAACTTTAGAAGTTTGGGTACAAAAGAAAGCAGCCTTGCATGGATCTCCTTCTCTTCAGTAATCTTGAGCAAGGCTTTCCTGGTTTAAGCATCCTCCACAGAAGGAGTTGCAGGAGAAAGCACTCGTCTGCATGCACTGGTTCTAAACACAGCAAGCCACAGAAGAGCCAGTGAAGTGCCCCCCAGTAAGGAAAAGGATGGTGAAGAGAAAGGCAGGGTCTGGAGCTCCTGGGAAGCTTTGGAGATCGAGCAGGTTAAGAGACCAGAGGCTGCCTGGGGACTACTGGTGTATGTGCATCAGCTTGGAGCTCTGCTGCTTCACCACGCAGGAATTCAGCGATCGCATGCCTTATCCTGAACAACTCTGGGAGAGCAGGTTTTGGGTTAGAGACAAGCCCGTCTCCTACCTGCCTGTGAAAGGGATCACCAGCTTCCTGCTGTCCTGCCCTTGCACCCACCAGCCTGGCAGCCTTTCCCATGCAATAGCACCGTCACCATCCAAGTGACTTCAGAGATCTGAGCTGACAGCAAAACAACCCTCGTGAAAAGGGTTGAGTACACAGAACTACACTTGAAATCTCCTAGATCCTTATCCCGAGGCAACTGTAGATATTAAAACAAAGTCAAAATTAAATATAGCTACTGTTTAGCACATTGTGTATTTAGCACAGGCACTGCCCTTGTCCCTCTATAACTGGGAAATGTGACCGCAGTGACAGGAACTGCATTTTAATTACCAGGAGGAAAAAAAAAGCCCAAAACCCACAACAGAGAGTACTGCCAAAGCAGAAGAGACTTGGGCCCTGATCCTACAAAGACTTATGTGCACATAAGTACACGAAACTTTACACCGTTACAGGACAATCATTTGTGCTGTTTCTCCAGTTACAGTGTATTTGGAAAATAAACATATACAAGTAATGGACTGCTTTGGGGTTTGGCCTTTTATGTTACATCTGACTAAATGGCCTATGGGGCAATATAGTCCTGAAGAAATCTTACCTGCACATGCCATTAAAAAAATTACATTAATTTTTTATAGGCCCATCTTTTATTTCTGCCATCACATTTCACGTTACTTCAGTTTATATCTGCTTATACAAATGAATCCATTTGCAATTTAAAATAAAACTATTTAAAAATCATTTTTATTTATATAGTGATGAGAAAGAAGTTATAAGTGAACAGTATGCAGAAATACAGCAACTGAAACACTGAAATATTTAAAAATACAATACTAAGTGTTAACATCAGAGGGTTTTTTAGTATTTAACACAAAGGAAAAAATGAGCTACACTAAATAACACTTCAAAGAAGGTGATAAGGATTTGGGCATTATAAAATCCTAAACACTTAAAAGAAGACTTTAAATATCTAGTTAACTCCTTTCCATTCAATTTTTGAGCAACACTTTTATATTAAAAGGATATAGCTGGCCTAAATATTGCCCTGAAAGGGGGCAAGTTCTTATATTACACACACCAAACAATTTGCTTTTGATTCAATCATTAAGACAATTAAATTGTCAGAATCAACCTTGACTATAAACAGAAAGGAAGTTTCAATTATTCTTAAAATCTAAACAGTGAAAAACAAAAATGTAAGCAGAGTAAGATATCCGTTGATGATTTCATAATTATGTTACCATAGGAGAAATGAATTTGTATATCAGTTTGTATATCAATTAGTACTTGGTCCTTTTCTTTCCATCAAGAAGCACCTGCTTTGGATTGTATCTAAACCACAAGAGGAGACAATCAGATTGTTTCAATACAAAGCAGTATTGAACCACTGAAGCCCATGAAATGACATAAGTATTCCCCAGATGAGGATTTAATCCATGCTATTCTGACCCTAACTCTGCAACAAATGCCATCCTCAATGCATAACTGAAATAACTGCTCAATGATGTGCCCAAGAATCGTCATTTAGAACCATAAGCACTGGAGATTTTCGTAATTTCTAAACACAGGTGACTAAACCACTTGGAGATTTTTGAAAATGTCCCTACCCTCATCATTTATGCACGATAGACTCCATAGGAAAGTCAGGAGCCAACAACAGAAAGCAAAGCCCTTTACCTCTTCCTCAATACCCTGCATCTAATTCAAGGGAAAAGCTTCTTCTCCTAATGTAAGAGTAAACTGAGCTTCCAGGAGAGAGTTTACACCAAGCTTAAAGTAACACCTATGTAGAAACCCCTCATGCTTTAGAAGTATAGTGGGAAAGCAGTGGGAATGTGGGGAGAGGGGAGATGCCTCGAGGGTTTGCCGAAGGGGGGCTGCAGTTCGAGGAGCGGCTCCTTCTCTGTGTCACTGCACAGATCTCAGCTGGTGATGTGCAGGCACCCGATCGCAGAGCAAGAGGCAAAACAGGAGGTGCTCCTGCCAGGCCCTCGAGTGGACTTCCCAGACAATGCAGGATGAGCCACAACTTTCCCCATGGCCAGAGAGCAGCCACCATATTTCTGCAGTGTCTCCAGCAGGAGGTCTGGGACTGAAGGGTGAGAGAGCAACACCGATGTTTTGAGGTGGAAGTAAAAAACATGATAGCAAACATTTCCACAAAGGGAAATAAGCTTTAATCAGGGTGTTGATCAATCATAAAATACATATTTTAGCTTACATTTATGATTTCAGTTTAATTCTTAGTGGGTGGGTGGGTGTCTTCATCTAAACTAGGACACCTTTCAGCAGCATAAAATTTCTCTCAACTCAAAATATCTGTGTTGCTCTTTCGCCCTTCAGTCCCAGACCACTATCTGTTTTCTGGATAAACAAAAGCAGCCAATGTGTAACAAAATATGGTTAAAAAAAGAAGCTTACTTACAAAACTGAATTCCATAGCATGGCCCACAGAAATTGACATGACTTTTAGAAAGTTTAATTTATGTGCCAGTGCCATCAGTTAAAAAAAAATTACCCAAACAAGCCAAAAAATTATATTTCAAATGACTGAAGTGGGAGCTTGGATGATGTGCTTTGGTAACTCATCAATGTTTCTACTATATTTTTAAAAAATCAAATTATTAAGTGTATCCTAAATCAGTCAGTCACTTCAAGGTACACAACTATCACAATTATTGAAAAAGGCCTTGATCCTGAAAACATTTATGTCTGTGAATTTTTAGACAAGTGAATAGTCTTTGTAGGACTGACCTCTTACTTTACGTTGTTCACACATATGAACTTGTATGCACGATCAGAGACTAAGGCAGAAATACACATTTACAAGCTATCAACATTTTACCTAAAATGTCTCTTAAAACGGATTCAAAGTCATTACCAGCTGTTTCTTATTTAAAGCTTAATATCCATGTAATAGTATAGACAGTTTTACACAGAAGTATCTGAAGTTTTTCATCTTTTTTGTCTTCGGTTTTGGAAAAAAAAAATTGGCCTAAAAAGTCATCTTAAGACCAAGAATATCATTCATACTCATATCAGCCCCTTAGAATTAGAAACACTCCAACTATGAAAAATCACAGTGATAGCATGAATAAAACATCATTGGTTTTATTGTGTAATATATTTTATAAGGTCAAAAGTTACATCTAATCAGCAATGGCAGCCTTGGATTCTAATGGATTCATAATTATCCTACATCCAAGAAGTAAAATATCACATATGCTCAAAAATTTAAGAGTTAAATAGATATATTTCAAACAATATCTGGCTTTTTCAGACATAAATATTTGAACAAATGGGCTTCAAGGGACTATGCTCTGAAATAAGCGATGCTTTTGTTTGCATTTCCAGATTAATACCCATTCTGATAAAAGCATGAAACGTTACCAGTAAGCTGTGCGGCTCTCTAGACCTACCACAAATATATTATCTGGAAAGAGCTGGGTACTGAATGCAAACAGTCTGCTGCCTTCCCTCTACTTATCACTCTGCTGTTTCAATATTTTTTCTTTGACTTTCTGCCCCCGTATCTTAGCAAGTGACACATTCCCTACTGAAAACCACATTTATGACAAGTTTTAATACTTGGAATGAAAACTTGTGTCCATTCTGCACAGAAAGTACCTGGAAAGTGTGCTTTCATGCAAAATCCTTTCTTTCTGCTTTTCCCAATATACACACATGCTTTTTTTGTATCACAGAGATTTTAAAATTGTCTTATGCAATTTAAGTAACATTTCCAAAAAAAGTAACCTTTCTACAGGGAAAAATCAGAGCATTTCCAGTTGACAAAGTAATTTGTGAGGGACATGCAAAGCACCTGAAAAGACAGACTGCAATGAAAACCATTTTAACTATAGCAACAGCACTCACTGCATAATGCTAAAAGAAAAATTATGCAATTAGGTCTCTTATCAGATTTACAAAAATTCAGACTTATTCCCCCATTTGGTGGAATAAAAAAAGAAGAATCATTGTTCACCACATCTCTCTTGAGCACTACCTAGAGGAGGGGAGTGATGACCAGACAGTGAAGATTAGAAGGAACGTGTCCCACCTTACGCCTATTCTGCCAATCTGTCTCAGTTGTTCTTCTAGCTCCATAGGTTTACATGATTTTTTTCCCTAATTTTTTTCTTTTTTTTTTCTTTTTTTTTTTTATGCTGACAAGTAATACAAGACAGATTCTTGCCTTCTTAGGATCTTGCAATCTAGTTTAGACATAGCACGTCAAGTGGTGATGAAAGAAGGTTAGGGTGGGTTTGAAAAGATGAGGATTCCAACAGTAAACGATGCAGAGACATCAGTTTGGTAATGTACACATGTTTTGCATGATTCATTGGACCAAAATGGCCAAAGGAACTTAAAAAGCTGTCAAAGGCATCTTTACCTCTGACCTACCTAGTCATCCATCTGCTTCCTCATACTGTCAATCAAAGCCCTCTCATCCTTATCACTATTCTATTACACACATTTTCCACAACCATTTCTCCTCCAGCTCTTAAAAAATATCTTAGCAAACATTTCAATCAGTCATTAAAAACCTTGTTAAAATATGCAATGTGTCATCAAATATGCATAGCGTACTCGTGCAAAATCTGTAGAGCGTAAATCACTGTATTACATTTGATATAGTATTAATGTGAAACATCATAGAAAGTATTAACAATAGGAACTTTGAATTACTTTCTACAGATTGAAGCTTGATTTTGTGATATATTGAATAATGGCAGGGCAATTGAATACATTATTTTACACAGTAATTAAATGAAAACCCATTCAACATGCCTAGAATAATAATACAAACTACACGTAAAATTCGTACAATTAATTGCTGTTCTAACAAATTCATACACGGGGGGTTGCTTCAACTAAATTGTACACGCTTCAGTTTAAATATGCCAGGTTAAAACCTGCACATTCACTCCTCAGTGAATGCAAACAATTTAACGGGTTGGTGAACGTATGTTTAGCAGATATACAGGTGCACCTCTAAAGATAATATTATAAAATAATTATAATAGTAATAAAGTGACCTACCGACAGGAAATAGCCTGTTTAACTTCTGCAGCCCTTATCTCTTCCAGCCTCTTGCACAGATAGTTATGGAATTATCCTGTCGAAATAGTTATGGAATAACATCAGCCACTCACGCACAAGAAAGAATTTTGTTCAGACCTGTCACACATTACGTATTTATTCCAGACCCGCTGGATGACCCCCGCTAAATAAAACCTGGCGGAACCTCCCCGAAGAGCGGTCTGCCCGGGGTGACTGCCCGGCGGGCAGCAGCCCCGGCACGGCGGCGGCAGAGGGGAAGCGGGCGGGGAACGCCGCGGTGCCTCGGGCCGCTCCCTCTGCCCTCTCGGGGGGCAGCGCAGCGGGACTGGCAGCGGCCGGGGGAGAAGGAGCGGCTTTTGCTGGCCGCGAGCGGGGAAGGAGGGTCGGGAACATGCCATGGGTTTTTCAGGGTGCGGGAAGCCCCGAGGAGGGCGCCGGGACAGCCCCTCACGGCGCCGTTGAGGGGGCAGCTGGGGCCCGCCGGAGGCGGAGAGGTGCGGGCGCTGCGCGGGGGGACGCGTGCGGCGCCCCGGTCCCCGCCGCTTGGGAAGAGGCGGCTGGGGAAAGGCGCGCACCGCCCGCGCTTCTCCGAGGAACGGTCCTGGGGGCACTGCCCCCACGGCCCCTCTCCGGGTGGGGTCCCGGGGCAGGGCCTTGAGCTCGACAGCACCGCGGGGTGGGCACCGCTCTCCGCAACCGGCACGGGCCGGCGGCCGCCCTGCCCCTCGAGGGCAGAGGAGGCTCTGGGCGCGCAGGGCCCCGCTTGGGGCCCGCACTTTGGCGGGGGTGGAGGGGACGGAACGCAATTGGGGTGCTCAGGTGCCCCCCGTCAATACCGCGGCAGGACAGAATACCTCTGACGGCTCCACACCGCGCTTACCCCACCGCGGAACCAAGAGTAAGCCGGCCGGTTACCCCCCAGCCCCCGCGGACTCGCTCCACGCCGGTGCCGGGCCGGCGCCCGTCCTAAAGCCCACAGGTGGTTGTCTCTAAAGGGGGCAGAGTCCCGGGAAGGTCGCAGGGGGACAGCTGCAGGAGTGGGGCCTCCGCTCCCGCACATAGGGCAAGCTGCTCCCCCGAAAGGGAGCCCGCCTTGGGGGCACTGTGGGGCTCCGCCAGGGCAGCCCCCGCCCTGGGAAGGCGAGGTGAGGCTGCAGGCGGGCAGCGTTGCGTCCCTCGCCTCTGCTCCGCCAGCGATGGCACCCCCCGCCCCGCGCCAGGCACCTCTCCCGCCTGCAAAGTGCTGTCAGGGTTTTTAAGCGTCAAACAGGGATAATTATAAACCTCTGAAAACCGACGGGGTGTCATCTCCCTCTTTCACCGACTGCAAACCTCCACGCTCGGCCACGCGGTGTAAGCACTGTCCCCTACGCTCCTCCACCCTCCCAAAAAAGGACAAACGCGGGGCAAGCGGACCAGCTCCGTCAGGGAGAGCAGCGGCGGGACTCCCGCTCCAGAGCCTCGCGGTGGGCCGAGAGCGAGCGAGCCCGCCAGCCTCTTCCCCGTGATCCCACCCCATCCCTTACTTGCAAATCGGCGAAGTGATTTTTCCAACACGACGTTAACGTTTTGCCAGGTTTATTTTACTTGTTATACACAGACGATACAAACGGGCAAAAACCGAAACATTTCTCAATGGAGCATGTACTGGTATAAATTATTCAGTTCCACAGACGTAACAGAACAAATATAAAAATCACAACATTCGATTTACAGAAGAGTCAAAAATATACACACGTTTATGACCCTGAATTTCTATTAGGAAATTTCCCCGTCGAGTGTAATCTAGACTGAATATTTAGCCCGATGCATATTTCAGTTCGTAATTGTTTTTTTTTTTTCCTTCCATATAAAAATGCGTTAATTGTATAGATTTGCTACTCAAAATTCGAAGACTTATTATTCTGCTTCGCCGGGGAGGTAGTCCTGGAGGGATATTACTTCTCCTTCAATAGTATAAGAGGTTTACAAGAATGATCACTCTTACTTTCGATGTGCATTTGATTCCCCAGGAAGTCAGATCTCGGTTAGCTACTTTATGAAAAAGTCAATTCCAAAACTAAATGCAGTAAAATATACAACTCACAACTCATCTTCACTGGACTACACTATGGTTACCAACAATTCAGTCGTCTATATCTTTTTTCTTTTTTTTTTTTTTTTTTTTTTTTTTTTTAGATTATTCATTACAAAGATTTACAGCAATATAAAGAAAGACGGGGGAACTGCAAAGAAATTTGAAAATAGTTTGTTAGCATATTTGGCACCTGCAGGGACCAGTAATGGATTTGGCACTTGGGGGCAGGGGAAAGGGGATTCCACAAAAATAATAATATTGCTGATCTCGAGCTATTCCTTTCAAAGAAAAATAAGAGGCAGTTAATTTTGGTTCCAGAAGGCGTTATGCTCTTTTAATCGACTTTCCTATGAGACTTATTTCTGTTCTTTTGAAGGGAAAGCTGAGCTATTCCTTAGCTGTGTTAGCCCAGGGCACCACGTAATTATTTCATGCGAGGAATTGGAGAGAAAGTGAGAAACCCATTACCCGCTGCTACAGCTATGGACCAGTGACATTTCCAGAGGCATTTAGAAAGAGTGTTTACCTGGGGAGGGGCACGAGGAAGAGGGAGCAAAGAGCGGGGAATGGGGTAAAGAAATTTAAACAGGATCTAAGTTTTATGACTTAACAATGAAAACAAAACAAAAAAATCCAAACAAATAAATAAACCGAATCAAAGAAAAGTAATCTGTTACAATAAAATAAATACTATGTACAGGCATTTCACAGGCTGTTTTCCCCACTATTACTGTTTCCCCTAGAATCCATCCGTGGTAAAAGGAAGGAAGCGCTGTACGGTTTGAGAGTCTAAGCATCCTACTGATCAGTGGGTTTCGGTGCGGCAGTGCCCCCCGCGCCCCCGGGGCGCCGCCGGACTGGGCGGGGAGCGGGGCGGGGAGGCGGCGGCAGCGGCGGCCGCGGCCGCGGCTCAGCCTGCCTGCCTGCCTCCCTGCCGGGCCGGGGCACGGATGGGGCAGCTAGGGGCGGGGGTCAGTGCGCTAACGCGGAGGAGTTATTGTGCAAAAGGACGGCGGGCCGGCGGCCGCGCCTAGCTGTGCGAGTAGAAGCCGTAATAGCCGATGTCCTTGGCGCAGGTCTTTTCGCAGTCCCGCTGGGTAAGCACCTCGCTCTTGAGGGGCGAGGAGCTCTCGGACACCGGGGTGTCTGAGGGGGAGATCCGCCTCCTTTTGGCCTGCTCGTAAATCCCAGAATCGGAGGAGTCGATGGACTTAATGGACGACGGCGTCTCGATCCAGCTGGAGTCGGACAAATCTTTGGGCTTGGAGTCCTCGGCGCCCGGCAAGGGGGACCGCTCGGGGGCCAGGCTCTCCGCCTCCTCCCCCAGGTAGGGGTTGCCGGCGGCCATGCGCGCCGCCGCCGCGCTGTTGGGCCAGCAGGAGAGCACGGAGCCCGACTTGCTGCAGTACTGCGGGGGGCTGCGGGCCCCCCAGCCCGAGGGGTCGGCGTAGTAGCCCAGCGGCCGCCCGGCGCAGCCGGCCGCCTGCAGCGGCAGCGCCTTGACGCCCGCGGCCGCGTAGGACAGCAGCGTGGCCGCGTTGCCGGCGAAGTCGGTGGCCGTGTCGTAGGCGGAGGCGGCGAAGTCGAGGCGATTGTTGGCGGGGGCGACGAACCAGCGCTGCGGCGAGGGGGCCCCCGGGTCCTCGGCTTGCTGTGGGGAGAGCAGCCCGTTGGTGTGGGGCACGCTGCGGTCGGCGCCGGGCCCCGGGCCGGCTCCTGCCCCGGGATGGAAGCGGGACTTGGCGTAGTTACTCACGAACTGGTCCTGGAGGAAGGAGCCGGCCATGGCGTAGCGGGCCCCGGGCACGATCTGCGAGCGGGGCGAGTCGTTGGGGGAAGGCGTCAGCCGGTCCATGTCGCAGCCCGTGTAGATCCTGCCCAAGAGAAGGGGAGAGAGCTGGGTGTCCGCCGCAGCCCGGCGCCCTCCTCGGCGCGGCACCCGGCCGAACGCGGCCCTCGGGGGACGAACGGGACGGCGCCGTCCCAGCGCGCTCCGGCCCGGCCCGGGAGCCTGCGCTCCTCTCCGGCCTTGGCCTCTGGCATCAGCAGCGCCGAGGGCCTTTAACCGGGAAAAGGGAAGACGGGGGCAAGAGAGAACAAATCTTTCGGAACCGGTTGGCCATTCCTTGACGGGGCTGAGATCCCTCTCTCCGGTCCGAACCCACAACCCAAAAGCGGGAAATCCCGCGGGGTGACACGTTGACCGGTCCCACCACATGTGCAACAGGCAGCCAGCCCGGTCATTTGCCGCGAGCAGCATGAGTGGCAGCCTAAGGAATCCTATCGGCTGTTTAACACTTATTATTGGGAGTCACAGACGAACCATCAACATTTTACTGATTTTAAATTAAGCTAATCTTTAAACACCTACTGTAGGAAATGTAAAGCCAGACACTTCCAGTGTTCTCTGCTTGGCCTATATATATAATTCTCCCATGCTGGGCTGCAATTTGCGATTATGAAAACTTTAATGGATGAATAACTACTATCTGTATTTAATTCAGGCTAAAACTGTGCTTTAATTAACCCTCCACGCCTCCTGGAATTTCTTATCCAAAATAAACTTGGCCCTTAAACAAATTCAACGTGCTAGACAACATTGAAGCTTCCCCCTCCCCCCGTCTCCTTTCAAGTGACGCCCTATAAAGTTTTTTCCCTATCAAAAAGAGAAAAGCACTTTTGGCTGGGGCCGAAGGCCTTTCCCAAGGCCGGACATACTCCCGCAGAGCTCCCGGAGAGCGGGCAGGCTCGGCTGCCGCCCTCTGTGGCACCGGGGACCGCCGCTGCCCTCCCGGTGGCGAACCTGCTCCTCGCCACAGCCTCGGCGACCCCTGCCCCTGAGGGAGAGCGACCGCACCACAGGCTGCTCCCCGGGCAGAGCTGGAGCTCGGCCCCGGGCCCCTCTCGCACTAGTTCAGCTCTCGGCGTCCTTTCCACCCTTCCCCTGCAAGCCTGCTTGCTGGTGGTTGCTGGACCGCGGTCCAGCGGAGAGGCTGAAGCAGGCGCTTAAGATACGCATGGGGTGAGGCGCTCGAGGCCAAGTGAGGCCACTGCCCGCCACAGTTTAGAGAGGAAAAAGGGTCCTTAAAGCCGGGGACCCGTGCCACAGACCAGAGCTTGCAGCTGGACAGGCGAAATCCCTGTCGTCTGCTCCTCCGGGTGTACGGGCAGCCCTGCGACCACCACCTCCCGCTGCCCCAAGCAGGGCAGGAGGATGCCGGGCGGGTCGTACCCCGGGTCAGGGGAAGCCTGCCTGCAGGGCCTGCAGGCCGGGATACCCCCGTTTTTGTCCCGAGGGCCGCGAAAGGCGGCGGCAGGGGCTGAGCGTTGATGCCGGCCCGGAGCCGCAGTCGGAGGGGCACCAGCCGCCTGCGGCGCGGGCGTCAAGGCCGGGGGGTCAGACGGCTGGGATCGCCTCGGAGGCGGACGGGCAGAGGCAGAGCAGAGACAAACAGCGATTAAAACTTCAGCGACTTTAGCTCCACCCAGAAGGGAGAAGGGGGAAAAAAATTCAACCCCGGAGAAGAATAAAACGAGACGAAGACATTTCCTTCCGGACTCCGGCTCTGCGGACCTCGGAATGATGCAGACCCGGCGGGTTGCCGGGGACCGGGTCCCTGCTGCTCCGGTGCTTCTTTCGGAGCCCTTACGCGCAAGTGAAACGGAAGCTTGGAAAGAGGCGCCAAGATACGTGCCAGGAAAAACCAACAACAAAACCCCCGCAAGTGCCAAAGGGAGATGCGGACTCGGGTGCGGGCAGCGCGGCCCCAGGCGCGGAAGCGGCCTCAGGGCTGCGCAGGGCCTCGCCGCAGGGACAGCCCCTGCGCCGGAGCGGGCGTGTGCTTTCCTGCCGGAGGGCTCTAGAAAAGCCTGACATTACACATCTCCGTGTGAAATGAGCCACCCCTCATCCTAAATCTCCCCCCTCTGACATGTGTGTGCAGCCGGCAGAAGGGTAGTAAAAATCCGGTTTACTTACGTGTCGTAATTGTCTCGGAATCCTTTTGCGAAAGGGTTGTGGTCTATTTTCAGCTGCGTGATCTAGGGAAAGAGAGGAGCAGAGCACACGTTGTGAAAGCCTGAAAAATATACCCCACTGCAGCCAACACGTTTTTAAAGGACCAAGCTTTACTCCAGTCAATCATACTGCCTTTAAACCGTGAAAAATTAACTCTGGTATGCTTATAGACATCACAGTCTAATTTTAAGATTTACGTTGTTGTAAAAAGTACGAAAAGAAATCAATATTTAACCCCATATTTTGAGATGTGTTCAGCATTCCTAGTGCATGGGTATGAATACTGAAATCCAGAAATTAGACAAAACGTAATGCAGAACGGTAACTAGGAGTTTGCATTTGCATCGAGCAAAATAATTAAAGCGAGAATGTGGACTGAACATATGTCATTTGAAAAGGGGGCACCAGTCTGTAGCAAAGCCAGACCACTCCGAAACGCATCCAGGCATTAACGAGCTTTTAATTTGAGGAAGTTGCTCCGTCACCCCCGGCGCAATCAATGAGGATGTTAATTGATCTTTGCAGACATAAAGCTTAAGCTAACAGCTTAACAGCTAACTAAGCTGTTTCCGACTGGGAGATAAATGCCGCGGGCCAGCGCCCAGCCCCGGGCGGAGGGGCAGGATCGCGCCCATCCTGGCGGGGAGGGCGATACCGCTGCGGGCACCCGGAGGGGGCTCCTGAGGCGAAGGCGGCCCGAGTGGCTAAAGCCGCCCTCGGGATGGCCAGGGAGGGCTGGCACAAAGTGGGGAACAGGGAGCCCCATCTCCCGGCGCCGGAGACCCGGGCAGCAGCCGGGCCATCCCTGGTGGGCTGCCTTGCGGGGAGCGGGGAGACCGCGAGAGGAATAAACCAGGGAGCTCTTTACATCGGTGTTTTGGTAGGCGGTGACTGCAATGAACTGCGTCTCGGGGAAGGTGAATGTTTGCACTCTGCCCGGCTGGTTGGTATCCTCCGTCCCGTCTTCGTTCACCTCCACCACATGCAAGCGAGGTTGGTACTTGTGAAGGGACTGCAAAACCACCATCTGTCAGGCATGGCAAAATGAGGGAGGGGGACGCGGGGAGAAAAGAAGAAATTAGAGCGAGAAGGACGAGCAGAGCAATGCCCGCTGGCCGCCGCCTCCCCGGGACGGTTGCGGACTTCCCCGGCCGCACCGGACAGCGGTGTCAGCTTGGCCAATGCGCTCAGGGCCGACGAGGCCCATGGCAAAATGAAATGGGAGGACTTTCTCACCACCACCCCCCTTTTATTTTCACCTAACGACACGATCTAAAAAAAATACACGTCCTTTCGGAAAAGGTAGGATTTCAATTAGAAGAAATAAAAATCATTCTGGCAGCGTCTGCGTTCCCCCACTGACCTGCCCGTTGTTGTTTGATGCTCCTTTATTGTTTGTAAGTTTTAATTTCCCAAAGGAGATTTCCTGACGCATCCAGTGGGCTCCCGTGTTGGGGGAGTCGGGATGCATATACACCCGGTTTCCTAAGCAAAACAACAAAAAACACAACCACATCACAGTTCTTGCCTTTACCCCTGGTTCTGCCGCTGCATCCGCACACGAGGGTGAAGGACCCCGTCAAGTGGACAATATTTTACTGCCAAAACTCCCTTCATTTAAAACGAAAGGATTAAAACAGATTTTTCCGAACACCTTTTACTTTCTCCTCCACCCTCTTTTTTTTTTTCCTTTCTGTTTTTTTTTAAAAACATCGTTGGCCCATTTGCTTTTAAGAAGTCGCCAGAGCCAGTCCGCAATGGCATTAATTAATCATTCTCACCTACATATGTGTCGAGAAAAGTGTTAATTGGAGGAACTTGCCTTGTACATTGGTGTCCGCCTTGCCGCAAGGAACCCATTTGCCTCCCTGAAATCTCCAGTGATTGGGGTCCGCCAAAATTACATCCACAAAAATATTGTAGTGAGCCGTAGGGTCGAGACCAGAAATATTAAAGCTTAGGAAAGGGAACATGCGCCTAAAAAAAAAAAAAAAAAAAAAAAAAAAGACAAAAAAGAAAAGGGAGGAAAAAAGAAAAGGAAGGAGGAAAGCAAGCCATCGGCAGCGACAGGCACACGCGGAGCACCCAGCCGTTGTGCTTTATCCTCACGGCTCCCGATAGCGACTGGGAAATAAAAATCAAAAGAAGCCCCCTCCCCGGAGTGCCGAGCTTTCCGCGGGGAAGGGCTGAGTGCAGCCGGCGCGGGAACTTGCGGGGAGGTAGAGAGGGCTGCCCCGGCGGGGACCGGCTCCGGTGGGAGCCGGCTCCGGCGGGGACCAGCACCGGAGCTCCTGGCGACCAGGGCAGGGGCCCCGGTGACGGGGGAACAGCTCCGCCGGGGCGGCGGTGGCTCCGGGCGGCTCCCCCGGCGAAGTCCGCTGCTCAGCCCCGACACCCAGAAAGGTCCGCGCGGTGGCTTACCTTCCCTGCTTCGTGATGATCATCTCCGTCTGGTGCCGGTGAAATTTCAGCCAGAGTGGCCTGTTGCACAGGTAGACCTGAGCCTTGCCGGGAACCAGCCCCGGCTGCGTGGAGGAGAACTGGTAGAAAGGTGCCCCTTGGTAGGAATGGCCATACTGCTGGGGGTACGGGTAGCCTGCCGTGGGGTAGCCTTGCGGAGAAGAGTTGGACAGGAGGCTGTTATAAGCTCCGTTGGTGATCACAGGATGATGAGCCATGTAGCGGCTGGGGCTGGCGATGGAGAAGGCTGGGTGAGCAGGTCCATGCTGGCTGGGATAAGGGAACATGGTACTAGGAGCAGAGGCAGCAGACTGGGGCTGGCTGGACTGAGAGAGCAGATAGCGATCTGCAGCAGATCCATCGAAACTGTGACGAAGCTCAGAGACCCCGTCCAAGACGGGAGAGAGTTTATTTCTCTGGACGTCCCCTGGTGTGTCCTTGGAGTCAGGAAAATTGTCTGTATCTGACTGATTCGTCATCCCCCTGGTAATTTTTTTCAAAGGTGAACTTCTCTCCAGGTTGTCAGTGGTCGAGATAATGGGATGATCATGCAAGGCAAGCTCAGATCCGCCTGCATGTGGGTAACTGCTGCTCACATTGAGAAATTTCTTGGAGAGCATGATAGAGGGAGAAAGACAATGCTCCAGCTGCATAGCTCTAGCACCACAGTAATAACCCTTCAGTCCCTGGATCTGAAAGGGCTTCCTAGTATCAGAAGCTAGACATCCTGGGACCCACACTAGGCAGAAAGCACTTCATCTACCAAATGCTTCCCAAACGTTTGATTTACTTTTTTTTTTTTTTTTTTTTTTTTTTTTTTTTTTTTTTTCCTCCCTTCCCAGGGAGAAGAGATTGGCCAATTGACACTATGCAGCAATCAGGAAAGACTCACTTTTGATCTTGCTGCTTGTGGAGAGGATGAAACGGCTTCTGCCATTGGTTAACCGCTGACAGTAATTTAATTAGATAGACATTAATTAGGATAATCACCTGGCTCCTGGTCGCGACGATCATGGCAAATTGAAGGAGATGATTTTATTGTGAGATAGAAGGAAGGGAAAGGGGGAAGGGAAGAGTGTGTTTGCAGCGAGAGCTCATTATTATGTGACCTTTCTAGCTTTTTTTTTTTTTTTTTTTTTTTTTTTTTTGACTACGGCTGGAAAATAAATCCGGACCCTGAGATTTCCTAAATATTGCGCGCGTGTACCCCACCTTTGTGCGTCAGGGAGCAGAGCGGCTCCTGGGCGCTCTGGGGAGCAATGGCGAGGGGAGCGCGGGGCTCGGCGGCCGCTGCCCTCAGCTCACCCCCGCGGTTTGTCCCCAGCGGGGCGCAGTCCCGCTCCCCCAGCTCTTCTGAGCGGTCCCCGGCGCATCGCCCCCACCCTTCCCACCCGTGCCTGTTCCGCGGGGGAAAATGCACCCTCTGTCCCCGCTGACAGTGGCCGCGTATCATCTCTTTTAACTTCTGAAATAATCATAAGCCCCGCAGCCGAAGTGCCCTAATGTATTTGCCGCGATGTTTACGGGTTCTTTAGTAAATAAATATTTTATCTGGGAGTCGTAATGCCGGAGATTATCAGCAAAACAGCGTGGAAGGCGTCCACCTCCCCATCCGTCTCCGGATTCCTTTCCTCTCGGTGCCTGCTCTCCCTCAGTGACTCGGTCCCGCGGGCAGCTCTCGGGAGGGGCAGATGTCTGGCAGCACCCTTGCCAGGGGCCGCGGCCCGCCCTGGCCGCGGGGTCGATCGGAGCCGAGAAACCCAAAGCACGACGGTGCTGCGGCAGGAGCCGCCGGCACCCTCTGCCCAGGGGGGTCTCCGCGGGAGCCGCGGCCCGGGCTGCGCTCCCAGGCGGGCGGGGACTCCCAGTGGCCGGAGGGAGCGGCCGGCGGGTCCCGCGCTGTGCGCGGCCAAGCCTCGGGCTATTGAAAGCGGGACCCTCCAAGGCGCAAAGCTGTGCCTGAAGAGTTCAGGGAGCCCGCTCGCCACCCCGCCTTTGCCAAGCACCAGTCTCCATTTCTCTTCCTAGGGAAGCCTGCCTTAGAGTTTAAAAGCACGGGGTTTGTTTTTCGTGGGTTTGGGTTTTTTTGACCCGGCAGGAGCTCTCCTGTTCCATTTTTTTTAGTGTTGTCCCCTTAGTGGTTTGGACTTCAGGTATTTTCCGGACCACATGTCTTCCCAGGTGACATCAGCAGCCAGCTTCAAATTTCACTGACAGATAATGCAGCCTGAACCACCACATAATAAAACCGAACCACCGCATAACTGCCTGAAGCCAGACTGAAACTTTGCAAACTCAAATCCAGCGAAGACTAGAACCAGGATGACTTGACAGAATGTGCATTTCAATGCTCTCAAATCCCGTGGCTATTTATTTTTCTGTTGCTTAACCGTGAGCTACTTTGGTTATTTGGTATTTCATAGATGCCGACGTACACACAATCTCTGCAAGAAAATTATTCTAATAAGACAATTTATGAAGCAAAAACCAAGCAGTTTACTGTTCTACTCGAGTGGTTCAGTGCATGCAATTTTCCATACACCACCTTCTTTCAGTGTTAAGAAAACGGTTTCATTATTATCAGTTCTAACTAATGTTTCCGACACTTGTTTCACCAGCGCTCACCCTTCCCTTTCCCTGTTTGCAACAACAGAATGGTAATGGAGTTTTACAGGCAGGAGATGGACCGAAATGCAGACAAACCCTCGGAAATGCTGCCCTGAATTACAGAGCTACAGCCATATAGATGCAGAGCTGCAATGAATTCAGTGGTATACTGCCAATCACATGGAAGTGCTAATATATGCCAAAAATCTTCAGTGCACAACTCCTAAACTGGTATAATAGGGGGGATATGCAATGGCAGGTGGTGTTACAGAATCGTCATAGAATGGAGTGAGGTTTGCTAATACAATATGCCCGTCCTTCACGCTGACAGGTGACAAGGGGTCATGCTGCTAATGAAGGTCTGCTCCATTGCGGCTGGAGGCTCAGAAGGTGGCTGCTTGAAAATCTCTTTCTTCCTCCAACATCATATATGGGCTGCTGCTTTTCAGGTTACGGCATACACACAATTCTTCCAAATCCTCTGTGTAGCTCCTAAAGCACTGGACAAAAATAAGGAAGGATGCCCCAAAAACCTGCCTTTTTATTATTCATGTAACATCTTGGTAAATGGAAAATTGTGTCTCCAAGTTAAACTGAGGAGTGAATAGAAAGCAGGGTACCACAGCACAAGCTTATACTACGGGAGATCTGCGTCTCCAACAGACTCTCTTCAGCTACCCTCTGCAAGATGTACATTTGTCAAAATTAATTTAGAATATGTAAGACTCACTGGTTTGTCTCCCTGCTTACACCAGCCTCTCACGCATGTATACACTGCAGCACTGCGCTAGCTCCTCTCCTGTTCTGCAGTGCCATGTTACCCACGACCTGCCAAACTCTGTCTCCCTCGTGGTGTTACACGTGTGTGTGGGAGTAGAGAGCGGCAGGGATGCAGAGCCCCCCTGGCAGACGAGCCCCAGGGCAGGTCCCTCCATCAGCTCCTGCCCCATCTCACCCTGGGCGTGCGCATCCGGCAATGCGAGGCCTGAATGCAGCCCTCCTCAACCACCCGCAGGTTTGCAGTGGGAATCTCCAGAAAGAACTTCCATTTAACTACATGCAGGCAAATGAGGTTTGGTATGTCTCCATTTTCCCAGTCTGATATTCCACTGCCTACTGTGGGGGCAGAGGGAAGGCCATAAGGAGGGCAGCTGCAAAAATCTGCATGTTTCCCTCTGAAGTAAGTGCACGCTAAATATACTTTGAGAGAGAGTTAGTCTAAAATAGTAAATTAAAAGGCCTCAATAAGAAATTTCAAACAAAAGAAAAATCTTTGAATGGTAAAGTGTAAGTAAATAGGGCCATAAGCCAGAAAATAAGACAATTTCAGGGTTATTTCCTTAAGTATGCAAATAAGAAGTCAATTTTTAAAAAAATTATCTTCAACAAGAGATGCAGATAGTTTTGAAATATTTGCCTGCCACTACTGTTGCTGTTTACTAAAAAAAAAAAAATCCAAACCAACAGTAAAGAGAAAAAGAAAACTTCTGCCCAGACAAAAGAATCAAATCAGCCTAAGCAACATCCAACACTTGAAAAAAAATTCCAATCCAAAAATCCCTGCCCAAAACCCAGAGTCACTCCCCAAACCCAGATACTTGGCTCTGCCTGCTTCAAACTAAGCAAACCACTTGCCTTCCTGCAAGTGTTTCCCTCTCCAGTCAGTAGAAATGGTTTTTAAATGTCATATTCTAGTTGGGACTCTTTCCACATACTTATATATATGAACATTTCATGTATGTTCTCATAGGAGGGTGGGTTCATGAAACCTGGAACAGCCTCTGTCACTTTAATGTTTATTCTCAGAATACTGCTATTTATGACACCACTTGTGAGAGTTCTGTGATTCAGTTATCAGCAACTGAATTAATTTCCTTAAGGTCAGTTGTCTTCCATAGATATTAGGGTTTGAATAATATTCAAAGAAAACTGACAGAGGAATTTTCAGCATTTTTGGTTTTGTACATGCTCAGAATTCAGCACTATGATTTTTTTTGTTCTAATCCCCATGTGAGAGTAACCAGTAATCAATGGGAGCCAAATTCCAGTAGAGAATTTTTGCTTTCCTAGCAATTAGTATCTCAGTAGTTTTACAGTGGGGGGAAACAAATGTTTACTAACACTTTTTCTTGTTTGTTAATTCCCGCTGTCCTTTCTCAAAAAACATTGTCCAGAACTTAAGACAGATTTGTAAATGTATTTTTATTATGTTGCAACAATCAAAATATATATGTACTACTGATTTCCCCCCCCCAAATATTAAATGAAAATGTACTCCATTTTTTCCCACATTGTGTTCTTGAATGCTTTGGAATCTGTGAGGACCCTGACAAAAAGAAACTGAAGCAAATGCACAATTAGAGACTGAGAGGTGTTATAGTGCTGCACTTACATTGCAAATGAAGTCAGATGTCTCAGTTTAATCAAATAGAGCCTCAACAACCTCTGTTTTATATTAGAAACAATAAACAAGTATACACAGAAAGTATCACCAACGGTAAATCAGTTATTTAAATACAACTGTATCCAACATAGCAGCTAAACACTGGACAATGTTTGAGGTCATCAGCACATCCACATGCTCTTCTAAATGACGTTTAGGGTCCTGAAATACAAAGGATGCCATGAGAGGAATGACTGAAACACATCTCTGAAAGATTTCATTTACTTCAAGTCTATTCAAGATGTCTGTGAGTTAATGAACACAGGCCAGTAATGCTCCTAAATTTTCCATTCTAGGAACACCTAGCAAATGACTGAATTTCCATGAACAAAATTTTATTAATTCATACTAACAGTTAAGCTGAGGATAGGCTTGGGAAGTAAATTTCTATCCAGCATATCAAGAGTAACCGTGGCAGATGTGAGTTAGTTTAAAGGACAACACAAAACATGTGAATTTTACTATACATCTCACTAAGGCCAATATTTTAATCTTAGTTCTGGTACACTGCAATTTGTTTTCAGATCTTTGCAAATGTGTGCTCTCATCTTGCAGAGATTCAAGCATCATCTAACACAGTCTTTGAATAGTTGTGTTGACTGCAAGAAAATTAGTGTATCTATACCCATAAAAACATGAAACATGAACAATGCCCTGTCAAATGCTCTTAGGAATTGAATGTTAAGCCTGAGCAATTTTCTGAAAATACATATTTTTACACACTATTACTCAACTGATGTAGGCATTTGTGGGCATCTGCATGCAACAATGAGATTATTTTTGGTTGAAAATCATACCCATGCACTTCTTCAGTTTCACCACTGATACGAAATAATTAATCTCCAAATAATGCAAAAATATCAGGCATACCTCAAAAAGATGTCTACAGTTTATTATAGTATTATTGTAGTAATTCTTGTGTGTAAAGAAATTAAAATATGGAAGACAATCATACATGGGAATTGTAATTCCTTTAAAGATGGAATTATGTCAAAATGTAATGAACCCATCTAAATTTATATAGAAGAGTGCTACTGAATCTGTGTATGCTGCCCTTCTTAAATAACTCCTTTTCAAAGATCAGACATTTCTCCAATATTCTTTCAGTTCCTAACAAATTATACACCTAATAACATCATACCCCTATTGTGAGTGGCTGTTTGTTTACAAAGCTTTTTATCTAAGTTGCATAAAAAACTCCACTTGAAAATTACTCCACTAAACCATTTTTTTTTCATTTAAAGGAAACTTAAAAATTTTATCAGGAAAAAAATTCTTTTATTTTTGAAGAATCATATCAAAATAGAGTTTTTTTCACATATGTGTAACAACTAGTGAAGCTCAAGTTCTCTTTGAGATGACATCATAACCCTTAAAATACAACCCTTCTTACATATTTTATATGTATATATTTATGTATGTGTAGGTGTGCATAAACTCCATTGTTCTGAATGCTACAGAAATACATGAGTGACTGAACAATAGTGCAGATGTGTTATGACATTGCTGCTAGAAGCTGACACATAAGAGCAATCCAGAATCTTTTAAATTCTTCTACTGCTACTAGCAATAAAATAAGCACTGGTTCTTTACGGACACACTAGATATTTTAAAAGCTATTTCTTGTTTTCATTGCCCTTCTTGAACACAAGCTCTTACAAATTTCCTTTGCTCTCCCCTCTTGCTCACAAGAGCACATTTCCTCAATCTTTATGTTGAAATCAAATGTAGATATAGTTTTTTGCTGAGTCTTTAAAAAGACATTATATCCTAACATTGCAAAGGAATGGTAATGAATTGAGTGGGTATTTTCGGTTTCAGCTGTGGTCCCAGTTTTCCTCAAACACCAATACAAAGGAACTCAGCTTACCTGCCAAGTGTGTCTGAGAGCTAAGCACTGACAGTGTGCTCATGAACTGAAGACTGGGGTGAGCTGGCTCTTTACATGATAATGTACAAACACACCCCCCTCACCTCTGCTTCCATGATCACCATTTTCTAAATGTCTCCACAGTCTGGGTCTCTCTGAGACAGACTTGGATATCTTTATGTCTCTTAGAAGAAGTTAAAACAAATGAAGAAGGAAAAACTACTAAATTTCAACCCTGTTCCTCAGCATGTAATAAAAACACATATAGAACATGGCTTGCAGATATTCTGCCAATTACCTACAGTCAAAGGCCCTGTTCCTTGCACAACCTCCAACAAAAACAAATTTATTATTTGAAGCATTGAGAATATCATGCATGTAGAACTAAAATCACCTCTGCACATGTAAAAAATTAGTATTTAGAATGAACGAAGCATATAATTCCACCTCACTCTAATTCATCACACCTCACCTGCTTGCCAACATTTTTTATTGCCAGCTGTTCAGGTGTCATCTTATCTTCTTCTTCAACAGCCTGTGAAAGAAACACAGAAAAGGTCAGTGTTTCAGATTTCATTTACTTCTCCCCCAAGCCACAGATTCGCAAAATACAATTCTGTTCCTTAAAAAAAAAAAAAAAAGATAAAAAAAATCAAACAGCAACACATTTCAGAAAGTCAAAAGGAAAGGTACTTCAGCTTTTCAGCAGACGTGGTTTTAATTACTGAGTGTTAGTGCAAAAGATCAAGGCAAATACTTATGAATGGTTTTATTGTCACGTATTTACCAAAATGTTAGTAAGCAAAAATCTTAAATGAGCAGTATCAATAGTTAAAGATAGTTAAATAGTTAAAAACAGTTAAAATAATAAAATAGAACCAAACCCAGCATTACTATACTGTTTCAACTATTGGAGATTTGATCTCAATTCATTTTTGTACTGTTTAAAGTCATTTATTTTAATATATTTTGATACTGTTATGTTGCCTTCAAATACAATGTCCTCATAAAGTTCATCCACTAACTTAACTAGTGAATGTAATACTGAATTTTGGTTGTAAGGACTTCTAAGGAGTTAAAAAAATAACACTTGTTAAGAATTACTGACATGATTACTACTCATAGAATGCTTTTTGAGATCTAGTATTTGTAAGAAATATTTCTAAGTGTGTCAGTATTAAAACAGGACAAGCAGCTGTGATTCCTCTTACTTACAACAACAATAACAAATTTCTTATCTAAACAGAACATTGAACTGGGCTCTGGAATGCGTTCTAAATACTTACAGCCTATCTACTAGACTGATACAGATAAATAACGTTTACTCTGCCACAGTGATCAAACAGTCCTTGACTGAAGGATTGAAAAATTTGACTAACTGCTCATTTTGATCTACAGAAATCTTATATTCTTGTCACTAAGTAAAAATACAAAATCGCTATAATTACTCACATTTCAAAGCAAAGCATGTAACTAAACACTTGGACAAAAGTTTAGGGTAAAAAATCTGGTGGCAGTGCCTGAGAAGCTGATCAGAAAACAGAAACCATACGTAGGTGATTAGTACGAACTACAGTCATTCTGAACTAAGCAATTCCACCTGAAATTAGGTAACTAATTACTTCACTTCATAAACACAGCTACATTTATCCCTATATCATTATGGACTATGAATACCTTGTTATAATTCTTAGCTAATTCTAACATCTCCTTGACTACTGTTTCATTGAGTTTGCAATGTTCACTGTAGTCCTGAAGTGTCAAACCTTCCATCCAACTCTTCTTATGCAAATTTAGCAGCATCTGCAAGACAAAACCTCTTTAGAGCATTCACCTGAAATACTTTCAGAATACTATGAAGATCTCTTTGACAGGTAACCAATTTATAGTAAGAACATAAAGAAAAATGATCTTACAATGTCAGTGTTTAAATATAGGAAATGCAATGATAAACTACTCTACTAGAGTAGAAGATAGATTTGTGTACCTTTTAAAGATCAAACTTCTTGAATCCTAAAGATGAAAATGAGGCATGAAAATATGGGTCACATTTACTTTGACAGTAATATGTAGATTTGATTTCTGGGATTTGTTACTTTTGCTGCAGGTTAAGAATGCACAATTGCCTTGTAGTAGGGCTAAGAGAAAATTGAATACTTTAGCCGCCATATAGTTGAATAGTTGAAGCTTTTGGCCTCTGATGAAGTTGAAAAATATTTTAATGCTTGGATTAAATTCATAAAGTAGTTACACAGGCTTCACTGATTAACTGATCTGTATGGAAGCAACTGACAGTTAAGATAAAAGAGACTTTGAAAGTGACCAAAGCATGACTTGTGTGTCTTTGCCTCATACAGAATAAGCAAGCATAAAAACCATAGGATAAAATGCACAGAGATTTGATGGTGATAAATGCAGGCACTATTACTTGTATTTGAAAGGTTTTACTCGACACTTTCACGTCATCTTGATAGAGCAAAGGAACAATAGCAATTTCTTTATTTTCAATTATAAAGGAAGTGTATTTTGTAGATTTCCTGCACACTTGATGACTATAGGGAGGACCCCTTCAGCAAACGGTTTCAGCTTGCCTTCCATCTGTGAACATTCACTAGACATGTCTGAGAACTGGTCATCCCTGTATTTGCTATCACCTGAATTCATTCTACCTGTTTCATTCTATGTAGAGCTTACAAAGCAACCTGGCTTTGGAACATGTGAACTGAGTAGAAAGTTTGTGTCATAATTTGTGTTAGCAAGATCTTAGCTGCTGACAGAAGGAGTCGTAGGCAAACTGCATATGGACAGTTTAGCTAGGCTATCTTGATTTTAAAATTAAGGTTTGGTGTGATGAGCTCCTAATCTAATACATGAAGCATGTACTCTTCTTACTACAGATGGAGATAACAGATCACCACCATCACAAGGTGGGGGTTGAGATACGTATGAAACTGCCTCATGAAAGATGTGAAGAGAGAGTTGTTGCCTCACAGATCAAAGTCTTCCTAACTTGGTCAAGATTATTCTCCTACTTGCAAAGGTAATAACTCACTTATATAAAGCCATTGACAAAAATACACACTTGGAACTTAAGACAACACTGGATTTGGCAAATTGTTGCATTTTACTGGAAACAATAATGCCCTGGATGCCTCACCGACACTTCTTGACAGAGCTGGTTTTGTTCAATCAGTTACTCTTTTCAGTAACACTGAGGTCTTGGAAGTCTGATACTGCACTAAAAATGGTTGTGCATTTCACACATTCTTTCCAGCTCCTTAATTTGCACACGTATTCCTCCACTATTTGAAACTGGGTTCTTTTCTTATTACTTGTAACTCAGAAAGTCTGAATTCAGTGAAAAAACTTTTCTGACCATTTCATCATAAGCTTTGAGATCAATTTATAACCCTAACAAGGCCATGAAAATGCACAGACATATCAAGAGAACATACACAGAGGATAGAATCTGGCTTTTCAAGAATTAACTTCTGTAGATGATATGTAAGCTTTTTTCTTCCTTTTTGTTTTCCTGGTTGGGACTCTCAAGCTAGATTTTGCACGTAACCTGATGTTTGATGCAAAAATAGCAAAAGACATTTGTTGTCAGTAACTCCATAATACTTCTTCTTGTAAATGCAGGACATCACTACTTCCTGATATTCAGTGATGTCTTGGGAAGTTGCAATCATACCGACTGGAAGTACCTTCTGTCAAAGTGATTACAGCAAATAAAAACCCAACATCCCTTGGTTATACATTCCATTTTGGAAAACACAGTTAAAAATTCTCCTAGCTTCAGGAATTCCAGCCTGTGAAAAATGAAGGTAGCTAGTATGTCTCTCAGATTCATCATTGAAAACTTGAAACTTTGTACAAGCTTAGGTACAGAGATCAGCACGACAACTTTCCATAAGGTGGACAAAAATGTTACCAAACTATTTATATGGTCATTAGAATGTGGTTTTGGAAAGTTTCATCACAATGATTGTTCATTCAAGTGCTTTCTGGAAGAGAAGCCACCTATTCCAGGAGAGTTAAAACAAATACTGAAATAGCCGTTGAAATCAGAGTATTGCCACAAAATTTAAATAGTTTGTATAATGCTTGTGGTACTCTGAATTAAAGCTGAAACAATTACCTTCTGTTCTAGTTCATTCTTCCTGTAGTTGATGGTGATGGAATAGTAATGTCTGTTTAGTCCATGGATTAATGCCTGCAAAATTTAGGGGAGAAACTGAATTAAAATCACCCACCACTGAAATGAAGAAATATCAGAAGGAGAAAGCTCATTTCAATATAAACATCTTTAAACACCACTCAAATACAGGGAAAAACACCAAGAAAAAAATGCAGAGACTACAAGGAGATATGAAGCAAATATACCTGGTTCTTTCTCTTTTTGTGTTCATTAACTGACAGTTATGTTTTCTATTTCTAAACCACAGATTTTTTTTTTCACACAGTAGCAACTATAATAAGAAAAAATGGTAACTGCCTTCAAACATTTGACCGATACATATGCACAAACATATTTCTCTCAAATCCTTTCTCTCTCAATAAATTTGGTTATCATTCCTATTAAAATATTCTGTTACAAACAAAAGACTACCTATTTATTTATAACCACTGTCAACATTCCCAAGTTCATTCTCCAGGGTACAACAAGAAGAGGGATTAACTGAAGCAAGCAACAACCTCAGTTAGACAATGTGTATCAAATTACCTTGGATATTGAAACTAATTTTATTTTTAACTGTACATGAAGAAAAAAACAAACCACCTTTTTCACTATAATTATGCCCTCTGCAAATACAATCTGATCAACTGAGATTTAACTTTAGTTAATCGCTCTTTAGTTAATTAACTTTAGCTGTATGCACGTATTTTCTATTTTGCTCACTTGCATTAGATATTTCCTTTTACATTTATGACTTAAGGGTGAGTTGTATTAATATTTGGGGAGGTAAAATTCTATGATCAATCCTCATCACAACTAATAGAGTCTATTTTCAAACAGAATTTTATATATGAAGTATATATTTACAAACAAGATACAATAAATCATACATAAAGCATGCTGAATTAGTGATAAATCTTCTGTTTAAAGCATTCCATCTATTAAAGTTTAAATATATATTTAGAGCTAGCTATAAAAAATGAATGTGTATTTGCATCCTATGCAACTTAATTTTTCAGCATTACAAAATTATCTGTAGGAAAGCTGAAAATGTTTTCATACATATATTTTAAACAGATTTCTATTGCAAACACATATACAAGGATAAAAATCTACTCAAAAAGTTATGAGAATTAGCACTTATATAAAACTATTACTTGTGCAACTCATTTTAATTAAGCTTGTAAAATACAGGCTTTATTATCAATAACAGAATTTATAGCTGAAACTATTAATGGTAAGTAATTTCCACTTCCATTTTCTTATCTCACTCAAAATGACTGCATATGAGGTTTTGGTGTTTGTGTATAAACTCATGTGTAGATATTTAGGAAGTTTTCTCAAGTTCTTAAAGTTTGACAAACAGGTTTGCCTTCTCCCACTGTCCTCTCCCTTTCCTCCCCCTTTCCAAAAACTACCCTTTAAAAGATTGGGAAATGCAAAAGGTAAACAACCGTAAAAAAGCTGTTGGTAAAGGAACTCAAGAAAAGCACACACACACAAAAAGGGAATGAAGCCAAGGTGTGTACTACTTTATTCTTCTTCTTCTTGAGATTTTAAGTAATGTCTTATAATTCCTGTGACTAGCCCAGCTGAAATCAGTATTAGCTTGCTTCTGTCCTCAACTGGGTCAGAATTTTATTCAAGGCTTAAAATAAAAGTAAAACAACACTGCAAGAGCTCTTGCAGTTTCAGAAACAGAGTACCATTTAAAATTATGATTTTTATCATAACAGTGACATTTGCAACAGCTCATTGCCAGCTTGCAAAAAATCAACACAAACAAAAACTACCCATTTTAATAACAGAAACCCAAAATCCCATGGCCAAAATATGACACGCTGTAGTGACAGTGATCTTAAAATAATGAAGCTGAACAATACTGCAGGGGTTTCCAAGGGAAAGCATTACACATGGTCTAGAAAAGCTCAGTTAAAAAAGCCCTGAAACATGCAAGCATGGGCTTGCCTACATCCAATCAAGAGTATTTGCTTATTTCATACTCATTATTGTTCGCAGTTTTGACCAATTTAAAAATCAAAAGTAAAACACAGCCTCCTGAAGCAGTCTTTAATTTAAAGATGCTTTTTTGCTAGCATTTTTATTAACACCAAAGAGTTTCAATGTAGTAGTAAGAAAAAAACAACTTATCTTTTGGCAGATAAGGGTGTGGTGGTCTAGGACCCCCCAAAGGATGGCTCTTAGAGCACAAATTCCGCCATTATTTCAGTTCTGCTCTGACTAGTGGATGGTCTTTTTCTTGGATGTTTACCTAGCAAAATATTACTTCTATTGTTCAAGTAATGGAACCAAAAGCAGGAACTGGGCTTCATGGTTTCAAGGCCACACGCCTTTAGAACACATAGTAAGGGGGGAAAGTTTTTTAAAAGAAAAATCAGTGAGGCAGAAGAACGACAGGGATAAAAACATTAATCACTCCAGAGGATACTTGTTTCAGGATAGAAGCTATTTCTCAAAATAAAGGCTTGCTTCAGTGAAGACCAAAACTTTTGTCTTTTTAGTGAAAGTCCACTTCAGAAATCAAACTTTGAATATTTACGTTTCACAAATGTGTATTAAAAGGAAATACTACAGCAGAAGCCAATCCAGCATCCATTTTATCCATTGAAGATCCTCCTCCACCATTTTTTCAGCAAATTACTGCATTACATAAAAATCAAGGATTAATTATTTAAGACACAAGGATTAATCTAGATTACATAATAAGCAAGAACCTCTATAAACTTATAGTAAAAAGAAAGGAGAGAACTTTTTCCATAATTTATTTGTGAGCAACTTAACTTGAAGAAAGATGAGATGTTGATAAGCAGCAGTTTTTCAGTAGGACTGAAAACAGCACTTCTCTTGCATCACATGTTATGTCATCAATTGACACTTTATAAAGTTTGCCTTTCCATAAATTTATACTTGAATCTTTGCTGTACACATTAAATACATGCATTCACTCTTAAGTAGCTAATTTAGGGCTCTGTTTTAAACCCCTCACATATACATGTCCATTGATGAATCACATCAATTATAAATGCATGTGGGAAAATGCAATAGAGAGAACAATAATTTGTAACCTACTGTTTTAAGTACCTTTCCCCAAAATTGATGAATAAATCTTGCAATTTACAGGACTAGTAGCACTAGGTTTACCTGGATAGATGGCTTGTTTAGGTGACCCAGATTTGAAGTTGTTTGTCTTGGTTCATGTCCTAAGACCATCATATTAGCATTGATCAATCTGAAGGCATCAATAACAACCTGTAAAAACAAGATGTCAAGTCAATTCTTTTTAGAAAATGCAACTAATAGAGCCAAGCAACAGTGGACAAGGCACAATCAACTCTCATCTGTTTTTGGCCTTTATCCAGAAAATCATTTAATTATAATATTAATAAAAAAGAACCTCCTGCTGGCTATGTGATCAGCACACTACACTACCTTGTATTGTAAGGTGACACCAATTATTACCTTTTCCATGGAACTGTAAGTTTTATATACATTATATCACCATATAATATTGAATTTTATGTACACTTACTCTAAGCCTCAAAACTATGCATATGTTTGTCACCTAAATCTTATCCAATCAAAATGAATGACAGAGAGAGACTAAAACTGAAAGTGAGCACAAGCTAAGGGACCAAGTCTAAAGCCCAGTCCTGTCACATCAATTATACTACCACAATACTTGAAATGACAACAAAATTATAGCCAGCAAGGAACTTGCCCCATGTATTCCCTTCTAGTCAGATGCTTTTTGCTTCTTGTGACTACGAAAGGGTCTATAAACTGTCTGATGGATTAAAAAGTCCTTGTCAGTGTCATGCTCAGGAGTAAAAAATAGAGTAAAAGAAAACCAAGGTCATTTATGATTTAAAGGTACATGCTAGGCAGTGTTCAGTGCTATTTTATTGCAAATAATGTAAGCCCATCACTGATTTTTACTCTGTCCTGTGCTAAATTTGTCTATGAAATTTTTTGCAAAGAGAAATTCATGGTCCCACACAATAAAACCCCCACCCCTGTTCAAAACATATAGGATCTGAAACAGACCTAAGAATGTACCAGCAATACACTCAAACCCACTCTTACTGTGTCCTGACCAGCACAGGCTTGTAACTGCAAGAAAAATTCTTGGTTCCAGTCTTTTCACTGGACCAGTGCAGGTACAGCCTTGCACGTCCACTAAAGCAGTACCAGGCAGACTTCGTAGGCATCTTGTCTGTGTATGTTTGGAGAGTTATTAACTTACATCTCCTTTTAACAGCTTTTCTATAATAATTTTTATTCTTTTCTTCTCTGTACTACGAGTTGGACAGCAACAGATGCATTTACACGGCTGGTTTGGTATTTTGAGGAATTAGACTTGAACTTTGTTTATGTTGAAAAAACAAGAAATCCACCAATGTCCCTGAAGTCTGCAGAGAAAGTGACAGTCTCCCACCTTGTTCCAACATTTTTCTCTCCATTTACACAAATAATAATAACTAAATAATGTGCAGTGTTTAGGATTACAAGAAAAAATATTGAGGTCCTTCATGTGGAAATGAAGTTAATTGGCAAGTATTTATAACAAAAAAAATCATTAGGTGTAAACAGAAAAAAACCCCACAAACTTATCACCAGTTGTGATTTACTTTTGAGACCCAAGTGAGACAGTGGTGTTGACTGAGGGCCACTATGGGCTATTGCTTGGTCTCTCAGCTGCTGGCCAGATCCACCTGCATATGCCATGTTTCCAAATTGCATGCAGAAAACCTTCCAAAAAAGATCTTATTTATTAACAATGTTCAGTTGTGACCCAATTAAAATTAGTTACTAGTGGTATTTTTTTTCAACAAAAAAAAACACAATTCAGATTTAGAATGCAGCAGAAGTATGCTATCTGATATCAATGCTACAAAAAAAAAAAAAAAGGAATTACATTTAGAATAATTCTCAAAAATATCTAAAACAGTTACTATATATCTATACATTCCTTTTCATAAGAAGTAATTGGGGTTTTTTCATATTTTACCTTTTTTCTCTAACTCAGAACACTTTTGACAAGCTTTTTTTAATGTATCTTTGAATTCCATTTTAACCAGATGCACTAATTTATCAACACCTGGAAATGCCCAACCATAACAAACAGGCAGTATAAATTACAAAGTCAAGCAAAGCAAGGCAAAAAAAAAAAAAAAAAAAAAAAAAAAAAAAAAAGCACACCGCTGGTTCTCCAGAGACTAGCTAGATAATGGAAAAAAAACTGAGCAAGCAAAAATTTACCCAGAGGAGCAAGAAAAATGAACTTGGCAGCATACTAGAAAGGCAAGGAGTTGCTTTATAGCTTACCAACAGTCCTGCTTCTAGACCTGAATTTAACTGAGCACTTTACCATACAACGTTGAGCTTATCCAGAAAGAATGGCATTGTCCAGCATGGATTTGTTTTGGGGCTTGAGCCATGGAAAATAAAAAAATTCTTAAACTTTTTTTTTTTTACAAGGAAATTCAACATTTTGCTTAGAGTTTTCAGATTAGTTAAATTTCACATTAAAATATGAACAAGTTCCTGAATTATTTAGGAGTGGTACTGAATATTGCTCAAATATCTTAATTCTAACCAGAAGTAACTTTTGGTATGTTTTGGCCACGAGCTGCATGGGAATACACTGCACTTTCTATGTCCTCCTGAAGGAATGACATGCAAGTATTTTCTAAGTAGAACAAATATAAATCTAACAGAAAGTAGTATGAAAAACTGAAATCACAAGTACAAAATATTATGCTTTTTAAAAGGATAAAATTATAATTCCTACCATCTCAGAGGGGTAAAGTAGATGTGCAAATGCTATTTTTCATCTTAGTTGCACTCTGATGACCAATGGTAACTAAATACTTTAACTACACTAAGATTAAAGGAATTTGCTGCTATCACTATAGCAACCATCTTAAAGAAACTAACATGCTCAGCAACCTGGAGGCTAAATTTAGACCTAATACACAATAAAAACATAAATACAACAATAAATATTCATTTCTATGAAATATAGTTGCTTTTTTCATAGTGAGCATAAACCAGTCCTGCCTTTAGAGGATTACATAAAAATAAATAGACTCATTAATGTCCAGTGTACTAATGAGCAATGGGTGAAGTAGGTGTTAATTATGCCACAGTAAGATCCAAGAAAAAAGCCCCAGTGAGCACTTGGAGGTGTGTACAAGTTGATGTCTCCTCTCTATGCTTGTGTATTTTGAAGTACAGAATGATGCAGACTGATGACAGAAACATGGTCACCCCCTTATTCCACGACGGAAACTTTAGACACAGTATTTTGAACAAAGAACTTCTAAGGATTAATTAAACCCAGCACAAACCACCACTCCGTTGCTTAGATTTTTGTTGTAAAAAGTCAGTATTTCCCAACCAAAACATTAAAGCTTTTCTTGTACTTAAATTACTAATATAATATAATATAATATAATATAATATAATATGTACTCTTCAAGTAAAAATTTTTTTCCAAGCTTCATGCTAAATTCCTTTCCTAAAAAGACATTAAGAAGTTAACCAGAAGTCTATGCTATTGGGATGTTTTCCAGAAATTTGAAGGTAATTTTTTTTAAAATGCATTTCCATAGTGCAACTATTTCACCACTCTGACCATTTAATTTTTCCTTGTGTAAGTGTCTCCAGACTTTTCAGAGGTCATTTCAACAGCAGACAGCTTATAACAAAACCATTAGCAGTTTGGCTAGCTTAAGGAAACCTCTTACTTTCCTTTTTTGTTTATTATCACTGCATGAATCTGCAGCATATGAGAGTTTATAATTTCTCAGGCTTGTTAAATTCATGTTAAAGGTCTGTTTTCTTGTTGAATAAATTTTGTTCATATAATGCTGCCTATTTCATATACTGAGTCTTTAATAGCACCTTTGGTCTATGCGCAACTCACAGATCAAAACAGAGGACTAAAATAGGGGTTGATGATGCTATTTACATGTGTGATTCCTGCTGTCTTCTTGTTAGTAGCTTTAATATAATAGAAGACCTTGTCTGTTTTGTAATTAACACATCTTTACTGGAGAGATATTTGGAAGTGATTGCTGTGAATATACTGGTTAGTAAAATAAACACAATCACACACCACTTTCTGTTATCAGACAAATTTGTGAATTGTACACATTATACTCCAGATCAACAAACTGTGATATAACAGCCAAGTAGAAGACACATTTATATAACCCTTTATTTTTCTGAAAATATGTATTCAATCTGACCTTGCAAATATAATTAGCTTGTGGGATGTGTGGATTTCAGTACCATGGATGCTTTACTAATTGCAGTTCTTGGAAATAGATACTAAATATTTGGAAGCTGCCAATACAAAATAAAAACTGCATCTTTTTGTACATCTGTCTTAGCTTCAAAATGCATAATAATCTAAAAAACAATAACTATACAGCATTTTTTTAGCATTTGCTGGGGGTCAACAGCCCACACTAGAGCCCATAGAATGTATTTTTAGGAAGAAAATTTACAATTATGTCCTGTGTAACTTTCAGGACAGCTATAATTAATATGATAAAAATTTACTCACAATCTAAGATGAGCACTGGACACCTCAACTGCTAGCTAGACAAAAAATCTGGCCTCTCCACACAGTTATTAAAAATAATGGCTTGATGAAAATTTAGGGAATTTAGTAGCCAGACTTTTCTCCTGAAAGTGTGAATGCTATCACTCTTTAGTTTCTTACTATCAGATATTGATAATACTTGAATATTATCAGTTTCTCTAAAACAGTCTTCATAACTTTGTGGGGTATTAAAAAAAAGGATTAATTCAAGAGTACTTCACACACTCGATTCTTAAATCCCTCCAGTGTTAAATTTCCAAACAATAGTGAATGAAATAGTTCTGTTTTTCAAGTCCCACTATATTTTAGTGGTAAACTTCAGTTAGGCGTAAGTCGGCCTTTATTGTTTAAATTAAAAAAAATCTAACATCAATATTTTTCCAGTGAAGAATCTATGGCATATGGTGACTATCTTTAAAAATGCATTGTATCCCTGGAACGTAAAGAGTGATGTATTGTTTATGCCATATGTTTATGAACAAACACACCAGTGCTTAAAGACAACTGCAAAGGATAGAGTGTGGTTCTGCCAGGTGTGGCAAAAGAAGTAATGTCCCATCTAAAATTTCTTTTATCACCTGCAACTGACCTGTTATCAACTGCTTAGTTTGTTTCTAGATTCTTTAAAAATGAAATGGAACACGTGACCAGAGAAGTGCAGCTCAGGTTTATGACCATTTCGTTATTTATGCTGCCATGCACTGTTAGACAACTACAAGTGAAGAACATCTTCTGTCCCCTGCAAGCCCACAACATAAAAAATTCAAAGAAATCGTACTTTTTATGCCATTTCCAATGAAAAGCACTAAGAACTGAAACTGACTCATGCCAAATGCATATCACTGAATTGCTGTGATTGTGAGTTTGAAGTTTGCAAGATGGAAATTATTTATAAAATGTCAATTTTAGCTCTGGAAAACATATTCCTAGGAGTATGTGCATTTTCCTTCTCTATCCTTGGAGAATTATTTACTTGTGGTCAAATCTGCTGTACAACTTCAATATCCATACTGGAAGGGGAAGAGAACTACAGCATAATACATTTATCTTGACAAGTGAGGGCATGCATCCATAACTCCCATGTAGCTGAGCCACAAGTTTTAAAGCTATATGCTTTAATGAAGATAAATGGACTATTCTACATCCACCACAGCAAAAGAAAATTAAACATTTAATACTTTTCAATTAAGTCTTGGAACTTCCTGTTTTAGGGAAGGGCATGAACTCAAGTAACCTATGTAAATGGTTTAGTAGGTAAACATACATTACTTAATTAAATCACAAGTCCAAAGGACATTACAGAACAAATTTTGGAACATTAGGATTGACACTAACAATTTCAGCACTCCATTAAAAAAAACAGGAGGTAAAATATGCAAAATATGTTAATCTGAATATGTATAACCAGTCTAGAAAATGTAACAAAACAGTGGTGCACTGGCAGTAACAAAACTATCTAGTTTATGCCTAGGTTTACACAGACTGAACTGAAAACACCAAGTGGCCCACACTGTGATGCACACAATTAATCTCCCAGAAATATGATTCTCCAAGCAAAAGAACATCAATCTTTACTGAATCACCAGTGATCAAAGCCAGCACAAACATACAACTTACTCTCCAAACCAGGCTCCTATTGAAAATCAGCTCCTGCCTAAATCAAACCACAGTGTTTCTGTCCAGTCAATGGCAAGAAATAGCACAGTACTGTGACAGTATCTAAATGTACTACCCACTGTGCATCATGTCCAGAAATGTACTCTTGATAGCAATCAAAATTACATGCTGCGAAGTTATGTTATCCATTTTAGAATTTTTCCATTTACAACTGAAAAGTTCTAACAATGGAAGTTGTTCCAGGTAAAAAGATTCTGACAAAATTGTAAGCAACAGGTTTTAAAATACCTTTTCTTCTAAATGTTATCTGCATAATGATTCAAAATAAATAGACATGTCTCCCAAGTAGTGACAATACAGAAAATTCACTGTTCTGTTTAGTTGTTTTTAATTACTGATTTCAACTGTGTTACTTATTTTTAACTGTACCCTAAAGACTGTTGAATTCATTTGTGTCTAGGGAAGACTAAGTCAAACTAAAGATCAAGACAAGTGCATGAAGTGGGGAGGAGGAGTTGGATATATTAAAAAAGTCTTGTTAGGTGGCTTCAATCCGCTTACACTTCTCACAAACTTAATTCTTAATGGGCCATTTTAAATTTCAGGCATTCCACTAGTGTCTCCACACATCTCGTTTCAAGGATTGCTCTTTTTCTGCCTTCTTAAAAAATAAAGCCTCTTTAAACCCTGTGGTTAATTCAAACAAAGAAGGGAAAAAGACAAGTTCAAAGGAAAAATAATAGCACTTTGATATAACATTGGAGGTTTAAAACCATGCAATATTTTTAAAAAACTGGTTTAAAATATGCTCAGCTGAAGAAAATCTTGAAGCTAGATAATGGTAATTCCAATATTCAGGAAATTAATTGTTAAATCACTGTCTGCCACTGGTTTCAGTGTTTTAGACTAACAAGTAATTACCAAATTATGAAACCATTCACAGACATATTTGTTTTGATAAATTGAGAAGATTTGCAGCACAAAAATGGAAGTCACCAATCTGAAATAGTGTAATACACAGGCAATTTAATCTAAACTGGAACATAAAAGTAGCAAAAGAGATCAAAACTACTTGTAAATCTCTATTTTTATGGTCATCACGCAGCAAAATGACCATGTATTACTCTGAAGAGAAAAAAAACTGAAACCAGGTATTAACAAACCCATAATGCTCATATACATTACTAATTATGCACAGGTTGTCAATTAGATTTACAAGTACCAATGGACAAAAAAAGGGGAAAGAGGTTGCTAAAACAAGTCCTCTAGCTCTCCTCAGGTTTTTCATTTGTATAAGGAGGATAAAACAAGGATGTACCTTTCTCTCCCTCCAGCACAATAAGAGTAATTTTTTTCATACTTCAAAAATTACTAAAATAACAAATGATAAAGTTCAGCACACTTTTTACTCCTTTTTGAATAAAATTCTAAAGATCTCATTAACCGAACAAAAGAAAGCAATTTTCAACTACCAATAAAAAGAAACTGCATGCACAAAATGGTTTCAGACTACAGCCCACATTCTGACTCTTTGAAGTAAAAAACCTTCCAATTCCAGAAGAGGTTGCTTGGACCACAGAACAAGATTCTTCAATGTTGTATGAGGCAGGAGACAGTAGTAATAAACTGAAAAAAGCAGCTGCTGTCTATAAGCATTCAAAGGGAAAAAACCAAGTGCAAGAAAAATTAAATATTGGAACAGGAATTGGCATGAGGCTGTTGAGTCTCAAGACTCAAGTGGACATAACACTAATTAAGCTGATCTGAACTCAATGTTGAAAATGTGCTCACCACAAAGTTGGGCCAGATGATCTACAGAGATCATTCTCAACTAGAATTGCTTTGATTTACCAGGCTACCCAAATGTACATATTTATTTTCTTTTACCATCTGAATGAGTTTAAGGTAAGGATAAAGTACCACAGCAAAATCCTCTTATGAACGTGCCAGGATCTGGCTTAAGCACAAGATTAAGATGCATAGCATATTTGTTTTTATCTGTCTGAGGTGACTGAAACAGAATTTACCAAAAAGTTATTGCAAAGACAACTACTTTCCTCACCAAACAATTTAAAAAAGAATTTTGCCATAAACCAACAGATCTTCCTACAAATACTTCAGACAGTGCTTTGCTAGAAAAAAATATGGCTTAACAGAAATGAAAGTTTGCTGTATGAGTAAGAGATTTTGCTACCAATCCTGCTAAACACCACACGTGCCAACAAGTTTCTCAGATGTACAAAATGGACTTCTGACAATTCTGGATGTTTTATTGATCCTTATGCAAGCAATTATTAATAAAGGGAAACCAGTTAACTCTCTCAGAAGAACAAAACATTTTAAATGGCGACTTTGTTATAATAAAGATCCAAAGTTTAAAAGAAGTCAAAAAAGAAAACATCACCTTTTTTTTTTTAATACTAATTTAAAAATACAGTGAGTGCAACGCAGTAAGTTAATGCTTTTGGAGTTAAAGCTACTATGTTACAGTGGGTTTAGTATAGTTATATTTTCCTTAAGAGGTGATGAACAGCTGCTAAGTTAAGGTCCAAAAAAACACATTTATTTTTAACATTTGGCAAAGGTTTATGGTTCTCTGTACAGACATTTCAAAGTGTATGTTGGAAATAAATACGAAATGTCAATATTTAGCTTTATTCCAGATCTTTAATGAAATTACTGCTTCTGTGAAATATTCTAAATATGTATTATAGCTCCCATTGCACAGATTGGAAAACTGGAGGGGATAAAAGAAAAGTTTATTAGTAAGTATAAAATGAAACAACAGCTAGCCAGGTTGCCCCACTGGCCATATTTCAGCATGTTTACTTTGACTTCATTCAAAGAAATCAAGCTAAAAAAAAAAGTCAAAACAAAGCTTTTCCTCTCTGGGTTCTGAGACCACTGACCTTCAGTTAAAACTCACTGCCCTGTTGTGAATTTATTTTACAGACAACTAGAGCACTTCTAGCCTAAATATTGCAAAATATGGTACACAGTCATGAAAAAACTTAATTTGTGTGCAAGAATATGTATGTAGAGTAGTAAGATCAGTATTTGGAATTACTTGTCCTTCACGTGTCCTACTATATTTATGCAAAAATATCCCAATCCTAAAGTGGTCATTAAAGCAGCTGGCATTTAATCCACAGGTCTATATGAGGGGCTTATTTTTATATAAGGATTTTACATGACTTTTTATTTTTGCTCATTGGCTTTAAGACATAAAATGACTGGTTTGGTTTTCTTAATTGATACGGATTACAAGTATATTTATTTTTAAACTGCAATCATACATCCCTGTGCTATGCAGAAAACGTATGGAGACAAGGCAGTTAACAAAGAAGTTAATAAGTTTTCATTTTCTATGGTTACAGGGCAAAATGATTTTTAATGTTTTAGCTAGTCAAGGTGAACCTGAGGTTCCTCATCAGAATTCACTGCAACTTCCTGACACATGAAAATAACCTCTGCCCCAGCTATTCTTCACTAGCACAACCACGAGTGCTTCAGTGACCATAAACTATGGCAATTTATATGGGCATGGACCTGCCCTGAGGCAGCTTTAAAATTAGCTAATGTGCTATTTTGGGCTTTGCTTTTAAATACATTTAATTTCAGACAAAACATGCCATATTAAAATCTTCTATGCCACATGTTCACTATATTTTTTTGCCAGACAGTCCTGCTAGTATAAGGTATAATGAGCAATGATCTTGGACTCACGTAGCTAAAGCTCACCAGTATAATGGTTACTACACCAGCAAAATTACCTCTGCAAGTGGCTCTCCATGCTGGCAATGCAGATACTTTCCTGAAACAGGCTGAGCTCAAGCTCTGTAGCACACAAAGAGGCTCTGGGTGCCATGATAAATTAGCCAGGCACATGAAGCACTGGAACCTCACCTAAGAAATCCCCTTCAACAATAATATATCTGCTCTTCTCTCAGTTCATCTAAAATCCAAACACTTTTTCGTGTAAGTGATCTTGCCAACAAGGATCATAAAACTCAAACACATTCCACATCTTCCAAATCAAGAAGTTAATTACAAGTGGTATTCATAATTTGGGAGATTCTTTTTATTTCTAAGCTTTAAAGGATGCACTTGCCAGAAACATGACAGATGTAAATTTTTTTTAACATGAAACCTGAGAATGTAATTTAATCTGACTGTAACAGCTAAAAATGTGTATGAAAAACAAACATTACAAGACTTCCAGTAATCTCAAGTACTGGCAGCAATGCCATAAGAGCATCTGTAACTGAGAAATGCTTAGATGGACAAAAATTTATTCACATTCAAAATAAATATGCCAAAGATTACTTTATTGAAGATTTCAAAGATCTCAAAGCTAGACATCTATGTCAAACAACAGTGGCAATAAAATTATTATAAAAAGATGCACTTAGTAAGCAAGTGTGCAGTATGACTTATTCAGAGGCTTTTCTTCTTAGTGGATTTAATAGCTATTGAGGTCTGAATTAATTACTAGTAATAGTCTTGATAATTATTTTTTGACAAAACAAAAAGAATCCTATTTCAACATTTCTATTGGAGTGGGAAAATAAAAGTTCTAGGAAAAAAGAGTTAGGAATAATTAAGTGTTCTACTGCATCTTATCCCCCCCCCACCCAAGACTACCTGTATTTTCTTCTACTCTTTAAGCAATTTTAAAAGGAACAAAATTTATACAGATGTCTAATACCTTCCAAACAACCAGAAGCTAATAATTTTTCAATTGCCTGTTACATAAATGTATTTGCAATAAAATTCAGAATTTAAAAAAAAAAAAAACTGAAACAGCAACTGTAGCTTCAGAACATTCTGCTATGAAATTAAGTGAACTCATAGTGTTTGGTATCTTTAATAAGATCTGCCTCACAGGAAATATGATACAACAGTTTTATAGAAGATGAACACTTCTGAAATATTTATAAATTTACATGAATATCATCCATATATACCATGACGCATTTCAATAATTATTCTACAATACAATGGGAGTGCATGCTCAAACAAAACACCTCAGCAGTATTTTAAAGCAGTAAACCACCTAGCCAATTTCTGTACGTTCTGTAGTTTTTCTAATCCACTCTCCCTGTGGTTGAGCAAAATCGAATTGCCTCTCACATTTGCAGACAGCTCTGTGAAGGTGATAATAGAGCTGCTCCCTGCTGTCATGAGGCAGGAAATAGGAAAATGGCATATGGGGCTAGAAAGAAATAAAAAGAGAACTAAACAAGAACAAAAGAGATTTCAACAAAGGACAACTATAACCCAATATGCTTTGCAAGTTAAAATCTCTTTTCATAATAATTTAACGTACTTAATCATTTATCTGCACACTTCTCAAAAATTCAAATGCCTGATATCAACTTCTCAGTAAAGTTTTATTGTCCAAAACATTTGGAATAGAAATTTTAATAAAAATCATCATATGCAATGCCTGCAAACCAAGGAATTCTTAGTACCCATGTTAAGGGGCTGAACCTGTTCCAATCTGTTCATAATTGATCTCAGAATCTGTAGCTAAAATTTAATATATAAAACAACATATACTTGGATTATTAGTTGTAAACCTGTTGAGTGACACCTGAATAGCAAAATATTAAGAGAGGATAATGACTGGTTATGTGTACTGACAATATCAAAGACTTCCAGCCTGCTTAAGGACTACTTATGTAAGGTGCAGAACAAACTGGAAGTGATCTTTTCATTTACAATGAGATTTTGGTTTTATTTTTATTTGTAATACAGTATGGGCCTCCAAAAATCAAGTATTTACATATATTTGCAGTGCTTCTGTATTAAATCTTACTAAAGTACCTCGAAAATAAAAAGCAAACCTACTATACCTTTCCTTTTACACTCTGAATGGGATCCACCACCACAGCAACAGCTCTTTCTGATAAGGCTTCAAAGCTCTGCTGAGTATTGATATCTACACCAGACAACCAACAGCCAAAGCCAGGATGACTATGATACCAACCAACTACCATCTCAGGTCTGAAACAAAAAGGACATGGAGATTTTTAAAAATATAAACACTTATCACAAGAAGAAACAGGAATATATCAGGGCATAAATGACGATGAGCTGTGAAAAAAACACCATTAGTAATATTTAAATTACTCACCACAGTATGGTGAAAACATGGACATGAATATATGTGACAAAAGAGGGCTATCATTAAGGGATACACATTAGCAGTGGTAGATCATGCTTTCAGTTTTTCACCCTGCTACCACACCTTCCCTGAACCAGTTTTTACCCTTTCAGCACTTGAGTAAATATCTACTCTTTAACTCCTTGGCGTCGAAGGTTGAATTTTCACGGCAGAAAGTCCATTTCAGACATGGACAACGGGAACCAACGGTGGGAAAGGATTAAATATCAATTAAACCAGCAGTAGAACTAGGAACTCAGTCAAAAAGCAATTTGCACTGTTCTGTTCAGCTGCTGAGCCTTTTGCTAACATTAATTTTGAAGTTTTTCCCACAGTAAAAGAATTTCAGCAAGCAGACGACAACTGTTGAGAGGTAGGAGTGAAATAAAAATTTGTTTAAATACTAGGATCTTTTGCAAAATTATTTTCCATTTCTTTTCATTAAAATTGCTCATGAATAAGCCATAACTTCAAAAATTTAAAAAAATATTTAAAGGGTTAAATAAAAAAATCAATCTTTTAAGCAGGTGCTGTGTAGTAACCGCCTATGCTAAACTGAGCAGCATTCTAATCTTTCTGGGTGATAATCAAAGCTGTAGGTTTAACAGGAGTGACAATCTCCTGACAATTGAAATGCATGACAGGGACTGAATTACATGCTATGCTACTCACCTAATTTTGGGGGCAATTATTTATTTTTAAACATTATTAATAGCCCTTAGATGATAAGTTCTGCAGAAAGCCAGCCGTTTCTTCCAAAAACTGTGGAGGGAGTACTTGTGACTGTGAGACCTCTTTACAGTGACTTACCTTCCCGTCTGTTTCAGCATATCCAACATTTTTGCTTGAAATACAGGATCAACTGCCTCCACACTGACACCCTGAATCAAAATACAGACAAAAATCATAGTCGCTGTACACGAAGCAATATTATTAAAAGACAGACAAAAATCATAGTAGCTGTACATGAGGCAATATTATCTTTTAACTTGTAACTTCACACAAACAAAAATATTCATAAGCATATGTTTAAAAAGGCAAGCTGAATACTTTAGTACTACATGACAGAACACCCTTAAACACAAAATATAATTTTTAGAAATGTATTTCAATGTTAATTTTTAAATGCCGAAAGATTATTTTGAATTGCTATTTAAGTGATCTTTACTATGAGTAAACATGATTAAATAGGCATAGGAATTCACCTTTTTCTCCTCTGTTTGGTCTGCAAACAGTGGCCTGCTGTTTGTCCCAAGTTCAGCTGTACACGTTTTATTCAATATATATATCACATATTGAATTTTGCAGATTTTTATATTATGCACATGAATAAACTCAGGACAAAAGAATTTGAAAATTTCATGGAGTGCAACTCTGAGTTACAAAGGAATCATCCCATGCCTGTTTTAAGAACATTTCACTCCAGTTACACAAAATAAAGCATCATAAATTCCAATTATGTCTCTTGACTCTTTACCTCTTTAAACTGTTCATAAAATGGATATTCTTACTCAAAATTTAAATACATTTTTGTTTTCAAACCACAGAACTACCATTTAAGAGACACGCAACTAAGATTTGTCAAAGAGAGGAAGTTTGAAGTATATAGCACCATCACAATTAAGGGCATGATTCATTTCTAATCAAACGTTTTACATTTTGAATATTTCTGCTGGCTCATAGTATATGAGTTCTGAAAGTTATCAATTTGTAAGTCTTATAAGTCATGTAATACACTATATTTATACGTAAAAAAGGACATAATATCTGCGTATATTGATACACACACTGAAGTACTAGCCTTCGCTCAAAAAGAAGTTTTGACTACATTTCTTTAGAAATTATTTTAACCATTTAGACTTGTTTAACCATTAGATTTGTTTGGATTATAACTCACAGCTTACACCTTCAGATTGCTTCAATGAGGTAAAGCATAAAAAGCTTTTAAAAAATAAATTTACCCTAAGGAAAAAAACAAACAAGCAAATAAAATTATTAAGGTCCAGATGCAGAGAACTCACCGTTCCGGACTGTGGCATTGCAAACACATCAATCACTCTCACGGTATAATCATCAACAAACTCCCCAAGCATCAGACCCATAACTTCCATAGGGACACCAGCACGACCATGCTTCAACATCTGGAATTATGACCAAATGACACCATGTGTTAAACAGAAAGCTCAAGTTTTTTCAGCCTTTGTTGATCTCTAGCTAATTTGCAACTTGTAGGACTTTTGGAAACTGTAACAAACTATAAAATAGTAAAAACAAACCCAACAAAAGAGAACTAATTAAAATAAGTTTCTGAGGGTTCCAATCAGTATTAATTTATTTTTAAATTAAGTCTGGCCAGCACTTAGGCGACACAAGTCCATTAACTCTGGACTGCTGCCAGGTGCTCTAACTCCAGCATTATATTCAGACATAGTATGTACACAGAACACTTACTTTCAGCAGTGCAAGGGAAGAGATATAAACCTGTTCTGCTGTATCGACCGCAGGAGCATCTGTTGGTGGCCCCTATAAAAAGAAGAAACCGTTATTTTCACCACCATCGTTATTCTGCAGTTTCTAAGTATTTTCTTTTGTTTTGCATATTGCAAAACTTATAGAAAAATGCATATGTAATTCTGACTTAATGGGTTAGATGTAGCTGTTACAAACAAAACAAAAAATTGTATACCCAATCCCCAAACCCTTCTTTACAGCACTTTCTGTCACTGACATTATTTTGTAATAGGTCACCCAGCCATCATCCTGTCAACCCCACCCCAAACTACCCAGTCTAGAGAGCAATCTTATCATAGCCAGTCAAATATAAAGCAGGCAAGTGTTACACTGGATACAAACCTGTTACAAGCCATTCATTCAGGCTAAGAGTCAGATAAGTTTCCATGAGTCAGCCTTACTGCAATGCTAACCTTCGTCAGCTGTAAAATATGGCCAGTTCTCCAATTAACTATGTGTTTCTTACAGTGGTGTGAATGTAAATGCTGCTGGGCTAGCATGATTAACTGGCACCAACACAAACAGCAATTTCCCTTTGCTTCATCAGCTTTCAGCTAAAGAGGACTTGCAGATAAAGGCTATGGGAGTACTTTGCAGATACACTGGTACAGTGAGAGAAAAAACGGACCTCTGATCCCTAGGTGGAAAAGCTGTGAACAAAATACTTTGCTCTTTGCCTTATGAGTAGTTATTCAAAAATTAGCACAACTGTCCCAGGTGTGAATGATTGGTTGAAACAGGTTCTGTGTACTGTTGAAATTGAAAAACACAGGAGGCAGCAGTTTAAATGTCCCTTTCTTGAGGAACAAGAGAAATATTGCTGTTATATACAGAATTCCACAGGAGCGTACCTCATTACAGCCAATTAACAGCACATTCATTACTTTATTACCAAATTTCCACTGAAAAGACGCAGCTTACTTCTGCATGAAGTGATGCAAACTTAGAAGGGCAACAAAGCAACTATGGAAAAAAAAGATACTCCACAACAAGTTAAAAGAGGAAAAAGGGTCCCTTTACCTTTTAAGATTTGGTAAATCTTAACAGATTTAGAACTTTGATTCCATAGTTATAAGCAAAACTAGGGAAAAAAAAAACCTTTTGAATAAATTCTTAATTTTTCACTTCAAGTGAAAAAATTCAATACAACATGCATCCGTATGATATCAAACAAGACATAGCAATCAACACAAGCCATTACTTCCTGCAGATAAAACTGGATACTTACATAATCAACACATTACATTTGTTCAGGAATTACCCTTTCTGCATACTTTGATTTTCACAGAAAAACATCAGTCTTCAGAATAAAGCTTTAAAGACAGTAAGAAAATTCAGTTGTGGGGTTTTTCCCCCTTAAAGTCAATGAATCTCTGAGTTCTACATCCAATTTTTATATTATGAATCCAATCTTTGTATTTTGAAACTCACATATATGCATGGATCTGTCAACCACATCCATGTCCTAAAAGCTTCAAACCTCTATTCCCAACTTTGATACTGCTGACCATCATCTCCCGATATTTGCCCTTCCTCACTTACTACTCACTCCTAATTCTTCTGTCACTTTAGTCTTTTCATAGCAATCTTCCAGCATGTTGTTCTGCTTTTCACCTTCCATAGTATTCTCACCAAAAGTCCATTTTTCATCAACCTCACCGCTTCATCAAGCATTTCCCTGGGCTAGACCTAGCCCAAAAGTGAGATGCTCCAGTTGAGATGAGCTCCTCTAGCTCTCACACTGAAACACTCTAAAAGCAGTCCTTCAGAACATTTCCCAGAACCAGATGGACAGAGCACCTGCATTACTTATCCCGGATTTTCTGCAATTAAATAGACTGGCAAAGCTTCAAATGCCCAATCATTTTGCAACGCTGTTCCCATGGTTTTTTCTCCATAAACATGTCAGTTTACTTTTTAAACTCTATCTCTTCTGCTTTAAGTCTATTCACTTAGAAGTGTTCACTCAGAATTTGGAAAGCACAAAGACTCATGTTTCTGCTAAATCAATGCAAAGAAAAAAGCCCGGGTAATGTGATTTTTAATTTTAAAAGTAACTTACTAGTTTGTTAACAAAACTCTTTTTTTATACATAACGCTGTCCCAATTTTCCACCAGTTCTAGACCAGAGATGGTCTGAAAGGAAGACAAAAATAAACAGCAACTTTGCATTTTAGGAAGAGCCCTAACACTCATGCTCTGATCACCAAATGCATTCTACATTTGTTCCAGATTTTGTTTAACATTTCACTGTAAGCAACCATCCCATTACACCATTCAGTAATTTTAAAAATATAGAACAGAGTAATAAAAATCTCCCCCAGATTAGCACAAATAGTTCCATGATTTCAGGAAGGCTAATCAACTGAGACTAGCTTCTCAAAAATCAGGAAGCGTGAACTGAAGCTTACTCCACAAACTATGGCCCTTGGATGAGCTCTCCTCTATGAAGTTTCTAGTGTTTGCTAAATCTCACTGACACCTGTCCTGCAGCTGAAGCATTAATCAAAGCTCTGTCCTCTATATGTCTGTGCCCTCAACTTATAACAGCTTATTCTTCAAAACTTTTCTCATTTTAGGGATCAGTCAGTAGATTGACCACTTACAGGGAGGAAACAAAGACAAACATTAATAAATTTTGTTTCTCTAACAAGGCAAAGGAATCACCTTTAGTTTAAGTGAAGGTAAGAACTAAAGCAGGGTGTTCCTAATGTTTCCTTATTTTTATATTCCTTGGAGCATCCAAATGTTTATTTACCTTGATGATGGTGCAGAAGAGGGGATACCTAATATGATACTTCATCAAATCTTTAGGCATTCTATGAGATAAAATAGGGGTTTTTTTTTCAAAACTTACATTGAATTCCTGTTGCCAGCAGCCATAGTCAACAATTTATTTTCAGCAAAGGAAACTCTGCTAATTCATAAAGGTATTCTTCATTGGTGCAAACTAACTTGCTTAACTTTTGGAGTTTTTTTTAAAGCCACAGTATTCATTGTGAAGGATTTTACACACTAAATGTGTTTAAATAGATATAAAAATTATTACATTAAGGATTAGGAGGTATCAACAGCATACTTCACTGCTTCATTTTAAGCACATGCAAGACATAGTAAAAGTATCAAACATGAGTTTCCACTCTTACCAGGCAGTTCAACCAATTTACCTGAACTTGTAAAAATTAGCTAATGGTAGTACACAAGGCAGGTTTGTTAACTCTCAGTCATCTTATAAACACACAGTACATACCAAGTATTTCCTTGGTCATTGATGCTTCTTTGTGTGACCTTACTATCTCCTTTCCATCTGCTCTGTTCTTCTTATAGATTTTAATTATCAGTTAGATTATGGGAAAATTTAAGTACTCATTGCACCGTACCAATTATGTGTATTAATTTTCATGTTAATATTCCTTCTTTTGTTTTGAATATCAATTATAATGAGCTGCTCAAAAGAGTACTGAAATTCAGGAATTCTGAGGAGGAAATGATCCATAAGTCAAGTTTCACATTATTTTTCTACCAAAGATAAACTGCCACACATTTGAATTTCTACAGAAAACTGTAAACCAAACTTCATCAAATTCATAACATAAAACCCTCAAAGATTTAACAGATAAAGCCAAATGGAAATTGGGTCTTCCAAGTAGTTTACTTGACTTTAGATGATTTGAAAACAGACATTTGGAAACTGGAACCGGTTTCTTCCATCTCTGACCACCTCCATTTCCACAAATGGCTGGTAATGTAACACAGCCCTGGAGTGACAGCCCCAGTTTCTGCATGTTAGTTACACAGCATGTGGGAGCCAGCTATGAGTTATGTGTTTTGAGATCTCTTTGGCCTGTTTCTGGTAGTCTTCACAAAAGTTTACGCATTTCTTTCATCAAGCAAAGAAGAAGAAAGATTTTATTAGCTAATCTCTACATGGAGGCAAATATTTTACACTGACCCTCCACAGCATGCGCTATTACCACTGTTCATAAAACTTCACTGCCTGCCAACTTTAACAAAGAAGCACCATCCTTACGAAGCAGAGCACCAAATTAAATTAACTGGTATCAGGAACCCAGACAAGAAAGCGTTTGTGTCTGCAAAGCAAAAGAGCTGCTGGTGTTTGTAGTTACATTATCATATTCAAAGAACAGCTATCTCATTGCATAGTTTTGGAAGACTGTCCATTTCACTGCAAACCAACAAATATTGCATACCTACAGCTTTATTGGATTGTTTCTAGGAGAACTGGAGAAAAATTACATTTGGAAACTGCAATACTGAACAATCTCTTTCCCAACTATGCATGTATAAGCTGGATACAGTAATTATTAAAATTAAAGAACTGCTGTAAAAAATACTGTTATGTGTTACTGAAAAATTGATGCTTCTTCTGAATCAACTCTGTGCTTCCAGTCACTGAAATGAGCTGCCTGATGGCCACTTCATAAAACCCAACCAAGCTTTAGGATTGTTTTTGTTTAGAATGGCAGAATTCCAAGTTCAATAATAATTGATAAAATTAAGTTACCACTATTCAAATATTTTTTTTTAAGACTTGTAAGGGAAAAAGAATCACATGCAAGTTATGGACAGAAAATTACATTGTAATATTAAATTGTGCAGGTTATTATTTTTGTTTCAAGTAGTTAAAGAGATGATCGAGTATAAAAAGCAGTCCTTTACTTGGGTAGCCCTTGTTGACGAAGTGTTAAAGGCATTTGCCATTCTTACAGGATAAAAACTAGCGCCTTGAAGTGTTACCTACTCAGGCCTTTTAGCAAATTTGTTAACACTTTTAGGTATATTACTTCACCTTTCTCTTAGTGTGAACTGATATAAATTATTTAGCCAATTTTATTATTAAATGTGAACTAAAGTGTCATTTTAGAGCACTGCTCTTTATTTGTACTGTTTTAGATTTATCCGAATAGTTACAGAAAGCAGACTTGATTAATTACACAAGGAACTGAGAAATGTTCCACAAATGGATACACTTTCCATTGTTTAAATGGATCTTAAATACTGCTCTGGCTTCATGCTAATAGCAGAAAAGACGATTTTGAAATACATCATACCTATTTCAAAAAACCCCAGTTTTGCAGTGGCAACTGTGATAAAAATCCAAAGGCAGTGAACTTAAATGCTGTAAAGCACGTCTCAGCTTTAACACACCAAACAACATACTACTGTGTAAAATAAAAGAATCATCACTACTTCTATTTATTTTTGTAACTGGAACAATTTAAGCACAAACACAGAACACACAAGCAAACAATGACTGCTATCATGTTTTATTTCTTTCCCAGTAAGCTAAGAAAGAACCTTTTAATAGTTTAATTTTGTGAGTATTAAACAACTAGTGTGAAAAACAAGCTGCATGTAAACTATTTCTACTGCCTCTGCTTCAATGACTAGCTGAGGCAACCTGTTATAGGAGGTGTTAATTGGCAATAGGAGTACAAGTCAGAAGCATGTTCCCCATCGTCCTAACCCAGCAAGGCTAGGTCATTAAAGTGGAAATGAATTCTTTCATGCCGACTTAACCCTTTCACTACATATTTTCAGCTGTTATATCCAAAGACAATTGAGAAAGATCAGCTAAAGAAAAAAAAAAAAAAAAGACAAAAACTCCCCCTGGATTACTTTTGAATTTATTCATCCCACAATTTTTCTTCACTACCGTTCTCTACCTCCTCCAGAACAAGTGTTACAGGTAAAGATGACATTTTATTATGTAGGTAAGGGGGAGAAAGGCAAGTGAGGTAAAAATGCAATGACAATCGTTATAAAATAATAGTTTATCATATTAAAAGATGCGTGGAAGGATGAGTCACCTAAAGTGAGCTTAAAGCTACTATTTTGTGGAGGTAAATTCAACTTTGTGTGTATAAGTAGGTACAAGGGAAAAAAGCCATTACAAAATACTAGCTGCAGAGGACAAACATGAGCAAGTGTGCAAAGGAGGTGGAGGTATTAATGATAGTAAGGCCTTAAAAGTTCACCAGAGTACCACTGCTCTTCTCTACTTTTTGCCAGTAAGTGGTACAACCTGCTGATATATTGATATAAAGAACAAGAAATTTCTTAAATCAGCACAGTGTTTTTTACACATCGCTAAGCCTAAAAATCTAAGCAGAGTTGGGATTGTGGAACCATTTTCTGCCTGTACTGAGACAATACACTTCTGGAAATTACCCTCATTTTCCATCAGTGGAAGTGGCAAAGGGAGTGAGGAACATTCTGGGATCTCAACGATTCTAACAACTTTGTCATGACAAACACCAGAAACCATGTATTGCAATTTCTGCAGTACAGGAAGTTAACACAATCACTCATGACAGAGAAAATTATTGCAGTCATAAAAAAATATTAAAAAATCAGTGAGCTCAATAAAAAAAGGAAAAATATATTACTTTGCATTATGAATCACACACTAAAATTAGTAGCAATTTGAAATTTTATTGCTATTTCAAGCTATTACACACACAATTTTGTAGTTAGTTCCACATCAACAGGATTAGATTTTGAAGCTACCATTATGTCCAAACAGTTTGTATGTTTAGGTCCATTTTTACCAATTATAAACAAGAATGCATAACAGACCACAAAATACCATAAGTCTCAACAAACAGCCTAGATTTCTCGAAGGATCATATTGTCTTGTTACACCATATGTCAGATGAAATAAAAAGTGCAGTAATATGTTTAGTCTCAAAGGCTCCAAAATGGAGTAGGGATACTAAGGAAGTATTGTGGCATCAACTGCTACCTTAAATTGAAAAATCTCTGAAAAAAACCCCACCTTAACAGGCTACATAAAAAATGTCTCAGTATGTTTTACAAAATTCTGTCTCCTAAAAAAAGTTTACCCAGGTTCACATTTACAAAAGAACTCCACGAACAGCAATATAGATGGACTTGAAATATACAACATTTCCCATCTCCCTCCCTCTTCAAAACCAAAATTACAAAACACAGAACTTTGTATAGCTTTGAGCAGTTGGTTAAACGGGTTGGGATCGTAAATTTGCCAACACCTCTTTGGTGCAGAGCCAGAATTTTACTGCTTAGATTTCTGCTTATTTAGTATTTTAGTTTCTGTGGGGTGGTGTTCTGTGGTTTTCTTTTTTAGTGTATGTGGGGTGGGTTTTGGTTTGGTTTTTTGCTATGGTTTTGGCAGGGGGGTTGTTTCTGGTTTTTTTGGTTGGTTGGGGTTTTTTTCCTTTTTTTTTTTTTTTTGTTTTTTGGATTTGTTTGTTATTTGATCGTTTTTAACTAAGCAGAACTTCGAACAAAAATAGTCTCTAGTTTAATGAGACACTCAGAGAACATTATTATTAAAAATAAATGTTTACTACTCAATATTAACATGTATTCATGATATAAAATTACTTACATATATAACCTTGATGCAATTTGCAAAAGTCAGACATCCCACAATGTTCCCAACACAACTGATGTATGAAATGGCTGCTTAAGTGTAATCTTCCCTGGATCAGTGTTTCCTTTATCTTTACCCCATTTAATCTACACATCCATTGAGACACATAACTCAAAGGGGTAGGTGTGCTGTATTACTGCAGTCAATATTCCTTACCAAGCATAAAGACAATTTGGACTGAATGACCTTTAAATGTCCCTTCCAACACAACCATCCTATGATTCTATGACAATGTCATAGAAAAAAGCCATAAGATTAGGGGCACAAAACAAGTTCTCACTAACACTATACATCTTTTTGAAAAGAACTATTGTTTTTCACAGCCTCAACCTACTGGAAGAAAAAAGAAAATACAGAGGTCAGTTTCATTCCAGAAAAAAGCCAGGACTAATCTGTTATCTACTCCCATCAGCATTACAGACGGTACTGGGAATCAGAACTGAGAGTCTCAAGGCAGATAACAAGCCAGTACCTGACATAAAATTTCAAATTTTGTTTGCCTCCTGTAGCCTTGCTCCAATGTAGATTTTTAATTACCTTATTCTAAACACAGTTCTGCCAAGAAGGCAGAATAGCCATCAGCAGGTTCTGCCTAAACGCAGCCTAAAGTACATTTTGTGAGGCAAAGCAGTTAAAGATACAAAGAAGAATGCACTGGGTTCTATACACCTGAAGGTTCAGTGTTATGAAGAGCTGGTCCTCTGGATACAAGCAGGTCAACTGGGAGACTCAGTGGCAATATGCAGCAAGGTCAGCTGTCTGCAACACTTGAAAAAAACAACCCATCAACCAACACCCACCACCCCCCCAGACTACACCACTATAACACAAAAACACTTCAAACTTCCTAGAAGTACTTAGAAGACTCTTCTACACAGCAGGAAGAGAAACCCTTGCTCAAAGGTGCTGCATAGTAGCATTGCAACTTAATATTCAATTGCATGGGATTTCTGAAAGAAGATAAAATTTCCAAGAGAAATAAATTAAATTGATTGCTATAGGGTGGCTGTTTCAGGGTGCAGAAAGGAACACAAAGTGAATAGGTACAATGCAAAATGCACAAATATATCTCTTCTTCTTTACCCTTTCTCATTATGGCTACACTCATTTCCTTGTCCAAGCTCCTTTGTCTCTTGTGGAGAAAGTCAAAAGTCAGCTGGACTACACTGGCAATTAGATTGAGGAGAGAGAATGTAATTGCCTAATTATTAAAAATATGGAAGTTTATTATCTGAGGCCAAGAACAAAAACATTCTCCAGAGCAAAACAGCAAATCAGAGGAAACTGTAATGCTCGGACACAATCCACTAGCTTTTTCAGTTTTAGTTTCATGTTTGTTTGTGATTAATATGTAGGACAAATCTGTAGTGCAGCCATCCTACTTTAAGACAGCCTTTATAAAACAAATTACACACAGGGTTTAAGTAAAATTATGACTGCTCCTAAACCAATTCTAGCAGGTTTCTCTTTTCCTCTCCCAATTAGCTCCTTAAGAGACAAATCACATTACAATAACTCAACTGTACTTCCAATGAATGAGAACTATACTCTGCTTTGTCACCACCAACAACTTTCAAAGAAGCCTAACATGACCCGTGGAGTTACCATCTCCAGCAAAACCAGACCCAGGCCACACCTGGACCCTAAATTTGATATGAAGCTTTCGGTGAACAACCCTGTTCTAAAACACTAAGCAGTGCAGTTAAACATTCATCCCAGACAGTGAAAGTAAGTGAAACAGCACAGTTTATTATCTCTAAGGTGGTTTTCTTCTCCTTAAAACAAAAACACATATTTTGTATATAAAAACTGATGTTGAGACTTTCTATGGAAGATAATGCAGGCAATTAAGTCTTCTGAACTTTCTATGGGATTTCATGTTTGATATTTTTAATGGATGAAAAATGTTTGTCATTGAGAAAATTCTTTTATCCCTTAAATGGGTTGACAGCTTCCAGGGAAAAAAAGTAGAACTAGAATAACCCACCCAAATTGTACACCATCTCATCTACTGGGAATTACATTTGAGTTCTAGAAATAGTAACATTCTTTGTACTTGAGAACTTTGCTGGAAATTGTCTCAGAAGCAATGGCACAGAAACGATGCACAATTTTAAGAGCTACAATTCAGATGTACTCCCTTGGCAAAAATATTCTCAAAAGGTGTATTTGAAGCTTCAAATACATATGAGAAGCAGACAACAGTGCACTACCACAATTCAAACCACATAAAGCATACATACCCAGGAGACACAGAAAGGAGAAAGTCATACAGCTAAACAGATACTGAGATACCAGAACACACTACAGCATTACAATGAAAAAGGTACTTAATTAAAGACAACACATTTACACCCTTCAAATTAAAACACAAGCTGTTTCAAGAATCAATGAACCAAAATAATTTTCAGTAAGATATTACGGTGTTGCATTTTTTCCTGATTGAGTTGTTGGCATGTTTTTGGGTTGTTTTATTGTTTTGGGTTTTTTTTTGGAGAGAAGGGATGGGGGTGTCTGCGTTTGTTTTGGGTTTGAGGTTTTTTTTGTTGGTGGATGTTTTTGTTTACATAGAGAAGATATAAGATGCAAGAAAAAGTCATGTACTTCAAATGACACACCAGCTTAATGAAGTAACTCAAGGAAATTTGCATCTAATTGTTAATTGGGAATGATCAACACAGAGCTTGACCCTCCTCTGTCTGCCAGACCATCAACTCCTCTTTGAAGCCCCACAAAATAGTGCACTCTGTTGTCCCTTCAACAACCACCCTGAAGAGATTAGCACACAAAGCAGAACCTTAGATCAGCAGCAGGTCTCCCAAGTTCCCATGGTGCCACAGATTTACTAAATAGAAAAAGCATGTTCTAAAAAAGCCAAGATCCTATGAGGAGAAAAAGGTTCCACAGCACCAAGCAGTGCAGTATTTGAAACCTCCTAATCAAAGTGACAGTTTTCAAGTGCCATTTCCAATGCCCTAATCTGGAAACATCCCAGCTAACCCATCTGATCAACTATTTCACAGATGGAAGCACTTGATGGCTAATTGGCAAGTCCATGATTCAAATAAAGTAGCTATCTGTACTTCTTTTTCTATATTCCAAGTCAAGGTGTAAACACTCCTTATAAGACACAGGTCAGTTCTCTGTCTCCCCCTCCCTTCCCATTGGAATTTTTCCCCTTCCCCTCTGTCATCAAATATGTTAATTCTAAAATACAGAATCAGTTTTATTTTTCATTTATTGTACTAGAACAGTTGTCTGCACTAACAGCAGTGTAAATTAATATTTTCAAAAATCTATCAAGCAATGAAAAATTACTTTAAAAGCCTCTTTTAAAAGTGTCACTATTTCACTGCTTTCTATCACATCTGGATTCAGAAAAACAGACAGCATGTGCTAGCATGGACGAGAACTTGCTCAACTTGAATTACTAGTCTGTAAGTGATGGAGAGAAAAGCTTGGCTACAAATGCACTTAATTTGCTCACACCCTTTGCAGTGGGATTGCCTAATAGAGGCATATGTGGAACTGATTTCACCAGCAAACAATACTTCAGCATACAAAATGAAGAGGAGTGTTGCTCCAAATTCCTGCCTGCTACATAAGCAGAATGCTTTTACATACCCCACAAACCTGTTCATTTGTCTGCAGCAAATGTACAATGCAAATCGAAGTACTAAACCACTAGCGAAATACTTTGGTAGGCAGTATTCCAGAGGGACAAACAGAAAAGAATGAATCAGGAAAGAGAAGATAAGTAGAAAAAATCAACATGACAAGGGGCAGAAGGAGAGAGAAAGGAGACTATATAAGTGAAGAAGAACAAGGGCATTGCCAAAATCTTAATTCTCATGAACTACAGGAGCAAAATTGAAGTCGTAAGATTTTCTTTGAGACATCACAACCCTTTCAATCTTTTACATCTTTTCTAAAAGGCTTCATTCATTCATTTATTCATTCATTCACTCATCTTATGCATTTATTACGAGAATATAAATTCAAGACAAAACAAACTTATGGACCAGGTACAACGCTAGCCATGTAAGACACAATTTCTGCATGAAGCAGTGTTTCAAAGGAGGTCATACCTCTGGCATCAAGTTCAAAACTAAACACAGGTACCTTGCCATAAAAAGAACACACACTTAATGACCAAGCATACTGTCAGAAAACAGGGTGAATGGCTTATATTATGCCAAAATTTGCAAGATTCTCTTGCCTTCTCTTTTGTCCACCTCCTGCCCTACTAAGACAGGCCTTTGTCCACCTATGATTAAAAGAGAAGAAATCCTTCAAGATTTCTAAACCACATGTCACTGGAAGCAAAGTTTATTCTTGAAGTATCAGTTTAAGATTATTTCCTTAAAGATTTATTAGCCATTTGAAGACAGGCTTAAGGCAGATGGGATTTAGCACTGACCACCTCTGGACACCTGAAGGCCAATCAGTCACTCAACAGCATCCTGAAAGAGCAAGAAGTAAGGAAAGAGAACCACAAATTCAGTGATAGTAGTTCTCAAGTGTAACACACTACACCAAAAGACTTGAAAAGCATATTGCAAACACATTAAAGTGCATTTGGGACAACATAACTGAGTTTGGAAATCCAGACGACCAAGAAAACCTAAAAGAGACAATAACCAGAAGAGGTAATCTTGCCAAGGGAAAAGAGCCAAGTAACTGCTGCTGAAGAAGCTAAAGCAGGTCAATGAGAAAGAATGTCTTGGCAGAGATCAAACAGGAACTGTGCTGACCAAGCATCCGCCAGTACTTTAACATCAGTTACAAAGCAAATCAAACAGACTCTTAGCAGACTTCATGTGAGGCATTCCGCTTGCTAAGCAGACCCCAAGCTACAAGAAAAAGTAATCTCCAAACTATGCGATAAAGTTACTTTGAAAATGCCTCTTTTTCTACCAGATTATATATACAGATGATTCTTATGCTGGTGAGAATGGCTCAGTCAGATGTTTTTACTATGTTCAACCTTTAGAACAACTGCAACACACCAATAAGAACAAAAAGTTTCTGTTGCTTAAAACACTCTAGTGCAAACAAATCGTAATAATTTTGCTTTCTAGCATTACAAAATATATCCAAGAAATATCTTCCTCCTCTCTTCTATCTCAAAGACATCTGATTCACTCTGGATTATCTCTCAATCTCAATTATCATCAATTGATATTTAGAATATAAGTGACCTTTCAAGGTCCTTTGAAACACACTATTTTAAGGACATAAAAATTTTCTATTTGCAAAGCCTTCCTGCTGATTCAACAAACCAAAAGACTACAAATGTAGTCAAGATATCCAGTGCAAGCAGCAACTTGAGTAAAGAGCAATTCAGTTTTATACCATTTTTTTTTATCCAACATAAACTCATCAACTCATTTAAGAAACAATTCCATATTTAAACAAACACAAAGCAGCTTTGCAGGACAAAGCTACCAGAGGAGTTCAGCAAGCTTCTCCTGAATGTTATGTTCTATTGACTGCCACAATTTTCTAGCAAGCTTCAAGTTAAAGATGAAAATTTCAGAAAACAGCAGAGAGTTAACCGTAAATTTGAAAAACAGCTTTGATAAGCGTCAAGTTCAGAGAGGACTAAGAAGTGAAAGCTTGAGAGATTAGACTGCACAGATGTTAAAAAAATGAAGAGTCATGAAGCAGGCTGGCAGCTCAGAGGAACAAGAGAAATAACTGTTTAAGAAAGTGAAACTAAAAATAACTGAGGGCGGCTTGAAGATTCACTAAGAGAACGTGAATAGAATTTTAGCTATAAAAAGGGGAAAAAAATTATACACCAAAAGTTACGGCTTATTTGGCAAAACATCTAGAGTCTGTAGATCAGCCTAGAATATTTCACCAAATGCTTCAATATTAAACTACTCCTGTAGTTATACTGGACATAAACACACTATTCACAACCAAAAGAAGCTTGGGGTTTAGCAATTTCAACCATCCCAGAGGAAACCCTGGATGCACATCCCGAAGCCCAAGACATACAGAACCGATTCCTCCAGAACAAGAATCTGGATTCTCGACTTAGAAAGAGACCAGGAGGCAGATGAGGAAACAGAGAAAGGCCAGCTACTGCAGCCAGCCAAAGGAAAGGACTACAAAGGAAATTACACTGGAGCCCATTCCTTAAGGAAATAATTCTTCCTACAGACCTCAAATAAAGACGTTCCTAATTATTTTTCCCCTGTATCCACAGTAATCAGTACAATATAACAAGATCAGCTCGATATTATTTTTGAAGACTGCTGGCCATGTCAGTTGATCGAGGAAAAAAAAGCACTAGGACTTGCTGTAGAGGTAGAAGAAGCCATACAATGTGAATAGGTCTCTCACTGGAACAGGACAGCTGCCAGGGAGGCCTTCTTGCTGTGAGTAGTTACACAAGTGAGAGCAATTCACAAGAGGAGATGCAATAAAACACACATACAGGTAGCTATTACTACCCACAAGTGATAAACTCGATTCAAATTACCTCTCGAAATTTACATATACTTCAGTATCTTATAATGCCCCATTCACAGTGTGATCCAAGAACTGAAATATGTCATTAATGAAAGAGCAGTGGATATGCTTGCCCATTTAGAATACCCTTCATGTTCTGAAATTCCACATTATTGTAAACTGTTTCTTAAAAAAATGTATTATGTGCTTCCAATGCTTTTCAATACAAATTTTAAAATGCTGAGACACAAAAAGAAAGGTTCATAAACATTCTGTAAACTGAGTGCCAACACATGTATTCGTATTTACAGAAAAAAAGTCAGGTTTTAACAAAGATACGCATACACGTATAAAATCTCGAGTCAAAGATTATTACTATGAACTCTGTTTTTTGATGCTGTTTTAAAATATAATAGTATAATAGAAGAAGTACTCCAGAATTTATTAATTTTAAAGGAAAGATTGATAAGCTATATACTAACCTGTCCCAGCCCAGGCATACCTCCTCCCAGTCGCAGAAGTCTATCCATATTTCTAGAAAAACAGAAACAAAGGAAAAATGTTCCCAAGCTCGAAATGTTTACTAAATTGTTATCTATATAATTCACCTTCAGTCACTCAGTATGTCAAAAATATTGGTGGTAATTACAACACAACATCAGACTTCCTGTTAATTAACACCACATATTAATTCAAGAAGCTGTCTTCCATGCTAATTAACAGACTTTGCTTTATTGCTTTGGTTTTGGGTTATCCCCATTTCTGAAGACAAACACTCTTGTCAAACTTCTCAAAACTTTCCCATCATTCAATTAATTGGGGGATTTTTTTTCTTATGATCAGTACCTACAGCCAGAAAGTTCCTAAAACTTATTAGATATACAATTGAATTTACTTTCGTTTGCTCAGAAATCATCAATAAAAATCTTAAAGTAAGGATTTTAGCATCCTCATTAGTAAGTTCCATGCTAATTAACTTACAGCTTGTCAGTTATCATCAAAACTACATGTGAAAGACACTAAGCAGATTATGGATCTCTGAATTAGCATCAAAAGATTTTTTTTAATGAACTCATTATACTAAAAGAAATACTGTAAAGTAAACATTTAATGTGTATATAGTTAGAAGACTAGTGACAGTACAGTCATTTAATACGTGTTTGCATGTGCCATTGCTTTAGTGCAAGATATTCCAATCAATGAAACATCTTCCTTTAAAAAAAAAAAAAGGCATCAGTTTTTGTCTCTTGTAACTTTCAAGGGGTGATCCCCCGGAATAAAGGCTGCTAAGGCATCCAACCAAAAAAATTACACTGCTGTTCTGCTGTTTCTTTCTCTACAGTTTCTTCACTTTCTGTTGTTGGAAAGACATCTACAATTTCATGGTGGATACCTAAACACAGGTTCTGCCCCAGCTTTAACAGAACTTTACCACACTTACTTGGCTTTTTTAACTTAGCTCTATACAACTAAACTAAGGGATAAAATGAAAAAAAAAAGCCTACTGAATATTTTTAAATAGCTGTTTTTATCAAACCAAGCAATTTCCAAGGCTTACAGAAATCAGAAAATTTTACTGGCTTATTTTATTTGCAAAATAGAAGATACAAAGCACAGCAACAAAAATTATGGTCTTAACAGGACAAGTTTTAATACAATACAACAAAGCCTGTTTAAGGTTTGAAAACAATTGAGAACACCAAGAATGATTTCCAAAATACATTCATCCTTCAAGCAGATGTCACATTACACATAAGAGAATTATATACATGATTTCAGATTACATTAACAATACTAATTTAATAGCCTTCTTTTGAAATAATTATGCAAAAGAACTTGAAAAATATATTTGCTTTGTATATGAAAAAATCTTCATGCTGAAGGTGAATGTCACCATCATTTTCATAATTTCTTCTGATATTTGCTAGATTTTTTTATTGGCTAAAAACTAGCAAGCCTTATTTCAGTATAAGGCTAAAATAAATAGTTTAAACTTCTAAAAACAAAGAAGCAGCATTTTACTTCATACTTTAATAACTTCATAACAATAGCCAAAATACACTGATCAGAAATACCTGCCCTACTTGCTAAGTTCACTTTCCCAGTTCAGTGAACTATCAGGCTATTAGTTTAATATGATTCACTCTCTTGATTTTGTAGAACCTGCAAATCCAACAAGTGCAGCCTCACCTAGAAGTAAGTACTTTCTTAACACTCCACTGGCACCATATAAATTAAAAAGGAGTTTATTAAAGGGTTAGGAGTTACGCTTCACTTCTTCAGTAAGTCACTGACACCAAGCTTCTTTTTAGAGGCAAAAGCTGCACACAGTGTATATGCTTTTCTATCCTGAAGTACAATAAATTCCAAATCAAGTTGGAGGATTTCCTTGGAAAGGTTAAGTTGCTGTTTAAAGATATTATGTAAGCATATGTTAAATGGCTTCAATAAAACAGTCACAATGTTGCCACAAATTAACGCCAACTACAGTTCATGTTACCCCTCTGTGGTAGATACTCCTCCATTGAAACCCACAATGATTCATCTACTGTGACACTAAAGAGGGCTGAAGAGTAACTGAGAAGCATATTTAAGCTACTAAAACTATTATTTTAATCCATCATGGTTGTTCGTTTATTTTAAGAAACTTTCAGTCTCTACACTGGTAACCCTGAAACTGGCAGTTCTGTCAACTACAGCAACTTCCATGAACTGATCAGGTACATTACCTATGTACATTTAAGAAATAATAAATAAATAACAAATCCTGTAACACAAGTGAAAAGCTATAGCGCATACTAATTAACTCTTTATTTACACAGCTCATTCCAGTTTCTAACCCAACAGTACAGTACATCATTTATAAAAGCCATATATTTTGGCATATCAGAGTTGGATTCGACTAAAGTGTTAAACTGACTACTTATCAGCATAACTTTCCAGCAAAATCTCACTGTATTACAGACACCTAACATTTCTCACAAAACAGTCATTGAACTCAGGTTTTCAAGAGAGCAGCACAGACAGAAAATCTCCAAAACACAGTTCTAGATGCACTGCAAATTATTTCACTAGCTCCATGACATGATTCTGGTTTCAGTTTTGGCAGCTAATGCTTTACTTGCCTATTTGTAACTGAATATGCTTTAGCAGGCTATAGAGTCTATATGGACCTAAACATGTTTGTTTACTGAGATATATAAGCATCTGAAAAATTTAAGTTTATGAAATACATTCACCAAAACAGATTTTCATTTTTGTTACTCCATCTAAATATTATTTCAGTAATAAATTCCATTTCTCAAACAATGCTTTTGTAAACCTTAAAACAGCTTAAAGGAAATTTTTAGACATTAATGAAGCTAACTTTAACCTTTACAAATAAAGCAATGATACATTTCTAACCTGGTGCTTAGCAAGAGGTGCTCACAGAACAAACTTGGCAGCAGCTCCCACTTTTTGACTGTAAAGATGACACCAGTAGGTCTCTTCCCTGTAGAAGGAAATAGAAAGGAGAAAGGCAGAAACCCAGTAAAATTTAGAAACCGTGGCACATGTAAAAAAGAAATGTTACATTGATAAGCTGCAAAAGGACAAGGCACTATTGAAGAATAACCCAAAGAAGGTTTACTGGGCTTTTTTTTTCCTTTTGCCATACAATTCCTTGGAGTGGTACATGCCATGTCTTGCTCAAGTACCCATAATACTGCAAGAAGCTTCCAATTTTCTCAAAGATTTTTAATAGTAAATTCTCAAAACATTTTATTAATTAATTTAAGCAATTTAAAGATAATTTATAATTTTAAATGCTGTTAGAAACTGAAACCATGATCTTTTTTTACTATTTTAGAAGCTTTTGATGTAGCTAAGATGCCCTAAGCACGAAGGGTAAGAGCAGTCTGCAGGTACAGAAAGCTTTCCTGTTTATTTCTGCAAGAGCGGTTGGTGTGACCAGAAAAGTCACAAAGATCTTTACGTTTGCCTGAATTCAGGTAGAGAAAGGCTGCTTCACATTCCATTTAGGAGTTAAAATTCACGTTATCCTCCTCCCTGAGAGCACTGCCCGTTAATTGCATCCACTCAATCATTTGTAGAGCAGTGTTTTGAAACAGATCTGTGAAATGATCTGTGGCTGTGATTTGATAGACTTTTTTTCAATGTCAGTGTTAACATAAGGAGCAATGAGGAAGCTGCTGCTGCTCACCAACTTGATGCTGCTTTCTCAGTACTGCCAGGACAGCCATTTGTGCAGCCCTGCAGCAAACTGAGAGGCTATCAAAAACACTGGGTTTAACCCTGTTCACTTCTCTGAGAGGCTTCACGCTGCATCCCAGAAATAGTTGTCTTGGCGTAACAGAAAAAGAGGTCTTGGAAAATCTGACTGCTTGTAACACTAATACAGGCTCCAGAAGACATTTCTGTCAAATCATTCTTTAAGCTAAAGCTGCTCAAAGAATGTCTGGGTTTTGGGGGTTGGTTTTGGGTTTTTGTTGGGGGGGGGTTGTTTTGTTTTTTAGTAACTGAGGCAATTTAACAGAGACCCTTTTGAAGCTTATCTCAAAGTAATACAAGAGCAAAGGAAGATGTGTTCACCTTCCCAGAAAGCTGGAAGAGAAAGAACAAGTCAGAGTTTCTCAGTGCAGACAGGCTGGGGTGGAAATCACTAACAAGTTGAATGGAAAGTAATTATCCTTCTGCCAGCTTTGCAGAAAGAAATGATCCAGGAGAGACTACAAAAGCCAGTAGCACAGGCTACAACAGAACTGCAGCTACTTCTTCAGCTGGGCTTGACTTATTCACCTTTAGCCACCTGACCACCCAGTGGCCTTGCATTCCCTTCCCCGCTTACTACAAAGAAAGAAACAAATCTCTGTGAGCTTGGTCTGTTCCCCGGTGAGGCACAAAAGGTAACCTACAGCTGACAATCTTACCTCTGTTACAAAGTGCAAAAAGCTGGGCTGATTAGCAACTTCCCTGTTGGTTTTTTCCCTATATTCACACACACACACATACATTATATATACATATAAATAAAAACCAGAAAAGTAAACAAACAGTTCACAGTAAATCTCACCTCTTTTCCTTCCTAAGTTGGCAAAAGGTATTTTGATTGTTTCCTTCTGTCTGCAAGGAAGAGTTAACAGTCTCTGTTTAAAGCATAACTTTAAGGAAGTAAATGTATCAAACAGTTCTGTATCAGAAAAAATACAGAAGGACAGTTATCATAATAAACTTGCATTTTGGTGCATTGCAGGATTTGGATGACATTCACTCACCACTGAAATCAATATGGTCACTAATGGCTTAAAAAAAGAATTAAATAGCTTCTCTGTGTATGTATGTTCATGATTGGAAACACTATAACTAAAGTAAGTTTGGTCATAGGATGTTATTTGAAAATCCAAACTTCCATTACTGCAATTTTTATTTAATTGTCCTCACCTCAAAAGGGAAAAATAGTTGATCTTAATAATGCAGTGGGAGTATACACAGAGAATCTCAAAACTGATCTGAAAACAGAAATTTTAAAATCCACGTCTAATATTTGCTCCTAATACTGCTCTTAGGTAACTGCAATAATTGGAAAGAGTTACCTATTTGGAGAGCGCTGGTTCACCACTCACTTGTTCACTGGTATTTTCAAGTCACTTAAATTCTGACTTTTAATAATGAAAACACTTTTTCTTAGGCAGCATAGGGATGACGTTATATAAAAGGATTATGCACAAATGTGTATACACATATAGGTATAAACCAATAGCTACTGTGTTTATACTTGGCATGTTGCAGCATGTATTTTGAAATCAACTTGAAACAGCCTTAAATTACTCTATGTCCTTGCACGAGACACATGAGTTTCACACTTCAGTGCACTATTTTTATCTAGCATTAACACTCCATGATGTGATCCCTCAATGAAAGAGAGTTCTCCTGGTTTGGCAACTTTTGAGTTAGTAGAGAAATGAATATCAAAATCAGCTTTGACATACATAGAAAACAATGGCTACTAAACTGCCCTATTAGTGGAGGGAGTACCAGGCTACACACAGGTGACAGCAATTTATTTTCAATTTGTACACTGAGAGACTTGATGCAAATCATTTCATCTTCGGTAACTCAGTTTCTCCACCTGAGACTACGTAACAAGCTTTGTACAAGCACTTCCATGTCTCCTGTAGAGGAGTTCCATGCAGCAGATGATCAACAATTTTATTAACAGTGCTCAAAAGTGGCTCAAGGTTTTTGGTGCAACTGCAACCATTTCAGCTTCACTAGGGATGATAAACAGCTATAGAGGTAAATCAGCTCAAATTGCAGAAAAACATTATTTCACCAAGAAAAAAACCTCACTGCAGTTAAAGTCATCAAACCTGAACAGAGACTTCACATGTGAAAAGGTGGGGGAGGGGATAGGCTAGTCTATCTTCCTATACATTTTGTATGAAAAGAAGAAAAAAATATACGTTACCATCAATCCTAAGTAATCTGTTCATTAAAGCTAGAGTTTAATCATGTCATGCATGAATGCAATCTCAGTAGTGCAAGTCCAGAGTTACGTGACTCTTGCTTCCATAACGTGCTCAGATCCGTAAACCCAGACCCTGTTTCTGGATCCCATAGACCTGAATCTCAATAGACCCCAGCTGGAATAGATGATTTGCAGGTCAGCTTCCCAGACTCTGCTTTCTGACTTCCAGAAATACAGCAAACCTAATTCTACTACATTCATTGCTGAGCTGGAGTTACTTCAGCAACACAGATTCAAACAGACTGCTTTAAAGCTACTGAAGTACATTCACATAATACTTACAGATAAGCAAAGATTCATTAACAAGCTGCACCACCATAGAAACCGACAGAATTAATTTTAATTTTATGTAGTACATGAAGTAATGGCCTTCTCTGAAATCTGCAGAAAGGCAAGCAGACACACAACTATTGTGGAACTATGCAGTAGTCCAGCAAGTACTCATCATACCAGTTCTCTATTATTCAAAGTGTCCTTAACACCTGCCCTTTCCCATCATCCTAGATGTTACAAGGTACTTATAGGTACCATTAGTTTATACTCCATAATTTTTTGTCAGGAGTGAGTCACTTCCAAGAAAGTTGAGAAACTAATTTATATACTGGTATTATTTAATACTATTTTAAAGTATTCTCTAACTTAAAATATTCTAAATCATAGTTTTCAAATGAATAGCAGCTGAAATGGCATGTTACAACAGATGATGGAACACAACATTTCCCATTAAGCTACAGGCTAAACCCTGTTGCTCAAAGTCAGACTAAGTGATTCAGAAGCAATTAATATGCTAGCCAATTTATGAATTTCTTCATAAACAGATATTTTTCACTGTTTCAATATGGTCATGAACAGCGAATGCTCTGCTCCACAGAATCTTCTTCCAAGTTTACTCCCTACCTGAGGCATACAGGACATCTTGGACTCCCAGGGCTGACAGCTTTAACATGAACACAAATCTGTCAGACTTTTCAGCTTGCCTAATACCATTCAGTTGTATATAGCTTTGAGATACATTTACATAAAACTTCTTTTTAAAAAGTAAATCTCAATCCCTGTTGGTTTTCTGTTTTTCCACAGTATACCGAAAACAACTGCAACTCTAAGACAGGACGCCAGCACGCTGTTTACAAGTATCCAACTATATGACACAAATTTGTTACAGAAACATGACTTAAGTTAGGTGCATACTAGAAATAGCGCTGTTAATTTTTGATTATCGCTCCTTCTCTACTTAATTCTGCTTCCTTCCCCTTCAGGTATCCCAGCCACTGCTCTGCCTTCACTTCTCCCCGTACCCCTCTCACTTCAGGTGCATTGCCGGGAATCGTGGCAGCGCTGCACTCCGGGAGCAGCAGCGCTGCCGTCCGTGAGGTGCCTCTGACGGGGCACAGACCCCGCTGCTGCCCGCAGCACGAACCCGCGCCCGGCGCTGCCGAACGAGGGCGGCCGCTGCGGGCCGGACGGAGGCGGCCGGGCCCTGGGGCCCGTGCGACGCCGAGGCCCGTCCGGCTCTAGCTGCCGAGCCCCCACCCTGCGCCCACCCCGGCCCCTCTCGCCGCCTCTCCCCAGCCCGTTCGCAGCTGTCCCCGCTGCTCCGAAGCGCCCGGACTTCCCAGCGGAAAGGCCAGGGGCCCAGCGCGCTCCCCGCCCGGGCCGGTGCCGCTCGCCAGACCCGCCCCGTCCGCTCCCGTCCGCACCGCCCGCCGCCCTGCCCGGCGCTCGGGCCGACTCCCCGGGCCGCCTTCCAGCCGCCGCCGCGCAGAGGCCGCCGCGGAGCGCCTCAGCACCCTGGAGCGGTGGCGGCCGGGCCCTCACCTGGGCCGGAGCCGCCCGGGCCGCGGTGAATCAGCCGGATCTCATTCAAACCGAGTCCTTCCCGGTTCACAGGGCACCCGGCGGCGGCTTCCGGCCCCGCGGCGGCGGGGAGGAGCTTCGGAGAGTGGAGGCCGCCGAGGGGCGCGGCCTCCGAGAGGAACGGGCCGGAGTGGAGCGGCGCAAGCTGCTCTGCGTGGACGTGCTGTGAGTTAAATGTGTCCCTTTGTACCGAAGGCACCAGTGCTGGAACAACGACACGACAGGATGGGAGAAGAACCAACAACTGAGTCATCAAATCAATAAATGAATGATTACCGCAATAGGAACGATATCACATGCACTCCTCTCTAAAAACAGTATTACAGAAAATGCGAGGATTTAGAGAAATGTGAGTGACCATATGTGTAAAACCAGCACAAGCAGAAATGGAAAAACATAGGAATTGTGGCCAAACAAAGTAATAGGGACATAATCACATAAAAGCACACATGCTGATGATTGGTGCTAACTTTTCTGGTGCAAACAGAGAAGCAATTCGGAATTTCTGTTAACCCTTACGTTAACCCTGGAGCACAAACTCTGTTGTAAATTAAAAGAGGAAAACACAAGGCCAAAGGAGTACATTACCAGACAGCACATGAGCAAGTTAGGGATGTCAGCAGCCCTTATGAACTTATTATGGCTAGCACAATAAACATTCTTAGAAGTTGATTTATACACAGTTACTGAAATACTGCAAGTATTTTAGAAAGTATTGGGACAACTTAAGAGCCTATACAAACAATTTATTAGGACTCTATACAGAGTTTCTACCATGAATGACCAAGAAGAGCATCATGGTTTATTTGAAAGCTCCTTTAAAACCAAGAATGTAATATTAGAAGATGATCAGCATTTTCTGCTCACAGACCAACTACATGGAAGCAGGTGAAGAGGTACTAAATTGTAAATTACATGGGAATGACCTCAGAGAGCTACAATCACCACTTCCACAGCACTGCAGCAGACACAGAAATCTTAGTGTGTTATACCATAAAGTATAAAATTAATCTCAAGAAAGAGAAAGGGAATTACCATTGTACGGTATTCTGCTGTTTAAGAGAGGCAACGTTTTTGAAAATCAAAATAATTTTCTCTTCCATTTTGTTTTTGGGCTAGGCTGAGGGAATCTCAATAGTCAAAATTTCCAAAAGATTCTTTAAAAGCCAAAGGTTTACAATGTGGTTTAAATTGTGGGTCAGTAATTTCTTTCTCACATTACTAATGCAAAACCCATTAGTGTAATTTATTGGTACACCTGCAGCCAAATTACTCAGAAACAAAGAGTAAAACCTATGTGTGTCTGTCTGTACATATATGTTTATCTGGGTATGCTCGTCTCAAACAGAAGAAATCTTGCACCCTGCTGCAAACAGGCTGTTTGGTCCTTCCTGTTTTAACCTGGCAAAAGTAAGCTCCTATAGTCTTTGAGACTGTATTTTGAGGCTTGTGCATGTTAGAAGTCATTATAATAATTATGTGGTCAAAGATTTTTTATTTTGGATTAAATTAATGAGCCAAAATATTAATTCAGTGAATTGAAATGCATTATATATTTTGCTGGTTTTTGCCATGATTTTGAGAGCAATCCATTTATTCCTCCATTTTCACTGGAATTCTGACACCTTAAGGAGAAATACCCATTATATTAGGGTTCTCACTCTGCAGTCATGTGTCTTTAAGGTACCCCGCATTTCTGAAAAAAGAAAGAAACACAAATATTTATTTGTCAAAAGTGAGCATTTCTCTGGGTTAATGTGTATAATAAGGAAAAACAACATAGTTAATTCTTTATAATATGCCTATACCCACTGACTTAAATGAGCAATGGCATTTCAATCCATTTGAAGATCTGGCCCTTCTTTGAAATACAAAGTGAAACAGACTTTCATTGTTATTCCTAATTACATTTCAAGTCATAGTATTGACTTTTTAAATATATACATTTATTGAATTTTTATAAATAAATATAGTTACAGAAAAAGAAAAAAAGAGAAAATAGGAGAAATATTTACACTAGAAAGTATAGTGAATTAATTGGATATATAGAGACAGAATCATGGTTGGAACTTATGACAGATGGTATTTTATATTTTTATATAAAAAGATATATTCTTAATCGTATATGTCAAAGAAAAGAGACCATATGTTGTTAAACACTTCCAAATTGTCATTTAATCTGAAGGGCACTCTCTCACATGAATCTCTCATTGTTTTGGTCCAACCAGTGCTAATCTATAGAAGATTTTATTTATTGATTTGCAGTAATGCAGTACAAGAAAATGTTCAAGGTTTGTTCCTATTTTTTATTACTTGGATGGCTCTCGTAAATGGTAAAAACTAGCTTTGATTGGACCCTTACATTTTTCCTGGTTTCCCCATGCTAACCTATCCTTGTTTGTAGTGAAGTGGTTAACAGAGGTCAGACTTGCTAAGAGATCACATCATTTTTTTCCTACCTCCTGGTATATAATTTTCCCTTCAAATCTGTTTGTGATTGGATTAAAGCAGCAATATTGCTGAGGCTCTGTAATTAAATAATTCAATTTTACATGGCTAAGTGGCAACATTTAAGAATGGCATATAGAATGTGAAGAATCCACTGAGAGATTGGACACAATTTTCTGGTAAATCATTTATGTAGAGAGTGCTGTTTGTGATAGGACAGGAGGAATTCTCCAGGACTGAGTTATAATATTTGGTTAAAAAAACCCCAAATAAACCCAACAGAAGATACAGTTTCAGAAACCTGGTGTTAGAATACCTGATGCACTGTGGGTTGAACAAAACACTGGAGTTATGGCTACTTTTGGTTTTATGTTTAAACATGTAGAACTGAGCAAGGGAAATGGCTATACATCAAGGAGTACAAGAGCTGACATCATCTTTGTGAGAGGGTAATAGAGCCAGAATCACACAATTTTATTGATTGATTGATTGATTGATAATTATGTTTGGTACTTATACCCTGAAAAAGTAATGAAGGAATAATAGTGTTTTAAACTGCAGCCTTTCACCCTGGGAATGGACTGGAACTCTGTCTTGGCAAACCTGTAAATGGGGAAATGGTTTCTTCTGTTATCCTTGGCAAGCTCTCACTCCATTAGAAGTGCTGATGGTGACCTCTGTGACATCCCCAATGGCTTGTACAATGCTTGATCAACTCCTTGCTGCCTGCAGAGTAATAGCAACTCTTGTCACAAACAATGAATAAAATTTTACAGGATTAGTTAAAGATAGTATGTGAGTGAGATTACTTTTTTTAGACTCCTCAACAATTCCACAATCAGCTGCAGAAGGCTGCTAGAAGCTCAAAAGAGGCTTCATTAATCATGAAACATATGATTATTGAAAACCTGCAAACAAAACTATTTGCGTCTCTTTCAGAGCACAAACCTGCCCATTAAAGTATGACAAGTATAAAGTCAGTTTGAGTGAGAAGAATGGTAACAATGTATTTGGATATAATCCATCCCAATTAAGAAGGAAGAGGATATTAAGAAAGCAAACATTCCTTACTGCGAGCCATAAACAGCCCCAGCCCCCCTCCAGTTGGTGCCAAAAGATCTTGTTTATATTGGAAATTTCACCAGCCACAAGTTTCACATGCAGTCCTAAAGGAAACTGGACTTTTGTCTTTTTAAGTCTATTTAAAGTGATGGATGAGTTGTGAGAACTATCTACAAACCATCTGGAGAAGATAAGGCCAAGAAAAAAATCAGTCTTGCTGGAAATGCTTGTGTTGGGGGTGTCTATGGAAAATTTTTATGAGGAAACAGAGAAGTGGGTTTGTGTCCCTGGCAATTGCAAAGGTGCTACTCTGTGAGAGACAGTTTATTTAAATAACTGTGTAGAAGACTGTAAATTGAAAACTGTAAATTAAGAGAAAGGTGGTATGTAAAGTGGACATACTGTGGGTTTTTTCTGGATTGCTGTGGGATGGAACAATACTACTCCTTTTTTTTTCCCTCCCCTTTATTCAGTGGGAGATTTTCCCCTTATTTGTGACACAATAAAAATTAATTTTATACTTCCTTTAGTAGTTAAGATATTTCTGACTGGGCTGAAACATTACTTTTATAGAAGTCCTGCATAATTGGTACAATGCTTTTCACTAATTTCAGGTAGTGAGAGCCAACAAACAAAGACAATTTCAATTATTTCTGTGGTTATGTCTGTGTTAGGGAGTAGTATAGACTAGAAGGAGTAAATGTGTGGGGCTAAATTGGCATGATACATTTCTGTTAGCATTTTCTGCTTTGGATAGCTCTACTTGTGTCCCATGGATGAATGCCCATTTGCAACCAAACTGTATGAAGCATGTTTCTGCTCTGCCATTTTTCAATGAGATAATCTACTTCCAGCACTCCCAAACTTTGGTTTGCTGCTTTGAGAGTTTTGCTTTAAAGGCACACTCTGGATGCAAACCTAAACAATCACGTAGATGCATGATACGTATAAGATTTTTTTTTACAAGAATTAACCAACAATGTGTAAAGATAACATGGCAGAAAGCTGGAGAAGAGTGAAATAAAATTGAAGAAGGTGAAGTCCTCCACATTGCTACACATGGCATGCCCAAAGCACTGGGTATATACAATATGTTCTATGGAGAGCCTGAGGGACCTGTAAACTGCTAGATAAAAACCCATTCAGTGAATATTTTGATCCTCACAAGAATGTCACTTGGGAAAGGCACATTTTTTACAAGAAACCAGCTGCCAGATGAGACCATTGACCATTGTTAAGATCTTTAAAATAAAGCCAAGTAATGTGAATTGGAGCAGTTAACAGATGGATGAATTACTTGTGATATAAGTGATAACCAAGTCAAAGCAAGGTGAGAAAAGGACTTGACATTGCAAAGAACAGCGGATATTTGCAGGGCTAGTAAAGACTGCTTCCCAAATAAAAGTGTTAGCTAGTGGTGAAAGAACTGGAGTGTATCTAATTAAAAATGCATACCAAAGCATAAAGAGAGAATACAAGGGTAAACAAATGGCAGAGACCAGACTTGTTTTCAATAGATGTAAAATCAATCACAACATGGTGAAAAGGTCCTACACAAGAGGTTCGGTGTCCTGTATACAATGAAAGCAGCCATTTTGCCAAAATTAAATTGCTTTCAACTCAACTTATAAAGATCTGCCTAGGAAAAGCTATCTGTGACTGCTCTGCTGGAGGACATAACGGATGACAACGGTGATTACAATGGTTGATTTAAAGGATGGTATAGATTATGCTATTCTATAAAATCAGATTTTCTGCTGGGCCAGAACATTTACCTTTGAAATTACCTCACAAACAAGATTGCAATTTGCAGATTTTGAAAATTCTCTGATGATACAAAAGTAATGAAGAATTCCTAAATAGCTTAATTCCACAGAGTTCTACATAAATCAAATAAATCTATAGAGATTACATTACTCTACTAATGATATAGATATAGCAGAGAATACAGTATTTGCAGTCTTGGTGCCTCTACAAAATCAGGTGTGTTCATCATTTGTAATTTACTCTGTTACTTGGGATGTGAAGAACATGTACTCTCAATTTAAATAGAAACTGGAGGTGAATACAAAATAATGTATCTAACTTAGACATTAAATATGTGACTTCTATATAGTCTTCAGAATTATGGAAGTTATCAATCAAATATATTGACTCTTCTCTTTAGGATGGTTTTAGTTCTTGCAGCCCCTCAAGATACACACCATGGCATTTTTTCCTCTTCATTACCCCGGCTCTTTTTTCTGTCATCCTTTGTAGAATTCTTTACTGTCCCTATAAACATTAAATCATGATGGAGGCCAGTTATGTTTGGAATTTTTCTGAGATGATACAAATTATTAATAGCTAGCTAAGATAAACTAGTTATTTCTCCTCCTTGATTGGTTTAGAAAAATAGCTATTTTATTGATTAAACATATACATCATACTTCAGCCAGTTCAGCTTTTTGGAACACGAGGCATTGGTAGAAAGAAAAGGAAAATAAAATATAACATAATTGTTTTTTGACTGTGCACAATCTGTGGAGTTGTGATCATGCCTTTTTCTCTGTATTGATCACAGAAAAAAATACTAGAAGTACATAGAAAAGGTTACTTTCATTCTTGTAGGACCCAAATTATCAGAAATGTAGTTCTTCCTGACTTTATTACACTGAATAGACAAGCTTCTTACAAACACTTAGAGAAATGTAATTTGGATAGGCACAGTACAATTGCCAATAAACTACTCGGGTAAGGCTATATCCTTATTTTAGCTATATTGGCTATATGCCATAAATAAATACAGTAGTAATTTATCCCACTAGCTTACTTGATTCTGTTGATTAAAGGCTATAAACTGACTTTAATATATATTGGGTCCATGTGGTAGCAGTTTTAGTCTCCATTGTAGAAGGGATCTGAAGAAGCTTTTAATACTGCTCAAATTTCTAATTTAAACCTTTTAAAAAAAATTAATTAATATGCCTCCAGGTTTTTTTTATTCATTTAGGAGGTCATGATTCTTTTAGTTTGACTACTAAACACTTTGTTTTTTCCTGTATTATTCCAGGTCCAGAGATCGTTTCTAGCACCAATTGAACCTAAGCCTTTTCTCTGCAAAGGTAGGATGTGGAAAATGCAATGCATTCCAGATTTTTTTTTTTCTTAACATGATCAAAGAGTGAGACCATTTTATCCATGCAGAAAAGGTGAATGCAAATATTACACTTGCACATGCTATTGTTTTATAAAATGATTTGCAAATTTTTTTTAATTCCTGAGAACTGATGAGGCAACTGTCAGTATCAGGTGCTTAAGGCATTATTAATTTGTTCTTTGAATACTTTACTAAATTAAATTAAATTAATTTTTAAAAATTAAATTTAAATTTTATTTTACTTTTTTATTTAGTATTTAGTTAGTCTGCTAAAAAGAGTTAATACGAGTCCCTTGTTTATGCTTGCTCTTTAACTAATAATCTCCACAGCACTGTCTAAGTTATTGTATTTTGTTTCATGGATAAAAATGAGTCTAAATTCAGTTAAGAACAATATTCAAGGCAAAAGTAAATACAAAACCTTGTTGTAATTAAATAAAAATATTGAAATCAGATAATGAGAACGAGTATTCATTAGGTCTTATAAACTGTTGCACTGCTGGTATTTAAGTTGGTGGGTTGTTAAAATGTAATACAATACACATTCTTTAATTCTGCTGTGGAGTCTTTTGAAGAAAGTGGATTTGAATTATTGTAGTAGAGAAATATCTTAAATTGTCTTGAGACCACTGAGTTTTCTACCTACCTGATTAAGTCAATGTAACTGATTTAATACCCCAGATAACTTAATCCAATAACATAAATTGCCAGTTACTACTACTTCAGTATCTGCTACCTAGTTTTGGTCATAATCAAACTTAAAACTAGCTCAAACCTTAAAGTTTGCTTTGGCTCTTGTTTTATTTCCAACTATGTATGTCAGTATATGGCAGTAGTTTTCAATCTCTTTTGAGTTGGGAAGTCATAAAAATTTCAGTGGACAAGGAGTTGCATTAGAAACATAGTTTGAGGACGAAGAATACTCCACAGACACTTTTTTACCATAGTCCACAGGTCACAAAGTTAACATCAGCACTTTAAAAATCCTTTGCAGTATATGACTAGTTTTCACATATAAGTTTAATATACCTGAAATATAATATGATTATTCATATGGCATATTTGCAGAAGAGAATTTGGGGTGGAATAAATTCAATGGTGATGATCTTGATAATCTTTATGTAACAGCAATTATACTCCCTAGTAACTACTTCATGCCACAGAACCTTATACTACTTTTGTGTATTTTAGGAGCTTGGAGTTTTTGAGTAGTGTTTGCATACTTAAAACTTACACTGTTGTCCTTTTGTGATACCCTTCTCAGTATTAGTCCAACAAGCCAATACAACTATCTGCTCCTTTCAACTTAATTTTACACTCATTATTGAGATCCTTTCCTTTCTCCACAAAACTTGGATATAGAAATTAATTAAATTACACATTTCCAGTTTACCTGAAAAATATGTTTAAGCAAGAGCCATAATCTCCTCTAGCTAACAATTACATATATATTTATTATTTATAACAATTTTATATTCAACATCCTTCACTTGTTATTTTCAGGAACTGTGGATAGCCTCTCAAAATCATCAATCCTTTGTTGTATATTTCTTTATGAGCACAGATGCTTACAACGTCTATCGAGTGACTGTAAATAACATCATTTTTAATTAGAAATGCGCTGATTTAAAATTGCCTGCTCATCTTAGCTCCATCTTTTAGGTAACTGGAGCTGCTAATTACTTTCAAAAACCCAGGTCAAATGGTCAGTGTCTGAATTCATTAACCACTCAGCAAAATATCTCTCTTCCTCTAAAAAAGAGAAAAACTTTATAAATATTTTTAAAGGTCAAATGTTGTGCTCCACTTTACCCATTGACTTTGTTCTTGGTAATAGATCTGGGATTTTGTCATAGCAGTAATACACAAATAGTTAATATTGTTTAAATAAGTGGTAAGTACAACAGCTCTGTTCCTTTGTAATGGAAGACAGCAAAAAATACTGTTAATGGAGTACATAAGCAGTAAGCTTTTAAGATCTCCAGCCCTCTGAAAAACATTCAAATCCAGTTCATTCAAATTTTCTTCATGCAATCTTTTATGGTTTTATTTCTCAAGTAAGAAAGAGAAAAATAATTACCAATAATGATCATCACGTATAGACTATCAAGTAATGTGTTCAAATAAGCATAAAAATTTGGTCTAAAGCCCGGATGTTTTTAATAATTTCTTCTGACCACCTGCATGGGACACAATTTTTAAGATAATGTTTTCTACTTTTAATTTTTGAGCAAACAATTTGTGGCTGTCATAAATTTTATTTTGTTGACAATATAGAAATTTTTCAGTCTAGATCTGTACTTTTATGTGACTGATATTGTTATGCACACAAATATTTAAGGAACAATTTTATAAATGCAAGCCACTCTAACTGTCTTGAAGCATAAGAATAGGCTCTCCCACTTTGTGAAAAGTAATTGTGGTTTGAATTCCTTGAAAATACTTTTGATGTTGCAGTTAGTTTTCAAACAACCATTATACTTAAAACTGGTGAGCTATTTACATTATTAACCTGGCATAGGCCTTTTAATTTTGTGGTGCTTCTTTCAGGTCTTCATTTCCTGAACATTTGTTAAACTTTCATCACTGCTTACCAATAAAGTTCTAGCTAGTTTAGATACTTCTCTTGTAATTGAAACTTGGTTTCAGATATATTGGGCTGATGTGGATAATATTCATGCCATCAATACAATAGTGCAAGTTTTTTTTTTTACTCATTTGTTGTTATAATTATGTGCTGTTATGATTATTTAAGTTTTGTTTCTCATTGATTCTAGCATTTTTACTACACAAATAGAAAAAAAAATCTTAATATCAAGTCTTTCTTGTGACAGAAGAAGGAGCTATCTCTTATATTTTGAATGAAATGGCATTTTTATGGAGGAAGAATACACTCTACCTAAATTTGGACATTCAGATGTTTTGCCTTTTGAAGTCTTTTTCATTTTATTATAGCTGATGAGATTGCTTTTTTTTTTTTTTTAATAGTTGATGAGTGTGCTTTTTTCCCCCCAGAAGCTAAGAGTGCTAAATATACTCTTTCCTAAAGCTTACTGAAGAACAATAATTTTGGGTCTTTTTTTTACATGGATGCCAGTAGGAGGGGAATGCATGTATTATTACACAGGATTGCACACAAATTTATTTCACGTTTTCATGAAGTATATATTTACATTTCTTTAGACAGAACGGTTCAGGTACATCTTCAAACACAAGGAAACACTGTGAATAATGCTGACTTTCCCCTCTGAGTTACAAACATGTTGTACGTGACTCAAGCCATCTTTGCACAAACCATTCTACAATGCCCAAGGAACAAGAATCATAGAATAATTTAGGTTGGAGAAGACCCCTAATATTGAGTTCAACAGTTAACCTAACACCTTCACCCCTAAACCATGTCCTCAAGTGCCACATCAGCATGATTTTTATCAGTGATTCCACCAATGCCCTAGGCATCCTATTTCAGTGCTTAGCCGTGCTTTCAATGATGACAGTTTTCCTAATATTTTCCTAATATCCCGTCTAAACCTTCCTTGGCATAACATGAGACCAGTGATTGGTCTTATTGATGTATATTTGGTCACTACTGGTATTTAAAACTTAGGCATTTCAGAGTGGCATGATCATGTCAGCTGGCAGTCCTCTTATTTTAGACCAGAAGTGCCACTGCTTTCAGAAGAGCACACAGTAAAGGTCTTGACTTCAAATGGTCATCAAAATTTTATGGCATTTGGGGTAGTAGCTGAACACAAAATTCTGCTTTAGTTAATTATTCATCTAATTAATTATTATGTTATTACTCATTTCAGCTAACAGCAAGAAGATAATTTTGGATACATTTTCCTTTTTGTTCATTAATCTATTGCAGATTAGGCTGTTGGACAGGTGTGCATCTGTATAGACAAAACCATCCATCTATAGAGCTGCACATAAAAAAACCCAAAGCAATGGGCTCTATCTTCAGTTTGGATGAAAAAAAAGAGATTGCAAATCCACTACTATTTATTACCATTTACATTAAATGTCTATGCTAGCTGCATGCATTTGTTCTGCAAATGTTGGTGGAAAATAAGGCCATGCATATTCCTACAACAAAGCTGTTCATTGTATAATTTAGTTTTTAGCTGACTCTGAACTTACTGCAGGTGAAAATAAGATGATCCAGATCTGTCAGCACTGATATACATGTAGGTGGTTCCATTATTATAATTTGTGAAAAGCTCACAAGCTGTCTTTGTGAGTGTGCTTATATAGAGTAATGTATTAAAAAGAGGCAAGATGTTCTACCTTATGATGGCATTGCAGTTGTGCAGTTTGTGTAAAGTAATCAAGTCTTTCTAAAGCACACATGAAAAATATTTTAAGAGGAGAATTGATTAATATTCTTATATGGTTTTGTGTGTAATGTAATACTTCGTACTTTAAGAAAGAATTTCCTGCTTTTTATGGGACAGATATGTTCCAATCAAATGAACTGATAAGTATTTATAAACTAGATGCTCTTTTCATGAGTTGTGAGTACTACAAGAATAACACCACTATTCTTATAGAGAACATAGATGTTAGAACTGCCCCTGTCTTGAATGAAGAGTTGTTGCATTAGTGCTGGTGAAATTTCTGGACTTTTCCTACTGTTTTGAGAAGACCACCCTGCTTTTTTCCATCTTTTCCTAAATTTTGCTTTCAGTTTTTGTTTAAATTTCCAGTGATGATCTTGATTAGTATGTGTAATAGGTTTTATAACCAGTCTGCAACTGATGAAAATAAATTATTGGGGGGAAAAATTACTTCAAATATCTACTTCTGATAAGCTTATTAAAACATTTTTATTGTATAAAAATAAAATTATATAATGTAGCTGGATATAATCCAGTACTTTATAAGATGAATTCCAGTCCTTCCTTCTTCCTCCCCTCCATGTTCAGAACTGTAGCAAAATGATTATGAGGTTTTATTGAGAATGGCTGATATACTTAGAACGAAATAGAGGAGCTTTTGGCCTCATAGTGATTTCATAGGGTAATTCTGTTTCACTTACTTTCAGCGAAGCAAAAAGAAAGAAAAATTCTGAAATTACACCAATTTAAGGTTGTGCTCTTGTAACTCAATAGGTATGTAATTTTGGGGCTCTCCATGGGATCCACATATGAATCCATGTTTGAGCTTTAATAATAGAAAATGACCAGCTCTATGATGCAATAATTTTTTTGTGAAAAAAGAATGAGCTCACCTAAAATGTACTAATCCTGTGATTGCTTGACCATATTCTCTACTTCAGTCACATGATTACAGACAGCTTTGGAAGAATAGAGCATTCCTAATCTGAAGAAATCACTTGATGGGCACTTGAATAAGCAGTGTATTACTTCTTATGTGAAAGGAAGGGCAAAAGTCTATTTTATCTATCTCTGAAAACAAAATTCCCGCCCAACTATGTAAAAAATGAAGTATTGTGCAGCCCACTTTATCTATTGGAAATCTGAGCATTGGAACCATCAAATTTTTGTATAAGTAGTAGCTCTGCCTTTCTCTTCTTAAGTTCTGGCCAGTGTGCCATTTTTGAAATATTCAAACAAAGAAACCACAAACCGCTAGTCACACCACAATACCAGCTTGTGTTTACATTTTCAGCTCTCCAGATCATGATCCTATTGAGTGCACATAGAGCGAGTGCGTGTACACGCGCCCATCCACCATCAGGAGAAACGAAACTGTAAACACAAGCTGGTATTTTGGTGGGGGCACACTAATATGGCGGTTGGTGGGGTCGGAAGGTGGAGGGTGAATTATGGATCCAGAATTTCCTTGTATTTTTAAGTCAGGCTGCTTGCAGTATCTGCTTTTCAAAGTAAAATGTTTGGTTGTTTTATAAGACTAAGGCCTAGTTTCATTAATTCTGAACTACGCATTCAGACTTGAAAGATGATGGATGAAAGCGCTAATGCATGACAGATTTAAACTGGACAAGGACTTACAAACTGTATTACAGGGAGTCCTGATTGCTTGAGTGGAGGGTGGGCAAGAGTGATCTCACAGTTTTTCCATTTATGGAATTCTTTGCTGAACTAACTAGTGAATCATCTTGCTTAATATTAAACTAAACACTAAAGACATTGTTAAAAATAATGTGGTGAGACCAAAGTGACTATCTTTAAATTTGCAGAATCTAAGATACATATTAGAATATAAACTCTTAAAATATAGAGCACTTGATGGGTAAACTGAGGAGATGGAAATACTCAATTAGATACCTCTCAGAACTTCTACATGTTGTTGCTTAATTTAAATATGCCTGAAAGTCCTTAAACATTTTTTTAAATCAATGAAGTGGTATTATTTAATTAAAATTAGAATGCCTGAACGAAGCTTTTATCTGGAGAAGACTTACCTGCTTACAGATCAGCTGTTGCCATTAATCTTTATGGAAATTTCCTATTTGTGGCTATCTGAAGTTGACAGGTCTTCCTTACTGGCCATTTGCAGCCACTTTCTCTTGTCTGCTCCTCCAAGAAGAGAATTGCTGAAAGAAGAATTAGATTGCTGTTTTGAGAAAACAGGATGCTGGAATGCATGATCAAGTCATGGCCTTAAGGAACAGAAGAGAGACAAGAACAAAAGGGAGACTGTTGTCTTCAGAAGGAAAATCATCTCCGTCTAAAATCTAAACAGTTCAATAGCTTCTCCCAGTGTGAAAACAGCATGGCCTAATTTTCAGTCCTGCTCTTGTATTAGCACGTTGTGTTAACAACAGACTTTCTGAGCTCACTTCTTTACTGCTATGTTGTTATTTCCTCCATAGTAGACATTCTAAAGCACTACTAATTAAATCACAATCACAAATACTAGAATAGTTCCTATATAAACTAATAGAAAATTAAAAATAATAAAATGCAGACGTAATATTTTTATATCAAAAGCCATAAATCCATTTTTAGCTACAAATTTGATTACTTAGCACACAATGCCCATATTTATCTGATCCTTAAAAAAATATGTTAGAGGGAACAACACAGTACTGAAAAAAAACATATCATAGGCTTTGTTGTGAACTGTCTACACTTTATGGAAATTACATAACATCTTAGTTCTTAGTACAAGTCTGGTTAAATAGAGTAGAAGAAGACTGTGTCCCTGCACTTAAAGAACTTCTGAAATTTGATATGTATGTATTTTGAGCATTTGAAATTACTAACTGAGGGAGACTAAATATAATAATTGCTTATCCTTATAACTAATGTGATCATTTTGAAACAATAATATTCAGAAGACTGTAATTCAACCACAAGATCTGGAAAGATACCAAAAAGCATTGAAAAAAAAATTAAACATCAGGCTGCTTAATGCAATTAAGTCTAAAACTGAGATATTTTCATCTACCCCTTTAGATAGTTCACAGAATATCAGAGAGAGATTAGAGAAAGAGCCAAAAAGGGATACATTTTTGTTCTTACTGCTGTCACACTTGTACTGTTAAATCACTGATATTTTTTAAAGGTAAGCTTTAAGTTATTTGTGTGAAAAATCATGTTTTGATTTGATTTAATGGAAGCTGAGATTCTCAATGAAATCCATCACACAATATTGAGAAATTTTCAGTAAAATCATAAGAGTTAGCAAACAGTTGAAAGCTTAGTGAACTAAAGCTGAAGCGGAATGACTTGGTAGGTTGCGGAGGTCTCATCTCACACTCTTACCTAAAGAAATGGATTATAATCTATTTTTTAGCAAGGTTTTTGGTGTAGGGTTTTTTTTTTGTTTGGGTTTTTTTACATTTGGATCCCCTTTCTTTCATGCTGAAAGGCAACAAGACATGCCCATCTAGACTTGCTACTTATTTCTGTGGACCTTTCATCTCACTCTCTATTCATGGCCAAGAAACTCATCCAACAGCAAGAAAGAACTAACCTTTCAAAAAAGCTACATAGCCTCAAAGATGAAAAGTTTGTTCTTTGGTCTGGTAGAGCAATAGAGCTCCATCAGGCAACCCATCAGTACTGCAAGGAGATGTAGTTATGAGAGATCTGCTCAATGTTTTTCGCAGACCGTATGAGAAAATTAGTTAGCAAGAAGTGATGAATACAAATACTGGTAATGTTTCTCCCATAAGCATTTTTCTAGCAGTAGGTTTCTTACTACATTTTCCTCTAAAATTTTCTCACTATGAAATCTTGTTGATCCAATCCATAATCTTCTGATTTATGAATTAATATTTTTTCTTTCAAAATTCCTAAATTATTATGGTGTCATATGAATAAACATTAGACTAAAACATTAGTACAGCTGAAGTAGTAACTATAACTGCATAGCCATTAGTATTAAATAGTTGCAGTCCTGTCTTGTAATAGTTCTGCTTCAATACAGAGGAGAAAAAAATTAAATTTGGAAGATTCCATTTCTGAATGCCACATCTGAGGAAAGTGGCAGAGATCAGTCAGGCATTAATTCCAGTTTAAAATGCACAGAGATGAAATACCTAATACTCAGCTAATAAGAAGAAAATTCCTAGAACTGATATGCACTTGTATGAATGTAAGTAGGAGCAGTGTAGCCAAATCCCACCTGTACACACTTCTAACTTCTGCCACCATGCTGCTATGACAGTTTTGCTTTATTTATTCATAATTATTAGCATAATTTTTAAGTGTCAAACGGTGGATTGTTTTTCATATTTACCATATATATGTGTTTTGCATATATTTTGATGCAATGTAAAGAAGAAAATTGCTTTAAAGATTTATCTCTTTACATAATTCCAAATTTTATATTAAAATTAAACAGTAGTACTGAAATTATTAATGAGGTATGTAAATAGTATATAAGAAATAATTTCATAATGTATAAATTGATTTTAACATCATACTACCCTATAGAGGATTACTTTCAGAATTGTTTACATGGAAAATTTATTCCAGAGAGAGCTATTATTTTAAGAGGCTTTTACTGACATTTCAAAGTAATGTGATAAATATTTACAAAAAGTAAAGAGTAAAAAAACTTTTAAAATGCATAGCTTTGCATTTACAATTAAATGTTTTTAGAATATTATTTGAAGGATCAGATTAAATCTTGCAGAGGTAAAATTCAGTTCAGCATCAAGTATAATCAGCTGGTAGACTCACATGGTTTATGCCAAGTGGCTGAAAATACATTACATGAAGTAAGTTACTATTACTATTACTATCACTGTAAATGATGTGCTTGTTGGGTTTCTTTTTCTTGGAGGAGGAGTATGAAATGACTCGCCTTATGTTTGTTTTGAGGAAGTTCCTTCAGAATTAGATCTTATTTACAGTAAATCCAAGCCTGTGGTTCCACTGAAGCTGAAGCCAATCTAAATGTTGATTGCTGCAAACCCTACTTTTGGCCATATGTTACCACCGCTTTCCCTTGAGCTCTCTTTGCTGTGCTCTTCTCCAGCATTTTCACTGGCACCTTCATTCATCTGACTTTAAACTGAACGGCTTGTAGCTCAGGGGCTTTCTTCTAGTATAGCAAAGTATATTTTATAAGTTTTTTTTAATCTCTTTGACTTCTCTGTGAGGTCAGATCATTACCTCTGCCAGGGAGAGGTTTGGGAACAAAAACAGAAGCTGGATAATTTCTTTTTATGGGGGATTGATTTTAAACTAGCCTAGTTGTATTGTCAGGCTTCACCCTGAATAGAATTCTGCCATGAAACAACTCATCTCTGTGGTAAGACAGTGGGGGGACAGTGGCCTCCATACTCTGATGCAAGAGAGAAGCCAGAAACGCTTGACACAAAGCACAGTGGCAACTCAGATGCAGAACAGTTCAAAGTGTCATGAAACTTCAGCTTTAACTAATGAAATTATATAGTTGGCTACATCATGCAAAGGATATGTTAGCTTTTAATTTAAAACGACGTCATGTTTATAATTAAGCAGAAATAGTGTACTAATGTTTAAATGTGTTAATTTAGGATGGCACGTTAGAACAACTTGAGATCAGTTGTAACATTATTCAGTTTTTAAATTATTGTACAATAATTGCTATTATTATAAGTCATGTTTTCTAAATATTTAAGAATGGAAATCTGAACCTGTTTTCCTTCAAGTCCATGGAAGTTCTGTTTCCCAGAGCAGGATTAGACATACTCACAAATTCCCTAAAACTCATGAGTGACAGCATCTTACTATAGATGCCTAACTATATGTTATAGCAGGATACCCCCTCAGATTCGAAACATTTAGATCTGTCTTCCATCAAAGCTGTCTTCTTATTTAAGAATGTCCTGTTATTGCACCAATTGTTCCTAGACTAACAGTGCTTCTAAAGTGATACACAGAGCCTTTTAAAATTTTAATAAATAAAGACTTATTTCCAAAGTATTACAAGAAACAGAAAAGAAAGTCACTAGCTTAAATTGTATCGTATTAGATGAGCCGTATTTCATCATTTAAATTATCCTTAAGCATTGTATCTAAATAGTATTAAAGAGGTTAATATCCATAAGAAGACAGATTTAGAATCTCATTGCTAAAACTGGTCAAATAATTCATAATGAATTATTCACCTTGTTTTTTTCATGAACTCTTGGTGAACAGATTGTGATTTTCTCAGAAGGATTAATTATTCAAAGTTATTCACCAAAAAACTTAATAGTTCTCGGGCTCAGTTTCTTGGTGAGCAATATATTGTGAACATCTGACCAGCTCCAGTATTTCAGATTATACAAAAGTGGATTTTTCCTGTTGTGACCTTTCCCGATCAGTTAAGGTCTCTCTGAGATGAAATGTTTATGATTCTTTTTTTCTCATACCATCTATGGAACTATCCCTTTAAATCTGACAGAGACAAACAGTAGCAGTTCTACAACTAATATGATATTGTTCTTGCCTTTCAGTTACTAAGTACTGTATGCTGTATTATGCCTTTACCTAATTTCCCATTACTTATTCTTGGAGGGTTGATTCATTGTCAGTTATGTATTGTATGGATGATGTGGGTTTATATATTGAATTGCACATTCAAAATTTTCTTAGAATTATTGCTGAAAATGTTCTGTATGAGTGAATAATATTGTAAATCGCTTATACAAACCAAGTGAATTAATTGTAATGTTTCAATATTATTTTAGGATTTGGAGGACTTTTTCCCCCCCGTAGAGGTTTATATCCATAGGCACATTGCTTTCTTCATCTCTCAAATATGGAAGTTATCAATCTCCACTGTGATCTCTTCACTTTCTGCAAAAGCGTCTTCAGTGAAATGGCTACAGTTGCTGGAATAGCCACAGATTAGCCAGGGTTAGTATGGTTTTGCAAATATTATTTTGAATTGTTGGTTCTGTCCCCCCTAATTACTTTCCTGTATACTTTGTTCATTTATTTTCTTTCTTTCCTTCTTTCCTTCCTTCCTTCCTTCCTTCTTTCTTTCTTTCTTTCTTTCTTTCTTTCTTTCTGAAAAATCCAATTCTGAACTTTACTCTGTCTCACTGAAGAGCAACTCAGCCTTTCGAGGAGGCAATATTCTAGAGAAAGACTTGTGGCTCTTCTTTTACAGAATTCTCCCATCTTTTTTTTCTTTTGTTTTTACTTTAATAAGCAATTTAGTCTACAGTGTTCAAATCACATCCTTCAAGTGCAACAATATAGCATCACCTTTTTAATTTTAGAGGACTATATTACTAAAATGCTTAAATATTGTTAAGAAAAGCAAAAGGAAGAAAACAAAGTCTTTTGCATTGGTTTCTCAAACTGAATGGAAATAGCCAACATAAGAGCCTGCTGGCTTTGTGACTCTTCTTTTACCATCACATTTATTTGACTTATTTCCTTCTTCAATCTTTGCTCTTCACAGCTTCTCTTCAGTAATGTCTGGAGAATGTACTTGTAAAAGTGCATCAAATTTTCTCCTGCCCCTATGAACAGACGTAAAAACTGAAGGATTGCTTTCTGCAGCACAAAAATTGATACAGCACAAAATTTGGTGGACAAGGTTTTGAAATTCATTGTGAATTTCTTTCTTTCCTGTTGTCTCAGGACCATGGCAAATAGTCCAATAATGAAATATTAGAATACTTGAAGTGAAAAGCTGTTCAATTAACATTAAAACTGGTTTGTTATAGTTCTGTTTCCTGTATTGCCCTACCTACTCCCATCTCTTCAGTATCCCAAGTTATCCTTAGGTTAGTTCTATATCTTAAGACCTCCAAGACGCGTTCTGTTCCTTTAGTGGAACATCCCCAGAATGTTTCTGGCTTTTCCCTTAACCTCTAGTTTTGAATTTTGGCCTGCTAGCTAGGTAAGAGACATCACATGGTGAGGCAGGTCCAGGAGCTTATGTAGGTTTTTTGATAAACCAACTGCTGCCTAATAAAGGTCGGCTTCTTTATACCTTTCACATAGTAGTAACAAAGCTTGTTCTTATTTATAAAAATAAAAAAAAAGAAAAAATCAGTACCTTAATGTGTATTTTTCACTCAAATTGGTTGAACTTTGCTAACAAACTTTAAAATTATCAAGCAATAGACCATAAACCCACTTACTCCTTTTTTATCTGGAGATGAGAATTAAAAAAAAAAAAAACCACAACATTGTCTCCTCAAATGAGATAAATGAACATATAAAAGTGTATGAGCAGAGTAGTCAGAATTTTTTAATTGCTGTTTGCACAGTTGTGTGTGTGTATATCTGATGCAAATGTTCCCAGATACCAATTATGTGGGAACCAAACCCAAAGATGAGAGAGAGAGCTTGTGTTCTACAAGTCCAGATGTCACCAAACTCTCAAAGCAGTGCATGCAGTTGTACAACACCACATGTTTTCCAGTATGCAGTTTTAATTAAGTGAACACAGGATGAAGGTCCAAACACTGTTCTCCTTAATAATGAAAATAACCACATTATTTCTCTTCTGAATTTCCTGGATACAGTAGATTAATATGACACTGTAAACATCAAAATTATTTTGATTAGGTTATGCCCTAAATGGTTTGAAATTTTGTGTCCAATATTATCTATGCCTTGCACTTTAAATTTAGCTGATTAATGAGAATTATGTTATCATTAAAACAGAAGCAGCAAAGGATTTGTGTGAAGGCAAATTTTTTATTTATATATACACAAACATATATATTAATGAGAAAAGTTGAAGGACATTCTTTGTTCAAACTAAAATTTGAAAAGCAAATGATTTCATGGGAGAAAGTATTAGGTCCTATTATATTTTTTATAAACTTTGACATATTGGTATGGGTTAATAGTAAGAAGCTTTAAAATAAACTAAAGCACTTTTGAAGGATGACTATATTCTATGTGTTTGTGAGACACTGGAGAAAATAAAGGAGTGAATCGACAAAAGGTGTTGCAATCTGGAAAAAGGCATCAAATGATAATCCAAACAAGCTACCAGGGAGATGGTAACCCATCTGAATGTAAATACTACTTGATGAATATTTCCTGTCTGTGTCCGATTGAAATGATATTTTAGTCAAGCTAGTCTTCCTTTTGCTGTAGTCGACTTCAGGTGAGGATTTGTATCGTTCTGCTTTTGGAACCTTCCTACTTCAGGGCAAATCGTCCTTCTCAAAGATCTGACTTTTTAAGGATCTGTGAATATAAATGGGTACAATTTCCAGTTCCTGCTGAAAACCAGAACGTGTGGATCTTTTTATAGCCCCGCTTTCCTCTAAGTTGTGTGCGCTGTTGATTTGCTAATGGAAGAGAACGGTGAAGAAATAGCGTCTAAATCGAAACGTACATTCTTTGTCGGAATGCCCGGGCGCTGCTTGGAAAGCCGCGGAGGAGCTGGCTGGGAAAGGAGGGATGGAGGGAGGGATGGAGGGAGAGATGGAGGGAGAGATGGAGGGAGGGAGGGATGGAGGCGCAGCCGGGCGCGGGGCTGTGGCGCGCCCCTCGGGCCGGGCTCCGCGCGCGGCTCAAGCGGCGCCGGTTGCGGGTCCGTCGGCAGCGCCCGCCGCTGCAGCGCCGGGAGCCGGCGGAGCGGAGCGGCGAGTTCCCGCTGCCGCGGCAATTACTGGGCCAGGCAGCGGAGAGGGATCAGAACGGGAGCGCTCGCGGCCGCGGGAAAAGACGGCAGAAGTGGCGGCGCTCGGAGGCAGGCTCCCGCTGCACGGCAGGCGCCGCACAAACCGCGCCACGCAAATCCCTTCCTGAGGCTCCTGCCTCTAGAGAGGAGCAAACTTTCTGGCCTGCCTTCGTGGAGAATCCTAATCCTAAAGACGCTGAGATATTTAATCGTGAAAATAAGACTATTAAGAATTCACAGATTATCGAAAACATCAGTTAATCACCCCACGCCTGTCCTAGAAGAGACAGACAGACGTTGGGGAAAGCGCTGGGGACGGGCTGGTGTGAAATGCAGCAGCCTTGCAAAGTCTTTCCAGCTCCAGCCTGCTATTACAAGAAAAGGATCATGTGAGGATCCTTTGAAAGGCAATGTTCTGACTTAAGCAAGCAACTGCATTAATTGGAAGTCTTGTATTCATACATGCTGGGCTAAATAAAGCAAGCTGGTTTGCTGCGGCAGCCTGGGGAAAATATATAAAACTAATCCTTCAATTACTTTGTCGCTGATTAGAGTATCCATAACAAATGTAGGAGTCCCATGTAGTACAGAACATCTTTTCAGGGAACAGGACAAGCGTCCTAAACAGAAACCAAAACGACCTAACTTTTTGGGAGGGTTTTTTTTTTTTTTTTTTTTTGACATTTGGTGGGGGGCGGAGGGAAGCGCGAATCGCCACGATCCCCTGCTTTCGAGAGTTGCAGCTACAAGGTATCCCCATTTTTTTTTTTTTTAATCCCCTGAAGTTAACTTTCATGATGGAGAAAAACTCGGCAGGACAACAAAGCTTTGATCTTTGTGTGAAGAAAGAAAGTAATAGAGTGAAAGTCTCTCCAGAGGGTAATTATTCTTTGGCCGCTCAGGCAAGAAGTTCCCTGTCACTCTTAAGGTTAATATTAAGGTAGCTCGGCTATACTTTCCCATATTAAAAAAAAAAAAAAAAAAAAACAAACAAACAAAAAAAAACCAAAAAAAAAAAAAAAAAAAACAAACAAACCCAAACCAACCCTCCCCAGAATGTTATACTATTAATTGCCAATTTGCATATGTGTGCAGCTGCTGTTTTGGCTCCGATCTTCCATCCGATAAGCTTGCTGGAGGTATCACAGAGCACTTGGCAGCTTTCCTATTTGAAAAGAAAGCCTTCCTAACTACAGAACAGCTGATAGTCTATCAGTGATAGACCCTGATGGCGTGAATTACAATTACACTACTTTTCACACTAAATCTGGGTGATAGCTACTTGGAAAGAAGTTTCATCATTTTTTACCACAAACTGGAAAAAGAATTACATGGTCATGCTGTGCTTTTAAAGGCAGTTTGGTTCACTTTTGTCTATTTAACACCTAATTCCGAGGAGTCCATAGGCATCTGGAGATCTGAACGTCGCGTAATGAATTCACTGTTTAGATGGAAGATTTTTTAAATCTACCTCAAATTACATTTATTAACAAGGAGAGCAGGAAGTGTTAGAGTTGTTAGACGCTTCATTTATTAAATAATTTGTGGATATTTTCAGTTGTCATATCCAGAGTCATGGGGGTTTACTTGTTTTTTAATTAGCAATTCCAAAACAATGCTACCACAATTTAACAATTCATCACGTAATCTGGGGCTGTTCAGTTCAGCTACTAATGCTAGATAATTCAGATTGTTATTTTGATCTGTTGATAACTCATTTTGTTGTGATAAGAGAACTGCTGCCTTGAAATTAAATGGCATGTTTTCCTATGGACCTTGTTGCGACCTAGAAACCAACTATATAATCTTTGTCTACCTATTTCTTAACATTATGCCTGGTATAGCAAAGCAATAATAATTTTAAAATGTCACTTATTTGTTTTCTCACTTCATGATTAGTCTTTATTTTGCATTAATGTGTTTTCATATACCACTGTGGAGGAGGAGGAGGTGGGGAGAAATGCAAGTGTCAAAGTAAATTTAATTGTACAAGTAAATAACCCACACTGATGCTGAGGTCATGATGTCTAAACTTTTTCCTTTATATGTCAGAAAGTTAATTTAGTGAGGTGCTACTCTGATAGTAAAATGTAGCTGCTTAAATATCTTTTAAAGGCATGGTGGAAAGCCTGACTCCTGACGTAGTTAACCTAACAGAAAATAGACTTTGTTTTCCTTTTTTAGTTTCTTGCTTTATTAGATTTCTCACTCTCACAGATTATCCAAAAACTACCCATTGATTGATCGCCCGTAGAGCTGCATTTGGTGTAAAGAAAAACTTCACAGCTTTATTGGCTCCCAGGAGACAAAACAAACATAACAAGATATTCGTATTAATACAAACAATGCAACAAATGAGAAAACCATCACATTTAAATAAGATGGTAAAATCAGTCCAGTGTACATCCCAGCCTCCGGTATAGCAGACATGGCAGTTCAGCTATTCACCAGTGCTCTCAGGCACTGGTCCCTCTGGGAGTTGTGTTATTGCTTACAGCATCTCATCACCACGAGCAGTTAACCTCAGGAAATGCCACCGAGTAAAACTTTGAGAACCCAGTTGAATGGAATTTCACTGCAGCTTTGCAACTGTAAATATAAAGGTTGAGATTAGTCTGTTCAAAAATATTTTGAAAAAGGGTTTTTTGTGTTTTTTGGTTTTTTTTTTTTTTTTTTTTTTTTTTTTTTTTTTTTTTTTTTTTTTGTGGTGTGTGCTTGGACCTGGAAGCTGTTGCTTATTTATTTTAGGGCACCATATATCTGATACTAATAAGACATTTATTTTGGGAGGAGAAAGCATGAAGATTCAAACTTTCTGCCATTTTTTCTGAAGACAAAGAAAGGGATGTGTCCCTTTAGCCTAGGCTAAAAAAACAACCCAATGAACAGTTTTATTTTTAAAGAAAGAAACTTTCCCTCCCAGCACAAATACACCCACGCATGCCATGAATATTTTTTTAAAGGAAAGCTAATGCCCTCTTAGCTTCAGTACCAGTTTTGAGGAAAGCAAGCTGGCAAGTCCATTCTCTGTGTTCTTTCCTCCAGAGTCTTCATCAAAAGATGCAACCAGCCTGTTACATACTAACATTTTCTTCACCACATTTTCTTATAATAACCATTTTAATAAAAAAGTCACTGAGGCCCAGTGATAAATATGGACCTTCTGAAATGCTGTGGGAGTCTTATAATCCTTATCATCCTGCTACCCTCACGCAAAGGCTAGGAAATTTCTGTTCTGTCATTCTGGTGATAGGCTTTTCTGGTGATCTCTGTGATGGCTACTAAATCAAAGTGAAGCTGGACTTGGTGGCCATGTGATTCTTTTGAGGTCCATAAGAAATCTGACAGGTCTGAGAATCACATCACTTTCCAGGTCTTGCATCCATTTTCCACTGGATGGTGAGGCTGAAAAAGGCTGAGGGGACTGCCTTTTCTTTCTGTGTTTGTAGTGTTCAATTTTCTTGCTATTCTGCATTAAAGAAAAATACAAGACTAACTTACAAATTGTTGCTGCAGTTGCACCCGTGCCATTTCAATCGGCTTGGGAGCTTGCATGCATGACTGCAGGCTCTCTGCCAATGACATCTATGTTGGTGTTTTTGCACGCTTGACCATTATCACCCCACACGCTCACGACAGAGCTTTGTGTGGAACATCTGGGGTTGTCTGTGTGGATGTCACTCAGACTACCTCTTTCATGGGTAGGTCAGTGAGACACATAAAGGAGCAACATACACATGGTTAAATAACAAAATTTAAAAAGTAGAACTGAACTAACTTTAAAAGAATTTGTGAAGCATACAGCATTTTCTTCTCCTGGAGGAGGCATTCACATTCTACATGTCTTCAAAGAGTTGCACTTGCAGTCATGGCATATAATGCCAAGTTATCACTACACAAAGTAAATTTTAAAATGATGACTCTTAATTTCTTGCTAAGGTGTAGGAAGATATTTCATAACCAACTGATATAACATTTCATATTACTTTCCAGCTCCATATTCTTCTCAATATTACTTGCCTGAAATGCCTGTGTGTGTGCACAGAATTATATGGAATAAAAACTTTGGAAAAATGCAAGGAGTAGTGTGTTGAAAGAGATTTCAGAAATGATACATAGGAATGAGACAAAGTATGTTAGAAGTAATGGTAGAAGTATGGAAGAAGTAAATTAAAGGTAGGAGTAAACCTGCTGTTCCTCTTCCCTGGGCAGAAGGAGGTCTAAACCTAGCAGATTTATTCTGGAAGATTTTTATCATTCTTTGAATACTTAGGGACACTAAACTCCCTGAATAAAGAAATCAGATGAATCCATTCTAATTAGGGATATTCCTGTTGCTGCTGTCTTGTATCACTTGAGGCACCTGGGAATCTAAAAGTAACAAGCTTATTTGATTTGTATTAACTGCAGTTAAATGGACACATGGATAAGAACTCTATTAAAAAATCAGTGTATGCGATTTTGGCTGCTGAGTCTCTGTGGGCTTTCACATCTCGGATGGCATGGAGCCCGAGGTTTCTCTCCCGTGATCCTATTGAGCTTGGACGTGGCTTTTTCTACGCCCCCACCCTTATGGCCAGAGTTATGTACGTGTTTCCACGTATTAAAAATGCAATCTATACTGTTCAGATTTACAACACTAAGCCTCTCCAGACGTATCCATCACCAGATCTATGTACACTCTGAACAGTACCATTCCAGCTAGCCAGTTCCTCTGGGCTGGTTCTGTACTGGCAGAGAACTTGCATAAAACTACAGTGATATTTTTTCCTGCTCACTTCATGTTCTGTACCTCCTCCTACAATTGCTGTAATCCCTTTAACCCCACAGAAACCTCCAGCACTCTACTGTTGATAAATTGGTAGGTCGGATGGCCTTTCACCTGGTTGTCACCGCTGGAAAAGTGCTAATGGACATTTGTAGATAGGATTCTGACCTGACCAGAGGCTCAGTTTCTGCTGTGCAGGCATGGGCTTGTCACACAAAGCCTCTACTCCACACCCCGTCTGTCCGTATACTCTTTTGCATGCACACTGACCCCAGGAATAGTTTCTGTGTTTTTTTCAGGGCAACTATTATAAGCATATGTTCTTATTAGAACATTTTATAGTCCACGAACTCAAGGACTTGTTTCATTCTGTTACCCCGTGTATGTGGAGTAACCTATGTACAGGAGGCTTGTGATGGTGAGAAGGAAAGTTAATCAATTAAAAACAAACAAACAAAAACCCTCAACAAACTACACCCCTCCCCAAAAAGAAAAAAAGCCCAAACCAAAAAACAAACCACAACCATTATTTGTCACTCTCTTGCTGGCAGTCAATTATGAAGAAGAAACTTTGAAAGACTGCATGTCAGCAAGGATAGGAGGGGCAGCAGTGCAGATGTACTGCCTGGGTTCATCCATCATTACCTAGCAAATGAGCTGACTAGTTTGTGGGCAGGTACAGAAGCCCTGGCAGGCAAGCAAGAGAAGAGATTATTTTTGCACATCTTCTGTGAATCTCCAGGGAATTCAGTGGCATTCCTTATCTCAAAAGCTTGTAATTAAGAGGATGGCATCTTTGGGCTGGAGAATTCCGGAGAAAATCATTTTCACAGCACCTAGAGGGCTTGATGTTGTGCTTGATGACAGATGGGAAACCTTTATGAAGGCTCCATAACCTCTTGCCCTCAGAGACTGTACTTTTGACACTGCAGAAATTGGGAGGATATAGATGTTTTTACACGGGTGATCGTGTGGTGATTTTTTAAAACAACGTATTTTAATGAACTATATGAACAACAAAGTATTTTAATGAACTATACAAACAGTGAAAACCTGGCAAAGCTTGTGTCATTGCTGAGAGCGAAAACATAACTATTAACTATAGAGTGTTTTGCTTATGGAGACTTTTCTATTGCACGCAAATAAGATATAGGAAAAGACTAGCAGATAGAATTTCATGTTTCATCTTTTCAGATCGTGACCTCAGGAGTGTCATGCCACTTCCATTAATCCTTTTCTCAACTTAAAGATCCCTGTGAATATGAATAAAGTTGTATTTTAAAAATGAAAGAAAGAGAGAAAGAGAAAACAAAACTCATTCACATTCCGAGTCTGCTTTCTGTCTCACACGTATTACATTTCACAAAACAGATAGAAACAATAGAGCTTATTAAGAAAAACTTGTTTTGAATGGCAAATTAAGCATAATGAAAATACACACGTTTTTACAAGTAGTTATTTTTTACACCAATTGAATATTTTAAACCTTTTTAAACTATATACTTGTCTCTGCAAAATGTTTTTCTTTTAGCTCATTTGCACCATATCACCCTGCTATATATTTTTATTTAGAATTTTAATTTGGTCAGTTCAGAAACCTGGATAAGTTCAGCACCTTGTTTGCGGCCAGGCAGTAACCAATAGGGATGCCCTACCCTGGATATTTATGAGCAATATCAGTGCTGGTTTCTGGGCTGAACAGGCATGGATTGCTCCACATTATGGCTTCTTAGGCAGGGAAAAACTCATTATATTAGAGAAAATATCTCAGCATTCGTCTTTGATTCAAATACCTTTTTAGTGCAGTGTAAATCATCAAAATAGATATAATAGATTGTTTCCAGGTTGAAACATTATAGGAAATCAAGAAACAATCCAAGAATCTTTTAATGAAAAGTAAACTTGACCTAATGAAAACTTATTTCTGCCTTTTATCCTTAGGTGCAAATGTATTGGTTTGTCACAGCCTCGTTTTTGGTAGCAGGGGGGCCACAAACAAACCACAACAACAGTTTAAAGAAATACAGATAATAGCAAAGGCAAGTTTTTATCTCCATCCCCCATATCTCTAAATTCAGAAGCACATAAAAAAGGGTGCAGAGTTTATCTCGAATTTTGCATCATACTGTAAATGTCTTCCTAATAGACACTAACTTATGTATCTAGTATATAAAATCTCTTAAAACATAAAGGGTTCAAATGTAGAGCATTAAGGTGGACTGCATTTTTCTATTTCTTAGGTATTACAGCGATCTGGGAATTTATTTTTACAGCCTGAGATGTCAGTATGCCACAGAAGCATGAAAATCTCACCATCTGTATGCTCATGGACAATCTCATCAAGTACACTCAACGACAGACTTAGAATAACAAAATTTAAACGCTATTACTACCGCCTAGCTGTAATGCACTCAAATCTACTTTAAATAGCATTCAACCTGAGTTATCATGCTGCTTACCTCAGGCCTAAACCAGTTTATTCCCTTTCACTGCTTTCTTATCCCCATGAATCCTGCTGTAAACCAGACACATGCTATTTGAAATAACATTTGTTTAATTAAATGTGAGGTTACACACAGACTTACATAATTTAATTTGGCCAAGTGCTGATCCATAACCCAGTGAAGGTTCAGGAGTCGAGCAACGGCTTCACCTGGCAGTTTATCTAATGTGCTGGGCAATGTCCTTCTGGATACATGTTTCTTGTCAGTGCCAGAAAGCAAGGATATGTTTTAGTTGGAACTCTGCTATAACAGACACTACATAGTTTAGATTAACTCCTTTCAGTAGTACAGCATCAATGTGTTATTGCCTTAACATAAAACATACAGATTATGTAAATCTGTAATAAATACTATTTTGAAGTGTATAGTAATCAAAAATCTTTCAGGGCAGGATGGAATGGAAACTGAGAAATATTGGAGAGTAAACATTCCAACGCTCATTCCTCTGCTTCTCCCTGGCAGAGTGGAGAACTTACTGTAGCTGGGCTGCTAATGCTCCAGCCCCGGGGCTTGCCCCGTGAGTCCTGCGGAGCATGGACTTCCCGGGAAAGCTAGGGCCAAAGAGATCCCTCAGAAAGCATTTCTGCTGTCTCTGCAGACCCTGTTGCACCGTGTGTGAAAGGGAACGGTTGTTCCCGGTCTGAGAGAAGGCCAGACACTTTAGTACCTCCTCACAAGGCACGCACTGTGTACATGCAGAGTCATTCAGGCTTACAAAGCCAAGCAATCTGAGAGGCAAAAGGCAGTGGTAGAGAGAGGCCACTTGCTTACTGCATGTTTTAGCATTCCTGTCTCTAGTTCCCGTGTAGAGCTGAGAGGGCAATGGAGCCCCTGGAGTCCATCAGTAATTGGCACAGCTCTACATTTCCCTCATGTCGGCGGCCTGGTCTGGGGTGCGGCAATAGACTGTCTCTCACTGGGCAACCTGCTGTGCTATGGCCTGGCCTCTGGCGGGGAGGGCGCCGGGAGGCCAGCCCGCAGAACCCGCAGGACTCGCACGAAGAGCTCCTCGCCTCTGCCCCTTGCGGGCAGTGCACTGACGGGCTACTGCCAGCCCGGGCGCCGAGGGCGAGGTCTGAAATGTAGCACTGATACCCAGCAGCCTGCTAGGCTCCCCGGGTGCCGCCGGCCCCGCTGCGCGCTCCCGCCGGCACTCTCGCTGGGTTACCACCTATGGCGGGCGCGGTGCCGCCTGCTGCGGAGGGGCCGGGTAGCGTTGGGCTTGCCATGCGGCCAGCGAGAAGGAGGGATCGCGGCAGGCAGGCAGGCGGAGGGAAGGAAGGAAGGAGGCCGGGCTGATTAGCATGCAGCAGCGCTCGCAAGCCCGGCTCCATTGTTTTAACACCTCCCCTCTCCTCCGCGCCAATCTGTCACCGTTCAGCAGGCGAACGCTGCTGCCTCGAATGCTGCTCTTCTCAAATGAGACGGATAATTAGCTGCCCCGCACGAATGGCGCACTCTTCTCACCCCTGATTGCTATCACCTTCTTGCTCCTGGCAGTTTTGACACCTCGTAATCAGCCTGCTGCTTTTTCTCTTTTCTTTCCCTATTTCTGATTTTTTTTTCTCCCCCTTCCTTCTTTTTTTTTTTTTTTTTCTTTTTCTTTTTTCTTTTTTTTTATTTTTTAAAATTTTTTTTAATGCAATCCCAGTTGCCATTTGGATTGAGACTCCTCTGTTGAGTTAACCTTGTATGATTGCGGGGGAAAGGGGAAGGTACAGTAGGGAGGGGAAGAAATCGCCTCCTCTGAGTCTCATCTGCTGAGAGAACCATGGGGTGGGGTAGCAGCATCTCGGCTTGATCCTCCAGTGCTTTTGTTCATAAGGGGTAACAGCCTCTCCTGGGCAACCTCTGAATTAATATTATCTCGGATGGGGAAGGATGTGTTGAGCGTGTTGTGTGTTGAGAGACTCCTCCGCTTAGTTAATGGAGAAAAGACTGCATTTCTATTATCTGGTTAGATATAGCCATGCGGGGAAGGGAATTAAAAAGCGAGTTCACAAGGCCAGGAAGCTCCCTCTTCCTCCCAGGTAGGCAGGGGAAGGAAGGTAACTTCTTCAGCCTCTTAGAGCGAATTCACTGTTTCATGGGAGTCGGAAGAGAGATCTCATTGGAGTGCGAGATCGGAGAGGGAACTTCTTTCCTTCTGATTCTAGAGAAATAAGAAATCTCAGTTAATGCTCTGGTGATTTCTGCGAGATTTAAATAAAACCAGAGAACTCGTGGAATCTGTCATAGGAGCGTTTTCCTCTCCTCTAACAAGCAATGACAGTCTAATTACTGGAGCTACGAGCAGCTGTCGAGTTAGCCGGAGAGACAGAGGAGCTACATGTGTTCTACCCGGCCGCCGGCACCGAGCCCTCGCAGCAGGCTGAGGCAGCCGTTCCGCCGCAGTGTCCCTCAGAGAGCTCCCGAGAGGAGACGGGAGCAGTTTGTTTCCTTGCGAGCGCTGCCTGAGAGCGCGGGGCTTCACGCGTCGCGCACCGTCAGCGCGGGGCGGGGTGACAATGAACTCGTACGGGAGCCCTGAAATTGCTCCAGCCCCGGGGCTGCCCTGGCGAGGGCTCCGCTGGCCCTGGCCGAGTTGGAATTGGGTAGAACACCTTGGCACGAGTTTGCTGCTCTTCCGGTCCTCTCAAGTTCCTTCCACCATATTTATGATTTTTAATGACATTCTACTTCCCATTTGGATTCAACCTCCTCTGCCGGGTTGAGTTTGTGTTGAAGAGGGAGGGAAGGGGAGGAATACTGAGCCTCCTCTGGTGAGTGTAATAAAGCAGATGTCCCTGCTGGCAGCAGCAGCCGCCTCCAGGAAAGCTGTATAAGGGGGGCCCGTTCAGGGACCGCACTCGCCTCCCACTTCGAGTCGCTCACGACTGCTTAGCGTGATATTTATTTATTTATTTACTTACTTATTGCTTATTTAAAAACTAAACTAGTGCTCCTCGCAGTGGTCTGATCGGTGAGCCTATCTGGATGCCCTCAGGCAGCAACAGTTTTACCAGGCAGGATTAAACGGCTTCCTAAAACGCCGCACTAGGCAGGAGCCCTCACAGTGGGAGATGGATGGGTTCTGCTGGTCGACGACACTTCGGTCAAGCGTGTTCTCCCCACCTCCTGCCGCCCTCCCCGCTGTGCCCTGGCTGCGACGGACCCCAGGCTGCCTCCAGCAACAAAGAGCCTTGTCCCCGCGCGGGGACTCGGGCTCGGCGCAGGGCTCCCGGCTCTGCCAGCTCGAGGGCTCCTGGGGAACCGCATCCACGCGTGGGGGCGGGGGGGAGAAACAGATGACTTTATTTTCTTCAAAGGTGATTCGCAGTTTGTGCATCCCTTAATAACGCGAGCTTCTGAGCTCGAATTTCACGGTTGAGAGGACGAGTCGGACTGTGGGTCGGGCCGGCTGGAGATGTGCGAATCCCCTTCTCTCCTCCCAAGGCTGGAACTTGTGCCTCTCCTGGGCACCACCCCCAGCCGCGCTCTCCGGGGAGGTGCTTCACACTCCGCACGGCGCGGCCGCGGCCGAACGTCGCCTCTTCAGCGCTGTGCACCGACGGGCTGCAGAGCTCCCACGAGTAACAAACTCTTCCTCCAGGTCATAAAGCAGACGTGCACTGTACAGTGCTGTTTATTACAGTACACGCTGTTGACAGCCCGTCACAAACATGACATGTTTAAAATAGAGAAAATAATTGCAGAAAAATCCATTTCTAAAAATTACGTAGGTGTTAATTCTTCCAGAAATTTGTCACCTGCAAACAAATCTTTAAAAAGAAAAAGTGTTGTGCTTTGCTGCTATGAAAATATTAATGCTAATTATCAGTATCAGGGCTAAACTCTATATTCAGTTCAAATGCAAAAAGCAAGCAGCCTTTATCATTAATTTAAAATACTTGGCAACACCCCTATTTTTAAATTTGATATCAGTAAATCCATAAAATGTGCAAGCTTTAACAGACTTCAGTGTTTCAACTAAACACAAATTTTAATTGCATTGAGAAAGCCACTATATTCAGGTTAAAAATAAATTCACTGAGATTTAGGTGATTAGGTTTTCCCCTTTCCTTTCTAGTCTGTACCAGACTTGGGTAATCCAGCATAGCAGACCAGAAAGGAAGGCAAATAATCTTTGGTATTATTAGTTTTGGGGAAAGTTTAACCTTTTCTATCCTTCATATTAATATAACCTGTTCCCTGAAAACATTCTTAGTAATTATTAATGCTATAAAGGTACATGAACAAGATAATAATTTTTTTATAACATGAAACAGATATTCATAAAATCATTACTGTTCCATTTTGCCAAAAGGGTCATTTACATGTTACTTTTGATTACTTGCTTTAGTAAAAAATTCATCTGGGAAAGTCAACCACTCATTTATGTTACTAATGTACAAACCTATCCTAATTCTGGCACACCTGGATTCAGCTATTATGATAATTTTACAAGAATCTGAATCAAGAGGTTCACTATTTGGAAATTATATCATATAAATTAAAAATGAGGGCATATTTCTTTTCCTGTTTACTTCAGGGAGAACATATAAGCACATTACTGGATATTGTAAAAAAATCCTAGCATTACACCAATTTTTGCCATCAGATTAAGGCACTAATCCTGCAAGTCTACATTCATAAATATAGTCACAAATTCAGGCTTAGTCAGGCAAAGATTAATTGGGCAAAAAACGTGTTTGACATCACTCTCAAAGTTAATAGTGAAGCATAACAAGCAATAATGTGAATTACAGTACTGAGTGACTTAGTTTCATTTTGCCTTGTCAAAAGACAACGAAAAATGTACTTATCTGACAAACAATTTCAGTCATGAGTTCTTGTTACAAGAAGTCTTAATTCTTAAACTCTTATCATATCTATTGAATAAAAAAAATGTATAAATGTATGCAAAAACAGTGAACCATTGAATTCTCATACATTAAGACTGTACTTTAAAGTGGGAATTGAGATGCCGAAGAAAATCTTCCTTAGATGTTAGAGATGGTGGGAAAACTTCTCGACAGAATTCACATATTCCACACTGATTCAGTTCAGAGTCTGCATATGCTTGTGCCAGCAAATCATTGTCTTGAGGCTGCCAAATGGGCTAAAAGAAACAGAAAATTATTATTGCTGAGGTTTACATTATGCAGTCATTTATATTAAAAAAAATACCTGTCTCTTTAAATTAGGATTCCTTTACACCTGCCTGGCCAGAGATGTTAACTTGAAAGTTCTCATTTAAGAAAAGCAAGATAGTACTTAGTTTTTTTTAAAGTTCTATAAACACTCTATCCTTGCAATTATTTAAAAATACCTTATTATCTATTAACAATAAATACTGCTAGGAGCAGAATTCTGTAATATCTGTCTGGTACATCCTAAAGCTTTTCTTTAACTTTGCATTTCAGTATTTTACTGAAGAAGTCATAGTACACAATAGTCATTTAGCAGAAATGAGAAAATACATTTTTACCTTAGAATAAAATCTTTCTTGTACAGAGTTAATATGATTCGTATTTTATTTCTGTTCTTATTCACACATAACTAGTTTTCAGTTTACTTCCAAAATTACTACATCCATGTCATGGCTTAAGGTACTTATTTGCTCTGGCTGCCTTTTAGTATAAATGTGTCACAAATAATCTTGTTTGGGATTCCTACTGCTATGACAGCATCAAACTCACTGGAACCATGGATATCTATCCATGCATTCAGGCAATTCTATAAGCTACGTTGTATTTGGTTCAGCAGCTGCACTGCTCTTGGTCCCTGAGATAGTTAGTTTCAAGCCAGCAAGTCTGTTTATTCAACATTGGAATTCCAGCCACTTAAGCCCAGAGTGTACACTATTTAGAATCGTATCAAATAGAAATCAAAAAGTCTTCTATCAGTTTTCAAAGTTAAAACTTAAGTTTCATAACTTTAGTATTAGCAACATAAGATCAAATAGTTAAATTATATGGCTAGGACAATCAGGTTTTGAGTAACTTGAAAAACAAATGCATCCTGTTGTGAGTATGAAGTAGAAAGAATGGCAGCAAGCTGCTACGAGCTTTATGTGGGGATGGAACTTAGAAGAGAGTGTGCCCTACAGGGTTTTTTTTGGCTCAGTTTTTTCCTCTTGCTTCACTCATACACGGGAAGGAAGGCAAGGAAGAATACAAAGTAATTTCTTTAGAAATTTTAAATTTCTTGCTACTGATACTCAAGACTTTTAATTTTTATATCTTCTTTAAATTTCATCATGCCAAATAGTTAGAATCTATTGTTTATTTCTCCCACAGTAAACCCACTATACAACTAAGCTGACTTTCACAGCGGTTAAACCTTCTGTTTAAACCACTCTGAACTTCTTGGGAGTCAATTTCCTGCCCATTCTGTATTTAAACAGTGTTTAGCTTATCACACAGCAATAGCAGACTTACTGTCTTTCATTATGGTCAGCAATCCATATAATTAAATTGACTAATTAGTAATTAAGTGCAATCACACCACTTTTTTCAGCTCAAAGAGTCTACTTATTGTATGTTTCTGGTGTAAATTGCATATTAAATCTATCTAGACACTGACATACTTAAACAAGTTAACACACTTATACACACTACATAAATGTGTTTAGAATTACTTGTTTCTGATATAATCTAAAGCACCGTTTGAAAAAAAAGATAAAATAGTATTGTAAAAACTATTTGTCATCTTGGAAACATAACGAGGGGAGGTACCCATCCAGCAACCCACACACGCAGGCACTTAACTTCAATTTCTTGAGTGCTATGCTTGTGCTTAATATCCTTGTCAGAACAAGGTTCTACTTAAGCAGACATTCAATTTCAAAAACATTAATATTGAGATTAATAGACTATTGATTTACTTTTAAAATCATGAACATACTTAGAAGTATTTTTGGTGGAAACAACTCCCTCAAACTGCAAATACCAATAAAATGTGCATCTATATGAAAGTCTCAGCTAAATGTAGTCTGTAAAATCCTTGGTTCACTAATATCCATGTTTATTTTAATCTACTGCTCTTTTCAGTCACGTTTTTTTTTTAAAGTTACATTCTAAGAAAACAGTACTGAGTTTTTAGATTTAGTATCCAAATAGAAGGAAAGAGCTAAATTTATTACACCAACTGAGAGCAGTTCCAAGAACTTGCTGTTGCCAAATCTATTGCATTTATGGGGTTTTCCATTTTATAAGTTAACATATGTAGTAAATACTTGAAAGTTTTATCTACACTAGGAAAAAAAAGGAGGTATATAATTCCCTACTTTTTGGCTTTTCCTTCATTTTTGGAAGGGATGATAGAAGCTGTAAGCAGCATAACCACCCTCTAGAAAGGTGGTAAAAAATACCAAGAACAAGTTTATACATAAATTTTGCTAAGGTTACCACAGTGAAAAGGGCATGTATACAAGTAACTTTAAAAAAAATGACTCTTTTAATCTACATATATATTATCTGTGACCAAATCTTTAGCAAAATTTACAGTCAGAAAAACCTCTAGAGCTGAGTCCAATTAATTGGGAAAATATTTAAAACCTAGTTTGAAAGCAGCTGAATAAAGGTGATGGATATTTAAATATATTGATATACACAGATGTACATTTAATGGATTCTAAAGTAATACTGGCATGTTTCAAACAAACTTCTGAATAAGAAATAACATTTTCATCTATGCAGTGCTATTGTAGATATGACTTTCAAATACTATAGAGTTCACCATTAGCTTTCTTTTTCTCTGCGTGCTAGCATTAGTACATTTTTCCCCACAGTACAGATCATTCACATTTTAAATGCTGGCTCCAAACTAATTTCCTTATTTTCAGAAATACCAGTGGTCAAAGGCTTACTGCTATTCAACCACTGCTCTGTACTTTTTAAGGTGCATACTCTCCTATCAATTTATAACCACATACCAGCTGTTTCACTTGCTGTAATGTACAATGCAGGGTGCCATCTATTGAAAAATGAATACACAGACTAACTAGTAAAAGAACAGGCTGGAGAGGGAATACAAAAAAGGAGGGTAGTAACAAGCAATGCAGCGAATTGCTGGAATTCTTTGCAGTTCCACAGGAATTCTACTAGCAGTAAAAAATAAATGTGTTAATTTGTTTAACTTAGTCACGATTTTAACTGAGGACCCAATGAAAAATACAATAAAAACTGTAATTAGTAAGTTGGTGAAGAATTGAGATCCCCTACATTACAAATAGATATTTAAAATAGCTTTTGAAAAAATCAAGCTTATAGCAGCAATCTTTCAAACTTTAAACTTTTCACTCAAAAAGTGGTTTGCAATAGAAAATTAAACTAGACTGGGTACATTTTAGGAGAAGAAAACATCAAAGTTATAGTGGCCTACAACACTTTCTGAATGCTGGTTTTGCAGGTCATGCAGTGACCAAGTGGAAAGGTAAAGCTCTTCTGCTGCATGTACCTTATCATTAGGAAAGAATATAAACTTAATCCATGTAAATGGTAAAAATAGGTGAATTCGACCCTCACAGAATTCCAAATTATCACTATTTACTTATTCTTGAATATCTGTCCTTTCACAAGGTACCAGAAATCCCACAGAAATAAAAAAACCAAACAAACACAAAATCAGTCTATAAAGCTCCATAATTTTGCAAGCTTTCGTCTGAGACAGGATGTTACACAAAAGAAGCAAAGTATTCTGAGACATGAGTGTCAGAACATGCCAATATGTTTTTCTGCATTACAGCTACTGGGCCTTGTTTTCAGAAGCTCCCATGGACTTAAGGCTATAACTTAAATTTAAGCCCAAATTGCGTACATAAATCTAAAATAAAGTATTTTAGCTAACTTTCCTTAATTCGAAAAATAATTATGTTTTTTTCCTACAATGACAAAAATTTAAGCTTCTCAGAGCAGAGGAATAGGGTGTTGTTGATACCTCAGATTGAGACAAAAACTAGCTATTTTTTTATAGTGGAAGTATTTATTTGTTTAGCTTTTTAATTGATTCATTTTTCCAATTCACTGCTGTACATGAAAAACAATTAAAACAAATGTGTGCCCTATACAACTGAGATCAAGGGTAGAAAGAAAGCAATCTAGGGGCAATTTAGGATTAATGACAGCTTTGAAATAGATATAGAAGCAATTAATATCTAGATGAACTGAAATTTGTAAAAACATCCAGTGCCTATGTCTGCTTACATTCCTGATGTTTCACTGGAAAAGCATCTTGAACACATTCTGCAGCATTAGGAAGAAGAATGACAAGAGATATTATCTTAAAAAAAGACTGATCAGCTTTCCTAGAGAATATATTAATCCAGTCTCTAAGATCTTTGCAAAATGTGTGTCTGAATCATTATAATTTTTTGAAATGTAGAATATTTATAGAAAGATACCTGATGAGGACCTCTGACGGTTGTTCCAGCAGCTTCTAAAGGAAAAATTACTTCAGGTACACCCTGGTTTATGTGCTTAGGTACAAATGTGAAACCACTGTCTGTTGTTTTTAAACATGGTTTGTCACAGATATTTTCTATGGACATCTTTGCGTGATCTGAGGGGTTTGTTTTGTCAACAGTAGTTAAACTTTGTAAAGCTGAGGTCATGAGATCAGTGCCATGAGCTTCAAATGAGTTAGGTTCCAATTTACTGAGGTTAACAGCACAGTCTCTGTGCTCCAAGTTAAAATGAGGATCTTGAAGCATGTTTTCAGATATACCAGTACAAGGAACTGTTGGTTTTTCCTGAGTGCTCTGCAAGAAAGCAGAGTCATTGTCTGTAGGTGGAAACTTGACATTAAATTTAGAAAGTGATTCTACAGAGTTGTTGTCCTCATCTTGGCCCACTCCTCTTGGTGTGATAGATGTGATGCATGATGCACCTCTATTTATATCCTTTATAACCCGAGGCTTAAAAAGCTCTTCTGCTTGTTCATCAGTTTTATCTGTGCACTGTATCGGCATGGAAAACTGTATTTCTGTGAAGAAAGAATGAAGAAAATATTAAATAGTCCATTGAAATATAGTTATTAAAAATGTGGTGTTGGTGTATTTTTTTTGTCTTCCTTCACTGCTTTTTTAACTGTTTATTTTCTCTTTAAAATCAGATTGAGTTGTAGTTCTCTTTCACAAACATTAGTTCTGACACAAAAACTATCAGAATAGAAATAAAAGGAAATACTCTCTTCTAGTAATTATATTTTTCTTTGATTTATGGCTATAAACATTTTCATTTTATTGAAAATTATGTTGTCCCATACTCTTAACACATACTTGCATATTCACTGAAGTGTTCGGGCAGAAATAGAAGCTGGAACCCAAACCACTTCACACAGTGCCAAGAACATGCTAGGCACCATGAGCACGATTTTAGCAGGTATTCAGGTACCCAACTCCCACTGGTTTCCAAATTGGTTAAATATTTAAATTGAATAGCTATTCAGAAATGGGACCATGTTTTCCCTTTGTTTCAAGAATTTGTCCTTCATTTTTGGCACTATATTAAAAAAAATGGTAATGGTTACTCCTAACCAGGTGAGAGAAAAACTTCAGTAAAACTGATGGTACAGCAGCCTTCTGACAGTGGAACACAGAAGTAACAAATCAAACATTAAATCTATATTGCTTTTGTCATGTATACCTTTCCGCACAGTTGATTTAAGCACTTCTCATCTACATGGCTTACATCATATATGGCTTTTCACACGGTTGAGTTAGGCACTTTGTTGGGAATCAAAACCATTCTTGTAAAGTAAGCTGCCAAACACACTTCCTCCAAAATTCCCACCCCCAAATAATGAAGTTATTAGCATACAATCAGACTACCACAATACAGTTCAGACAGAGCAATTTGAAGACACAAGATACCTGTTAGCACTTCATGTAACAAAACTTCAGTAATGGATGACCTAAATTAAAATCAAGTGCTGAAATCAGCATCTTTTGCTTCAGCTGTGTGCATTTGGCAGGTGTCTATTGAAATCACTTAATAAGAGCCTTATCCTACTAGTAAGAAAAGTTAGTAGAGAATACCGATAGTAGCTTACGTTGTATTAAAGGTAAGCATTAGCAGAACTGGACATTCAGGATCTCTCACAGTTTCAAAAAAAATCAAGCCTTCCCTTTGTTCTCAGGAAGTCTTGGATTAAGCTCTTGTCCCATATAAAAAAACACTATTTAAAAGTCTGCACAAGGAAGTCTAGAAAATAAGTCCTCTGACTCTCCTCAGTCCTGCAGTTTTCCTCTAACAGATATGGGGCTAGAGGCATTCATAGCAGACATCTTTTGAACTGACAGCTAAATTAAAAGCAAGCAAGTGCTGTCATTCACACAGTATGATAGGATATCACATGTAGTAAGTGCCTGCCTCTCACTCCAAGGGACAAAACAATTACAAGAGCCATTGATGTGATGACTGTCTTTTATAGCATGTGATTTGGAGCATTCCTCATAGAATGCCAAAACTGGCGGTGCATTTTCTTGGTGAAATACTGAGCACCATGTGAACAGACTTGAAAAAGGCAGATGGTAAACAGTGGAAGTACTTCTATGTATGTGTAATTTGCAGTATTTTCAAATATAAAGCAAAGCTTTCAAACAGTTGAATCACAATAAGAGCTTAAGTATGATATTACCAGTTTCAGGTTCTGGCTTTATCTTAAATATACTCAGTTGGTCTGTTTGTTCTCTGGCTAGCATACATATTCGATGACACTCTTCTTTCATGTCCTGGAAAATAGTCTCCAGATTCTCTCTGGAAGATCAAAATCGTAAATTAAAGAGTCAACCAATTCAGCTTGTTGTGACCTTTAATCTAGTCACACCCACAAACCAGAGAAAAACAATAGTATAAGCTACTTTTCTTGGATATCTTGTTCCTCAACATATGTACACATATTTTTGTTCTCCTCAGTAAAAGCAAGCAGAAAAAGGAAAAGGAAATGTTGTCAAAGAGTTGTTTAGTCATATCATACACATATATTTGAACATAGGAACTGACCCTGCAAGGACCACCCCCAAAAATCCAGCCTTTCAGTTCTTTCACTCTTTCAGGTATTCTGTGGAAGAGTTTCTCTTTCCCAAGGGTACTGTTTCCACCTCAGTTCTAGGGAAAATAAGATGCTGCCACTACGAACATTAATTGTTTGCTGTCGTTGCCAGTGCACTTCAGACTGGAGAATAAGGAACACACAAGCATTTGTTATGGCTCTTTCCTTCTCTGTCTACCTGGAATTTTGAGGAGGAGTTTGTGAACTCATTCCCTCTGGTTTCACACAATGTGATATGACTTTTCTTTTTATTCTGAGAGATTTATTGTATTATATCTCTTCCAGAGTATCATATGGGAATCTGATATTTAGTTATCTGCACTGAGAATGGCAAAAATAGCCCATGCTGGTGTGAGTTTATTTCCCCAAAGGCACTGTTATTTAGTTACTGATGCATCCATAAAATTCCACTGTGAAATTTTGATAAACTTGCTGAGTAATTTATATTTTTAAGCACAATATAATGGATTTTATAAAATGGACTTCAAAGATGAAAAAGTGAAGTTGGATTTGTGTTCTCTTTTCCATCTTTGCATCAAAAGATTTCAAAAGGGATTTTTCTTTAATCCAGTGAATTGTTTTCCTTTTTTATTGCTTATTCATACAGCATTCTGACTGTGTTCCTACTTCTGTTGTGTTTCTCTTTCTGAAGACACAAATCTCTATCTGTATCTCATTTGAAAAAAAGATCTACAGAAGTAGTTAAAATTACTGCTGTTAATACATTCTGACGATTTTCCAGATGTTTTGATAAATAATAAATAAAAAAAATTAAAGTTTCTATTCTGGAATTTTAAAATATAGCTATGATTAGATGAAGTAATCTTAATTTGCTAGACATTTGTGATACTATAATTTTACTAGTGTAAGATTACCAGCAATCTTACCAGTCACATACCTCTTTCCAAGAAAACTGTAAAGTAAGGAAGCTATTTGAGAGCAGGGGGACAGAAGACAGGTAAAGGTTTTTCATTTTTTAGATATAAATCAAAAAGACAAGTCTTTCTCACATTACAGTCTTATTTCCTCTCTTTTATATAATAAAAGAGTAGTGAGCCAGACTAAAGATCCACATGGTTTACCTAGCCTATGTATGGGAGTGGTCAAAAGCAAATTCCTAGGCAAGAGAATGAGAAGAAAGCAAGAAATTGATACTTTCCCTTAATACTTCCCTAACCTCACCTTAGAGAGTCTTCTATTGGACCCCAGCAAAGCTGTTAAAAGTGGCATTACTGGCTGTCCTATGAAAAATGCAAACCTAAGACTTTGTTCAATATTTTTCTGAAATTACTGGCAGAAGAAGAAATATACTGATTTGATGCCTTGGTCATAATAGGGACTTGCTGCCTTCGGCTTACAGATAAACTTGGTTTCAGACTATCTAATTTGGGATGGATCAGGCCAAGAATTATTTCTTCGTGCTGCCTATCAGAGTGCTTCCTGGCAGCACAGCAGGCTCCTGTGCTGTGCCATCAGTTAATCCATAATGGCTGTACATTCCTGTCCAGAAAAGTTAATGCAAGGCAGTTAATGCTTATCCAAACCACAGCATTAACATCCACTGCCATTCCCAGAGTTTAACCTCCTGCTGAATCGAGTGGCTATCTTTCTCCCTCCCAGCTTAGCCCTCCACACTTGTAAAAGGCCCAGCTATGATTCCACATAGTTGTTGGCTCTATTATTTTCCTGTATTAGCTCTCTGACCTTTGATGCTGCCCCCTCCCATCTCCCTGCCCAGCCAGTTCTTAAGGTACTGCATAGAAAAGAGGGCAATAGCTGGCTTTACTTAATTGCAGAAAAGCCAAAAGCAAATTTGAAAAATGCTGCAGAAGTATTTACCTTTCAGGTGAAATACCAGAGATCCCTACAGATAATTCAGGCTTATCTGGAACAACTTTCTTACTTTTCACCTTGAAGTAAAATATGAAAATATTGAGCATGTTAGCATATTAATTTTGCGCTTCACCTTCATATGAATAAAAATGTCACGGGGTCCTTTACCTAGTCCTGTTGAAAGCTCTCAAAGCATTGTCAAAATGACAAAAGCAGTTTGTGTGAAATTGCAAGTTCCTTTTAGGTTAACTTATTAACTCAGTGTGGCATTTCTCTGCTCATACTCCCTTGAAAGGGAACTAGTTCTAAGAATATTGCTTGATGGTAATTAGTTTTCAGTCATGTGTAAGGTAAGATTCTGTCTTCTGTATAAGCTTGTTACCCAGCTATTTTACCTCTTAAAAATCCATTTATTCACTGAAAATTTCAATGAACACATTGGAAGCTAATATGTTAGGAGTTCTAGCAGTTTTTAAAATAAGCTATTAACTTTGACTACCACCGTGTGGTTCATTCCAGTATTACATAGTTTTACATCTGCCAGGCATTAAGGCAAGTTTTCATAATAACCAGTCACTAAGCTGCAGTTCCACTAGAGCTACACTACCAGATGGCCTGAGTAGTTCATATGTGCTCCAAGTCAGACACGAACTTGAGCGTGCCTGCCAAATCAGCTGATTTCAAAGATGTGTAAGCTTAGAAATCTGTATAAGCTGATCCCTTGCCTATAACACAGGCGTGTCTTACCTGTAAGGCTGAAGTGCAGGTCAAGCTCCTGTAGATGCATTGGAGTTGCCTTACACCCAGCAACACAGGATACAAGTCCTTGCCACAGCAAACTAAGCAATTCTTAGGAGGTGTAATAGCAACAGGTTCTGTGTTGCTGTGCCCCTATGCTTACCTGTGTTCACTTTAAATCAGGTAGCTAATATGTGTATACATGGTTAGATTCACATCAATGACTGCACTCCAGCTATCCCACAAGGACAGAATAGCACCCTGGATGCTATTCTGTAACAAAAAGAGGGTGGCATAAAAATGAAAAAATCAACTCAGTTTTGGTGAAAACTTTCAACGGAAAATTATAAATCAGAAATGCTAATCTGGAGTTTTGACAAATATGAAAATTTTCAATACATACCATAAAATAATTAACACACCAACTAACCAATAAGTATTTAATGGTGTTCCCTATGTGCCCTGTATAATTTGACCATTTCCTAGTAATTATAGAATGATGAAATTTAAAATAAATTTATTAGAATAATTAGTATGAATTCCAAACATTTAATGTCTGTCTTTTTTATTTTATCTCTACTTGGTTTCTTATCTTACCTCCCTTTTATACGTTGTCGTCTGTATACCCTTTTGTGCTTCATTTAATTCTTGCAATTTGCTTTCCAGATTTCTTATTTTATCATCTTGATTGGAAATAATAGATAAAAGCTTCCTTTCCTTTTGATTGCTTTTGTCCTCAAGTTGCTTCAATTTCATGCTCTCACTGTCTAACTGTTCCTAAAAAATAATTTTAAAAACACCAGTACAATTAATAAATTTGAGGCTTGTGGAATATCACTATTCATCAGTCTATAATAAGCTAAATGTAGGTTTTGCATCATAAGGAAGGGTCAGTCTTGTTTATTACGTTAATACTTTTCAATTGATAATAAAGATCTTCTACCACTACACATAGCTGTAACTCATCATAGGTGATTACTCAAAACAACTGTATTTTCTGAATTTCTGAAAGTCATATTAGTGTTTATACAAAATAAAGACACTTTCTCGGTTCACTTACTATATCATTTACATTAACATTTTATGTATAATATTTTGCATATATGATACATAAAATAGTATTTAATAAATTTCAATCTTATACCATTTTGAACATGGTGAAAATTCTGCAAATTGAGCAAACCCAAGAACACAGTCACACAATCACACAATCCTAGAATATCTCCAATTGGAAGGGACCCACATGGATCAAGTCCAACTCCCTGCTTCTCGCAGGACTACCTAAACCTAGCCCACAGAACTGAGAGCATTGTCCAGACACTCTTTGAATTCTGAGGTGCCATGATGGCTTCCCTGGAGAGCCTGTTCCAGTGACCAACAACAGGCTCAGTGAAGGACCCTTTCCTAATGTCCAACCTGAACTTCCCCTGATGTGGCTTCATTCTGTTGTCTTGTGTCCTGTTGCTGCTCACCAGAGAGAGGAGAGCAGCACTCCCCATCCACCACCATTGAGGGAGTCCTCAACTGCAATGAGGTCGCCCCTGAGCCTTCTCTTTTCCAGGCTCAACAAACAAGTGACCTCAGCTGCTCCTCCTAATTCTTGCCTTCAAAACTTTTCACCATTTTGGTTACTCTCCTCTGGACATGCTCTAATAGTTTGATGTCCTTTTTGTGGCACCCAAAACCGCACACAGGGCTCGAGGTGGGGCTACAGCACTGCAGAGCAGAGCAGGACAACCCCATCCCTTGCCTGGCTGGCGATGCTGCGCCTGATGGCCCCCAGGACACAGCTGGCCCTTTTGGCTGCCAAGGCACGCTGTTGACTCCTATCAACTTGCCATCAACCCAAACTGCAGGTCTCTTTCTGTAGGGCTGCTCTCCAGCCTCTCATCCTCCAATCTTTATGTATAACCACGATTGTATTGCAAATATTTCAGTCCTATAAAGATTTGTGGAATAAATAGCCCTGGCTGCTCTTACTTGTATGATCCATTTAGTAATTCATGGAACTTTTAACTATGTGGGATTTTTGTGGAATAAAGAAGAAAATAACAAACCATTTTTTTAATATGATCAAAGATAGTAGTTGCAAAAATCTTCAAGAAACAGTTAAAAACTGCTACTATGAAAACATTATAGTTGTTAGTTTATGAAATCTAGGGAACTGCATCAAGTGTCACAGAAAGTGTCCCCAAGCCCCATGATTATGTCTGCAAGAGAAGTAAGCCCCAAGGGTTAACACTTGAAGAAGAATGTAGGTGAAATGCAGTTAAATGGTCTGTAGACAGGTAGGGTAAGATGAAGAGGAAAGGAGCAACTAAGTGCTTTTTCAAGATATTTTGTTTTATTTTCAAATAGAACTTATATAGGGTGAGGTTGTTCATTTGCAGATCAGGAAGCTAGGGGCTACCCTGCTAGACAAAGACACCCATGCAGGGATAGGTCCAGAGCTGCTTTACCAGGACACCAGCTGGCTAAGTGTGGATGTGTGTACATGCATGCAGCTGACACAGCTGTTGGGCCTCAGAAAGTTATACTAGATAAAAAAGAAAAACCTGCAGAAAAAATAGCTTTGAAGGCATTGGTTTATAGTCTCAATTGCAACTTTGAATAGCAAACCTACTTGGGTGGCATCTTAAAGATCCAGATTAAGCCTCTTCTCCTCAGCAACTTCAAAACATTGTCCAAAAATGGCATGTTTCAATCCCAGCAAAACTCCTTAATCCTAACTCTACTATGCTTTGCATTTCTGACAGGTCAAATTCAATTTCCCATTTAAATATAAGGTAAGGGGATACAGCTTTTTCTGTGTTTTCCTTCATCATTATTTGCTGGAAATCCAAACACCTAGAAAAAAGCTTTCATCAAAGATAACACTTGCCCTTGAGGAACAATTGTATCTGAAGGACAGTAAAATAACTCACTGAACCTGTGATACAGCATAATTTATCTCTTTGGGACTATTACATCTTGAATTCACATGTGGCTTTCAAAGGCCCTCCAATAACTGGAGACCCTGCAGTAATGGCCAGTAGTTCTCCATTTCTCCTACATCTGCAGGAAGTGAGGAAAATATTTAAGCAAGCAGAGAAAAAAGCCACATGAGAAGAGCCATGCAACATGTTACAGTGAAGACATATCAGTACATACTGATGGAAATCATCATTCTTGAGCACCATCAGGATACCAGGAAAAACACTGGAGAAACAATTACACCTTTTGGGATCTTTCGATAATACAACCCTTCATAGCTTGATGATCTTAAAAGTTTCCAATACTCTGCCTGGTTGTTTGCAATGATGTAGTAACCCTTCTAAACTGGCTGAAGATTACAAAGTTAATGCTTTATAGACTTCATAAACTTTATAAATATGTCACTTGCTCAGTTCAGGTCATACTTGCTCAGTTAAGTACTTGGCAACACAATGGATCTTTTAAGCACACTGGTATTAGCTGTCAGCAAAGTGGTCACATATGTATTATGAACAGATCAGTATCTTTTCTTTTGCAGAGACTTTATAGTATCAGAGGATAACTGAAATTGGAAGAGACTTCCAGGATTCTCTAGCTTCTAATCAAATCAGGGTCAGTTACAATGTCTGATCAGGTTACTCAGTTTGGCCTTGAATTTCCCAAGGATGAAGACTGCACTTTTCCCACTGCACTTTTCCCATGCCTGGCTGTCCTCATGGCGAAATGTTTTCCCCTATGTTCAGTCTAACCTTTCCTGGTTCATCTTCCCGTTGTCTCTTATCCTCCTGCCTCTTATCCACTGATGCCTAAAGTTTTAGCTTTCATATGTTCCAGATTCTGCACACATTAGTATGTAACTCTGAACTTCATATAAAGTATTAGCAAGTTCTCTTCACAGTTTCGTTAGACAAAAAAATCCTTTTCCAGCCTGAGAACCAAGGACACCGTTGAAGCATCAGGCCCAAAAAGTGTAAACAATGGCAAATTGAGGAGAGTAATCTGGGAGGATGGGACTTCATAACCTGAAGCTGTAATTGGACAATTAACCCCAGTATGTAAATGGATCAAAACTTAGAAAAGTGTGAAAACTCGTGGTTGGGGTCCATCTTGAGTGGAGCCATGGCTGGGCTCTTATACTGCCCAAGGTGTGTCCTTTAAAGGCCTTTTAATAAATACCTTCTTTATTCCTTTAACACTGTCTAGCCTCTGTTCTAGGCAGCCTCTCTAGGCATCAGCAACACCATTAAGAGCCTAGCTCCATCTGCCTGATAACCTGAATGTAGGCATTGGAATGCTATTAGCTTTCCCTGAAGCCACCTTTTCTCCAGGTTGGACAAGAGCAGTTTTTGCACTTTCTCATGGAATATGTACTCCAGCCCCCAGTTAGCTCAGTGAGGCTTCTGCCAAACTCACTGCAGTTTGTCAATGTTTTTCCTGTACCGGAGGTCCCTAAGCCCAATGTAGTATTCCAGATGCAGTCCAGTGAACGCTGAATAGAGGGAGATACTCACTTCCCTGGGTGTGCTAGCTGTGCTCCTGTTAATACACCACAGGGAGCTGTTGCCCTTCTTTTCTGTAAGGACACGCTGCTGGCTCATGCTCAGCTTGCTGTCTAACAAGATCCCAGCTCTTTTCCAGCTCTGCAGCCACTCAGCCCCCAGACTGCACTGCAGCAAAGGCAGGTCCCTTTATTTTTTCCTGAAGTGTGCTATAATGGCCGGTTTCAGTGGTGTCCTAAAACTAAAAAATGGTCAGGTAGTTTCAAGGAAAAACACAATTCAACTGATGAACTGTAAGTGGTCTCAAGGAATATTAACTGTGACTTTTAACAGTTTCCCCACAAACTCTTCTCTGTTATTGGGCAGAGAGAGATTAAACAGATGAAGCAAAAAGAGAAAAGGCTATCATTATCAGAATTTCTTATATCTTATATTAGGGCCTAATCCTACTGCATACATCGTACCAGCAGCAAAGAACAGCTAAATGCATAATATTATCAGCCAGCAAAAAAATCAAGTACAGCTTTCTTTGCATTAAAGATAGGAAACAAAGTGACACCAGGGAAGCTGGTATGGACTAGAACATGGAAATCCACAAGACTGCAGCAGTAGCTGCTCTTATGTCCTGCACAAAAGAGCCAAACATTTATTGCAGGATGAAGAGTTTTGTATAACATTTGTATCATTCATTCCTGACACACAAGTTTCTTCCTCTTTTTCATGGCACAAGACGTTATTGACAAATTCCAGTCAGTGTTTAATACTGAGATTCTTGAACCAGCAAAATGGGATCATAAGCATGTTTTCTTGTCATAGGAGTTGACTTTAGCTTCATGTCTTATTAAGTTCACATGGATCCTGATGTCTGATTGTATGAAAAAGTAGAAGCTTGACATTGTCTCATCTCTAAGGCTTTTGGTTTGCTGCACTGCTTTAGCTCTGAGACAGTGGCTGGATCCCAGTTCTTCCTACTTAATAGTTTAGCCAGGTCTCAAAACTAGGCAGCAATACAGGCACCTTTGGTCTTCTCAAGCAGTGGGCTGAAAAATTCTGGTAATGTTGGGTACTGACCACCAAGCCAATCTGCAGGACAGAATACAGTCCACTGAAAAATCCCACTGGACTTAGCAAATTACAGTTTCAAAAGGTTACAATAAACCCAAGCATCTTATGCAATGGGAGAGACTCTGAATTTCAAGGACAGTGTAGAGGACAATTGCTGTAGGAAAAATTTATTTTGTTTAGAGCAGACTGTGGATAGAATATTATTAGGAAAATACAGGCTTTCCAATAGAATATTCAAACTTCCAAATTGCAATACTTGAAAAAGCCAATACTTTATTGAATTATGTAAAAGAAAACTATACTGGGTCAGTGACAGGATGGTGGCTTTTCAGTTTAAGAGATTTCAAAATATGACATCTGGGGAAAAAAAAGTACAAGAAAACAGGAGAGATTCATGATATATCTGTTAATAAATTCCCAGATCTTCTTAGTAATAGTTTCCATCTATTTATTAACTCTCAACAGATGTCTCTTCCACAGAGTTGTCCAATTTTCCCTTGAAGCATGAATTCCACTGGCTTACTGTGTTGGTTTTTTTTTTTTATTCAATAAAATGATAACTTGTGCAGAGACACTGCTGTATGTCTTGACTCATAGACATGAATTGCATGGCCAAGACACAGCCAGAGCTAGTACAAGTGTGTGTGCCTCTGCTGTGCTGCCTGGACATTTTTGTATCACTCTTGCCAGATCAGTGCAAGTTTACTAGACATAATAACAAACAGAAGGGTCCTCCTTGCATTGGAAGGATGGTGCAAATATATCCATGAGCCTCTGTAGAAGGCAGCCTTTGTCCAGTCAAACATACTTTCTCAAGCTCCATGTTTTTTTCCCAGTTACAGGAACAGAGAATAGGCTGGGTCAACCCAATTTGCACGGGTTTAAATCTCTACACATCCCCTCTAAAAAGACCTTATTTGAATAGCAATGTGCCTGGGTTTAAATGCAGCACCATGCAGATAGACTTATATAGTTCATTCTGCATGGAGGTATTTCAGAAATATTTATGTTCATGGAATAGAAGAAGCAAATCCAGGTGAAATATCTGTTGCTGAGAGGTAACTGAAGTAATGGGCTACACAAAACAAATATGCAGATAAAGAAAATAACCTACATTCCATTAGGAAAATAGCTCCAGAAATAATGATTCCAGCTTCTCATGCATTGCCTATAATCTCCTCTAGAGATCACATTATTTCAGTGTTTCCCCATCAGGTGAGCAGGTAACACAGCTTCCTTTCATTCCTAACTCATTATATGACTAAGTTGCTTAAAACTATTGTTCTTTAGTAAGCATTCTGAAAGAAGGCTAACTAGACGTGGTCAGATCTTCATGTGCAACCATAAGATATAATTTTATCCAGCTAAAGAGAGCAAACTGCAAAAATATGCAAAGATGTTCCATCAAAGAATTAACTCTCCAGCTATGTTTTAATCCAAGTAAGTGCAAAGATTAGGAAAGAAATGACATCTTATAATTACAGATTCTGGTGTTGAAAAATTACATAAAGACTTTATTTTAAATAGAAAAGGAGTGTATAGGAATATTTGCTGACAGTATGTTTAAAATGTTTGCAAAGGCTTAGTCTCATATAAGATTCCTTCAGGATAACTAAGCAAGCACCAGTAATCCAACTTTTGATCTAACGGAATTGAATTTCTGATAAAAATGTGTTTCTATGAATTTATCACAATTAATTTGTTTGCAGCTTAAGAAATAAATCCTGAAATTGATTGTTTTTAATTCTAATGCCTGATTTCTCAGAAAGGTCTTTTTAAGACCCTTACAAAGTCTCTGCTATGGAACTATGGAGATTCACATTCAAAGATAAGAGACTTTCTGTTACAAGATAGCTCTCAAAAACCACAGTAAGATGATTTACAATAAGAACAATGCAACTTTGTGCATCTCTGTCACTGTCTTTTCTCAGTATGTAAAATCTTTTCAAGGCATTTCCCAGCTATTCTGGGCTATTACTTTATTCTCATTCCTGTTACACTCAATAGGCTGTAATGAAAATCTTAATGTTACTTCAATGAGGAGATGCAGAAGAAACATCATCTTAACACTGGCTATTTTATAAACTCAAACAAATCAGCATCTCTGGAGCAATGGGTCGTTCACTTCCTGCTCCACCATTTTTTAAGTGCAGATTCTCCATTTCTTGCAAAAATACAGAGACCATTTGCAATGTGAAATGCTCTTGTAAGAAAGAAACAGCCCTTTTTTGGGTTTTGGCAAGTTAAGAAATAAATAAGCAACTAAGTTCCTGCATTACAATCAAAACTGTCCTGGAGAGCTTGATGGCCAAACAGAGATTTCACTGGGAAGGACCAAAGATAGTGCTTAGTTCACCTAAACAGGCTGCAGTGGCACAACTTCGTGTGGCACACTTCATGTGTGGCATCTTATCTTCTTTCTGCCAGGGTCGGGATTAATGCGCGAGATGGTATTTCCTGTTCCGTTCAAAGGCACCCGTAAAAGTCTCACTTGTCTTTTAGGTTCTCAAAGTATAATTCCAGCACAAAAGTGAACTTACTGCAGGTGACATACCTTTAGGAGTTTTTCTCTTTGCTTTGCTATGTTCAGTTTTTCAGAGAGCTGCCTGAAAGGTAAGTTGGATGTTTCAATGTCTTCATGCATCAGAATATAAGGATGCGCATTGCCTTAAATTAAAAAAAAAAAGCCACTGACTATAGCATTTTTCACAGTCAGCTTCTAAATACAAGCAAAATTAAAAGAAGCTTATATTAACTTATTTATGTTCTTTGAGCAAGCCTTCATATTAAACAAGCAAGAGATGCTAAATTCTGTGCTTAGAGACAATGCGAGACTAAATCGGCAATAAAGAAATGTACATGTACTTTTAGAAATAAAAGTCAGCCACTTTGCTAGTATTTATGAAAACCAGGAGTGTTAGGCTAGTGTGAATAAATATTTAATGAGCATGGCAGATTAACACATGGTTACTTTGACTCTTTTCTCTTATTTGTGTAATACAGTCAAACAGTGAAAAATTATCCATCAATGACTATTTGATCTGAAAGAGAATTACCTGCTTATAAAGTTCTGGCTATGCAGTAAGATTAGTATCACAAGACTCATCTAACATAAAAGACATATAATCATAGCACTCACATCTAGAACAACCTGAGATAAACTTATTAAGAGGTAAGTGTAAAAATAATTTTGTAATAATTATAAAAAATTTGTTGTGAATGATTTGAACCCATATTTTTGTAACTTTTATTGGCTTCAGTGTAAGCAGATTCTACCTCTATAGAAAATCTCACCATTTCTTGCAGAGGATAAAGAGAGACCCCAGAAGTGTTGAATTTTATAAATAGATCTTGAAACGGCACATTTGTGTTAACTCTCACATTCACAGGGAAGTATGATACTCATCTGAAATATGTATATTGTAAAAACTGAAGCAACAAAGTCAGAACTATTCATCAGTGCAACACAGCATAAAAAGCAATCATGTGCAAACTGGATTACATACCTCTATTAGCATTCGGAGCAGCCAACTGTGATTTCAGTTTTGCAATAATGCTGTTTTGAAGCTCTATCTTTTCCTGCTGTTCACGTATTTGCTGCGCGTAGTTTTCTGTCTGCAAATATAATTTAATTAGCATTAATCTTATTCTATTTTGACTAGGGGTCTCCTGTTTGGCATAAAAAAAGCAGATCTGATTTTCAAAGATAACAGTAGTTGTAGTCATCTGTGTAAAAACCTTTGGCAAGTCCATATTTGTGGGACTGTACTGATTAGAAAAGGTATTATAGGAAATAGGAAATAACCCCTGAGTTTTAATAACTCAGCTGTGGTAGTTGTAAAGGGTAACTTCAAAGTTAGGATTCTTCATTTACAGATGTAGAATGCATCGGGCTCAAATTCAAATTTTAATATTCTTCAGAATGCTTGTCAGTTTATCTATAGGAAAAAGTAATTTCCCCCCATATTTTCTATCAACTAGTATAAACATAGGCTTTTAAAAAGATAGATTTTAAATGGAAAACAACAACATTGTTTATTCCATACAACAGATACTCTGTAAACCATTTTGACTGCCTCTGAACAGTTTTGTGCATTTCTTTGAATGCAGTGGACTAGTTTTTCTAACCTACATAATGGGGCTGGGGAGGAAGGTAAGCAAAAAGCCCCATCCTTTGTCTCCAATATTACAACTCATGCTATAAACAGGCCACACACTCCTCTAATAATACTGCTTGTATTTCATCAAACTGTAAATTTTGTTAGACAGTCCATTAATTGAATGAATGGCCAGGTGGCAGGAAGATGCTAATATTCAAAACTATTATTTCATTAGCACATGCCTAATGCTGCAGTTACAGCAGTGCTAAATCAAGCAAGAAAACTTGTGAAATCCCAACAAGAAGACTTCAAGAATGCACTGAATTTTTCTGAAATTAGGAATATGTCTATTACTGAACAGGTCACCACCTGCCACCATCCGGGACAAGACTCAGCATTGTTTTCACATCTATTCATAGTTTAGCCATAGTGCTATCTAATTCTCAAATCTCAGCCACATTTAAATTCTATACCCTCCTACTGTCCGCTGTGTTTGTCTGTAAAGCAGGCAGGAAAAAATCTACAAGCAAAATTGATTTTAAAAGGCCAGGTAGTAGTTGTACTATGAGATGATTTTTTTGTTGTGTTAAAAAAAAAAAAAAAGTGATCAAAGAGCAGTACACTCCAGCAGCTATAAGAGACCTCATGAAGCAGAAAAATCACTGAGAACCAAATTGAAAATGTACAACAGCAATGTCTTGTCAACACTTCTGTACAGAGCACAGACATGACAGCTAAAACAGACAGAAGAGAAGATGCTTTTGACAGCCAGTGTGCACAAATTATTCCTTGAGTCAGATGGCAGCAACAAGTTACCAACTAGAAGATCTGCATGACAACCAACCATCCATCTGTATCAAACACCATCTGGCCGAGATGACTCTGGCTTCTGTGTGCTTGACATGGCTCCCAGCTCTAGAGACTGGCAAAACAAGTGGCCTATCGGTAACTTAAGTAGTAAACTGTTAACAACAGCATGGTGGACAATCCAACAGTGTGTGGAGGCCACACAGTGAACAGAGGAAGTTACTAGAGTAAAGCACTGTACAAAGGTAATTCAAAAAACAGAGGAGTTTGGTTCAAAAAAAAGCCAGACAAATAATAAAACCCAAGTAATTTTAGTGTCAACTCTTCTTGACAAAATACTTTTGTTCTCTTTTGAAATCACAAAATTCAACTACTGAAAGTTTGATTAGGACAAAGATTTAAACTGGTAGTAATCCTTTATCTAAGGCTTTAAATTTTTAATTTCTGAACCAGTGAAAATGCAGAGAGCAATCTGGCAAGCATTTAGTTCACTTAGCACTGATGATCTCACGCCTCTCTGGCTTTCTTGCATAGACCTTGGAAGGACTATCTCATCTTGTACTTGTGCCTTGTTTCTTGGTCAGAAGATTCTTTCATGTACTTTTAGATGATTTAGGAGTATTAACTTAACTGGCTTTCCTTCAAATAGTTCATAGCTCATCCTAAGAGACAGAATTTAAAAGATCCCTAACATTCTAAAATGTCTTGCCTTTTGTTAATTAGTTGCAATTTCAGCACAAAAATCACACTACTTCTGCTTGTTATGTAAAGAAACATCTACAGATTTACACCAGCACTGCTGCAAGGCTATGAATAGAGACAGACTGCACAGTGGATGATTGCCCACATGACTGACTTGAAATGTGTTTGCTCTGTGATGCCTTGGCTAGTTTATTTTGCCATGCAAGGAGATAGGAAGATTGGGCCCAGATATCAGAATATTCTCTATTAGATTCTTCCCTGCTTCCAATTCTACTACTGCTCCTTAACTTGACATGGAATATGGTTCATCGGCCCCTGGACAAAGTCCCAGCCTACCAGTTCTACTGAGTATCAGAAAGTCCTGTAGCAACAAAAACATTCAAGCCTTCCTGTAACAGAGGTTCCACTGCTGGGCAGAATATGCATGACAAAAAGACTATGACAAAGCCCAAACCTGACAGCCTTGAAATATGCTATCTGAGAAGTTCTAGAGGAATTTTGACTGAACTAATGTTTTCTGCAACAGACTAACTAAAACTTCAAAGGTGCTTCTTACTGGTCAGAATGCCTCTAGAAACTTTCTCTTATTTAATTAAAAAATAAATGTACCAGTTATTTTTAAAAGAGGAATACTTATTCTAGCAACTTACAGGTACATTTGTCACTAAGATTGTTCAATTTAAGCTATTTATATTAATAATATAAAAAATTATTTTTAAGACTGCAAATTGAATTCCAAAAAGTACTTTATTAAAGTTAGGTAAATTTTATATAAATCTTTGCTCTGTTTACATTAGAAGACTTCATTAATCCTCCAGAACAGACAATACTTTTCCAACCTTTAAAACTAATAAAAATACAAGGTCAAAAGACAGAAACCCACCTACTAAATTCAAAGCCTAATGAGTTACTTTGCGTACTGGCATGGTTTCATAATGGCAATTTCCAACTTTAACAGATGCACTAAAGTGTGCATAGCTAAAGTGAAACTGGTATCTACATGTACTACCATCTTCCATGGGAAGGATGGCTTTAAAGATAGAATTCAGATTCCAACACCTACTTTTTGCTGTAGTTCTTTCACAGCATGGTCCCTATCCATGCATGCTTGTCGATAGGCTTCGTAAGCTTTGTTAAGCTGCTCTCCGATGTTTTTGTCCATAATTCCCAATGTTGTTTCATCACTGGAAAGATGGTCAAGTTAACAGGCCTGGAATGTAATCAGAAGGAAAAAGAAAGAACACTAAGAAGAAGAGTATATAACTAAACATATATATAGCATGACTTATATTACTGTTGTATTCAACTGATACGTGCAGTATGTTTGACCATTAACAGCACAGCTTGAACTATAGCTCTGTTCACCTCAACATTTAATTTCATGTCCAGGGATAGGTTTAAACAAAAGACAAACAAAAACAGCTTAACTATTAATCCAATTCTGGATGTATAGAACGTATAAATGTACCTGTAATTAAAGTATTTAAGACTAAGACTTAAAATTGGTGCAGATTAACAGTTACCTGATTTTATGTGATCTCCAAAAGTTTAATGTTTGCATAACTGTGAAATAAAGACAGCATTAATGACCAAAGCTAAACTCAGCTTTTGGCATTGTGTGGAAAAATCACACTATACAAAGCCAGTGTCCAGAGACAGAGGATTCCTGCAACTTTATTCGAATTAAGGGAGGGAGAGTCCCCTGGGGCACACATTCATGGAGTTTTCTCTCCTTTCGGAGGGCACAGCCTCATTTTATCCTAAATTTCAGGCCACATGTCGCCCTCTTCCTTTCCCTGTTGGCTGAGGTATGAGGAAGATACTGCCTTCCCAGACTGCCTTCCACATATCCCCCCTTGAACCTGTCGTTTTACCCCTAAATTCAGAAACTTGGGCTTGTAAGGACCCATTTGTCTGTTTCAGGAGTCAAACTGTCTGGGCTGTGCAACAAACTTGCTGCTTGAAGTTGGTAAAGACATTAAGATCCATTTCAAAGATCTTAACACCCATACCCTCACCCATGGAATTGTTTGTAAAGACATTAGCACACACTTTTCCCATCAGCATTAAGAAATAAAGATATAAAAACTCAATTAGGTCACACAAACCTATCCTATTCTGTGCCAAATTTGAAAATATCAACACGAGCTACCGTAAAGTAGAATTAAAAAAAAAATATCTAAAAATCAGTGATACCAACCAGTATGAATTATCAAGACTTGGACCTTTTCACGCAATATTATGAACTTTTTACACTTTTTGTACAATTTCAGTAACAACTCCCAAAACTACAGCTCATGAACTTTGACACATAAGACTAGAACACTATTAAATGTCGGACTCCAATTTCAAGAACTTTGCAAACACAGGTCATTTGCTTCTATAGTAACATATGATATTAATTTTAAGATCAAAAATTTAGCATAATACAAGTATAATAGAGAACAAATTAATGAAGTCTCAACCCCCACCCCCACCCCATGACAAAAAAAATTAGCAATTTCATCCATCCTGGTATTTAAAGCACTGTGGACTGCCACTATCGTCTCTCACTATCTCCTGGGATTATGCATAAACCACAAATACTTCTAAAGAAAGTCACATGAGGATAAGCCCGGCAAGAAGAATATAAGGGTAACTTCCCTTGGACACTGCTCAAAATTATGAAGATTGCAGCTTGAAGATTTTGTTAATGTTTCCTTGCTTTTGAATATATTCCCTATCATAGGGCATGAATACAGAAATGTGGTCTGACTTTTCTAGAAGGTTCAACAGAGTACTGTATGGACATCACACTTTTTTGTCCTGCAGATTTTATTTTACTGATATGTTCCTACAGGAAAAGCAATTGTATCTCACCTCTGGCATAGCTGTGTTGCCTTGATTTAAGGCTTTACAAAATCTTAAGAAATCAGGGCGACATAGCTGTACTTCAATAGCAGCAAAGTGAATTCTTTAACGACTTGGAATTTTTTAGGGATCCTTTGATGTCATAAATGTTACTGAAATCCAAGTTTATAAGTTTTGCAAAGAAGGCCTACAGTGTTTCACATGAAAGGCTTTGTTTGTTTTGACTTGTTTTGTTTTTGTAAACACCAGTAGTGTGCTCAATAGTTTATAATCCCTGACAGCGCATAGTGTCTCAAAGCATTGTTAGTACCACAGGCTACTTTCATCCACCTTCTTCGTCCCCCAAACAGTATCCCTTCAATAAATAGAATATTCATGCTCATATCTGGGGCACACCTTTAATGAAATGGGTAGGCTTTCTTTTCAGATGAAGGACTGTTCTATGTAGTTCAATCAATAAAATATTATATCTGCCTTCAGGGACAGGTGCTAAACTGCAGAGGGCATTGTTATAGCTGAAAGTGACTGAAAGTGTGTTCTCACAATCTTTAAACGTTTGTGAAGTTTGCATCAGTATTGATTTTGTACTCTTCTGAAATCCTCCACTGTTAACATCTTAGCTAGTAAATGGCATGTCCTATACATATGAGATAACTTCAAAAAATGAGTGCAATGGGATCTAAGAAACTGCGTTCAGTTTCTACTGGAGAGAATAGGGCTCAGCTCCATGTGACTCACAGTTCACAGAAAATGAAGGTTTTCATTTCATTCCATTCATGCAAACTCAAACCTCCATTTGAACAGCAATATTTAAAACTTATACCTAATTTCCAGCCTTTTAGTCATTCATTGTGACTGGGAACATTAACAAAGAGTGCTGCTGTCATTTGGACTCATGGTATCAAAAGTAATTGATCCAACAGGCAGAACTATAGCACAGTGCCTGATTTTCTACTTGGTATGGAAAAATAACTTACTGGTAGCTCCCTAAACTTCAGACTCCATGCAAAGAAAGGTCAGTGAAAGTCATTACTAGTGACACTTTAAGATGGCATTTTAACTAGAAGAACTGGTCCTATATTCACCCCATACCCTAGACATTCTTCTTTGACCTTACTCTTCCCTCTCTTCCAGCATGAGAAATCTTTCTGTAAACTGTATCAGTAAACCAATCCAGTTTAAAACTAAATACTAAATGTATTTTTGCTGCATTAGTTTTAATGCAGGTCAGAGCCACAGACCACTTCAAATGGCATGATAATACAAGGAAGCCTGCTCAGCGACAGAAATCAGCAACAGGCAGACAGAACTCCTGCGTTCAACAGCAGCACTGGTTTTGAATTGTAACACGAAGTCAGAGTTGTGTAACATTGTCACAAGTCTGCACTGAGAAGGATAGGCCAGCCTTCCCCAGCTCTGGCCCTGCATTTTTGCTGCTTACTGGTACCGCTATCAGTACTTCTGTGCTACACAGTTGAGTATGCCAAAGTAGCTCCCTACTTCCTCAAAAAAGCAACAACAAACCCCCTAAAAAAACCAACCTCGAAATTAAAACTGGAGCTAGCTCACTGCAAGGCTGCTGGAGCACTACTACCAGCACAAGGAGGCAGTGGGAACATGCGACTAGCCGTGGGCAGGACTGCCGCAGTCTAGATTTAGATTGGATTAAACTACTCTGTAGTCACACCCCGGGTTGCCTGCTGCTGGAATAAATAACTGCTTCTTATGTTATCTGTCTCATATCCAGAACTCCTTGCAGTTAGAAAAACTGGCTCATTTTCCTGCTTCTCCTCCATAGGCATCAATATTTATCAGGGAATTTGCCAACTGTTCCTTGTCATTTACCCTTCTCCCTGCATCCAATGAGGAGGAAAAAACTCCCATCCAACAGTCCTAAAAAAAACCCCAAAAACCAGCACACCAAAAAACCCCAACCCAAACCCCACTATTTTAATCAGTTATGATTAGTTATGCTGTATCCAAATTGCAGCTGGAACATAATTCTGCTCAAAGCTGACAATCCTGATCTTTAGGAACTTACATTCTGGATATTCATTAGATCCTAAAGACTTTCACAACTATTAACAGCAATATGTAGTCAGCAGAAATGCAGCACTACAAAATGCTGCATTTATTCTAACGGGGACAGAATTAGAGGAAGAATTTAGTTATAGAGGTTGTCCTGCAAGTCTCAATACCTGTGAGTGCTGTGCTGCTGGAGTTATGGCAATGACAACTGGAATTTCATATTTGAATAAAGACTTGTATACTGGATAACCACAGGGTACAGCTAATGTTGTAAGACAAACTTCTAAGTAAACAACAAATGAAACCTGCAGGTTATCTTAAAATACTTGCTTAAAATCAGAAACATTTTGCTGATATAGGTGGTGGGAAGAAAAGAAGTAGTAATATGCATTGTTATAGTCAAGTGCCAAAAAAGCTCCAACACAGATTAGCAACATATTTCTGCTGCAATCCCAGCTCAGAGCTCACTAGAGTTTTCATACTAGTTTTCATATTGCCTCAAAAACCACCTTAAATTATGAAAGAAAGGTTTTAGCTAATCATGTGTATATGCACATTAATTCATAATACACCTCCCTACCTCTCATAGTTTCATGAGAGATGTGAACACAGGTGCCATCCAACCACAAGTACTCTACATACTTCTGCTCTCAAAACAGATTTTTCGATTGCTATATTTTCTAATTTACACTGCCATCATCTTGGGAACTGCAAGTCTGTTGAGGTAATCATTTGTGAGATACTGAGAGCTCATCGAACTTCTTTTGTGTTTTGTTTTTTCCCTGATTTTTTTCTGAGTAGACACAATTCCTGCTTTGCCCGGCGGCGGGGTGCGTCGTTACCACAGCAGGAGCCCCTCATGGCACAGCAGCGGTAGAGCGGGGCAGCCCCCGTGCGCTCAGGGCTCGGCACGGCGATTCCCGGAGCGCTGGGGCTCGCTCCCCCACGCCGCGCCGCCGCTGCCCGCGGGGGCAGCCGCCTCTTCCCGCTCCTGCGCTCGCCCGCCCGGGCCATCGCCTCCCGGCAGCGAGCCCGCTGATCCCGTCCCCCGATTCCCCGCTCCCGGAGCGCCTCCGCACGCAAACGACGCGGCCCCGGCCCCGCTCCCGAGCCGGGCCGAGGGGGAAGCGGTGCCGCCGGGAGCGGGGGGCGGAAGCGCGGCCCGGGAGCCCGGGCTCGGGAGCCCCGGCTCGGGATCCCCTGGCGCGCACTGCGGCCCCGGGCCGAGCCCCGCCGCTCCCGCGGGAGCGCGAGGAGCGCGTGGTTTCCAAAGCGACTCAGACTTACGAGCGCCTCACGGAGCCCGCGGCCGCTCCCGGCACAGGGCGCTCGCTCCTGCCTGGGCGCCTTAACCCAGGAACCAGAACCGACTTCCTGCCGTGCCTCTCCCCGCCCTGTGACGGGGCGCTGCCCGCGCCGGCCCCGGGTCGGGGCAGGGCACGCCGGCGGCTGCCGGAGCTGCGGGGTTCGCGCAGGGACGGCACCTTCCTTGTCCGCTCCGCGCAAGGATGGGAGCCTGTCCGCTCGCCTCCGGCTGTCGGGCAGTGCCTCTCCTGTCTGCCTGCACAAGACCGCTCAAGCAGCCTCTGTGCTGCTCCCGAAGTCCACAGCCCTTTCCTGTCTCTGTCTTTCCATGACTCAGAGTGATTTGTAAATAACAATAGTTACATTTGTAATATACTTTTCACGCTCAGGGTAGTTTCTCTCTGAAGGATCTGTTGTAGGTTACTACTGAGGCATTTCCCGGCATGCATTTATTTAATGCAGGCGATGAATACTATAGGTAAGATTATAATGGAAACATACGGTTTTAATTTTGCTACTGCTACAAGCCCTTCTCTCTTTAGGTCACGTGTATAAATACAGCTTTTTTCCCTGAAGGTGTGTAGGAGGATGGTAGCTGATGGGAGAACACGAGGCATTTGTACACACTTGCCCAGGATACCATCACAGAGCCAGCGGCAGAGAAGTACTACAGATTTTGAATTAATTTCGGCTGTCTCTGAACCCCAGTGAACATATGCTTGCAGCCGAGCTGTGGTGTTTCGTCTAGGGCAGAGCTTTTCGCTTTGCCCACTCATGGATCAGAACTTGCATTCCAGCTATTACAAGATACCTACTGTGGGCACCCTGGGAAGCTTAAGGACTGAGCTCAAATATCACCACGGAAATAGCAGCCAGGTGTTGCTTTCTGTGCTCTTTTGAAGATTATTTCTATTATAATTTATCTTTCCTGCAAAGACTTTAGCAACTCTTTTGATCTGTTTTGGCCTGTACTAAGGCTAAAGAGACTTACAGGCAGATAGGTGAATGAGCCTATAAATATACTTCCTGTTTGGCCATTTTCAAGGACTTCAGGTGAGGTCCTAATGAACTATTAAGATTCAGAGAGAGTTTGCTCCTTTAGCACATTTCCAAGAAAGGGGAATTCAATTTCCTTTTTCAGAGACACTGCTTGAGACATCCAAGTTAAGGTTTCATTCAATGGGGTCTTTAAAAAATAAATTAGGGTGTGGGCAAAAAAGGCTATTGTTTCTCTTTTAATTCTACATGTTACATTTTTAGTCAGTTTTGGCAAGTAGTTATGCACTTAAAATTATAATGGATATCTCAGCTGAAACATAACCTGCATTTCTTAAATTCAGCTCAATAGATGCAATATAATTTGACTTATGCTATATTTAAGAAGGGATAATGTGCAGAAAAGTACAAGTGGGTGTTGTCTGATGGTAAGCATGCCTCAACTAAAATTATGGCTACCTGAATTCAAATAGCCATAACATGTATACCACCTCTGAAATACTACCATTGCATGTTAGTTGTTTTAGGGGAAAAAAATTGTTTATTTAATTCTAGGAATGTACTTAATGTAAATTTGCTGTGAAGGTCTCAAACCCATCAACTCAAAACTGACAACTATCTACAAACATGACTTTACAAAGCACATGCATTAATCTCTTAGTGCTTTATCAGTAATATTCTTCACAGTAAGACATGGGAGAAGCTGGTTTTTCCTCTCTCTTCTTTATTTAGTGCCTTCTTTCTTTACATTTCCTCCCCCAATACAATAAGGTATATTTTATAAGCTTTACAGTAACCCATCTTGATAATCTTAGAGACCTCCAACCTTTGAATAAATTAAATAGAAGAAAAGAAAAATGCCCATGAAAATAGTACAAAACCTCTATTTCATAGCTAAATTGATCTCTGATCTTTTAGAGCATTTTCTGCTTTACAGTCAATTACTAAATTACTTTTTGTCCTTTTCTTCCTCATCTTGCTTTCTTTTTCTTTGTTTTTTACTTTCTCCTCTTCTGTCTCTGTATTCCCTTCCCTACAGCTTTTCCAGGAACAGCTTTCTGTATTTCTGCCCCACACCGATATTTCACACTTTTATGTCATTGTCAAGGCAGGATTGCTTTCCTGTATGTAGTCCTCACAGGATAGCTGGAAAGAAGAAGCACATATCAGTGTATATTAAAATGATCTAGGATTTCAGGAATCTAGTGATCTTAAAAACAGTTACAAACCACTTATCTGGGCTTTGGGAGTGGTGGCGCAGGGCTTCTTGTTTTTAATATTTTATTTTACTTTGTGTTCAGAGTCAGAGAAAGTCTTTGACTACTTGTTTAGAAACTTAGAGTGGGGTGTTTTTTTGTTCTTGGTAGGGGGTTTTGTTTGGATTTTTTTATTTGTTTTTTCTTGGTGATTGGGATTTTTTTCATCGTGCAAATTTGAGTTGGTGCTCAGTGGGTCAAACAGCCTGTTTAAATACTTGCATCATCTATATGCAGTTTGCTGGTTTCCATTACTTCCGAAATGGTATTTTAACAGTCTGTGCTAACACTGCGCTCGTTGTTACACTGCGCTGAGGAACTCACTGCTTTCGGGAGAGGCTGCTGCTGGAGCAGCTGGCAAAGGGCTGTAGTTCATCAAAGGTTTCATCTGACTCCTTTTTATGATTCTCTCAGCTTATAAATGCAAATTGGCGTCGACTAGAAAGAGTAAAACGCTTGTTGCAAGTTTTTAATGTAGCGATTCGTTCAGACGCTAGGTGGCTCACGTCAGATGTTAAACCTTTTCCAGAACTTAGAGACTGTGGTCCCAAAGGAGTGTTCTGGGTGCTGGAATTCTCTGTTGCTCTGGGGTGTTTCACCGTTCTTTTAATCTGTTGCTGCTTTAAAAAAATAAAAAGCGTGTTTTTATCTTGAAATGCCTTTCCTGGTCAGAAAATGAGAACGTAGATTAATTTAGGCCAAATGTTGTCGTTCCTTAGTGTGAAGGAAGTTGAGGCTGATTATTTTTTCCCCAACATCAAGAATAGTAGTTGATGAGCCTGTGTAAACCTTAGTATGTAATTTACCTATAGGTTGTAATGGACAAAATTATTTTCTGGGTTCCAGAAAGCAAAGGATATTTAATCAAAATGCAGACACATAGATTTGGAGCACTATAAGCAACGTAAAAGTAATGTCTTATACTTTTTCGATGTATGTGAATGCTGAAGCTGATAAATCTAATTTACTCATTGTCTTTGCAAAGTGCAGGAACAAAAAGTTTGGATTTTCTTTTCTCATCTCTTTGGTAACAGTATAGGCAATCTTTATGTTGCCTGGAGGAGTATCAACAGGATTATGAAATGTGGTTTTGTGCTTCTTATGACTAATATTATCTGGGAACTTCCACTGAGAAATACCCAACTGAAGAACTTCCTTAAATGCAACGGCGTGCAGACAGTCATTCTCTGAAACAGAGACTTTAGCAGAGACAGCCTGCAAACCGGTTTTGGACCCAGTGCAACATTCTTTATTTCTGTAAGTGATGTCAATGATTTCTGGAGGCTCCCTACCCTGGAGAAAGGCTACCCTGCATGAAAAAGGAGCAGTGCGTCAACAGGCAACCCTGTATGCATGGGAACGGTTAACATACAGAGCAACTGTTGGACCAAATATAATACATACTTTTTAATATATTGTGAAGAGAAAGCCCATGATGATAATGACACCAAAAGAAAGTAGCAAGAGCTTTAGAAAACAAATGCTATTCCTCTCTATAGAATATAACCTGTGTTACATATAGAGGGAGTAAAAGATGGGGAGTGTAATACTTCTTTGAGAAGAATAGCCAATCCACTGTTTCTTAGTTAAGCTTCAAATAAACTTTATTAGACAGACTCTTAAGCTCTGTTTTATTCTAATTGTGTCTCTCCCCACTTCCCCTCAAACCACTGAAACTGAGTTCTGTAGAACAAAGTAGGGAAAACACCTTGAAAAATTCATGTTCTAGCATGAGTGCCTTTTTGCCATAGAGGCAAGTATTCGGGAAATTTAACATATAATCATTAATTTCCTAGATGTGTCAATGTGAAAAAGTGAGATATTATGGTATCAACTACATTACATAGACCTTTTCCCTTTGTTCCATGCTAAAATTCATTAAATCTTGATAGCTCATTTGTATAGAACTACATTATATACAATATCTAATATAAGAAAACAGGATTGATAAACAGAGCCTTTGCACTATTTATTAAATGTTTTTTGATCCCAAGCCTCTATTTAGGTTTTTAGTGTGGAGTAAGAGTAGAAGAAATCAAGGAAGATGTGTTTGAATTGAAACATTTAATTTCTGGAATCTTATGACCTCTTTTCCTCTTCTACAAAAAGGGGAGCTGTGTCATGCAGCAAGACCACAGATTCCACAGTATTATTTTTGTTTCTGTAGTGTCATAGAATTCCAAAGTTTGGGGAGAAGGAAGAGACAGCTGTTCATGCAAAGTCATTACATTAATGGACCTGTGTTAGTATACCTCTGGAATTTCTTGTCATAACTGCTCAGGATGTGAAAATTTTGGTGTTCAGGGGGAGATTGGACAAGTAAATATTTGAGAGATTCACTGAGGGAAACTATAGAGACAGGAAGCATCAATCTCAGGAAGTTCTCTGACCTGCAAATAGCTGGCAGCTGGGAGAAGACTCTGAGGAAGTATTACATATGCTTGCCCTGTTCTCATTCTTCCCAGGGCATTGATTTCTAGCCACTGCTGAAGAGAAGATGGGTCTGAACCAATGTGGCATATGTTCTTACGTTAATGACTTCATGCTGATACAAATGTGTAGGAATTTCTCTACATTAAACAATTTCCTGTAAAAGACCAGATTCTGTGCAAGTATAGGGAACATTACTATTGTAGAAGCTCCAAAAGATCTTGGAAAATCCATTCAGAATTATTTCTTCATATTTTGAGAATATCCATTTGAAAGATAGAACCTCTGGGCAAGTTTTTTAAAGATAATCAGTTTTATCTGTTTTCTCTCAAAGATGCTGTGTATAATTTGACTGTGTTTCTACTTGAATTATGATGACCAACAGATCAGCTGCATAATATCATTGTAAGTGCTCACAAGGCTTAACAGAAGGTATGTCTGTGTAAGTACACAGGTGACCTTCTTCTCCTGTATAACCTTTTAATAAAACCACTATAGAGAAAAAAGTTTTTGGAATTATTCATCTCTGCCTTTTTTTTTTTTTTTTTTTTGTGAGATAGTTGTTCTAACTCCTTGTTTTAATTTTTAAATCTTTGTATAAATGATAATGTGGTTTTGTGACTTCAACAAAGCACTGTTCTTGATTCTTACTCACAATCTTCCTATGAGAGTTTGGTGGGTCTAAGGTTGACCACTTGAGTGGCAAGACAAAACAAGAATCTCAGGTGAGTGTTTCTGTAAGTCTTAAAATGTACCATTGCAGTGAAGTTCTATAACTGAATAAACAAGCAAACAAACAAACAAAAAAAAACCAAACCCAAAAAACAAACAAAAAAACCCCCACAAAAACCCAAAGCAAAACAAAATAAAAATAAATAAAATGGAGCAGTCATTGAGCAGTCAGGCTGCTCAAGTTTTAACTAAAATTTCTTGATATTCTGCATGCACCATGGAGAAATCAGAAGCTGTGCCTGCTGAATTTTGTGGTAAATCTTTCCCAACTCTAAGCAAAGAAAGCTTGAAGCCATGTGCTGTGTAGCTCATCATGTGTTGACACTGCGCTGGGTAGAATAAAGTCTCATCATCTGTGAAGCTAAGAGGAGTTAGATAATAACAATTCTGACCAGCTTCTTGCAATGATATTTGTTCTTATCATGCAGTAAATAGGAATATATGTACAAAACATAAGGAAAAAAATTATTCATTGTGTCTTGTCAGTTCTAATACAGAAATTACATCAATGGTAATAACTCTGACTTTCTGGAAGAGCTGTCACACTTCAAGATTTATTCCCGGTGAAGTAGGGAGAGAAACATATGATCAATGGGTTTGGGCCTTTTTGCATAATTAGTGGCAAAATGTATGTGCGCACACACACACACACACACACACACACACACTCACTTCGTCTGGCACAGAAGACTGAAGTCTTCTGATACATCAGCTGCTAAGACATTTTCCTATCTGTAGCTGCTTCCTCTGAGTGAAAACACACCTGCTCTTCTAGCATTGTATCCACTTATTGTTGGCTTTCTGGAAGAAAAGGATGTAAGAGGATTTTGGCTTGTAGCAGGGATCTCAATCAGGACAGGATAATTCAGTCTTATAAAAGCAATTATATATGAATTTGTATTTATTAATTATCAATTTACTTCTTTAGATACACACCAAGGGTATAGAATGACATGATCAAAGTGGCATTTTACTCATATAATTTTCTGCCTTTGTATCATTTGAAAATACTCTTATTTGAACAGGTTTTAGCCATTGCCATAGTGTCATCACACACCTGCCAGTGCTCTTAAATTGCACTGCAATCAGTTTATTGTGTCTTAATTCAAGTGCGAGAACTTACAGAACTGAAAAATTAACTCCTGCAGCAATGAGTAACGACTGCATTTTAGATTGCAAAAGGATATCAGTCAAAAAGAATATTAAAGAAAGGCAACTCTTAATGTGAGGGATAAAACCAGGAAAGATAAAATCATACGTGTCAGGGTAGTTGGGAGTAAGGAAATGAAGTACCAGAGGACCTCCTTCCCTGATGCCTGGCCTTACCTTTCTGTCCATACTCTGAAGTACAACCAAACTGACAGCTGTCTCTAAACCTCTCTTTTAAAAGATGTGACCTACACCGTGGCCTGGAACTTAAAGAAATGTTCTCAAGTTTTTTCTCCAAACTCTTCAGAGGCAATGGACAGATAAAGTATTATTCTATCACTCCTACCCCTCACACACTTATATCTTCCAACCTATCCCTTCCTACTTTGTTGACAGATGGTAGAGTAGCTAAAGACAAGAATCAGAAAAGGAGTTTATGGTTATGGTACCAGTAGCTTCATGGAAGCTGCTACAGCCTCTGGTACATAACTTTGCTACACAGAATGTGGAGCTTGCTGAAAAGGAGAGTTTTAAGTATAGCTGCTGTCTCTGGGTAATACTCTGTAGTTCTGAATCCTTTCTAGTCACATCTCCTGGAGATGAGAATTAGATTTTGCAGGGACTAATTGGGAGAGATCACAGAGACTATATTTCTTTCTTGGTCACAACAGTCTTTGGGTTCCAGTCTCCTTTTAACACTGTTTACATGTTTTTTGGCACAGTAGGCAGTAGGTCATTCCCACTTTTCTGCTTTTGACAATCAGTTTTACTGACTGATTTTCTACTTTACTGGTGCCTAGAACAGCCCTCTGAAGATACCATCCTTGCCAAAGGCAGCATCAGCTTTACCTAAACCATTTCTAACATATGTTTGCCTGTTTTGAAGATCTATATTGGTGATAAAGATTTCACAGCCTCCCAAGGGACCTTCTGTTCTTTCTTACAGATTTTTTTTCTAAATCTCTAATTATTCTTCAGTTGAACCACATTTTCCACAAGGTACAATGAACAAACTGGACAACATGATCCAGCTGACTTTCCACCATAGTTTTCAACAAATACATGCTGACTGTTTTATATCTGTAAAACGGGACAAAAATGTAAGCTTTTAAGGAAACTTGTTCGATTATTTGCTCCAGTATTTTTCTCAGGAAGAAAGACAGAACAGTATGTAATTTCCCAATCTCTTCTGTTCTCTGCTCTTAAAGATAAACATGACATCTGTCCTTTTTCATTCTTTTAGAAGCTCATCTGTTCTCCACAAGTTCTCAAAGATTGTTGCTAATGACTCCAAAATGTCTTTATTCTGTACTCTAAGTATCCTGAAAGGAATTTGTCCGAGCTCAGCTGGTTTGAAAATATTTTATTTAAGTTATTGTCCTGTCCTGTGGTCTCTTTCCTTGTCTCTGAGACTTTTTAGCCAGCTGATTGAGGCTGACCCTTCTAGTGAAGAAAGGAAAAAGGTATGAACTTTTGGACATCATCTCTAATAATATTTTTTCTCCACTGAGTAGCAGATCTCCCTTTCCTTTGTCTTTGTCTTGCTATGAATATATTACAGGAATACATCCTCTTTCTGCATTGCTATTTATCCTATTTTGACTTTTCTTTTGACTTTTCTGATTTTCCTTTTTTTTTTTTTTTTTTTTTTTACATTCTTTTACACTCATTGGTAACTTTATTGAGCTTAATTTACCTAGAAAAACCTTCTTACTGTTATTTAGCATGTTGGGATTTTTTAAAGTGTATTTCTTACTTTGTCGCTAGCATTAAGGTGGTTTGTTTTATCTCCACTTTCTCTATAGGAGGTTGATAATCTCTTAAACTCCTTCATTTATTTTTTTCAAGGATCATGATGATATCTAAATACTAGATTTAGGAGCTGAAATGTCTGTGTAGATGTAGTCCTGACTGACTTGCCAGAAATCACACTGTGCATTTATGTTAGAGATGGGTCTGAAGCATAGAAATGTCTTGCTCACATCAGTGGCTTCTGATTCCTGCTTAATTTTTGATCTTATTAATGCAAGATTATTTGGTTATTATCTGATTTCTGTAGGTTTATTTTATGCTAGCAAATTTCCTTACTTACCAGTTCTTCTTCACATGCCCTTCATTGTCCTTGATTATTTCTACATTGTATTGTGGGAAAAAAAAAAAAGAACTAACGAAAGAAAAAAAGTTTCAGTATGTATTTTTCCCATCTGGTTAGTCCAGCACTCTTCTTAATTAGTAAAATGCCATCCTGTCAGATTCTCTCCTGCCAGGAAGTCATTCAGCTCCGAAATCACTTCTTCACCTCCATCGTATATTTTAACATTTGAAAAAAGCAAAAGTCTAAGATATTGTATTCTTCCTTACAGCAGAAAAAGCAAAATCAACTCCAGCAATGCTAATTAAGTGTAGTTTAGGATTAATTTGTATTTAAACAAGGCCTCATGGGATTTCAGAACGTGTACTCAGAATGTCAGAAAATATGTAACAGCAGTTCTCAATTAGTATTCCTTCATTTGGGAACAATGAAAAGCAGCAAAACAGGTACAACCTCTTCCTTACTCTTTCCCCAGAGTTTATCAGTGCCCATTCTGCTTTCCCAAGTCCAAAGGTCAGCTCCTGCTTTGTTTTGGGCAATACCAGACTGGATCAAGAATAATTTTATTCCCTTTCTTGAGTATTAAACCTTTTTTTCCACTATAAAGCCACTTACAGACAATGTGTTGTGTATTAACTCATAACCCAAATGTCTGACTACAGCAATTGTGTTGCAAATACATAATTATTCTGTTTCTTTTCCATTTTGTCAAGAGAAAAGCCAGACATTTAAAAATTGATGTATGATGTAATTATTTTATTTTAAAAATTATTTTCATTTCAATAAAAATATTTAAATCAGTCAATACAATCATGCTGATTATAGATAACAAGATAAATAAATATTAAAAGAGAATTCTTTCAAGAAAAAAAGGGACAGTCTCAAGGAGAAACCTAAACCACATCTGTATTCAAATAGCTAAAAATATAACTAAACATATTTGAATAGTTTGAAGCAACTAGAAAACAGGAAAAAAACCCACAAAGTTATAAACATTCATAAAATTCCAATTTTAGGTGGCATTTGCTGTAGAGGAATTAAATAGGAGAGAATGATGCAAATTCATATAAAGTGATTATAGCATTTTCCTAATTTTTTATATTTTTGGTAACTGCTATAGAATATATAATGTTTCTTTTAATTTCTGTAGCAATTTTTCCTTTTACATGGAAATAATCTGAAAATAACTATCATCATCATTAATTACACCCACGGGGTATTTCTCCCAAAATATTTCTCCTGTATTTTGACTCCTCTGTGGTGGAGACTCTACTATGCTTTCTGGACAGCTGGCAGGTGTGTTTAGGCCAGCTTTAAATAAAATGGAGCAGAAGTAGGAAAGGTAAAGTAAACTACTCAGAATAATTTGTGCATAGAACTCACTTCCCTAGACATAACTATCTAGTTGCTGTTGAGATCTCTGAATCAATTGGGGATTTCTGCTATGCAGGAGCTTCTACTTTTGTGGAGGAAAGCAAGGGAAAAAGACATGATTGTCACAAAACCACTAAAGGTAATCAGTTCTGTAGATGTGACTGTTCCAAGGTGTGAGAAAGCTAGGTAAGATCACTCTATATACCAGGTTTTAGGTTTTACCACTAGTATCTTAGCAGAGAGTGAAAGCAATTGTTTTTTGTTCCATAGTGTAGCTTGTGAAAATTGGTGTTAATTGAATGATACAAATTCTTGTTGAGTAAAGGCCATATCCATAGTATGAAGCCAGGCTAAAATGCTATGCAAATGAAATGCAAAATGTAATGCTAGTTCAACATAATTATTATTTATGCTTCTACCCCAGCTAAATAATCTGAAGACACCCAAGCATCATTTTGGTAGTTAAGCAAAGTTTTCTTCTTGTTTCCAGCAACATACCATGTAAGATATCAGCATTTCAGCCATTAGGCAGAGACTCAGTGAATATTCCTTGGTTCCCTGAAGCTCTCCCTAGCATGCTTACACGCTTTTCTCATACTGGAGTCACTCCAAAAAATAAGTATATCAAAGCCAGTATTTAAGAACATGGAAACAACACCCCCCCACCCAAACTGGTCTTTATTAATCACTGTCTCTTTGGACAGCATTTTACTTCCCTAAGCGTTTGTCAGATTTGTGCCCCAGGCATGCATACTTGAGAAACAGAGTTTTATTTGGGTATTAAAGAACATAATACATCTCATTAGTAATAAGCTGCTTTTTCTGACAGAACATAAGACTTATTAAACATGACTGTTGGGTTCATTCAGTGTCTAAACAGGACCTTGCTGCAAAACCCAGTCTACTTGAGCAGACATGCAGTAAAATGCCATGAATAATACCTCATCATATCATTAGGAATAATGATAATAAACAGTGATAATGAATCTCTTGGCCACTTTTATATTAAAATAATGAGAGGATATATCTCACTACAGGAAAAACTGGCAGTTGATGAGAGGTTAATATGGATATATAGTATAATGAAAAAAGTTAATTATGGAGAGATGTCAGACAGCAGTTATTTCATCTATAATACTACTACTTTGTTACATTACAAATACAGCTTTCACTCCTATTCCTACCTTTGGTGACCAATTAATATGCAAAGGGTATCTTAGGAAGGGTACTCTATATTGGGATTTTTTTGCCCACAAAGCTGGGCAATGCTAGGCAAAGCTTTCTTTCTTTCTGCATGCATTGATATTTCTTTGTTTGTTCTTTTTCACTTAGAATCACTTCCATTCCTTCTAGATCCTCCTATCTTCTGCTGCTTTTGCACAACTTATAAGAGTTTCTCAGTTTTTGCTCTGCCTTTACCCAGACTCCACCAACTCTCTCTAACTCAGCCATTCCTTCCTATTCTGCTTCTTGTACCTCAGAAACCCCCTAGTCTTTGAATGGTATATCTACTGCAACTTCTTTGATTTTTCAGCCAGCAACCTGAAGGAGCTGTGATTGTTGTCAGCTTTAAGTTCTTCCTAAAGAGTGGCTGCAGTTGCAACAACACAGATTCAATTTGCCAAGATGCTCTCTTGCTCTTGACTATTAAAATAACAAAGCAGAGTGGATTGTGAAGCAGATTCTAGAAGTGATAGAAAGTAAAGAGAGGATTTCTTGGGTTCTAGCCTGCATAGCGCTCATTACTTCTCTGGCCATCTTTGCCTTTTCTCTGTAGTGCAAATTTTTCACTGTTCGATCTCACTGCCTTCACAACCTCCACTGTAATGTTCAGACTGAACCTTTAAATGCACTCAGCATTCAGAATATACTAGATGGGGGTTGGAACCAAATTCTTGTTGTTGTTGTTTAAATCAGTACGTTTTCAAAATGAATTTATTTGAAAACAAACATCTATTTACGTTTTTTTTATGTTTGAGTGCCCTCCAAATGTTGGTCTGGCAGTAAGGGTAATGAATATACAATTATTAAATTACCAAATTTATTTATTTTACCAAATTTATTTAATTTAGCAGATTTCTTTATCTTTTTTTGTCTCTACCCCTATTTCATTTTGACTGTGTTTCATATCTGACTGTGTTTAGCAGTAGGGTAATGTTAAAAATAACCCAAAGAAACTGCTTGGCTAAAGTTGAGTAAAGGGCTTCTAGAAAACAAAAACTGACTTGAAGTTTGTGGAGGGGGGTGATTAATTTAGAAAAATGACATTTACCTTAAGCTTATCCAGTTCTTCTTGGATTTTTTGCTCTGTGCTTCAGGTCCCATTTCCCTATTATTTTTATTTTTTTCTTGCTAATCCTTGAGGATGAGCATGCATACATTGCTAGTAAGCATGTCTCAGCATGTCTACATGAATAATGCAAAGGATATAAATAGGCTGCTGGAAAATACAAAAGCACTAAAAGATTTGAAATGCTGTTAAATAGAGAAGGTATTTTTGGAAATTATTAAAAGTGCTGTCCTCTTATGATCTTAATTTTCATAATTTTGTGTGTATATCATAAAACAGCATGATTCATTAAATGCCTAGTTTGGCATTTGGATTCATCATATGTTTTTGAATATCAAAACAATAGACATACTACCTCAACATTTTTTTTTCTTATAATAGGATTTTAACAGAATATTACAGATGGTGCTTCTTGATTGCTTACAAAATTTCAGGTTTGTAGTTTTCCTAATAATTGTCGTATATAATGGATTTCAAGACTTTATGTTAGGCCATTGAGACAGTGGTGAACTTCTAGATGAAATCCCCGAGTTATTAAAGTGTAAGGAATAATACAGAGTACTTAAGTTTTATCTGTGGACGGTATTCTCAAATTAATCAGATTTTGCATCAATACAGTCTTGAAACTTGAATTGTTTCTTGGTCATTTGTAATGTCACATAATTACCATTCACATTCTGATAATTTGCTCTTGGCAATTCAAGCAAAAAGACAGTGTACAGTTGGCATGAACATGGACAGGCTATCAAGAAGGAATATGGAAGGATGGAATTAGGAAGACCAGAGCTAGAGCTGGAGCTGAAACTGAAAGGAATGTGGGCAGCAAAAAAATCTGAACAAACTTGTGTGGGTACACTGGCAACAGATGGAAGACCTCAGAAAATGGTTCCCCTTGGTGAATGGGGCAGGCAATCTAATACTGACACCAAGGATGTCTTTGTTTCTGTCTTTGTTGGCAAGGTCTGCTCTGAGGCCTCACAGATCTCTGTTCCCAGCAGCAAAGTTCACAGGAGAGAGTTACTGTCCACAACAGACAACTGAATCAGAATCAGCTTGAGAAACGGGCTATGTGTTAAGACCATAGGATTTATCTGGTATTGCTAAGGGAGTTCCTCCGTGTAAGGGGTCTCTAAAAAATCGTTTGAAAAGTCATAATTATTAGGGAGAATTCCTGCTGACTAGCAAAAAGACAAATACTATGCCCATCTTCTGAAAAGGCAAGGAGGAGAATCTGGTGAACTACAGACCTGCGTTCCTACCTGAAGTATAGGAATGAAGCATTTACAAACATACAACTTCTGAAAAGATAGGATGGCATGATCTAGGCTATACATTTTCATGAGGCTTTTTAATTTCATTTTCATAAATAGGTTTGGACTCTTGATTTTCTTCCTGTCATACTTCTTCCTGCAAAATTCTTTTGGAAATATTTCTACGTGACAGCTAGCTTCCACACTGTCTTTTCCATGGAATACTGATGGCAAGGAGTACAAACTAAATACTATTAGGTGTGCATCAGCTTGGATATAACTTGCCCTCTGAATTATGGATTCAACTCCTGACATTATTCAGTCAATCACTTGCCTAGTCTAGAAGCAAGTTGATTTAATTTTGGATTTTGGCTAATATAAACTAAGCAGAGCTAGCAAGCATAGAGAGCAGGGTTTTTTTTTTTTTTTGTTTAAATGAGTTACATTTTACCTTCTGCTTAAGAGATTACTCTCCCTAGTCAACATTGCATTCCTCTTTTTCACCAGTCACAGATAGAGTAGTACCTTCAACCTCAGTTTATCTTTCTTTCCTTTTGGCAACATCCGTGAGATTTTTCATCAGAGCTAAGATAGTCTTGGACTTGCTAAGGTGTTTTATAGTGAGTATCACATTACCGAGCTTGATAATGTCTTAAATTAAAATTTTCTTTTAAAATCTTTGAAATGGTATTCTATATTTCTCAAAACCAGGTACTTCTTACCTGGTGCTTTATTATTGCTCCCTGACCCAAGCAGACAGCCACTGTTTTGAGACCTTTTATGGCTACATGAAGAAGTTAATTAATGGTTGAGGATGTTTTTGGGTTCTTTGTTTTGTTTTCTGGTCAAGTAATACAAAGTCTTTTTCAGTACATACTTCATGAGTAAACAACAACAGGCAGTTTGCTAATAGTTCCTCTGTCTGACTTTCCAGTTACTCCTGCTCCCCGAGAGAGCTGCTTTGACTCCCTTCTAAGGTCTAGCACATGACTGTCTCACGCTTTGCCCTTTTTAAATTTGCAGCCACTCCAAAGAGGAACCTTGGCTTAGAGCATCACTGTTTATCAGATGTGTACAATCTAGTGCCATTTGTTTCCATGATAGTTTCTAGCTGTCTCATTAAAATGTTTCTTCCAATTAGGATAACCAAGAATTACCTGACTCTAATTAGGTTTCTGTTTGCTTGCAGATCTAACACAGATTTGATGGCTTAATGGTTTCCAGTATAAATATATCCTAAACATTTCTAGTGCCCAGAAATGCACATAGATTCCACTTCCTTACAACAAAAACAGAAGCTCTCTATTCCTCTTCACTTCTTCTGGTTTCTTTTTTTTCAACTCTTTAACTTAATCTACAACAGCATCTGGGTATAATCCCTGTTTTATACCACACTCTGTCTTGATGCTTACTACATTTTCTGCTCTCTTTGCCTGTACCCAGAGTACCAGTATCAATGATGACAACTTCTTTACCTGGGCACACTTTGAAAGGAAGCTTTGTGGTTTATTCACAAGGGAATGAAAGCATTCTGAACATTCTGTTCATTATTTGCCATTGACCTTCTGACCCACTCAAAAGTAGGTATTTTTTACCAAGTTCCTCCATCATTGCAATCATCTGACCTGTACTTTTGGAACTAGCAGGGGAACCTTCAGGCAGATCAGCAAATCAGACTTGGTGATTTGCTCAGGTCATTTTGCCCTGCACCAATGAAGACTACTCAAAAGACTCCATCAACACAGTGCTGTAAATCAATGTCCAAGCAAGAATGACTGACTTCACAAGATATCTGATGAAGGTGTAAATTTATTGTGTGATAAGTTTGCCTGCTATGTGTAATCTCTTGGTGACTGACTAAGCTGCTTTTGAAAACATTTCCTTTACATTCACCAAGCCTCAGTTTCATCTATTAAATATTAATTATTCTATAGAGAGAAATCTAGAGAAATCTAAATCTGTTTATAATTTCTCTTCAGTACATCAATTTGTCTTATCATTTTATATATTGACATTTAGAGAACTTTTTTGTTATTTGCTGATACCTTTCTATGCATATTATAATGCAGGCTGGAGACTTCAGTGGGAAGTCAGGTTTGTGGGTATATGCTAAAAGGAACTTCTGCAGGAAGAGGTGCAATAGCAAGAAAACATTTAATCCAAACATATTTGCCCAAAGATAAACATTAGTACACAAAAGTTTTACTATAAACCATGGATTTTATAAGAAGCTAGCCTATTTGTTCACAAATTCCATAGCTTTAAGTACTTTTGTTTCTGTAGTTCAAATGGAAAAAAGAAGCTAACATCTTGAATACAAAAACCACAAACAAACAACAAAAAATGCCCCAAACCCAGGAAGAGCAAAAAGAACTGAATTCCTGTAACATATGATAAAGAAAAGAATCTGTGTCTGACACAAGGAGTGAAGATAAAAAACCATGCATGGTTTGGTGAAAATCAAGTTTCATATGGTCAGGGTCCCTTTTTTTCCCAGTGATGTGTTCAGGTCAGGCCGAAATAGTTACATTTCTTGGCATTTCACTTGGTATAATAAAATGCTACAGGATCTCCCCCCTTTTCTCCCATAGCACACTTACTAGATTAGTCCAAATTCCTTTACTCAAATCTGGTAGTTATGGCATATGGGCTACCAGCTGCCCATAAAACCGTGGTTATCTTCATTTTACAACAGGAAGAAAGCCTTTTTAGTGAAACACTACACGTATATTTTGTAGCATGCCTATTTTTATTTCTTTCCTTTCTTATCTCTCAACACATTTAGATTTCAGATCATGAGTTTTGAATTGTTTTGAACTAAACAAAACAGAAATGTCTTTGCAGCAATATGCTGCAGCTTTAAGTGTCATGTTCTGACCTATGAGAGAGATAGGAGGAGAACACCATACCTATCCCATAGCTTTCATCTCAGGCAACCAGGGATGCTTCTCAAACCCTGAGTGAGGAGGGGCAAATTCAGGAAAAGCTGTCTTCTTCAGTGATGACCATCCACAGAGTCATTTAGAAGCCTATTACCATTTCTGGAGTACACCAAACACAATGAATAATTTTAGTATATTTTCAGTCTTCTAGGACTGCAGAAATCAGTCACTACAGATATAAAACTGTAAAGCTCTGCGTTCTTTGGTAGTGTGATGCTCTCATTTGTGCTATTAATATAAAACTTTTAGTTACATTTCCTGTTCAGAGACTGTTTAAGGTTTCAGAATGGCAGATGGGTGGTTTTTTAGCCTTACAATGAGAAGTAAAAAGCAGCAGTACCACACTCACTAACAGGTTTTTGTATTTTTTACTGAAATAGCAACTATTGAAATGTCAATATCTATTCATTGGATTTGTTCACCTGCATCTCCACAGACCATGGATGTCCCTGGCCTCTTTTTTTTTTATCAAATGACAGTCACAACTGTTTTTTCACATGTTCTATATTTATAAATTATACACAGATTTTAAATGGATCTCATGCACAGTGTGATAATTTAAAACATTTATATCAAACCCTCCTATTTTTTAGGGGAAATATATTAGGAAATATATTCTCCCTTGTCCACCATTTTAGGCAAATAGAAAGAAAACATTTTTCCTTAGCTAATACAGTTTTATACTTTTTTTTTTCTCTGTAATTCTGTGAGAGGGATTTTGCAGAAAATTATTCTCTAGATATCAGATCTTTAGAGATACATGGGCTGGAAATTAAGAACAGAACTGACAGAGTAGACTCTCAGGTTCCTATTTTCTCCTCTAGGGCAGGAATATTGATGAAGCAGACCTAGCTAAAAAGGATGAGATACAATGATGAGAAAAGATGCACCTCTGTAGCATTATATTTACAATCAGAGGCTTGTTTAGGTCAGAAGAGGCCTCTGAAGATTATTTGGCCCAATGTCATGCTCAAAAAAGAGTCAACTTCAAAGCTGAATGCAGTTAATGAGGAATTCACCCATCTACATTCCAAAAAGTTTCAAAGAAGTGTCAATTCCCCAACTTTTCTGAGCAGCAATGCTACATTGCTTTTCCAAACGTCCTTGCTAATACAGCCTTTGTCCCCACAAATGCTCAGCTGCTGACTCATGTTGCACTTGCTCACCAGGATCCCAGATCCTTTCCTGCAGAGGTGCTATTGGTCTCATGTTCTTTCTCTCCTCTGCTCCCATCTTCTCCCTTCCTTTCCCAATAACATTTCAGGCATTTGTTTGGTGGTTGTTGTTTCGTTTTGGTAAGATCTGTGGGTTCTGTAAATATAAACTTATCCTGTGTGCCCTTTCTTTGTTGTAAAACTTCCTGTTCAGCCTGTGGGGTTGTGAAAGAGTACCAAGCCTTTGCGTTAGTTTTCCCTTGGTGAAGCTGCTGATCTGAAGGAGCTCAGCTACTTCCCTGAAGATTGAATGAAAGCCCTCATGTCCTCATGAAGAATTTCAAAAAAGTTCTGCAGATGTAAAAATTATTTTTGATTTGAGATGTAAGCACTATTTAAATAGATTTCAAAAATAGTCCTTGGTTTCATCTCTCACAATTCCCCATGTATGTATTTTGTGTATGTAGTTTCTAGAGGTTAAGAGGTTAAGGTTTAGCAGATTAATCTCAGAAATGACACAGGAAATACATGCAGCATACCAATAAAACCTTGAAAACAGAATTACTTATGGATTGTATAATGTAGACAGTGAAAACATTATAGTAATAAGAGAGTTTCATGTTGCAGTGGTAGCAAAGGAGCAGAAAGGTTATTGAACTAATTGTATAATAAGTTATTAAAAGAACTGCTATGGTGACAGATGGAAATAAACACTGCTGCATGAATAATAATCATGTTTTTCCCTACCCAGAGATCAACTCTAGATGTTCTGTCTGAATTAATTTTCCTTAAATTAAGAGAAAAAAATAAACAGAAAACAAAAGAATTAAATACCTACATATGTCTCCTCTGTAATGTACTTTCTGTGCACTGTAATTCAATTTTCCCTCAATAATGAGGGCTATCCTTGAGTACAAGACATTTAGAAATGTATTTGTATAAGACATGAAAAGCAGTGACCAATAACACCTCATTACATCAGTAAGAATTCAAACAGTTATTGCAGCTAAAAATCTTACAGAAACAGCCCAAACAAAAAACAATGGCAAAAGTTGTCCAAAAAAAAGTATTGTCCATCACAATAAATTAAATGCAGAGGTACTTCTGCATAGGAATTATGGCCATATGAAAATAGAAACCACATTCTGATACCTTTATGTATACTAATACTCCCCTTCTTTCGGCATAAATAAATTAATAAATTACTCTTAGTTTTTGTCTTCCTGTTGTCACATTTTCTTCAAATCAAAGTAAAATTTTCAGGACAGTCAGTAACATTTTCAATGTATTTGTACAGTATGTGAACTCTCAAAGTCTGAGACCTCTGGTGTACTGTCACAACAGAGATAAGAACTGAAGTAGTAATCATACAACAGAGAAGGGGGGTAATTTTGTAGTTTTTATGTAAGTGCACACACACATCGGTTTTGAGATAAGTTTTGCCAAATGTTATGAATACAGGATTAGAGAGGTGGTACTTCTAATCTCTGTGTCAGCTCTGTTTTCCAGCAGCCAAGGTTCGTTGTTGCCTATTTCAAAGCAGGGTCTCTTTTATTTTCCATTTTATTAAGTACTAAGCATATTATTTGGCCTAAATAAATGATGAATTTTCAAATAGAAATATCCCTCAGACCCTGGCTTTTAGACCCATGCACTGATCTTGTTTTTATTGCTAGATGGTTCAACTCTGATCTATGTTTTTAAGCATGTTGAGTTAAATACTTGAAATTATTTTAGTTTCTGAATCTCACAAAGGTAGTCCTAGTGCAAAACCCGGGCATTTTATGTACCCAGGGCTCTGAAATAATTCTATGTCTTTGCTAAGCAATTAGCACAATTTTCCTAAGAGTAGTATATGGCAGGCATACTTGTTAACATACCTTAAGATGCCCTTTTTGTTGCTAAATTGTGAATGGAGCTATAATTCCATGGCATTCATATTTTAATATTACTGGTGACAATAGCAGCTATTTGAATTTGCTATGAAAATTTTGTCACAAGTCTACCTTGCATTCAGCTGTAGGTGTGTACTCAGACAAGTTCAAGTTAGGCAAAAGAGTTCTCTGAAAGCACAACAAACACAGAAGCTTCCCCGATCTGTCTGTCACAGGCTGCAGATTCCCATGGGCTCCACTTTCAGGCCGAGGGTAGCAAGTGACTGAGGGTCTTTCAGAGATGAAGAAGAGTCCCATGTTAGAAATCGAGGTGAGGACAGATGTCTCTGGGGTGACAGATTAAAGGAGAGCTGAATCCAGAATGTGTAGGTGACTCTGAGGTGAGATTTAGCACTGTGTTCAACACCAGCTGGGACCTGGGCACTGAACTGTGAGAATTAGGCACTGAATAAATAGGAGCTGTGTACTCATCTTGCACAAGCCTTGCTCTTTAATGTAAGTCTTGTTCAGAAGGTAGCAGGGATGTCAGACAGTGCTTTTGTTCATTGCAATGTTCAAATGCTGTATTTTTTACTTGATAGCTCTTATTTCTGCAAGATTTTCGGAAGAAAAAAAGCAGTCTGTCTTTAAGAAGATTCAGTTAGGTAGCCCAACAGAATTTGTGGGTACTTTTTATAGATATTTAGACATGCTAGAGATGTAATGTTGAGAAACCAAGAGCTTAGATAGTCACACTGTCACCACAGGTTATAAATAATCTCTTTTTTTTTAATAGGAAGAGTTTTCTTTGCCATCTAGCACCAGGATAAAATTTTCATGTGACCCTGTAAAAACTACATTTACTTCTTGATCTTTCTTTTCTTTTGCTTTTCCTTTGGCTAATGCTTCATGCTTGAGCTCTTGATTTAATTTAGATAGATAAATCTTCAGTAGCAAATAATTCACTCTGAACTCCAATGTTCTATTTATAGTACATACAAATGATGAATAATAGCATCATCTCTCAATGAAAAACAGACTTCTAGTTTGTACACACAGTGCAAATCAGTTTTTGTCTAGATTTTATATTCATATCAAAGGGAAGAAATAGACTTTTTGATCTACTTTACAAAGTAAAGAAAGAAATCTCCTGCACCTGCAATAGCTCTAGAAAAGAAAATATTCTGGTTTAGCTTCAACTACAGTGAGCAAACCCTTGACTATAGCTTTGAGTGTTGGGACATCAGTATACTTCAGGAGAACTTGTATACCTTGTCTCCTCCTTTGGAAAACCCCAAATTACATGGGATTACATTTTGATCCCTTCAAAAAGTAATATAGGAAACACATATATTTTAAAGGTAGATCTGATGATCTTTAGACACATAGAAGCTCAAGAGAAAGTTGAGCTGTAAGCAATTAATCAATTTGTTGAGGGTATTTTGTTTGTTTTATTTTATGTGTCTGTGAGTGTGAAGTCCAGGGAGGAAGAAACCAGCTGAGAAGAACTACTTGATGACCACCATGATTTCTGTTTAAAGATTGTATCCCTTGACATCCTGTAGACACATTTGACACCCACCCATTTTAGGATTATCCCACATTTAGCACTGCTACTTTCTTAAGTTGCTTAAGCCTCCCATTACTATTTTCTGCACAATACAAAATTGTGTATCTGTAAAGGCACTGTGACTTGAGTGATCCATTTGCAATTAAAGTAGAACTATAATGCATTTTCCCCACCTCCCACATGCCTATTTTTACCACTTTTCTTGTTCTGACTCACAGAAGATGTGAAGGGAAGTGCTGAGGCCTTGCCTAACATTCAGTGTCCCAGGAAACCACTGCCCTCCCACTCAGTTTGCCTCTGCACAGGCAGTACTGTGTGAGCAAGCTGCTGCCATCGCGTGCTGAGCACCAGAGCGCGGCTGCTCTTTACTGTGTGACTGCAGCCAGGATCCAGCTCCAAAGAGCAGCTCTGAGTCCTCAGGACTCAGCCTATTGCTGCTGATCCAGATGTTTATGCTAACGTATTGCATCTATTAGGTAGCTCAGTTCTCAGAGAGCTCAAAGAACTGCAAACTGGGGGAATTGTTCTTACTGTATACACATTTCCCAATGGCAATCAAGATGTCCCAATAGCTGGGACACTGGGACACAGTTGGAAAGTAAAACAATGAAGAACGGGCAACACGCTTACATAAGTGCCAAGGGAGCAAGGTTGTCTAAAAATCTGTGTATCTTTACATTTGAGGTGTTTTTGTCCCCAATCATGTTAGAAGCTTAGATATTCAAAGTTCCTACATTTCAAAGTCCCTCAAAGAAACCTTTCTTTTTTCCTCACTGTCCCAAGAACTTATACTCTACTTCTGTGTTTTTCTCTACAAACACTGAAAAAAAGAAGCAGTCCAATATATTAAGGATCTATGTGCAGGTCATCTTCTCTCAAATAAATGGTCTTGTTCCTAGTCTTAAGTCAGGTTCTTGCTCATAAATTTCTTTTCTGGCTCCTAGAAACTTCTAGTCAGCAGCATCATGCCTGTGCTCAAAACTCACGGTGAGTCAGCAGAAATGAAATTGGTCTAAAGAAAAGCTCCCAGAGAGAAAGATTCACTGTTTTGGTTCATTTCTGATTTCCCTTCAGTCCTGATCCTGGAATCTGAGCTCTGAGTTTCTAATCTTATAGCCTTGATTCTGACTGGAGTCATCCTGCCTTGATCTGTTTAATTTCTGCCTGCTCCTCATCTTGGGGTCTTCTCGTTGACTGAACTAACTTCTGCTTATCTTTTTGGTTTTTCCATTTGGATCAATGAATGTGGACACTCTAGTGCCCAAACTGGGCTTTATATTTGTCCTTAGCAGATTCTGGCTTTGAGCTGTTGTGTGTGGCTTGCATTTGCACATCAAATCCAGCCCAGGCCTTGCCATGCAGGTGTTGCCAGAGCCTGCAGTCGGTAACAGCTGAACACCCAGGCTTGGTAATGCTGCAGTCGTTCCGTACACATGGGCAAAAATCTTCTGTATCCACATACCAAGACAGTAAAAGTGTGTCTTCAGGTAAATATTTTTATAAAATTCTTAATAAATCTTACAAATCAGTAAGTCACTCTTACCAAGCCAATATATAGTCACATTACAATAATTTCAGGCAACTTGAAAAGTGTATGAAAAAATATGAGCTACTTCAAGCTATTAACACGTCTAAAGACCAACTTCATGAAAATGGGGTGAACTCTATCCAAAAATTGCTATTTCTTTAACATAGGCAAATAAATGCAAAATACAAAAACAACTACCTAAGAATGCCCTGTATTAGAGGATGTTTTTAATCAGCTAAGCTATATTATAATGTGAAAAATTTAAATATTAAAATAATTGAATATTATTAGCAAATACTAACACCGCATTAATCTGCAAATCTATTCTGCTACTTGACAAAGTAAACCAGGATCACTGCGTCCCAATAGTTCCTGCTGAAAACTGGAGAAGTTCAGTTTTTTGAAAGTGAAGTTTGGAAACTATGGTCACTTTTTGGCAGAAGATGATAATATCCTGGAAATAGCTGGTGCAGTAAAGGACTATGTCAAGTTATATGAGCAGATTTTGAAATAAAGTGTCTGGTGTTTGGCACTGCTGTTTAAAGACATTCTGGCAGGTTTAAATATTTGAATACATCTCAGTGTTGAAGAGAAGTTCAGAACTTACTTATAATAAATACAAGTCACAGTCTAATGGTTTTTGGTATCAATGGTTCCTTGAAATTTTCGAGATTGATGAGGCGCAAGTAAACTTTTCTTCTCTGCAATTTCAAAGAAGTTGGATCAAAATGCTGTTCCAACTTATGGGATTTAAATCCTCATTATTAGTGGACAAGTAATTTGTACAAATTGCAATATCCACACTAAAATTTAAATATTTAAGATAATATAATTTGCTTATATTTGTCAGGACTTCATGTCCTATGTGCTACCCTTTTGAATAAATGATTTTTTCCTGCATGTTTTATCTTTGACATACGCAAATATTAAAAAAAAAGAAAAAATAACAAGCAATTTAAAATGGAGATTATGGTTGCAGAATACAGCTTTCTGTTCTTGTTTTGTATATTAACACTCTTCAAAGCTTTGGCAAGAGTCACCCTGAGCTTTGGAGTCAGGTTTTAGCAGAGAAATCAATAAACCCAGAGTATCGCCAATCACCTAACCTTTCAAAACAGTATGAAGGATATAGTTGTAATGTTTCAATATTTCAAAATTGCTTCAGTCTGAAATGGTTAAAATAATGATGTCCAAGTCAAAAAAATACAGAGTGCCTTTCTCTTAATTCCCTTCAATTCTAAAGTCGAAGTGTCTATCTTTTTCAATGTAAATATACTAAAATAATTACAGCAGAGAGCCCACCTTTTCATTTGCCAACAGAGTGACCTGAATTTTGCAGAGCTAGCTGTCCTACTTGCCTCTGGAATTCAACAAAAATAACTGCAATTAGTATTTCTTCTGCCATATGCCATTGCACAGTAGCAGACGATTCTATTATTACCTTATTTAAAATTACTTTTTAAAATTGATGATCTTTTATAAAATAAAAACATTTTTCATGGCTGGCAGGAGGTATATAAACAAATGTATGAAGACCAGTTGCATTCAATTTTAAGACTTGGAAACTCAGATAATTATGCAGAAGTAATTAATTCAAAATCTGTTTATCAACAGTAGTCTGTAGCTGCAGCATTTCATCCCAGAGGCATTAACAAAGGTTATCACCTGCTTTCTTGATGCATTTTATCTCCAAGGCAAATCAATAGGCAGGATATGGAAAAAAAATGCCATTTCCACAACTAACAGTTAACAAAACTTGCAAGAACTTTTAATATCTGTTACCAATTAGTTTTCCTGGCTTAAATTAAGATAAATTCTAAATGGAAATGGGATGTGCAAACCAACAACATGTATGCTTCTAATGCATAGAAAACTACGTGAAAATGAGTTTTGAAATACAAAGAAATATTTAAAGAATTAAAATATTTATTTAAGTTATAGTTGATTATTCTCAGTAAAATATTCACTATGCACTTGTAAGAGTTATGGGTGAATAAAATCTACCTGTTGAAGGGCTGTGCTGATGTGATTTGGTTTATTACTCTGTTATTTTTGCTTAATTTCTGTTCTTTCATGTATTTTTTTATGTTATGCTTTGAAGACCAGGTTTTCATTCACTATTACTTGTATTCATATAAAAATGTTAAATACAAAAAGCAGAAGTATACAAAGTGCTTTGAAGGAGTGTTGTTTCCCATTTTTGTCCGAATTTGTAGTATATTCCAATATGGGAATAGCTTGATATCTAGTACTTAGTGTGTGAGGTCTTGACTATTCATCCAAGAAAATGTAGTTGTTAACCTGAGAGGCTTGTATTTCTGTTCATCAGTATATCTAAAACATTATTATATGAAAAAATATTTAAATTCAGATTTTTATAGATCTAAACTGCGGAATAGGAAAGTAAGCTGACTCCCAGATGTGCTCATGGAGTCTCTTCATTCCCAATTTCTCTCTAAATTCTAAAGTCTGATCAAACCAGTAGCTATGGCTACATAAGTTTCTTGTAGAATCCGTAGATGAAATCCTGTTCCCAGTGCAATCAGTTACATAAAGTGATTCCAGCATGATTCAGATACCTACAAAAGGTAACTGTCATGATCCTGCAGATACACTCTATTTGCATACATGTAGAATTAGTCATGTACCTGAATATTGACAAGGTTTGAGTCACTGTCACAAGGCTACTGGGATGATTTTTTTAATTAATAAAATATTTCTCTATTTTTATACCTGTTTGTAACTGCTTGTTAATAACTTTCCCTTGTTTTGGAATTCCAAAAAATTCTTGCACTCTCAAGAGATCAGGGCTTATATGTGTTTATTAACAAAACTGTGTGCTGCAGTACATTTCTATTAATATTGCCAAATCATATTTAAACAAGGTTTGGAAGTAAAATGTTATTGCTTAATTAGTGTATTTTAGTTTTTGATCAGGAGTGGAGAAGAAAGTCTGGTTCAAGGAGGCACAAATAACGACCACTGGATTTTGCTGCAAGTGTGAAGCACATTCCCTTTTCAGATAAGCTACATTTACTTATATACTAGCCATACCTTTAAAATGTATGGGGCAAAGCAAAGCAAGAATTTTACACTGTGCTCAGTTTAGCATAACATACAATAAATTCAGCAACAAAGAAATGAGATAGTTCCAAAAGTACATTGTATTGCTTGCTCACAAGAAATTATAGGTAAAGAGAAGTGACAGTCAAGGGTTAAATTACGAAATTTTGCAATTTATTTCTCATCATTTATGAGATTGTTAAATGTCAGAAAGTGGACTTTTTTTTCACTATCAGTATAAAACTGAACATACTGTGAGACATAAGGTAGCAGGTGTCTTGGCTCTAAACTATCAAGTCTGTGGGCATTCTGTTATAACAGGTGCTCCAAAAATTTGAACAGATTTTAACAAGAGCTGTATGGGCTTTTTAATTAGCCTGGTTACTCAGCATGTGGAGAAAGCACTAGGTATGTGCTTAAAACACCATTGTATCTTGCAAACAAATGTTTCGCATACCCATAGTCATTCTTTTGCTTGTGATCATAAAATTCCTTTCTATCTGCTGCTAGGATTTGATTCTGGTATTCATTTTTCTTATAATCCTTATCTTACCTGAAAAGAATCATCATACTAAAAAAAAAGTGTTGAATAACATATATTCTCTCATTTGGAAGGAAGCATTTAGAAACTTGGATTTACCTGATACTTAGCTGTGATTTTACTTGGCATTACAGAACTATGAGAAGGCATACAGAAAAGAAATTCTGTGTTCTGAACCTCTTGGTTTTAACTACAAAGTGTCTTCACTTTCAGTTATGCTTTTCCCATTATTATTAAGTACATCACAAGATTTTTTAGAAGTGACAATGCAATAAACTGGAAAATAAAACCAAAATAATAAAAAATGCTTTGATTTTACAATCATTATGACTGATTAGATATTATTTGATAGATACAATTTGAGAAATTCATATAAATGCATGACTATAGCCTGTAACATAAAAGTGGTCTCGTATAATTTCATTTGTGTTATAACATTGATTTCAAAAGAATAAGCCAAAGAATGTCACATTAGAAGGGGAAGAAAAAAGAAACAAAGTGGTGGCTTACATAAGATTTTTGTGCAAACTGTCATGTGGTGAAACCTAAGATTTAAATTTATAGATAGCTTTATTTTCATATGAAATTATTTTACTAGCCGTGCTTGTAATACTGACATGAGTATCTGTGGCTGGTGTTTATCTAGAGATCTTTGCATCTATAATGAATTTATTGTTATAAAGTTTAGTATTGCACATCTTAAATTACAGAAATAAGGGCTTTATTTCTTTAAACTCAGAAGAGATGATTGAGAAATTATGTGGAGGATTTCACACTTGAAACATTTGTGTCAAAATATCTTTAACCACTTGGCCTAAGATTAAAAATACCAAGACACATTTTGATCCATATAAAATGCACACTTTCAAAAGGGTGCTTAATTTAAAAAACGCTTATATCTGCATTTTTAAAGGAACTTCTCTCTTACATAAATTAATGCAAGAAATATACATTTTATGATTTCGCTATGAATTCATCCTCTTTCTTTATGCTATTATTTATTTGCTGAGCAATAATATACACAATTATTGTCAATGATCACTTATTGCCTGAAGTAATAATTACTAACACTCTCACCATACCTTTTAAAATTTAGAAATGTCAACCAATTTACAAGCTTGATGGAACAGAAAGATGGACATGTATTTGTGCTGTAAATGAAAGGAGGACTTATTCCTGTAGATGCTATTTTGCAAACCTAATAATCATGGTGAAAACACAGCAGAAAAATGATAGTATTTGTTAGCTGCCCAAAATCCCTATAGATTTTGTAACTTGTTTGCTGCTGAAGGATAAGACCCTTTCCATTGCTTTTCTATAAGGTAACATGGATAAGAAATTCAGATTACAGTAGTGCATATTACCATTGCAGCTGAGACTGTGGCTTGAGCATTGGTTGCCTTGGGCACTAAGACCAGTTTGATTTCTGACTGCACCAGTTCCCAGCACCAGCCCCTGCTCTGTAACCATCTCTTCATTGTGCCAATGCAGTTGATTGTGGAGTTTAAGGCAAATTTCCCTTTTTTCTTTTTTTTTTTTTTTTTGAAAGTGGATGTATTAAGCCAATAACACTGCTAAATTTGATGTATTATCAAACTATGGTCTCATTTGTTGCAAAAATATAACATACATACAAATGAAGTCTGCTGAGGCTCTAGCAATTCTGAAAATAATTAAATTCTGAAATGACAGATCTAGAGAAGATGACTGTCGGGGAGACTTTGAAGGGGTAAGAACTTAGAAAAAGTAGTCTTCCTCCTTATTACCATTTTTTTCCTCAGGTAAGCATTCTCTTTTTAGTCTTTGAAGGGCTAGATGAGAATGACTGCTTTAGCCTGATTTTCTAGACTCATCATCATGTTACCTGAATAATCATGGAAATTGAGATTAGAAGCATCATCCCTGCTAGAGGGTGATTTGCATCACTGAAGTGCCCTGTAGGAATGACATTCAGGTAGCAATGGAAGAAAAATACAACAAATGAAATTGTGGGAGGATGGCAATATAAAATTTGAAATCATTACAGCAAGAGGGAGGGCTAAGACATGAAAACATACGGAATTGCAGCAACCTATTTCTAAATTTGAGAGGGCTAGTCAGTTATTGATCAGAACTCGAAATAGCCATTTCTTTAGACCTAGACATTAAAAAAAAGAAGCCTGCTTGTCAAAACTTAGCTGTGTCTTAATGAAATATTTATCTTGCATATGTGTAAGATCTAATTGGATTGATTGGATGTTGCATTAAGATAGATGCTAGGTGCAAGTGATGAGTAAAATGTTGGAAAGTGATGATTGCATTTTTAAGCCTTTCTAGATGCTTTCTTATGGTAAGATTGATTTTGCATGAGACAGGTGTTTATATTAGGTATAAATATATAGGTTAAAGTAAATATAGGGAATATGTGCAGAATACAACCCATGTTAAGGATTTAATCTGTAGGGCAAGATTTGAGAAAGGCTTCAGCCTTTTTAAGTTTGTCCTTGGAATAGCTATGGCAGATACAATTTTGTAATAAAAACTATAAGGTTGTGTGCGCCATCCGTGTAGCTAGAAATCTAGATAAACTACTTAACAGTATAAATTCTGTGTATGGCAATTCCATTAACTAATATTAAAAACATTACAACTGCAAAACCTTGTGAAGATTTAGGACTAAGTCACGCTTCTTATTGGTATTAATAGTTTCAACCATTTGTATTGAGCACAGGACAGCAATATGGAATTAAATTACAACATTCATTTAAATATTTGGAGGATTACAGTCCTTGAAGAAGCTCTTGAAAATATAACTAAAACTTAGATGATTGGGTAAGACCATGCTGTGTTCAAATAAAAGTTAATAATTCCACAGATCACTGGTAGAGGTATTAAATGATGTGCTTCACAGTCACCATTTTTTATTTCCCACTGAATTTTATCATCTCACTGACTTCTCCTTTTGAGGGACACATAGTATAGACTTTCTAGAATGTGCCCAATTTTAGTAACTTTCAGCCTAAAAATGACTCTTGAAGAAAAAGCTGTGATTGCAAAGAGCAGAAAAATTTAATGAAAAATGAAGAGTTAAACAGGAATTACAGTTTATGTTTTTAACATTCATTTTGGCAGTTCTCACTATCTTTTATTGTACAGTGTCTGAGGTCAATTAGGATTCAGTTGATCTTGGAGTCAGTTGACAATGCTGTTTATAATTAGATAGAGGAAAGGGAAAAGGTTGATATTTTCTCTCTCTTCCTCATTAGGGCTGGCTGACTGAGCCAATTTTATTGCTATCTTAAAGGCAGTTAAAAAGGTCATGTGACTGTTTCCTAAATGAATTGTTTTGCAAAATACTGTTGTCTATGTAAGGATACTCCATCATTAGGATGGATAAATAGTTGTTATTAATTTTTTTTTTTATGCTTCACTCTGATAGACAAAGAAAAGCATGTAAATTATTTTACCTTTCACACTGTAATCTGGAAACTGTAAGGATTCAAATTTTAAACCACTCTGTGCAGTTTTGCAGAACCTGAACCAAAGGGATCAGAGAATCAACCTCAAATTCAGTCTCAAATTGTAATCTTTAAGAGCTATTAAACAGCACTTTCTATGAAGTAATACAATTGGTATGAATATTTTATAGCCAGACCTTTAAAATACTTGCCTTTTTGCTGCTTGATGGTTTATTTAATAAACATTCATGGTAGCATAAAAATATTGAATATACATTACAACATTCTAAGAAAAAAAAGTTAGCAGTAGAATTGATGTGTATTTTAACAGCCTTGAAACAAATTTTTAAAATTGGCTGTGCAGTTATATAATGTAAATAATATTAATTCATTAATATCTTTGTTTTTTTGTTATTTATGCATAATTCTTCTGTTAATACTGCAATATTTGTTTCATGTTTAGTGCAGCACTGACTTCACTAATATTAAATTAAAGGTGAAATGGATATTACTTTTCAGAAAATATAGTACAATGATTTAATAATGTTTTTAACTTTAGTAATTATTTTTTGATAATAAGTAATGAATATATATTTATAGAATGGAATGTGAACTGTACATACATTATGATCATACTAACAGAAGATAAAAGACAGCAACCCTCTAGTTCAATAATTTGAAATGAATGTAAACTGATATTTGAGAGTTCTTGGTTCAAAAAAAGAAAAAAGCAACAAAAGATAAAAGAAAGAAGAAACTGTAAATGAAACATGAGAGGGAAAGTCCCAACAGTTCTAATTAAAGATATTTCAACGTTAGAACTGCAGCATCCACCCACATGTCATTCTTGCATGACATGTAACAGAAGATCACCAGTTCTGTCTTCCTCGTACAAAATATTTTTCCTATAATTGTTTATCAATAACAGCAAAAGTGAGAGTTTTTGCGTAACTGGATTCATAAGTTGTACAGAAAAGCAGTAATTATAGTAAATCTGCCTGTAACCAAAAAGTGATTGCTAAAGTAACTTTCAAGAAATGCTGCCAGCCATGTATTAGCCAGTATTTTACTGCCTACATTGGTTTCTTTCATCAAGTAGGAGATAAAGGAGCAGCCTGGAGAAGGTGACTAGCTCATTGCATATGTAAAAAAAGTAAAATGTGTGTCTCCTTTATTTCACTTGGAGGACAGAAGTGAAAACAAAAAGCCAAGCATATTCATGACAGTGGCAGATGGTGCCAACCTTGCACAGCTATTTTCTTTGATTATTGGCTACTTATACTTTTAAAAATGAGAGACAAAGCCAGAAAGCTGTGGTTCTAGAAGAAGATAATGAAATCACACTGACATAGGTCATTGTACTAAATATAATCCAAATTTGTTTTAGATTTCTATAGAATTTTCCCAGATTTCTCCTTCTACTTTGCCTAAAATGAATACAGATCTCATTAATATTCACACAATATTGGACAGAGTTTGTGATTAGGTGGAATAAATTTGCCTGTGGCATTTTAGAAGATATTTAATTATTATAGTCTTTAAGAACTGCCTTTTTCTGTTCAAAGAATAATATTAACTCACAGTAGTCAGTATTTTATTAGTTTAATCACTGTCAAACAGTGAGCATGGATTTTGAATTATGAATATACAGTTCTGAAAACTACATTTACTGTGCAGAATCATATGAAACATCTTTGAAAAAAATAAATGGTGGATTCAGAATAGAGGCATATTTCAAAGTGCCTTAGTAAACATCAGAAGGTTTTTGTGTACTTTTATTTCTTTTCTTACTGCTCAGAAGATTCTGTGTAGTATGGTCACAGTTAGATGCATGTTTAATGAAAATAAAAGCTACAGCCAAAGAGATGAAACAGAATGAAAGAGAAAGGAAAGTGTACCAAGGACCCATTATGATTATTGATTCTAAGACCCTTTCAAACAAGAAGATCCAAAGTGAAAATGAAAATATTTTCCACCAAATGAATGAATGACACTGCAAGGTGATCTAGAGAAGGGATAGGAGAGTTTAGGGCCCAAACACTGAGTCCAAATGAGCTTTTTCCTACACAGGAATGTGACCAGTCATGCTCCTCTTAAAGAGTAGATTTCCTCTGCCAGCAGTAGAAGAAAAGTCAAGCAAATATGAATAGATGCTGAGCCCAGAGGGAGCCCCCACTAACAAAGAAAGAAGTATCACTGTTGTTTCCAAAGCAGAAGGAATATAATATACAAAGTAGGTTAGTCTAGTAATGAGGACTGAAGAGATTTTTATTGCCATTTAAAGCCACTTGGATTTGTAGTTTTTGTGTCTGGAGCGGTGCTTTACAGCTTACCACCCGTACACCTGTATGTTCATGCTGATGTGGCTGTGTTACAAAGGAGACTTTGTGAAGAGAAACATCAGGTCACAGAACCTATGATCCTTTAATATTTGTTTCAAATAACTATTGCAAAATTGGAAAATCTGTGAGATGTTTGTGTTTTAGTCTTAACCATTTGCTGGTTTTGCTCATATGAATGAAACATATGGGGTCTTGTAAGAGATATGGTTTCTTGGTAAGTGATAAGCTTATACCATGCCTTGCATCATCTTCTAAAAAATAGCTCTGTTGTAACAATTCCAGCTTTAATAATTCCAATTTACTTCTTACTATAAGAAACACAGCAATGAACTCATGACAAAGATCTTTGTGCTACTTCCCTTCCTCAAAGTTTCTTTGAAATACCTTAATAGTTCCTCAGCATACCAAAAAGATGTAATCAGGGATTCAGTTTCATACTGTGGGAGAGTGCTGTGCTCTAACTTAGCACTGTCACTTTTTCCTCAACTGTTAGCACTCTCAGTTATGGGCAGTGGCACCTTCCCAAAGCAGGAGCATATAGGGGGTAATTTTGTTCAAGTTGCCCTTGCTATCCTACTACTGCAGCCTTGTCTGTAGGTGCTTGCTGGTCTTTGATGGCACAGCAGAAAGCTTGGATATGAATCTCTGTGCTTTGCAGTCTTAGATGTAGTAAAAGAACACAGGCAGTGCTGATTCCTGGGCTATCAAAAAAGGTTAGCAGTACCTGTTCACTGTGGGATTTTGTTGTTGTTTACCATCACTGTAGTATATTTTGGGCAATGCTATTGAAAACAAATGCATTCCATTTGAAAATTAATATCCTGCACTAAAGAAATAAATGTATGTTGGCAAAGGTAGAGCACAGCAGCATTGCCAGAAAACCTTGACAGCAAATCTGCCAGTCTTCCCATCCCAAACCTGTACAACATGTGCTTGGCTGAGATGGAAAAGGCAAGATGGGTGACAGTCCAGAGACACAGAAACACAAATATATGTTTTAAAAGCAAGGACACAGGTAAATCTTTAAACTGTCAGGCACCTGGTGCATTTTTTTGCAGATTCTCTAAGTTAGTAATTTCATTCCTGCTTGTTTTGGTTGATTTGCTTGTGCTATATATTTTTTAAATTTTGGTCTTGTCCACCTCTTTTCATATGTGATTGTACAAAGACCAGCAAAGTGAGATGAAGGAAGCTTTTATAAAATTTTTTATATATAGGGTTTGGCCTTGTTTATAATACATTCTTCCTGAGCAAAATTATTAAATAGGTGTCCTTCAGCTATTAAATTTATAAGGCATGCAATATCCAAAGAGCTACTTAAAATTGAAAATCTGAAATATCATAGGGAATTAAATATTTTTATATAATAATTATTAAATTTTACTGAAGACTTCCAGAGAATACATTCTGGAATAGAAGGCATTACTTTTGAGATCTGCTGATGAAAAAATATGTAGATTTAGGATCATTTGTATTGAAGAGGGTGAGATAGAAAGCATGATGTTCCACAATCTCTAAATAGAGAGGTGGTGAAAATAGATACATTCACTGAATATATACATATGTGTCTGAATATATATACTCTGAATATAGAATATATTCAGTGAATATATTATATATTCACTATCTAAAGTAATTGAAGAACAATTACTTTATATTAGACAGCACATGATGAAGCACATTTGCTGGGCCTGCAATTATATTTTGAGGCATGCAAGTTCTTGCTAACTTGCATAAGTAAAAAAATTGCAAACTTTGACTCTGAATTTTCCATGACCTCTGGTTAATGTCAACTTTATGATAATTAGCAGTGTCTCTGGATAGCAAACATATGCAGTCTATTTCCTTGAATCACACTAGATATGAGTATATAGTACTGGATGTTGGGTAAACAGTCCACAGTCCATAACTCTGATAATATCCATAATATGATGGCTAAAATTAATAAGCCTCATCCAAAGAGCTATTTTTTTCTTTTTAAACAATATAGTAGATCTAGGCAAAAAATAAAAATTAACAGGAGTTTTTATGTGATAAAACCAGAGCCAGTTGGCTGCCTTGGTTAGGGTGACAAAATGCCAGCAAATCCAAAATCTTCACTTGCTTTGAAGACCTCATGCTGAATGAGAAGCTGTTGTTGAGTTGCAGATACTCTTTGCAAGTATATTCATTTTCTTCTTTCTGGACTCACAAGAGAACAGAAAATTTAAGCAATATATTATGCCTGTCCCTTTGAGATCAGAAAAGCTCAGAATGTGCACCCTTTGAAGAACTGAAGTTGATCAAAATGAAGCATCCAAGCTATGAAACTGTAGAGATATTTGACTCTATGAAATACTGACTTCACTGAAAACTTCACTAAATATTTCCTATTGCAGAAAGTAGTATGAAATTTCTTTATACCGAGCTCTCTGCTATTCAGGAGGATGCTCGGCAGAGTGGTTGATGAGGCTGTCGCTTGTAGCCCTTGATGGATAGCTGATACAAAACTCACCAAGTACTTTTCAACATGCCCTCCAAGCCATTTTTGCTGAATATGGATGTTCAGAAGTTTAAATCTTGCCAGCATAGGAAGAGATTTCTTTATTATGCACAACTGTGCCCTGGGTCAGAATAAAAGAAATAAGTGATTGTTCTTGGTAACTTGGCATGTAAATGTATTGCCAAAATTATATATTGTTGCCTGTATGTGTTAACTATAGTTATCTCTGTAAATAGAGCTGTACTTTTTCTGCAACAGGAATTTATTCTAATACTTTTATACTCTTCTTTCCTTAGCGGTATAATAACTACTGTGCCATATATATAGAAATTACTCCCAAGAATGTAACAAGCAGGATTCACACATTTAAATGATTTTTTTTTTTTAAGCTGAACTGTTTCCAAATTCTTCTATCCAAGCATCACTTAAGAAACTGTTTGTTCAGTTCAGTTTCATCTCTGCAGCTGCCAAACCACTTCAGTTCTGCCAGCTCTGCTCTCTGATTGCAAAATAAAGGGTGGTCACTTCACAGTGTATGCAAGAAATATTGTAATTTTGTGAAAATTATGACATTTAAGAAAATTCTTTCAATAGTAAATTGTTAGGCTATCCTGCTACTTGCCTATTTAGCAAAACCCAAAAAGAATATTTTACATTCACTTCTCCATACTTCCCTATAACATTAGTGAAAATAGTGTACAGGGTTTACATTTTCTAAGACTGAACTTTGCTGCAGCTTACATTCAGAAATATTTTTGTAGTATAATAGACTGTCAAAACAAATCTGTTTTCTTCATTTTTTGTATGTGCAGAAGGGTCCTTTTTGTCAATCTCTAACAATAGTAATAGGACAATAGTAACTGCACGAATTAGCAAAGCTTTTCTTCTTTTCTTTTTGTTTCCTTTTTTTTTCTCCTTAAAATCAGATGGGTGAAAAAATGCATCAAGTAACCCCATATTCTATGAAAAGTGTTGCTACACAAATGCATGAACTATTTTCCCAGCTCATGTCTGAAGATCAGAGTCTCCTGTGTCCATACAGTGAACAGAGACACAAAGACATAGAACATAGGAACCTGCATCCTGTTTTATTGAGAGGGAATGCAGATAATAACCTGGCTGTAATATTTTGACACATACATATTTTAAATTGTCAGAAAAGTAATCTCAATAGTTTGCTAGTCTCTAAATAAAGGGTCCCCACTTAAAGTAAAATATATAATATTAATTTTACATAATTTAAATACATAGTATAAATACATCATAATAATTTTAATCTGAAACATAATTTGAAGCAAAACAGAGAAGGGAAAAAAATGTAAGCTGCTTACTGATAATTTGCTTAAGTTCCAAGCAGTTTTCTTCTCAGGAAAATAATTTGCCTTAGCTGAAGAAGAAATTAAAGTGTACTTAGAAATAAAGAAGGAGTAGAATGTTTGGATTTGGCTTTTTTATAAGCTTTTCTTTCTCTTGGTAATTAAAAAAATATTTGAGTTAAAATTGTGATAGAGAAAATTTGTTAGAAGTAAAAAATATAAGGACACGAATCTCTGAAATATAGAGGCAAAAAGGAAGGAACTTGCTGTGTTTCTTTTTAATGGAACAAATGTAAAAGTGAGAACTGTTACAGAATTCAGGTTTTTCCTGTGGCTAGCATTTTGTCTTATTCAGAGTATTGTTTCTATGAGATTGTGTTCTGTGTTTTTCCCATGCTGACCTGTATTTTGCTTGGTAGGAAAGCTCTGCTCAGAGTGATTCACTGTGGGGTGAGGAATCGCTTTGAGGGCTGCTTTTTTGTTCACCTTGCATTATCACTGTGAAGTGCTAACACTAGCTGTAAGGCAATACCAACCATAACAGTAGTGTGTTGCACCCACTTTCTACTTAGTAATTATTGTAATTTACATTAATTCTGAATTAGATCTAATAGGAATAAAATTCTAGAAATAGGGATTGCACATTTTCTCTGAGAATATTTTTGAGAGGTATAGGCAGTTTATTTTTCTTCCTATAAGGCTCATAACTAGTACTTGATATATTTACAGATACTGAGAATCAGAAAAAAATCCACCATGCCTCTTAGATGGGATATTATGTAAATATTAGCATTTGTTTGTCAAATAGTATTTTTGCATATACTTGTGCAGACCCACTGAACAGAATATATGCACAGAGATATGTCCTCTAGCAAATTGTTAACCCAGAGGAATATATCCTTTGCATCACAGCTTCATGCCAATCGCCACTTCAGTAAACACTGCTACATCATGATGACTGTTCTCCAGGAATTAGCAATGAGTTTGTTTATAATCAAGTTTATCAATATTTATAAAGTACTGTACTTAAGGGGATAATATATTGATAAAATACAGTTCTGAAATGCATTACATTTCCACATTATATTTAATGGCTAAAAATACATGTAGTGGGTGTGGAGTAATAGGGGCCATACCCCGCCCCCACAAACAGTTTCTTTATCACCCCATCTGTTACCCCAAATGCTAACGCTCAGGAACACCACTGCTTTGCAGCATGTTTTATTATTCAAGCCTTAGTGGGAGGAGAGCTGCAGAGAGAAAGTGTTAACTGCAGAGAAAGGGAGGGTCAAAGCAAGACCCAGAATAAGCTATATTGCTCCACTAATGCCAGGACAGTGGCACAAACTTCCGCTGGACCTGAACCGGCTACTAAGTACAATTAGATTAGATTAAAACCTGCTAGAAAAAAAGGAACAGTGAGAAGGAGGTCTAAACACATTTGTGAAAGAATTAATAAAGAGGCTAAAGGTATTTACGTAGGCAGGGAACATATGGAAGAGGAACAAGGCAGACTTTGAGAAGAAATTATTTAGCTTCATTAAAAAAAAACAAACCCAAACCAAAAAAAAAAAAAAAAAAAAAAAAAAACCACCAAAAAAAACCCCCACCAAACCCACAAAAAAATCAGAACAAAGCAAGGCTAGGAAAAAAAAATAGAAACTTTACACTGTTTTTGTACTGCCTTTCTATTTTTCCAAAAGAAAGCAGGAGGCTGAGGCCTGATCAGAAAGAAGTCAAGCAAATATTCTTTTGCTTTGGATCGGGTACTTTGGAAAGAAAGAAATGCTGCTAAATAAATATCAAATCCTGATGAGTGTTAATGGGGTTTAAGAGACAAAGCGTCCAGTTTGAAGCACTTATTGGCGATGTCTACACTATCACCACTTGCCAAAAACATTTCCATCATTGTGCAATGGTGGAGATTTATAGCTGAGTTCCAGCATTTTAATCTAACCCAGCTCAGAGCAGGTGAGAAGCTGGTTGAGTGCAGCTCATTGAGATGATTTTGGGGATGACAGGATTGTTCATAAATGTAAGTTAAACTGAATAAACAATTTCATTAAAAAAAAACAGTTGGAGAAAAGACAAAGGAAAGGTATGGTATATAATTTTGTATATATTAAAAATCCCCCACTGAGTGGGTTTTTTTAATATATTCAATATTTTTAAATGGATTTTTTTATCTTAGTGATTTCCCTTAAAAATGGGTCAATTTTTAATTTAAAAAATCATTAAAATGGAAGAATCCTGAAATGTTTTGGTTTAGGACAATTGAAATTGTATAGGACGACACAAAATTAATTGTCTTGTTATGTGATTCATGTGACAATCTGTAAATTCCATTGATACAGCTCTCAATTAGGTAATACACTTCTAACTAAAATGACTAGCCAGTACTCTGGGTCTCATTGACATCTCTCTATTTGAATGTGAAGTTGACCATATGAATCATGGGGTTTTTTTTAAAAAAAATTCCATTGATTTGCAATGATTACATAAAGGTCATCCTTGAATTTAGTCAGAACAAACAAGGTACAGTTTTCATATTCCCGGTTGCTGCCTTACAGCATTCCCTGAACAGACACTCTATATTTTGGTTGCTGGTTTGCCATGGTAAGTTTGTTATTTTCCATGGTAAGTTTATTTATTTTCTTTTTTATTTCCCTTTGTTGTTGGTGGTTTTGTTTGTTTGTTTGTTTAGTCAGTTGATTGGTTTTGGTGGTTTTTTTTTTTGGTTGCTTTCTCCTGGTTTTAGACATTATATAGTTGTTTTTGTTTATAGGCTAGAATGACCTTTGTGCTAAAATGTAGAGCATATACCATATGCATAAACCAGGATATCCAAAGGTCTGTAGGTTCACTGAAAGAAAACTAGTTCCCAGCCTTACAGCGATTGTTCATCAGTTTGGAATGGTGAGGAATGAAAGTATCATACTGGAAGATGTATTTTCTTGTATGTAGTTCTGCTCCTGTAAAAGTGCTGGAGTGTCAGTCCCAGATGATGAAGACTCAAGGTAATGATCTACTTCTACTGTGCTCAAACAGAACTCAAGTAAAATAGATGACCTACATGTAGAAAACCCACAGATCAGTATTAAAAAATATGGAAGGTTGTGTCTTGATATTCAACTGAATAGTGTCCTGTTAATTTATATATGCCTCAGAGCCTTTCAAATTTTCTGGCGCTGGGTAATCTAAACCTAGTATAATCAGTTCAGGTTTCAAATTTCCAAGCCAAAAGATTCCATGCAGTATATTCAGCAGTGATCCTTTATGAGGTACTATAAAAAACCAAATTCTGCTTTATCTATGTGGCCTTTCCTCAAGAAAATTTATGCTCTCTTGCTGGTTGAAATGTGTTAGCTGACACTCTTCTTCACCAGAAAAGGCTTGGACTGACTCATGATCAAGGATGGGATATCTTATATTGGAATGGCTACAGTAGTTCCCTACCCACACTGCAGGAACAGTTCAGACTCTGATGTAACAGCTACAGAATTGCAAATAAGAGCTTGGCATTTGTGTAATAAACTTTAGCAGTTCAGCTACTGCTTTGTGAGAAGTGGAGCCAGCTCTATAGTCAGAGTAGGAAACTCTAAGAGAAGCAAGAAAAAGAGGGGTGCGAAACATTGAAACTGCCTCAACTTAAACCATCCCCACTTGTAAATCAGTTCACTATGGTGTCTTGACTGTTGTGATGTGTATCCAGCAGGACACTTTGGAATGAAAGATAGTGCAGTATGACATATATTCAATTATTGCTTGGATGAATTGGGAGTGGTTGGAACAACCACTTTAATTCATACAATAATATTGCATATGGCTAGTCTGAGATTCCAAGTCCAAGGGAAAATAAGTTTGGCACTCTAGGGAAAGAGTTCTTGTAGTTACAAAATTAAGGCAAATTGTAGCACACTGTCTCAGAGAACACTGGTGTGGTTTTACAGAAAAAGGAATGAATACTAGGGGACACAGTTTTAAGTATGGCACAAATCCAGTTTTTCAAAATGTCAGAATCATGCAGCAAAGACCTGAATAATGGCAAACAATGATTAGAAAGAAGAAAAGCCTCCCTGGTTACCTGGAATACTTAAGCATAACATTCCTAGCTCAGTAGGGAAGGATTGAGGCTCAACAAATTGTCTGCTGTCTAATTGTCTCTTGGCTCAGCTTGGAAAATGCAAATAGAACTAGACTGCAAAAATTGGTTCAAAAAGCCCTAACAGGATATCAAGCATTAAGTAGTATACAGCAGATGGTAAAAGATTTTTTAAAAGCAGTCTTCTTTAAGTTCACAATAGTCTAGGGAGTTAGAAAATGGCAGGTGGAGCAGGAACTATAACAGGTTATGAATTGTCAATAATTTCCTTTTCAGTGGCAATGAAACTGCTCTTGAAATCACCAAAAGGTTATGGAGATACACGGTAACTGGATGGTAAATACCTCAAGTGACAACTGGCACAAAGATATAACAACTAGAAGACCTACAGAGTTACAATGTAATATTCTGAATTAATATTTACAAACTAACACAGAATTATTTCTGGTTAGTCCCAAAAATCTTGGCTATAGATGCACTTAAAGAATGCATAAAACAAACACAGGCTATAAATCAAGACAATTAAGCAGCTAAATACTTGGCATTTACTCACAGAGCATCAAGATCAGCAGTGTCCTTCATTACTGTACAAAGGACAAAAAAATTTGCCTCAAGATACTTGTAGTTTGTAATCAAAATAGATGCTGCAGCATGGAAATAAACATTGTAGTGATAGGAGGCTGCATTTGAAGAGTGCATAGTGACACAGAGGGCATAATGTGTACACAAACTGTTCTGTGTTTTTATTTGCACTGGATGAATATTTTATTTACCTCTGCTGACTCCTTCACTCTCCAATAGAATACTAAGGAAAGTAGAGGCATGACTCTCAGTGGTGTACTAGGTGTAAAATAAACAATTCCTGATAGCAAATAATAACTTTTAAAACATTTTCCTGCCCCCCTTATCCTCTCATTGTGATAGGCAACAGTCTACGTCGCCTATACTTCAAGTCAGGCATCCTGTTTTTAGTAGAATTGACATACTGACAGCAGAACTTGAAAAAAAAGAAAGTGAAATTACTGTTGTCAAACTGATAAAAAATGAGTATAGGATGTTGTACAGTTTCAAGGAAATGTAGAAGAAAATTAAAATGCAGTTATCTCAGGTAGTCTGCATTTAGATAATCTGGAAGAGTGGTAACAAAGACAGATTAGGATTTTTCCTCAGCACTAACTGCAAAATATAATTAGGACTGCTTTAATACTAACAGTGTTAACAGTTCCATTCCTGACTCATTTACCAGATACAATGCATTGCAGCACCTCTTCATTACTGTTGAACTTACTTGTTATATGCTAATGTTTCATTCCTCTTAAATGATGACTTACAAAAATACTGCAGGAACCCACAGAATGTCCAAAAGCAGAAAGGCACAAGAAACAACCTCAGAATCAAATAAAAAATTGCTGCTTTCAGATGTCATTTCTTGACTTATAAACAGCTCATCAATCTCTGATATCTGCTTATCAGGATATTGTTTTTCCACTGCGACAGGAGTCTGATAGCTACAGACTTGCCTTCCCCACTCAGAACTTCTTATAAGGAATTGTTTAAATATTGATGGCAAAGCCTACCAGTTAGAAATCAATTTGGGACATTAAGAAAAAATCCAAGCAAAACTGAACTGCTGATAATGAATAATTTCACTAAACTCTAGCCTAGAGGAGCAAGCCTGTGAAGAGACCACAGCCACAGAAAGCCAAGACTCTCAGAGGGCTATTATCTTTCCAGAATGGGTATGTCTGGAACAACGAGAGTTATGTAGCAATAGAAAAAAATTAAATTCCGATAATTTGGGCAAAATTCTTTTAAGTCAAAATAACCTGTACTGCAGCAACCTCAACATGGCACATAAAAAGGAAAAGCACTAGTTATTTGGATCATTGGTAGAGATCCTACTTGCGTTTTCTTGCTAATAACTCACAAGAAAAAGATGTGTCTATTTAGGAAGCAAAGTCTCTCCTGCCCAAGGGACTTGGCAGGGAATAGGTGACAGGCCATGTCAGTGAAAAATTTTAGGTAATTCCTCTTTATACCAGTAGTTGTCTGTCCTTTCCACAATATGGTGATGTTCTTAAAGATCACTTGGTGGGCTCCGTTAAAGACCACTTTTGTATATGACTGTGTATACATGTATATATGTATATATATGTGTATTTATACACACACATGTAAGTATGTGCAAATGTGTATTTGTTAGAGATGCCTTGACTCCCCAAAAATTGCAGAAGAAAACCAAGGTGCTTGTATTTAGTGGGTGGAAAGTGGCTTAGAAATAGGACAGTTTACCAAATTATGGTGGTCCCATCCCACAGAATGTTGTCCTTTCTTTTCAAGCTGTATAAATTCAGCCTTCAGCTACACTTCCAACTTTGATTCCTTGTCACATTTCTCATTTCTGTCTCTCTGCTCAGCCAATGACAGCAGTGCCAATCCTCCAGTTGTTAAATCTATCTGAAAGCTTTCCCCCTCCTACTTTATATCACCCTCAAAGTGATTTTTGCAGTCTCTCCTCCAGAAAGAGTGAATTTGAACACAAAGACAGAATATTTGAGCCAACGAGAGAAGTAAAAAGAGAATCCTTGAAGTCTTTTCCTTAACTCATGTTATCCTATGCACATTACAGGAAGGAGAGTGTCCCTTTAAATAGTTTGGGAGCCCTCTAGTGATTCTTCCTGCCTTTCACTGAAGAAATTATGAGATCCTCCCCCCTACCAGTACCGGCAGAGTGGAGAGGCCTTTCTACATAGATGATGGACCCAGTGTTTGTCATCCTGTGAAGCCAATGTTAGTTCTGCAAATCCTTAACATGGTACAGAAAACCTGAATAACATGCTTTCCATTCTTCAGTCATCCCTCTTTGTCCATTTTATTCATAATTTAAATTCTTGTTTTCTAAAGCTGGAATATCTGGAAGATCAGCGACTTAAATCTTGGCAGAATTTTGTCTCGGTTTGCAAAGGACCTTCAGGGCAGAGCCCCACATACATGTGTGCTAGTGTGTGCTGCAAACCCTTCCTTCTGAGCTGTCAAGAATAAGAGTGTAAATCCTGAGCCTTCAGATTATGGTGAGAGCTGAACCTTTTGCTATTCTGCCATTATAAACCATAAGCTTTTATAAAATATATTTTTAGGAGTCCTATTGAATCGCACAGTATGTAGCATAATGTAATCGATACAAGAAGCTGCATATAAATAATCTGTTTGGATTCTCACACATTTTAAGATGAGAGAGGGCACCATTCCCAGCAGTACTCCCCCCTCCCTCAGAGTTCACACCTTTTATGGGGGAAAATGATTGTAAAGTATTCATTTAAGCCAATAACCAAAGCTTATGTTATTCATTTCTCAGTGATATACATAGTGCTCTTTTTGTATACTATTAACTGTGGACATATGTTTTTCATTTGACTATGTTACTTACACACACAATTCTTTTAAAAAATATGTAAAATATAACAGCTGCTGTAAAAAAAATATTTTTAGATCTCTGAAGTGCCTAACGAGCTGCAGTGCACAACAGAAATGGTTTGGTCTTTATAACTTGCCCATTGTAAAATACTGTGGAAGAGTTTAATCTGTTTGGTCATCTCCATGGAAGAGGGCAAATTGACACAGCTCTAATATGACAATGTGCTTCTCTGGGGTGTATTCCTCGGCTCTGACAGCAAGGTCTTGATCATTCACTGCATCAAAGCAATGATACAAACAATGGATCAGCCAACTTTTAAAACAGCAGTATAAAAGCAATTGTAAAGACACCAGCTGTATCATCTGAGCTCTGCTTTGACATTGCTGCTTTCTGACGGCATAAATATACCTATTTCCTGCCAGTGTAAGTGAGAGATTAAGGGTAAATATAGAAAACCTAAAGTTTGCTTTGGATTAGAACTTTTTTCTTTATGAATTATTGAATAAATCAAATATCCTTGGTTCTTATCCCAACAGAGTGTGATGATTGCTAGCTTGAAAAAATGTAGCAAGAGCAAACGTTGGCAAGAATGAAGCATTATAATGTGATGTCTACAGAGATTTAGAGATGGGGAGGATTATCAGTCACAGGCAATGCTATCAATATTGGTAGAAGACATTCAAACTGTAGTTCTACCTAGATTAAGGTACTTTAAAAGGATGTTTGTGGGTTGAAAACAACCTTTGCCAGCCACTTTTAAGGGAATAATTGCACCACTATTTAGTACATAGATGCAGATTATTCCATTGCAACACATTTGACTGCTACCATGTGAGGGAATGTCAAGAATGGAAAAATGCCAAAACTGAATGTCTTCTTCCTTCTCTTCCAGTTGATAAGACAGGAGAACTAAGATGCATTTTTTTGAAATCAGTCATGTGATATCTGGAGAATAGGATGAGAAAACAAAATCTTTTTCATGAAGATCCTAGTCATACAGTGGCAGAGAACATACTGGGGAGGAGTTTGCTCTCAGAAGAGCTCTGACATTCTCAGCAGGAGCTGCAGAACAATTCTGCAAATTTTTTGCTGCAATCTGACAGGGAGCCATGGTCATCACTTGCACCAGGCCCTGCCCTGCCCAGTTCTGCTAAAACACCTTGCATCACTCAAGTTAAATGTCTAGACAGTGTTTCTCATTTCTTTGTTACTCCTACACTTTAGTCTTGATGTTTCCAAAGTATTAAGTCCAATGTATTCAAAGAAGTCTGGGTGTTCAAAGCTGTGTAGACAATATCCCTGAAGCACTTCCATTCTTCTTCAGAAGTGTCCAGGGTGTGCAGAATTGTGTCAGAATTGCTGACACAAGGTTCTTGAAGCACTTACAGGAAGAAGCAGTAGGGTGTCCATCTGGCTTTCCAATGCTTTTCAAAGTGCTGGTTTTACAGCAACAATTTTACAGCAATAACTTTAAAATTTCTGATTTTTAGCCTATTCCAAAGCTATTGCTTAGTTTGATGTGAATGCCAAACTTTCCATAGGTAGTTAACTAACTACTCCCATAGACTGATTCTGATGTTGCCCTAGAAGTGGTGCAATAAATCACTTCTAAGTTTTAGACTGGATTTATGCCTAGGGAAACATATAGATCATATTGAGAGTATTTACTGAGAATATTTATCTATGTGGATAATGAGAATATTTATCTGAAAGAATGGGTCTCTCTTTTTGCATTTTTCATATTTTTTTTAAAATAGTAGTAACAGTCTTTAGAGTCATCCTCAAAATAAGATTTGATGCCTCTGGGGTAATAATAATGCTATTTTGTATCTGAGAATTTACATGCTCCATGTTTTCATAAAAGTTGTGTCTTTAGCTATTTAAGCAGCATTAGGTCAATAACAGTGGTGACATAGAATTTCTTGTCAAGCATCCATCAAGCTGTATAGTCATTTTTGCCATTGGGCAATCTAGTTTATTAATTATTGGAGAGGTAACAGTGGTTTCACTGTCAGGTTCTCCATTATTTAATCAGGAACTACAGGTGTGCAGTACAGATAGCTAATCCAAGTTTCCTTGAAAATGCTATCTTCTTAAGAAAAATTTCACTTGGTGTTATTATGATAATTTCATATCTGGAGACGGCAAAATCAGACAGGGCAGTTCTTCATGTTGGCTGATTCAGTGGATGTCAGTAAATGTCTGTACTGCTGTGTTCAACGATTGAAGTTTAAAGGACTGAAAATGAAGGAAATGCAGGTTCCTCAGGGAATGTCTGCACTCTGCAATTAAACACAGTACAGACAGCCCTGAACTAGTGCTGACCAGCCTACAAAGTGACCAGCTGCATTAGCACAGTTTTGCACTTCAGTAAAATCTTTGACTCCTAGTAGTAAGTCCTGGCTGCAGCTGTGCCATGGTGATGCAGATACATTGCCTTTCTTCCAGAGCAGGATCTGCCGTGCTCTGTTGTGTGGGAGTCACTGAACTCTAGTATGGCTTCTAGCTGATGGAAAGTCATCTGTGATCCTGAATGTTGTGTGAGCGGATTTTGCAATAGCAACTGCTATTGAATCTGTAGCTACAGCTTTGTTGGGTTTTTTATCATCTCAAAAGCCTTAAGGAATGGTAGATCAACTTGATTTCAACGCCAAACACACTTGTTCTAGCAGTGTCACTCAACCAGGTTCCCTTACAAAATAGAGATGAAGAAAATGAGGGAAAGCTGGCCATATTTGAACTTGAGAAAAGAATCACTTCTAAGGGAGATTTTAGATTTTTCAATGATTAAAAAGAAAGCCCAGGAAGGTCTGACTAGCAAGGGTAAACTTTGATTCATTATAGTTCAAATGAATGGTTTTATTACTTCTCATTTCTGTAACTTTCCTTCTTTTCTTTTCTTTTCTTTTCTTTTCTTTTCTTTTCTTTTCTTTTCTTTTCTTTTCTTTTCTTTTCTTTTCTTTTCTTTTCTTTTCTTTTCTTTTCTTTTCTTTTCTTTTCTTTCTTTTCTTTTTTTCTTTCCTTTTCCTTTTTCTTTTTCTTTTTCTTTTTCTTTTCTTCCATTATCATAGAATCACAGAATGTTTTGATTTGGGTTGGAAGGGACCTTAAAGATGATCTAGTTTCAATGTCTCTTACAAAAGAGCACATGACCTGTCTGCTGGATTTCCTTAGTAGGTTAATATATGAAAATCTGTGACTCAGTCAGTTTCCCCCCACCTTTTAAAACCCCAGGAAGTTATAGTAATATCCAAACCCACAAGTCCACGATATTTTCACTTTTGATCTGACATACTCTAAGAAGAATAGATCTTGTGTCAATTGTATGATTCATTTTAGAGTAAGGTCCTGATACATCACTGAGGTTTGGAGACTGCCTTAGGGTGAGTAGCAATACATTTTAGCTCTGTGAACCAGATTATTACACCTGTACCAAGTGATCAGCTCTGTGTATTTTAACATGTAAAGCCACAAATTATTTCCTGTGTGTTTCCTTACCTGAGCTATTGCAGTTGTGACCCACTGAGAATATTCTATCTGGAAATTTTCTTAATGGGGTTGGTGGCTGGTAGGGTATTTTACGTCTCCAACATTTGATTTCTTCACATGTTGCTTGAGCTATGACTATGTGCATTTGGTTGCCTAGGTATTGAAATGGGTTTTTATTATCCCCTCATCTCTTTACATCACTGATGTGCAAGGTTGAGCAGTGGAAGCAGACTATTGTGTGGGGCTTTGCATTTGATGTGTCAGTTATGTAATAGCTTATTCTTAAGACTACTGAGGACACTTAGAGATCTAGGCAAGCACACAGCAGCAAGTTCTCATTTCACTCATAATCAGAAACATCATCCTGGTCAGTACTGTGTTTACTACACGTTGCTATTTTACAACTAATCTGTGAAAATGGAAATAATTTAAACAGTGAAAGTTCAATCCAATGCACTGTTCTATACTTTTTGTCTCTTGGTCTTTTCTGAAAAGCTTTCAGCCCTGTTTATATACAGAAAAGATTTATACGGAATTGCTGTTTCTGAAACAAATCTTCTGGCTGATGCAAACCTTAGGAAAAGACCATGAGAGAAGACAAGGAAACTTTAAATGAATTATCTCATTTTTCAGCAGAGAACATATTAGATTAAGCTATGCATTGCCAGAATTAGGCAATATTACCAGACACAGGTCTTTACAAATGCTTTGATAATATGCTTCCCTCTCACATGCCCTCTCCCCCATGCACCTTCCCTCTCACATTAGAAAAAAGAAAATATATTTTTAGTCACTACTTCAGAATATTTTAATCTTTTTCTGCTAGCAGAATAATTTTTTATGGGCTCTGATTTTGCCAGATTTATATAAACTGAGCTGGCTGGCAGGACTTGCTTTCTATATTAATTACACTGAAATTCCCTTTTTCTAGCTGAATAAATAAATAACATAACCAAGAGGTGTTTTGATGAACAATTGAGACATCAGAAGAATATGTTCAACTTCCTTTTTCATCCACAGATTAATCAAACTTCATTACTGAAGGAAAGAAATGTTGCTGCAAGATAAAGTTATTGAAATTTTCTTCTCAAATATTTGGTACGTGTTTTAAGGTTGAACTTATTTATGGTAGATTGAGGTTAAATGCAGCACAAATTATTCAGGTTTTATACAAAGCAGAGTGATGGCATGAGCACTGCTTTGAGTTTGATTTACTGGGCAGTGCCTTGCTTGGTCTTGACATCACATTGGAAAGGTCCTATGGCCTTTGGCTCTGACCTGACTCCTCCTTTGTTGTGGAATACAACCATGCATGTGATGCATTTCCTAGATCACAAGTAGAACAAATTCTGTTTCTGTTCTTATTCTACTGCACAATGGTGTTAGTATCATTCCTCAGTGCTGTTAGTATTATTCTTTTCCTTTCTTATTCCATTTCAAAATGTCTTTACTGAAAACTGATCCAAAGAGAAAGTTGAAATATAGCAATTGTCCGAGACACTTCTCACAAACACAGTGCAGGAAGACTCTCCCAAGTCCTGTCCAACTGAGTGGAGAAAAAGCTTGCTCTCATTTACACTGACGGTCATGAATACCTGAGAATCGTTAAAGCACAGAACAAGCCAATAGTTTTTTGGTTCCATCTCCTGCTGGTGGTGAAAAATACACATGCATTTTCTGTGCATGTATAACCTCACTCCTAAGGATGCTTTTAGAGCTTTTGCCCTGTTAAAATGCTACAACACATTTCTTACATGAAAATCAGGCCTGTTTTGAACAACTCATTGTACAATACTGATTCATTTCTACTAGATCACTCATTAAAGTTTGAATGATGAATTTTCATTCCTGCACCTTTTTCTCCATATATTGATGCGTTGTAATCAGTGTGAAAGTTCAGCCAATGAAACCTAAAACTTGCAAGATTCCAAGTCTGCATTAAAAAGCAGAATTTAAACAATTTTAGCTGCCAGACATGTCTGATTGCTATATTCGAAATATTCATACCTCTATCATAAATATATAGATTTTCACATTTTTTAATAAGTGAATGAAAATACCTTTTGGGGAATAAAGTGATATGTTTTAAAGGCATTTGTTTACTTTTTCTGTAAGCTCCTGAGATGGCTAACATACTAGTTGTTAATCACACCATCTGTTCGAGCACTGTTTGACTAAATGAATCAATTCATACTTTTTCTTCTTAAAGCAGTTTTTTACAGAACAATATGTTTGTGTCTATTACCCCATCATTTGGCAATGTGATATGAGATATTTTAATTTTCCTATTTATTGTGCAAGGATTTTCAATCTCCAAATATTTTTTTTAAATATGCATACAGCACAGAAAAGCTGTGTCTATTGATTTCTGTAGCATTGCAAACAGTGGAAAAATCTGTTCCATTCTGCTGTCAAATTTCAACCATCTGATTATATTTAAATGAGTTATTTCAACATGTTTCATTTAAATGACCGTCACTCCAGCGATTCCTCCTGCGTACCGAAGATGGCAGTGATGCACAACCTACCCACCTTCGAGGCGCTCACTCACATTTTAGGTACTGGTTCTAGGAGTCAGCAAATTAAGGGGGAAATATTCTGCAAATGGGAATGGAAACCTTTTGTGGTCTTCCATGTCTCTGTTGTCTCTGATCAGCTTACATTCACAGCATTCCAATCGAAATTCCAGCTGAATATGGAAACTGGAGCTTGAAGTAAGCATAAACCCAAGCTTAGAAAGACCGTAACTAAGCTGTTTTAAAATTTGTGTTTATATGCACTTGCTAGCTCCAACTGAAAGAAAAAAAATCATCAGTGTCTCTGAATCTTATCTTGGTCATTCCTGAAACGTCATATGAAAGGCTCTAAGTTTTGAGTGACTCTGGGTTATTTCTAGCTCCTCTGAAGCTTTGCACAAATATGCTGGGATATGTTCCCAGTTCTAGTGTACCTTAAACTAATGTTTTGTAGATTCAGAGGAGGAATGCAGGGCTGAGCACCAGAGGGACTCTGACAATTAATAAAATAGTTTCTGAAAAAAAAATAATGACTGTAGCCACACTGGTAGTACAAATAAAATGAAAATAAGTAACAAAATACCTAAAGTATCATATAACGAATAATCCTGAAGCAAAAAATGACTGAATGACTTCCTAATATCATGTACTCAACATACCTTTATACTGCAATGGAATCAGAGTGAACAATGGTTCCTAAAATCTATGTGCTATTTACATGATCACTCCAGAAACAGTAACTAATTTTCCTCACTGCTGTGATACCAGTGTCCAGAAAGTTTGCTTTCTTCAAAATTTGTTTCTCATTCATATTCTGTTTTCCAACCTAAGCCTTACTTGTGTAAATTCATGTATAGTTAGGTTGCCAGGCCAGACTAGTTTCTGAAGGATTGCTTGCTAGAATAGAAAAGCATTTATTAACTAATGAAGAACGATGCCAAGATGGTCTTAATAGAGTCTTCATGCTCCTTTGGTTTGTCTAGTTTTCTTTATTGAGCATTTGGGGATTTTTTTTTGTCAATAACAGAGAAAGAAAGTAAAAGGGCAGATGTGTCTGTGAATGATGTATCAAAATTTATATTGTAATCAGTAATTATAAATTATAATCAGTATTGTGTTGTGCCAGTGGAACACTGTTGTCTCTCTGGATCATAAATAGAGCAGAAGTCTGTCAGTAATGTAGACATCAAACAGGTGTATATACTGAGGTGTAGGTTCATGGCCTTGAACTGCACTGAATGTGAACAGCAAGCCAGTGAAAGATATGCAATAATACATGTATTGTTTTCTCAGGTGTTCTGGTAAGGTGATAAGCTGCTGAATTATTTTATACAAGGTGGAGATTTTGTATTTAATTTTAATTACTAGCTAGAATTAGTGTGTTCTGAATGTGTTGCATGAGTCGTTGTGAGGCGACTCCTCTGAGAAAATGGATTATTTAATAAGAAGACATTCTTTCACCCCTCAAACCCTTTCTCAAATCTAAATATTTAGCAAATATGGTCCACTGTGTTGCTTTGAATGACAACGCTTATTTGACAATAGAGAGGCCCATCCTTTCAGTGAGAGGCCACACATCTTCCATTAGGTCTTGGTGAAGTATCAGTTTGGGCCATCCACTGATCATTCCAGCCTTGGGACTATTAATGAATAATGGCATTTATTTCATGTCAGTGATTTATTCTGCGGGACACGTGTCACTCTCATGTTATTGGCGATGAAGGTATTTCATGTCTTCTCCATTCCTAATGGCTCATCTATAAAAGTACAGATAGGAAGGAGGAAGGGAGGGGAGAGGAAGGATACCCATACACTTTGTAGGTCTCTGGAGGATAAAGGCAGTTTCTGTGGTTCACTTGTGCTCTTGAGGTCACCAATACCTTATCAAGAATATGAAAGTTAGCACAGAGAGCAATACAGATACTGAAGTTCAGGTTCCAGTTTTAAAGCCTTAGAGAAGTCTTATTGGGAATATCTCCCTTGAATCCCAGTCCTTCTCCTTCAGAGATATATGTAAGCTACGTCCAAGTATTTTAATTGGTGTATGTTGTATTTTACTTATCTGATTATAAAAACCTTGACTTTTGATTTTTCAAGAAATTTTTCAAAATTATGTGTCCTCTCCATTTAAGGGGTTATGGCTTTTTAAAATATACTTTTAAATGTGGGTGTAAGGTAAAATTAGTAAGTCATTTGTCACATCAGATCACATCAGATCACTGAGAAGCTCATCCTGAGCTACAGCATCAGGATGAAAATGCTCCTACACTGCTTTATCTGATTAATTAAAAAGGCTATCTAGGGAGTTCATGTCAACTTGAATAATGATGCTGCCTTTCTGTACATATTAGAATTCTCCTTGAAAAATCTAGTAAATAGCATTGCCATGTTGAGATTGGAGATTTTATTCAGGAGGTAGATTAAGTCTGCCATTTTGAAAGGGAAAGATATATGGTTTTCTCCAAAACAGAAGTGATTCTCCTGAGACAATTAAATTTACCTTCTTTACATTAATAATCTGACAAATTTGATTTCCTTACCATTTGTATCTCTTTTTCAATTTTCTTCTTCACTGGATGGAGTTGTTTCTTAAGACTTCTAAATGTTCTTGATCTTTTTGACTATGTAGCATTTAAAATTATCAGATCTTGCAAGCATAAAATCTTTCATAATGTAACCTGATCTCCTTATTGTTCTTTATGCTATGAGCTGACTTTGTGCAGTCCTTATTCACATGGTTGACTGCTACCCCATAAATAAATCCCAGAAATCTCTGTGGAATCATTTTTGTAAGTACATGTAAATAGAAAGTAGATAATATGTAATGTTTTGAATGTGAAAAAAAAAAAGTGAGTTGTTACTCTTTTATAGCAGAAGGTTTCCTTTAAGTTGCTTACAGTTCTTTTCTAAAGATTTTGCAATAATGGATTATTTTCTCTCTAAAATGTTGATTTTATTGAGATAATAAAATGTTGATTTTATTGAGATAGTAATTTTGAGTCCATTAAATTATTTTAAAAGCTTTTAAAGAATTTTAATTATACAGTGACATGATTTTGCTGAAAACTGGATTGTACTAAATGAAAATTGTAATTCTTTTGCTTTTTGCAAATAAAGGAAAAAAGTAAAGTGTGTAACTTAACCAAAAAAAAAAAAAAAAAAGAAACAAGGGCCAAAATGAGATCTTGAAAATTTGGAGGAGTTTCAACAATTTAATATTTTTACAAGATTACTTGATTTGGCTGCCTGTTACTGTCAAGTTAGAAACTAAACTATGTCCGATGTGTATGTCAATAATATTTCATTTGTACTGAGGAAATAACTCATTGGTAATAACTATTGTCATATAGATAATAACTATTTTCAATATGTTTGCTTTGAATTTTTTACTGTTGCTGACTGGAAAAAGGAGATAAAAGTGAAAATACCATCTAACTGATCCTAATGAAAGACAGCCAAACAGAAAAGGAATCTTTACATTTTTGAGGTTGTGTCTGCACTGAAAGCTAGATTGTCAAAGTCTGTTTTATTACTCCTCCTCCAAATCTTTCAATTAAAGAGTTTGGAGGTCTGTGTAATTTATTTCCATATTGGTGCAATAGCATAAGATGTAAGGAAAGGTATTTGCTTTGAAGGGTGACATGGGAGTGATGGAGAGCCTGGTGGCAGGAAGATAATAGAGTCAAATTGAAATTTATAAAGTTCTCAATGATATTTTGATAATTTAGACTCTGAACCATCAAAAACTATGAGTTGTTATTATTATTGTGTCTTGCCCTGGCTTTTCATCCCCTATGAAAGATGCAATACTTTTTGGTAAACAGTAAAATTTGAATCCCAAAATAAAGAAGTATTTTTGTAGAAGCTATCCTGAATCTGTTTTGGCAAACAAGTTGCACCCTTGCTATCCATCAATAGTAGAAAGAGATTTTTATGAGTCTTAACATAATTGCTCCAAAGAATCATTTGATATCAGATCCTCTCTACCAGACATCACACTCAGAAAATAACTCACAGGTGCAATGATCTCTAAATGAACGTGCTTATGCTATTTCCAGCATCATGCTGCTAATTCATTACATGCCTTCTCCTCTGCCTCTACTGGTGCTTAGATGATAAACTAAAGGTGTTTAAATTATGTTTATGGCAGATTAGAGGGGAATAAGATGAAGAAGAAGTAAGAAAGAAGATGAATGAGATGGTCCAACACTACCTTGATGATGAAACTGCTTTGTCATTCAGGTCCATGTAATGTCTGATTCTCTACCATCTTCAGGCCATACATACTCTGCTCTCCACTGAATCACATATTTGTTCATTTTATACCATTCCCTGTGCTTTTGCTCTGACAATTACCATTGTCTGTGGTGGTAGAAATATTCTAGCAGTTTGACAGTCTGTAACTTGCATTTTTCTCCTATTTTAGAGGAAATTCTTGATGTATTCTGGAAGAGAGAAGATTCAATAAAAAGCAAGTATTAACTGCTTGATACATTTCCTACAGACATTGTTAATTCCATAGATTTATTTTCATAACAAAATTTTTTTCAATCAGTTGCTTTTTCCTGTATTAGTTTACAGGTAAATGTTTCCTTTATCCTTCTACAGAATCTCTAAGAATCAAATATTTTGTACATTTTATTTAAATACTGTAAAAATATTCCATTTGCAATTTAAATTTATTACATCTCAAAGCAGAGACTAAAAGGAAATAATGATAGCAGGAAGACCTGTTTACAAAAACACTGCAAATGTGGTGATGCATTATTCAAGGACAAACATTTCCTTCATGCAGTGCAAGGACCTGATAAGTTCCGGGATACTGTCATACTACTGCAATAACAGTGATGCAGCTGTAGTAGAATTTAATCTCTTTTTGTTTTCCTTGCTTTGGTGTCCCTAATATCTTTCTTTATTCATTTATGTAGAAATGAAATCTCTCGTGGACTCAGCCATAACACCCCCTCCCCATTTTCAGGCCAATTTGCCAACAGTTTCTAAGCATTTAAGTGAATCCTGTACAGGAAATGCAGCAGTGAGACTCATCCAGGCTAGGCTACACAGGAAGGCTTTTGATCCTTCTAGACTCTTCCACTCTAGATAAAAGTGAAGACAAAAATAATGCTTCAGCGGGTGTTGCAGTAAAGAGTTGTCATAACAAAGACTTTGGCTAGAAAGGTGAGAGGTATGACCATGGAATCATAATTTCGACCAGGATGGAGGCAAACCCAGCTCCATGAGACTTCAAGGCATGCCATGATCACCTGGGGCTGTTGGCTTCTCTGTTACCAAACTGAGTGTTATTGTGAAATATGTCTCATGCCATTCAGGCAATGCTTCAGCATTCTCTCTTTTCCTATAAATCTCTGACTACTCTGGTCTTATGTAGAGAATAGAATGGAGAGGGACTAACAGTTTCCCACATCCTTACTGAAAGCTTCTCCTATGGGGTTTATATGGTCTGTAGAAAATGAACATGAAATTCCACTTCATTTTCATTCTGCCTCATAAGACCAATATCCTCTAGGTCGTGTTTTAGCCAGACATTTTGATAATTCCTTATTCAAAGGATAACCTAGAAATGGGGGTGTACCTACACTCAGGGTATATGAATATAAATTACAGATGCCAAAGCACTGTATTTTCTAGAGTACAAGATGCATGTATTATTTATTTGTTATTTTGTGCTTACTTCAATTGTTTTCATAATAAGTGTTTCTAACTTTACAATACAGAATATAAACTCTGTATGAGTTTTAAGTGCATATATATTTTTGCTTCTGTTCTTTTCAAAGCAAAAAGTTATGGCAAGGCAGTTTCATATTATTACATCCTCTCAAGGGACTTGAGTGAAAAAGTCTGTGAAGCATTGCACTAAATCACCAGTCAATGAGGCCACTCACAGTACATAAACCTAACTGTGTTCATAAGTCTTTTCTGGGTCAGGGAGAAGAATGTATTCACTTGCCAGTACTGCCTTAAAGACAACTTAGCAAACAAAAGATTCAAGCACAACAAGAAAAGCATCATTCTTATGAAGACACTTGACATTCCCTGAAGCATCCACACCCCAAAAAATCAGTCCACACCTGTAAAGCAGACTAAACTGAAAGCAGTTTAAATATGTTGAAGTGAGAGAAGTTCAAATATTTGCAAATATTAAGCAATTGTTCTATGTACTTCTAATTCATCTGATTGCATTAAACTTGAATACACAAAGGTCTCTCAGTATCACTGGGAAAACTGAATACTCGATAAGCTCTGAAACTTGCTCTGTTCACTGAAAATGTGTAACTGTACATTCAATAGGTCTGTAGTAATTCTAAAGATGTTATCTTTTCATATTTCAGGTTCCTTAGGCTTCATACACAGTGTAATTAACCCCCAGTTGAGAATAACCTCTGTTGTTCATTCAATACATGAATCCTCTCAGTGCAGCCAACATACCGAGTTATGTTTGGATTAAGAGAGTTTGTATATTGTTATAAAATGTTATTGCTTTGGCCAGGTATTTGTACTACAGATTATACAAATTGGGAAAAATAATCTACGTGTCAATGTTCCCAAGTTACACATTGAAGTCTAAAATACATATTAAAATTTGATTTGCAATGGAAATGCTGATTATAAAGAAAGACACTTAAACGGCTGCTTCTCTGTCATTTGAAAAGTAACTACATCTATAAAACTGAATCTGTTTTGGTAGACCATTCCATACATTCAACATGACAACTGAAATTTGTTGTACCCTGTCTTAACCATTGAGCTTAAGATGTATGTTCTTGCAGTGTTTAGAATTAATGCTTTTTTTTTTTTTTTAATTGCCCTTAATAATTCTGATTATGATCCTGGGAGACAGGTGAAAGAACTGGAAATCAGGATCTCTTGAGTGTTCCATTCTCCAGTTTACTAAAGCAGCTTCTCAGAAGAGTATTATTTAAAGAGCTGCAACTTAGGAGAACAATTTAGCAGATATGTAAGTGATGACAAGTTTTGAAAAGGGTCTGTAAACTTCTTTGCAAGGCTTGCATGTTAGCTACAACATTTTAAATGCAAAGTACTTATATTAAGTATTGGGAACTGTTGTATTGTTTTATATATATATTGTGGCATTTAAAGAGTTGCTTCTATTTCTGTTATGGAAATGCCATGTAAAATACACTGCATTGCATATGAGTGATACTTCTATATTTCACCTGTGCCTGTGTAGGGAGTTGTTTGATGGTTTCTTTTGTATTCACATTGTGTTTGCACTTGATCCTTTCCCAATTAACTGTGACACAAGAATTCATGTTTTTAGATAAGTGGTGAGGAAAAGTTCATCTAGTGTGACAGAATTAGTATTTAGTTTTGTTCTAGGTTCATCTTTATAATTCTGCTCTCATGACCATTTATGCCCAGCAGCTGTGCCTATTGAGCCAAGTTCTCATTCCTGTGTCTGTCTCTCCGGGGAATATTGACAAGCACATACAAACAGAATACATTTGAATAACAATAGAAAAATGTCCTTGCAACATTTATACATGTATTGTCAGAAAAGCGCTTGTGGTTCCAGACTGGTTCCTGCATTATTTTGTACATAAAACTACATTTCTCCCTGCAGTATTCCAACATTTAGTGTCTTGGATAAAACAATTTTTTTTTCCTCTGGGAGGTTAGATATTCTATTTGTCTCCCTTCAAGTTGAAGACAAAAAGGAGCATGAGATCACTTAGTCACCATACATAATTTATAGAAAGGTGAATGGATGCTGTTTAAAATTGAATGCGAATATGGTAACTTATTAGTAAGTTTTCTGCTACTTGTTAATTTAATACGACTTTCATCTAATGTTGCTATGAACAATTCATTTACTGATGGGCAATGACTGCATAATTTAATAGGAATATATAAATACCTAAATTAATTTTAAAGTTATAAATCTATGCATAACCAGTTAGTTTGGGCAACATGAGAGATAGGTCTGTGAGTGTTTCTCTGACAAGTAAGAAGTAGTAAGTAACAAGAAAGTGCAAGTAGTTGTCAATCTATATGCCAACCTGAATTTCCCAGAAGAAGAAATAGGTAACCTTGGCTATAATCACAGTTTGTTTAGGGGAAAGTAAACTAACTAATCACTGTTCTTGGAGAATGCTTTAATGGAAACAAGAGAGTATTAATTTGATCCTCCAAGAGTTATTCAGTTTTTAGTTAACACAGGGGCTATCCAGTAATGTAGTATTAATCATCAGGTTATACACCAGAGCTTCCAGACATTTAATGCCTGGGGTTGGAATGTAATTCAGATAATGTCACTTCAAAAGCAAATGCCATTTGCCTGCTTGAACAAAAGGAGGGTGTACATTAGTGAGTGGCAGCACAGATCCAAGGAGACTTGGTCAGACAACAGAATAACTGAAAACACGACAAATTTTGCTCTAAACCACTTATGACTTCATTCCATGGCCTGTAAGGAAGGACTACTTTGTTCACTGTTTTTCACTTTGGATGTTTCCAGGGATGGGCCATGTACCATCTCGCTGGGCAACCTGTGTCAGGGCTTTATCACCCTCGTTGTAAAACACTGGGACTCTGAGCAACCTGATCTAGTTGAAGATGTCCCTGCTCATTGCAGGAGGTTGAAATAGATGACCTTTTAATGTCCCTTCCAACCCAAAATATTCTATGATACTATGAGTACAAAACTCTCCCAGAAAATTTGTGGTAAAAAAATTCCTCTGTTCTAACATGTCACTAGATTTTTCTATTCCAAATGTCAACTATTGTTGACAGTTATTGAATTCCTATTCAATTTACCTCTCAAAAAATTTTTATTAATATTTTCTAAAACTCTGGAAAAAAATGTCTAATATGAGGTGCTTCTGGCATGTGTAAAGGACAAAGAAAACTAGGCTACATTCCTTATGGGTTTTTATTGGTTGGCTCCTTTACAGAGCTATTCCACAGGGTGAGATAAAGGAGGCCACACAAAATTGACACAGATTAGATATTAAAGTGATAGACCATTGCAATGATTGTAAGCAACTTTTGTAACATCTCTTTATCTTCCTCATACTCGCTGTTTAAAACCTCACAGAATTCTTGAAATTTACATTAACAAAAGCATATCTGTTCTTCAGGAACAATAGCATTGTGTCTCCACAACTCACTAGGAAATTAAAACCCGTACATTCAAAATAATATGCAAGTAAAAGTTGCATTTAAAATTGTATTGCTACATAATTATCCTATTTACAGTCTTTCTCACAGAAAAATGTAGATTTGGAATCTAAGTGGAATAAAAATACCAGAAAGCTTTGGCAAGATGATGGTTGTTGCATACTGAGGGATATTGCATGGAGAATGAAATGTGTTTGTAATTAGGGAAACACAGAACAGTTCTGATTACATCTAAGAAAAGCCAAAGAGAATAATTTTCTGAAGGACAGACCATGTAGGCTTAAGTGGATGAAAACTTAGCTTTACACTAAAGTAGCTAAAGGAAATACACAGCTCCTCACTGAGCTGGTTCAGCAGACCAGCTATTTCAGAGTATTTTATAATCTATTTCTAGATTGTTCTTCAATTAAGATATACACATCATTTGTCCTGCAAATAAAAAAAAAATCATGAGTTTTCTCTTAAAATCTCTGAGTAAAGGTTATCAAAAGCCAGAAAAATATTCTGCTGAAGATAGTAGTAATCTTTCTACTGAACTCAATGGTCACTAAATAGATAAAATTGACTACATTTTGTTTTTAGAAGTGTCCAAACACTGTCTGCCTTTGAGAAATATTTAAATGGGAATTAAAGGGCTGCTGCATCTTCTGAACAGATTTTCGTATCTACCTGACCTTTGCTATCCAGGCACTTCTAAAATATATCACTTCAAGAGTATTTTAAAACACTCAGTCTGACTAGTTAATGTCGGACTGTTTAGTCTCACACACTAAGACCGTGAGCCCAAAAAATTTTTCAAGCTAAACTGGTGAACTTGGAGAGCTAAAATAACTTAGATCTGCTGAACTGACAAAGACACAGGAATAACTACATGAACATTATCTCTGCTAACAAGTTCTGATTGAGTAAAGCTGATCAATTGCCTTTTATATCTGACCAGTGGGCACGTTACAGGGAACTTGAGACAGCACAGAAACCTGCATTTTGAGATGGTTTGAGAAAGCCAAAGCTTCTGAGTGAGTTCTTCTCTGCCTTGATGTGAGACCATGTCCTCATGGCACACAGCACTGTGGTACTGCAGTTTAACTTAGAATGAGCAGCCAGGTTTCATCAAAGCACTATTATTCCCTGCAAATGCCTGGAGAGCTTTGTGCCTTTGACTTTTCAAATGTAGTAGTCAGATCTGACCTCTTCCAGTTCCAATGTTTCGAATGATTGTCTTACCTTACAAATTTTACATGCTATTCATAAGGGTAGTGACCAAAAAGATTCTAAGCCCTTTGTCTGTGGTGCTTAAGAGTCTCTCTTGTTGAGTGTGCAAATAATTGTAATAATTACTTTTTTAAAGAATTAGTGAGACAATGGAAAGTGAAGATATTTCAGTTAAAAAAAAACAACCAAAAAAGAATTTAATATAAAGCCAGTGTTCTTAAACAGGTCCATGTCAACACCTGTAACATCTCTAGAATTTTAATTCATGTGCCTAAGAAAACCAAATCCTATCATCTTTATTTACATCCAGGAGAAACTTTCCAGAGCAAATGATTGCAGAAGTGAAAAGGGAACAGGACTGAAGTCCTCATGCAACACAGATGTTTGCTTTGTGTTTTTTGAAATCAAGCAAGCATTTCTGCCCCTGGAACAAACTGTATCTAAAACAAGGTCTTGAAACAGCTACTTTTCTTATGCCCTTCAAAGCATACTGTATTCAATAGCATACCTAAAAGGACACACCAATCCAAGATATTAGATCCTCAAATCTTCTATGCATTCTTGGGTGGACCTCATCTATATAAGTCATTCTTATTACAAATGAAGGATGTATACATTGGTCATTCTTATTACAAATGAAGATGTACACATCTTTTTGTGCTTAGCAAACATGATTGCAGGTATTGTACACCTGCAATCATGTTTGCTAAGCACAAAAAGAAACTTCTTCTTCGCATGAGAAATTTGCCCTAAGTCCTTTACAACATGTCATGATGAGCCAGCATATAATTACAAGAAAAAACTACTTTTCCTTAGGAAAAATTCTAGGATTTTCCTCTTGCACAGCATACACTTATTTGTTCTTGCAAATCTATCCAACACTGTTGGACACAGAGTGTTCCTGGTTATCCACCTCTAAAAGAGAGTCACGGATGTAAACACAGCCCTCGTGCTCCTGTTCTGAGTGCTGCAAACCAGACAACATTTGGGGGACTATTGTAGCTTAACCTGTAAGTTGACAGAGTCTTGTTGGAATCTGTGTATTCATGACTTATATTTGGAAAAACATTTTTTGGTTTTTTGAGGATTAACTGTGCATGTTACATGTTAATGATACTTTTCTCATTCTGTAACAACCCTAACATTTGTTGGTTTAATTGTCACTATGTGATATAAAGATCAATTGGTATAAAGATGTTTTTCAACAGTTGTAATTACTTTAAAGGATATACTGTAAGGCATTTGGCTGGAAGCATTTAAAAGCTAATATAAACTCACCATTTATTTTAATCAATCATACTTGCTTCTTTTTCTTAGTGCTTTTCTTCTGTTTTAATTTTTTGAACCTGAGCTGTCAATAACAACTTTTGATTTTTCCTCCTTTTTTTCTCTTCACAGATCAAATCTTTTTGATCTTTCAAGGTCTTCAAGCAATGTTCTGACATGCACTCAAAATCCCTTTATACCACAGTCTTCCTAAATTTCTTTTGTTCTTGATTCAAGTATAAACAGCTATGTTCCCTTTAGTTATTTACAATATACTTAAAAATAGCTTCATGTTGAGTGTAGCTAGTATATATAAATTTTCTTCTTCCCCAGATCTTCACAAACTGCAACAGGGCCCACAGTTTACTGAGCTCTGAGTTGACAGAGGTCAAGATTTAAATCTCAGATATATGAAGAGGAGTATAATTTCAATTAAAATCAAACTGCTGTTCTATGATGAGGATGTTCTGATTTTCAAATGCATAATACTTGTTGATATAATGACTAAAATGCGTAGTCTTTTTTCAAAGCATTTAATCACTTCATTATACTTTTTCATTTTGAATTAGTTCTTTTTGATATTGTAAATGAATACATGCATAAAAGCAAACTATTCAGTCAGTTGAAATGTCTATTGCTATAATTATTCAGAAAAAAGTATACTCACCACTGCACTTAATAGACATTTGTCTTAATAAAAGAGTAAAAAACATCCTTTTTATTGCAACTTGTAAAATCTTGGATTCTAGTCCTTAAATCTTCCCCCACTTGCAAGAGTGAGTTCTGAGAATTTAAATTGCATCAAACTGAAGGATGCTGCAGAAATTAGTTCCTCCATGTTTCTTTAGCACTCTAGAACAAAAATGAAAATATTGTCTCTAAATATTTCTTTCTAACAAGCTGTAGTGGTTGATTAAATAGTTGTGCTGTCCAATAGCAGTTCTGTAGAAGCAGGCTCAATGCTGAAAAACTCACTGAAATGCCAGACAGAGTCTTATCGTGGTGAAGCATTGTTAAATTCTGCTTCTGTGTGAGAAGGCATGGAGCAGTATGTACTGAAGCCCCATTCCTTAGAAAAAGATAAGATTTATTTTCACTAAGAATTTCTTAATTTGGAAATAGTCTATAAACAAAACCAAATCTGGTGTGTGAGCTTTTCACATTATTTTCCTCTCTCTGGATGTACATATTTGCTTAGAGAAGTCCTGTGCAATCTGTTTTTGCAGTGGGCTCTGTGCTCCCCAGCCATGAGTTATTGCTAACCAGATCACAGTCCACAGTCCTTGATACAGACCAAGGAAGGAAAATGTATTTTAGCATGGAAATGTCAAGAAAAGCTGTACTGTTTTACTGGTTTATGACCTTTATTATATCCTTAGATTTGAAAAATCTTTCTAAACTCCTACCCATATGCTCTGCCTTTTGTAGTAAAGCAAATGTTTGTGTTGCTCCTCAACATAATCCCCTTTTCCTTTCTCCCACATCTGCTACTGACCAGGCCTTTTCTTCACTGTGATGTGAGTGCTTAGTTTGAAAAGACATGACATATTTAAGACTAAAAGATGTCACTGCTATAAAAACATTTTACTCAGCCTCAAAATCAGGGTTTAGGAATCTTCAGATTTCCTTGGTGATTTTGGGCAGCTGAATGAATCCCTCCAAGCATTGGTCTCCTATTTGTAAAAGTGAGTAATTATAATGTTTAATTTTAGGAGAAAAATTTTGTTGCTTATTTTGACAAAATATTTTTCCCTTGGATAATACTAGGAAATAATATTATCTCATGAATCTTCCACACACTGCAAATAATGAAAATATTTTTAAAGTAAGAATACTGTCTCAAAATGCTTTAAAATTAAATCACATAAGCTATTTTGGGGGTTTGATTGTGTTATACCTTCTGCTGTTTCAGTGTTTGTGGAGAGAGAAATAGTAAAGTAGTTGAATAAAAAGTACTAAAGCTTTCCTGCTCTGACAAGGAGCTCTCTTTGCTGTCATGTTCATTTGGAAGGCCATCTTCCCTCCAGACATTGGAGGGAAAACTTATTAAGGTTTGTCTGTGTACAGAAGCTTCTATTGGTTTAATTATATAAATCACATCTCTATGACATGTATAAACACTATGCTGTGCTCTGTCTTGGCAGGCATATGTTATTCAATTTACTTCCAAGATTTCAGATTGCTGAACATCACATATTGCATGTCCCAAATACAATGGAAAAAACAAAGGCAAAAAATCACAACTATCTCCCTGCCTCCATAGGTACTGAACTGGGGCATATTTGGCTGTAGGATTTCTGGGATTTTCTTAGCACTTTGTCAAGAGAAGTGGCCTTAAAAATTGATTCAAAGGAGAGGTTGTCAACCTAAACAAGCATGTGCAGAAGTGGCTTAGCTTGTCAACGCACTTTTTTGGAGAAGATCTTACCCTGCACCTTGTTTCAGTCTAATGAAGGAGAAAGCCACAGATCCTTTGAATTTATTGCTCCTACTTTCAAAGGAGTTGTTTTACAGCAGAATAGACTTTCAGTGAGTTGTTCAGAAATACTTATGGTATGGAGATGTGACCAGTTGCAAAAGATGGGAGGACACAAAGGTCACTTGGATTTCCATCAGCCTGAACAGTTGTGTTGATAACAAACATTCTGTACACATACAGGACGGCCAGAAATGGCTGCAGAGTTTCTACCTGAAACTATGTGAGCAACCTCTTCTGTCTCCCATGACAGAGCAAGCTTTCAGAGGAACCAACATCAGCATCAAAGGGGTGAGACTGCCCTCCTGCCCTCAGCACAGCTGGTGCATTGCAAACCGGTTTGGTTTCAGCATGTCAGCTGGTTGGTGGTGGGACATGCTAGTGGACTGACAGCTGGCCAGTGCATACTGTACTGTACTAGAAACAGACTCTAATTTCAGGAAAGGATTACAAATACACTAGAATCAAACTGAACTGCATTCCTACTTCCCTCCCTCTCGCAGGTGGGAGGTCTGTGTGACACTTATGAAGAGAACATTTGTGGGTCATCCAAGATTGCAGGTATATGAGTTGAGCATGTGATAAGGTATGAGAAAATCTCATGGCACAAACCAAGGCGAGCCAGTGCTTTGCTTTCTCCCAGTACTGCATATGCAGAGCACCTTACTGCCTGTGGTTGTATGGATGGCACGTGAGGAGTGCATCTGGACTTTCCTGTTAAAAATGGATACTTCCTGAACTGGCTGCAGAATGTGGAGAATAGGAAGCTGTAAGGATCAAACACTTGTATTATGGAGGAAAAAAGGAAAAGTAGCTGATAAGCCTTGATATCATAGTGTCATATTACCACATGGTACATATTCCTTTGTTTGAGCTTGTCTATCTTAACACCCATTGCAGTTAATTGTAGTTGAAAGGAAATATCATCAGAGTCTGCATACAGCTATGGGAAATGGAGTGGCTTTTATTTATTGTAGATAGTTTATAGGTTTGAGTTGTGCCCTACCTCAAAGTTGTTTTGATTTTAAGATATTTTTGTCCCAATTCAAGAGAAATACTGAAATACAGATGGCTGAAAAAGCTGGTTTTAATTTTGTTTAGTGACTGGTTTTACATTGTTTTAATTGATTGTTAAGGCTAAATTCTGTGCATTTGAAATAAGGCCTATATTTTCTATGAGGAACTTTAACCTCTTCCAATTTAATATCATATAGCAAACTCCAGCCTTCTAAAGACATGCCTATTTTATGGTCATGATTAACTCTTTTTTTGTTCTTTACCACAGTACCTGCAGGAGCTGAGAGCTGGAAGGAATGTTCTAATCATTGATTAAATATCTTGCTGCTTCTCATTCTTCCTTCCTTCTTGTTTATAGTTTAAACTCCCACACACATAAACAAACAACCCAACCAACCAACAACAACAACAAAAAATCACCCCAAACTTTCCAAGGGGAAAGTATAAATATAATGATTTTCAGGGAAATGTATCTATTGTAAATGCAAATTCTTTTTTGTATTGAAAGTGCCACTGTGCAAATGCACAGAAATGAGTTATACATCTAAGCATCAAGGCTGAGGCACACACAAGACTAGACAATTGTTTTTTCAAGCTCACAGAATTGTCCTTTGACACTATGTACAGGGGACATTTACAAATTAAATCCCTTATCATTCTAGACCTTTTCTTAAATATTTTTAGTTTATGCAACAGCATCTGGTTTAAAACAGGAAACAGGCTTATAGCTAAATTACTTTTGCACATAAATATTTAAACTCTATATACTGAAATGTGACACCACAAGTTATCACTTCCTGGTATGCAACCTCTTACTCTCCGTTTTACTTTGGCATGTATAAAATATCACAGAGACATGATAAATGTAAAGTCCCTCTCAGAAAACAAAATAAGTTCTAAAGTCACTTTGGAATCCTATAATTTTAATGCAGTATTTCTGATTTTATGGAATTGGCATGTTTTGGGGTGTTTGTTTTTTTTCCAAAGGTAATCTGCCTTCACATTTACTTAAAAGTTTGACCTAGTCTGCTCCGTCTTCCGATAGAGGGATATTTGCTGTAGATTTCAGCTGACAATCTCTATTACAGGAATATGTAATCAAATAGTGTAAATTCTCTTCATTCCTGGGATATCTACAAGCTTTAGGAGACAGATTAAGCAGAATATGTAGCTACATTATCCTGGAATTCAGTGCTGGCCAGGAAGAGTTACAGCAAGTAAGTAAAGTGATGGCGCTGGCAATTGATATGTTTACTACATTAATGCCTTTTTTTAAAATGCCTCTTAAGTTGTGTATCCTTACCCCAAGATTATATTTGTAGTTTTCTTCAGAATATGGACTACATGTATCTGCTGCTCTATTTACTTTCCTTCTAGCTGGCCCATTTCAGCTAAATAACCTAGGATCTTCTACTGTCTTTCCACTGGTCTCAAATAGATTTCTGTCTCACACAGGGCTTTGCAGTTGGTAGTGGCAGGCGTGGTAGAAACCTGTTTGAAAGCATGCAAAGTCTTCCAGATGTCAGGCCCACGGGCTGATTCTGACAGACTTTGGCATGTCTGAGGAGATCACCAGGGAATCACTTCAGGTTAATCTTAATGAAGGCCTTAGTAATTAATAATTTGAGGAGTTCATTTTGTACCTGCTCAGCACAGAAGAGATTTTGTGTATTACGTTCTGTTACATGAATGTTGTAAGTTGCATAAAGAGTTGTAGCCCTGCCACTGAGACATTCTTAAGACAGATACACCTCAGATAAGAAAATGATTGAGAATAGTTGTTCACTAACTGAGTGGGCTGCTTGAAAGAAAGCAAAGGAAAAACGATAGGAGAGGCATGGACAGCTTGGAGGAGGTTGTACACACACAGCTTCTGAGGCGGAGGGCAGGGGAGAGACCCAGTGCACCAGGAGCAGAGTCAGCTCTGACAGAGAAGGGCTCTCAGCTCTGAGCAGCTTTACTCAGAGCTGTTTTTCCATTCCGGCTTACTTACACTCAGTCCCGCCTGCCTCCCATGGACATAGGAGAGATGGAAATTATGGAAAAAATTTATCGTTCTAGCACAGCTAGTAGGCATGATCAGAAAAGAAAGCCAGGGAAAGCACCCCAAGATGTCGTAGTCAGAAAAGGGGATTCTGATGAAAATTCCATCCATTTCCAGAGAGCTTTACATCCCTATCAACTTGCCTTTTCAATTTAAGTAGTTTTAGCTTAAGTACAAGTATTTTTAGAAGCAATATTTCCTTTCTGCTGTTTCTAAAGAGCATCACTTATATAATCTAGGGAATGCATGTACAAAAGTTTTGTACATCTAAGTACATTGAAAACAGCAAGTATGGATGGACATGCAAACATTACAACATAGTGTCTAGGTATTCTTATATTCTGACAAAAAGTCTAATAGATTTATTCAAAATTCTATGAAGGATTTACTGGGCGTTTTGATCATAAATGATGGCCTTACTTTGAACAGTAATAACATTTTATCAGTTGTGAGGAAAAGGTGTTCTGAAATAATAATATTGTCCTGATTTTTTTCTCAATATAAGCCAATGATAATTGTGGTCATATTGATTTGATTCACAGCACAGTTTTGAACCAAATTTGGAAAAGAAGTGATAATTTCTATGAAATTTTCACTGAAAAGATAAAATATTTTCAATTTTTCTGTGGATTTTATTCAGACAAAGCTAGCACTGGAGTAAAAAATGACCAACTGGGCTTACCTGTGATGAAAAAACTTCTTTTGGATACATAAATCACTAAGTAGAATATTTTAAAATTATATTTATTTTTGTCCTCCATGAGGAACTTGTATGTCCAGCAACAGAAGAAAGAAATCAGTGTTGCAGCTAATTGTTTTATACCTTTACACTAAATTTTAGCAGATTGGAGCTTGAACACTGCCCTTTTCTTGCTCCACAGTGGTCAGATGATCAGGATTAATTTGCTGTGACCTATTTGTTTTGACCTTACTATGACCTTTAAGATTTTTTATCCCCTTTCCTGACACTTCTGCTATCTACCTTGGGCAGACAAGAATAACTTCAAAGTGTTCAGTAGGATACTTAGTTTTATAGCACAGTCATTCATTCCAGCACATGAAACATCATTTGCCTATAAACATTGTTGATGAAAATAGGAGTAAAATAAGTCTTTTTTTAAGTTTCCCAGGTTATATCTCAGAAGAATGTTACAAAAGGAATAAAATAGAAGGCACACACACTTTCAACTATTTAAGTTTATTATTTAGTTTAATTCCTGGAGGAATATTTGCAGAAGAACCTAAGTATATATTACATAAAGAATATCCATTGTGTTGTATTTCAAGAGACCAAGCTTAATGCAGTTCTTATTGTGTTTAAAGACATTTTACTTTTTTACAAAGTTTTCACACTTCTTTGGGAATATTTTAATCCATCTCTGATTATTACATATGAGCCAGAGGTATCAAACCCATGAGTTCATGTCTGGCTCAGGCACTTACATGTATTTCAGATTGGGTTTGACATGTAATTTTTTCCTCTCTCATCTCTAATGATCCCACATGCACTTTACAGGGCTACTCTGACCATTCTGCTCACACCTATTAATTACAGCTAGAACTGAGCATTTTCCAGGGGATACCAATTGACACAGTAATTTTTCTTTTCTTCCACCATTGCAGGTGACAGTCTAACTTCTGTAGGCTCCACATTGCTTACTTAGTATTCAAAAGAAGCACATGCTTACTGTTCAAGAGGAGTAGAAATTAGAACTTCGTATTTTTAGTGAGGGAGACTCCTAAATTTCCAGTAAGGTGTAATATTCTAACATCCCAAATTGTTGGTCTCGAAAGTGTCATATTGCGTGGAGAGGGGAGCTATGTTGCAAGAATAATGAGAAAATGGCAGTGCCCTAGCAACTTAATGTCTTATTTGTTCCAGGTTTCTAAACCGAAATCACACTGGTATAATACACCAACTCTTAATAACAACATCTTGGGACCATGATTAATGCAGTTGTCCCAGATTCATGCAGACAAGATTTTTGGACAGACACGTGCAAAGTATGCCCAGATGCTCTCCCATGCTTCCTCATGCAGTCCTTTACCTCACCACAAACCCTTATTCACTTGTTCTGTTCATCTCTTTACTGAGCTGTAGATTAGAGGTCTCAGTCTAAAATTCCTATTTGTTTCACAAGATGTCCTGGCTGTACCATGAATATAGGAACATCGTCTTGGGTCCCAGAGCAGCAGAATATTTAAGCATATGCTTAGCTGTAAGCACATGTTTTAAGTTCCAGGAAAGTAAGAATCTAATCATGTGTTGAATCTGAGCCAGAAAATACAGCACAAGGCATGTGTAAGTAAGTGCAAACAGTTTGCTCAGGTTTTAGGGGTATGTTGAATTATTTTTTTTATCGGAAATGCCGTATAAACAGAGCCAGACTAAGTTTTGGGCATGGATAATCAGAACAATCTGCAAAGGCTTCCCGTCTGTGGCTAATGGGATGTTTCTCCAAGCTTTGTCACCATGGCAAATACTTTTTAATACACAAACATTTGCTGCATTGAAAATCCACCCACTCTTGTTGAAAGATGGCCAGGTTTTGTAAAATTGCATTCCAACTACCCTGCTGATTTTTAAGATAAGCCCTTTCAGTTAACATTCCATGTGTCTAACAAAAGATGTGTGAAAAGCACAGTTTATAAGAACACACATGGAATCTTTACAGTTTCACTGTTCTTTAAGGAGAAAATGAAGATAAAAAGTCTTCTCATATGTACATGCATGCAAGCATGCAAACAGGGTTTTATTCGCTGTTTTTTCTTTTCCTTTCCTTCCCAACCCTCAAAGGGACAAGCCAGTAACTGCATGCCAAGTTTCCATCTAAACTTGACTTCCCAGTTCTGGCAGGCATTCTGTGAACATGTCGTGTATTAATGAGAGATTAGTCTTTGAGGTTTCTTAGTCTTCACTGAGTGAAATGCATATGCTAGGTAATGAGGGATCTATTTAGCTTTTCAAAATAATTGCTCTTAGCTTTTCTTCTTGCTTAAATATGAATATAAAGTAGAGTAATAATGAATCGGTGATGCTCTTAAGCACAACACAAAATCTAGATGTTTTTCCTTGCACTATGGCTCTAGGAAGAATGATCTGTCCACCTTTCATTTTCAGTGCTATACAGGTCTTTGATACCAGTAGGAAAGGTCCAATCACTTACATGAGAGTTACATTTAAGGAGAGACTTCAGGGGACATTTTTGGGAAGATATGAGCCATAGCAGTCCCAGGGGAAGACAACTTGCATTTTGGAAACTTGTGTGAAGACTTGCAAGCCTTTAACTTGGTCAAGAAAAGAGGAAAAAAAAGGCAGAGGGGGTGGGGGGCAAGGAAGGAAGAGGAAAGAGGGAAATGGAAAAAAGGAAGGGAATCAAATTACTTTCCACTAACTCAAAACCATTCAATTTTATTCTTCAGGTCTACACAGGAAATATTTTTCTGAAGTTTGGTTGTTTTGGTTTTTTTTTTTTTTTTTGCTATGACCCTTTTATGCTTTTTAGCAAAATCCCCTGGCAGTTTCTTACTGGGTATGTTATTCTTCTGTCCTTTTAAAAAGTATTTACTTCAGATCTGACTAAAGGGTAAGTCTCCCTTAATGTTATCTTGCTAAACATGAGATAATCTGGTGCAGGCCTATTCACATTCAAATGCTTCATACTTCCTTCGCCAAAAAAAAATTTACTAAGGCATTACTGGTACATTGAAGGTGCTGATCCTTACATGGTAAGCTTCTTCAAATTTCCACAAATATACCTTCATAGAATTCCTGAAAAATCTCCAAGAGAAGATGCCACATGAATGTAAACATAAATTCACACATTCCTTGGATATGGTACTTATCTTCATTCTTTTGAAGTATTATCAGAAATGTCTCAAACAGAAATGATAATAAATTACCCTGCTCACCCTATGAGGTCACTCCATGAGTTCATACTACATAGGAAATACAGTTTGGAAGCCTAATGCCCAGTTTTTAGCACCAATATAATGAAAGTCTTTAAAGGAAGCATGGCATTATATTTACAAAGCTGCTGTATGGTTTCAGATCCACTGGTTTGAGATTTATATTCACTGAAAGGAAAAGAAATCAAAATTTCACTTGAAAATGGGGATGTGTTTATAACTAACACCATGTTCTCACATTTGGCCTGAGTAAAAGTTGACATGGTCTAGCAGTGATTTTTAACAAACTAGCTTTTTCTACTTTGGGTGGTTGTACTACAAATATTCTCAGTAAACTTGTAATTCCAACAGCTGAGGCTGCTTTTTGGCAACCGCGGCAGAGGGAGATTTGTCATAAAATAAATTTTCTCCCCTGGGTGTGCTACTTCTTAGATGCCAGTTAGAGTGTGTCCCTCATGCTCTAGGACCTCTCTTTACTCTCCTGGGCTTCTTAGTGGCCCATTCACTGCCCTTTTTGCTCTTACCAGGACAGTGCCTTCAACAAAGTTACTCCATATGATTTCAGCATCTATAAATTGCCTGCTGCACGGAGGAGGAAAGAGAAGAGTGGAGCTGTGCAAATGATAAAAATAGTGGATGTTTTGAATTAAACATATTCTGGAGCAGAAAAATATTTGCTGTCCAGCCAGGTCAGAACACAAAGATGCTGATTCAGAGCCAATTTAAGTAAAATGAAAAATTCTTGCTAAAACTAGCAGGCTTTGGCTGAAAACATAAATACGGTGGGAAGAAATTATTTCATTCTGATATTCACACAAATTAACAAGAATAAACTCTCTCTGGACTCAATTTTAGCCAAAGCTTTAGTGGCAGGAATGATTTCAAATTAAAAATTGTGCCTTTATGGGGCAAAGTTGATGCTCTAAGTAACATCATTTAAAATATGACATGAATTTACAGGTCATATATGAATTTATGAATATAGCCTGAATATCTTAAGGTAGACTGCAAAGTGTCCATGTATTAGCTTGATGCAGGCAGAGTGGCTGTTGTGGCTAAACTCTGTATTAAAGCTTGTGACACATTTACTTTCCCAGTCAGGATGGAGATTTCTGTCAAGAGAAAGAATATAAAATTGTAACAGGAAGCAAGTCACTGTGAAATATCGCAGTCTTTTAAAATATTTAAATAACATTAGCACTCTGCTGAAATACTCATTTCCTAATTGCATTGCACACAAAATCTTGGTCTTACTAAGGCGTCCAATAAATTGAAAGCAGACTGAAACAAGCTTTCATACAAGAAACATCTGGTTATTTAAGTTTCCTTCTTTTAATACTAATTTTAACAACTCCCAAACGTGGATAGAAATACTACCTTATACTTTTGTTTAAAGTTCATTTCCTGTCCCTGGGATATTCGCTGACCTTTTAATACTGGCCATTTTGCCTTCTACTTTCTTATTCCTATTCCCATTGACTTCATTCCATTCTTGACCTCTCTTCCCCTCAAGAAAATTAAATGCAGTCCAAAACACGTTGGACACCAATTAGTTTTACAGCTCGTCTTACCTCCCCTCCTACTGCATTCTTCAGTTCATTGAGTCCACTCTGCTTTTATACTTTCAGTCTTCACAAAACTCATAGCCCCATTGCAAAATAAACATTGCTGGCATGAAATGAAAGTCTTTTTGTCTGCTGTTGTCCTCCTGCTAATCAATATCAACAAAAATAGATCACTAGACACACAGAAAAATCTGATTAACTTGTACCTCTTTTTTGTAAAAAAAACTGCTTTCTCTTTTTGTAGCTATAATATGACAGAGTTTTATGGCACTTCACAAAAATAAATCTTAACTAAATAAAAATTCAGAATAAAGCTTTCAAAGTATTTTTATATATAAACTTTGTATACTTAAATTTACTTGTTATACTTTTAATTATTGAGGTGTTGAAACAAGAACAACATACTTTCATCTGTTGTGAGAAAGTATAGTCTTTCATGTAATTTAAAAGGATACTATTAAATAAAAACATCCAAAATGCAAACACACAATCCCACTTGTATTTCAAGCTATTATTTTAAAATTAGACATATTTTGCACTTTTACACTGCTACAAATCTGCTGCTTCAGTGTCCCTTTCAGTAGGATTTTGCCTAATGGATCTTATTGGTGTACCCTCACTTCAGTGAGGCACTTGCTGAGCACAGACATGGCAAGGTTCACAACAGTTGCTTGGATGGAAACAACTTCTCAGCTCCTGACAAAGCTCTTCCAAAATAGAAGATATGCAGGCGTTTATTTAGGTAACTTTCTGAAGTACATTTAGTGGCAGTCTGGCTGTTAGGCAAAATATTGTACACAAAATACCTGCAATTTTGTTTTTGCTTATGCAGCCACAGGTCTTTTGAGCTATCCATCAAAATTTTCCCTTCAGATTTACAAGACTGGACATGAAGCACATGTACATGTGAACTGTCTCATATTTTTAGGAGTATATTTTATGTGGTACATTCTGTATATATTTATAAATATATATCATATGTCTTCATATATGTACAATAATATTTTTGTCCAGAAATAGTGATGGCCTTTTTTAAATCTCTCTCCTTAATGATACTTGAGAACAGTTCTGCATGAGAACTTTTAGCTAAAGCTAAAACAACCTGCTTTTGATAGACAAAAAAACCCTACAGAACTGTCAGTCACTGTAGTTCTTAAAACTTCTCGCTAAACTGAAAAAGTTAATTATATGCACTTTAAAGTTTTTTATTTATTTATAACTATATGATGTTCAGTTGCTCAGACTGATCTGCAGAGGAAAACCAAGAGTTCCCTCTTCTGTCTTAAAAAATCATCCTTCACATGGCTGTAAATAAATCTTATCACTGTGAGCCCGAGAACAAAGCTTTTATTGATTTATTTGCTCTTTTAACCATCTTGTAACGTCTAAGCACTCATATATAAACCATAGATTATTCAGGAGCTTTCAGTACTGCTCACAGAATAAACTTTTCTTCATCCTCACTTGCAAGAACATTCTTTGACTCTTCAAATTAGATATTAGATCAATATGTTTCTGTCTGATATAATCTTTGCAACATAAAAATCCACCTGCTTAAGCAGAAGTGAACTCTATGTAGCAGTGTCCCCAGTTTTAGGGATATTTTATTTTGCTTTTACCATCGATGTTCTTGGTGCCAAACTAAGAACTATAACTCACATAATTTTTTTAAATCAGCCTTTTAACTTTATAGGCAAATATTGGTTTAATGGGTGAACCCTAGAGTTTAGAAAAGAAAGTGATAAACATTAGGCACTGGTGGTATATATTTCTGGTAGACACTACTCCCATTTTTGTTTCTTGTGCTACCTATGAGACACTAGTTTGACTTCATTATTTCCACTTTCTAAATATTCTGATACATTAAGGACAAATCTGACTGAAATTTATACTAACATACATCTGAAATTCAGAAGATATGTTTTATAATGATATGCTTAAGGCAAAAAAATAATAAGTATTAAGAAAAATATCATTTTCACTGTAACATGGCTTAGCCTTCTCCTCTCTTTGGGAGAAGAAACCAAAACACACAGAACTCAGGTTTTGTATGTACAATGCAATAGTTCCTTCACTGTCAATATGCTGATTTGTGATACCTATGGTTCTGCTCACACATTGTTAGGCAAAATTAAATGTTTTAATGAGATGCAAGCTTCAAAGGAAAATTGAAGTGGTGAGAATTATGCACAGAGAAGGAAGAACATGCCTCAAGAAAGTGTCAGTGCACCACATGCAAATGTTATTTACCTTTGGGGCATACAGACGGTTATAACCATATTAACGCTCTCTGTGATCCTAACAGCACTTCTGTACTTTTGAATATAGAATTAATTTGACATAGATAATCATGTCCTAGGAGAGGATTATAATCACCTCTCTTTCTAAAAGCTTGCAAAATCCTCCTAATATTGTGTAGAAGTCTAATGGTGACTTGTGATTCTGCCTAGGCACATTTTCATGTCAGAATGTTATCCACAATTCTCTAAAATACGTGCTATAGCCACATGGTTTCTGACTCCCCAGGGCAGTGGATAGTGGGATAACTCAGTACTGCAACACAAGAAAATATGAAAATTAATCTGGGGGAAAGTAGTCAGTGCAGAATTTATTGCTGGGTGAGAAGCATGACAGGGAAGAAGCTCATGTCTCTGCTAGACTCAAGAATGTATCTTGTAGCAGGTTCCCTTTCAGAGTTGCACAGTTAATCCATAACCCAGATAATCCCCTACTGGTAATTGAGAGCTGATTATATTTGGTGACCTTCTACATTACTACCAGTACTACCAATGCTCTTTTCTGCATTCTGAAATGTAGCTTTCCTGCTCTTGAGAAAGTCATGGGCTCATAAGCATCTCAAAACATGAATGGTAAAGATAAAATCTGCAACAAATGTGAATACACTGTCCTAGGATAGAAAAGATTTGAATGAACACTAGACTCTCATCAGTATTCCTTGTGTTCACAGAGAAAGAAAGAAAAAAATATATTTTCAAAAATTTGGCTCCCAAAAACTAGTCTGTTGTGGAATGAAATTATACTTTAATAGACAGAACAACATTTCTATACTCAAATGGTAGGTAAATTACATCAGAATACATGTTTTTTGGTGAATAAATTCTTACTGATATGAATGGGAAAAGCATGACTATGAAAAATGTAAAGGAATGTATGTGTAGGCACACAGTGTGTGGTAATTGGAGTGGGGCTGTGGCCCAGCCTCATCCCCAGTGGGCACAGCTGTGAGAAGCAGGTGAGCAGCATTGACAGCAATGAGCCATGGAGTGCCCAGGGGCACTGACCAACCACCAAAGGAACAGAGGGCACACAGGTGCCATGCATGAACATGAGGGTATAAAAGGTTGGGCTAAAGAACAAGAAGGGCAGATGGGGATGTTTCTGATGAGGTATGGTGTTGCTTTGTATGGGCTGATGCTTTCTGGTATTGTATGATGAAGCTTTATGTAGTGCGGCCATCTCAACTGTGACATTGTATTTTTTGTTTTTAACTCCTCCACTGTATTTTTTTTAATAGTTAGTGGCAATTTTATTAGATAGAGTTCAAAGAAATCCCCATAATTCTTCTTTAAATATTTTATGTTGAACTCTGAAAGTGGAGAATGGGGTTTTTGTTGTGCAGTCTCTTTTTATGTTTGAATATTTTGTGCAGATATAGCAGTCAGAATTAAGATGTCCCCCCTCGCCTTTGAAAAATTTGGATTCATTCCAAAAATGTTAAATGTAGCCTAAACTTCAGTATGGGGGTTGCAGTCCAAGATTAGCTGCTTATTCATATTATCTCTTTCTTTTCACAGTAATATTCTTTTTCCATTTGAATGACTCACTTCTGTTCATTTACTTTCCAGGTGTTTTACACTTTCCTTCCATGCTACTTTAAATTTTCCTTCCATCTAGAGATTACCTATGTTACATGGATAATCTGTGGGTCTGGGGTGTGAAGCTGTATCTGAACAAATTTAGTCTAATTACAAGTGTGGCTGGAAAGGGAGGAGTTCAGTGGAGGATGCTTCTCACTGCTGGGCTCCTCTCATGTCCTGCTGCATCTTCCCTGTTACACAGCATCAGTGTCCTCGGTAAATGCTGTGCAGGTCTGACCACCTGCACTGTGGTCACACTTGGGTCATTCACTGTAGTCCTAAGGGTTAAGGAGTTAAAATCCTCTCCCTCATGGCAGCCTCCATGCATTTGTTCCCACAAGGGGAGGCTCTGTTATTCCAGCTTCTTTAAGCACTGCCTGTCTTGTGGGTGCAGTGCAGTAATATCCTCATGTCCCATAATAGCCTCACTTTATAGAGAGATACCACTTTGGTTTTCATGTCTCACAGTCCCGCAGCCAGTCTTCCTAGCTCACATAGCCAAGTTCTGAGGGAAAAGGCAGTAGAATTCAGGGGTTTTTTTAATGTGATAATGCAGTTGGAGAAGCAAGTAGAACAGGAAAAAAGTATTTTGATATGTGGTTTTTGAGAACCAGAAGCTTCACACAGAAGTGTTATCTATCTCACCTTCCTTCTCAGCAGTGCTAAGAATGTTCTGGCAATATTTTAATTGTTGGAAAAATACAGTTCTGTTGAAATCAAACTGTTTCACATGAATATCTCCTTTTAAAAAAAAGTTACCCAAGGAAAATACAAAATATATTTGAAGTCTAAGTCTGTATTTCTGTGAGATTTTAATGTCAAACCCAAACTGACAGCATGAAAACAAATGTGTGACCATGCCAGAAACAAATGTGTTCAGCTTTCCTTTCAAAATAAGTCTTATTATCTTGGCTTGAAATTAATTTTTATATATGCCTGACTAACTTGCTGGATAGAAATTTTGCCTGAGAATGTACAAGAATATGCTCCCAAATTTTATGAATTATTTAAAGTAAAAAATACTTAATTTACCATCCATACATAAGCCCATTTTTACTAGAAACCTGTGCATGTATTGGAATATTTTCAAAATATCTGTAAAAAAAGTGAAGGGGACATGTGAATGACAAATGTTAATGTGATGCTGTGCAGGGCTGCAGATCTTGTGGCTCTCGCCATTTGGCACTAAGGATGCTCTGTGCCTCTCCACAGTGTTTATATCACAAATTCCTTAAGAAGCATCACCACGAAATGTTTCTGGTTTTTCATTGAGCTGCATTTTTAAAAAGAGTGCTTGGTCTATGAGATTTATCTAACATCTTCTTCCAGTTGAGGAGAGCTTGAATTTCACATGTACAAACCAAAGCAGATGAGGCAAGCCAGAGACAGTTAATTTGTAGAAGACAGAGTCATAGCTGGTTGCTGAAAACCATATTTAGGAAAGATACTGGAGGACTTTAGTCAGCGTTTAGGAAAAGATATTTGAAATGTATTAGCAAACAACAGTTGACTTCATGATTAGAAAGGGAACACAAGTTTCTGATGAGAGCGTCACATAATTTAGCAAAAGGGATTCTAAGTGATAAATTGAGGTTAACACTAATGCATCTGTAGACTTTCATACATTCAGAACTTTGTGCGGGTTTCTGAGCCCTTTGAAGCATGATATAGCCAACACACTTGGTGTGTATATATATAGCCTTTAATTTAAAAACAGGAAGCAAGGGACCAACTCTGGTCCCAAAAACTGAGGTTTAGAAGATTTGGGGGTTTTGGATTGCCTTATGACTAGTCAAGCTGTTTTCCCTTCAGAATGCTCCAACTCTAGCTCTCATAAGCTGGGGATAATGTTGCTTAGTACTTAGCAATCCTGAGCTGAAGAACAGCATAGTAATATAAAAAAGCTCCTTCCTTAAGTTCACATATAAATAACATATTTGATAAGTGTGATTTGAAAAACATCATAGGTAAGTTGTTGAGCTCACTTAGAATTGCACAGTCATTAATTCAACAATACTCATTGAGAAGATCTAATGGAAAACATTTCCATAACCTTTGTTTTTATTTGCTATGATGAACACCTATGAAATAATACAGCCTTGTGTCTTGCAAGATATCATTTTGAAGGGGAACAGTCCCAGTTTTAAACTGACAGAAAGGAGCCAAAATAAGGCCTCTTATTGAGATAGATAAATAAGAGTTTATAGCCTTTGCCATGCATTTTGTGGTTCAGTTGCAGCAATCCCTGAACACTGTGGTGGATTGTTCCATCACGTTCAACTGTACTGTGCCAGAAGAGCATAGACTTTTAAAATGTTTTACCATCATTTAACAGATGTAAAGTTCCATAATCAGATTTTCCAAAACCAGCAATCTCTGCTGATTCCAGGATGCACTTAATACTGCCACTGTGGCTAAGAAAAAACTTAATAGCTAAAAGTATCTTACAAGCTAACATGCCATGTAAGAGTTCTACTTTTCTAGAGGAATACTTTCCTACACTTGAGTAGAAGGCTGCATAATTATCTTAGGTGGTTGAACATGACATTAAAGGAGAAGGTGGGCGAGATTATCTTCTGAAAGTTGGGATGAGAGAATGGAAATGTGCTCCAGAATAATGAGTATCAGCACTGCAGCGTTACCTCAGGTCACTGCTGACACATATGAGCACATCAACCAATTTCCTTAAGGTGTGAATCCTAAATTTATATCAAAGTTACTTTAGATGTACTGTGTTCACCTGTGCATTTCACTGGGATTTCTGCAGACATATGCCATGTACTGTGAGGAGGATAGTGACCCACATTTTAAAAAAGTTTCTACATTTCTTTTGCCAGTAAAATTCTTGAAGAGGTTCTGTGTTCCTCTGGGCACGCAGGGTTTAGCTGAGGGAAGGTGCTGCCCTGCTGTTCAGGCAGACCAGCCCACGTTCTGACTGCACCAGATCAGATCAAATAAAACCTCCTTGGAACTGGCTAACTTGAGGTTAAGTGACTGTAATGCAAATCATAGTTTATGGCTAGGCAGAGCCACACCAAAATAAGGATATGGATTTACTTTGAAATGAAAACATATTCTAAATTCTTGCATGAATGGGATTTTCTCTTGAGAAAAGTTAGCCATGCTGACTCCAAGTGCTTCAGAGTCGTGCAGTGTATCTGTGACATGAAATCATGTAATCATAACTGTTCACTGCAGCATTAAGGACACTGGCAATGGGCAAACACAGTTTTTAGGATAAAATTAGACTTGCAAAATCACATCACTTAAATTTGTTATGTCATTTAAAATCAGAAATTCAAGGGTGACAAAAGTCTAATTTTTCATTGTAGTCTGTAGGGCTTGTTTCTTTACTGATTAAAAAGTTTCAAAATGTAAAATATTTAAATTTTTGCATTAATAAATATTTTAACATACCAATTAAGTATTTTATAGTAATATAGCATTTTACTAAATATGGTCTAAGAAGTATCATGTCATATATTGACTTTCAACCTATGTTGTTTTGTCTCTGATACAGCTTTAGGATAAAGCTAAGGTACCTTTTCATATAAAATACATCAGCACTTATGTTTCCATTATTAAAGACTTCTAAACAATTGGGATAGCTGTCACATATTTTTTCATACTGTTATTCATTTTGCTCAAATTTACAAACTTAAGTTTTATGGAAATAAAATATATGTAAATGAGTAAAATATTCTAGATTCACACAAAGCATATACAGACTTCCCTGTGTATGTTTCAAACATCGCATCAAAAGCAGAAATTATTGGTTCCTTCTTGCCAGCCTGTAGTCTGCCTCTGGCTATTGCCTGTGTATTCCTTCTCCAAGTAATCACAAGGCAGAAGCTTCTCTTCTTCATGAACCTTATCCAACTTGATGATGTCATTTGACATTCAGCCATTAACTTCAGGGTATTAACCAGGCCTGCCTACCTATGTTAAACCAGATTTACTTTATTTCTGAAGTAATTTATAATCTAAATTGGAATTATTATTAGAACAATCAGGACTGCATGTATGCATATTTTGAAGATTTTCTACAAACAAATCTGCAATTTTTACAACCATGTGCAGTATCTATAAAACATCTTCAAAAATGTGACAGTTATTTTCTCCTTGCCATTTTTCTTGACCTCATGGCACAAATTTGTACATTTAGCTGTAACTGCTTGAGTACATTCCACAGATGTTTGCTGATAGGGAGCGTCGCCTATGGCAAGCATCTGATTGTAAATGTGAACAGTCTGAAACACAAGAATCCCTGAAAGATAATGGCTTTGATGTCACATAAATTTGGAGGTTAGTTTCCAGACTCTCCAAGAAGCTTCAGTACTGCAGATTTTTCCATACCCAGCCCCTTTTAAAATAAAGGGCCCCAAATAGCTAGGCTGAATTCCTTGCTCAGTGAACCTACAAGGAAACTTGTGGAGCAATGGAATTAAAAGATTAAACCACAAGCCACTTGTACTAAGTCTTTAAAAGACTTAAGAAGCATAAAGTTTACACAGTAACTGAGTCTGGAGACTCACTTGCTTTTGGAGAATTCTGAGACTTTTGGGTTTTCTTCCTGCTTGGTCTGAGCTCTTTGCTGCTGTGTGGCTGTTCACATCTGGTTATGTCACAAAAGAACAAGTCAAAAGATAAGATTACAACTGAGTAACCTTTATTTGTTTGGGGGAAGGTTGTGTTTAACTGCTTCTTAATTAGAGAGAAAATCCCCTTTATTGTTAACCCATGGGGTAAGAATTGGAAACAGCAGTATCACATGATCACAATATTCTCGCTCACATAACTGCCTTAAGCCTTTCATAAATTTCAGGCCTGGAACACTACACATGACAGTCGTAAGAGACAGGGATTTGATATCACATGCATTTAAATGTCTGCAACAAGATTGTTTTGAGAGTTTAAATATTAAATACTGACAAGACTGAATTTTTACCATTAACTCCTGTTTGTGGCTTTACATCCCTTATTTCTGTGACCCAGGGTAGGGAAAAATAACTGTATTGAAACACTGCAGGAGATAAGTATTTTCCCCTGTATAACTACAAATATAATCTACAGGCAGATTAGTGGTTTGGCACATGTATGAGGACATGAGTCATATTATTCTATGGATGCCTTTCAGTTTGTCTTCAGAGTGTACACTATTTAGATTTTAAATTTTCATTCTATAAGCTGTGCCTTATAGGCTTAGTCTCCTGTTTCTATTCCGTTAATATGAGGTTGAGAGGGAAGTTCTCAGGACTGTGGGATTTCCCTTCTCCAATCAGGAATAAGAAGCTGACTGTCAGGTAGCACATTTTGCCAGCGAAACAAATAGAAAGGAGGAGCAGTTAACAGTGGTAGGATCTTGCAGTTCTAATGATTTAGTGCTTCTAAAAGATCTGAATGAGTAATCCTAATGTGCAGTCATTGAAGCTGTTCCCATGGCTGGTGTTTGCAGACAGTGCTGATGAGGAATCTCTGTGGGGCAGGTAGAAATGGTCCCAGGCTCCATATGGAGTCCATGTTTAGTCTGCTTCCAAGAAAGCAGAAGACCCCGTGTGCCATAGCACACACTGTAAATTTGGTACACATATACTTTTGCCATTTACACCTAGATGATGGTATGTGTTCACACTTGGTCATGTTGCTGAAAAATCAAGCTGGTCAGAAGCTAGAACAAGTTGCTTGTACACTCAAGGGATGTAATTAGTTCCCAGAGAAACTGAAGAAAAAGTGGGGAGTCTCTGGCCTTTGAGAAATTTTTTTGTTTTGTAGACAAGCTCATTATAGCATACCTTTTGTTTTCACCTCCTTACAAACAGGATTGTGGGTTTTTTTTACCTCATGTGATGACTTATTAATTGACAGCTTGTCCAGTTGTGATAGATTTATAAAATATAGCCTGCTAACTTCTCAGTAATTATGAGGTGAACTGAAAATGTTACCAATATCTTATATTTAAATGGGATGCTGGCAAATTAACAGAAATCTTGAGTGAAACTTCATAAATACAGAGAGCAATGAATTTAAATACTGTGGGGTTTCCAAGAGAGAACTTCCCTTTTTCAACTTTTTTGTAAAACATTACTTTTATACTGTTTGGTTCTTGCATATAGGCCATTTTTACTTGGACATTTTTGAGGTGTCAGTAGGAAAGACAAACCTGCTAAATGCCTAACATTGCAGGTAACTGCAGCTCATTGAACAGCATCTTGTAGTGATACTTTCCTTCAAAAGGAAAAAAGGCACATTTCACCAGCAACAGAGTGCAGCAAGCAACTCTGTCTGTAGAGGACTTAGCAACAAAAAGAAGCACTTTTTTTTCCCCCTGAATCATGCCAAAAAGTAATTGGAATTTTTACTGGTGTTTATTAAATTCCTTTCTGAAGCAGAAGGTTTAGCATTTTCTATTCCTGTAACATTATCTGTCCAACTACTTTATATTAATGCATTGGTCTTACAGAGAAGGTACAATTTCTTTTCAGTAATAATTCAAGTATTTCAATTGAAAGAAGGACAGAAACAGGAGTTCAAAATTACCAGTGGAGAAATTTCCACTTCAGGACAAAAGAACCTCACATGAAGTGCTCTGCATCTTATACCTTAAAGCAAGTAGGCACCCAAAGGTTTTCTGCACAGCAGTGACAGAGGATTTATTGTTATGTAGCATATCAACACTAAGTAGCTGCAAAACCTGTTAAATCCAAAATTACTCTTCAATATTGTTAGCAGTGTTCTGATGTGAAAACTGGACTGTGTAAGGCCTTGCAGTTCCAAGTACTTCTCAGAGCCATCTGAAGAGCAAAGTGGTCTTCACAGATTATGGGCTGTGTTAGAACAAATTGTGTGTGAATCAATGGGAAGAAATGTAAGGTAACTGCAAGGTAAATGTAATGTAAGATTAGTGAATTGCAAGAACACAGGGAAAGGGGTACTTAAGGAGCAGTTGTATTGAAAAGGACTAAGGAGTTATTTTGGATTGCTACCAGTATTATTCAACATCATCATTTGGGTTTGAAAAAGGCAAACATTTTGCTGGGATGTGAAAACAGAATCCTGTCCTGCAACATGCTGAGAGTTCTGCTCAGCAGAAGCTGAAGAAGTTAATGCAGAAAGCATTAGCAGAAAAGCTGCAGCTGAAATAATCTATCTAGCTGTAGCTATCATGCTTGTAGAAAGATGGTGACCAGTCAGTGTCTAGAGGTGAGCAATGAGGTTCTCAGGTCTTAGAAACATGAGCTAAAAGGCAAACCAGAAACACCTGAAGTTATTTGTTCAGAGAAAAGAAAGGAGAGAGATCTGGTAACACTGTAACCAATACAAAGTTGCTGTGAAGGACAGTTAGAATCTATTCCCACATTTGTGAATGGCAGTACAAGAAGCAATGATCTGCAGATTATATGTCAGTGTTCAATTATTTACTTAAATAATAAAGATAAGTAAGGTCAGGAAGAGAAAGCTTGGTAATATAGTGAAAACCCCTTTAATAGTTAGGCAAGGCTCTGTCAGAAATGATGTAAGGATAGTTTGTTCTGTCTCTGGGCAGTGCAGTAGCTTTGATGATCTCAACATCTTACTCAGCCCTTGAATTCTTTGAGGTTCTGACTATCTGATAAGTATTTGGTGAATAGTAACAAGCACTGAAGTACAGCTGATGTAAACTGTTAGGCAAGCAAAAAGAGATACCATGAGGGTAGTATGTGATTTGTCTCATCTTCTGGCTTTACTAAGAAGTCATGGAAGTGATGATGGGAAGAATGAATTTCCATGTGTAACGCTCAAATCACACATACCATATCTGGTGTCTCTTATTGCACTCAAATTTTTCAAACAGAATAAAAATTCTAGCATTAATTCTTATACACAATTGAAAATAATCTGATGCCTTGAATGGATTTTAATAGAATGCCTTAAATGTATTATGGATGCAGACTTCTAAGTTGCAAGTACAAAATTCTTTTGTCTACAGAACCTTTTCAATCGTATAAATTATAGGGGTTTTGTATTTTTTTTTCCTGAGAATACAATCTTTTAGCATTAGTTCTGCAATGGAATTACTTGAAAGACAAAAACATGTCATAATGATATTACCTTGAATTTTTGTTAATTTCTATACATAGCTATTCAGAAAAAAACACAGTCAATACATAATCGATCATGAAATTCAGCAGTTTTGCTTTATACAAAGTTGATATCCTTCATCAAATAACTCTGATGTGCTTTGTATACTTAGAAAATCCTTCTGATCTGTGTTTGCCATTCTCAAACATAAAGATTGCATCTTTGATTTTGCTGGCATTGGTATTTGAAAGTATAATCAACGCAGAAATGCTCAGGTTTGACAAGTGGTATGAGATTTCAGTAAACATGTCTTCTCTCAGAGAGATATTGGAAACAGATAATATTAAGGGAAATTTTCCTGCCTGGAACCCTGATCTTCAAAGAGAGTGTTAGTAGAGACAGAAATCAGAATGGACATTAAGGATATTAAATGCAAATAAGACTTCAGTGCAGGCTCAAAGAGACAATAAAATTATGGAAATATACACAATGTACTACCTTTTCAGTAAGTGAAAAACATAAAATACTTTGGGATGGAAGGATGTATAAACATAAACTTATTATTGTTAAATTAATATTAGGAGTTAGGTGTAATATTTTGGTAATATTTACATGGAAAATTCTGATTTATCAAAAGTAGCATACTTTGGGAAAACTTTCAAGAACTTTTAGCTTCTTTAGAGAGAAAATACTTTTAAGAATTTAAATTAATTTCATTCCAGCTATTTTAAAACAGAACATTCCGAAACTATCTTGCATTGGTTTGCCTGCTAGACACGATATTAGGACAGTCACATGAAAATTGAGTATTTAGTTTAATCCAAGTATTTTTCTGCACTTTCTTGTGATGGGACATTTATGATATTTGTATTTTTTGTATGCATTTGCATTATGATATTTGTCTTTAATCATTGTAAGAGTTTAGAACCTATGATATTTCCCCTAAAGAAAGAAAGTCAAGTCCAAGGTGAGTGTTTTAGAGTATTTTTCCTTTAATGGCAGTAAAAATAAATCCTATAGTAAGAGTAAATAGTGATTAAATTTAACAACTTATTCTAAACTTAATTAAATTAAACAATTCAAATGAATTATGAAAAAACTTTATCTCTAATCTCACAAATTCCAAGGATACAATATAAACTGGAAACAAATAGAATGTGAGTTCAAGGAGCACATGCACATTTGTGAGTCAAAAGTGAAAATAGCTTTGAATACATACTTTTCACATACCTTAGAAAATCATTAGGATTCTGACAGCTGGCATTTTTCTACCTTATCTTATGACATATATTATTCCCAGGCAGTTAAAGGATAACAGAATTTTACATTCACTGACCACCTACAAATCTTCTTTTAAAGATGCAGGTTAGACTGAGTGCACGAGCAACCCAACCCTTACCATGTGTGCTCAGGTAGTGCAGCAGCAGTTTCAGACTGGAGGATAAAGACTGGGCTGTCCCCTTGCAGAGACAGAGGAATGCAGAGAGTATGATAAAGGTGAGAAAAAAAGATAAAATATTAAGTACTCTCATATATTTCAGTTATGGTAAATACAATGGAATCAAAATTTCAGTTCATGAGCCTCAACTTTTCTCTACTTTCACCTCCTCTTCAGTGACTGTCCTCAAAACATTTCAAAATCAATTTCAGATTTGCTGTCCAGTACTTCAGGTGTAGAGTTTGGATGAGAAGCACACAGGGAGTGTAAATCTTGCTGTGCCAATTGCTGGCTCTTTAGCTACACAACCGTGTGTCAACAAAAATGGGAAACTGGATGCTGATGCCACCAAGAACATTTCTGGTTTTGACACTGGAAATTAAATAGCAACTTAATAAGAATTGAAGTTGCCTGGAAGATTCCTGCCCCTCTCAAAACTACAGAGTTCAGCAAAACTCACATTTTTTAACAGTGTGTTTTGAATATCTCAGTCTTGATTCTTATTTCTTCTATTAAGATACTTAAATCAATCTCGGACAAGCTATCATCATATTTGCTTTTAGGTGGTACACTCCATCCAAATAGAGCTGGTCTCACTACACAGAACTACAGCACCACTGGATGCTACATATGCAGTGTGCCTTGTATGTCTGAAATTTTCCGATCCCTTTGCCTTTACAAAGAGGATACCATATTTCTGACTTTAACACATGTTAGTTTTTCTAATATATAAACGGAACAGTAGCTCAGCTGTGGTTTGTTTTTACCTTAACTCTATACCTCCTATCTTTCAGAGCTCTGAGTTTGGCTAAATAGTATGTTCCTGAAGTATAATAGTGGGAAATTTGTATTATCACAACATGTTACTTTTCAAGATATTTAGTGGAGGAAAAGGCAATGTTCCTCCTGCTTTGATCTGTAGAGTGAGTGTGTGTGGCAAGAAGAAGTTGATTTTTCCCTTTGTAACATTTTAGTTAATACAAGGAATGCAAATTCAATCCTCTGGATTGAAACTGAAGTGCAAGGTGCACAACAGGAACATTTCTAATACACTCCAGCTGCAACAGGACATTCAGTTAAGGGGTCTCCACTACAAATAGTCCAAAGGAAAAAAAAAAAAAAAAAAGAAAAGGATAATAAGGAAAATGCATCATGGGAATTTCAGATCTCCTCAGTCCCAACTCTTTGACTCTTCACTGTTTGACCACAGTATTTGCTGTTCTAAACGTAGTCAGAGAAAATCTACTACCTAAGTAAATGGTGGTCCCCCGAGTTGAGATTTTGAGGTTTGAGGTATGATTTAAAACTGTAGCTAGTAAGGAAATTATTGTTGAAGGCAAATGGGGTTTTAAAGGATTGACCCAAATCTCATTAAAGCTGCTAGATGATTCAATCCATTTTATGGAGTTGTGCGCTAGATCTAGAAGCTCCAGGTCTTGCTGCCTGCTGTTTGCTTATAGCATTCAATAATTTCAGAAAAACAGAAAGAAGCCAGTAGAGCAACTTCTCTGTATGAATAAGTGATGTGAGCAGAGAATGTGGTCATAACTCTTACTCACACATTGCTTTATTTAACAGGATATGAGTGAAGATTAATATATATTCCCTCATGCAGGGGAACATATAGCTTGAAAGCATCTGAAAAAGTGAAGTAATTCTCAAGAATTCCCAAAAGACCCATTAGACATGACTGATTTTGACTTAAAAAAATTACTTCTAAGATAAAACCAACTATTTTGGAATAAGTATATCTGATATACCAAGTATTTACTTATTAAGATTCTTCCTTTTCTACAATTTATCAGCATCCTACAATAAGAGTTCATAAAAAAAAAAGAAAAACAAAAATGTGAATATTCTTTGTGAAAGCTAAGACATTTTGAATAAAATATCTTTGTTTTTCAGTCACTTCTATATAAGAAATATTTTTAAATTTGTACATATCTGTGTATCTCAAACTGTAAGACAGTGTTAGAATGTTAAATTGCTCATAGTGTATTTGAAAATAAATTGGATGCTTTAATATTCAAGTGTCTTCATAGCATATTCTCTACTAGGTCTTTGTTGCCCTCATTTAGGTAAATTTCTGAGAAGAAACTTCTTCTGATGAAGAAAATAAGTAAAAAACCTTCAGAGTTTGATGGGCAATGATCTTGCTTTCATCTACTGCTGAGCTCAAAAGTCTTCTCATGGCAGAGCATTGGTGAAGTCTCTCCAGAGGAGGAGGTTTAACGATCAATTATGATAAGTCAGCAATCCATCCTTGCCAGTTCTACAATTTCAAGCTTTTTGTAGACTCCTGTAAGTATTGTTACATTGATTAATCTTTAACTATGCATTAAATATTGTCATTGTAAGCTTTGGCCAGGAACTGGTAGGAATTCTAGAAAGGATTTTTATGGAAATGGAATACATATGCTGAAAATGGCTTCTTCTTTTCCTGCTTCTTCATTATTGGTTACTAATTCCCACTTTTCCCATTAGGAAAGTGAAGCAGAATGATCCTGCCTTCTCTTCATATCATTACGATGTTTTGCTACAAAACCCATCTTAGTGCTTCTTTATTTTTGTTATGTAGTGATTAGTATAAGGAAGAGTTTGTTTGTCTTTTGATTCTGCTATAAGACTTCCTTTTGGAGAAGAGAGAGGGAAGGTATGATGATGAGGGAAGGAAAGCAGACAGCAAAATAAAGGATGAAAATTCTCTTAAAACTCTGGTATCTAGTGGTGTGAGGGTGGCTGTGAAGCAGAACACAGCACACTGGCACCTCAGATGTCATGCCAAAAGTTACATTAAGTTACAGCATTACTGACTGAAAGCACATCTGCTTTATTTCAGTGCAGGGATAAATGATTCTGTCTCCTCTCAGCTCCCTCTGATGGGGGGTGCTTCAGTTTGTGGATCTCAGATGTGACAGTATCACTAGTTATTTTTATCTCTGCTTTGTATTTTTAAAAGTCATGTCAGACCCAAAATAGTATTCAAAATATGTGTAAAATATGTGCACTAAATTTTACTAATTGGGAAACCTTGTAACTGTAAATAACAGCATGGGCAAATGATCAAAACTTTATTAGATCTCTTTTTCAAGAAATAATTTGAAGTAATAAGTAGGAAATGCAGTAGAAATCTGCACTGCTATGAGAAACTCAGCTACAGAGAGTCAGAAATCTGATTGTACACTCATACAATTGCTAAATGTTGCAGAAGAATATAGATTTGCTCTTTTCTTATCTACCTTTTTTTTAAAAAAAGTTTGATTTGTCACTCAATAAGAGAAAGAGCATGTTTTAGAAGAATGCTAAACTACAGTTTAAAAGAAAATAAAGAAAAAAATAGCCAAGTACTCAGCTATTAGGTTTTCCTTCTCTGAGTCTAGGATTGGGAGACTTTGTCTTTGCTGCAAAATTAGTTTTTTTCTTTCCTACAGACTTTGTTCTTCTGTTTTTATTCCTGCATGGAGCTGTCTCCTTCAGTCAAAAAACTTATCAAAATTTCTTGCCTGTGGTTATCCTACAAATTATAGGGCAATATTGGAGGGAAAATGAATCAAGAGCTGTACAAACTTTCTTTTCTTGCAGAATACTCTCTTCCTTGTGGCTTAGAAAACCCTGTGCCCGAGGCATCACCATGGTATGTCTCATGTCTGACAGCAAAAAGTGTTAGTTTTGTGATTTGTTAGATCTGTTAGATTCAGAAAAAGACAGTGAAATTTCTTGAGGGTAGCTTCTCTTTACACAGAGCCTATGTGTCTCAGATTTAACAGGTTTCCTAAATAAATATCAGAGATATTAAGCTGGTGATTATGAAAGGAGTGATATGTCGGTGGACATCTCCAGGTTGGCTGTGCAAGTGAAGGCCCAAACGGGCCAGATGTTTTCCATCATGGCACACTCTCAAACTGCTGTTCTTATGACTGAACAAACCCACACACCAAGCAGTAATCATGCCTTGATTTCTGTTCTAATGCACATTGCAGCATGAAATAAGTTACATTCCATCTCGTTGACACAGCATGGTTCAGCTGCTGGTGTGGCAAGTTGTTTCTTCACTGAAGCTGGGCTAAGAAATGCCTGGCTTTGTTAGACAGATTATCTTATTACTGTTTTCTTGGCAGTCCCTCACAACAGCACTTGTATGGCACCATGAGAAAATGAAAATCCAGAGCGCTGAAAGTACATTAACAAAACAAATCACAAACATAGACACACTTCCAGAAAGTTATTTTGGGACAGAATTCAGGGACAAGAACATCTGTTTAGTAACAAACAGGGTTAACTTCACGTGACTACATTCAGCTTCCCCAGTATCAGAAGAAACAGATCTGCCACAGGTCAGTTACAGTCCCTGGACAGTGAAAAAAGGACACTCTACAGACATCCTCCTCAAACATAACTCCTTATCCTTGTTTTTGCTTCTGTGTACTTTCTAGTCTAGCTTGGGTTAGGTGACTTGGATTTCTTAATACCTGTAGCATAAACAGGTGGGAGCAATCAACCCACTTGGCTAGTGTGGCTACCTTTGTTTTTCTGCTTTTGGCCCTGAAATTCAGTGTTCCTTTCTATATGTCAACTCAACTCCAAGAGAAGGGCCACAGAATACTATGGATCTGTTAAACATATACAGCCTAAGAGTTTAGGCACTTCTGGAAGATCATAATTTGAGCCTCCTAAGGCTAAAGAAGCACTGAGATTTTTATTTTCTGGCCAAATTCTCTAGCTGTTTGCTACACTACGTCTCCTTTCTGCTTCTCCTTTTTGAATAAGTGGGTGGGGGTTTTTGTGCAAAATGAAATACATCCTGTGTATTATGAATCTGAAGTACTGTTAGGTTGGGTCATTGAGGAATTTGGATCTAAAACTTAGGCAAGAAATGTTTTATGAGTCCCAAATAGAGCAGAGATGAATCCCAAAACCAGTTCCCTTTAGCCAAATTGTGGGCAAGTGTTGCAAAATGTATTAGCAGAATTTAAAAGATATTGACAGAAAACACTGTGGGTTTTAATCCTGTATTCTTATAGTTATTCTGAGTTTTTATGAATTGCTCACTTGGTGTTAGCTTTTATCTGTATTTTCGTGGTTTTAATTTGTTGAAAAGGAAAAGCATTTGGGGTAACCATTTGGTTGACTTGGACTAATGATTCGGATTAATTAATTTCTGCTGCAGTATTGCAGTTTTATCAAAGGTAATGATAAGGTGCACATAAAGAACCTTTACGCTGGTGTATCAGTTGTCTTATACAAGTTCATATAATTGTCTTTTGTGAAGTACATCAGAGAGAGGCTGAAAATCTTGGTGTCCTGTAAACAACATGCACTACAAGTCACTGTTTTCCAGACCATGCAAGACAGGTGTAGAATAGCTCAAACATGAAGGGGAAATTTATGAGTATTGGTTTTCTTATCTTGCTGGTGTTTAGAACTGAATCTTTGCAAAGATAACATTATAAGTGAGCATATCTGTGAGGACTGGGTATTTTGACTGTAAAGACAAAATGTATTGCTAATAGGGCTAGAAAGTAGCTGATACTTCTATTTGAGTAACTTGGTAGCAGGCTTTGGCACCTGAGAGTCCTGGCTTTACTTGTACCTGGAGAAATGCTCTTCATTTTCTGTTTGCATAGCTCTCCTTTCATTGCTGCTAGTATGAGGGTAAGAAATTTTCAATGAGGATAGCAATCTCTCAAGGTTTAGTACATCCCATTCCTGTATAAAATTAAGATGGAAAAGTAAGAGAAGCAGAGATCACCTCAGGGATGGAGAGGGGGGAATACATGGCACAAGCAGTCTGAGGTGGGATCTCATATCTCAGAGAACTTGTGAAATCGGAGGGGATCCCAGTTCAGGGTATGGTAAGAAAGTGAAAGAACACCTTTACAGAGCCCTTAACCTCTATTGAAGCATTTCAACCCATCTGCTGTGAAATCTCCTCAATGCTCATCACTCTTCAAAAGTACCTTGCCTCCCTCATTCCCCCACCCACATTCCACCACCTGCTTCCATGTCTTCTCTTAAAGAGTGCAGAAGTCTGATGCAATTGAATCCAACTGGTTCAGAAGTTCCAGCCTGAGGAGTGTACACACATGGATCAGATTTCTGGATCACAGCCTAAGACTGAAACTGTAGCCAAATATTTCCTCTTTTACGTGAGACCCTGCAGCACATGGCTGTGTCCTGGAACAGTGCATTACTTGGCAATGTTGCAAGTCATGTTTCTCTTTAAAACTAATTTTCTTCTATGAAATACCCATTGGAAATGGTACTTGTTTGATGGATTGCAGTAGAGAGGACTGATGGTAATCCTGTTTGGCTTTGCATTCTTCATTTTACTTTGGGAAGAATGTAAGAGAGACTCTACACTTTCCATTACCACTGACTTTCAGCTGGTATTTCTGTGTTGGTGAACTTTGAACAATCCAGAAATGGGTTATTCCATTTCAGTATTTAAAGCAAGTGCACTACACACACTGGGATTCAGACAAATTTCCTGAATTTGTATAAAACAGCTCAAAACATTTGGAGTTTGAAGGACACTGAAGGAATCTTTACTGCATTCAAGAATGGACTGTATAATAGCTTTAATTATGTATATTGGTTTCAAACTACCTTTAGATCTTGGAGATTTTTTTAATCTTAGCCTGTGCATTTTAATTTGTTCAATAAAATTGTTGTGTGCCAAAGCAACATCTCTCTTCTGCTTGATCTACTGTAGCCATTGAGGAAATCACTTTGTGTATTCAGTTGTTGAGGCCATTATAGCTCAGAATTTCTTTTTGTCTGTGAAATTGAGGAAAAAGAATTATGTGCTTTCTAGACGGGGGAAAAATAGGATGTAGGACAACAATGAGGTAGGTCCAGTTTCTGCAGCACTCCTCTGTTATCCTTGTGCATGTTCATGTTAGGTTGGTGGGGCTGCTGAGAGAGGAATCCAGACGTTGAAGGTAATGACCAATGAGGCCAATCACTCTGAAAGGCTGTACAGCCAAATTTATGCAGTGACTTACTGAGGTCATTTTAATATGAAGAGGAAGGCCGATTGGAGAAACTAAGGAGATAGAAATGAAAGACAAGCAAGCCGTAGGCATTTGCGATTTTGTAACCTTTTCCCCTAAATAACCTTACAGGAAGCTTTTAATCTAAGTGTGGTTACTTTATGGGATTACCCGCATAAGAGGAAGAAATCAGTAGCCATCTGGCTCATCAACAAACTCTGAGAATGTAAATTTCAAGAAGCTTTCCCCATACATCTTGCACTGGAAATATATCTGGACTTGTAAAAATCTCCATAATTACCTAAAGTCCCACAAACAATTGGTCTTAGTTTGTCAGTTGCAGCTTGTCAGCTTTATGTCCCCTTTCTATACAAAAATCTGCTAATGCCACCAGTCATTAGTGTTTCACTGCTCTTTGTTTTATTACATTACCCAGTGTGTTTGAGCTCCACCAGTCTCAACATTTAATCAAAAAGTCTGTGTCTCTGTAACACTCTGAGAACTGCTGGCATACAGTTGGGAAAGACTGTGTTACATAATTTTTGAGAACAGATTTATTGCAGATTCACTATTTTTTTACAAGTGAAGCACTGAAATTAAGTAATCCACACATAGTTATTTTGGTATTGATTCTGACAGAGAAGTGACAATAAATTTATTTATAAACTACAGGGAATTTTCTAATTTATTATTTGTTTTCATTGAAATGAAAATTATTTGAGGGGAAAAATAAGATTTTAGGAATTATTAAAACCAAAAAGATAAGTTAATTTAACAATATAATTACCTTCTTTAAATATGGAAATACATATATGAAGAATTGTTAAGCAATATAAACAGGGCTAATAAACATAACAAAACATAATCTTGTATTTGTCAGGATTAATTCCACTAAGACTCATTACACATATAATTCTAGTGTCTAAGAGTTTGTCCTATCATATTCTTCAAACAATTAAACTGCAGGAAAGTTGTAAACTTTGTAAGGTTTAAAATTTTATTTATATAATCATATGATAAAAATTAGTTATCAAAGTAGCTCAGAAAACTCAGAATTAAAACTGAGGGCACTTGAACGCTTTAAGTACAAGTTTGGTGTTTTAGGGTTATCAGCCCAAGCTTATGAGTGGAGATAACTTCTTCTTAGTGGAACAAACTTTCCTGATCTTTTCCCACTTGAAAAGAGGGGAAAAGGAAATCCCAGATACTAGAAAGGAAGGCTGTAGATGTGAGGATTTCTTCCTAAAGTTCCCAGTCTGTCCTCTACACAAATCCAAAGAAGATTAATTCCAGGAATAGAAAATACCTGCAAACACTCTTTGAATCAAAAGCAGCAGAATTAATACATTTATACTCTCAAACAAAGCCCTTTGTCCACCCCATCACAGCAGGTAGTAATGTTCAGTTTGTTTATGGAATCTGAAACTCCATAGTTCTGGACCCTGGTTAAGTCAAACTTCAAATTGTGCTTGAGTTAATATCAGATTTGGATCAGGAATGTACATCTTTAAATAGATTTCAGATTCCTGTGGCTAGATTCCCCAGACTAAATGCACTGCCCTTGGCAAAGTACTTGAAAATGGAAAAGGAAGTGAGAGCTTTAAAGCTTTTGTGGTTCCCTCCTCTCCAAGCTGGCTGAAGTCAATCCAGTTCCAAGTCAGTGTGCGCAGATGCCCCTGGCATCCAGGAATTATTCTGGCAGTCAGAAACTGATGCAGGCAAAAAAGCAAGAGCTACTTACTTTTCCATCTGAGAAAAAGGCAGGAGAGGGAGACCTGAGCTAAGATCCTGGCTGGCCTTCTGCCTAAAAGTTATCTTCTTCTAGAAAGGAAAAAAACATTAAGAATCTTCTTGTATTCAAAGAGTGGATTAGTATAACCATTAGGAAAAAGATCTTGCTGTAAACTGAACACAATTTTGCATCAGGTTTATGAAGAAATTTGAAGGGCCAGAGGATCAGCTGGAGGATTTAGAAAGGAACAGATCAGGTGTGAGGATGATGGACATTGATTAAAACTGATGTTAGTGGTATTATTAGAGGTAGTTGACAGTAATATATGTTGCTTATAACTTAATGTGCAGAGATCTACAGCTCATGTTTGACAAAGAAATGCTGGATTATGTACATGATTTTGAATGCCTTGGTTTCTAGGAGCAACTAAGAGGACAGATGCTTACATGTGTTAAACACAAAGGCTCTGTAAGTTAAAGAAAGCTTTCCTTGTGTCAACCTATGAACAACAAGGCCCCCAGGGTCTAAAGTTTGAAATGAAGTGGCATCACATTGAAAAATCTCACGTTACCTGCCTCAGTATCTCTGTTTATAAAGCAAATATTTTTAGATACTTCCATATAGGTTATATAAGCTTACAGTTGTATTTGAAGATACTTCAGATATGTGCAAAAGAGAACTAAAAATATATTCTAAGGAAGTGACCACTACCACAAGTGTTTTACTGATATTTTCTAAGCTGACAAAAATTGTGTGGTCTACTGTGTACTAACTGTAACCAACATATATAAGTGCACTGTTTATTGTCCAAATTTAGGTATAGAATCTTATAATGAATCCTAGAACCCTTTTGTCAGCAGAGAGAAAAAGGAGTAAGACACAGCCTAATAGACCACCCAGTGATTTATAGAGACTGAAACAAAGATGTAAATGCTTTTCAGTGGAAATCGGTATATGCATTGACACAGAAGTTTCTCAATATTTTAGTGCATGTATCTCCATAGAAGGAAAAAGAAAAAAAAAAGTTAGCTAAGTAATAATGTTAGAATTTAAAAAAAATGAATGAGCTTGTCAGAGACACAATTATTCCTCTGTCCTTCACAGGCAGAATATAGACACAGAAAAACAATCTTGAAGCAAGCAAAGCAGCTTCAGTCAGATCCATATTTGCCCTCACATTTTTTTCCTTTAAATTTGATCTGTTCTTGGGTTTATCTTTCCAAGGGTTTTTAAAAGGTTTGAACCATGATTTGAAAACACAGAAGAGTCAATAACTAAGTAAATGTCTTCTTGTGGTGGATATAATTTTTCTTGAAGGTTAAAGTCCAAAGCACTCTGATTTGTAAGTTAAATTCCTCCCTACTTCTATTTTTGATATGCTTCTAATTTATTAGCTGAACTTTCAGCAGCAATGACTGAGAGACTTTCAAAATGGGGTTATGGGTACAAAAAGCTAGAAATAAAATACAACTTCTCTTTAAAAACACTTTTAAGATCTTTTTTTTCTAAATTTAGACTATCAGGTTCCTCATTTCATTCTTCAGAGCAGAAGGGTTAACCAAATGTTGCAGACAGATCATTATGAAATGTTTTCCTCTCTCCAGAAGGATGATTTTTTTTTGCACCATGCAGTGCATTGTGCAATGTTCCGTTGCAATGCAAACTATAGATTTCTGTGGCTATGGGGCCTCATGTTGAGTGGGAGGTCATGAAAATTCTTCTTTGCTCTCTGGTGATTTCATCAAGTAGGATCCATTCTGCCAAAACTGAAATGGTCCCTGCTCAAGCTTTCCCACAAATCAAAATGCATATGGAGTTGTTTTTTTTTTTTTTTTTTTTTTTTACATATTTCTGTTGTAGAGTAGTTATTTTCCTTCTGAATTATGCCTTTTTTTCCTCTTTGGTGGTGACGTGTTTCAACTCTTGTTCCCCTGTACAGCGATCTCAGTTTATTCCAACTTAACTACCATCTGCAACATGTTCAGCATTTACATGCATCTTTTTCCAACCTGGTAGTAAGAATACATGATCATAGAGAGGGAACTACAGGCTTTGGGCCTCTGCCCAGAGCACCAGAACTGGCACAGCCAAGACACAGTGTAGGTAGAGGGAGCTGAGTGCCTGCAGTGGCTGTCACTTCATAGCTTGCAGTGTGAGCTGATCCACCCTCAAATGCCACACAGGGAAATGCCAGAGTGAATTACTGCTTACTGTAATTTCCAAAACATGTTTAGGTCCCATTAACACTCTCTCAACTCTTGCTCATTAAAACACCTTGATTTTATCAGGCGAAGGCTCACAAAGCCTCTCAAACCATAATTTTATGTGGTCCTTTAATATCGAGTTTACTAAAGCCATTTTATCAAATGAAACCTTTAAAATAGACTTGTCAGCTATTTATGCCAACATTGGCTCCAAAATTAATTTTCATAATTGAAGCACACATCCCAAAAGAAATTGGGAATTATGGAAACAGCACTACAAAACCAGTGGGCTTTGCAAGTCTGATTTGACTATATGTGATATAAATTCAAGCTCTCCATATTCAACCCCCCCCAGTGGAATTTGAGTCCTACCAGCAAAAATCAGCATTGCTCTACTCCTTTCTTCAGAGCTACATTGGCTTACTGCCATTGAACCTCACATCTGAGAAGCTTAGATAATTAGTTAAGTCACTTAGGATCTTCAAGAGCTTTGTTGTAAACTGATGGACATCTTTCATTTCTGCTTCAGACTTTGCTTATTGTTAAAATTCAAAAAATAGCAGCATAGTTGGATAAAATGTTCAAGCCACATCCCTAACTGCATTTTACAGAGGTGCATGATGCATAGTCTACAGTATTCCTGCCTTAATCTAGGTACTTACTTTACTTCCTAGATCATGAAAGATCATGAAAATCCTTCAATGAGAAAGGAAAAGTGTTAAATTTATTTTATGACTTGCAGTTTTAATGCAGACCTTGGAGACTCATTAACAGAAATTAATTCATCAGCTGTAGAAATTTTCTCATCATTTCAGTCAGATTAGAAAAGAGTTTAGCATCAAAGTAGGTCTATGAATATATATTTTTCCAAGAGTTCTGTAACCACTTAGAAATGGTTTTAGAAGGATCTCATACAAACTCCAGTCCATAATTCAGGTTGGTGGTGATTTCTACTGTTATTCAATATTTTGAGCATAAAACCAAATGTTTTGCCCATTCAGTTTATTTGTTTTGTTGTTTGTGTTTGTTTTTTTTTAATATGAAAGATTTCCTTAAATCTGACTTATGTTTCCAGTTAGTAAAATTAGATGTTTATTGGCTTGGATGAAGTAATGGCTACTTTCTTTGCTGAATTAAGTGCAATCAAATAAACGATCCCGGCTTCTCATGAATTAAATATAAAAGTCACCATCGCTGCAGTTTGAAAAATCATGTGAGGAAAGTATTGAGTTGATGGGCCCAAAGTAGTTTAAATTTTAGTAGAAAGCAGCAAATCTTCTGGTTTGGATGGGTTTAAATAATACATCTGAGACAATTATCAATGGTGGGACTGTGCTATACTGTTGTGCTCCCACCAAGACCAAGCAAAAACCTCAGATGCTGAGTGTCAATGGTTTTATCCTTAACAAAGGTAATAGGATATGTAACCTTCCAAGGTGCTAATTCTAAAAACATGAAGCAAGTATCCATTCCTGTCCTTGTTTTTTTTTTGATGAGTCATCAAAATAATGTATTTGAAGTTCTTAAACACAGAGAACATACAAAAATGTACATGTGCTTTGAAAACCTGGCCCAAGTTATTTTATTTTTGTCTCTTTGCCAAAGAATGCTAACTATTTTCAAAGGCTATTTACAAGTTAGAGGAAGTTCCCACCAGATTAGAACTGTTTTAAGAAAAGTTAAAACCTGGCTCAAATTATTCCACAGCACAAAATCTTTTTAATCTGCACATATAGTTCTTGCATCTATAAAAAGAGTTAATTTTGATAAGGAAACCAAATGCATTGAACCTACATAGCAACATGTCTTTGTCAAAGCCTGCTGTTGGAGACCCTGTGGTTGGTAATGTAAACAAAGTGCTGTAGGTCTGTTTTGATGAAAGATTGGTCAAATAACTCTCCTTTTGCTGGATAGCGGGAAATGCTTTGGACAGCAGTTGTAAAGATTCTGGTATCATTTTACTGTGACCTGAGAAATGAAACTGGCTAAATAAACAAGTAAATTTGACCTACCTTTAGTCATAGGCAAAAATTACATGGTGTCACTTTATTAATCTGACTATAACTTTTATTCTTTTTTCTGTGCTATTTTTTCCCACTATGGTACAGAAAAAAAAAACCACTGTGATTCATAAAACAAGTTGAAAAAATAAACTGGGGATGTGTTTTTGCAACTTCATGAGTACTTGAAATTCCACTAATTTAAAAGATACATCCTCATCCCCATAGGACTATTTATAGTAAAGATGTTAAATATATCTTGAGTGTGTGACATATAAGCAATAATAATTCCAAAGATGAACAGAATTTCTTAAATAAATTGCATACTGTAGCCACCAAAAGAGGAATTACTTCTTCTTATATCTGATAAATAAAATTTTAACTATGTTTGGATGTACAAGAAACATAAATACAAGCTATGGGTATCTACTTATCTATCTATCTATCTATCTATTGATCTACAAATCTATCTATTTAAATACTGGATTGGGAAGGTATGAATCATATTTTTTTCCTAAAGTTGATAAAATGAATAAATATAAAATCTTGAATGATCTAAAGGGAACAAAAGCACAAAATACTCAGGGACTGAAGTTTTCTTCTGAGGTATCTTGATTTGAATACCTTGAAACCAAAGTATTCACATTGATTCTCCCTGCTATCTGAGCCCATCTCTTGTTTTATACTTTGGTTACATATTGGCAAATGAAACAATATGTTGAAACTTTATGCTAAGAAGTGTATGTTCAAGGGGACTTTTTGCCAGAGCCATCATTAAATGAAGTCTGACTGTTGCAACACTGTTATGTCACAAGGCTTTCTAAAAATTAAAAACTCTAAAATGGTTAGTATGAAAATTCTTTCTCTCACTCCTCTCAGTAACAAACTCATCATCTCATAGCTTGAAAGATGCGTTGAATCAATAATTTTATTTTTTTATTTTCTTGTTTTTATCTCATGGTTCAATTGCCATAATTTGATATAAATGGCAAAGGGCTTCCCCTGCTTTTTGAGGTTTTTTGAATAATAATTATATTCCATTGGGATTCTGTGTTCAGCATTGACCATTACTGACGGAAAATACTGAATTCCAAACCAGTACAAAATCAGGGTTGCAAATTAGTGATTAAGCAGTGGAAATATATTTATAGCATATACAAGAGCTCTGGAAAAAGTTCTGTTTCAGGAAAGTACACTTTTTTGAGAAAGCTACTAACACACTAATTTTTGCTATTACATGTTGTATAGTTAACAAGCATTTTATATATATATGTATAAATGCTAAAAAGACATCAATTTTTAAATTAAAATTGAGCAGAGATATAGCCTAGGACTGTTGGTTTGTTAATTTCTCAAGCTGTGCAAAATTCAAATAGTAGAAGATTTTCAATGTAAGTCTAAAATATAAAATATTTTATCTCACAAACAGGTACATTGGCATGGCTCCCAGGGTTCATATTTTTAATGTTTTTTAGGCAAAATTCTGATCTGCAATTCTATTTGTGTCAATGTAGTTATACTACTGTAAGTTGGGGCACAAGGTCTTCAGGCTGTGCTGTCTCTACTGGGCCTAGAACAAAATTTAGCAGCTCAGCTAGAACAATCCCTGCTTTCTGTTCTCCTCTAGAAACATCCTGGAGGTCTTCAACATCTCTTTATCTCTCTGGCAATCCAAAGAGGCCCTGCTCTCTGACACCAGCCTAACAGGCTCATTCTTCATCATAAATCAAGATGTGTAATGGAGCCTCTTCAATCTGAAGGAAGAAGATGACTTGCAATGGCAGCACTGTAAAAAGATTGTGTCAGCAGGTTGCCTGTATTTATCTGGGCAGTTATTCCAGGATGAATCATCTGCATACAGGAGTACCTGTATATCTCTGTCTCTGTAGACATATTTGGAAGGAAATCATCCTATGACTGACATTTACATTAGTGAAATCTTTGTATTTTTCATAGCCTACTTTAATTTACTGAATTCTGTGGTAAAGCTAAATTGAAGTAAAGCACTTGTCATGTTGCTACCTCGACTCACTGTGCAGCTCATCTTTGTGAAAGTCACAAGCAATTGTTATGCAAGATCTGATTCCTGCACTTGCAGTTCTCACCTTGCAGTGAGATAATGTTCCCAAACTGTCAGTATTCACACATAACCACCTCAGGGCCATTTCCCCCCTATTACAACATGTAATGGAGATTACCTACTGCAAGCTGCTCTGTCTCAGAAGTCACTATTCTTTCTCTACACTAAAGAAAGTATTTGTTTAAAAGCTGCTTTCACCGCTCAGAGCTTCTTCCACTGAACTGGAGAGAGTAACAAGTGCAGAAAATCACTTACTTGAAGTGCAACAAATAGTGAAAATTACAATCTAGAACACAAGGAATGACAAGTGCTGTCTTACTTTCTTATACCACTAACTTATTCTTTAATAGTTACTAGGGGCATCTTCAAGAATCATTACACATATCAACAACAACCATATCAACCCCATCCTATCATCTTGTTGGATTAATTCTTGGAATTCCCCCAAGCAGCAGGAGAAAACAGCAGAGCGATGCTTCTACACTTTTAATTTTGTAATGATTTTTCTTACATTTTCTCTGAAAGGTACATTTCCAAATTCAAAAATATACATTCTGTACTCTTAATGTTCTCATGACAATTATCATAAACAGAAAGCATGAGGAATAATTGCCCTTTATTTACGCAAAGCTGACATGCAGCAATCATTGCCAATTGATGAGCAGTAGCAGTGTGACACCAAATTGTGGTTTAAAAACATTCACTTCTGGATTCTTATACCAGAATCCCATCTTATTTGTAGTTGATCTGCTTGCTACCCAGATGATTAATATCTTAAGGTGGGATTTTATCTAATTTCTTTTACTGAAAATAATAAAAAAATATTAAAAATACTATGTTATACTTCCCATTATAAACTAGAGTTGCTGAAGCATGAAGGGATTTTATTTGTAAAGTTCAATCATATACTTTTATCAAATACAAACTATAATAATGGAATGTTCCCATAAATGTCAGCACTTTATCATCCTTAACACTCAAAATCCCTTAAAGAAAAAATAAAATGAAGAGCACGAAGACAAATGTTGAGCTTAGCCAGATGTGAATTTACAGTTAGCATTTTATGGACCAAATACCATTTGAACAGAACAGTAGAGAAAACATTTTAAGATATTTTTATTTAAACAAAATAAAATATTTATGCAGGTGAATTTCTGTGGAATACAAAGGCAAGCATTCAACAAGTCCTGCTGCCTGTTTTGCTCAGCTCAGTATTATGGCAAGTGAATCTGTGTGAGTCATAGAGCAGGAGCTTTATACATGTTTAGTTATGTGGGTGGATCCTCACACTGATGTGGACTTGCCATAGCCAGCTGTCTGTGTAACCTGTGGAGTAATCACTGATAAACTCAAAACCACACTATTCCTTGCATGCCTTGCTGGGTAGAGCCTGAATATCATCGCTGCAGTAAAGGTACAGGTCCCCTTCTTAAAGACATAGAAAGTGTTTAAGAAATAATCTCACAGTACTGAAGAACTGCAGTTCAAGGTATAGAAAACTGATTACAGATATCTTTTTACCTGTAGGCAAAGCCAACCTGCCTCTTCTAGCCCACTCCCATCTCACAAGCACTTATCTGTATTTGGTGTTTGCAAAAACATGACTTCATGGTGGTCTGAATGTAAGCTGGGATATTAGTGAGTCAAAACTCTGCTCAGATGCTGTTTGCACTGTAGGAGAACATCAGCTGCTTTCGCCCAGGTGACAAGTTACTAGCTGAAAAGATAGTCTGTGTAAATGATCTGTATTTTTTAGACTTGAGACAGGCTGGGTCAGGTGATACTGGCATCTATTAAGTTACAGAGGTTTTCCTCATATTATTTACTAATCTATTACTAAATGTATTTTAAGATATCTCCTGTTTGTTTGTTTGTTTTTCTTCTATTTTTTCCTCTAATTCTTCTTCCTCTGTGTTATCTGCACCATTAAAAATAAATTTCCTGTATTTTCTCTTATCTGCTACTAATGCAAATCTTTTCCTCTTACCCATTCTGTATTCCCTTTTCCTCGTTCTTAGATTTCAATGTTCTTTCTTCTTTTGCTTATTATTCAAAGTATTGTATTAGACTTTTTAAAAGTATTTGTCCACCTTCTCCATATCTCTGCTATGAACCCTTTCTGCAATTCAGAAGGGATAATGAGATTATTTCAATTGTTGAGCTGCCTTTTCTTCCCATCTATGCCCACTTTACCCTTTTTTTAGTGTGAGCAGGTGGCACTTAATAAATCATAGGAGAGAATCTGCAGAATGGCTGTCAGGGTGCACACAGAAAACTGTTGTCAGTTCTTGGCAGTGTGCTGAATATATATGCAGTCAACAGTAACCAATACAAAGGCACATTTCATAAAAACCCCACCCCAAAATCCCAAAGGTAAGTAAAAGTGTTCTTGGGTTCCAGTCCTATTTTTAGCTGTCAAAACTACACTTTCAGTAATGAATCCCAAGTTAACACCAGTTTCAGCCTGGGCTTTGTTCTGCTGAGATTTGTTCTACTGAGATTTCGCCAACTGCTCCTTTCCTGCATGCAGACTATGATGGTGAGCACGGCTCCCTTCCCAGCCCTCAGCAGTTGCTCCACAGATGGGTTCTGACTGTGCAGGAGGTCCAGCCAGAAGAAAGTGCTTCTCAGAAGGGCAATGCATCTACACAGAGCTCCATGCTTTTCTGCTTCCAGGTAGCCAACTACCTAGTTCCCAGCTAGCCAGTTTAGAAAGATATTAGATTCTTCTTCTTGACAGCACAGAGCTCTGCATAAACCAGGGAAGCCAAGGTGCACTTGAGCTTTCTCCACCGACACCTTCTCCAAGCCCTGAATTCCATGGGATGGATGGGATGTCCAGGTGCTTTAGCCAGAAGGCAGCAAGGGCACAGTCACAGCTGCACACCCAGGGACTCTGGGCACCAAGGGAGGGCTGCAGCCTCTTCAGCATCCCTAGTGCTGACAGGAGTCCTCAGAGTGAACAGCCTCCTCCTGGTATTCAGACACTGATCTCCAAAGGATACTATTCCTGCCTTTAAAGGTATGAAGAGCCATCAAGTATTTTAAATAAGCATTGTCAAGATTTTTGACCTACTCAAAAAACTAACACTGAGTGTTTTTGGTTACTATTTGCAGTGGCAGAAAGTTTCTTTTAACCACAAATGCACGCAAAGACCCAAACCTCATAACAGTGACTCCAATGGCACTCCTAAACCAAGCTGTATGTGCATATGTTCTTTCCAACACAAGCTTTCACTCAAGGCACAGTTTACTGTGGGGCACAAGTAATGTTGGTTATACATTCTTTTGACAACTGAACTTTGCATGCTATTTAAATCAAGGAAAGAAAAATGTATTTCCCTGTGTCCTTGTTTTTTGTAGAGACACCAAAAACCACTGTTAAAAGAACTGGTTTTTGCAGGTTAGAACTGTTCTTTGAAGTGTTTTAATACAAAAAAAAAGGAAAATGGAGGAGACCCAGGAGGACCCACATGTAATATGTTTCTGATCTGCATTTGATTGTTGAAATTTATTGTTCCTAGCAATGCTACCTGGATCTTGGGGACAAAAAATAAAAAAAAAAAAGAGAAAGAGAGACAAACAACAAACAAGCCTACAAAACCCAAACAACCCAACTAGTAAAAAAATAACAGCTTGTTTCCTCAGCAAAACAGGTCTAAAGGAATGAGTCACCTCAACAGTGTGCAGGTCTCTTGGGGGTAGACTCTTGTTGTATGTCTCTGCTCTCATACTGGAAGGTACATGTAAGAAATCTCTCCAGCCATAACTGTGACTCTCACAGCAATTCTGTTTCTTGAAATAGGTACATTGTGGATGATGCTGCAGGGAGGTTTGTGGATGTAAAAGACAGCTGCTCTACGACATGGTCTCCTATTTTTTAGCATATTAGCATATTAACTACCCTGACAACATACACTCTGTAAAGATATAAAGAAATGTCAACATGACAGTAAGGAGCAAGCTATTGCTAATCATACTGAACCTCACGCTGTAATCAGAGATGTCAGTGTAAGACTCTTCTGTTGTCATCTGCTGGTGACTGCACTCAAACCATGTTTTGTTTCTGTGTACTTGGGTCCTATGAGAAGCACTTTCCAATAACAGTAACTGAATAACAGAGTTGGTATTCAGCATGTGACAGTTTAAGATGGAATTTTTTTTACAGTTTTGTGAGTGTGTAGCAATGAACGTCATGCATCAGCCTCATGTAAACTAGTGCCATTTAATCTGTTTTAATACATTTACATACTGAAGATATAGTCTGTCAATTTAGTCTAGGCAGAATTATTACATTTCTCATAAGATAATAATGATTTCTGTATTAGCCACTCAATTTTATTATTGTGAGACATCTTTTTAAGGATCAAGGCCAAAACCACAATTATTACTTCTTCTTATCAACATTCAGCTTTCACAGGCAATTACAGCTTATGCATATTTTATAACAAGTATTTGAAGCACATGCTGATTATGTAGTATTTTCTCAATGTCTTGTAATACCCAAGAATGCTTATGGCAGTATTCAATATTGTGGGATCTTACAGTATGAAAGAACCCTTTTCCCTTTACTGACTTTCATAAACCAGCATTCTTTGCCTGACTCTGCTATATCTTGTTTGTTTCAATTATTAAACATGAAAAAAGAGGCAGAATATTCTTTCTTACATTTCCTATCTCCGTGAAGGCATTGCATTGCTATGTCATAACAGTACTGCAGCAGAGGAAAGCCATGTGAAAAGATACCTGAAATCCCTCCAGTATTCCAAATATGTAGCCTGCCTCTGTCAATGACCACTTCCAGGTATTTTGGAGAAGCAATGAGGAAGTCATAGGAAAAGAGTCTTCATCTTGATTTTCAACAGATAACTAGCAGGCAGCTTTTGCTTTGTAATGTATTTGTACATCTTAGAACAGCATGGCCCCTTTGAACTTATCCCATCTAATCCTCATTTTTTGTATCTATATACATCCCTAGGTTTTTTCAGCAGTGCTCAGAATATGCTCTACAAACTGTGAGAAGTATGTCGACAAGGTGTGCCATGTGAGACTCAGCATGTGAGGTAGCCGAGGATCATGTGGTACCTCTTCCCTGCCATCTTTCAATCCTGAGCCATCTCTTAGAAACTAAAATTAGGGTTGTGTGGCATTATTCTAATCTCCAGCTGTGCCTCAGCCAAAGATTTTTCAGTATCAGGGAATGCACATCTGCCCCTTTAAATCTTTTTTGTGCCGTCTCAGCAATGTTCAACTGAAAGAACCGGACCCAGGAACTCGGATCAAGATGTGTAGTTGTGCTTTGAATTCTGCTATGTGTTTGGCTTTAATAGTAAGTCATGGCTGAGGGTTCCACAGCTTAATCATAGAATTCATTGTCAGTCATCATGAAGATCAGTAATTTAATGAGATTCTAGCCAAGCCCAGGAAGCATTTAAAAAGTGTCAGTGATTTTTGGGAAGGATTTATTTAAGAAGCAATAGTTTTTTCAAGAAAAGCTTTTCACAACTTTCATTTATCTTTATCCAAATTATGTTTAATGTTCCACTTTCTTCTTATGAATCTTCAGCTTAATATTAATATAGGTAAATGGGGAAAATCTGAGTACAAATGAAGATGTTTTATTACTCAGGCACAGTGGATTTTGTGTGTTCTTTCCTGCTACATCCAGGGGGCAGGGTCCAAACCCTGATCACTCAAAGGGTAACAGCAAAGTTTTCAGGGACTTCAAAAGAAGTTTCCCAAAACTTAATTTACATGACAGGGCTGTACATGAGTGACAAAAATCTTAGAGATGGGTAAAGGAAGCCATTCAGCCAAATACCCATGTGTTCACATAAATGTCATAAAACTTCATTTTTTGGCATATGGTTTTCAAATTCAGTTACTCCACAGAAGTTTATGGCAACATATTTCTGCTCATCATGTGTTCTGTGGGAGTTTTCCTACACAGTATTTTAGAACTTTAAATATTCACAGTCTTCCAAAATGCTTCATTTAAGACTGAAGCTTACTATGCTATCAAGGAAAGCAAGAACCCTAAAAAATCTCCTGAATTCCTTTTTAACTCCAGAGAACTCTCCAAATAGATGGGCAATGTCTTCAAAATTTAAGCAGAAAATTTGCCTTGTCAGTTGAGTTGCAATCTCTCGTATATGTCTCTCAAGGACATATCTTGAAGCAAACCAGTAACAAATACCAAATTATAGTTTTGGAACTTTGCACTTCTTTCACATTGCACAAGGATTATGACTTTATGTAGGCACACAGTTTGTGGTAATTGGGGTGGGGCTGTGGCCCAGCCTCATCCCCAGTGGGCACAGCTGTGAGAAGCAGGTGAGCAGCACTGACAGCAATGAGCCATGGAGTGCCCAGGTGCACTGACCAACCACCAAAGGAACAGAGGGCACACAGGTGCCATGCATGAACATGAGGGTATAAAAGGTTGGGCTAAAGAACAAGAAAGGCAGGTGCTTGAAGCCTTCTGAAGTGGAATGATGTTATTATGTATGGGCAGATGCTTGAAGCCTTCTGGTGAGGAAAGGTGTTATTTTGTATGGATTGAAGCCTTCTGATGTTGTATTGTTGGCCTCTTGACTGTGGCATGTGCTGTGACAACTTTATATATGAGGAACCTTCTGTAGTTAAGACACTTTTTCTGACATGGGTTCCAAAGGGCAGAATTTCTGTATCCCTATTATGCTATGTTCTTCTGACACATGTGGAGAATTTCACAATGAGATTATGTGGCTTTTTCCTTAACTTGTATTTTGATATATGTGATACAATTGAATCAACTTCCTGGTGAAAACCAGCAGCTGGAATGCTGATGTGTTTGTTGCTTGCAGGGTTGTAGGAATGCAGCCATAGCTGTTCCAGTTTATTGTGGCAGCACACAATTCTGAAAAGGCATATCAGTGAGGAGAAATAACTTTTCTCCTCTAAAATCTTCACTGTGAAAAAGAGTATATGTATTTATTAATTCATTGTCAAAGGAGTAGATTCAGAATCTGTCTAAATTAAAGCATAACTTACAGTCTCTTGTGAATAACTGAATAACTTGGTTCAATGTCAGGTCACAGTGGAACATAGATTGTAACAGGAATATATAAAAGCTCTGAAGGGACCAAAGAGACTTTATTCTGGAATGGTGAACATCGTTGCCAGAGTAACATAAACCTTGTGTGTTTTCACAAGGAAATGAGTCACTTGTTTCTGTTGGCTAGAACTCTGTTTTCTTTTAATTTCATATTTTAGCTGCCTAATATAGTTTGAAAGAACCCTAGGATTGCAGTCCTTGGACTAAGATACCTTGTTAAGTAAAGCAGAGTAGAAGGGTAGCATGCTAATTGCACAGAATCAAGAAAATTCAACAGTAAATAGGATATTCTCACATGTGTGAAGGAAGCCTTTATCCTTTTCAAGGACAATTCTGTGAACTATTTACATGGTTGTGAAAATAAGACTAATTTTCACATGTGTTATGTGTTCAGCTGTGTACTTCCATCTGTGGCTTGTGTTCTTTGTGCAGCTGATTTGCAGGTCCCTCCTTGCAGCCGTGAGTCCCACAGTTAACTTAAGGACATAAGCCTTAGTTACCCCAAATGAAGAGACTGTATTAATGTTAAAGCTGTTGGGTCAGAGCCATATGAACAATGAGGCAATATTTCCTTTCCTTGGACCAACAACTCATAAATAGTAAGATTCTTCTCTGTTTTCCTGGTGTTAAGGCAGCACTGGCCACTCTCACAGAGAATTCTTGCAGAGTGCCACCCTTTCGTGCTGTGGCGTCCTCACGAGACTTAGGATCAGCACAGCTCATTCCTAAAACACTTTCTATTTTCTCTTCTTACAGCTCCAAGCTGTGGAGACTGTGCCAAGCAAAATAAGTCATACAGACTGTTTGAGCAATTCTCAGCTACAGTGGAGTGTCTGAAGGAACATAGCTGGCTGCTCCACTATAGACTACTTTATCTTGTATGTAATTTGGGCAGAAACTCCATATAGCTCTCTTCACTACTACAGCCTTAAATGGAAGTAGCAGAGAATGAGGGCCAAATATATTCAGTGAAGAATTAAAGTACATATTATGATTTTTTTAATGGCATTGATTTATATACATAAATACTGCACATCTGTGCATGTATACGTGATGGTTGAGACACAGGAGCAATTTTAATTCCATGTTGCACATGTGTATAGGTGTTGCAGATAATAATGCGTTTATTGCATCATAAATTCAAACAGAGCAAGTTCCTGCTCCCTATGGTAAAGATTACTCAAAATGCAATGTTTTATGCTTGGATGGAAACCCTGAAGAGATGCTTAATTTGTCCTAGTCCAAACCAATGTATGCACGCATGTTCCAACTCACCTGAGAATCTCTAAAACATTTATTAGTTAAATATTGAAGGATATTTTTGACAGCCTAATGAAAACTAAACCAAATATATTTCAGTAGTTTCAGTGAGGAGCAAAGGAGAAATTGAGAACATAACTGAAATTTAAAGGTCTGTGTTGTGTGTATGTACTGTGATTGACTCAGGAGAAAAAAAAGGGCTTGGCCCAAAGTAGCACCTTACATTAACAGTTTAGACAAGGGTAACTAGTTAGGACTTTCTGGGCACTTAAAAAATGCTCTAAATCCCCAAAAGCACTGAAAATTATATTCATATATATAAATAAATGTATCTGAAGTAATTTAATGACTGCACCATTAAAACTCCTGTTTATTTTGAAATACATTGCGCAGAGTAATTAGGGATGTGTTATAAAAAAGTATTTACAATACATAAAAATATAAAATATATTTAAAAATATTTACAATACATAAAGCTTCTTTCCTTGGTAAGAAGTGCTTTAGCTTATGAAAATTGGTAGGGAAAAAAATGAAGGAAATAAACACCTTATGTACAAGTGCTGGAGAGTGGCCTTCTCTAACAAAGGGTGACCACTGATGGATGAGGCTGTTGAAGAGCAACATTAGCTTGCAGTCTTTGTGAAACATGTAACTACTAATTTCAATGTGTCTTCCACTCAATGCCTCTGACCTACCTGATTAGTCAATTTACCTGAGCATTTTGACAGCTGCAGGTGTTATAGAGTGTGTGAGTACCTTAAAAAGAAGATAGCTGTGCTATAAATTTTAACCAGGATTTTACTATTTGTTCTCCCATTCTCATCTGTTCAGATAGGTGGAGGAATGTGGAAAGTGCATCTAATCTTCATGAGTGTTGTTATGCTACTATTGATATATGCCCAACATTTTTTATTGTGCCTTCTAGTCACAGATTTTCACATTTGTAATGAATCGTGTTTATGAGGGACACTTCTTCAGTGGAAAACCACAGAAATATGGAATCCATTCTTATAACATGGTCAAATAGTTCCTTTGACCATTTCAAAAGAATCTGTCCAAAGTTCTTCAGGCATCAAGATCAGAATCTTGAATTCAGCAGGGACTTAGTGGAGGGATATTTTGCCAGATGGGTGTTCAGATGTTGGAAACATTGAACAAAAATAAAGTATCATTATTTGTAGTTATATTTAGAATCAAATACTATTTGGAAACCTTCTTTTATGAAGTGAAAACCCTAAAAAAGAGACCTTACAGGTCTGCCTTCAAATGTCCAGGGAAGTTTTTTGGTCTTGGGTCACAGCTGTCCTACCTACATCTGTTCAGTGTTCCTTATATGCTTATGTGAGTGATGACTGATGAATACTGAGAAGAGAAATCTGTAAGAAATCTTGGATTATCTCTGTACCAGTTTTATCTTTCAAGAGGTGCTCATTTTGGGGGTGCCGAAGATAAAAGAAACATCTTTCAGTTTTTTTTTTTTTTTTTTTTTTTTGGGGGGGGGTGGGGGGAGCAGAGTGAGCTGTTTCCATTTAATTTAGTAATTGCAGTCCTAAAATAGAAGGGCCATAAAAATTTTCCAAAACTTCAACGCAGTGCTGGTGCCTATACAAAGCACCATTTAATCTGAAGGCACAGATTACACTACAACAACACAGATGATGTTACAAGCATTTACCTTCATTCGCACATCTCTTTATCTAGTTATTTTAGAAGTATTGTCATAATGCCTTGGCTATTTAATCACAAACTAGGTGTCTCCTTTGTAATTTCACTGTGTTTTGTTATAGTGCCACCGTGTATTCTGAATACAACCACATCTGCTCCGGAAGCCCAACATGCAAGCAAAAGGTGGAAAAACAAACAGATAAAGAAAGATGGAGCAGGAAAGAACTGTAATAGAGATGACAGATGCTCCAGCACTGCCTCTTTTAGGTGTTTCTGATGGTGCAGGATTGGGCTTAGAGCAAGCAGATACAGACTACACAGTTGTGTGACTTTGGAATATTATGGTTCATCACCTTCAGTTTGGGACATAAAATTTAGGCACTCTCAGGTTCTTTCCCATCCTGTTCTCAGCCATGTGCTTCATGGGATACCACTTCCTCAGAAGTGTGGTGTAACAGTTTCCCTACTATCAGCTGATAAAACTCCAAGTTAAAACTTGATTTTGCAAGCTGCTCCCTTCAAAATATTGCCAGGCTTGAAATACTCCACAGAGTGAAATTCTAAGTAGCCCTGCAAAAGGACTTATTGACAGTTGCTTCCATCCTTACTGGAAATTTAAGCTCACGCTGTGCAATAACTTCTGCATGATCTATACCAAGAATTAGCTTTTGTTCTGGCGAGTAGTACAACTACTTCGGACAATGCCATCTCGCAACATCACGCCTCACTCTCTAGAGCTTACCCTTTCAAAAAACCTGAGTAAACTCTCCAAGTACAAATTGTTGTTTGAACCACCTAAACTAAGAGTTTTCACTGATAAAATAATCCAGCTGGCAAATAGGAGGAAAATCCACAACTTCAAGCAAACTAGTATTTAGAAAAATCAAAAAGTCCCCGTAAAGAGTTTCACTTTTCACAGCATGAAACTGTCTTCTTGTTTCTACATCATATTTTTCAAGGACAGATACAAAAAATAGGTAAATGCAGTTTCCAGATGGAGCCTGGACTAAATAATTTGTCAAAAATTATATGAAGAACCAAAGTATGTTCCATGTAATCAGCCCTCTGTGAATAAAAAGTAATTCTTCCTGTATATCTACACATCACTTTTGAGTAGAGCTAAGCAATTACTCTCAAACATGTTAAAGGCTGGTATGTGTTTGTAGAATATGTTCTTATGATGATTAGTCTTTTATGAGATTGAATGATGACTTGAAGGAAATCAAAGAAGTGTTAAATTAATAAGGGTCTCCCTTCTATGCTGTCATAAGTCTACAACTGTGTAGCTGGCACATACAGTACTTCTGTTTTCTGAGAAAATCTGTGGTTTGATGGTCAAATGGCAATGAGCAATGTGGATATCTTTTTTCTTTCCATGAGATTTAGATTTCTGTCTCTTTAGTATGGAATGCAATGTAAGAGTAGCTATCAACTGGCATTTGAATAACAAGTCTGTATAAAGTGTATGGTTTTAATTTCCACTCAGGATAAGCTACTGCATAAATTATATCAGCTTTTAAACCCAGGCTGGATTTAGCTTGTTGTCTACATACTTAAGTCTGCACTATTAAGTAAAGGGTTCCTGTGAAAATCAGGACAGAATATTAATTTATCATTTTAGCTCTGTCATGTTTTAATCTGATAGTTTTGAAAAGGAGGGAAGAAAAGGTATTGGCAAATTTTTCAGTAAAATGAATTTATATGGGCATGAAGTGTTTCCTTTTAAGCCCCTGAGAATAGGCATGGAGTAAACATGGGAAATGCTGTGCAAAGCCTGCACTACACATACAGAATTGAGAAGCAGTTTGTTGTCTCTGTCATGTAATTTGCCTTCTATGTAACTAGAAGTCAGTCTTTCAGACCATGTCTAAGGCAAAAGGGTGCTGTGAATGAGGTTCCTAAGTCATAAATTCATGTTGCACTCAGTAACAAGATGTTGAATTGCTTAAAAAAAATTAAGATTTTATCAGAGTGTAATTCTTCATTTATGCATAGTACATTTTACTTACATGAAGTTATACAAATACCAATTTAGTAACCATTATACCTTGAGAGAAAGGAAAAAAATGCCATTCAAAAGTAATATATAAATCTGGAACAGAGATAAAAATGCTGGTATGTCAATACTTGGAAGCACTCAATTTAATTTGGTTTCTGACTTTACAAAATAAATTAGGATATATTTATATGCAAATATCAGGTAGACTTACATACCTATATTTGTTATTCACATTCTTTTACACAACAGTTTCAAATGCCCTAAGGATTTATAATGCATCCAGGCCTTGAATTTTAATCTTAATTTGTAAATCATGTGACTTGAGATGAATGGGATGTTTTATGCCTCCCTTGCTATGTATTTCTTCTTTGCCAAACTCAAGATAATTGAGCCAACTCAGCCCAGGAAGCAAGGTGACAGGTGGTGCTGTGCCCCCTCTGCTGAGCCCTCCTGCATTCTAACTGCAAGTTATGGGATTGTACCTAACGTCACTTCAGAGCAATTTTGCTGTCCCATGTAAATAAATCAGTTTATATGCAGAATGAATGTTAGTTCTTTTTGCTTGCCACTTGATTGCAAGATGAGGATGAATATTTTTTGTCTTTCCATGAAGTATAAATGTTAGCCTTTTTTTAAAATCTCCTTATCCTGTTCATCTTCAATCTCTGTACAAATTTATGAAATGTTTTATACCCTTAAATCTTTAACTTTCTCCTGATCCCTTAGACAGGCTCTACTGAATAAGGGTGAGTTATTAGGATTTCTTTCTCATGGTGAAAACCACAATTGTTCATTTCAGTGGATCTTCATCAGATGATGAAGTACTAACCACTGTCTAAAATGGGACAGCTGAAGCACTGGACTATCAATCTTATATAGTGTGGCAAACCCTATGTTCCACATCTGTACATTTTTCAGTGTGGAAACAAATTGCTTGGTACAATGTTTCTTCTGTGTCATTATGCATATACGTGTTGGGTGAAATGCCGATTTCCACTAACTAGTGGGTCTGCTACAGAAGATGGTTCTGCTAATTAGTTCTGCTAATTAATTTTGTATATCACATACTGGATATTGCTCCTGTTCTTGGATGGGACTGGATTATATGTTTCTAGTTTTCTAGAACAGGACAGCATTATAAAGCTCCCAAACAGACTTGGAGCTGCCTGCTGTCCTTAGTAATTTATCAGTGACCTCACTTGTCTGGGGAAAAACAGAGCAAGAGCTGCAGGTGAGAGCAGTCTGTTTGAGAGAGATATAGCTTACTGGTTTGGTAAATTTGCTCAGGAGGGACTGGTTCCACAAGAAGGCTAGGCTTAAATGGGACTGAATATTTACATTTGTGGAGATGTTGAAAAAGCTAAAGAATGGGTACTGATAGCTCCTACCCTTGCCAAGGCTTTTTTTCTTAAAGAGGGAAACTATTCTCTTTTCAAACAGCCTGTATTATGTAGCCTGGGTTTATGCCAGAAATGATTTTTATTTTGTTACAATTTTTTTAGGAATAAGTGTGGGGCAGCTACTAATTAGATATGTCTGAATGTGCTGCATAGTCATGTGCTATTAGAATGCTTGCTTTTATTTTTCAGGAAGCACTAATGAAAATGAGCAGCTATGGCAGTCCTTGTGTGCTTCATAGTTGCAGGAAGAATCAGAGCAATGCTGCAGTAATTAATACTGAAGTTTGTCAAGAACCACAATTCTTGGGATGCCTGCAGACCAGCCCTGCAAGGGTTTCCTGCAGGGAGGGATATTTTGAGCATTTCCCATCCCCAGCAACAGTTTGTTCATATGCTGGAGAGAATGCTTCCTTTGGAACAAGGCAGGCAAAAGCAAATACCTGTTGCATGTCAGCCTCTAAGTGTTCTCCACATTCAATATTTGGCATGTTTTTTCAACCCCAGACCAATGGCAGCAGATGCAAATGAGTCTGGCTGTGAACCTTGAGGATGAAGGTTCTTAATATAATTTTTACTGGGGCTGGTCTGGATGTTATCCCTGGGCAGTGGAGGAGGGGAGGAAGGAAGGCAAACTGCTGGGAGCACCCCACACTGGTGCCTAATACCATCCCAGAGGATCACCAGTGTTTTATGAAAGGACTCTTGTAGTCCTGTTAGGAGGAACACAAACACTTTCAGAAGCAAAATGTAAGTCAGTGAAGTGCTTTCAAACCAGGATTTACAGGAGTACAACTATATATCCCAGGGTACCTTATCTGACTCGGCATCGGCTGAATAGAATTAATTTATTATGCTTGTTTTTCATGCAGCATATTTCAAATCTTAGTTGAAGAATGCACTGCCTTTTAATTGCTTGTAGCTTTTAGAATACATCTTCTTTTTATGTTTATACAATGTCTCATTGCCAGTGCTATGGACTTGGAAACTCACATCACAAAAATCAAAGGAGACATTTAATAACTCCTGATATGAGACCTGAAATGTTATTTGTTCCCCAAATACAGCAAGGCTTCTTTATTGGCCTGTCAGCATTCCAAGAACTGCATTTATGTGAAAGATTGTTATAAAAAATGTATGCAGCAGCTCTGTTCTAGGAATGCGAATTCTGAATAGTGGTGTGCAATAGCTACAGTACCAGAAGGCACTTTCTTAAGAGAATGATTTTTTTCATTTCATGCAAGAAGCTTTCTCAACTGTTCAGAAAAGAGGGCATCTACCAGGTATTTTTCTCTAGCCTTTTCAAGCAACTGTTCAAGACTAAGTGTAAGTGTTAAACATTGCTAGGTTCATGCACTTGAAGAGCCCCCTAGGGTTAGATTCTAAAGCCCTTTCATGGCCTTTATACTCATAAATAAGGGATTTGCTGCATTTTAAAGCATATCAGATCACAGTGGAAGTTTAAATTAGCATTCACTCCAAGGAGAACAGGGTCCCCAACCCGTGTTAGTGTTCACCTCTTGGGTACATGCAAAGATTGAAATGAGAGGCTTTCCAGACACACTAGGCATTTCTCTCCTGTTCTCTGTCCCATTTTGCTCCTTCTGAACTGCTAAGCAGCAAGATAAATGCTGGAGGAAATCTGCTATATTGCTAAAAATGAGCTTTACGTTACTACAGCTATACCACATGGCTGTATTTTATCAATTTGTGTAATGGCTTCATGGCAACCAATGACAAAGCCGTTTAGGTGTTCAAATCCAGCTCCCAATTAGCAGCTGTAACAATAATCCATCCTAACAGCTATTAGCAGAGTCAGTAATGGGATGTACATTTACAACCCGAGACTGAAGAAGTAATGATTATCTGAATCTCCTGTTTTGAAAAACATAGTGGGCTCTTCTCATTCTTGCAATTTTTCTTCCAAGGATCTTATTGGTTTGCAGTTGGAATAAAGCATGTATTAGGGTGTATCTGATAGGAATATTTGGGGCTGGAATTTTCAGCGGCTGCATGGTGAGGCACAGAGTTTAGAACTTAGACTTGTAAATGTTTTCATCCAAACCAAATTTTCAGACATACAGTTGAAGTGACTAATGCAGCTGAGAAGATTTGCCAGCCTATGCATTTATGACTGTACAATTCAGATATTGTTTTGGAAATATTTACATTAGTGGATAAGTACAATGAGAGTAAGAAGATAAAAAAGCCTTTGCAGTGCTGTGCAGTCTGTGCTCCTCTGAACACAGGCCCACCCAGACTGCAGTGGGGGGGATGCTGTGTAGGCAACCAACACCAGGCTGTGCTGCAGAGCATCAGCTTAGCTGAGGCTTCCTCTTCTCTTTGGTGGAATGTGTTTGTCTTTGGATGTCTCTCATTTATATGGAGAAAGAGAAGAACATGAATAGTTTGAGTCTTGTGGATACTGATTTTCTGCTTTGTTCCATGATAATCTTGCATCTAAATATTAGCAAAGATTTATGGGCTTTTATAGCACTTTTTCCTGTGACTCCCTGTACCTGGAAATGGCAAAGCCAAGCTTTGACACAAATCAGATATTCATGTACCTGCCCAGTGATTGGGATTTTTTTGCATGGATCTCAAAAAAGTTCAGGCCTCTCCTTTATAAAGCATGGTAAAGCTGAGACCTTTGCACAGGATATTCAACCCTCAAAAGTGAAAACTGGTTCTTTTGCTCCAAGATGATAAAGTTAAGAAAATTAACAAAGGAATTAGAAAATAATTATTCCAAACTGTGTCACTGAAATAGCAATCTCCTTCTCCTGCTCTGAGTTTTGTTGTTACTTTGCTTTCCTCAGTGATAAGTTTCATATAATCCAACGTGAGTTCTCTGCTGCCATGAAGCAAATATTGCAAACACTTGGTTCACTGCTGTGATAACAAAAAATCCTATTCCTACTTAAGCTGCTGCAGTACAGCTTCTTGGTGCAATGTCTGGGAGAAACCTCAAAGCTGCTTTTTGTCCATAAAGGAGAGGAATTCCCCTTCCTTTGTGCCAACAAAAAGGGGGAAAATGCTTCTGTATGATGGCTTCTCCTTTAAGGTGTAACTAAGAAAAATGATTGCTGTTATTTAGGAAATTGGGCAATTTATAAAACATTGTTGAGAACAGTAATCTGAACAATGGACTACGTCAAAAGAGATATTGCAGCAACAATAAATGATGAATTAAATAGAAAATGCTTGAGGGCTGAGAGTTGGAGGTTAGCCTTGGAATATTAATTAAAATGATAAAAGTAGGTGGCATTCTGAAGAAACAGTGAAGTCTATTGGAACAGAATAATTCCCACTACAACCCTGCTGAAGATCTATGAGTCACAAAGACTACATTTGGCTCACTGAGTTAAATGCTGAATCACTACTTTGGGAGATAGATCTGTCCCTGTTTCACCAGGTGCAATTAAAAAACTCAGATGATGCCTTGTTGTTGTATAATGACTTTTCTTTCAGCACTTAAAAGGATTGAGATAGGACTGTACAAAACAGTGAGGGGGAAGGGCTTATTTTTATAGGGTTATCTTGTTTTTCCATTGCAGTAGGGGAAAAAAATCTGTGAAATGGCTGTTTTTTTAAGGCAAGTTTTTCAGATTATCGGTCCAGTATGTTCATTCTTTATCCAGTCTATTGAGGATAATTTAAAAAATAAATTGTACTCTTTTCACTTTGATTTTGTTGTTTTTACAATACCCACGAAACATCCACAGAAAGGACTTTCTGATCGTGATCAGCTCTGTGTTGATACTAACACATCTCCATAGTAATCAGTCTGTTACAATTAACAATCTATTCTTCTTTGCTTTTCTCTTACAATTGCGTCATGATAACAGGGACAAAAGAACAAAAGTGTGGAAAGAAGCATGACCAGAATAATTTCTTGGTAGGAAATAGTGTCAGGTAAGGATTTGTATACATTTCACAAGTGCAAAAATATTTTGTGCTGTGCAGTGAATGTGCAAGTCAGTGTTCTCTGACTGCAGTAAGGTGAGGGGCTAGACTTCAAACTCTTTCTTGGAAAGCTGGTCCTGATATCATTCCATCCCATTACAGGATATTTGCCACTTGCTATGTGAAAGTGTGTATTCAATGGTCCCTCCTCTGGCACACACCCAAAAACTCTATCCAGAGCCCTATTCAGGGTTAGCGTAGTGTAAAATGGGTCAATTTAACAGACTTTAATTGGATCAGTTTTCAACCATGAGTAACAAATATGGGTCTCTTCTTTTTTTCACTTAACTCTAATTGCTACTTTCCTTGTACTACATGCCTGCATCGAATGCTGAAGTACAAAGCTGTTGCTGTAAACTGAGTACCTCATTCTGAAAAGGGACACCTAACTGGTTTCTCAGTAGAAAGCATAGAAAAGCATTCAACAGTGAGTTACTTAGTTCTTAAAAAGATTAATTTCTACTTATATTGATCTCTATAAAAACAGAATTCTCTTCTTTCACCTACTTTTTAAAGCCCCTCATTAATTTAAGGCTACAAAGTCCTTGCTGGTGGAAAAGGAAAATGGCTGAAAGATTGCTGATTATCTACTTAAGGATGACTCATTCAGTACAAGCAACTGTGAATCTTGAACAAACTCTCTACAGGCAGTACCCATAAGACTTAATATCTTCTATGTTACTGGATGCTTCTAATGTTTCACATTAATGTTGCTTTCTTCTTAAAAGCTCAAAGGCGAACAATATTGTATTGAAGAATTACCAGTTTTAAAGATGCACTGAAATATTTATAACCAGTTACCATCACATGGGTTTTAGCCAATCTTTCCAGATTCTTGTGAATGTAACTTCAAACATCTTTAACATTAAAAGGAAAAATGTAAAGGTTTGTCCATGGCCACCTACTGTTATTGCTGTGTACCTGGGCCACTACAAGACTGAAGTTTGTGATGCACTGCTCAGCTGCTTCAGCTAGCATAGCCAGTAGCAGGATGCTCCACTGGATGGTGAAGGGACAGTAGAGGGTGGGAGAGTATATCAGTAGGATTTACAGGTGTTGCTAAGAAGATAGGAATGGTGAGATTTTTAAACATTTGGGTTCATACTGACTCCAGCATGCAGCATCCAGTAATGGGTGACAGTCAGAATACAGTCAGCAAACACATACTTGACTTCTGCTATTCCAATCTCTTTGTTCCATCATGATGTACTTTAACATCCAAGAAATCTACTTATTTTCTCATTCTAGCTTTCATCTTCTTCCTCAGAGAGACCTGTTTTTCCTACTGTTGCTTTCTGGCACTAATCCCACAGTTTTCTAGCCTGTCTGGTACTACCTGTATCATTCCAGGTTTTTTGCCTCACATCTCTCCTCCCTTTTCAGTTTCTTCGTTCTTATTTGTGGTCTGGTTTCTTCTGCATCTTCCTTCGCATCTTTATTTATTCTGCCTCACCATCTCCCCTTCAGGTCACATTTTCAGCCTTTATCTGACATTGAGCCTAGCTCACTAGAGGTCTCAGTCTACTTGTCCAGTCAGTCTTATCTCAATATTCTGACTGGATGTATAGACTGAGTGGCCTATAATCCAGGCTGTTACCAAACATGTCTGAGCTGTTCTATTGCTTTCCTGTTTTCAGCTTACTTACTGAAGCAATCCTTTTTTGGTCAGTTCTACCTAGAGATCATTCTCTCCCAGTCAACCAATTCTCAGGCCTCCTCTATAAATCTTAAAAACTTTTTGACCCTAACACAGCCAGGCTTTCTATTTATTTCCATTTAATCATGCAGTCTCAGTATCATCACATTCCTTCCTCTGGATTTTCTTCCCTCTTTATTTCCATATGCTTTCTGGTATTCTGCCTGCATTTGTGTCCTGCAGCTCCTTGTGGACATTGTGAATGCCTACAGGACAGTCTTGGAGAAGGTAGCTCACCTTACAAGGATACTTCCTCAAGGATCCCTCTCCTGCTCTATACCCAGCTCAACTCATAGAATTCTCAGCCCATCCTCTGCAAGCACAGGAGTTGCCTCAAATGAACAGGACAACCAGGAGCAGACTCTGTGAATTCCCTGAGTGACTTCTCAGGCAGTCCTGGAGCACGAAGGATTAAACCTCAGGGGATGTGTTTGCAATGCAGGTGTGACCGCTCTGGCATTTGTGCTCTGCACAGAGCACACACAGGGAGGGTGTCAGGAACACTCGGCTACTCATGCGGGAGCGGCTGCACAGGGCCCCTGTACCCACAGAAGCTGGGGACACACAGGTGACCACAGCACTTCTCAAATTCTTTGTATGGTTTTAGCCAAATAAAACTAAATACTTCATTCTAGGGAAACTTTAATTATGTTAAGAAATAAAAGTTGAGGTTTCTTTTTATGTACCTGCTTGTTTAATTAGTAAAATTATGAATTTGAAATGTTCTCATCTGTGGCTGCATAGCAAACACTTTTATTAGTAGAAGTGTGTTCAGAATATGAGAGACAAGAGAGAACACAGAGAAGACTACCAGGAAAAAAAAACTTCCTGTGGCCAGAGTCGTTATGCTCTACTTTTGAAGAAAATTAATTTCCCTTCATAAATTGGTATGGCTTCCTATAGTCTGTGTTCTGAACATATACTCCCTGAACAACTTATGTTGCCAGTGGTCCTTTATGTAAGGATCTCTAGATCAATCCTAAATGCTGCTTGTGTATAGCCAAGCACCACATGATAACTAAACTCTTTGTTTCTGATAGTGCCCTTTTAATGAGTTGCAGGTGCCACAAACTTCATGTTCCCTTTAGTGCTTTATTCCTTACTAGATGCAGTAAAACAGTTGGCACACTGTAAATTATCAAGTGGTAATTATATTCATGGCCTCAATACAAGAAGAAAATCTACTGTTAAGAACATATTTCTTCCAAAATGTGGTAATGAGATGTGTTGCACCTCCTAAGAAGAGCTTGCAGGGTGACTCTCTATTTAGAGTACTGCAATCACAGTTCTATTTTCAGCCAGCGTCTCCATGGTCAGAACGGAGAGTGACTCTGTACTCCCAAACATCTATTTCTCATTCACTATACCATTTATTTTTTACTCATCTACTAATAGAAGGTAGTTCTGTGGTTAAAACTGGAAAGATGTGATATTTATTTACCAGAAAGCTATCAATGTGAATTTTTCATATGATCTGATTTTTAAAGGTTGAGCTGTGAGCTGCAATAACTTCATGGGTTAGCCAGGCTATTCTAGTAGTTTTCCACTGTTCCAAATATCTCCTGTATGTAAAGACTCCATGACAGCCACATCTCAAATGGTAATAGTGTCTCTGAATAGGATGCTTCCTATCTCTAATAGGCTGCTTTAATATACCAGTCGTATAATGATGCTCATCAGTACAAATTACCACTGCAAGGTCAATGAATGTTAATATGTTTCCTGCAACAGAACCTTGAAGAATAATATCATCCCCTCCTCCTCCCTAACTAAGATAATTCCAGGATGAGTACTGTTCTACAGCAAAATAAATTAAGTAATACTGGAGTGTGTGGCTATGCTGATGGTGATTTTGTAAGAAAAATAATCTCATCTTAGAATTCTCTTCAAGTGTTATAATAATTATTAGTCTTTAATGGTTTGTATAATCTGTGAAAATTCTGTGGTAACTGTAAACAACTATGATAATTAGGGAGCAATATTCACAGAAGATTTAATTTAAATAATTTCAGTTTTAATATTTGGAACCTTTCTCCAGGCTGCAAAACTCTACCCAAGCAAACAAGTGCATGGAGTATATGTAATATATATCTCTCTCACCATGAGAGAGCTGCAATAAATTCTGGTCCTATCATTCAAGAAATTGGGGTTTTAATAAAATATACTTAAATATATTTTTAAGCAACTGTATGTTATACCATTTTAAAAAAGAAATCATCTGATTTCTTGTTATTTCTTAGGTATTTTTTCTTGCTTTTTGTAAAAATACCAGTGTACACTGAAAATGAAAGTTAGTCTTTCATATGCAGGCACTAAATCACGAAAAATTTAAAGCTGCACTTTGTGCACCTCTATTTAGGACAGTATGTGAAAAATAAGTTCTTAACAGGAGCCTCAAGCAGATTAATTTTAGTGTATGAATCGTTAATTCAATATCATCTCCAAAAGTTCTTCAGCAAAGAAAAAAGGTTTTCTGAATATTCTGACCTGTTTTCTTTTACAGCTAACTTAGCCACCTGTCATATTTGTAGCAGATAATTAATTTCAGAGCATACAATTAGTCTAGCTCAGAATAGTCTTTGCAGCATACTGCCTTTATATTATTTCTTTATCATGCTTCCCAGCCCATTGACTCATTACTTCTGTTACTACATTTACATTTTACTCTTGGGTGAATCCACAAAATAATAAAATGATAAGATAACAGACTGACACTGCTCATTATGTATTGTAATAACCATAATAAGAGGGATAATCACATCACGCTTATATTTCATGCATTTCATTGCCTTAAACTCTGGCCTGTACCCATTGATGATTCATGGTTTTTTAGCTTGGTGTTTGCTAGAAGAACTTAATCTTAAAGAAAAAATACATTAAAGAGTAATGGACAATTTATTTGAAAATATAAGGGTAAAATCATGATAAATGGCTATTTGAAAATCACTTCTAAAAATAATGTCTTTATTTAAAATTATATTTCATCATTAAGACAATAGACAAATTAATAAAAATCTGGTTTGCTTCATAGCATATATTACAGATACAAAGGGACTCTCATGAGAACAAAAAATGCATAAACCATAGTGTACTGCTTTTCCTCAATACATAATTCATACATGCAAATGTTCTGCAGATATTTGACTATAAATATAATTAATTGCTGCAGATTCACAGATGAGGCCGTGTGACTGTGCATGCACACAGTGCCAGCCACACTCATTTATGCTGATTTCAGGCTAGAGACTCCTGTGACAAGCATAATAGGTAAAGAAGGGGGAAAAAATCAGCATTTAGAGACACACAGCATCATGCAATACCATGTAGACAATTCCATCTAGAGATGACAGCATTTCCACCAAGAATCTGATGAAAGTGGTCTGAGGCAAAAAAGGAAAGGTCTCTCATATTAATAAATATATGTACAGAGTAACATTGCATAACATTAGCATACTGCAGTTTGGTTGAATTTATTCTATTGTCACTCAGCAGTTGCCTCTTTATGCTGTTGCTGATTCTAACCATTGTGAAAACTGAAAATGGGTGTAAAAAGTTTTAATGATGATATTTTTAATAGCTTTGCAAGGTAGAAGCTCTGTTGCTTTTCTTATGGAAGTTTTTGTTATCAAAATGTACAGAAATTTTAACCATAGTCTTGAAAAGCAGGGAATTCAGGTTGATAAGCATAAACATATGGGCCATTTTGAAAATTCCAAGAAGGGAGGAGGAATTTGGTTTAGGAGGAGGGAAGCAGACACAGGAGATGATCTAATAGGCTTCTCCTTTTCTATAGTATGCGATTTCATCACTGAGAGCACACAGCAGCTGTTGGCACAAAGAAAAATAAATTATGGAGTAAATATTTTATTGTTATTTCAAAATTTTAGTATCAATATTGTCTGAATATTAATTAGTTATTATTGAATGTAATCATATTTTTGCTAAAAAGTCAGTAAGACCAAGCACTGAGAAAGGGATCTTTCATTTGTATCTAGATTTTTAAATTACTACCTAACATTGTTTGTTTGGGTTTTTTTTCTTGACAAAACTAGGAGATTCCATTTAGTGATTTATTTTCTATGGCATAATCAGGTGAAAAGGATATACTCTGAAATTTCATTACAATTACATAATCAATTTACCTATTTGAACAAGCTGTTCAGTTCACAGCCCTTAAAATCAAAGTAAACACCATGATTTTTAAAAATCTGACCACCAATGCCTCCAGAAGGAAATTCATTAATCCCTTCTGAATACTAATGCATTCTCATAAATATTTAGAGATCATATGTTACCACCTGGAATTTCTAACAAAATTCCAAATTTATATGTGTCTAAAGATTGATGCCCTAATAGATTCCTAGATAATAGATTTCTGTGACATAACATTTACAAGAATCCTCAGATGTATCTCTTTGCTTGTCTTCTATAGTGTTTGGCTGATACCTTTCTTTTTATACCTTTTCTAATTAACTTGATGGTTCTATTTAATTTCTTAAAATTATCTTATTTATTCTACTTGGAGATAGGTTTGGTATACCAGCACAAGCTTCTGTTTCTTCTATTTTGGTATTACCCACTAAATATCTGTTCAGAACACATTGTCTGCATCTTTAGCAGCTTATGCACAATTTCCCAAAAGTAAATGGGACACAGATTCAGTGCTCTGCTTACACTGACACTTCTGATATAGTATTTTTTTAGAAGAAAGCTCCTGTTTTTGTGAGTTATTACTTAAAACCAAAAATATTTTTTAATTATTTCCCTATATATATCATAAATGTTACAAAAAGAATCCAAAACAAATCTCCATTTTTGCTGGACAAATCAATGTAAATTTTTTGTCAGGTTGTCTTCTTCAACCTGGTTCCCTGAAGGAAAAGGAAAAGAAAATCTTTAAAATTTTCTATGGAATAAAATCCTACCCATTGTTCTTCAACACTCAAAAGTTTATTGCAAGTGAAGATTTGTGGGAACATTTTTGTCCAGCAATATCTCTGTTCTTAGTATAAAAAGTTGTTACTACCATCTTTCCTTACAAATTGACATCCCAAATGCTTTTCTTGTATATCCTTTGAAATGCAGCAATACTTGCTTTTCTACCTTTACTAAGATTACAGAATTTGTAGACTGGTATCCTATTCATTATCGCAAAAGATTTCTTAAGAACTTGTTATCTATTTTTTCAGCTGTTTAAGTGCCACAAAAAAAAAACCAAATCCATCCTATGTATAAGTTAGAATGGCCTTTCTCTTGTGAAGAAGCTGGTGTTAGAATGTAATCAGAACTGCACCCTGCCTTTGATTATCATTTTGTTTTCTCTGGTTACTGCAGATCTCATTAAGATTCTAATAGATCACTCATCCTTCATAAACACCATAACTAAGATACTGTAGCTAGGAATATTTGCAAAGAGTTGAGGAATTAATGAGAAAATAGATCTTCTTTTTAAAAATATGTCTTTTTCTAATTTGTGGTTCATCAATTTGCTCTATCAAATAGTTACTGTAGAGCAACCAATGGAGACATGGAAAAATTCTCCACTGGAGGCACATATGCTTGCAGAACCCACAGCAAACACAAGACCAAATGGCAGAATTACAAAGATTCACTGATCTAAATCCCATTCAGAGAGATGCTTGAACTAACTTGCCCAAAGTGTACATTTTTTTTCAGTTTGACTTCATCAATGGATGCTTGTTGCTGGGTTATGCTGAAGCTGAGCTATTGCACTGAACTAAAATAAATGTGGTAACTAGCAATAGAGGTTCATTGTTGTGAGATTTCTTTGTGAAAGAACTGTCTTTGAACATACAGAAAATAATTCATAGTATCACTGTTCACCTATGAGAATTTACCATGGTCTATAGAATTGCTGTGTTCGGTACAGCTACGCTGCTATTGTTTTATAACATGCTTGAGTTGTCATGGACCCATCACAAACTCCAAGGACAATTGGGAGGATCAGCACTGATCCCATCATTCTTGGTGTGTGGTACCAATGCTGGTGAGCCACATTTTCTCTGAAGAGCCTCTACATGCCTTTCTAAGAGCTTGGGTGTCATCCAGAAACAGTGTTGTGAAGTTTCCCTTTGTGTGCATCCTCTAGTAATTCTCAACCCTGGTGCTGATATAATGGAAGATTACTTGAAGTTAGGCAGAAAGGCAGAAATCTCACCCATCAAATTTCAAATTTCCAGGTTTTGTGAAAATCAGACGACTAGAAAGGGAGAAGGAAAGACACCAAGCAGTGCCCCCAGGAAGGGAGAGCTGCACGATGAGCTCAGCAGTGATCAGTGCTCTCAGACTGTCACCAGTCAATCAGCTCAAGTTGCCTGGCCTGCAATCACTCTTTGACTTGGAACAAGTGGCTGGATCTGCTGCCTCTGGCTGAAGCAGTAGATGGAGCAGAGGAGTGTTGTGGAGGTCGTGTCAGGGAATAAGAGTGGCTGGGAACACAGTAGGCACTGGCTTTGTCACAGGACTTGTGCAGTCATAAGGGACATGAAGCTGGGTAGCTGGTGATGAGAGGTTTCCAATGTACAAATACATAGGTAATCAAATTTTGGTGGGTGTGCTGTTCGTGGAATACTTTGAATTTTATTTGGTTTTTGTTCAAATATACGCAATAATGAAATTGCTTTGAAAAACTTCTCTGTTTTGCCCACTTTCTATCTTATCACTCTCAAGTTCTTCCGCTTTGCAGAAAGACATAGATTTTATTTGTTTTCCATTCTATCTGTATAGAGATCTCTGTGTACAAGTTGATGTGGACTTCATGGCTTCAATTTTTCCTGCATTAATGAATTTTTATTTGGATCTGTCCCATGCATGAAAGCATGAGTGCCTGCTTTCCTAGTGTCCTGCAAATCCTACTCTGCTCCAGGGCCTTTGGGAAGTGCTTTACAAAGGAAGATGTCACTGCACAGTTTGAGTGCTGTTAGTAAGGAAGTAGTGAACCAAGGACAGCTATAACAGGAGAACATTTATTTTGCAGCTTGAATGAAGAGGCAGAGGAGCTTTAAAAGGTTTACGTCCTCAATGTCACTCATTCTCATTCATCTCACGTGTTCTGATGTGGACAAACCAACTTTGAGTTATTCTGGATTTTGCCTTCATACAAAGCCAAGGTGAAGTACTTTCCAGCACAGAATGCTCATGTGCTGTTGAAAGAGCCCTCCACAGCTCTAAAGAGAGATCCACACCTCATACCTATAAGGCTTTTCACCACTGAAGAGCTGTTGCAAGTTAAAAAGTAAGAAAGAAAGAAAGAAAAGTAAGATTTAGCAAAAAATTAACTCCCTTCTTGAGAGTGTAGATACACGGTCCATGTTCAGAAAGATTCAGATGTGGTGGATGAATCACTGTAATTAATTCTTATATATTATCATTGAATTGTGCTTAAAATTTCTAGTGTGTTGGTTGGGATAATGCAATGGAGAATGACTGACAATTCATCCTATCAGCTCTTCACCTGCTCCTGCTCCTGTGAGGATGCCTGGGAATATTTTTTTGTTGAAAGAAAGCAGACCACAGAGTCTGGATTTTTGCCCTTCATCCATGTACTTCTCTCATGACCAGGTGGAGATATTAATTTATGTCTCCAACAAAATGTGATGAAAGCATTAATTTTAAACAGATGGAATATATGTAGATTGGGCTTGCCTATTGTTCTCTACTTTTACCTTCCCTGTTAATACCATCTGTTCTGGGTCTGTTTTAGTTTAGATTGTAATCCTTTTGAAGGAAGGAATAAAGCATCTTATACAAAGCATCAATAATATGTAGCAAATAATAATGACAATATAGCTGGGAGATCAGTTAGTTCCTTACTATTATCATATCCTAGATGATTTTATTAATGTTTGCCTTGTAATGTGCATAGTTCTGGATTTTTTTCACTAAGGCCAATTATTTAAAGCATGTTTTCTGCTAAAATATTTACAGGACAAGTATTTCTCTGTTTCACAGTTTAATGCGTGACACTATTGAAATTAAGGGAAAACATTAATTCAGGGTAGACTTGTGTTGGTTTAAATTTTTAAAAAGCATTCTAAGTTTATGCTTTCTTTATATTCAGAGACTTTCACTTTTTTTTTTTCTTTTTTGTGTTAGCATATATAATTGCCTGAGACTTCTTGGGCTTTGTTGGCACTGAGACTGGCAGCACCAAAATACCCTGATAAGAGCTGTTTTGTGCAATACTTCCTGCCTTGCCAAAGCCAGGAAGTGCTAACACCCCTGCAGAAATTTTTCAAGTTTCATGGTCCAAAGCTGTTCAACAAAGCCACTCAGCTTTCTGGATGCTAAATGCTAACTGATCTGGGTTTTTTTTTATGTTTGCCTACCATTAGCACTGAGCCTAAAATGATGCCAGTTTGTCCTTTTGAATTGTTGGCTGTCCTTGAAGGCTAAACTTCTGTGCTTATTTATTCTTTCAGTGGGACAACTACAGTTCTCCAGCTTCTTTGCAATTTTTGTCCAATGCATCCCAATTAATTTCCTGGAATAACCATGAAATAAGCATGTTGGGAAGTCACAGTTTAGGCTGACTTTGCTAACTCTATGTCGTGAGCGAGGTAGGTCACTTGCAAGCCAGTTAGGGTGAGGCACTGTTGAGAATCTTCCACAAATGTAAAACAGAACTGTCAAACACAATGGTTCTGAAAGATAATTACCTCTGTGCTGCTCTTTTCTCTCCTTTTTTGTTTTTACAAATAATATTTTACCACTTGCTGTGAGTGCACAGCTACTGAGAAAGGGACAAACATCTCAAGGAACCTTTTCTAAGGAAGAAACAGGTTGTAAGAATTTGGAAGTCCATGGCAAATTATTACTGTGAATACCATTGCTGAGTAAAAATGTTTATCCATAAGACTTACAAGAATCTCTTTCTGCTAGAGGCCTGATGGAGTTCTATGCTATGCAAAATGCAGGACAATCCAGTGTTTTAGAGCAGTGCTTTTTTACCTTTGTGTGTAGGACAAGACATGATAGTGAGATCATAATATAATTTATCTGAGAGCACATACTGCATCTTCTTTTTCCGACCCAACAAAATAGTGGTTCATCTCTCCACCTGAGAGAGAGACAGGTCTAATTTAGGTCGTTTTCTGTTAATGAGCAGGTTTAAGTAAAAGGGAAATAAAAGATTCATAGGTAACAAGCTTGAAAGGGAAAACAGTTCTTTCTCGATAAGTTCTTTCTCCCTATCCCCACCTTTTTCCACTATAACTTTCAGAAACCAAACTCTAGAGCTGCAGAACTCCAGAGAGAAAAGAGCCTGCTGGTGTTCTTCCTGGAGAAGAGTCAATACAGCAACACAGTGGACTATAAAAACAAAGTGACACAGGGGAAATAAAGCCATTTTCCCATCCTGTGTAATCTTAGGTGCATAAAACAAAAAACCTACAGCTTGCTGGGATCCTGTGCTCCATCTTCATGGTAGTGAGTCTGTTCTCAAAGGGATGGAGTCCAAAGTCTACCACATCTGCTTCCTCTTTCTGAATGAGCTCTTTACAAGTTGTCTGCTTAGGCTGGTTTTCTAGATAAAAGTGGTACCTTTATTAATTTTTTTTCCCATAAATTTAAAGCATCTATGTTTTTAAGATCCAAAGAACCATAGCATATGTGAGCCCTTATCTCTGATCCCTCAGCCATTTAAATTAATCTAATAGGAAAGGATCAGAGATGGGGAGATAAACAGGGGCAGGGACAGCAGCATGAAAAGAGGTTGTGCAAGAGTAACTGGGTGACGGTCACACCCATGAAAAGGACTATTCATAAGAATTGGATCATCAGACACAAGGCAAGGCCAAATGACCCATGGTAAAAGATGTGTAATGCTTACCTTTTAGCAATAAAATAAATGTTGTTCATGAGAAGATATGATCCTTCCTAAGCAATTTTCTCAGCTTCCTGAATAGACACAGGGATGGAAAAATTTAGACATAAAAATTGGCTGGATTTGAATCATGCCATGATTGAATGGCAGACCGAAGAAAGGTCATTATGAAGATCTTGTCTGTGAGCAGCTCTGTGAGCAACTAACTGTGACTAAAGCCATGTCTTACCTTTTCCTGTGAAAAACTGAAGAGACTGAGCTGAAACATGAAGTCAAATATCAGCGTTCTTCATGTAAACATGTAATTTATTTTCATTTTAACTAGGCTGTTTTGAAAAAAAGGCTCCTCCCTGTTTGGAGGTGTTTTATTTATGCCTACAAGAATACCCGTCACACACACAAATGTGCTTCACTGCTCCCAGCTGAGTTGGTTCATATATACATTTTGCAAAAGGACTTTATATTGAACATATGTTTTCTAGGAATATCTTCACCTCTTTATCCTGCTAAGAAATTAGTTGTCTTACTATATCCTGCTAACATACTTTAACTGTAAAGAATGAAAAAATTTGAAATTTAAAGGCCAAAGCAACCTATCCACTCATTTAACAATCTTTATTTTAAAAAGAGATTTTTTTTTTCCTTTTACTGGTAACAAGAATATGTGCGCTGTACTACAAACTGACAGCTGTGGTTAAAATCTTGTATAAATATGTAAAAAAATATATGGTCAATTTCCTTAGTTCTGTTAAATACCCATGTATCATCAACAAGTATTCATTTCAGTTATTTTAATTATTCAAATTTTCAGTTCTCTTAGATTAATTTTACTTCCTTTGTGGGTGTTTTGAATGCTTAATTGGATTCTAAGATAGGGAAAATGTCCAGGGCTGGTAAGAAAATACAGGATCAGTAGTTAAAGAAGCTAGTGTTAAATGTATTATATGTGGTGGCCATGATTAAATAAATAGTATAAAAAAAAAAAAAAAAGAAAAGGTAGAAGGGCTTTTCAGCATGGTCTGCTGCCTCTTTTTAAATACAAATGAGAAATAAAGAACAAAACCCATTTTATTTTATTTAGCATTCAGAATGGTGTTGTGTCCTTGCCCATGGCAGGAGGGTTGGAAATAGATATTTAAGGTCCCTTCCAGCCCAAACCATTCTGCGATTCTGTCACCACGGGGGCGTGTGGGGAGGCCAGAATCCGGAAGGTTTATAGAGATAGGGACATCGGCTCTTGGAGGCAGGCTGGGAACGGTGCCCTGGGCTCTGCGGGCTGCTCCCTGTCCCGCTGGGAGACGATCTCCCTCCTGGCCCCCGGCCGCGAGGAGCACCTGGCACCTCGCAGCTCCGAGGGTTCGCGAAGCCGCAGGGGAATCCAAAGGCGGGGCCGGCGTTTCCCCGGGTGCCGAGCTGGCGTCCCTCGGCCCGCAGCCGGTACCGAGCTCCCCGCGGTCCCGGCGCGCTAGGGGGCGCTGTGCCCCGCTCCGGCCCGGGCCTGGCGCGCCCCGGGGCCCGCCCGGAGCGGCGGCTCGGGGTCGGGGCCCGGCCGAGCCCGGCTCCCAGCGGCCCTGCCGGCAGCGGCACCCCCGCCAGAGGCACCGCCTGCACGTCAGGAACTGCTGCCTCACAGAATCTGCTGAGTCGGAAGGGACCCCCAGGGATCATCGCCTCCCTGCCCTGCACAGCACCATTGCCATGGCCGGGAGCCACACCGTGTGCCCGAGAGCGTTGTCCGAACTCTGGACTCTGCCAGGCTGCACTTGTGACCGCTTCCCCGGGGAGCCTGTGCCAGTGCTTTTTGTAATGTCCGACCTAAACCTGCCCTCACGCAGCTCCTTGCCTTTCCCTCGGGTCCCGTCACTGTGACCAGAGAGAAGAGCGCAATGCCTGCCCCTCGTCTTTCCCCTGTGGAGAGGCTGGAGGCAGTGACGAGGTCTGAGTGTCCGGAGTGCCCACACGTTGTCCCGGCCCAGCCGCTGCTGCTCCTGCCCGGCGGGGCTGTCCCACGCACAGGCCGGCGTGAGAGACTGAAAATTCTGCCCTACAGCTGCTGGCGTTCCTTAGGTTTTGTAGGGAGTCTAAGGTTGTAAATGAAATAGAAATTATAATAAACTAAAACTATAAAACCTTTGTGAATTCATAAAATATTTGATAAGCCACTATTAAAGTATGAAAATCTGAAACTCTAAGTTCTAAAGATGATTGCAAGGTTTATAAAATACTTGCTAGTCTCTAAATCCTCTGAGAAAAAGTTATTAATGTTCTTCATTGCTAGTGATGTGTTGATTACAGCTCAGACTTCGCCTTGTTTATTTACAGTTTTTAGGTCCCCTTGGAACATATATTTGGAGATTTAATGTCTTTGTGTCTCCCCTAGTGAAAATGGAAGCAAGAGTACTTTACATATGTCAAATTATTTTTTAAAACAGTCTAAATTCATAAAATGATGCAATAAATACTGCTAGCATCTGATAGAAATATTATCCCACAGTCAGTGAGTACTTTCATAAGTTTCTCAGTGGATTAAAGCCCTAGAGACCAGAACTGCAAATGCAATATTTTTGTTTGGGTAGCTTTCCACCAAAATAAATACACATTGGTTTATAAAGAGTTGTGAAACACAAGAACTGGAAAGGTTTTTAAATGCTATGAACGTTTTGCTGTCTATCTGAAACACTTTTTTGGTACAATAATGTTTCTGACAGACATGAAATCCTAAGGAAGGGAAGAACTATATTAAGATAAGACTCATAATTTAGGAAACAAGACAGATACAAAACAGTTAAACCTACAGATGAGAATTCAAAGGTTTTTTTAGTGCATTCACCTAATCATGTTAGAAACAACAAACTCATTAAGCTGGTCCAAAACTGGAGAACTAGCCTTGGAATCAGAAAATCAAGAATTATGGGGTTTTGGGTTTTTTTTGTTTTTTCCCCCCTCTAATATATATTGTTATTTTATTTCTATTGTTTGCAACAAAAATTATGTCCTTTTTAATCATGTAACAGTCACACAGACCTTTCTCATCCCAGTTTCATGTCTATGAATGCACTAAAAATAAAGTTGCAGAAAAGTATTGTGAAGATGAATAAAAAAATACTGTGACATTATCACAGTAAAAGGATGGCTTATAAATACCACAAATGTTTATTATTAAATGCAAAAATGTTTATCTTCTCAGTCAGGAATTTGGCATGTCCTGAAACAGCACAAAGAAGACCCAGAAGAATCTTAGTTTATCAGATTGACACTCTTCCTCTATCAATTTTCAGAAATAAGAAAACTTTATCACCTGAAAAACACACCATAAGTGGTGTATTTACCTGGTGTATTTACCATTTACCTGGGCCTTGTTCCACAGGTTCCCATCAGCATTAGCATTATTGTCTGCCAGACAGAGGAAAATCAATGAAGTTGCTCAGCTTTGCTTTGTGAATGTTGCATGACTCAAGGACTATTTCAGCAGGGAGTGCTGGGGCTTCCATGGCAGGGTCATCAGCTAGAATGAAGATCTTGACTGGAGAGCTGGCACTTCATCTAGACCACAGAGATGGATCCAAAGCCAAGGAGGAAGTTTCCATTTTTACAGAAGATCAAGGGTGCTGACACTTTAATGTTTTTCTGAATTATGCAGTAGAGACACATCATCTATTAGTTCTGACAATATATTGCACTGTGTTAATGTGCATGTACACAGGCAGAGTGTCCAGCATTTACAAATAGTTTGTGATAAACATGACAAATTGTGAATGAAGCTCAAATACATGGATTAATTCAAAATGGCAATGTGGTCTGGTCCTTTTCTGTGTGTAAAGAAAATAAAATAAAAATAACACTGATAGGTATCTGTTGAGATAAATACTGTGTTTGGTTCATGTGGAAAAGGGGGTTCAAATGTTCAATAAAATGACTTATTCTCTGGTTTCATTAAATTAAAAATTTAAGACATGAAAAATGTAGAACCTAATGATTATGGGTAAATTGCCTGTGCTTTTTGAATTATTCATGTGCTTTCTTAAGGAAAGAAAGCTCATGCAATTGTTTTCCCTATTCACATTCATCATCCCTTATGCCATCATGATTTTTGAAGCCTTCTGGAGATTTCAGTGAAAGGTGATGGTAGAGCAGAGGTCACAGCCTAGGATGACCCTGAAGGCTGCTTGAAAGTCAGTAGGTGGGAAAGGGCAAGGAAGCTGGTGTGCTGCTTGAGAGCCCCCAGGTGGGGTTCAGCCTGGGCCATCTGGCCAGCCAGCACTTGAATTAAACCAGCTCACTCTTATGTGGGACCACACAGGGGTGTGGGGCTGCTCAAGGTGCTGCTGTGTGTGATGGAAGCAGCAGGAGGAGTTTGAGACACTGGAAAGATTTGCTAGATGGTTTAAAAGCTGTACAACTTGTCTAAAATACAGCTGTGTACAGATTGGAAGGTGGACATTTCATGCTTTGGAATAGTTTTATTCCAAAAATAGGAAAACTGAGGGGCATTTAGGGTCATATTGGAATGAAGCCTGGAGAATGTATCCACTTGCTTAAGATGTGCCTAAAGACAGTGCAATATGTCCCTAAAATCTTCAAAAATAAGACAGCTGTTGTCTGTGTTAATTAAACTTTCAATTTTTGTTTGCATGGCAGGAAAAAAACCCATATTTGTTTCAAATTATCTATAAAGGTTTAAAATCAATGGTTTGAATTCCATCAGGATCAACCATGGCTGCTTGGTCAAGCTGATAAAAAGACACCCACAGTTATTCTTATTATACTGCAGCCAAAGCAGGCTGGCCTTGGTGTTTAAGGAGAAAGGGGAGGAATGGCAAATACTGCCCTGAAACTGAGGTGAGAAAACTGAAAGGGAATGTCTTAATGAAAGAATTGTAGCTGGTCAATATTTTATAGAGGTACAATTATTCTGTTCCTTCTTCATCTGCTCGCACAGTGAAGAGAGACTATTGCCAGAGAGACTCCAGGATAGTTAGGAACTGTGTGGGATGGGAATTTCTGATAAATAATATATGAACAGAAGTGGGATTCTTAACTACTTCAACCCTAGAGTGAGCATAGTCACGTTATACAATTCACTGTTGCCATCAGTGAGAAGATTATTTGCATAAAACCTGTATTAAATAGATCTATAGAGCTAGACCAACAAAAGGTGCCTCACAAGGTTTTATGAAAAATGCTGGAAAAAACCAAATTGCTTTTAGTGTGCAGTCATCTCTGTTAGCTGGGCATCTTGGGGTAAACCAGAATACAGAAAAATATAGAAAGTGGGGCACTTATGTGGGAAAGGATACTCTCAGACCTATCTAAACATGAGGAAAAGGTTATCACCCAAATCCATGGTGCTATGTTTAGCTGCAAACACAACCTGTTTTCATGAGCAGTCTGGAGGTATCTTTTGTGGGCGTCCATGGCCAATAGTGGGAGCATTGCCTGGTGCAATGGGGAGGTTCAAATGCAGAAGCATGTTAAATGCCTGTATGTTAGTGCCAGCTAAATACTTCACTTGCACAATCTTAGAATACTGTATAGCCCTGTAGATTTTCAGAAGTGAATTATGGTGCCTGCAGCTGTCAGGAGCAGCTGAGCCAGTGCAGTGCATGGCTCAGCTGTAAGGATAAACAAGGGCACGCTACATTCAGCAGTGTTCCAGGAAAATGCTCTTACACCGGGACAGCTAATGTGAAAGTACAGAATTGTAGTCTCTCTGTTGAAATAAATATTTAAGATTTTGCTGAAAGGGTTAATAGCCACTAAAGCTAGAGAGCTGATTTAATTGATGACAACAATCAAGGGCTTTTCATCTTGGTGGCCCATGAACAATGGCCGTTTATTTAGCCTTTGTGCTTGAGTGTGGGCTAGTGCGACCTAAATTGAAGAGTCTTTCATTTGTGTTGCAAAGCAGTCAAGGCCCTGCGATGGGGCTAAGGGTGGCATTACAACAAGGAGGTTTTGCAAGTAATTGGAGCAGTGTGTGTTGAAGGCAACAAGTTTTGGTGGACAGCTTAAACCTCACTGCATTCTGTAGCCCTAACGTGCAGTCTGAGGATGTAAAATAGATTCTTGGTTTGCTAACATTTGTATGTGAATTAGGGTGCAGTGCCTGGCCTCTCTGCATTCACAACTGATGCACTGCCGCTGCTTCCATTTGTTTTAGTCCTTTTATGTGAATCGAACTCAGCAGATTCTTAGCGAGTGATTGTGGTGCCCTGCACAGGCAAAGAATGGGGTGAATGTTTGACACAGTTTGCAAACAGTAAGGCACAGGGTAATTTAGCGACTTGCTCAGCCTCTCACCCACATGCTGTGGTACATCTGGTTTCAAAGAAAGATCTCCTAAAACTCAAGCTAGTATCTTAATTAGAAAAAAAAGTTTTGTTCAGATATCCCTGACTGTGTCATAGGAATAACAATTTCAGCACAAACATGTCTGTCTCTTTCAGCTCAACCAGTGCAAAGACCGCAAATGGTGCGGAGTACAGCGGTCCCCTTGGTTCCTGAAGTGAGATGGTTTAAATACATTTCCCTCCTATTCTGCATTGCGTTTGACTTTTTCTGCCTTAGGGTAGAACTCCTGATGTTTAAATTAATCTGTAGAGCATGAATGGGATTTCTCTTACAACGCTGTTAGAGTCAGTGCATAACCAGTGATTGGGTTCAACTGAGTGGCCCTAAAACTCCTCTGAATGGCAGCACTTGCAGCGCTTCTCAGGCATTTGCAGCAAGAACCCAACTGTGTTTTCATCGTATTTTAATCACTCCTGAACAGTTAGAGAATATCCATGAAAAAGAAGAAATGTAAAGGAAAGACCCCTATAATTTAATAGAATTTAATATTGTTTCATTAATACTCAGTGAACTCTGGCCATGGACAAAATCATGGAGTACTGTTTTCCTTAACATTTTGTAGGAAGTCAGCTTTTTACTCTTTTGTATATCTACTTCCTTCCAGAACACACCTAAGCGTTTATCTTCCTTCTTAATTCTATACCTTGTGTGGTGCATAAATGGGGGAAGCATTTTAAACCTTGGGAGTATTTAGTCATGATGACAGGGGTTGGTACCATGAGACGGCATAAACTGTTTCAATTTTAAAGTTTTTATGTGCCTTGCAATTAACATAAGTAATTACATCCAAACATTTCCATTAGTATGAAAAGTTAAGAAATCAGTAATTTGATTTAAAGTTTCATTTGCAATGACATCCTGTCTGTATTGCACAACTTGCATTCATATTACTAAGTTGGCTGAAGAATCAACATATTAAAAAGACTGAAACAGAGATTGCCTTGTGTGATGCTAAATTTGATTTTTTTTGACCCAAGAATTCTTCTATTATTAATTCAGTAATCACCTTAACTGTCATTTAAAAAAAAAATTAAAAATACTCTAACTGAAGCTCATGTAAATGATTCCAATAAAATAATTATATCTTCTAACCATTTTTAATAAAAACTGAGTATTATTTTCAAACTCTCAATGATCAGCACTGGGATCACTGCACTGTAGAAGTTTGCAGTATTAAGTTGCAGGCTTATTTTTTAAATTCAATGGTAAATATTAAACTACAAATTTTGAACTTCTTTAATGTCAGCTTCACAGATATTCCAATGGAAGAAGATCTTTAATTAGAAAATATTCTGGATGAAAATGGAATCAAATTGGTTTCATCATTACATTAACAACGACACATCTTTGGGGATGAGATTAATCTTTAGAGCAAAAGACTTTGAGAAAGCTCTAAGTCTTTGCAAGGAGAGACTGGGAAGGAACTTGGAGATCAGCTTTAGCTGTTATGGCTGAAATCAAATACTCTCTTAGCCAGATTTGTTCTTTCATCACTTCCAGGAGCTGTTGTGGCAGAGTGCATTGCTGCTCCTCTTGCTGGCAGCCATCAGCCATTACCTATAACTTGACACAGTTAAGCTGGAGACTGTTGCAGTTGTAAATGTTGGAATTATATAGCCTGCATTTCCCCTCTTCTCATTTCCTGAAGATTTTTTTTTTTTCCCTTCTGGATGCTTCTCTCATACAGGATTGCACAATGTACTTGTGACAACCACAGTTGCTGTTTACATGAAAATGGATTCTAGGAAAACACTCTTTATTTCCAGATGTCTTCAGTATAATGTTTTCTAATGTTTTCTTTCAGATCTCATTCTTTCCTTCTCCTCAGGAAAATCCCCACAAAGTGCATCCATCAGTCTTTATTTCTTCTTTTTCCTTGTTTTTTTTTTTTTTTTTTTTTTCCTTTTTTTAAAAGGAAACTAAGTGTACTCGCACCCGTAACCTGTCAGCTTATGAAAGGCCAACACCACATTCTTTGTAGTTCAACCAAGAACTCCAGACCACAATTTGGCAGTTCTCAAAGCAGTCTACAACAGTATCCTCACGTATCATGGCTGTAGTAACACATTTCCCCATGAAGCTCTGAAACTTAATTTCTGCTGTCTTCTGACAACGCACTACCCTGGAGCCAAATTACCTGGCATTCTTTGGGGATAATTGCTGCCTGTGTGCTTTTTCCACTGCATAAACACCAGTAAACAGAAAACAACTGATTTTAGCCATGGCCATTTCAGCTTCTCCAGATGCACATTTTTAACCCCCTCAAATACCTGATATTTTTGTTCTGTTCAGCTTTTCCCTAGCTTTAATCTTTGTCCCTCTCACAGAAGACATTACCAACTCCTATGTTTTTTGTGTTTCTCCTTGTTTTCATAGTCATTCTAGCCGTGTGCTAACAAACAAAAAACAATACAAACAACACCCCGAAACCTAACCAAAACTCAAAAGCTCCCATGCCTTTTTTTCTGGAGAAAATGCCTTCTCCTAAAGATGCAACTAGTCCTTTAATCTATGTGGACTGCAATGTGTGCACAATTCTCTTCCCTGGAAAGAAAAAACCCAAAACTTTTAAAGTGATCTTAATAGCTGGCAAGGAGAGCTGCAATGTCATTTGCGTAATTGTCCTCTGCTCAGCTGGAATTTGGAAGACTATCTGCAGTTACCTCTCATTGCTCAGCCTGCACCAGGGATTCATGGCCGCACAAAGGCTGCCTTTGCTATCACCTTGGGATGCCTGTACATCCTTCAGGTTTTGAATATTTCTTTCCGCTATTATCACATTTAGTTTGGCTGATGTTAATAAAACCAGGAGTTTTGGTGGACCTTATATACATGTTTTATTAATCAAACAGTGATGCAATACAAAAATGATTGTGATTAGTGTGACAAAGAAATGGCATCTGCTTAATGCTCTGAGGATCAGGTTATCTTTGGGTTGAAAAGAGATGGATTTGTCAGAAGTAAACCCACTGGACTGAGTTTTTTTACACACAACAGTAGAGCATAGTATGCTGCCGGTCCCTACTTCTAATGTTCAGGAAATCAGCTTTCTCAGAGAAAATATTTAAGTGAAAAAATATAGCTATTACTGTCTATAACAGGAATGTTTCCTTTTGGAGAACTCAACACCACTGGCTAAAGTGCAAATTTAAGAACGTGCAATGGGCCAGACAGAGAATTTGGTCTGGCTTTGTGGTTGCTGCTCTGTAAAAGGATTTTAGCACTGCAGTCTATTCTGCTCCGGCAGATAAATGGACCGTCATATATACCGTCAGGCGGAACTGAAGCCAAATTTGGTTTTTCAAAATTGTACCCAGTTTTCCCCTCCAGCTTGTGCCCTGCACCACTGCTCAGCACAAAAGAGGGAAGGCGGTAACAAAGCATAACCAGGCTAATTAGGTCAGAGCCGAGCCGGTCGCGATACGGCCACTGCAGCCCTCCTCCTCCTCCTCCTCCTCTTCCTCTCCTCCAGAACGTGGGAAGCCTCCGCTCCGCGCCCGCCGGGCACCGCAGCTTTCCCCGGCGCTGGAGCGGCCCTCGCGCCGGGCGGCGCCGCTCGCCGCCCCCCGCCCCGGGGCTGCTCCGCCGCGGGGCCGCGGCTGGGGCTCGCCCGGGGCGCCGAGCGGGGCTAAGCGCCTCCCCTCGCCCCTGGCCCCCGCCCCTCCGCCAGCCCTGCCCCGCCGCCTGGCACCGCCGCGCCGGCCCCGAGCGCTCCCCGCTCCGCTGCCGCTGCTGCTCGGCCCGGCCGGGCGGGGACTTGGCAGGAACTCCCGGGCAGAGAGCGAGAGTGCCTGCCCCCGCTCCGCTCCGCTCCGCTCCGCTGTGGCTTTTGGGTGGAGGAAGGTCTGAGCTCGGCCGAGGAGTAGCAGCAGCCGCCGCCGCCGGAGAGGAGGAGGCAGGAGGGGAGAGAGAGAGAGACGGAGAGGCGGCTGGAGCCCCCCAAAGTACCCCCCCATCCCTGCACTGCAGGCTACATTTCCAGCTTCATGGGCAAAGTGTGGAAACAGCAGATGTACCCCCAGTACACCACCTACTACTACCCCCAGTATCTGCAGGCGAAGGTAGGGTCCGGCACGCCGGGCGGCGCGGCGGGTCTGGGGCTGGCCCCGCTCCGGGCGGCCGGACAGGGCCGAGCCCGGGCGGGAGCTCCGCGGCTGGGGCACGGCCCGGGGGAGGCGGTCAGGTTGCACCGGGGGACGGAGACAGGAAAGAGCCGGCAGCCCCTTCCTGCCGCCCGCCGCCGCCCCGGGAGCCCCCGCCGGGCTTCCACCGCTCCCTTCTCGCTCCCGACCGTGCAGTCTCCGACCTGACTCCCCTCTCTCCTTTCCCCTCCCGCTGTCGGTCCCTCCTCTTCCCCAGGGCTCTCGGCGTGTCTCCTCCTTCCCAACCACGTCCTCGGCCACCCCGCCGCAGAGCGGAGCGCTGCGGGCCGCGCTCCCGCTGCCTCCGCCCAGCGCAGCCCCGGGAACGCGGCGAGAGGAGCCGGAGTTCGGCCGGCTGGGGCTGCCATGGCCGTGCCTCAGCCGCGGCGGGGGTGCTGTGACATCCCGAGGGGTGGCAGGGCGTGCTTACTGCTGCGGTGGGGATGGCCGTAATTCCAATTAAATACGGGCATTGGGAAAGCTGTCGGGTTCGGGTGGATACTCATTGTCTGTGGAGTTGGACCTTTGTGAGCTGCCACCTCGCAGTTTTCAAACTGGATTAAAAAACGCTTTAAGGGTCCAAGTCGTGATGATTAATGTTGTACACGGGTAGCTGCTGTTCGCGGGGATATTGGTGCTAGTAGTTCTTGCGGTGGAGGATCTCCACCTTTTTCCCTTTCTCCTTCAAGTCTTTAAGGGCAGCCAGCCCCACTGCTCTAGAAGCATCATGCTGCAAACTGGCAGATGCAGAGGTGGTTGCATCAGCTGTCTGGAACATTTAGCATAAGCCTTTCCAACCACCAGTGACACTCCTCACAAATCAAAACAGATCCATATGAGGCTTCCATGTGTGAACTTTTTTTAGAGGTTATTACCGTGGTGTGGGTTTGGTTGTGATTTTTCTTTTTTTTTTTTTTTTTTTTTTTGCTATTGAACTGTCTTGCCTCTTTGGCAATGACAGGAAAGAATTCCCTTCCCTTTATCTGCACACTTGATAGGCTCTTCTTTTTATTGTGTTTGTGTTACTGTATTGTGAAATGTATTTTAGACTGCTTGGCTGAAAAATAAATTCCATTTGACAGTCATGAGACATTCTACAAGGCAGCAATGAGGAGGCTTTGAAATGTCCTTTCATATTTACAGAAATTGATAGAAATGTGATGAAGGTCTTCAGGTGATTTGAAATGACTAATCTGTTACATGTGTAATCGACATCAGGCTAAAGATGGACAGACTATAGCCATTTAAAGATTAAGCTGCAGAGTAATCACTGCAGTACTGTTTACATATATATATTTAATACATTATTTTAAAGAAAGGTGAAATGCCTAAAGGACAGCCTTTTGCATCATTTAGCTATATGACTATATGTACATTCTCAAATGAAACAAATGTCTTTATTCAGAAACTTTTACCCTCATGGTTTTGTGTGGCAATTGTAAGATACAAACCAAGTACATAACATGGAATATATATAAAGCAGTATCACTTGGCTGTTTTGACCTATAAATAATTTAAGAGGGAGATAAACTCTGATAGCTTATAGTAGTTTGTAAAGAATAATCCTAGAAATCCATGATCCTCTGAGAAAACATGATGGACCATCTTTTGAAAGTGTTTCCTGTATAGGTAATTTAATATTGATTTGTATTACAGTCAATGACATCTTCAAACTGCCTTGCAGTCTTTGCTATAAAATTATACAGCCTGAAATTACATTGCTCTGTTTCAGCAGAGAGAACACAGAGCCATTTGACCTACACACATGAAATATATCTGAGATCCAGGGAAAGTTTCCCGTTTTCAGAGATCTTGATTTTATAAAAGAAATAAAAGAAAAAATAGGTGTCTTGTTGGTATAGATACAGGCACCAGTGACTGTAGGTTTTGGTACTCAAGTATGCAGAAACCAGTAATATAAGCAATCTTCCCACAATGGATTCCCTCTGAACATGTAGAAATATTCCTTTAATTCACAGTTTTTAGCTGTTCTGTTCTTTGGGCCCTAAAGCAGCTCACTGTCCACTCTATGTCCACTCTTTCAGTAATTCTGGAGAAATCTTTGCGTTTTATTAAAGACAAATGATAATAGAAGTGAATCGCCTTTGCTGAATGAACGATGGGTAATAGTACATGATTATACTGGGGGGGGGGAGAAAAATCTCCTGAACCAGAAGTTCTGCTTCTCACCTTATCCTTATTTAAATAATGATGGAAAATCTGCTGACTAATAATCTGCAAATCAATAACTAGGAGGTGACAGGAATTTCTTGAAGATGGCTTTTTCTGCAGAGCACTCAAAAATACTCATTAGATAAATTGCATGCATTCCTAATGGCTCTTTAGGTTAAAATGTTGATGTGGTCAACTATTTTAATTGATATTAATATGTTACAGATTTTAAAAAACAGATTTTTTATTAGACTGTTATGATCTTCACAGTCTTATTCATGAAGTATTCAAGCTGGTTCAGTGATATATTCTGTGAGAAAATATAAACATTTGCTGTGATTCAGCACCTCCCTCCCTCTAGTCTTAGAGAGCTCAGCATCAAAAGAGATTAGTGAAGCCATGGGCTTAAATGAAAAGAACAAAATTAACATTGGAAGAAGACTTTAAAATTGAAATATCATTATGGCAATGAAAACAGTTGGAAATGGCTTTAAGTTGAAGCTTGTAAAACCTTCATTTTTATGACAGTTTTTACTCTGGAATGATACATTTGACATATCTGCTGAATTTTGTGTCTTCTAATGAGTGTACGTTTTAGGGCAGTTCCTGTATTGCAGCACTGTATGGCTTGTTAGAGAGCATCGAAAATATTTTCCAAGTTCAATGGATGTTTCTAATGCTTTAGGTGCATTCTTTAACCATATTTCTGTAACATTGCTTTTCAGATTTTAACTCATTTGTATCTAACTTCCATACTTGAAGCTTTACTTATAATTGAGAGATCTTGTATTTCAATGTTTTGGAAAATTATTTTCATTAAGATACATGTGTTCTACCAGTGCTTGAAGGCCTGTCTGCCCAGGAGTAAAACCTGGCCGTGCCAGGCAGAGCATTTTAATATTTAACAAGACAGAGTACACATAAACAAGTACAAATGTGGAGAGACATGTTTAGGCCACAATCTGTTTGCTTTGGTCAAGTAAGAAATAAAAGTGAGTCTATGTTTTGTCTTCCCATATCAAATGGAATTCAGGGTCACAATGCAAACAACAGTTTACAAGTAAATTATGATAACTACCTGTATTACTGGTATTCCCTTGGAGAGTAATGTGGCAAAATGAGTAATTCCACTAGTAGGCTTCTGTATCACAAAGAAAAGCTCTTTGTGTAAGAGAGAGTTCATGGAAGAGGGCAACATTTCCTATAGATAGGATGGCTTATCTAAAGTGTAAGCATTTAGTAGTTGTAGATAATACCTATGTGATACTTGAATTCTAGTTATTTTGTATGGTATTAGGTAACAAAACCTAGAACTAATGAAGTTTTGGGAATCTTGCTAAATTATCTTCGAGTGGGCTTTGAACTTTATCATTTGGTAGCTGCAAAACTGCTGTTTTGGCAGCTCTGAGAAGAGCCAGTATTTCTAGAAGTTGTGTGGGTTTGTAGGCAGGACTGTAGATTGATATAAACGGTAGTGAGCAGGCAGATTCTGCCATGTCAAAACCTTGTTCTCAGGTTGATGAGAGCAAACTTTAAAATGGGAACACTTAATTTTTATTCAAGCCTGTGGATGGCAGAGTAAGAAGGAAATCAGTTAACAGTATTAAACCAAGTAGACATGAAATTGTCTTATTAGCAGACACTGGATAAGCTGCAGTTTAGTGTCCATATATGAAATTAACAGACCGATGTAGAACCTTCAGCTTCTAAAGCAGCAGAAGTAGGATCTGCTAATTGTTTGCTGCTAATGTGTGCCTCAGCACTGCATTCTTCACCAAGCACAGGTCTGTTGCCCTTTAAAAAGTTTCAGTGGCTTATGAGCTGATTTTCACCAGTATCAATGATTACTAATTCTAATCAGTTTAGTTATGTTAATTCCATATGCACTAAGACTGCAAAATCTGTACATAGTAAAAGACAAGTTTACAGTAAAGCAGAGTACACATGTTTATAAGGTTGGACAGAGTAATTTGCACACTTTATATTCTAGGAAGTTGTATTCATTGTCCCTAGTTGTGAGCTTTGTGGTTCTTGGCTGAGCTTAGAAATTAATTGAAATAAAAGAAAAGCACAGGTTAGTTGCAGGCAAGCTTTTTGTCTCCACACAGTTACATGATCCCATTATCCTCCTCAGCTTCTTGAATGTGTTCTCTCCCATTTCAGACAGCTGGAGGTTTATTTTGCAACTATGTAGAGAATTCCTTCCAAAAATGTACTGTATTGTGGAAGGGAAAGAATTGTAAAAATCTACCGATTTTAAGAAAAACTTGAGCATTTTGGTGGTAAGATAATCCCTGTCTCTATAGAATTATTTCAGAGGATGGAAAGTAGAGAGAAATGAAGAGTATTACCTAGAAAGAGCGTCTTCTGTTATTTCAAACATCCCCGTCCAAAACTGAGAACATCTGTTTACATCCATACATCAGACCAGTAACTTTTCGTCACTTATGACAATGATTGTTCTACGTAATTGTTCCAGCTAGCTTGTTTTGTGAGGGGCATCTCTATCCTTCTATCCTTGTCCCAGTTATAGCTCCTTTGAACTTCTAAAGTTTGGTTCAGGTAGCCTGTGATGAACTAGAAATATGCCCTTCATGAAGTACTTCTAGAAACTCTTGCTGGAATAATGCTTATATATGCAAAAGCCTCTCTAGAAATGGGTTGAATGGTAGCAAGTTCATAGAAAGCCCTGCAAGAGTTCATATAATGTATTTTAGTGCATGTCATTGTAACTCTCTAAACAACTCTGATAAAGGAACATGAACTGTAGAAACACTTCACACCACCATCATCTGGAAGACTGGCTTCATTGAAGTCAACATGAGTTTTACCTTTCATTTCAGATAAGCAACATTTACTAGAACCTTGATTTATTGTTGGGTTATGCTAATCATTTGGAGGTGATTTGCAATGCCATGATGGTCATAATCTTCATTTTAGAGGAGCAAAAATTAGGGAGTGCAACTTAAGAGATTGTGTGATTTGGGCTGGAATTAAGGAAAAGCAGCAATGACATCCATAACGTGTGTTAATTTTCTATTTTTCTCCTAGGGACTCTGTTAAAAAGAGTTTTTAAAAAGCCACAACTTTTCTCCTTGAATCCAACCTCCTTATAAAGAGGTTGATAAATGCACCCATGCTACAGACTGAATTTGCAAATGACAAAGTAAAAAATATTTTCTCCATTGAATTAGTGGTGGAAATTTCAGGTTCTTATTAGCTTTGTAGTTTCTAGAAGTTTGAGACTAAACTTATCCCTAGAGTACCCTACGCTTTGGGCTTAATTTGATACTGTGTGATTTGCGTCATTTAACAAATGTCAACTAAATTTTGGTCCTTCTTTGTGATTCTGTGGTAACTTTACTGCAGACATATGAGCAGATCCTGAGTCTGATGGTCTTGTGGGACTGACTTTAACAGGAAAGTGATAAACCTATATATGACTTGAAATAGTCTTGAGACATTTATTCAGTGCTGTTTTCCTTTTGTATTTTGATTGTTAGCCCCCTCAGGCACTGGGTTTGTGAATGTGAAGTTTATATCCAGTAGGTAGGTAACAGCTGTAAGAAGGCAGAATTACACAATGTCTGATTTGTGCTAGTGTATTTTCTAGCTTTACCCTCAGCACAGGATCCCAAGGCAGTCATGAAAGGTGTGCAATAAGTTTGTGCGGGGAGAAGCTAATTTTCTTTGAATAAAACAGTTCTTTAAAGTATGTTTTTTTCAAAACTCACCTGGTACTCTTCATAATGATAATAGGTTTTTTGCCTCATTACTTTTAAACCAGAATTGACCATGCTATATACTTCTAAGTACTTTGCTTCTAGTTAGAGCATAAGTCTCTAGGTCTCAGTCTCAAGGATGAAATTTCCGTAGTAAATTTCTGAGCTTCCACTCAGTGTTGAAAGAACAAAGAAAAGGTAGGCAATGTTTTCAAATGAAGAATAATACAATGTAGCAAAGCATTGTTTTCTAAATCTATTTTTCTATAAAACAATACCTTTAAGAAATATATCTTTTGAGTATATGCATCAGAAAAACTCCTTGGACACAATTTTTCATCTACTTTGAAATCCCAGTAGCAAAGTTTGAGCTATCAATGTTGATAGTAGATGCATCACTCAGAAACGTAATTGATGCTACTAACACAGTTCTCCTAATGAAAGAAATGTGATTATGATAGTAGTAAAGAAGTTTGAACAAAGGTGTAGTAATAAATGGGAAAGTATACCTTGGTACAGTTATGTATTTCAGTTTCAGTCTTCCATAATCAAGAGCAATTAACAATGGTTTTAAAAAATAAGTTGTTTTTCATTAAGTTATGTTTTTGGTTTGAGAAACATTTCCTTGAAGATGTATGCTCAGATTTAGCTAAAATTATATATTTGGTTTTTGTTCAATTGTATAGACTTTGTGGCCTGTGCAAAGTAGTATTCACAATTATTTCTACTGGAAAAACTCCTGCTTTGCTAAAAAAGTGAAAACTGTTGGAAAAGCGCGTTGATAAAAATCTGTTCTATTTGAGTTTAATTCATTTCAGCCAAAACAGACACAAAACAGATTCAGGTCATATCTACTGTGGTTAAATAGATGATAGTTATTTTCTAACTTCGTGCATCTTCCTAGTCTTCCTCAGCTGAAAATATCAAGATCTGCATTGAGATGTTATTTCAGTAAATTCTAAGCTGCATTATGTTCTCTCAGAATTGAGGAAGTCAAAGAGCTTGGACTCTTTGGGTAGGTATAGTCAGATACAGGGCTCACTTGTTCCACGGTAGCTTTTGGAGCACTATGTTCTTGTTCGTAGTCTGAGATTGTAAGAGCACATTTAGTCTCAGTTGCTCCGAGTTGATGAAAACATTTCAAAATATATTTAAGCTAAATTTCTGAAATCTCAGCATGCGTGTAAGGCCTGTGAGAAATGCTTCAGAATCATTCCAGGTAGATGAACAAAGCTTACTGATGCAAAATGGAACAAAAAATGTTCGGTGTGACTCTTGTGCATTGAGAAGGAAGTATTGAGGTTTTCAAGAGAGAGGTGGAGTGAACAGGCTTCACTTAGTGGATTTTACAACAGGTTAAGAAGTGAATTCCTGTGCTTGTCTCTTGGCAACACACACTGACACAATTTCCACAGCAGTTTATAAGCTGTGGTAGTATCTGTGACCTCTTCTATCCCTCAGGCCATAGCTACATAATCACTTTAATTTTACATAACTATGCACAGCAGCCAAAAAGTGCAGTCTTGTCTTCCCCCATTGCTCCCAGCAACCCCTTCTTCCCCCTGGGCTGGTCCTAGCATTTGTATGATTGGTCAGTGAGCTGAATCAAGAAACCAGTCTGGCTGAAAGCTAAGCCCAAACCCCCCAGCTGCAGTACCTTTTTAAAGTGGAGCAATTAATGAGATACCTAAGAAGTTTGAGATTTGCATGGCTGTGGGTGAAGTTGTCTCCAAAAGAAGTCCACCCCTTTGGGTCTCACTTTTGTCTCACGCAGTGGGGCTGTGGAGCTCTTCTAGATGAAAGGTTTTTTGGGGCCTTGGCCAACAGGGCTGCTGATTACACATAAATTTGCTGATTACACATAAATGCAAAAAACTGTTAACATTTTTTTCCTATGACTTTATCTTCTTTTTTGTTGTTTTAAATTGTGTTAGATGTTGGTGCACTATGTGTTAAAAACTCTTTTGAGTCTGTCTTTCATTCTTAGGACCAATGATCGTGGAGGTAAGTGTGAAATAATTTGCTGAGAGGGCTTAAATTAGGTATAGGCCTGGGAGGAAAGAAAGAATCAAATGTAAATGAAACTTCCAGAGGCCTTGTAGCATAGTGTTACATCTAACTTTCCATTTTCAGCACAGTGCAACATTGATATTTTATTTCATTCTGGGGAAAGAGGGGAGAAGGCTGGCACTTCAAATTAGCAGCAGCTGCAGAATTAAGACAAGGGTGTTAGTGACTCATTTGGAAAAGTACTAGCTAAAACATTCTGTCTCCTAGAAAAAACATTAAAGAATGGTTTATGATACAAACTTTGAATTTTGTAAATAGTGTCAGTGACCCTCTGGTTTCCTCTGGATAGCTTTCCTGGTTTGTGACCATTTGCTTTTGATTATTGCGCATGAAAGTGAGGGGAATACATGGGAACATTTTGGAGGGGGAAACATGGCTCCTATCAGGGTCAAAGACTAGAATGTCTCTTACTTCTTTTGATGAAGTCAGTTGTCCAAAAGCTCGGATTATCATTGTCCCAGGTCGCTGGAAAAAGGGCTATATGTAGTAGTTTCTGTGATGTGTTTGAATAAATGACAGAGTAGTCAAACTCCAGTTTCCCTGAACACAGGAAACTTGGATCATAGAAGGAGTTTCCTTGTTCTCAGTCCCAAATTTCTTTTCCCCAATTCACTATTCTCACTGCTCAGGCCTTTTCAGTGTGTGTATATTTACAGACTGTACATCTGTGAATATAGATGTATTCACAGTGTTTATATTTAGTTGTTCTCTACTCTTTCTACATCTGTATTTGGGTGAGGTATTTTCCTTTCTTGGATAAATATGGGTATTTCCCTGTTTTATGCCTAGGTCCTGCAAATGGCTTTATTTAGAAGGGCAGACTATTTTAAGAAGAGATGGTTAAGGGGAGATCTAATTGCTGTCTAAATGTATCAAATAAGAATGTATTGAAAAAGTGGAGACAGACTCTTCTTGGAGATGGATGGGGATAGGATCACAGGGGCTCTCTTAAATCAGCCTTCTGCTCAAATCAGGTCTGTCTAGAAGATCAGACCAGGTTGCTTAGAGCATTATTTGGTCTGTTCCAGAAAGTCTCCAAGGATGGAGATGCACAGCCTGTCAGCACAACCTGGTTCAATGCTAGCTATTCTTGTAGTGATTTTTTTCCTTATTTCCAGTCTGAACCTCTCTTTTTTCAACTTAGGCTCATTGACTTATCCTCACACCATGGACCACTGTAAGAACCTGGCCCCTTCTCCTTGATAACCTCCTCATAAATTTCTGTTCTATAAAAGAAAATCTGCTATTAACTCCCACCAAAGCCTCCATTTCTCCAGTATGAACAAACCCAGTTCCTTCAGCTTTTCACAGATTATGTGATCCAGCCCCCAGCTGTCTTGACAGTCCTGCACTGAACTCGCTCTGGCTTATCAGTGCTGTTTACTGGGGGCTCAGAACTGCATGTGGGATTCTGAATGGAGCCTTCCAAAGGGGGGATAGTCACCTCCCTTTCTGAATGCAGCCCAGCAGGAACAGCAGAGCACGCTGCTGGCTTATGCTTGGCTGGCTGCGTGCCACAGCCCCCAGGTCTGTTCCAGCAGAGCTGCTCCTCAGCCAGTCACTTCTCAGCTGACAATTTCAAGGGACTCTTCCTTTACAGGTGCAGAACTTTGCACTTCTCTGAGGTAAAAATGTTGGACACACCAGTCCCAGTATAGCGACTGGTAGTGCTCCATTTGGGCCAAGCATGACATTCACTGCCCTCCCATTGTCTACAGAGCTGGGAGTTTTATCACAGAGGGGAATAGGCAATAGGGTGCAACACAGTGGACACAAGTTAGGACATAAGAAAATTGTAATTAGATATGAAGAAATTTTTTTTTCACCATAAGTGTAACCTGAAGGTACTGAGGCAAATTCTGGAATCTCTTGGAGATGGTAAAAAACTCAACTGCACAAGGTCCTAAGCGACCTGCTCTTGGAGGGAAGTTGGACTGTATGACCTCCAGTTGTCCTTCCCAAACTAGTGTGTGATTCTGTAAGGCTGGCCCTGGTAGCCATCCATCAGCATAAGAGGCTCTAAAGAAACTGTTACTGTTCCTTCCATGCTCCATCCTTGTAAGCTGTGCTGTGGAATTTGGAAAGGAAAGGTATAGAAGGAAATCCCTTTTTCTGTTTAACAGAACATGCATTATACAAATATGCAAATAACATTTCAATAATCATAAATCATGCAAATTCCCTTATCCCATTTTAGCAAATATCTTGTTTAAGCTGCTTAAAATTTGAGGGTTTAGGTTTGTCTATTTATTTTTCTCCTGGCAGAAGATTACACTGCTACAAAATTATGCTGTAAATTGTGATAGACTTGTATACATTCTTATACCAAACCACTTTTTTAGGCTGACATTTCTTGTTCCTGCATCAAATCTGAATGTGTTGATAAGTTTTTGTCTGGAGCATGGATTAAAAAGTAAATAAAACAATAATTAACCCCAAAATCTTGTTTCTTTCTAAGCAGACATTATATAGAGGTACAGCAGAATACTGAGGAAGGCAGTATTCTTTCTAGTAGAAAAAATTGGAAGACTTGGCATGTTCCTATTGCTTTTTACTAACAGTTCTGCTATATTTCACATGACTTTTCTTCCAAATTACAGTAAATTCATCAGCTGCAGGAGCTATGGATACATGAAAGGCTTCCAAAGCCACCCACCCAACTTCTTTAGCTCGCTCTGCTTTTATTAGCACTTCTTCCCAGTGTCTTTTATATACTCTTCCCCCAGATTTTCTAGGGATTTTCAATGGCAGGTATAATAATAGGAACTCACATGTTCCCAAATCCTGGAGTTAATCTTAAAGATGTTGCTCTTACTAGATCTTAAAAAAAATAAAGTCACAGCTATGGTTGTCAACCAGATTGGTGATGAGAAAAACATGTAAAACCCACCAAATGTCAGTTCATTTTTACTCTGCTAACTAAACTGATCATAGTTGTCCATTAACTCTGAAAATAATTAATCCTGTTAGGTGCCAGAATATAAATTTAGGGAGCAACACTGGATTAAGTTGGCCCTAAGATGACTTTCATTGCCAGAGAGTCAAAGATAGCAGCATTATCACTGCAAATAATTATAACAGAAAAGAAGTTACCATTTGAATACTTCTTTATTTTTTGCTTTGTCCTGGAGTGTTTACCTTGATGGTGACTGGGCTATTCAAATATAAAAAAAAAAAAAGTGCAGATTTTTCCAAAAATATAGAATTTGGAAAAAAATGAAGATACATTTTTGTATTGGGGTTGTCTTTGCTCTTAGGTATTTTAAATGCTATTCTTGGAATTTTATTTGGTTGAGGGCCTGGGATCAGGGAGAAGTGTTACCAAGCATGTAATACTTACATGCTGAGTAGCTATGCTACTTTCTGGGAGAAATAGCAAAATACCACAGTAAAAATGAAAGAGAATGACAAAAGTTTACTTTGCCATGTTGCCCCCAGAAGAGGCAGAAAAGCAACTATGCATATTTTATATTTGTTGCCTCTTTCCTTCTTTTAAAATTGAAAGTGGAATTCTATGTCAGATGAATAATTGAATAATGATTAAATGAATAATAGATAGGTTTTTTATTCATATGAAGTATAATGGGTCATTTTCCATGCTTACTTACACTCTAGTCAGCTCTGTCAAGATTAGTACAAATGACTCTCTTTTACTGATATTTATATGAAGTTTAGAAATGTGTATATGCCAAACAGCAGAACTCCTGGCATTTCTGTGGCACACCTTTTAAAAGTAGGATTTTATTTGAGTGTTGTCTTCCAAAATGTATTCTGTCCTTCTCATTGATGGAAACTGTGCTACTGCTGTCATCCAGGGAGGATGCTGCACATCCCAGTGCTCTGGTGGTGCTTGTATACACGCATTTTTAAAATGTGTTGGATATACAGACTACCTTAGATTTACCTACCAGTTGTTAAAAAATATTCACAGTAGGTTAAATTTCCTTGATTGACTAGTTACTGTTAGTCTTTGATTTTTGAAAGTGTGGTGCCTCCTGTGCAGGATAGCCTGTGCTTCAAGTACTTTAGATAGTGGGCAACTAGTGAAGTATGGATCTGCATGTATTATTTATAAAATACTCTGGGTTGCTCTCTGTGTAATGAAGGCATTCATGTGTAAAATGGGCACTAGTTTGTGATTTTTTCCTAAATTAGGACCTCAGTCCTTCTCTTGACACTGATACTGAGCTCCATGTGTTCTTTAATTTAAATGTCCCTAAAATCTAGTCTTTGCAGAAAAATCATGCACCAGAATCTTCCTTTTATGTCAAGAAATAATAAACATTATCTTAAGTTGAATATTTATTTTATTGCAGCCCCCATTTTTCAGTTTAAATGATCTGGAAAATCTCCAGACTGTACCAGACAGCCTGTAGCTTTAAAGCAGAGTTCAGGAGCCTCTGGATGCCTTGGAGACAGAGGAAACAAGGCTCAGCAGTATCAAGGGTTGTGTACAAATTTGAGCAACTCTGGCTTGCCTAATTATTGGAGGATGTTGGGAGACTGAGCTGGGATTTCTGGGAGTAGAAAGCTGAGAGCTATGTCTGGGAGTGACAAATGTTTCACAGTTTTAGTGAGAATCTTTTGATAATTGATACTTGTAGGAATAACATCTGGAAGAGAGGAAAGGAAATCATGTCTCAGAATGCCACTGAGATAACAGCAGAGAAGTAATCTGGGTTCTGTAGTTTTATTTAATGTTGGCCTCATGGAAGCGACATTTAGAACTATCCAGTGTTAGTCCTTGCTGCCACATTGAGGCCCAGAGAACCTGGTCTCGAGAGTGCTGTGCTTGCACAGAAGGGAGGTGGTTCCATAGGAGTGTTCCAGTTTGATTCCTCTGCCCCCAGCACCGAGATTGTCTCTGAAAGTGGCTTAAATGGACTCTGAAAAGCTGGCTGTAGACCTGTCTCTTGAGCCTTGTGTTGTCATTTGAGATAGGAAGAGAGAAAAAGGTAACTGAAAAGTATGAAGCCAAATGGAGGGAAAATGTATGGAAAACTAATTTTAAATAGTAAAATTACTGCAGGGTACAGATAAGGGAAAAGAATAAGTGAAAAGAGCAGAGAAGGGCAGAAGCCAAATTCAGTGGAGAGGCTGTGGCATGTTTGCCAGAGCATGGCACAAGAAGATACCTCCAGCTGCCAGACTATCCATGGGGAGTTGTATCTCCAACAAAAGGAGATTGAAGGCAGTATTCTGCAAGAACTCAGTTTGGGGACTGCTAAAGGTCAGCAAGAATAAAAGGTTACTTTTACAAAAACCATGGATGGTTTTGGGGAACTGACTGACAAGACCTATGGGTAAGGCCTTGTTTTATGCAGATTGTGAGAGGACAAATGTGCTCCTGGGGCAAATGTGACAGTTATCTTTGCCTCTTATTTGCTGCAGTCCCATTGTGATACTGGATCTAAAGTTACAGAGGTAAACTTTTCAGAACTGAACAGTTTGGTGTTTCTTCTTACTTCTTGTAGTTTATACATTTGTTTTCTTATTACACTGAAACTAGAGGAAATGCAAGGACTTCCTGAGCACTCTCTCAAGTGATGTAGTGGTGTTGCAATTCTTTTTGATATTTTATATGTTCATAAATTCTCTTATCCTGATAGGCACAGCATGAATCTGAATCCAAGAAAATATACAGTATAACAAGAACTAAATGGAGTTAGTATCCACTTAGCAGATAGAATATCACTGCTCCTAGTAGAAGTGGCTAAACAGAAAAGAAACCTAAAAGGCTTTCATCTCAATATAAAAGATCAGGAAGAGTATGCATGGGGAATAGAGCTCAGTTGAAATCATGCAGTATATCAGTCAGAGTGAAACTTAGAATTTGTAGTAACATATTAATTTGTCTTTAGACTTCATGAATAAAGAGAAATGCTTTCTTACATTAAAAAGTTTTCCTTGTTCATTTGTGCTGTTTTTACTATGCCAGAACCCTTATCTGTCCAAACACCCTGCTCTGGTCATGTGTCAGTCAGCTCAAGGCTAAGGTCCATCCCTGCAGCCTGAGGAGATCCTGTGTTTGGACTGGAAGTAAGATTCTAGCCTGCTTTGGTGAGCAGAGAGGTGGGCTTTCTGTTTAAATTAAGATCACTTGGAGGAAAACACAGGACCAAGAGCAGGTTAGAAGTGCTCAAGTCATCACTGCAGAATACCATTTGTAGTTTCTATAGCTAAATAGAATGAGCTGTATATTTTAATTCATTTTATGTGAAGTAGCCAGAATTAATGTGTGTTATGGCCTTTGGTGGTGGTGGAGATCATGATACTCCAAAGGAGTGGCACACAGAGTTTTTGTTTTATGTCACAGTCTACCCTTGTGGAGCAACACAGCCCACAAAAGGGCTTCGGTTTTATGGAGGAGTTGCAAATAATGCAGAGTGAATTTGCACTATGAGTATGCTGTCCTGAAGCTATAACTACATCCAAACAAGAGAAGATCCTTTGTATTTTGTTCAGGTGTAACATCTCTGTTCTGTAGCTTTTGGTTTTCTTTCTTTTGGATGTTGTTTTTTTTTTTAATCACAGGGTATATTGGTGATGTTAACACTCAAAAATGATAAAATTTCAGAGTTTTGAAGCATATAGTTTTGTCCTGCATCTCTCTTGTGTGCAGTCATCCCCTGAGAATGATATTTGGCATCAAGTTCCTTGATTCTGACAGCAGGGATCCTTGAGAGATAGCTGCTGTGCCAGCACTGGGCACAGCATTAGTGCAGCGAGCACTGGTGGAAGGCTAGGTATAAGGATTTGTTAATTATTCTGGAAAACTTGTCCCCAAATAGTTTCAAGGGGACAGAGCTTTCTTCTTGAAAAAAATAGTGCCATTATCCAAAACAGCTTAATCCACTTTCAAAGTGAGCTAAACAAGAAAAGGAATTCTTCTTCTGCAAGGTGGTTGCCTTGTCACAGTGTTACTTGTAGATGTTGTTAAATTTAAATCTGTTAATGGATGCACGAGGTTTCTTTTCCTGCTTCTTTCCAGGACAAAGCTTTAAAGGTTTGATGATACTGAAGTAAACATGCTGGAGTGTTAGAGAGTAAAAGCTGTCAACGGTGCAGAATATTGATGCTAACAAGATTTAGAACTTGTCTGCACTTAAAAATATAATGGAATTTAAAGGAAATGCTTTTCTGGAATTATTGAGCATATTAAATTCCCATATAGATGTTCATATAACTACATATCCCTATCCAGGCTTATTTCAGAGTAGTTCTGGTAATTTTCCAAATGTAGACAAGACTTAATTAAGCTGACTCAGTGTGCTAAACTTGTGTCACCTAAAACTCTAATAACTATATTGTCCTCTAATTAATGATTTTAATAGTTTTAATTATATTACTAAATCCAGTAATAGCAGAAGTAAATAAATGCACAATGACTATTTATTCACTTCACTAAGTGAGCATTTTCCCTGCCTGCAGTATTCAGGACTGGGCTGCAGAGCACTTGGCAGAACACAGATGAGATTTCTCTGCATTCTTTTTGATGTCTCTTTTCTTGAGAATTATAAGTGCTGAAATTACAGAGGTATCTTTGATTTAATTTTAAATTGAAAGGTTTCTAGGTTGTGCAGTAGTGCAAGACACAAGTAATTACATGAATGTATATAACTATATTAACACAATTAAATACCAGGAGTTTTAGAAGTAAAAAGTTATGTTGTGCAGAGGAATGAATATGAAGTTGCTTAGCTTTATAAAAGCCACATTTACTATGATGCATATATAGACGTATATTTAATTTAATTACAGTAAGTGTGGCATGAGAGACCAGCTCTCCTCAGTTGTAGCCCTCCAATTAAAATTGGAGGGGAGTGGAGTTAAATAACTAACGCCGAGTAGAATTTGATGCTAAATACAGAAAAAACTCAGTTGCAGTGTGCAGCATGTTCTACTTCTGTGACTCTTACAGACTTCAAAGAGAATTGTACATTTGCATCCCAGGGCAGAAATTGGCCGTGTGCTTGGAAGCATGAAATCTCTCAAGGTAATACTTCATAACTATGGAATGTATCCCATGACTGATATGTAGCTAAGAACTGAGAATCAAGTTACACATTAGGAATACTTGAAATTAAATATTTTTCTAGTTAAAGAGAGCATTATGCTGGGTAAACAATCTATGTTTTCTTTTTCCAGAGATGCATCAGAGCATAAATATAGGAAGCATTTAAATATGTATGTTTGTACTTCCTGGTCTTTATTGGATTTTATTTATAATTCTTTAAGAAAAAAAGATTTTTGCCTTGAGTTAATTTATTAGTTTTATGTTTGACTCTTGAAGTATCTACTATTAATTTCTTTTTACATTCTTCTTTTCTTTTTTCATTCTAATTAAGTTTGGAATTTCTGATGTTAGGCAATTAATTTCCAAACATACCAACTTGTTTCAGCAAGGAAGAAGTAAATATCCCTAAAATCTTATTAACACCTGCACAGAAGCATTTACTAAGGAACTGTCAGTGGTCTTTTATGAAAAAAAAGTTATCGAGAACAAAAAATAAATTGGTGAACTTTGTGGCATCTAAGATGTACAATAATTTACTGGCTTTTCATTCTCACAGTGACCCAGACCCTTGCAGCTACAAGGGAGCTGTTTCGTCCTCAAGTGGATGCTCTTTCTGTAGCGTCAACTCTGCTCACTCTTCCTGAATCCATTCCCAGTACAGGCTGAAGCCCCGTACCGGGCAGATTTAATGAGGGGTGTTGGACCCCTTCTAGCTTGTTTTCTTCCCATGATGCTCCTGCCTTCCTAGAGTGTTATTGTGCCAGGGAAGGTGGTCATGATTTTGGCTAAACAGCTCTCATAGTTGGGGAGACCCTTCTCTGTTGCCTTTGAGCAATGTAAGAAACTGCTGATGATCCAGCCAAACCTTCAGAAAGCAATAGAAGAGGATGTTTATTTGAAATGAAATGCACAGTAAAGGAAAAGCAGATTTTCTTATATTTGCTCTTTTGTTTGATGTTCTGTTCGTGTGCGCCCAGGTGGGTTGTCTCTGGAAGGAAGCTGGGTGGGGCACACTGGAAGGTACTTGGCAATTGGTGCGGTTTATTGTTCGCTGTCCCCTTGGAGCAGGCTGGCAGCCCTGCACAGGCTGGGCATCCACTGCACGGTGTGAGGGCTCAGGGGGCTTCCGTGCCTCAGGGAAACCCAGGGCACAAAGTGCCCTTAGGAATAAGCAAAAGGGATAGTCAAAGTGTTTTGTGTGATAATCCTTGGGTTTAAGGTAGACTGTTACTTTTTTTTAAACTTTGTTACATTCTGTGAGTTCAATATCCTGTGACTAATGGGTACTATTAGGGAAATCTCCAGTGTTCGGAGATAATGTCAGGCTCATCGCAGACCTGATAAAGAGCAATGCAACACATTAATCTCATTGTCAGAAGACCTATATATACATCTCAGCTGCAACAACGATGGTGTTTTTTGCTAATACTTTATTTCTGTTAGTTTTAACAACATTCAGCTCTGCATCACAATTCGTAAAATGCTTAATCATGAAAACAGCATTTGGAACATATTAATGTAGTTAAGACTATTTACATGATTAAAAATCTGAAGTTGTATTTGACCTTTAGAGATCAAGTCTGAAGTATTTTGCCTGTCTTTACCAGAGCTCTGAATTGCTTAGATTCTGACAAGCACACAGATTAAAATGTTGATGTGCTATACTTTGTGTAAGTTTTTGGAAATATATAGTTGGGATTGGATAAATGCTATACTATTTTTTCTGTTATGTTACAAAATAAAAGCCACTTACAAAAAATAAAATGCAGAAGCACTTATATAATAGAAACTTGGAATACTGTAAATTTTGTTCTTTCAGCAAGAAATGAACTTTCTTCTTAAATGGAACTGAAGTTTAGGAATGCAGTGTTCTTTGTCTCATAATTGTCTGCCTACACACACTCAGTCTGTACTTCGAACAACTCGCCACTGACGAAGCACATGTCCTGTATTTTAGGTCTCAGATGTATATTTTTGTAGTTGAAGATGTCTTTACATTAACAAAAATAACTTCATAATGATTATACATTAGAGCTAATGGTGCCAGTTTTACATTATTATGTGCATACATACTTGTTAGAACATGAGTTATATTTTCAGAGTAGCCATACATTTTGTGGAACTTTTAAGTATTTTTGACTCCATTAAAGTCTTCAACACCACGTTTGTTGAATATACATTTTTTTCTTTACTAATCTAGTGTTTCCATTTGTTGGGCAGTGATGAATATGTTCTCCAGACAAACTAACAAAAGACAATAGATCGGTTCTCCATCCAGGAAAACAACATGATGTAAACAGAATATTAGACAAGGGCTTTAGAGGACAACCTATCAATCTGTAAAAGAAAAAGGTCAGCCTGGTATGATGCCTCTAACTGTGCCTCGGAAGAGGTAAATATAAAACTATAAAGAAAAGCAACTGTCATTAAAAGCTAAGCCTAAAAAGCACAAGCTTCATTATCGTGCTGATCTGGAGGAACCTTAAACAATGTTTACAGTAAGGTTTGGAGAGTTGCCTAGCACTGGTGTATACACAATTAAACAACATAGCTGAACTTTTCTTTCATGTCAGCATACTGCTAAAAAGACCTCCATTGTACTCATATGATAGTCATTCTTGGAACTTACAACATAAACAGGAGGAGAGAACATTGACGAGTAATTCTATCCCATGGTGGCTGAGTGCATTGAGGGGCAGGACTGCATTTTCACCTGTACAGCTTAAGGAGTAAATTATATATGCAAAATAATGGTGAGGGTATAGCAAAACCTGAACTTGGTTCGGACACATGAACATGTACCTGAATTTGGGAGTTGCAAGTATGGACTAATAGTTATTTAACATGTTGCAAAATGAACTCTGATTGGTTTGGGCACCCTTATTTCTGTGACTAATAAGCATCCCTATACTCGTCCTTGCTTTGGTATAGTAACCCATGAAAGGCAGACACAAATTACTGAAGGAATAAAGGCGAGCCATAGCAACAAGTCAGTTGGTAGACTTTGAAAGTGGATAATCTGAATTCTAACTGCAGTTCAGCATGTCATTAGTCCCAGAAATACTTGTGTTTCACATTATAACACTAGGAGTTTCCAGAATCACCAGTATTATTTTATATTTATTCTAGTTATCTTTAATTTTTTATTTCAGAATATATTATTTTGGATACTTTTGCATACGTGTACATTATAATAGTTCTTGTATTGCTTGCAGCTAATGTTATTTTTTTCAGTTTTTCATTAACTGGCTGCCCTCAGTTCCTATTAAGCTGTTTATTTTTATGGAGAGACTATACCCGAATGAACATTTTTAATGAAAAACTTCATATTAATGGATGTATGTAAAAATGGAAGGTAAAGTAGGATATGAATTTAAATGTACAGTAAGTAATGTAAGTTGTTGACTTAATTGTACAACAGTTAATGAGATTGTGTGCAGTTAATGACACAACAGAAAAATGGACACTAATTGAATGGTATACGAAAAATATTCATCCCCATCCAGGAGAGAACAGTTCAAAGCTTACAAAGAAATTTTAAACATAAATCACAGAATAGGTCAGTTTGGAAGGGACCAGAGGAGGTCATTTGGTCCAACCTCCCTGTTTAAGTGGGACCATCCCAGAGCACATGGCACAGGATTGAATCCAGACAGTTCTGCAATATCTCCAGTGAGGGACACTCCACAGTCTCTCTGGGCAACCTGTTCCAGTGCTCAGTCAGTGCACAGTAAAGTTCTTCTTCCTCGTGTTCAAGTAGGACTTGCTGTGCATCAGTTTCTGCCCTTTGCCTCTTGTCCTGTTGGTTGGTACCACTGAGCAGAGCCAGGGCTGTCCTCTTGTCACCCTCTCTTCAGACACTGACAGACACTGATGAGGTCCCCTCTCAGTTGTCTCTTCTGGAAGCTGAATAGGCCCAGCTCCCTCAGCCATTCCTCATAAGAGAGATGCTCCAGTCCTTTAATTATCGTCATAGTCCTCTGCTGGACCTGCTCCAGGAGCTCCATGTCTCTCTTTTCCTGGTAAGCCCAGAAGTGGACACAGCACTCCAGATGTGCCTCACCAGGCCTGAGCAGAGGGGCAGGATCAGCTCCTCTGACCTGCTGGCAATGCTCTTCCCAAAGCACCTCAGGATCCTGTTGGCCTTCTCGGCCACAAGGGCACTGCTGCCTCAGGGACAGCTTCCTATCCACCAGGATCTCCAGGTCCTTCTCCACAGAGCTGCTTCCCAGCAGGTCAGCTCTCAGCTTGTGCTGGTGTGTGGGGTTATTTCTCCCCAGGTGCAGGAGCCTGCATTTGTTTCAAATAGATAATGTTTTCTTTCAAAAATCCTTTTTCTTAATCAACACCTCTTGACCTTTGCATTCTGTTGGAATAGTACTAATCCTGTGCAATTTCAGGTAATCACAACACTCAGCCATCAGAGATGAAAACAGGTTTTTGTGTTATTTGCAGACTTGAAATTAAGGTGTTTAACCTATACATTCCTTTCACTTTCACTGAGCTGTTTTTGCTGCTCATTGACCAAAAATTACTCACACTGCTGTCTGAAATTGCAGTTTATTACAGTTGTGATAGAATAATTATATTCTACTCTATACTAGAGCTGATAATAAGAGGAAAAATAATCATTTTATGTTGTCAAGACCCTCAGTCCCTCAGTGGTGAATAACTTTCAGTTTTCAAAAAAAGGCCTCTCATTTATCTGGACAAATACTCAGCTGGAGAACACTGACATGCTAGTATTACTGCTTTAAAAATCAGAATTTAGGAGTAGTGCATGGACTCTTGAAATAAAAAAAATTCATTAGCAATCCTATGGCATGTTTGCTAACAACATTAGAAAGTGCTCTTCCAAGCAGCCCAATCAAGAAGTGAATGTACGGGGACTTTATTACCTTTGAAGTATATTTTCTCAAATTACTATCCTTTGAATTAGGCCTTTCTGTCCGATGTAATTATGTTATGTTGCCAGCTGTTGCCAGTACCTTTCCCTCATTTTTAATACAAAAAGTTCCTTCAGTATGTAATGAGTTCTTTCTTTTTAAATTAGATTACTTTTTTTATATTCTGTGAAGCCAAAGAAAGGCCCTGGCTTGCAAAGTCAAATGAATATCTTCGTGATCTAGGTGCAAAAACTGATGGATAGCCACTGGGTAGACCAGGAGAGGAATTCGCCATTTGCTGGTACACAGCTTTGTACCTGCAGGTGTAAACAAGCTCCCTGTGGGGACACTCTGGGTTTAGACAGTGGCTGGTACTTAGGTGTGCAAGAGTCATAGTAAAAGGAAAGGCCAGACATAAAGGCACATGGCTGCTGCGCATCAGTAAAGTCAAAGCTGTGTCCACTGTGCTGTGGAGAGGTTTCCCTGTGGGCTTTGGTGAAATTTTTGTTGCTATTGGTAACATCACCCATATTAACTTGAATGGGCTTCTGCCCAGCTAATGGAGAGGGAAAAACTCCAAAAGCTGTTAGAGTTCACTTTCAATTGCAACCATCACATTTCCTTTAAGACTGTAAGAATATCATCCTACACAGCATGTCTTGTGGCTTTAAAGAATTCTGCCTTAATAAAATTTTAATGTTTGCTAATATAAATCTACCTTCTCATCGCTGGCAGCACATGATTTTCTTCTAATAATGGCAATCATTTGTAGCTACTCCCTCTGTATACTGGTGTCAACAGTCCTGGTGCAGATCAGGGGTTGTCACTGCTTCCATGATAAATTTGTATTAACTACAGCCAGAGCATATTTCATTTGTTATATTAACTCATAAACTGGGACTTTGCTCAAAACTAGTTTATAGAAAATAATTTCTACAAAACATGTTTCTCTGATTTTTTTTTTTATTTTAAGAGGAAGCTACCATCTTATTTGAATGTTACTTGTCTTTTAACAGTGACTTAGCTTCTTAAAGTAAGTGAGAGGATGTTACTTGATGTTCAAAATGTGGGCCAAAAGTCTTTATACTTCAATGATAATATGACTGGATTAATTTTCTAAGGCATTCACTCAAACATTAGTAAAGTAAGTATTAAAATAAATATCAAAAGATAAAATAAAAATAAAATACATCTTCTGGTAAATATTTTCTGGATCTAACTCATGTTACTTTAAGGTGCTACAGAATTATGAGATCCTATTTATGCACCAAAACAGGCCTAAAATGATACATGCGAAATTCCCAAGCATTACACTGTTCCCTGTCCAGTTTCACAACTGTTGTGATTATCTCATTAGATCCGATACATCCAGTTGCTGTACGTTCATGTGTCAAGATCACCTCAGCTACACAAATAATTATTTCAGTGGAATTAATAGTCCTGTGTTGCACTGCAGAAATTCAGTGATATATATTCACTTATTCATTGTTTCCAGGGAAGACTAACATGAATTTGTAGACCTTTCTGCCCAACACACCCAGATGAGCAGGTTTAATTTTGTGCAAGTATTCTTTATTTGCTTAGTCCCTAACCATTGATGTGATTGGTAATAGATAAATGAGGAATTCAGATACAAATCATATAATAGGCTTCCCTTCTAGTGATCCCCATAAAATCGTGATGCTTAACCTATACATTGTTTGAATAGTTTTGGGTTTTCTTTTAAGATAAATTTTAAGTACAAATTGCTGGAATGTTGCTGTTGTGAATTGTTACTGAAATTTACTGAATTTAGATTTCTTCATCAATTCTTTCTGGAAATTGTTGTTGTTGATTTTTTCATGACACAAGAAGCATGATAAAAAAGGCACAAGCCAGTTCAATTTGTAGACATAAAAAAAATTACAAACCACTGTAATCCATCAAGCTAATTATGGTATTAAAAATTGACATCTCCAGACTTCATGCTTCCTTTTTTAACTTCTGCACAATGACAAAAATGGATGTGGCGTACATGTGAAGCAACATGCATTTGCAGTCAGAAAAGAAAACTATTAACTATTAACAATGGGGTTAATAAACTTCTGTGGATGCAATCCTGAAGGACTTTATGTGTCCTATTATACAGTACTGGGATTACTCATAGTAGTGTAGGGATTTGTTCTGTGACTTTACAGGGTTGCCACCCAACCATTTTGTGGCTCCCAAGATATGCAGAGCTTTTATAAAACACAGAAGAGCTGAAGAGCATAGGGAAAGCACTTTTTTATATGTAGCCAGGACATGCAGGTCTTACGGTGCCATCACATTTTAAACAGAACTCTCCAGTGCTTTCACTAGCAAGTTGTACTTGAGAATTGATGGCAAGAATATGACCCCGGTGTGGTGTGTGCTTGCAGGCTGAGCGGTGGTGGGAGGCCAGCTGTGGAATGTGGGAAAGTGGCTGAACTGCTGAAGTCATGCAGGGAATGTTAAATGTGTCTCCAGCTGGCAGGGAGCTGTGGCTTAAACACAAGCTCCAGGTTCTGGGTATTGCCGAGTGTTCCCGGCACCCTCGGCTCCTGCTGCCCTCAGCATGGCGCCGATACAAGTCGCAGATGGATTGAGAAGAAAATTAGAAGCTTGTCGCCTTTTAGGGGAGTTTTAATGGCAAATGGAGTGAGGCAGTGAAGGCTGAAAGTTTTTTATCGTGAACTAAGTGTTATGGTAGCACAACCAGTGAGAAGTGTGGTCCAGAAAAGTTAATGCTGCAAAGAAAAAGAGCTCTCATATTTTTCTTTTAATCCTTGGGGTATGGTTCTCTTAGAGAAAATGCAATTCGCCCCTCTTTACCAGCCCTCTAAATTTGGGGTGGGGGGAGTGGCGGGGGTGTGTGTGTGTATGTGTTCTCCTGCAGCTTAGTCAACACATTCCAGCTTCACAGTAAAAGCACCAGAGGCAGGGACTGCCACCTACCTGGCATGGCAAAGGGCTGTCCTGGGAGATTGTGCTGCAGCTCGTCTAGGTGGGCAGTTAGAATTTCCTCATGTCCCCCAGTATTCCTCTATTAGCAGAGCAGCTGCTGGGAATACCCCTAAGGAATGCCCCTAACGGATATCACATGAGGTTTTTTGTCATGCTGATGTCACTTTGCATCAGCCCAGAGCCAATGGGAAAATACGCTGGGACAAATCCTGCCAAGGTGCCAGTGAGGTGCCAGGTGCCCAGGATGTGGAATTCCAGGACTATAGGGAGAAGTCTATGTAGATACACCCTATGTTTTCTAAAAGTATACAGAGAGAATGACAGGAAAGCTCAGAGGCGGCAACTGTGTTACGAATAACGTAGAAATTTAGAGTACCATCTATTAAATATTATTAAATCAACAGCAGAAAATTGCTTATTACAAACTGCAGTATTTTACTGCCCAACCATGCAAGTGCCTAGCAACAGTCCTCCTCTGGAAATTCCTTGTTGCCTTCCTAAGGTTAATTTTCCTAACAAGATTACAATTTCAAGTCATCAAGAGAAAGCACTGATGGGCTCTTTTTCAGCTTTTGCTTAGCTAAAGGCTCCACCCAAGTGACGCTGGTCATAAGACATTTTCTTCTGTTGCAGTCATAACTCAGGATGTGTCATAAATGCCATTAACAAAAAAGACACAGGCTGAGCCTCCTTATTTTTAATCCTGACCACAAGCCTCTTGACTCTGGATCAGTAACAGAATGGAGAAACATGAGAAAAATGCACTTTTAAACTATTCCTATGCAAACAATAATTTAAGGGGGTTTAGGTATTAACTGTGGTGAATCTGGCACAGATGTCCAATATTACTTTCCCCATCTAAATATACCCTCCTTGCCCTGTCTCTCCCTACTCACACACCTCGGTGAAGGCAGCAAGGGGACACCTGCCCATGTCTCTCCTGTTTCCTGGAAGAGTTTGGCACTGCCACTTAAATTTGCCTTGCTTGATCATATAGCATCATCAGCGCTGCCTCTTGAAGGAAGGTGTCCCCACCTCGGTAACTACCGAGGACCAGAGAGGAAAGTGTGCTGTGGGCAGTAGGTGAGAGAGCAGTGCGTCTGGGACAGGCATAGAGCCTCACTGAAGAGAATCTAGTTGGGACAGGGGGTAAGGACACAGCAGCCAAGGGAACACAGGAGACCAGCAACAGAAAGAATACCTTGCAAGCACATGGAAGCTCACCTTCCAGCCTCCTCATCAGTCTGTGCTATGGGAATAAAATTCTTCTCACAGTCAGGAGTTGGGAGTGCCTGAAAAGTAATTCTAGTGGTGCAGGAGGCTGAGGAAGTGTTGGGGGAAAGTTTTGCTGAGCTGAGATACCACGTGCTGTATTTGGAGCAGCTGAGGCTCAAGCATTCCCTTCTGCTCACTTTGCCAGACAAGCATTTTTGGCAGAAGAGCAAAAAGGACACCTGGAGGCAGCAATACCTCAAATTACTAGAGGCAGGCTTGCTCATCTGCCAAAGTCCAACTTGTAGTAAGAACATTTACTGCTCTCCAGCAGTCAACAGAATTGTGGCTGTATGGTATCAACAGAAGCAGCTGGTGCGAGTAGAGGGTCTAAAGGAGATGAACAGCAGGCAAGAACATTAGGTGCTCGTAATTTGTGCTCCAAGGTCTGCAGCTCAGTTCAGATCAGTATCCTATAACACAGAAGATACATTGTAAACCTAAAGCTGTGTTTTCAGATGTGTTCTTTTGTAGCAGTACCAACTTTGAGCATCCCTCTTTGTCTCCAGCCATTCTTTCTCCCCACATTACCCCATCAACAATGCCAGCAGAGCTGTTAGTGGGGCCATACAATGAAATAGATCTGGGAACCAGTCCAGGTTAAAAATAAACAGCAAAAATGAATACTAGGAACAAACAGGATAAGGGGGATAATGTTTATGCTAGCATTGTTGCTGAAAGAAATTTAAGAAACTTTGCACTAGTGAATTCTCATTTACTGTTGGAGAAAACAACTGATGATGTGCAAAGCAAAATGTGAGATTGATGTCCTGGCAGTCTGAGAAAAGCAATCACAATTATTATTTACCTTTATATCATATAAAAGGGATTATATTAATGTGAGATGCTACTGATTTATTACATAAATGTTATTGCCATATAGAACACTGCCTTAAGTCAGACACTTCTGTAATCTGTAAGTAAAAAATTAATTTCAGAAGTTAAATATTAAATATTACTTTTATGGTACAATAGAGGAAAAAGTAGTTGTGAAACTCAAACTGGAATTAGGAGGTTTCTAGAGAAAATCCTGTGTCATAATATTAGAGTATTTCAATCCAGATTTTGTAGTCTTTGGTATAAAATAAACCAACAGTTGTGATAAAAGTTGAATATATTAAAAAAATTATTTTCATAATTAGAAATTAAATGAGGAAATTAATCTCAAAGTGTGGAAGGAGGGGGAAAATGAGCTACCTTTTCTGAGTCAACAATGACTGCTGTTTTACAGAATAAGGAAATAATTCAATCAGTCAGTCTGTTCTTACTGGCGAAGCTGTCTTCATATCACAGGATGTGAAGAAGTTCATAAAGTGAAAATGGAATGAGGAAAGCATGTAATATTTAGGGAGAAATCATATTTGCAAAGGCTAAGATGTATTTGTAAATAGGTCTTTTCATTCATCTAAATAGAGCACAGCACACTGTACTTCATATCTGCAGTTAAAAACAAACAAAGCAGAGCAGAGCAGCGAACAAGCGGTGCACAGATGTTGAGATAGTGGGTGTGTGGTGGGGCAGAGGGCTACAGACACAGGTCTTTCCACACCCAGGAGCTTTGCCAACCTCTTCTAACATCCCAACACCTCAAAGAAACCTATTTTGTCTTCAAGCGTGAGTCTGTTAATTAGTTTCAAACATAACCATATCTTATCTGAGGTTTATAAAGTGGATCAAAAGACTCGATAGTTGGAAGGACTGTCATTTATCTGATAAGGCAAGAACTATCTGAAGAATTTTTTGAGTTGCTGGAATTTGGAAACTGGGAGTGAAAGGCAATACATTTGGAGTCCAGCTGCAATGGAATGTTTTAGTTCACCTGAAATGTATCACTTTTAGAGATTTCAATGCAACATTGAAATTTTGAGAGCATTCTGCTTCATGCTTCTTTGCCCCAAATAATTTTCAAGATTTTTAAAGGAAGTGAAGATCATTTTGAAATTATATATTTAACTGTTTAATAAGAAAAAGTTCAGAATGGTTTTTATTGTCATTAACTGTTGTGAAGTTTGTTGTTTTTGCTGCATGGTGTTTATCCCTGATACTGATGGAGAGATTAGCTCAGATTGGTTGTGTTTTTCCTCTGGACCCTCCTTGTGAATCCATCTTCCAGATCAAACGCCTCCTTGTACATTTAAAACTCTGTCCTTACTTCCATGACCTGATTTATGGAAGATAGGGGTAAATCCTCTATCTTTTTCCTAACAAATAAAAGGGTTGATTGAACCCTTATTGCTGTAAGATAAATAATTTTTAATCAAGTGCTGCCTCTGTGACCTGCTCTCTATACTTCTGCTTTTCACAGACTGTGCAAGTAACTTCAGCAGAAATTATATGGTTTCTGAGAGTTCACTTATTTTACATCTGGCAAATTGTCTCATCATTTATAAAGCTCAGGATTTTAGAATGAGAGTGTAGTTAGTTTATAAAGACATGAATGATTTTGACATGTCTTTATTTAAAAAAAAAAATCTTTGTTTCTCCCAGACATACCTAATTCCCAATCTGATATTTCTGTCTAAAGGCATGGTAGCCAGTAGGAAGGGGACAAAGTTGTCAGTGTTCCATGGCTGTTTGTTGATGATGTGAAATGAGATGCTGGTCCCAGCCTGTGTTTGTTGTACTTACAGAGGCCACTGTCTCAGTTGTCACCCTTCCTCAAACACTCAGCAGAGTCAAAAAAGGGAACTGCACACTCATTCTTTTTGAAGGAAAACTTCCAAAAGCAGGTTTGAAGTAAATCCACAGGGCAGATGGATAAGCTTCCTCTCCCACTGCCCATATTGAAAAATGTGATCTAGGAATTTCCAGAGTTACTAAACCTTTAAGGTAGAAAAGGAAGGATTTGATGTTAACTTCAGGAAGAATTTAAGTTTTAATTTTGGGATTAATGTCTTAATAAAAATTTAAGCAAGTCCTTAACTGCTAAAAAATAAACCTTTTGAGATTTAATGTGAAAATCATGCCATGCTGGCTGTGATGCAATAACTGAGGGTCCAGTCCAGATGCAGATCACTTTTTCTGTAATTGCCTTACCACCAAACTTTAAGATTTCAAAGGCAATAAGTAGGATCAAATTCAGTGAAGAAAAATTTACAGAATTGTGTCATCAGGTAGGTTTTAAGGACATAAAGAGGCTGGGAATAATAGTAACAGACTGCTTCAGTACTCCTGGTGCCAAGGAATGATCCACTGCAGCTAACTTGGGAGCTATTGGTAATAGCTCATAGTTATTTCCTATTTAGTGAAGCACGTTTAAGGCTAGAGGACATTTATGTTCTGGCCCTTGTCAGTGAGTATGTCAGTTGAGTATGGCATGGATGAGCAAAAGATTTTATTGTGAAGGTGTTAAGACACTGAGTTCTCAACTGGATGCTGTGTTAGTGAGCAGGCTTATAAAAACTAATGCACAAATGGGGAAAAGTCTTTAAAACTTGCTGTCTTCTGTTTACGCTTGAGAATAGCTCCCTAAAATGGTTACAGATGTTCCACCATCTGTAAATGAAAATTTTAGTAATAATACTAATATGACTAAATAATAAATATGAATAGTAATAGTAGTGTTGAGAAGCTTCATTATTTGTGCAGTGCTTCAAGAATGAAAAATGTTAAATAAATCCAATTAGTAATTAAAGTTTGTGCATGTAATAGAAAAATATGCCAAATGACTTAGACTGGAAAGCAGTTAGTCAAAATTTAGCCTCTTTAGTCGGTTCTTTGTGGAATGATGAAACTCAGGATTGTTATTTTGTACACTGTGAAAGCTGAGTAAGAATTAATAGGTGTTTTATAATTCATTGACAACACAGCACATTCATTAGCACGTATTTATGGATCTACCATATTCCCATGTATATATGCCATATACGAATAAAAAAAAGACTTGTATAAAATATTATACTGATTATGTATACTGATAATGTATGTATAAATAATATACTGTAATGTATTTTTGTTTTTTTAAACATCCATGTGCAAGCACAACTTCTCTAAAGCACAGCTTCCAGTTGCCTGTTAGGATCTGACATTTCAAATACTCAGAAAACAAAGTGCTGTCTGACAGAGCAGACAACAGGCTTGCAAAACTTTGTACTTGAAAATAATGAATTCAGGAAATACCTTGTGCCTGACCCCAGCAACAATCTCTTCCTCCCTAAGAGTGATCTGTGTGCTCTGTGCTCCACAGTAATGGCAAACACACAGGCTGGAGGGAGGGGGGCATAGAGAAAGAATCTGTAGCTAATGCAAATGTCTCCTTTTTGTACGCATCTATGTCACCATTTTTGCTTACATAGGGCAAAGTTCTTTACTTCTGTCAGGGAAGCTCTGCATTCTGCAGCTGAAGGCACCATTTTATTCTCAAAGCATAGGCAAATACATCCTAAAGCTGCCTAGGATAGCAGCCACAGCAGGATAATATTTTAAATCCAATCTGTCTCTTGCTATTCAGCCACTATTTTCAAATCAGTATTGAATTATTTCCATAATTCTCCTCCCCTCTGACCTGACTTCTGTGCTTTATGACCAACTGAGCAAGGAATCTATCCATAGATCTAGAGAGTTGGCGTTATTTCTAGGAATTTGGAAGAATGGGATACTGTGGAGTTGTTTTATCTCTAGGATTGGTTTTATCTGTTGATATACCTCTGAAAGTAGAAAAGAATAAATAAACATGTGTTTAAAAAACCCCAGTGATTTGTGTTGGTGGACACCACTTCCACCTCCCCATGCAGGTTGAACCAAGTGTAGAAGAAAACAAGGAATGTCTTTGTTACTGCTTGCTGATCATCATGAGTTTTCCGTGTGTTCCTAACCAGGACAGACAGGGGCTGTTACTCTTCATTGCCCTGCCCCTCATGGAAGTATTTATAGCAAAACAAAGTGGACATAAGGTGTCTGTTACCCAGAGCCTTCAAATAAATCTTAATCAAGTCTTCAGTAGTCTTCTAACACTGGAATAAGTAATTACCCAGAGCATGGGGAATTCATGAGTCCGGTCCCACATCTTCCCCATCCCAGACTACCTGCTTGTCATCCACTTTCCAGTAATGGATAGCTTGGGTGGAATGCAAATAATCTAGACAAGAGGTTGTTCCAATAAGACAGTAGAAAGTCTAGCAGCAGGGCCAACTCCTAGAACATTGCAGTCCCTAAATTGTCCTTTTAGTTAAAACACTTTTGTACTTCCAAAGAAATAAATCCTGACTCTGTGTTTGGAAGAACGGTGCTGCAACTGTGTAATTCCCTATTACAGGTAAAGAAAGTTCTGATTTGCTTTCTTGTTGCAAGGCTGGCCTGTCAACACAATGTCTGGTTCTCTTGGCTAAACTAAAAATCTGAATTGGTCCAGATACATATAGATATATATATATATTTTTTTTTTGGTCAGTCAGATGCTTAGATCAGATCTAGCCTTTCCATTATGAGTGTTTGCAGGCTTCAAATGCAGAGTTTTCTGTCTGGTGACTGCCTCCATGTTTTTATTTTCCATATTTCATACAGCCATTATCTATTTCATAATATTTAGCCATTATCTATTTCATAATATTTGCAGTAGCCTGCCAGATCACTTCAGCAAGGTAGACAGAAAAATGTCACTTTTCCCTATGTGCCTGTCACATTTTCTGTTGTCTCCCCTTACTTCTCCCAGTTAAAATCAGCAGTAATTAAACATGAATAAGATAACAGATCACTGCTATTTTTACTTCCGTGTGTATTAGCTCTATAATATTTTAGATTCTTCTGTTTACTCAGCTCTGCTGTGCAAGGAACCTTTCCCTGTCCCACTTGAAGATGTGTCATGTCTGTCATGGTGACTACTGAGGTTTTAAGACACTACAGTGAGGATTAGGTGACAGCAATCAGGGTGCTGTGCATTCTGCCATAATCACCAGAAGAGTAGTATTCACCTATTTTATATGGTTAATACCTGTTTTATGCACTATTTTTACGTGCATATCTATGTGCAAAATGTTATGTGCAAAATTATGTAGATATCAAGACCTAAGGTCAGAAAAAGCATTGAAAGATCATTCCACCTAGTGGCTCTCCTGACCCTGCCTAAACCAGTGCTTGTCAAACAACTATTGATTGCATGTTTCAGTAACATTTTGTTTAGATGTTCATAGTAGGTCTTGTTTCTGAAGTACTGCAAGTATTCTACTCTCTCTGCTGTTACGATCAAAAGCAGTATTAAGTTGAGAAGACCTACCTGGATCTCCCAAATGCTGTATGAGTCAACCATTTAAAAAAGAATTGGCATAAAGATCAAGATTCCAAACAGGTAACATGAAACAGGGGCAAAACTATCCAACTGTTTGGATCGTGCTCCAAGTGTACAAGCAGAATGCTTTGAAATCAACAGTAATAATTAATATTGGATCAAATAAAAGCTCAAAGTGCATAAAATCTTATTTAAATTCCAATGGTAAAAAAAGATGATAGAATATATGCAATAACAGTTTTTAAATAAATGTTCAAATAAGAATGGAGAACTAACAGTAGATAAGGAACAACCAAAGCCCTAATATCATAGTAATAATGCCTCCTTTTTCATTGGTAGTTTCAAAATAGCTTTAAAGTATGATCCCAGGATTATCAGTTTCTATTCCACTGAGAGGAATGAATTCACAGTGGAGGAATTATAAAGTGCCAGAAGCAGAATAGAACCTATATAGCTCTTGCATCCTATTGTGGTGCCTTTTACCACAAGTGCCTTTTTTTGATAGGGCATTCAAGAGGACAAACTTAAAACTATGAAGTTTTATATTGGCTTTGGAAACTTGGATATTTGTACTGTAGTTCTTTTGTTGAAAGAAAGTAAGTTCAAAATTAGTGTACAGTTTGGAATCTAAGCAGTAGTACATGTAATGGTGGGGTAACTGATACACAGTTAAAATCATTAAGGATATTCCAAACATATTAGCGATGTGTTACTGAAGTTTTAAGTAAATGAGTAACAATATGGATTTCAGTGGATGCATAAAAGCATGTGTTGTCAAACTTCATATGAATAGACTCCTGTCTATTACCACAAATAGGGCCTTTTTACTGCTCAAATGTAGGTCTCAAGATTTTGTGCGTAGTGGCTTTCTCTTCCTTTCCTTTCTTGTAGGAACTGTATTTCCTAAGGGAAAGTGTTGAATAGGCAAAGAACCTTCTGGTGATGTTCTTAGTTCAAGGCAAAACACATCTCTTCTGCACAAACCACAGTTTGTGAAGGGGCTGTAGCGCATTTTGGACTGATGGAAGTTAACTGACAAATGCATCCCAGGACTGTACCCATCTCTTCAGCTTTTTGAGCTGATGCCCAAGAGCTGCTTCATTCCTGCACATTGTGCGGAACCCTAGAGCCATAGTACGGAGAAGCATAGAGACCCCTCCAGTTAGGTTCATCTGGAGCTAGCTCTGCCCCACTGGATTCAGAGGTAAAACGTCTTATGGTTTAAGCAAAACCAGAATTTATTCCCTATTACTGCGCATCAGCAGGGAAGCCTCATTAGGGTTGGAAATAGGGTTTTTGTGATACGCATTCCATTTGTGCATGTGGACGCGTATCTGCCTTTCAGACTGAGCATACTCATATAGAAACAATTTTAGGGGGAGTTTTGACTTCCATGCTATTTCTGAAGTGCGTTATGAACCGGTGAGTTTATATAAATACTGCGTAACAGTGATAGCCTCCAAACTTCAAGGTTGCTTTATACACTGCGGTGACTCAGGGAGGCTGCTGGCGACGGAGCGGCAGCTCCGCAGCACTGGGGGCTGTGGGCGGGCGGTGGAGTCTTCTAAATGCATCACATACAAACTTGGCGAAAAAGCCAAAACGCGATTTCCCTCATTGAATACAGCTCCGTTCCTCCTGCCGCGGGGTTCTGGCGCTCCCTCTAGCGGGGAATTTTCGCGTTAGGAGCTTTTCGGAGGGGCTTGCTCTGCTCGCCGAGTTCCAGAGCTCAAAGACAAGATGGCTGCGAGCGCCTCCGGAGCTGGAGCCGGGCTGTTGCCGTGAAGTTAAGAGAAAAGTTAATATCGGCTATACCCGAGTGCCACGGCTCTGGCAGGGCTCGCTCCCTGGGAGCGACCGCTCCCCTTGCTTCAGCCAGCTCTTCTCAGGGCGCTGCTGGGCTGTGTCCGAGCCGGGCGAGTTTCCCGCCGGTCCTGCGGGCGGAGCGGCCGCCCCGAGCCCCGCTCCCCGCTGCCTGCCCCCGAGCCCCGCTCCCCGCTGCCTGCCCCCGAGCCCCGCTCCCCGCTGCCTGCCCCCGAGCCCCGCTCCCCGCTGCCTGCCCCCGAGCCCCGCTCCCCGCTGCCCGAGCCCCGGGAGCGGGCGGTGTTTCCCCGCCGCGCTCGGCACGGGCGGTACGGAGGCGGCGCGGCCCGAGCCCGCCCCGGGCCGTGCGGGCCGCGCCCCGCGCTCGCCGGCCCGCGGCGGGAGGCTGAGGCCGCCTGCTAACTACGGATTTTGAAAGTCTTAAGTCCTGTTATAATGAAACCCGTTTATTATTAGAATGAGAAGCGTTTTGGGGACCTCGCTCATTCTCGATTGCTTCAGAGAATATAGTTTGTTGTAGAAAAGACAGGATTTTTTTTTTTTCCACTTTTCCCCCTGTTTTTTATAGTGTATTTTACTACCCGGTTCTCTTGTCTCAAAGCAGGCGACTCAGAGATGAAAATGGATTACTACTGTGTATTTCTACCAGTCTTAAATTTTAGTTGCCTTAGTATAATTTTTTGATACTTAATATTGTTTTCAATAATGCGTTTGGTGCTTATTTGACAAGATAGTGCCCTGCTCAAGCTCGCATTGCACGGAGAGTGTGTGCTTGTCATCCAGATGTGTGTAAAACACCCGGGGAGTTCCTGCAAGGAGAAATGGTTGTCTGGGCTGCTGAATACCGAATCCAGCAGTTATGTTAGCTGCAAAAGTAATTAAATTTGATTATTTTTCTTCTTATTATACTGGCACAAAATGAGAGTAGGAGAATATCACAGAAACAATTAAAACTGGCAGCAAAAAATAAGAGGTTTCTTTTTCCTTCCCATACCTCCAGCATAGTTACATTTATAACTGAGTATGTGTCTCTTGTGGTCTCGATTACATCCTGTGTTTTTAGCTGGCAGCGTTTCCTCTGCAGAGGCCCTGTTCTGTATGCCAGCGTACATTTCTGTGTATATTAAAAGAACAGAATCAAGATGAAATAGTAAATTAAACTAACCCCCTCCACCCCCCAAAAAGTGAGGGTTTGATACTAATGCTTGGCACAAAATAAAAAGAGGTATATCTACCATAATGTTTCTTTTTGTAAAAGCAGGGATTCTGCTAGCTTTGTGTTGTCAAAGAAGATGGAGCAATTAGTTTGTCATCAAATGTGTTCCACAGAACTCTCCCATTCTTTAGTATTTAAATATTTGAAGACTGAAGATTTTTTCACCAGTGTTTTCTGAAAATGGAGCTTGGCTCCAAGTCCTCACCTACAGAAACACTCTTTTCAGTTTGCATTGAAGCATTTTTGGAACAGTGAGCTCTGCTAACAGCTGTATTCAATCTTGAGTAAAATCACTTCCTGAAAAAAGTGAAATTAAACTTAATATACAAGCTTGCTTGGAATATAATACCATGGAGTTAGGGAACTTTGTGATTATGAAACTGAATCCTTTTACCCTGCTGAGGTAATTTCTTGTAAATTGTACACTATGGAAATCTTTAATCAATGTCAATGTTTTTAAAGCTAAAATTCATACTATTCAAATGTGCTTTTTATTTCCCCTCACACAGAGAGTTCGGTGGGTTTGCTTATGTTTTAAAAAGAATTTTCTGCTGTGGTTGTGTGAGGTAGGAGAAGAGTTAGGGCACGTAGAATGGCACTGTTACCTGCCCTAAGTGTTTGGCACCATATATCAGGTCATGAAAATCATGACTGATCAAAAAGAGAAAGCTACATCTGATTCTATAAAGAAAAAGAAATTACAAAATCAGACTGTTCTTCAGTTTAATTGTGCAGTGTTACACAGAAGAGATGGGAGATGTTTCGTATTTTTTGATGCTTTTAAGATGAAATATGAGAGTCTTTATATATTTATGCTGTAATTCAAAGGTGGAATCTGAGCTCACCTGCATATTGGTGAACGTCACTCTTGTGGTATAGAAACCATGGAATAATGCTCAGCTCGCAGCCAGACTTAGGCCCTTGAGACTGAACCCCACCTTTTGGAGACTGCACTGCTCAAGGCACAGGAACTTCGAGAGGCAAAACAGAACCAGAAGCATCCATGAACTGAAGCAGTGTGTTAAAGTTGTTGACACAAGAATATTGTTCATGAGACTTCATGATCCAGGGCCTTAAAACAAGACCAAAAAGACAAGTGACCAAACCCAATTTGCTCAATTGTTTTTATTTAGAGGAATGGAATGTTTGAATCCTTGCAGGGGCTGAGGAGCTGAGTCTGTCGTTAGGACACTCCAGTAAAGCCCTGCCCTAGCCGGTGCCTAATCCTGTGGGTACCTAAGGACCAAAATATACAACGTGTGTGTTTCTGCATTCAGTAGTTTGGAAACAGAATATAAGCGAAAAGATTCGAATGTGGTTTTCTTATATTTGGGATGAATGCCATAGCCACAGGCTACAGAGTCTATTCCTCTTCTTCCTTACTAGCATTATTGCATTATTTTATATAAATCTGTGGCCATATTGATAGCAGAAATTGAGAGAGATCCATTCCTGAGTGCTCAAGGCAGCAGGCACTAGAATGGGGTGTGAGTGCTGGCTCCAGGTTGAATTTGGAGCTCCTGTTTCCATGGGGTATTCCAAATGTTTGTTTCTTCTGCAGCTTCTCGCATGTATAGTTTTGTTCAGAAGTGTGTGTGGTTTCTCTTCCCTTTCCCTTTACTCATGGCATGAGTAACCTGAGGGCCTACCTTGGAGCAGGAAATTCCAGGAGGGGGAAGGCCACCTCCTATGTGTTACAATAGCCAAGTGACTGACAAACTGCCATTTAACTTCTCATGCTGTCAGCTTTAAAGAGAAATCCTCCTGTCAGCAGAGTTTTGCTTTAAAATCAAATTTCACTTCCTGATTTACCAGGATACAACCGGAAAAAGAGTAGTTTACAAACTATTGTAAAATCTTATCTAGTGTGAACGTGGTGGGATTCTGTTACTGCTTTATATGCTATTTTACATTATTATTGGATTATCTGAATTCTTCTGTGAAAAATATAGGTATAAATTGCAGTCCAAATATTTGTACAAAAATACCCATTGGAAGTTTTATTTTAATGCAAATAAAAATAATTGCTATCACCCCAACTGAGTTCAGTCATAGTGCTTAGGGAACCAGAGGCTATTCCTTAGGGCTTTGGTTGCTTTATGGTCAGAACACCATATTTGAGTTGGATTTCTTGTAAAATGTAGAATGCATCCTCATCTACTGGGTGATAAAGCCCTCTCGGGAATAGAATTCATTTTTTTCTTAGCACGGTTGCTCTTTATTTTCTCCAAATTCATGTAAATAAGATTAAAATTTGGACCACCTCAAGCATTCCTTTTCATTTTGCCGCCAACAAAAGAGCATTTTTTTCATTCCTTGTCCAAATTGTTAAGATGCCCCTGAGGACCTTTGTTTACAGTGTCTTCTCATTCTTTTTTTTTCCTTGACATTCTCCCCTCCCTCCAACAGTGAGATACTAATTAAAGAGAGGACAGAGTGACCCAGAGTTGTTTAGAAGTCACAGGGGAGTGGTGGTGGCATAATGACAAAACCATCCCTGCAGGAAGTAATCAGGCTGGAGACCCAGCACAATACTTACTTCCATCACCTGAAAAACCCCTTCAGTTTGGAGATCCATCCCAGAAGCAGATTTATTTTCCCTTTAATAAAGTATCCTCATTACAAACAAAGCCTCCGTATCTCTGTGTGTCAGTCTGTTTAACAGGGTTATTATACAAGTACTGGTTTTCTTAAACAATTTCTGAAAAATATTTCTCTTAACAGAGTTTGTAAAGTAAAAGCAGTATTAAGAATAGCATGTTAGAATGCACCATCACATTTATGTTTAATTTCAAAGAAAAAGCAGTTGGTTGTCTTTATATCACCCAGCAGGATTATGGTCTTATCTAGTATATAGGAATTTTGCAATTTTATGATGGCTATTATTACTTAATTTCTAGCTCATCGAGACTTGTGGTGTTTTATAAGCACCTAGCACCAGAGAAATCCAGGATTCATTCCCCACTGGGTTTTGTAAACTGGACCAAAAAGTCACTTTGGATTGACACCTGTGAAAACAAGGTTTCTGTTTATCCAGAACACCGCCACAGGGCATTTCCAGCGCAGGGCGAAGGCTGGGCCCTGCGGTGTGCGCTGAGGCTGTGCCTGCTCCCGCGCAGAGCTCTGCTGGCAGAGGCACGGCGGCTCTGCTGGAATGTTAGTGCAGCCAGGCAGAGAAATCAGCAGGCTCTAGGCCTAGCCCTCAGTCTTAGCTTTATCTGTACTCTCTTATCTTGTACCGTAAAAGAATCCAGCTGATTTCAGTAGCTCTCCACTTGGGTTGGCCTGTGCAAATCAGATTGCAGCATTGAAGTTAGCAACATGATACCCATCATTCCATTACATGAAAAAAAAATCCCACCGTCTGCGAGCTGGATCAGTCTGCAGACAACATGCATTTTCAAATTCATAATTAAGGGATTTTTTGATTTTTATCCTAATGGATTTTTTTTTTCCAATTAAGAAGTAAATTATCTAAGAGAAACATTTAGAAGAGTCCTGCATGAGGCAGAGTGTCTTATTCCACAGCCTGAAGAAATCAGTGTCTTAAAATTAATCTTTTAACTGAGGTTTTGTCTGTTTGGTTTTTTAATGAAGTATTCTTGGAGGTATGGTGATACCTGGAATAATTCCAAGTTTTAGTGTGCCTATTTCACTGAGCATCAATCTCTGCAATAAGGTTTACACTTAATAATTAAATATTGTTTCTTTAGCCCAATTTAAAGTTTTAAGGTAATCCAAGTATGGTAGACATTGATCTACTGGGTCAGTCGGTTCCACACATCTAACATGCCTTTCACTTTTGAGTTAAGGGGTGTAAAAAATGTAAGGGAAAAAAAAAGAAAAATGCAGTGTATTTACAATTATTTTGCAAAATCATTGATCAGACCAGTCAAAACTATCCTGATCAAATATAAGGTTTTCTCTAAGAGTATCTATATTCTAGATAGTAGGCACCAGAATTTTGATAGAATTTTTTCTCTAGACTCTTTTTTTCCTTCTTACTTTTTAATGACCTATTGATGCCTCAAAAACTAAGGTGCTGTCTGTTTAGATTGGCTTGTGGCCTTGCATCTTCAGGAAGGCACTTTGCCCCAGTACCTAAATCATCCTGGAAAGCAGATTGTGTCCCTCCCTGCAGTGGCTCCGTGACCCTTCGCACCTACCCAGAGTGTGAGCTGGCTGTGTAACTAGAGACCCACACTTATTACTGTGTCTGGGCAGCAGGAAAGAGCTAAGAGTATCAAATACTATCAAAACCTAACACTGTGACCAGATCAGTGCCTGGTGGGACTGTTTGGCTATGCAGATGTGGCCCAGGTCAGGTAGGAGCTCACACCAGCTGCATTGCTGCTGCTGAGGCAGAGTGCACAGTGCAGGGCTTACATTGCAGAGGCAGAGTGGTACCTGGAGCCCGCCTGGAACTCCCTGCAGCTTCCTGCGCTGGTGCCCCGTTCGCTGAATGCCGGCAGTGTCACAGCAGCCAGGCGGGGTTTCTGGCACTGCTCAAGGACCGCACTCAGTGTCGCTGATGCAGCAGGCTCTGCCCTGGGTAGAGCAGCGGTGACCAGCATCCTCCCTGGTGTTGGCTTTTGGCTGTCTGGGCATTTGGACCATTTGTGGGAGGCAAAGACAGGCGTGAATGTAGTGACTGTCCACAGGAAAGAGCCTGCTTAAAATGAGAACATTGACCTTTTGGGCACCACTGGGGACTGCAAGGTTAGAGTAGGAGGGAGGCAAAAAGGGGCTAAAAATGTCTCCATTTGGGTAATCTTCTGTTTCAGAGCAGGACGGATGTTTGAGATGATGATGAGGCACAGCTATTGCTGGACTAAAGTTGTCACCTTTCAAAAACTTGGGAAAAAGATGACATACAATTTGTTTTTTAAGTAACCTTTACTAAGGAGAGCCCATTTGTGCCAAGTTTTCGCTGCATCATATCATGAAGCTCATGCAGCTTTGATCCAGCACAGAGTTTACTTGAACTTCATTGAATATCTCAGGGAATTACAGCATCATTGATTCCAACCAAAATGTGCCAGCCAGTGTTCTTGACATTGCTGTTGCTTATTGCACTGCCCATTTGACTGGATTGTTATTGTTCAGATTCCTTTCTGGTTTTGTAATGGCTGCATTTCACATTAAAGTTCAATGGTTTTATTAAGGAAATGACTGAATAGGAAGTTACTGTAACCATGATTTCAGCTGTTGAAGAAAGATTTGCCCTGCACGTGAGGAAATTTGTGAACCTAAGCTTTTTGTTAAATATGCAACATCTCCACATTGTTTTTTAAACCACTGATATTCAAATTAATAAATCACATCATTTTCCTTCTCTTTGTAGAGGTTTATTAATTTGTTTCCAAGCACATAGTATACCACAGCATCTTTCACTGAAGCATGGTTTCAAACAAGAGATTATATTGTTTGAAAGTTTCTTTGAGATTTGAAGACAAAACTAAAGACATTCTGTGTTTGCAAATGTCTCTCAAAACGAGAACATTTTATGTGCAGCTACGTAAACCCCCAAGTAACTGCTTGCTTTCAGTTTTGAGGCTGGTCAGGGTTCTGCAGTCAGACTTGATGTTGCTGTTCCCTCAGCAGATGGGTGGGATTTAGAAGTTCTGCCTCTTTTCCCAGGTCTAGCCAATCCTGTTGTGTCACAGCGGCTCTCTACATCAGAACATTAGGAAAACATATATACAAATATGTACAGATTTAAACTGTATCAGTTTTCCACTTCATAGCACACCCACATAAAGCAGTTGATTCAGTCCCGCTAAGGAGTGCGGTAATGTCTGCTTTGAAGGGTGGAATAAGTGGCTGGCATGGATGTGGAGAGGGAATGCTATGGCAGGGAGAGACATCTCTTAAATCAGGTCTGCTACAAATGAAATGTCAGTGAAGAAAAGGAGCTCACATCTGTTCGAGTAGTTGCAAGTCCCCATTCTGCCAAATGGTGTTTATTGGTTTCATCAGCTACCAAATAATTGCAGTGGTACAGTAAATAGTATTAAGCACTGTCTGTCTTCAGAAGCCTGGAGTTTCTCAGCTTGAAGAGGTAGGGTTTCCTCTCCTCCCCTGCCCCCCCATGTGTTTACTTTATAGTTTACAGTTCATGAAAGAAGCAAGAAGGAGGAGTAGTCCAGCATAAACTGAGATCTGTAGGTAGATACCACAAAATAATTTCCATTGTAGCTGCCTAGCAGGCAATCGACAGTGCCAGTCAAGAAGTATTGGTGGCTAATGAGAGGCACGTTTCCTGGCTGGTTTATCATTTTAACAAAGCAGTTCTAGCAAAGTTTTGATTCAACACAAATTTTATCACCCAAACATAATATGAAATCAGTATTTAGACAAATTTAAGTATTTAAACCAACTGTAGTTGAGGAATCTGAAATATAGATTATAAGAGGATGTATTATTTTAAATGACAATGTTATGGCAATACATTCTAGAATTAACCTTTTACTTAATTTGAGACTGCCTTTTGTTTTGTTAAAAAATTAAAGGTCGTCTACAATGGTGACATTTTAAAGACTTAACCTGATTTTTTTAGTGGAAATAAACAGATTTTTTCTGTATCCAACAATGACATTAGTAAAAACTACAGCAAGGAAGCCCAACGTGAGTTGTTACTTGTGATGCTGGTTAGGCTGATTTGTGGCCAGGTATTACATATTTTGATACAAAATATGAAATTACATATTGTTTATTTTTTTAACGAAGATGCAAATTGGGTTTTATTTTGCAGTCTAAGTCATTTTTATCTCAAAGACTCAGCTTTTCCTATTTTTGTTTTTCATTCTGTGAGAATGAAGAAAGAAAAATCTGGTCAAATCTGCTGGTGAAACTAAGGCTTAGCCCACTGAATATAGTCACCAAGGGATTAATGCAGCTCTCTTGTCTTTTTTTCACTCTGGCTTAGATCCTGCAAAATCATGTGCCTACATGATTTACACCCATGAACTGTCATATTGTATGTTGTCGCTAGGGAAAAAAGGTTTATTCTATCTCAAGTTACCAAATACTGAATCAGATTTAAGAAAGTCAAAGACCTCATGGTGTCAGAAAAAGTTAAGAGTTAGTTACTGGTGGCAGGAGCAGATGAAATTAGTATTAGAATATAAGGATTTTTCTTTACTCATACCTCCTGTCATTACATTTTTAGTTGATTTCAGAGCACTCCTTTTTCTCTGGGTAATGTCATTTCCATACATGCACGCACAGAAGTTAATGGTGTGCTTACACACTCTGAGGCACTGTTGGGAACAACCCTTCTGCAGAATGAAGTAGCAACTTTAGTGTAAATATAATGAACAAGGGGATTAAAATGGAAGCATTTAGGCATATTTAGATTTTCAACTTTCATGTCTTTTAAGTGATGTCTATAATTCAGATGAAAATTCTTCTTGAGTTGTGAAACAGTGGGCTCTACTCAGAAAACAATCTAAAATTCCTTAGATGCAAAATGTATTTTTTCACTTAGTGCAGAATGTGATTTATATAACATCTCAGCTGACATGATCTGACATGTTTTTATGAATTCCTTTGCAAGGCAAAAGTGCCTCTAGTTGCAATTTATAGTAATGAGACTGTCTGCTGTAGAGTAACTGATTACAATGAAGGTATAAGAAGTAGGCATGTTTGCCTTTCCAGCTCATTAACCTTTCCTTGCTTCTTGAATACCTAAGCCCGTGTTCTGGAGCAGTGGTATCTGTGGGTCTCCAAAGGCATTCTGTTTGTCCAAACACATTTTTGTGTACTTCACCAAATATAGTCAGACGGTATTTTGGACTGGAGTTCAGCTAATTGGGTTGAATACTATATCTGACAGATAAATTTGAAAATACAACAAAGCTCCATCTGTAAACAAATTATGTAAACAAATATTTACATGAGAACTTCTCAATGATCTTTAGAATGGTGAATGGTAAATTGTGTCTTAGGGTCAAAAGCAATATTATGATAGCACCCAGTTGTCTTCATTATGTAATTCTGGATTATACTGGGGACAAATGGACCAGGTTCTGAAGTGGGCAGTTGTTTACTTGTGGTTTTGATGGATAAATAGCAAAAGCCTGATGTGCATGTGTGGGCATATATTCACAGATTCATGTTAAAATGCTATTGAGAAAATTATTCAAATTTAAGTCTCGCTAGAGGAAGATCATCTTATTTCCTCCTAGTAAGTACTCATAGAAAGTTCCTGTAGCCGTTTGCAGAAGTAATTTTTGTCTTAGAGCCCCATTCAGCAAACACAGCTGGGACTTTTGCTCTTCTGAGAAATGCGTGTAGCAAGCTGTACTTGCAAGCACGGAAACATTGTGAAGATCTGGCCCCTGGGGAGCTTAGTGCAAAATTCTTTTTGAACATCCCAGAATGGAGAAAATCCTGACTATGCAGAGCTTCTGACAGAAGCTGCAATAGTGGAAGATAGGGGGAGGAGTTGCCAAGGCAGTGAAGAACTTCAAAGAACCCTGGAACTAGGGGCGAAAGTTCAGCCTAATTCTTGTGTTATCTGAACTCGCTGACCCACCTCTCTTGCAGGGCATCTGCATAACATGTCTGGGTCTGGTTGTTGCAGTAACTTCACTTTTCTGGAATATGACTGGAAATGTGTTGTTGAAAAAATGGTTCTCATTTGGTTGAAAATGTCTTGAGTAGAATTCCACGAGGGAGGCCTAGACTGAGTTAAGTCACTCAGCCTGCTCCCAGGAGGGACACACAGCTTCCCACCTTGGCTTCCCCCAGCTGTGTGCTTAACTTGTGAGGATCTTGTCAGACACCTCAGTGACCCAACTCAACTCCCTGCCATGGCAGAAAGAAAAGCTGCAGGGTTAGTGACTTGAATCAGTAAGCAAAAGGAAGAGTGGATTAAGCAAAGGGTTCATAACCATGAAGCTAGAGCAGGAGAGGGGAAAGGAATAGAAGCTTTCTTCCTTTTCAGCATCTCTGAGCATTAAATATATTGAGGAATAAACTCAGTAAATCACACAAGCACAGTGTAAGTGCTTTCATCCTGGGTGAAATCTGGGACTTGCTGGTAAATCTATTGATCAGACCAGGATTTCATTTCAGGTTTTATCTTTGATTTATGTGCATTGATATTCGTGAGCAGACCTTTGAAATATGGTTGTGCAGTATCTGATAAATACTTCGAATCCAACTCAAGAGAATGTGTTGAAAACAAGTCTAAGAATCTATTTGCCTAAATAAATGTAAAACTTAATTATGATGCAATAAAATATTTTCCCACCATGATTTGTGCTGCTGCCAGCCCATGACACTTAGTATGGAACATTAGTAAATAAGTCTATGAGTTACTCCCTGAAATAAATTGTCCTAGCCATCTTGATTAATTTACTGATTACTGAACATAAATATTCAGATCATATCTGAATTTAAATTACAGAAACTCAAATGCTGATGGTAACGACACAGACTTGGGGTAGCAATGCAGTTGGTTGTTAATGTAGCTCAGAGCAAAAGTGGCAGAAACCCCTTGTTTGCAGCTGATGGATAGACGTGTCAGAAGATGGCTTTGGTGTTCAGCTCCAGCTTTCACCTGTCTGTGGTGCATCAGCCACACTCTACACCTTCAGGATCCTATAGCCCTTAGGGAAGGGCTGCATCAGCAGGAGCTGCACCCTTCTTTCACTTCTGAGGGTGGGCTCTGCAGGTTACTGGGCCATGGGGAACCTTCCAATGCCAGTGCTGAGTGCCTTGATGGTGGAGGTCTTTCATTGCCATGACCATGAGCCAGATGACCTTTATGAGCACTGAATTTACATGGGAGGAAGAATTTTCTTGTTCTGAAGATGTATCTGTTGATCATTTTGTTCTGTGCTGTATTGATGTTGTGGAGGTGCTGCAGATATATCAAGTACACAATTTCAAAATTCGGAGGGGTAGAGCATGTACTTTTAGAGGAAAAATACAATTTACAGCTTCTTTGGCAGACCGAAATACATAATGCCTCTCAGAAATGTAAGCTATTCCAGGTACTTCAGGAACTATTGTGTGAAGATTTATGTGGATATTTTTATTTTAAAGATATTGAAAATGAGATAAGATTAAGGCTCATTATTGAACGTTTGCTTAACTTCTGACACGTGACTTTGTTTCTTCACTTTGTACTCTAAATTAGGTCATTAAAATCAGATTGTGCATTATAAACAAACATCTTTGTGTTTATAGGTGATTATAAAACAAACAGAGAGGGTAAAGGCTATAATTTTGAAACAGATAAAATGTATATGTCCCTTTGAAATCTATATGTAAATTAGTTTCTCACACTCCAGTCGAGATCATTTAAATGGACCCCAGAGAGCTGGTACAGTGTTGATGTACCTCAGGGGAGTTGGAGCACTGTAAAGACATTTGCAGGTCAGAAATGAGGTTAATTGACAGGGAAGTGTGTGAGGACAGAAAAAATTTGCACAGTGCTTGTCAGTGGGTAGAGCTGTCAGTTCTTCACTTGACTACTAGTATTTGTTGAACAAACACAACAGGACTTCGTTTCAGGGAGAGGGAAAAAAAACCAAGAAGAGTCATCTTAGGACAAAACTTTGGAAATATTGGTGTTTTGTGGTTTTGTTCCAAGGTACCCACCTGTATGCACCTACTGTACACAGTCCCCAGTCAGGCTCGTGGCTGCTGCCGGGGAGCCTGCTGCCTGCAGCAGAGCTTTGCAGAGCAGGACCTGCTCTGGCTTTTCCTTGGGTATTCTTCAAGCCCATGCTTGAGTGTACGAGCCTGATTCTGCACTAATGATGACAACTCCGTCTTTTTAATGTATCATATCATACATGACTTTCTCTGTCCTCTTCCTTTTTTCCACGTGTGTTATGATTCCTGCATGCTCCTCATTGCATTAGTACACATTTGCTTACAATGCAAATAGTGCCTGTTTCATTCATGGATTCAAAATGTATGTTCCTATTTATAGATGTGCAAAGACCAGGCAAGAGGCTGAATTTTTTTTTTTTCTATAGCAGCAGTGCACTGATAAATCTGAAGGTATTTCTTGGCTTTAGATACTAAAAAAACAACACACAAAGGAAAAAAAATATGTCTGGCTGATTTGTGGTCACACCTTCCGCTCTAACCATTGTGCAGTGATTTATCTTCTCATTGTCATTAACTGTTCTCAATCTTTAAAGAAATTTTAAATGTAGGAGTCTTTGAATTTCTTTTGTATTTCTAAGATTCTCATGAAATAATAACTATTCAATCCTGGTCAATATGGTGAATGTCATTCAAAAAAATCCAGCACACCAAAATTGAACATACTGTGGCTAGAAAGAGCATTTTTTCTGGTTAAAAAACGGAATATGTGACCCTGCTTTAGAACCTCACAAAGTGAGGTTTAAGAAAGGATGTTTGTGTATTTCCAGATTTTGCTTCTTTTATTAACATCTATATTAAAATGTAAATATGTAAATACATAAAAATCAAATACCTGCATGGAGTCATTGTTTTCTAGAAAATACTTAGCAAATATTTTTGCTTTCTTCTTCTATTGTTCCATAAATTTATTCTGACTAAAATGTAAAAATGCACAGTCAAAAAAGGAAGTCAAAACAGTAAGCTATTCTTAGTAGTCTCTGTTAAAAAATAAATATTATCCAATATAATGTTGATGAAATTTCTACATAGTTCATAACAAAGCAGAAAAAGCAATATGCTTTGTCATTTTGGACAGACTTTATTATTTTATTCTATAATATATTCGGCAGTTGTTTACACACTTTGACTGCTTTACAGTTTCAAACAAGTGTCTGGCAACATTATCAGGTTAATGGCAGAAATGAGATCTTTAAGAGTCATTTCAGTTCATTCCACAAATGAGGATTGGATTTTGTCTTGTGTTTTCATTACTGATTATGAGCAGCCTCCTTAAATTTCTCTTACATAGTAATCCTTTAAAGTAATTAGTTTCATACTTGTGCTTCCCAGAATATATAGGGTATATTTAGAAAGGGCATTTATTTGACAGTGGAAATGCTTCTATAAAGAAGTATCTTGTTCTGTCTTTCAAATAATAAATAGTGCTTTCCATAATATAAAATGCTGGCGTGGCATTAGCAGAAGATTGTGTTGCTCACTATGTTCATATTCTTAATACTAGTCATCAGTGAAGGAATGGCAACAATTATGTATAATTGTGCAATTTATATTAAGTGTCTTTCCAAGAACATTTAAGGAAGCACGGAAGGAATGAACAGCAAGCCAAAATGAATAGGAGTCAAAGCATGTCACTGGAGGTACAACCCCAGTGGCTACAGCAGGTGCATTCTGTGAGCACTGCAAGGGAGCAAAGGACTGCTCTTTTTTCACAGAGAGCTGTTGGATTTAAGGGAAAAACCTCTACAGTCTAGGTGATGGGAAAATGAGAGGAGGAGTTGGAGGACTCCCAGAGAGAATGAGCTGATGCGTTCAGATTAAAAAAAAAATCTCACAGTGATTGTGCACACATAATTTATAGTGAGTGATAACATGAGGTTTTTTTTTTTCATATTCTAGTGTAGAGTATAAGTAATTTGGTACTTTGCTACCAGTATTTGAAATGGTACAGCTGGAAAAGATTATTTGTTTTTCCCTTTTCAGATCATCATGGAGATTTTTTTTCTTATTGTTGAATATATTCATGTGAGTATTTTGAAGACTGCATTCTTAAGCAAAAGCTTCTCATTGTGTATACAATACCTCACTCTTAGCAGATCATATACTTCTGCAGAAGTCATTGTTTCATAATAATTTTTGTTTTCTAATAAAAAAGAAAATTTAGAGAAGATTTTATATATTAAGTATTTGGCATGTTCACAACATTATTATGTCCCATTTCTACTGTCCTCTCCTCATCCTCACTTAGCTAGATACAGATTTATTTCATTACCTTCATACTGGGAATACTTAAATAAAAACAATTAATTACAAGATAACTTATCTCTGAAGGAGCTTCCCATGTAATTAAGTTTATTCTGTTCCTTTGGTTGTTATAAATTATTTTAATGTTTTCAGTTTTAATAGATGAATTAAAGCCAAAATTGAAAAAACTGCTTCTCTATGATACTCGGCTTCATGTATCCCTTTATTAACACTTTATTGGAAATGCTTAATATCTCTCAAAGTTCAGCCCTGCATTCTGTTTCCTTGGCTTGCATAGGGTATTTAAAAGTATTTTTGCATCGCTGTGGCTTCACTTCCTGCCTACTCTAGTTTTTATCTTTCTCCATATGACCAGGTATGATGAGAGGATGGATGCTGAGGGAACTGAACATTGTGGCACCAGTCTCCTCAGTACCCTGAAGGTGGGGAAATGGGTGCCCACAGTCACTTTTCTACTAGTGGGTCTTCAGAAAGCCCTGAAGTGGTCAGGAGAGCAGAGCTGTAAGGAAATTCAGGAGATCCAGTCTGGACTCACAGGGGTTTGCAATAGACTGTAAGTTTCCCATTTAAAGCAGATCCAGGGCTGAGAGACCATCTGCCCTGCAGAGGCACTGAATGCCCTAAGGGGAAATAGCTACTTTGTTGAATTTTGAGATAAGTAAGGGAAGCCATGAATTTGATTTAGAACAGAAATGGTAAAGTAGCAGCTTAAATGCGTAGAACTGTTTTTAAAATAATGGCTTAGTTTTGCCTGTCTACTGTTTGTTAAGATTGATAAGCATTACTGGAAAGATTCTTGAGTACTTTCAGTTGTCTCCAGGTTTCCAGGTAAGTCTTTCTTTCTGTATTTATAACCATCTCTCTGCAAGCCTTTAAGCAAACTAACAAAACAGGATGTATAAATTGCTACATTGTATTTCTGAAATGCACCAGAGCTGCTCATAAGTTTTCCTTTTTTTCCTGAATAAGCAACTCTGGGTAATTTAAAGAAGCTCTGAATGATTTATAGAGGAGGCCCTCTTAGACTCTGTGGTCACCTTTTTCCCTCAGGATCAAAAGGAATTGCTCATTTATAACTGCAAGCAGCAATATGCCTGGCTACCTGCAAGTCTGTTCACACCTGTTGTATGCAGTTAATAAAAAAGTCCTTGAAATTTTGATTTTTCTCATCATATTTGCATACATTTTACAGATTAGGCATCTCAGTTTTGGCATTGCTAAGTCAGTGAGACAGAGACTGTTCTTTGCAAACAAGGCATGCTTATTGCATTTCAGAAAATATGTAGGAAAACTATTGTCAGTACTTGAACTGATATATCAGTGCACAAGTACTGAAAAGTCCAGGCACTTATCTTGAGCTTTATAAACATAATCTCAAGTACAGGGTTTTACAGAGAAATACTTTTGCCTGTGTTCGGGAGAAAGAGCAAAGCAGTTTTTCATATGAGCATAGCTTCCGATTGGAAGGGACCTCAGGGGATCTGTAGTCCAACCTCCAGCCCAAAGCAGCATCAGCAAAATGATCAGGTCAGGTTGCTTTGGGCTATATGCATTCTGGTCTTGGAAATGCTCAAGAATGGAGAAGGCACAGCCTCTCAGAGCAATGTCTGGCTGTCCTGATGTCCAGTCAGAAACCTGCTTGTTTCAATTTAGCTTTTCTGTCCCTTTATTTCCAGACACTCTGCTGTAAGGAGTCTGGCTCTGTGTTCTTGATAACATTGTCAAATCTATTGGAAGGCAGCTATTTCCGTGTTTGAGACAAAAATGGAGACAGATTACTCAAGCCTTTTAAAAAGAACAGATAATGTTGATAGACACATTAGCACATAGGAAATTATATCAAGTTTTGTTCCCAGAAAATTCTGTAATGAGTTTTTCCTTAACAAAAATAAATAATCGGATACTGTTAGATTGTGATCTAGTAGACATTTACAGGAATATATTAGTTGCTATGTGTTTTCCTAATATGTTAGGAAATAAAGTACTGGTAACTGAGAGAAATGGGCCACATCCTGAATCTAAGAGAGGGAAATTGTGTCCAAATCACAGGAAGCCTTGGGACATGTGACAGCAGAGTGAGCAAGATGGCAGCGTCTCAGATACTGCTTTGGAATATTCTTGAGAGCCTTCCCTGGTATGACAGTGACTGAGACCCAGTCGAGCATATAGTGTTTACATCCCTCCAGCCTCTTCCCTGGGGGGTGGGGCAGGAAGAGGAGAGGGAAGGAAGCAAGGGATGATTGATGGCTTTTGAAAAGCTTTTCCCTGCCAGGGGAAGGTGTGGTCACTATACACATCTCCACCTAACAAAGCCCTCCCGTAGGTGGAGCAGACTTAAGCTTTGTCACCCCTTTGGGGTGACTACAACACTGTCCAGAAAATATTGTTCTGTTTTTCAGTTGGGAATAGAGATCTGAGCAGGAGAAGTAGCCTGTCACTGTTCCAGTTGGTACTGCTTTAAGACAGTTCTCCAGCACTGAGTCAGATTGTGGCCTCTGTGACCAAGGGGCTGAAATAAATCAGATTGGAGCACAGATCGACTGCTGTGTGTGGTACATCTCGGGAAGGCATGAGCACGCAGCTACATTTCTGCCAAATTAAGCCACAGGTACATGAACATATTAAGCCAATATAATCCGGTACTGCTGCCAAAACAAGCACTCATATCCACCCTCTTGCCCCTGCCTATTCTTGCTCACTGCTATCTCCTCCATTACACTGGCACAAGCAGCAGCCACATGCTGAACCCAACAAAGGAAATGATCTTAAAAAAATTAAACTGATCAGAAAAAAAAAAAAGGTTTCACCTAGAATCAGTTGCTAAACTTTTGCTTTTTCAGCATTGATGCCAACTGGTGTTGTTGTGAAGTAGGCATGAGGCCTTAACCAGAGCAGGGAGTCTGAATTTATCCTAGCATTAAGTCTCTGTGTTAGCTTTATGCCAGGAGTGGGAATACGAATGTTCCGTGATCCAACATGAAGTTAGGGTAGTATAGACAAACAATACCTGACCTGACATAAAGTCTGCTGGTACAAACTTATTCCATCAAATATTTTCCAGTGCCAGTGATCACCATGTGGCTGCAGTGCTTTTCATCCAGTACTAGTAGACCTCAAACTTGTGTTATCAAATCAAGGCCAAATGGAATGAGATCCATTTTAGGACTTGAAAGAGGGGAAAAAGGGAAGTTATGTAGAACGTAGTTCTGCCAAGTGTTGATGCTTTCCTGTTGTTTGCTGTATTCAGATGGGCTCTGATCTGCAATATATTAGGATACCAAAATACTTGGAGATTATTTCTAGGGAAGTCAGTAATTGAAGATTATATGTTTTTGTAAATACTAGCATTTTCAGATGTTATTTGGCTTTTCAGTAATGAGCTACCTGGCAATTTTCTGTTTCTTCCCAGCTGTTTCCTATGGCCATGTTGGGGCATATAGGATCAGGGCCACCGTATTTTCAGAAAGAGGAAGAGAAACGAAAAGGTGCTTGATGATGCATATCCATGACAGAAGTTCTGCAGTGTCACTGATCAGTCAGTGGCCTGACAAAGCTATAGCTCTGGACTGTCTTAGAAACTAGATTGTCAACATCAGTGGGTAATGTAAATATAGTAAGGTAAACAGTGCAGAGTACCAGGAGTGAAGTTGGGAACTCCTTGACTCCGTATGTCCCTGTCTTACAGCCTAAGAACTGTAACGTTTCCTAGGCCTAAATTTCGTGAAGAAACTTAAGAATTTCCCCTCGCTTCCCAAATGCTGCCTTGAGGCACTGGAGAGGGCTGTGACCGGATGTTCCTCCCCCCTCCCCATCCCAAGTCAAGAAAAACTTAGGAGAGTTAAAGGGCGCAGTGTTTATCGCCTCGGAGCGGTCAGCCCCGCAGCTGTGGGGTGCCCGCTGCAGCCGGGGCGCCGCGGGACGTCCCGCTCCGGCCGCTCGGGGGTCGGGACCCCGCCGGGCGCGCCCCGCGGCGGAATGCGCGGCACGCGGGCCCGCCGCCCCCCCGCGCCCCTCTCAGGCGCAACCATTGCGCGGCGCGGGGGGGGCCGCGCCCGCCGCCCCGCTCCGCGCCTCCCCTGGCGCCGCGCCCCGCTCCGCGCCCCTCTCCCCGCGCAGGACGGGGCGGGGCGGGGCGCGAACACCGCGCCCGCTCCGCGCTTCCCCGCCGCGGCTCGGCGCTCCCCCGCCCGCTCCCTCCCTCTGCTGGGCGGTGGTTGAGGCCGGCGGGAGGTGGGGCCGGGCCGGGCCGGGCCGGGCTGGGCCGGGCTGGGCTGGGGCAGCCGGCGGCGGTCAGCGGGGGCCCGTGGATGGCAGCCTGGGCGGCCACCGCGGGGTAGGGTCGACGCGGAGCGGGGCCGGGCCGGGCAGGGCGGGGGCCGAGCGGAGGGTTCGAGGAGCCGCAGCCGGCGGAGGAGGCACGGAGGCGGAGAGCGCCCTGCAGCCCCGCCGCGCCGCAGCCCGGCGGCCGCCAAAGTTGCTCCCCATCCCGAGGGGGAGCGGGGGATCAGGCGGGGCGATGATCTTCCCCAGCAGCAACAGCAGCGCGGCGGGCGGCGGTCGGACCCCCTATCGGAAGCAGGTAAGGGAGGGGATGTATGGGTTTGTGGCACCTCCGCGTCCCCCCCGCAGCCCCGAGGTGCTGGAGGAGGAGTGGGGAGAGGGGTGGCGACTGGCGTGAGTTGCGGCTTGCAGCCTGCTCGCTTCTCGGGAGCTGGGATTTGACAAAAGAAACTCTCTTCTCCTTTTTTATTTTTTTTAACCTCCTCTGAAGAGCCGCACCGTGACCTTGGCGAGTGCCGGGGCGGCCGCCGCCGGGTCACCTTCGCGGGGCGTGCGGGGCGGTGCGGGGCGGCCGCCGGGGGCCGGGCGGGTGCCGGCCCCGCCGGGCTCGGCAACAGGTTAGAAAGGACCCGGTGTCGCAACAGCGAAACTTGGGGCTGGATGTTTTTCACTCGGCGTGAAATGAGCGAGGGGATCCGGGCGCATTTTTTTCTTTCAAACAATCCTCCAGAAAAGCTCTGCCGCCCTTCGGGCGCTCCCCAGCTCCCCCCGACGGGGGCACAGGGGGACCCTGTGACATTTCATGGGCCGAGTGATCTCTCCGATAAGCTCGGGGCTCTCGCATCTATGGTGCTGTACTGAAAGAGGTATTTCTTTGTTTGTTTAGTCGCTGGAAATAAAATATTTGAAATAGTTGCGTTACAACCTTGCTGGACCGTTTGTCTTTGGCTGCACTTTTTACGCACACAAGATGCAATGTTGGTATTAATCTTACATTGTTTACTTCTTAGTGTATTAATTTTCATTGACTCTTCGATTAAATTAAAAAAAAAAAAAAAAGAAACAAAAAACACATTTTCAGTTAATGGGAAAGCGTGCTCTGTATGTGTGCCAGAGGGTAAATGGAGTAGAGGTCACTGACAAGCTACCGGCTTGACAAAGCATGCCAAAAATACTATGGTAGGCTTCTTTCCAGGTGAGAAAAAAAAAAAAATCCTTCTGTATCTGCTGCACTTAGTAGCTGAAACGAGTAATTTGACAGGTTCAGTCAGCAATACTGGGGAAGTTCATCCTATTTTGCTTGGGGTCAGAATGCATTAAGGGTAGAAATAGGAAATCAGATATCACTGCTGCACACAGTGAAGGGTTTCATATAAATAATGAGGACATAGGCTTGGAAATTTTGAACTCTTGGTACATTGTTGGGATGACACATGTGTAGCTAACCTGCATGACAGTGAAAGTTAGACTCATATTTTCTTGAAGCTTAAGTAAAAATTGCTATTTCCTTTCTCCTCCCTGTTATTTTATAGAAATATCTTTTTGATAAGAATCACTGGTGTGCTATCTCTGCCGATGCTGCCCAGCAGTGTATGGAGTTATCTTTGCATCTTGTAGTCAAAGTGTTCAAGTCCATACATAACAAAACATGCTTATTGTGTGCACTGGTTTTGGTTTGTTGTTAATAAATGTCCTGGATACGCCCATGCTGATCATCTTGTCTGGTGCTCCTGCGTACTTTACAAATGAAGCCAGTGCATCAGATACTATTTCGTGCTCTCCCCGAGAGGACCATTAATCAAGAAAGGCCCCTTGTGTGGCTGTGCAGTGTCGGGTGCGGGGCAGGGTGCTGGCAGGAGCCGAGGGCAGCGGGGCCAGGCCTCGTGCTGGCAGGGCTGTGTTTTATGTGCGGATGTGAGTTTGCCTGCTGGTCTGGAGCAGGCTGATAAGATGCTCTTCTTTTCACAGTGCACTCCTTAGATTCAAAGAGCTAAAAGGGCCGACTGAATCAGAAAAACAAACAGACCCTTTTTCCCCAATAGGCAGAGAAAGAAATGAATGCAGGGGTATTATGTGGGCTTAAGACCCTGGGTACCAAAGGTTTCTTTTGTTAGTGTGTAGCTATTCTCTGCTCAAACACTTCCTGTATAAGGAGCCAGGGTCTGTGCTTTTCTCCAGTTAAGTCCATGGAAAATGCCTATTAGCTTCATTCATGTAGACTCACGTCGATTAGCGATTGGCTTTCTGATCTCCCTTTCAGTCCGACTTCACCTGCAGGGGTGAGCTGATGTCAAACAGTGCTGAAGAGCGCTGCAAGCCTAATTTTTCTACCCTTGATAATTAAGAAAAGTTGACATTAAGTCCCTGTATGCTCTGTGTAACCTGTATTCAGACAATTGCATTGTAGTTGAGCTTTAGCCTGAGACACTAGGTACTGTTAGTGTAGGAAAAGTTGTCAGCCAATGTCTCTAAATGGAGTAACTGGATTTCCTATGCTAAGTGTGTGTCATATGTGAAGCTGAAACAATTTAAAATAACTTATAAAAGAAATTAAAATCTTCTGAGCAGCTTGTATGTCTCTGCTGATATTTTAATACATATCAGAATAATAAAAGAACACTTCATGTTTAGTACTATCCTGTTTCATTTTTAAGAGTCTATAGCAGATTCAATTGAAAAAATGAGTGGTTAACTGATAAAAGGCAAGGTGACACTAACCTGATTTATTTTTAAGACATTGTAATATAATGTGGATTTCTACCTTAATTTAAAACATTGACAAAATACCATATAGGTAGAGTAGGTTCAGATCTTTACCCATGCTCTCTTTTTGTTTTCTCAAATAACTATGTTTGTTTTATAAACAAATCTGTGCCTATAATATTTTGCTTGTATCTACACTGTGTAACTCTGGCATGTAGGAGCGAGTCAACATTCTCAATTTCAGGTCAGATTTGACCGGCCTTATCATCTTCTCTCTTCTGGCGTACTTGTAAGAATAGTAAAATTTGGTCTCAGCTCAAAAGGATTTCCTGCATTATGGACAGACAGGCATATTAAAAATACTTCAACCAGGCTTAAAATTGAGACGTTGCTTAAATGAGTGACAGCTCATCTGAGAAGTAATTTGAAATGCAGATGTAGGTCTTGCTAAAGAATGAAAGCCACACAATATCTGCAATAATAACCTATCACAACACTCATAGCTGTACATCCTGTCTGAAAAAGGTGTAATCTAAGACTTTTGCTATCAAAGTTATTTGAGCTATTGTAAAGAATGCACGTGTGTGCATCATAATGAAAAGGAAACAAAATGACGTACAATACACTGCTTAATGCAGGCTTTTTTAGCTCTTGGTTTGTTGAGAGCAAGATGATTCTCTGTCCCTCCTCTCACTTTTGTCATTCTCATGTAAATTGGGAGGCGCTCCTCTGAAGTAAATATTTCTACACTCTGTAAAATTATCGTAAATGGAAAATTAGGCTTTCTCCTGCCATCTGCTCCTTGAATCTACAGAGCTACTCCAGCTATTTGATTAGGGATTTTAAATTGCTTTGTGCAGGGAGGTTGCTCTGCTCTCAGGTTTCTCGAGGAGGAAGCCAGAAGCAGCTCTGGAGGCCTGGGCAGGAGGCGAGTGCAGGGTCCTACCAGCCCAGCCCGGGTGCTCAGCCCAGTGTCTGTGCCTTTTAACAGCTTTGCCCAGTAAGGGTGATTCTTGTTACATTTTGATGAGTGTAATGTTTGTCTTGCCAGCATGAGGAGATTGACATAGTTTACTGCTTTCAAGAAGATTAACTGGGTGTAGCTGCACGTGAGGAATTTGACACTGATTTGAGGTTTGGCCTGTGTATGGAGGGACAGACAAAGCTTTTGATCAATCTTTTCATGTGGCTGTGTTAATATTAAGCGTTGTGTCACAGGTTATGTTTTCTAAAAGTTGAAGGTTAAGGTGTGTTTCTAATGACAGTTAAATGGAGAAAGCTTTTGCCAATCTCAGGCTAAAAGTGTAGATTAGCCTAGGTTAAGCCTATCGAGAAGCTACACCTGTAATCCTACTTTACGATTTCCCAGTTGGTGCTGTGTGTGGTGTCTGTGTGTGTGAGAAGGAACCTCATTAAACTTGCAAGACCTGGGCACGGTCATAACTCAAAACATGCAGCTCCACGGAGCAGTCTGTGCCCAGAGGGATTTGACACAACACCTCCTGTGTGTATGGATGGTGCTGCGGCAGGGGGGAGGCTGAGGTGCCTAAGATTGAGCAGATATCTGTGCTTACAGAAATAAATGGATTAGTTTCTTTTTGTTTCTTTCTCTCAGAACTATAAGAATTGTAATTTTGTATCACTAGCTTGAGGTGACAGACTGTATTTCTCTTTGCATTGTATACAATGTTACAGGATCTACCTGGGTTTCGCAGAACTGAACTCCTACATGAAGTACCAGCTACTTTAATAGTTTAAGTGCATCTGTAAGATTGTTTGTGAAGTTCTGCTTTATTCTCAAGGGAGCAAAACTACTCAGTCAGTGGGTTTCTATACTTGTACCAAAACGTGAATGAAAGAAGTAAAAGGGAACACCTTATCTTGTTCAGGCGTTATGTTATAGATTATAAAAAGTGATATAATTGTCTTATCTGTATTTGGCAATTTGAAGCTTTTGTTTAGTATTTCTAACAGGGTGAACAATATATATTTGTCTCTTTGGAAGTGTTATTGTTTAAAGTAGGTGTCTTTGCCATTTAGTTTCACATGGAAAGGAAGATAGAAGTCTGTGTCTTGAACATCTGCTGTTTTGTTTTGGGTTCATTTTTTTTCCCCCTGAAACTTCCAACTGTTAAAAAAATTGCTTGAGTTAACACATTTCAGAAGAGTTAGATCCTTTAAACTGTAACTGCTGGCAGGGAGGAGAGGGGAAGGAAGGAAGGGAGTGGAAAATCCTTTCCTGCGAGCTTGAGATGGCTCCTAAAACATCCACACAGTGCTGCAACCAAGTAAATAAAAATAATGATCATTCGACATTATAACCGTTTCAGTATGCATTTTTTCCCCCTTGTAAATTTGTGGTTGAAATTGACCTTTGCTTGTTGCACGAGGTGGTGTATAACAAAAGAAGTCAATGGAGACTAGGAACCTCTGGTGGATTTCCCTCATGGACCTGTTTCCAACTTCTTATGAATGTTTTTCTCCTTTTCTACAGCCAGCTGTTATAAAACACCTTACTTGGGGGACAGTGTGAAGGCTTATAAATCTGTAGTCCTAATGAAGAGGTGCATGGAGATGTTTTGATCTCGGAAGAAGTGTTGGTCAGAAGTATTTCAAAAAGCCAGCAGAAGCACATTTGAAAGTTCTTGAGCCTTGTTGAAGTAATTGTGAGTTATTTTGCATATGTTTCAGAATTGCAGTGTACTGTGGTAATTATAACAGCCCTGCAGAAGCCACTGTATTTGCAGCTTCCTGATGTAACAGGAAAGGGAAGGGATGAGTTAGAAATAGAGGAGAAACGAGGAGGGGAACCATGGATTAGATAAGCACAAGCCTCCTAACCCAGCAACTTAGGAAACATACACACAACAAGAAAAATCATGTGCTGTAAGGGCTGGTTACTGTGATTAGCACAGCTTTAGCTGTTTCCCTCAAGAGACTGCAGTTAAGGCAGTGTAGCTGCAGCTGTGTATTGACTCACAAAGTAGTTTTAAGCTGCAGTTGAAGTAATTGAATGCTGGTGAGAGATTGCTTTAAACAAATTCATGATTACCTAGGTTTGTGGCAGTTTGAGTTAGTTTACTTCTAGGAATTTAAGTGTAGTAACTTTTATTACTATTTATGTAAATTGATTTTTAACAGTAAAACTCTCTATCAATTTTAAGACTTAACCTGTGCGCTAAGATGTGTTGGCTTAAAACTATCTAGCAAGTATTTTGAAGTCTTAGAAGCTCTTCAAGACAAAAATATAGTTACAACATTTCAAAAATATCTTTTTTGGAATTTATGATGTAGCATAAGGATGTATCAGCTGTAGGGTCTATTGCAAAATAATAGCTGACAACTACAGAAATGTATAAATATATGATAATAATAATACCTTTTTGTTCATGTGTCCTCATAAAAGCCATGATGTACGCTTAACTATAATTGTATAGGAAATCACTCATGTGTGTCTTATTTGTTTAAAGTATTCTGCTCTAGAAAAATGATGTGTCAGATAGAGTGGGTATTTCGAATTTACTTGTTTGATAGAATTGTAGAACTTTGTGAAGTTGCAGTGGAAACAAGCAACACATTGTTCTGGGGAGCCTCATTTGGGCCTCATTTTCTTTTGTTGAAGAACAGCAGAAACACCAAGGCAGGGTGAGCATCAAACTTAGTCTAGTCTGATACTTACCTGCTTGTGAAATGAAATGCTTCTTCACTGCAACTAAATATATGTAACTTTATTTCACCATTGATTCTGTTTCTTTACAGTGTCTCTTATTGGCAATGGCACTTTCACACCTTATTGTGTGGGGTTTTTTCTGCTTAGATGAGAAGGGAATTTATTTCTTTCCTTACCTTGTATTGTTTTCTCAGATCAGAATCTCCTCTACCATATGGTGCTTTTTTCAATAAAGTGGAAACATGAATCCTTTGGTTAACTACGGCTCATATATTCTGTCATTTGGGTTCTACAGCATAACAATGTTAGAATTCAGTCCTTTAGGATATTCGAGGTATGTGTATGTCACTTCCATTTTTACTGTGCTTGAGCAGTGAAATCTAAGGATTCAGGGGGGAGTTTGGATGAGCATTACAAGAGAGCTTTTCTCAGGATTGTCAGCACAGGGCACTTCTCATGCCTGTGGTCTTACCAGCTCCCAGGAAGGCTGCTGCAACTTGGTGAAGGATTATCCAGTTATCTTTGAAAATCTGAAGCAGTGTTCATAGATTCTTGGCTACTCTGAGGTGATTCACAATCCTGCTTTAAGTTTTACTTGACCCACAGAAACTTTATCAGGTTGTGCTTGTGCCACTGCAACAATCCAAAATCACTCCAAACACCAGGCAGGCAAGGGTAAAATCAAATGCAGGTCCTTGTTAACAAGTCCACAAATAAAAATACAGAATTCTTAAAATGGAGAAATGAAAAAAAACCCCGAACAATACAGTAGTACAGGAGCTGGAAGTTTTCTTTACCTTATATGCAGGCATGTGGCACACAACCTCCACTCTTCTCAGGGAGACTGGTTGTTGTCCAACCCTGTCACCTCAAGTTGTGTTCGGAGAAGAGACTCTGATTTAATGCTCTGTATTTCTGTGTTTTATTTGTTCTTAACCCACTTGAAGGGTAAGGGGTAGAAATTGCTTTTTATTTTGGAAGTTGGTGCCGCCTCTTTCACCAGACCATAGGTTGTTTTTTCCTGCTTTGGAAGCAATGATGTCTCTTGGGCATCCCCAGGTGCAATGCTGCCAGGCTTTGGAGCGCTCTTCAGCTGAGCACTAAAGAGATGGTTGGTGTGTTACAAAAGAGATCCTATGTATGAAATGATGAAGGCATTTCAAGTCTTGTGGTATTTTTCTTTCTGTTCTGCCTATATGTACAATTTGCTAATAATGCTTTAAACAGTTGTGCAGCAGATATTTTGGTGGGCTACTATGGGAGTGAGGGAGACCCTGTCACTCCAGCTGCTGCAGGTGACTGGCAGGTGTGTGTCACCTGTGTGCCCACCTTTGAGCACGGCCATGGTGACCCATTTGGAACTGTTTGTATTGCCACATTGCATGTGTGTTGTTCTGGCTTGGCTTAGCTAATCGCTTAGCCAAGGTTTTAAATAACCTATTACAACATGAAACTCTTTGAAGTATGTAGTGTAGAAGTAACGCACAGTACAAGTCTGTGTTAACTTGGCCCCCTGTGGCTGTGCTGTGGGAGAGGAGGGACACGGTGGGTTTGCCATACTCTGGCCAGGGACTTGCCTCCTGTGAGCCCGGGAAAGCAGCAGCCACGCTGGATAAAGCTGGGCTTTGGCAGAGCCAGCACACAGCTCCATGGATTTCTGTCTGGTGTGAAAGCAGCCTCCAGCAGACACGGTGCTTTGAAGTGTTTAGTGGTCTGTCTTCCTGATAAGTTCAAGAAGAGTTTAAATTTGTAGGTCTGAATTTTAAGACTCTTGCTTATGCCAGTGCATATTTACATAGCTGGTGGTGCCACTGCATGGGGTGAGACTGCTGACATCAAAAAGTGCTTATTGAGACAGAACCAGACTACTTCTGAATTTCCCCTATGAGAAACTCGAGTTGAGAAGTTGGTATAGCATGGGGTTAGTGTTAAACTCACATTCAAAATCAAATTATATTTAAATTGCTTTAATGTTATTCCACCCAATCTGTTTGGCTTGCATGTTCCTCATTATGACAGTACTTGTGCTTATTTAAAAATACTTCTGTGTAATTTGGAAAAAACCATTTGAGACAGGTATTGAATACAATTGCTTATCTACTAGCCTTTGAAACAGGGGCATTTTTTTGGCTTTTATTTAGCATTCCAGGAGATATATCTCTGAATGCTACTTGTGAGAAACACTTATCAAAACTGGGGTTTAAGAAAAGTGTCTCACTTAAACAAAAATGTAACTGATAAGATTTCTTTATAGTCTCAGGGTATCAATGCCTCCAATGCATACATATACATGTAAATATTCCAGAATTAGGGACATTTTTTGAGATGAGAGAGCCAGTTCTATCCTGCAGTACTGAGGAGCTATAGAATACATTTGAAATCTTTAGTAATTTTAATGGTGAAGAATACTAAGATGTAATTCAGTATATAGAATTTCGGCTGGTTAAAGGTGCTGGTGATACCTAGGGCACACTGTGGTACCAATAGAAGAATGCAGGGGCTTTTTAGTTTTTTTTTTTTAAGTGCTCTAAGAGCTGCCCCCATACTCAGTTAAACTATTCTACAATGCTGTGGAGGCTAGTGCAAGATGGAAATTGTTGAGGAAGTCATTGTTTCAGCATTAGGTCGATATTTTAATTGCTGTAGTGACAAAATCATGTTAACTTTGGAAGTAGACTTTGTCAGATTGCCAGCAAATATAATGTTCTTAGATCTCTCAGGTGTGGAGTGTCATGGTCTCAGAGTCACTAAGGGCTGCAGACTGGCGTAGTCATTGTAAAAGACACTCTGGATTTTCATGTAACTGTTCTTTATGTATTCTGGTAAGTTGTTGGGAATTCCCTGCTGTGAAGCTCCTGACAATTTGGTGCTTTCTGGTTTACAGTTTCTGTTGCCACTTTATTACTGTTTTAGTATTATTAATGTGTGGGTTTGTATTTCAGTATATTAGATAATGTAAAGAAACATCTAGCCTGTGTGTCTTATCCTTCTTTCAAAAGACATTATTTTGATGTGTCACTTCTCTGTTGACCCTCTTTCAAAATGACTGAATCCATCTCCACCTTCTTCATTCCCTGAAATAAGTGCTGTGTTGTGTCATTGTCCTGGGTAATAGTAGAAGTCCCAGGTCAGCCACACCTATAAAGGTTATTCATAAGGATTAAGATGATGACCTGAAGTTCAGAATGGTCCTGTCATTGATATTTTGGATAATCTTAACTAAATTGTTAAGGCTGGACTCTTCAAAAGGTACTTGTTAATATTAGTTTCCTACGTCTCAGATTTTGCACAGAAATATACTAACACCTACAAGTGGTTCAAATACTATAGCAATTAGGAATAAATATCTTGGGAAAAAATATTTATATACACTTGCGCACATACCTACATAGATGTCTATGTTTGTCTGTCTCCTGAAGCTCAGGATAGGGCAGATTTTTTTGTTGGATAGAACTGTGTTCAAATTCTGCCTGTCATGTACTGTGTAAGTAGTTTCTTTATGATCTGTGAGAACATTCATCTGAATGCTATTATTGATATTTCCAGAAAATTAGCGATGGCAAAGTTCATTTTGGCAAGAAACTGGACTGTTGAAACTATGTAGAACTCTAGTTTTCAAAAAGAGTAAAGGTTGTTTTACTGTTAGCAATAGGTAAGTTTATTTCTAAGCAGATGTTTGTTGGGCAGAAAGGCAGTCAACCATGAAAATATTACTGAGAACAGGAATAACTCCCTGAAGTTCAGTGGCTAAGATTTTACAGAAATTTAATCTACTTATCTTTAGTGGTTTTATGTCCTTATCTTTCCTATGAAATGAACTTCCTTGGGGTTTAGGGTTTTTTTCCCTATTTTTGAAATCGAATTAAATTGCATAAATTCAGAATTCAAATATTTGTGTTTTTTGTTTGTTTGTTTGTTTTTGGGCTTTTGTTGATGTTTTTTAAAGGAATTGCAATACACCGTCATTCAATTTCTGGTGACTTTTGTAGTGAACCAGTGCTGGTGTACAAGATTATTAGTGTTAAATATCCAACTGTTGTGCAGATAGATAAGCTGCAAATAAAAGCATTACTGCTAAGAAAAGTACAGCTGAACACACTTATTGAAAATGTGATTCCTTGAAATTGTCCACAGTGTAAGACAAACCTGAAAGCAGTTGCTAAGCACTGGGGTTGTGCAGTAAGCAGAGGCAAGTGATTAATTTGTCTTAAAAATTTAGCCATTGGCTGGGCAGATTCCCTTTCACTGCAGCATTTTAAAGTTAATTATCAATTCCAGATGTACTTACTAGAAGTACTTTCCTTCATCTATAACTTTCTGGTGTGTTCAGAGGTATGATTCCTCAGCTGAGTTCTTGTACCAAGGGTAAGAACATGACTACTAAAATTGTGGGTGAGCTGGGCTCTGTGCCCAAGTGAACTGGTTTATTCCTGACTGGTGTTTTGTCATCTGTCCATACATAGCACCAGACATGGTTCAAGGCATGTGTCCCTTCACCACCCAGAGGTGGAGGCTGTCTCCCACAGGTGCTGCAGCTGTTGTGCCAGCTGTGCTGATGCGTGGCCTGCTGGCTGCAGGGGCTGCTGAACCCTTGGGTGGCTGCTGTGAGCGCTCCTTGGATCATCTCTGCTTGCAGCTGTAGCCGCTCACACGCCTGAGTCAGACTGTTACCTGCACTGCCACAACCAGTTCTGCCTGGCAGTTGGATTTCTCATATATTATTAATGTTGTATTCGGAGTACGTCTGGAAGCCTTCCTAGGTGTTATCTAATTCTTGTGTTTTTCATTTCAGAATTGACAATGATTCACTGTGCAGTCAGACATTCCCCCAGCAGCTATTTGGATGCACCAAGGAATGGCATCCTGCATTTGTTTGGCATACAGCTGCTAAATCTTTGTAACTGATCTTCAGAACTAAGTTTCTGGGTGTAAAAGGGATTGTTCGTTATCATACACTGTGAAGTCACAAACATTTTCATTTTAGAATACATCATATTGTGTGGCTTGACTTTCTGACATCTGAATGATATTCTTAACCACTTAAAATCATTTTTCTCTCAGAATTTAAAATCTGAGTTAAAAATCTGCATGTGTTAGAACAATAGTTTGCAAAAGAAAAAGAAAGTTTTGTCTCTTGGTTCAAATCAAGAGAGAAATTTGAAATTAGAGGGCAATATGCGAGAAAAAATTGATGAGGGCTGTGGAAGTGACTTAGAACAACTCTTCTGTTTGTATGATTCAATATAAATTACAGCTATCAAGAAGAACAGAAAATGATAAATAAAGTAATATAGCATGGGGCTTTTTTTAATTGCATGCACAATAATTTTGGACAAGATTGTCATTTGTAAAAAATCAGGAGACAGAGAGTATTTGATCTAATAAGTGATAATCTTCTACCAAAACATCATCCTTTAAAGAATGAGAAAAGACTGACTTGGGTTTGTTTCAGATATGGCTGTAAGGAAAATCTGACCCTAAGGCCAGAGCAGCACTGCTGCCTGTGGTATGTACAGAGGATTTCACTTACTTTTTGCAGACCAGTTTGTGCATGCTGCTTGTTGCCTTACTTGTAAGACTCTGCCAGAGGTACCAGGTGTGTTTGCTGCATTGTCTTACTTTGTGTATGAAAAACCAACATTGGTTGAGTTCTGGATTGTTTGACAGCCTAATGCTGTTTTGTTACCACTTCCATGAGACAGCACCGTTGGTACATGAAGCAGTCTGAAATTCTTTTTTTTTTTTTTTTAATTCCTCTTATTCTTTCGATGAGCAAGGGGAAGACCCCAGGAGGAAGAGTAAGCAGCCATAGGGGCAAAGATGCTGCTTTTTGGAGTAATGCCACCCTAAGCTATTCCTTGAACTGCCATCTTGGTCTGTGGCTCCACAGTTGCCTCCATTGCACTTGGTTCTTTTCAGCCAAACTAAGGGGAAGGTTGACTTGAAAGCTGAGCTGCTTGCAAGACCAGCCAAGCCATCTTTGTTCTTTATTTGGTACTGCACCAAAGAAAGCCCTTTTATCAGCAGATCTAGCCACCCTTTTTTGACATCCCTGTACCACTCTTTTCATTATCTGCACCTCCTAGATATCTCAGAAAGTGCTGTTTCTACTTGACAACTTTATCAGGAGTTGAATTTCCATGCTAACACATCCAATCAGTAATGTTTGAAAGATTTCAGCTTTCCATGCTGTTCTTAGTTGACCTGGTGCTACATTCAGGCCATCAAAGGTCAGTGCAGGCAAATAATCCCTAATGTGCAGCTAGACATCTGCCAGGGAGCTCCACCAGAAGTTACCTGCCCTCTTGCTCTTATTTTTATGGATGACTCTTCAGATTTAATTAAAAGCTTACCTTTACAACTTTGAGAATTTCATCCTACTGAAGGAATACTATTTTCCTTATTTGTAAGGAGAAGCAGACTGCAATCTATAAAAGCAGGCTCACATGCTGGATTTTCCTATGCTGATTTTAGCAAACTCCTTGCTACGTTTCATCAAGTCCCCCGATTTGTTGTGTTCACAGTATTGTAGTGAATTGCCTTAATGTATGAAAGAACTCCTTCTCATCTGTGTACCCTTCATCACTTACATATAGGAAAATATTTACATTTTTCCTAACTTCACATAAAGAGCATTAGATTTACTAACTGGTTAGATTCTCTTACTACTGCTACTTCCTCTAATTTAAATGTGTCATACTCCTATTTTCTAGGGTTTAAAATTCAAAAGAGTTCACCTACAGATTGTCTTGAATGTTCAGCAACTTTGCGCTTTAAACAGGCCTAAAATCAGCTTCTCTAGGCCACGGATGCCCAAACTGGCTTTCATTAAACAACAGAATGGTTTTGCTAGAAATAGGCTGGATCTGTTGAGACTGATGCTGAGCAAATGCTAACAAACCCTGCTTGATCCAAGTTGAATGGGGTTAAATAGTATTTGTATTCTACTAAGCATTGTATTCTGGAGTATCCTAGTCCCAGTTCCCTGAAATGATGCTGGAAAAGTGATCACTTCATTAAGCATTCTGGTAATAAAGCAAGTGATTTTTGTATTACTGTAACATCTAAAATTCTCCTTAAAAATGAAGCAATGCTCCTTTTTCACTCTTGTGCATAAAAATTGTCTATTGAGAAAGAGAAAAATGTGTCAGAGAGCATAGCCACTGTGTACTGGGAAAAAGATATACTGACGGGAAATGTGAGCAGAAAATGCTTCCCTCTAACTTCTAAGAAGCTAAACCGATCCTAACCAAGTAGGTTAGGATTTTGGAGTTATCTAAAGACAAAAGTTATTGCTTTCTTGCCTTTTCCAGGATAAAACTGTCCAAATGTCAACATTTTCCTAGTGTTCTTTGTAGTAGATGATTTCAAGATAAAAGCTCATAAAGGCTTGCAGGAGAAAAAAAAATTAGGTGGTAATGACTTAATCCATAGTGTTCCAACAGCCTGTAATTTAATTCAAGATTTGAATATATGGGATACACAGCTCGAAAATAATGTATGTAGAACTGCTTTGTGTGTATACTTGAGCACACACCCTTTCAAGGGCAAAGGGTTAACACGAGAGAAACTGTGTATATTTCTTGCTGTTTGTCAAGCTGTGTTTTCTGCTGCTAGTGTTTCCTGATCAACTGGGAACGTCTTGAGTTTTCTGTACCATCTTAGCAGCATTTTCTGTAGCAGTAGCAGCTGCGGGAAAGGTGGTATTAGGTATCTGTCTGGAGCATTTACTGGCTGGGTGAGCTGTTCTTGTTTCTATCTTTTCGGGCACAAGAGTTAAACATAGCTGCTTTTGTCATGCTAAACTGATTGTAATTTGTCCTGCAGTGCCTGTTCATGGGTGTAAATCTCTATGTGCTACATAGGATAAAGTTGTACAAATTGTTCCAAGCATGAAAGAGCACTCCTTTTTTCCTGAAGAGCACAGGGTATCTTGTGTGTGACTATTACATCATACATGGAGAAAATGGACTTTTAATGTCAGCTATGCTGGATATGCTCTAGTGAACATTTGGCCAAAAAGGCTGGATGTGGTGGGCTTTAGTATGGTTCTCTAATGGTGCAGGATCATCTCTGAGAAATGTCAAAAGTAGCATGGTGTCCACTGGCCCCAGAAATTTGGAAACAGTTGTCCTCGGTGCTGCCTGCACACAGATTTTTCTCAGCTCTTACTTTGAATCACTTTTGCTGGGTATAAGGCAAACTTACAGCACTGCAGTGTTCATTGCCTTCCATGGGAGCACAAATTAGATCTTGTCTGTCCTGGAGGTGTCACTGTGTGTGTAACTGCACTGATGCAGTTGAACTAATGAAAATCTTTGGTAAATCTGCTGCTGTGTCACACCCTCGCTGCGGGCGCTGCAGCCAGGTGCCCCTACCGAGGCCACACTCCCCTCCCAAATGGGAAATGATGCAGGAGGCAAACGTTTTAGAAGCAATGAAGTTAAACTCCAGTTCTTTTCTAATGAGATTTGAGCTTTTACATTTCATTCTAGGAAACTGGAGAGAGTTGGGAGTCATTTAGAAGGCTTTGGGAATGTCATTTGCAGTCTCGTACATGCTGCATGCAGTCTCATTACAATCCAAAGAAAATTGGTGTACGTGTTGTAGCATGTAGACCAAGCAGAGTTTGCTCCCTGGTGCTCTGTAGAAAAGCCCTATGTAAAGAAGTTTTGCCAACATTAAACACTGATGTCTTCTGGTCTGTGAGTTCTATGCAGTGCTGAAGTCTATAAAACTTCTGGACTGATTTTCAGCTTGTGCAAATGAATGCAGAACCACTGGATGAGAGTGGAACCAGGCCGATATGTGCAAGTGCTGAAAAGTGACAACTCCTCACATAATGAGTCTGATGGTTTAAAAAGTTTCTACTGATCTTGCACATGTTTAAAACTGTATTGCTATTTTAATGATACCTGGCTGCTTCTGTTCAGTTTGGTGGCTTTGCCATGGAGGAGAATCACATTTATGGAGGTGTGGGCATTCTCCCATAGGAAATTACAAGTTCAGTGTTAGACTATATATATAAAAATAATAATAAATATATAAATAACAGATATAAAAAATATATAATGTGTGTGTATACATACACCACTTGCAGTAACACAGTCTCATACTCCATAAATGGAGTATGGACTCGCATAAATGTCAAAATACCATGACAAATTAGCACAAGCTCCTAGCTGAAGTGTAGTTGATAGTCACTTTAACCTTTGCTGAAATAAGTGTCTTGTGCTTCCCTTTTTCTTGACTGTAAAAGGCAGTGGGATATGAAAGCCTGATGAATTTAACACTGTTAGTGTTTCTTGAATTTGGTATGTACTTTCCTGGTTATACCTGAGACTTGCTTTAAATCCTTTGCCAGCAATGCTGTGCATGTCCTGTTCCTTGTGTGTTGATTATAATGACTTGTATCTGCTGCATTTTATCATATTGCAGAATATAAAAACCATAAGGACACTTCTTGAAATTTCAGAAGTGAGGGGCAAAAAGATGAATGGGACTTTCCATCCAGCACAGGTCATGCTGACCTGAATTCTATGGCAAATGCTGTGAAAGACTATGGAAATAATTGCAGTGGAGTAACCAGGAAGGGCAGTGATGCTCTAAGTCTGCTTTCCTTTTCTTCAGCTCATGGAGGAGTCATTTATTCCCATGGAAAGTGATGCAAGATGCTGTTCTCACTGATGCTGGTTCAACTGTTACTTGACATAGGCGCATAGCGAGCTGCTGAGTGACAGAACGGGACCTTCTTGCAATCAGAATTACAGTAACCTTTGTGGTGCACTCAGGCAGTGTATCTACAACAGCTTGTTCTTTCCTGATTACATTAGTTAGGCCTGGAGACACTTAGAAAAGGGAAAACATTTCCAGAGTGAGTAGGAAAGATAAAATATCTAAAGTGATCTGTACTTTAGCATCAGTTGTGTAGCTTGAAGAGCATCCAGATTCAGTCTTGATGATGAAGTCTTATAAAAGTGGCTTTTTCTACCCTTTTTTTGTCTGATATGCCATCTTTCCAACAGCTAGAGATGCTGGCTGTGGTGAAGAGGGTGTGGTCTCTCAGGGAGATGAAGATGAGGAATGCAGAAGAAAGGGCCAGAGCCAGCTGCCTCATCTGCTCCATCGATGTTGTCAAAGGAAGCAGCAGGAATAGACTGGGCCACCTATTAAATACTTGTGTAATGGCCTCACCAGGAAGAACATCCATTCTCTTCTTTGGAATAGAACAGAGGGATTCACAGGAACAGTGCTGCTGCTATGCTGGGTGCAGTATGTTGCCCATAAGGAATCAGCAATCACAGACAAAGGGATTTTGATAGGAATTGACTCCCTCATGCACGGTCGGGCACAAGTTCTTTAATTTATTTAACTTGAATAAACAGAAAATGACATAGCGGATCCCATGTGAGCCAAAAGAGCCATCTGTGGTCTAACCCTGTGACAAACAGTATAGCAATAATTCCAATGCCACCAACAATGTGGAGTTTGCCAGAAAAGCAGATGCTTCTTTTGACATGCATCTTCAATGCGGTGCCATTCCTATCCTATAATTGCTGTCTATGGAGGGAGGGTGGGTAGGATAGCCAGATGAGCAGAATGGTGACATTGTAGTTTTTGGGGGAAAAGCCAACAGTTTGGAAAATAATAAAAAAAGGACAAAGAAGTATAAAAATAATTTTTAAAAACCTGCAAAATTCTCCTGTGTGCGTCATGAAATCTGTGACACTTTTAAAATAAGTGATAATACTTGCATGGATTTATCAGAAATCTAAAGTGTAATAAAATATGGAAGAAGAATAATATTTCAGAAACTTCTGTGCAGAGTTTTAAACTTTTTTTTTTTTAAAGCTTTTCTTTATTATTTTAAAGAACTAAAGACTGGCCAAACATTCTTTCATACTTTTTTATTTGTCTTTTTGCTGTACTGTCAGCTTTTGTAATACAGATATTCAGGCAGTTCTTGAATAAGCCAAGATGTCTGTATACACACTCTGCTACTTTTTAACCAGTTTTATGAGATATATAGACTTAGCTGGATTAACCTCCAAAATAGAGTGATGGATAGCATCCCTTATAGTTAAAGAGATGGCATATTTACTGCTTTATGAAATTAAAAATGTAGCTGCCTACAACCATAAAAATTTTGTATTTTAAACATCACAAACAGAAGCTCTTGAAAGCAGCATGTTTTTGATCACATTGAATATTGTCCATAGGCGTGTTTGTTGGCCCTGGAAGTAAAAGTTCACAACAGATAATGACAAAGCAATTGAACAGCAGTAGAGCTGGAGATTAGCATTCTTCTAATGAGAGTCTGTCCTCTGAATGTAAGTAACTGCCTGATGTGGTGCAGGAGTCTCACTGCCAGAGCTTAGTTTTGTGGGATTTACTTAGAGAAATGGTTACCTGCTCTCTTGTATTTTCCTACAAGGGAGCCAAAAAATGTCCAGGATAAAGCCATGTCTCTAATTTTCCATACATTTAAGTCCCACTTCTTCCATTACACTATGAGTGCAGTCAGAGAATACTACTACTTATTTTCAGATCTTAGTATGCTGACATCTGAAGAGTTCTTAAATGGAGGTAGTGAGGAGTTTCCTGTTTAATAAATGCTAAAGCAGAGTCCTATTTACAATGCAAAGGAACCACTATGAACCTCTTAATGCTTATGAAGAGCTTATTGAATAAGTTTTTTGCTTTAATTCCATGAGTACTGTCCTCTGAGATGCCATTGAAGTGCTTGTGAGCTGTATGTGATTTGCAGGCTATGATGTGACCATATGTGATCGAGTCTAAACTACTGCATGACCCAGGAGTTTCTAAGTTAATTGCAGTTTCAGGTGAAGCATTTCTCCTATGAAGGGTATCTTGAATGTTTCCTGTTGTGGAGAACATTGTCAGATTTTATACCCCACTATTAACATGTACCAAGAGATGTGTAATGCAAGGGAGGAATTTTTTTATTATTTGGATTCAGTGTCACATACTGGACTTGCTACCTTTCAGGTGCTTGCATAAACCATCGGTATGCAAGTTACACCTCTCTGAAAATGGATGTGTTTTCTTTTAATTGTAATTTGAATCCTCAGGCTGGAACAAAAACTTCAGCATAGTCTAGGTATTCAGTACTCTGTGCTTTCTGGATCCTGAGCAAAAGCATTGGCTGGTTTCACTGAAGAAAATAGGCCTGTGTATGTACTAGAATCAAGAGGGAAGTTGGCAGTGAATTCTTTTGTGTCTACTGCTCCATGAAGGGCTAACCACAAAAACGTATACATGCTTTTTTGTCTGTCTGGTAGGTCTTAGTGCCATGCTCTCTTTCTTCGGGTACTTCAGCATCTTGACTTTCTTTTCAGATTCTTTAAGTCTGGCCTAGCTGTTGAATTGCTGCTTGTTCATATTTCAGAAACTTAAGTATTTTTCTTTATATGTGTCTATAATTCTGTCATGGCTAGGGCATGGTACCAAGGTATTGTTTCAGGGGATTGTCCAGGAAATCCAGGTATAAAACTGAGAGGGAAGACAGATGCTGTGATTCATGATGAGCAGGTGGAAGGGGAAGGGGAGGGTTCATGACATCTGGAAAGGAGCAGGATGTAGCCCAGTTCAGCACTCCCCTTGCTCTCCTTTGGGATAGCTTTTGTGCTGAGCTGTTGCTATGTTTGTGTATTTTGCACTTTTTATTTGTCTCTAAACTAGGGGAATCAGTCAATGGAGCACTGAAAAATCCCTGACAAGGGATAAAGTCAATAGAGTGAGTTCCTGGGAACTTTGAAGCTTTTTCATTTATCGCTGAGACTCTAGAAGAGCTCCCTGAACCAGAAGGAGTTTCTTGCGCTCATTGCTTGCTTTACTGTTACCATCTTGCCTGCCAACTCCAAGTTACAAAGCTTTTTTCCTTGAGTAATAACAATAAAAAATTCTCCACACCCTATTCTTGGAGAAAAAAATCTGTTCAGGAGCATCAGTGTGGGTTTTGTCATATACTTCAATGTGGCCAGGATTATGGTCACACTTCTTCAAGTGTCTTCATGGAAAAGATATAGATAGATTTTTGAGCTTTCTTTCAGTGCTAGCAGAAGATTGCTGTTGAATTAAGCTTTAAATGTGTAATGTAAATAATACTGGTTTCATTTCCTGTCAAAATATAAAAATGTGACTGTTTATAACAAGCTGGAATTGTTTGCTTCAATACTTTCTGGTTTTAGTAATTGTTGCTTTCTGATGAGAACAGGTTCAGTCCTGCTATGTTGCCATAAGATCTGAGGAAAGGAAGCAAAACAGCTCAGTGGGGAATGAGCTTGGGTTATAATTGGGTGAGTTTAGAGGTGAAATTGTTAGGAGCCATGACTAGGGGTTTGTGCTAGACTTCATCTTGTTTCATTGCTGGTAGAGCCACTCTTCATGAAGATATTTTAAAAAGGAAGCTGCGAGAAGTACCTACCCATTCACTCATTTCTGTATTTCAAGGAAGGGCTTCTTCAAATGGCTCAGAAAAAATTATTCCCTGGAAAACATTTTTCTTACTGGCAAATTAGTTCAAATTAGTTAAAGAACAAAGAAGAAAGAGAATGTTAACTAAAAACAAATATCAGAGTGAAAATAACTTTATTATTATTATTATTATTATTTTTATAGATGCATGATGTTGTCCACGTATGGTTTTTGTTTCCTTTTGTTTCCTTTTAGTATGGAAAAGACTGTTATCTGTATTTAGAAAAACAGTTTTCATAGGGCTTGGCTGTAACATACAGGCAAGAAAAAAGGTATAAACCTATATTTTTATCTTGTAAAGCTCCTCTTAAAACTTATCTATTAAGGCAAGGGGCCTTCCCTATTCAGTGTGATATGTTTTTTTCCTTGATTACTTAATTTTCATCCTATTTATTGCAGTCCATTGTTGCTGTAATCCCAACTGTAGTATTCTGGACACAGTTCTTTCATACCAAGACATGGAACATTTAGAGCAGTTTTTTGGGAGAAACACAGGGCTGGATCTTCAGGTGCTCCTGGTCTACCTATGATACTTTGTAACAGGCAGAGTCTTTGCTTGATGCCAGCCTCCACCCTCAGGGTCCCGCATTTTCCCAGTAGTTGTTTCTGCTCCATGTGGCTGAGCCACTAACACCTGTCACCACCACTAAAGAAAGATGGAATGGGCTTGCATCCTGGGTATGCAAGTAACTCTGATCACAAAATGCAGTATCCATAGTTTCTGCCTTGTGCAGTTCACCAGCCCTTTCTGGAATAGTCCTGTTGACTCTTACAGTGTCGCTATGAGATCATGTTTTTTACCCATGCAAGGAGAAGTTAAGGTCAGTGGTTTAAAGGAGAAAAAGGTGGCAGGTATCAGGGCTTTTCCCACCTGAGGAGATGTTCAGCAGAAGTCTGGAGCTTCTAAGATACTCTTTATACTGGTGTCATGCTAAAAATGCTTAGATTTGGTTGTTGAATCTTCCTGTGACAAGTGCTTACAGACTAAAGAAGAACAGCTGTAGAAGCTACCCTAAGGCAGGAGATGTGAGTAAAGCAGCAGCAAAGCTTTCGATTTCTGCTGGTTGACTCATGTCCACTGAGAATTGAACTTGGAGAGGCCTCCAGAAATTCAGTTTTGCTTGCTGTAATGTTTCAGACATGATGTAGAAAAGCATGAAACAGAATAGTGCAGGACACTCAAAATGGCATCTCCGCTGCAGCTGTCACTTTGCTGGCTTAGAATAAGTGATCAAGGTTTAATGTTTCCTTATTTAAAGAAAGGTAATAAAGCAACTGTCTTCATCCATGAACACTCATTTCTGTTAAACACTTTAGAATTCTTCTTTCTGCTAGGGACATGATTTAATTCCGAATGCGTTCTTATTTCCTAAGCTGTGCACAAAGTGTTGCAGTGTCTTTCTTCAACTAGGTATGACATCTTCTGTTCTCCTGAGCCCTTGCTTTCATTGTAAAGCTCTCTCTAACCTAAAGTGTTAGGTAGATTAATAAATAAACAAGCAACCCCCAATTTAACAAAAAATAAATCCAGATTTAATGCTTTTTTTTCACTGTTGCATACATCCACAGAAAATCCATGGTAATTTTTATATCAGTGCCAGTTACTGAAGGTGCTGCTTTAAAAATCAGGAAGGTTGGGCAAAGTCAGGTAGGGTAATCAGGTGCTTGTAGCTTAGGCACCTGAGCAAAGCTAGGGAAACACTGCTGGTGAGATTTTGATACTATGAGATGATCCAATTAGCAATTCTGGATAAATCTGATAGTTAATGTATGCTGCAATTTATGGTTTGAATTTAGAGTAGATGTGTGAGAACTCTGTTGTTAAAAGTCATGGTACTTTTCCCATTAGGAATTTTGGCTGAGTGATTAAACTCATAATTAAATGCTAGCATGTTGTATAACTTTATATGCATATTTTATTGCACAAAGTTAGAGACTTAAATGGAGAGCTACTGTAGTGATCATACTCTGTTTCGGGACAGTCATTGTCCAAATTATCTTAGGCTCATTGAAGTTCTGTTGGAATTCTGTAGTCTGAAGGCAGCAGGGATCAGTGTCTTTCAACCTCCAGGTCAGAGGAATTTCTTGGGGTTATTCCATTTTGGTTTGGTGTCTTTTTTTTGTCTGTTGACAGCAAAGAGATTCTTCTGTTCCTAGGTAGACAAAATCCTGCTCTGATTTACTTGCAGTCCTTAAGCATAGAGTGGTTTATAAGAAAGACAGGAATGGCTCATATAAGATGAGTATATTCTCCAGCTAGTTTTCAGTACTTGGAATTACTCCCATTTGGAGTTCAAATAGAGAATGAAACACAGGCAGACAATTCTCCTTGTTTTAAGGCACTTCATGGAGACTGTTCAGTCACTGAGCTTTTTGTTTTCCTGAGAAGTACCTGTGGTTTTCCCATTGCTGTGGTGGGGCTGTGGAGGGCTGGAGGAAAGGTCCCTCAGAGCAGGCTCCTCACAGCTGTTTCCAGAATGGGCTGGGGAGATCATAGAGCAGATGGGCTGATTATTCTGTCACTGGCCTTTTTTGCTTAGATGTTTGTGGAAGATGACAGGAAGGAAACTGCTGTGTAAAAAGAATGATTGCTAATTACCTCTTGGAGTGAAAACTAAGGAGGAAATGGCAAACCAGTGTGACCATGGTAATTCTTGTGAACAGGAATATTGTCACAAGAAGTAATGTTCTTTTGTTTACATTCATTCCTCCTATTCTTAAGTTCTATGTTTTAATTTAAGATGCAATGATTACGAAGAAAAACTAATTAATGTATTTTTGTGTATGTTACAATATTGCAAATTATTGCAAGGTCCATATAGTAAAAACTTAAGAACAGCTTTTGATATGAATTTTTAGTAGAAACTACAGTTTGTAAACCAAAACTTTTCAAATTTGATTTCAGGTTTTAGACAGAGCACTCAGTTAAGGTTTGTGAAAGCTGTTTCTAAACAAACAACCCCAAATTTTGGCCAGGTCTCCTCTGCAGAATGTCTTGCCAGCAAAGCACTGTGTATCAGCCAGGGGTGTGGAAAAAAGTCATACATCCCCGCTGACATCAATATGTTGGCAAAAGCCCAGGTGTGGATGCAGCTGTGCAGGCAGAAGAGAGCTTTTATCGGCTTGGCTGATGTTGTTTGGGGAGGTGATGCAACTACGCCAGCAGACAAACTCTTCTCCTGGCCTGCGCTGTCAGCGTAGGAGGCTCCGCCAGCGCGGTCACGGCGTCGCGGCTGCACTGCCAACCAACCCTTTGCAGCAAGAGCAACTGGAAAAAAAGGCCCCTTTGAACAACAGAGGGACCTCTATAATTTAGTTTTTATAAGTAGTCGTCGATGAGGAACAGAGCGGAAAAAGTGATTCAGATTTTAAAATGAAAGTTTTAATGTAAAAAACGTGTTTTAGTTGTATGGCTTTAAGATGTCACTGTCCCTTTAATGGCTGGCTTTGGGTTGCAGGCTTTGAGAGCTGCAGGACACCCAGCACATGTGTTTTGTAAAGCCTTTAAGGCTTGTGAAGGTTTGAGTCTCTCTGGAAGCACTGGAAAACCTTCTGTCTGTAAACTTAGGAAGACAACTATAGTCACATTTACATTCCCATCATTTTCTAATGTGACCACTGGCACTAGAACGTCTTCATGTTTAAATAGAAGTTTAAATTTCTCAGAATGTAGTGTTTATGTTTTACAGACAGACAGAATTAGGATTCTACACACAGACACACATTTTCCTCTCCTGCCTTTGGCCAGCTGGTGACAAGATTTTACAAAACTCCAGCTCTTCATAACACAGAAAAACAAAAATTTTAAGGAAAAAACTCTGTAAGAAGTAAAAGTAAGACCAAACCAAAGATACTGAAAAACTTAATAGAGGCTCTTAGCCTTCAGTTGTAGCTTAGAAATAAACCAGTTTAGATGAAGACAGGTATGTGTATGTTGAGTTTTCTGGCAGCTGTATGTGCACATTTTGAAACTGTAAATAGCAATCTTGCATTTGATCACTGTTTGCATTTTGGGAACTTCACTGAAGGCTTTTTGAAGAAAATTTCACTGTGCCAGACTAAGTTTGTTCTGTTGTGAAAGTGTTTTGAAACTAGTTGCTTTGTCATTCTGCATTGCTTGTAACCCTAAAAATAATTGCCTGGCATTACTGGAAGAAGAGTGGTCTGACAGACTGACTTGTGCTGCTATTGTTAAAATCTGTCAATGTTTCCATTGCAAACTTGGAAGGGAGCATTTAATCTTTTTCCCTGGAAGAAATTCTAGATCAGTGCTTCAATTCCAAATATAAATATTTTGGATGAGATTTGATGTTTCTAAAAATCTTTATTAAAAACAACCAAAACAAAAAAAAAAATCTCTAACCCTATGACAATGAAATATTAATACTCCGTTTTGAAGTGCTAAATGATCAGGAATGTATTTCATTATTTTTTGTAATTTTTCAGTTCAATTAAATTAGGCAGCAACAATGTTACTGCTTTTCAATGTTGATTTTATAGCAAGTCTTGCAGTTGGCTGTTCCAGGCCATTATAGCTGCATAATAAAATTTGCAACATGCCAAATTGGAGGATTTCAAAACCTTCCTAGGGAAACACAAAAAAGAAACGCATAATTACCATAAAGTATCTGATATAAGGCATGCCTTTGTACTTTTCTCCCACTCACACTTCCATTCCAATTTCTTGAGGTTATCTCCAAAATAGTTTCACAATTCTTGTGTGTAGTTTCATGGGTGCTTTAAACAGAGGTAAACTCTAATCCTTTCCTCTCTGCCTTCACATTCCTGCTCCCTGCCTTGTGACAGCCAAAGCTTTTGCGTAATCCAAAGCCCACATGTGGTGTACCAGATCAGGGAAGATCATTTTTTGGTTCAGTTTGTGGCCATACAACTGTTTGTACTAATCCAAGGAAGAGGGTGGCACTAGGGTGGGTACAAGTGAGTCTACTCAGTGAGATTGACATCTCATTGTATATTCCATTTTGTTTTTCCCCCTCATGTGCCTTTCCTCTGTATTCACCGGGCGGTTCTTTGCTATGAGTTTGTGGTGGAAGCTCAGGCTTTTGCAGGAAAGGAGCCACATGCAGCCACTTTGTCAGTGAAAACCATGTAGTCACAAGAGGTTTACAGGCAGCTTCAGTTCTCTAGTATATTTTTTGAAGTATTCCTCTCTTACCACACCACAGACAGGTTCATAGTACTTTTTGTACAGTGCCCTGCTATATTTCTCTTAATGCAAATGATTTCTCTACTGCAGATTTCCTCTAGGATGTTTTTATGTTCCATTGGGGTCTGATTTTAAGAGCAATAGCGTTAGATACCTTGAGGAGTAGGTTGAAGTGCTTGTGTGCTTTTCTCCTTTTGAAACTTGAATTTTTTACCTTTATATAGAGCCTTTTTCTTGAGAATTGTGAAGTAATCCACAAATATGGAGATAGAGAGCAGTATGAAAGGTCTCCCAAGGCACACCATTCATTTAAAGTCTTTTCCTTAAGCTATCTGTGCTCCTCCTCTAGCTGTAAAAAATAATAGCAGTATTATATGATGTACTAAAAGCCAGAAGAGATAGAAAAGAGGCTTCTAATTATTTTTTGTATTTTTGATAGATTAAGGAAAGAGCATGGTCTTTGCCACAATTTGACTTGTGAGACAGTCATAGTGATATAAACTTTGTACCTGCTGGAACCTAGAGGAACGATAGTTCCTACTTCATTTTCACATGAGATGACACAATGAAGAGTGATAAAATCCTATGAGTAATATTCAGTGGAGGTTATATATAATTTGACCCTGTGTCACGCATCAAGTAGTGGTTGGAGATACTAGGATGTGCCTGTGAATCCCGACCCAAATGTGGTGTGAAAGCAGTTGTATTTAAAATCCGTGGGTAATTAGGAGCAGATTGAACACAGTGCTCCAAATGGTAACCAGGCTGCTGTAGCTGATGTGCATGCTGTGATTGCTACCTGTACTTTACTCTAACGTGCTTTTTCCTTTGCAGCAGTCCATTGTACCAGCCCACCCAATGGCTCCTCCTAGTCCCAGCACCACCAGCAGTAATAACAACAGTAGTAGCAGCAGCAACTCAGGATGGGATCAATTAAGTAAAACTAACCTTTACATCAGAGCACTGCCTCCAAACACCACTGATCAGGACCTGGTAAAACTATGCCAACCGTAAGTACTACGATTAAATGTCAATTATAATGTCATACTTTAAAGGCTTGTTGTAGGTACCCAAGATGAGCGTTTGGATTATGAGGGAAGAAAACCAGATTCATAAACAAACAGCCTCATGCTGCGATATGGTGGCAGGTTTCAACTTTCTTAGCAATCAGAAGGAAAAGATTGTTTGATGCTTTGGAGAAGCAAAGAAAGTGAGAATACAGTAGTGAACTGAAGCAACTCATTGCTTTCATAAAAGCTGTTGAAATCACAGATAAAATTAATGCCTAGATGTGAAACTTGCTGTTGAGAACCTGCATAGAGGATCTCCTCTGTTCACTGCTAAGATAATCTGTTGGTACAAACTTGAGTAATTGTTCTGAATCACTGTAAACTACAATGTGCATTTGAAAGCTTATCCTAGTTTCGCACTAATTTATGGCTGTACTTTACTGCACAGTTATTTTTTTAATATTAAAAATAGCTGGTCCATGTAAGAATCCTCTCTAGTGGCTGAAGTTCTGGGTAGACTTGGTTTAGCAGAGGGCTTTTAGACAACGTTGTTAACCTAAGATTTTTTGCTTATGGGAGTTATTTGTTCTGTTTTTTAATTTTTACAGCAGCATGTGCCTCTTTCAAATATGGGTTATGTATCAAAAAACTGTACATTTGGGTTGTTTATACACTGTTTAAAATCATCTGCCTTTAATGTTTTAGTGGATTTTAAAAATGTCTTAGTACTTCTAAAAGTCATAGTGCACTGTCTGGATTATTTTGAAATCAAAAGTACTCAGCTAAATTTTCAATACTACATGTAGGAAAACATCCAAATCTGTCTATTTTGGAGGAAGAATTATTAATATTTGTATATAATGCTACTGTCTGAAATTTAGAAAATAATTTTATGTTCCATTTAGCAGATAACTAACTAGGGGTATACATAAATAGAACACAACACAAGTAAGAAAATTCGATAGCGAACCTGTACATTTTGGATCCAAGCTTGTGTGAAGTACCTTTGGTTTTAAATATTGCAAAAAATCTGATACCTAATTTATAGAGGGGATTTTCTTTTTTAATTTTAAAGAAATTGGTCTTGCAGGGTAGTAGTCACATAAAAGTCATCTTAGTATTATAATAAAAATAGCTTGCTCTCAGGTCTTTAAAGAAACAAGTTCTATTTGCTCATTTCTCCAACAGCAAATGAAATCCTTGTGTTTTGCAGAGAAGAGAATAGATAATCAATCTTTGAAAAGGCTTGTTGATAAATTAAGCATTTTTACAGCTTCCCATGTGACAATGACCTCTTGTAACTTGAATTTTAGTTGCAAATGCATGTTTTACAGAAGTGGATTTTTCATTTCTGTTTTTGTCTTTTGAACTGATGAAGAAACCTTGGCCTATGCACTCATGTTATGTTAGGACAGAGCTGTGAGGTTATTTTGCACTGGAGCCACCCCAGTAACTACTATTTGTGCAGTGGTTACTATAGCTCCTTAATCTCTTTCTGAAGATGCTTTGGTTTGCACAGTCTCAGATGTCATTGATGCATGAATAGCTTAGAAAAAAATATTTTCAATAATTTGCTGTAACTGGTCCCCTTCCTCTTAAATACCAAAGATTCCAATTTTGTTGTTGCTGTTCAATATATAATTGTAGTTGTAATAGCATAAATTGTATATATAAAGAACTGGTAAAAACTTGCCAGTTTTCCTGACTTGTTAAATCAATTCTGATGTGAATTGATTTAAGCCATGAACTTGTTAAATCAATTCTGATGTGAATTTACAGATGTGGAAGGTCATGACATTTATTCCTGTGAGATATTTCCCTCCTAAGCATTTTACTGAAGAGGAAAGGAGATTGTCTCAAAATTCTCAGTGTCTGCTGAGGAAGCAAGTGAGATGTCCAGAAACTTTAGGTTGTACAACATAATCCCTTAGCAACTAACTGGATTGGGCAGTAAAATAGAAATGACAGCACTCTCTCTGTTCACCAAAGCTCAGTTATCTACTTTTGTAGACCATGGGAAGTTCAGATGCAAACTTCTTCCTTCTTATAAATCTGCCTAAGCTTCTGGGATGTAGAAGGCAAGATATTCTTGAAAGTGAACCTGCCATATTCATTGTTCAAGCTGAGGTAGTACAAAATAAATGGAGATAGAATCTTGGACACACAGAAGTCAATGAAGAGTCTGTTGTTTACTCCAGGTCTCTGAAATATTTTTTTAGCCGTTTCCAAATTCCTAAGTTTTTACTGAGAGGCTTTTAGAGTAATTTTAGCTCCTTTTCTCCATATAGAGTGGGTCTTGCTATCCTAAGAGGGTGTCTACTGCAGTGCTTGATGCTAAGAATGGGTAGAAAGGCTGCTCTGCATTTTGTAGAAATGATCTTGCTAGCTAGCAATAAGCAGCTTTTGGTGGATATGCATAAAAAGGTCACTGGCTTGTTTTGTGTCTTTTGGCTGATGTCAGACACAACAGAGAAACACCTGTGGCTTGAGGAAATAATAGTTGAAAAACGTGATTGTCACTGCAAGTACCAGAAACATCCCATCTTCAGAGATTTTTCCTTCTGATCATTATGGATTTGTATCATATATACTCTACTGAAAAGTTATTTTCAATGATAGTTATAGTAGAGAAAGATTGCTTTAGACAGAATCCCTCAGAATACGAGCTCGAATAATCTACAGGATTCTTGTGTGGGGGATTGTTACACTGTGACTTTTATTTGATTTAGTCAGGATTTTCATTCGTTCTTGTCGTGACAGCAGTGCTAATTTTGGCCATGTTTTTACTTTGTTTAATTCTTTTTGGTGAATCACTAGAAAAATCCCTTATCAATTATGGAAGTGTTGGGCTTGCACTCCTGTTGTAGCACAGCTGTGCAGTATTTATGAACACAGTGAACAAACATTCACCAGCTTTGTGGAAAAGTATTTTCCTGGCAAGAGCACAGTTTGTCAGTATATGTGTCCACAAATCTGTCTCCACCTTCAACCGATTGGTCCTTTCTGTTTTTCTATTAGGTGAAGCTCTTTTCCTCTTTTCCTAGTTGAAAAGAGCACATTATGTTTTTATTGTGAGGGTTTGGGAGCACGGCTGTTTTTCAGAGCATATTTCTGGTTTTGTGTGGGAACTGAAGCTGCCATGTTCCTGAACAGTTCATTCAAACTTGAGCCTGCTTCTCCAGTTCTGCATTGAGAAACCAAATTTCTTCATATCAGTTGTGCCAGAGGCAGAAGTGTGGGGAGGACTAAAGTAGGTATTGTTTGTCAGAAGGATGCCATAACAGTCAGCCCAGAACCAGAGTGTGTCAGGGGGACATGATGTGAGTCAGTCCTGGCCATAAGAGCTTCCCATCAGGTATGTGGGAGTAGCCAAAGCAATCAATGCAGTGGCCCACAGATCCTCTTTTCTGTGGGAGGCTGGACAGGAGCAATCAGCTAAATAGGACAGGAGCAGAGGACAGGAGCCAGTGTGGTTTGGGAAAGTCTGCAGGAAGCTGCCTGACGCTGCTGTGTGGTTTCTTTTCACAACCATGGAGTGCCATTACATGCGATCTGCTGCACTGAGCAACCCTCTGCCATGAAGAGCTGGTTTGACAGGGTTGCTGAAACAGTGTTTACTTCAGCCATGCTTAATTGCACTCCCTTCTGGTGTGGATATCAGTACTTGATATGCTTTTTTCAGCTCTTCAGATGGGTTTTGAATATATTATTTAGGCTTTAGCTGTAATTTCTTATTTGGTGACTCTTAGTAATTTATTTTAACTTATTGAATATCTGGATCTGAAGATACAAGAGTAAATCCATTCCAGTTATTCACTGAAATTGTTGAGCCTGCTTATCTGATTAGGGACTTACGTGATTGGGTCTTAGCAGATTCAGTCAGGAGTTTGTAACTTGCTTTGACATGTTTTCTAGGTGCTTTCCAGACTCTCACTAAGCACTGTGCTTTGCTGAGGATGACCTTTATGCTGAAGCCACATGGTTCCAAAGCCCTGTACTTTCCACTGTCTAGCTTATGATTTACTTGCTGGCCTGCAGCAGCATTGTGTCTGTGTAATGCTGTTTCTCCAGAAACCTCCTTTTGTGAGATGTACATCATTAAATGAGGATGATGCAGCAGACCCTTCATCCTCCTGACAATCTCCAGTCCCTGGGTGAGATTTCAAGCTTTGAGGCTTAACCCAAGTCTCCTCTGTTCGGTTCAGCATAAATCATCTGGTCAGCCCACCCTTTGGTATTTTCTCTTCCAGGCTGATTTCTCACACTGTGCTGCTTGTATCAAGCTGTTTGTAGTCTATATGATATTTTTAAAATCGCTTTTTCCTCTGGACAGTTTCACTTAGTTGGCTTCCCCCTTAAGTTGTCACTGTAGGGTCATACTGTGGGTTTTTAATGGTATTACATTCAGGAAAGCAGCTGCTTTAAGATAACAAAATATAGAATTACCACAGCAGGCTATTGTTCTGTGCCAGAATGGTCTGCACACAGAAACAGAACCTTGCAGTGACTGCCTTTGCATATGTGCATTCTGAAATCACCTGTCTTGTTGAGAGTTGTTTAAGGGTTCCTTGCTAAATACTCAGCATCATGAACACAGGCATAGCTAAAACAACTGGCAGGCTAATGGTTTGCTTGTAACATATGACTCAGCTGTGATATACAAATTTGTTTTCAAAACGTACTTAGTTATATACTCCAATGTTTCCCTGTTTTCAGGCAAGATAACTTGAAAGTTGTTTCAGTGCCCTGTTCTTAATAAAAGATGTATTTTCATTGTTATGTGACATTCATTAACATATTGATATTTCCATGTTCTTTGCTGTGTAATTGTGACCTCTCCCATGTTGCCATTTCTCATCTCCTTCAAATATACTTAGGACTGAAAAGAGGTGAACTGGAGCTCAGGCATTTACTGTAGCAGGGAACTGGCACCACTGTGGTCACTTAAGATCAAGAAATTTGTTAATTTTACTCAGCATACCTCATTAGAAAAAAAAAAAAGGCTGGACTTTAGAAAATAGTCTGAACATCTCTTGCATTTAACTCCTTGGGAGAGTGATCTGGGCAGGTCATTGCTGCTTAGAAATACTTACAGCACATGAACACAGCCCCTTTAGATAAATGGTGTGGCTAAGTGGAATGGAAGTTTTCAAAGCTAACTTCTCCAATTCTCTTTAGAGTATTTTCTATTTATTCCTTTTTTCTTTTTTCTCCATTTTCTTGCATTTTTCTTTTATGGTTTGCTGGCTGCAGTGAGGTATTGGATTCATAATTATGTGGAATATGATTTCACATCATATAATTAAATGTGATACATCAGTGTCTCTGAAACTGTTCCCTTTGTGAACAGTATTAATACTGATTATATTGTAGCAGGAGCCTCTCTATTGTTCTACCTTTTTAGGGTAGAAAGAAGCCCTCTGCAAATTTCTTTTTTTCAGAGTTATGTGTGCATTTTTAAAAACAGTATGACTGCATACACATCTGAATAAATAACACCTGGTTTACAGAATAACATTTGGTTCTAGGAGAAGATAGATTCCTTAATGATTGAGCAAGATGTGATTTGTACTGTTCAGCTCAATTGTATAATACCAGCATCATGTTTTACCTTTATTCCCTGTTCAAGGACTATGGCATGCTTTGGGGTTTGTGTTACCTGCAGTACGTTTTCCTTAACTGCACTTTTCACTCAGTTCTGCTCTTCAGAGCAAACGTACCCCCAAGGATGGTGGAGGTGTGCTCCCTGCATGTATTCACTGATTGTGCCAGTGCTGTTGCCTGTGCAGTGGTGTGGAACACGGTAGGGAAACACCCACAGGAACCCAGGGACCCGCTTCAGCTCATCTCCACTGCGTTCTGCCCAGCTGATGCACCCGCTTTCTCAACCAGCCAACTGTATGAGGAGGAGTGGCCTGCCACTGTGGTGTGTAAACCGGCTCTGCTGGCTTCTGTCTGAGCTGGTGATCTTCTGAGAAGTTGCTGTCAAAAATATGTATCTCATTTCTACAGCTGTAAAGAAATAGAATTCATTATTGTGTGTTCCTTTTTCCAGATGCACCAGAGAGATGTAGGCCTGGTATGGAGGCTGAAATGCTCCTTTTTGTCAGGGCTTGACTGCCACAACAAGTAGCATGGGAACTGTGATTGGCCTGGAGATGTGATGTTTGGTTTAAATAGTCATTTCCTTTATTGTTTAGCAACGGATTTCAGCAGTCATGTCATGAAGTGTCTAGCCTGGCATGATGTGAAGGAAGACTCTTTATCTTCCCCTCAATATCTGGATTTTAATTAGCTAGAAATAAAATTCAGACAGCTTTACATTCATGATCAAATGAAATCTACACTGTAATTCTCTCTGAGAAGTTTCAGAGTGTTTTTTTACAGTAATGCTTTCATGTAGAATATTATTAGGGACCCATAGATATTTTCAGGGAAATTGTAGTTGAGAGAAAAGTAAAAAAGTTGTCCTGTCCTCCAGATCCAGATAGTCTCTTGACTGGCCTCGAATTTAAAACTAATATAGTTTTAATTTTCTCTTTCCATTTTTTTATTAATCAAAGATGGTGGTTTTTCTAAGTCAGTATTTCGTTTAGGCTAACTTAAAAGCAGTTCCCCTCAGCACATTGTTTAAAAAACAAGTAATCCAAATACAGATGCGAACTCTGTGTTTGCCCTGTGCTGGCAGATGTGGAGATCCAGTGATTGCAAAACTCTCTGTCCCCTGGGAGATGAGAGTTTTGTTGCAGTGTGAGGCCAGAGGAATGGTGAGCCCATGGAATTTCCTTGAGGAAGTGGGGGCGAGGGAGGAGAAGAGAGTGGAAGGAATGTTTCAGCCGCAGCTGCTTGTAAAAGAAGCACTAGGAAAACAGATTTGGTAAAAGTTACCACCATTGAAGATCTCTTATTGGAAAACAAGAAGCTGGTTTGGTAGTACAGGACGGGGTATTTGTTGTGCAGACATGCAACCACAGAGCTGCAGGAAAGAAATGTCCAGTGGCAGCTGTTGGAATGTCTTTGATCAGGGTCCCAGTCCCCAGCTCCACAATGGCAGGGACCTGACGCAGATGGGAAGTGATAGCAGCAGTTATTCATTGGAATAACCAGTAATTCAAGAACATTTTGAAGGGGATAGTTTAATTCCAGTGGACTACTAAAAATGTTAACAAGTACTAATTAGGCTTTTTGGTGGGTTCCATGATGCCAAAAACTGCCCCTTCTGTCAGAGACCTCTTAGGCAGGCGTCTCAAACAGAAACCAGTCCAGAATTGACTCAGCTTAGAGCCCAAGTTGGTTTTGGCCTCAGTGTTCTTACATCAAGCTTGTCCTTTTCTTCAGGAAACCAGCGTAGAAATCAGGATCAGTATTTGCAAGCAGATTCTCATATCCAGTGTCCAATATCTCCTGTGGTTTCACATAACTTGTAGAAATTTTGCGAAGTCTTGGCTTTGTTTCCTAAAAATTCCTTGTCCTTAGCTCTGATTTCTGTAATGCTAATTCCTTGAAATTAAAAATTGGGCCATCTAATGTTGGCATGTTATAAGGCCACTAATTTTTTTATAAGCTTTTAACCTTTTTTTATCCACATTATTGCTGAGCAACAGTTAGGGTTGACAAACAACAGCCCATAACACTTTGCAACCCACATAATGAATATTCATATTTACCTGCAGAATGAAAGCAGTAGCAAATATAGGTAAACTAATTAGATTTAATAAATTAATTTAATTAATTAATTAAATTTAGATCCTGCTACCTCCAATGAAATATGTAACTGAGGAAATTTTAGCTTTAAAAAAACCTCCACAGAATGTTAAGCCTTGATCCTCATTTTTTTGCCACAACTCCTAAAATTTTACCCTGTTTTCACATTCAGAAAATGTCAACTACCTCAGTTCAGTTTGAGCAGTTGCTTTACGCAAGACTCAGACAAACTCTGTAGAAAATTAAATCATTAAAGGGTTACTGAGAGAAGAATTAGCACTCCATCATTTAAATGTCTGATCTTTGTAGATAGATGTGCTGTACCTGGGAAAAAAAGTCAAATTTTAATTAAAATATTGATAATGTTATGATACATGGACATAGAGCAAACAAAAACCATTGAAAACTCAAAAAGAGAAGACTTCAATTTGGGGTCTGTTTTGACACTGTAACTAGTACAAATATTCTACTTGAAATAACCTGTGTGAGTTGAGTTAATCATTTACAGAATCATTTGCAGTGGAAGAAATATGTTCTGATTTGTATTCCTATCCTGCCCCTTACACTTCCATTTCTTCTCTTATTATTTTACCATAAGAGGAAAATTATCCACCGAAATATATGTAACTTCACTTTTGGTTATAAATAATTACATTTAATTTAATCATTTTAGCCATCTTAACTGAAATATGTTAGCCTAAAATGTGTGTTCTTCTTGAATGCTTGTTTTCCATATTCTGTGCAGTTGCGTAATTTTATATGTTAGCTTTAGAAGACAGAGTCTGAGTCAGTATTTTTTCCTAGGAAAACATTGTGGGCTTAGGTTTTACACATTATTGCTATTTCTAATCCTAGTGCTGTTTTTTGGCTTACTAATAAGCTTTCACAAGTCTCTCAAAGTATCAACAATTATTCTGCTGCATTAATAAGGACTTTAACGTCTGAGTGAATGCAATAGAGAAATAAGTGTTATGTTAATAAAAGATCTAAAATTGTAAGAAAAGAGCTTCATACAGGGTAGTATAGATAAATGAGAATCATGTATCATCAAATCTTTTATTTGCAAGTTCTTAATGTCAGAAATAAAGCTAAAGACCTGAAAAAGATCCAAACTACTTACTCCTGGTTTCAAGGACTTTGCTCAAAGGGTAACTGAAGAGCTTTTGGAGCCCAGAGACAAGCACAGTTTTATAGTTCAGTATATAATTGCATTTAGTGTGTATATCAAAGCCCGAAGGCACTGCTGTGCTGGCAAACAGAAATGCTTCTCCATGCCCAGAGGTGATGACAAGCTTGACTGAAGCTGTCTGTGTGCAGTGTGCTCCCAGAGGCCCAATCCTGGAAAGCCCGGAGTGCCTGGGACCCACCGCCCCTGCTGCCAGCGCTGGGGCTCAGAAGCACTCCCTGCTCCAGAGGCTGCACGGAGGGTTTATCTGGTAGTGAGGGCTGAGCTTTCAGCTATGTCGGTGCAGAGTGCCAGGTGAACTCTACGATGTCTGATTCTTTTGGCATTGTGGTTTCTTCTTTTCAGCCTGTAGCTGTGCAGTACCCCAGGCAGAAATCTCGCCAGTGTTAAACCTGAATGCCTTGGCCGAGTTCTGGAGAAGACATTGGGCAGAGAGAAGAGAGGCTTTTCCCCTTCAAGGCCTGAGGGTATCAGCATGGTGGGGTATCCAGCTGAGCTGATGTAGCAGTGTGCATTTCCTTTCCCTCATCACTGTTTGTGGTACTGTTGATCTGGAAAGGTCTCTTTGTAAATCATTTGCCTTGCCTGCCCCTTCTCCTCAGAGATCCTGTATTCAAACTCTTACATTTCCCATACTTGAAGCTACATGTTTTTTATCGTATGGAAGGCTTTGTTTTAGTTTTATCGCTAAGGCTGATTTCTTGCCAAAAGTCTGTGTGCTACATTTTGAAGCTCTCAAATAACGAGAGGGAAAGTCTTGCTCTCTGTTCCTTTTTCTCTGTGACAGCTTACAGGGCTTCCACATTTCGGAACAGAGGTGCAGTACTAGCAGCGAAAGACTGTTAAGCCAGCACTGCTGCTGAAAAGTCCAGCATCAAACAAAGGCCTCAGGATGAATGTACTTTTTAAATGTAAATTAGGATCACTTCTTTTTGAACATCTTCCAAATATTCAATTATGACATTTTAAAAATACACTAGAACATGTCCCAGTCCTCTGTTCTTCCCAAGTGAATTGCATATTACTTTGTTCCATGGGAAATTCTGAAGGTTTTTTCCACCCATTTTATTTATTTCTTAATTAATTATATATTTGTTAATTCTCTTTGAAGTCTAGGACACTCACTCTGAATTTTGCGGTTTCACAAATGTCATTAAATATTTTGAAAAGAGTGGCCCTCCAGGAATAGGGGACAGCTCTGACTGCCACTGATCAACTGTTTCCCATCCAACACTTGAACTGAGGTCGAGGTGATAATCTGAGGAGCACAGGTTTACTGGTCTCAATGTAGCTGAAAGGGGAGCAAAAGCAAAACTTGACTTTTAAAAGTAACTGGTTACTGAACAGTATGCTAGTGGTGGATATAGGTTTTGGGAACATTGTTCATTTCTTTATCTCACGGGATTAAAAAAAATAGTTTAATTAGAAACAGAGCAGAGTACATCTAAATATATAGCTGTGAAGCCAGATGCTCAATTCTTTAGAATGGTATAATAATATACTAACAGAATCTCTACTGAAAAGGGCATCCACTGCTATTTATATCACCACAACAAAATTAGTTAATATTTTGCCATGAAAAAGGGGAAATAAATTTCTTTTTTCTCTCTATGAAGATTTTCAAGTCATTGTGATAGAAGATATCTGACTGCATTTAGGGCATCTTAGATTTGCTCATCATTTTCTGGTAGTTACCATGCCTTGTTTTGTTCCTTCCATAAGTGAGAGATGGGGAGGCAGCTTAAAGTGCAGAGGAAAGAGTAAATTTTCAGAATTTTGTATTGTAGTCAGGAGGAAGTATTTCTGAGGGCAATGTTTTCTTCTGCTCACTAGTGTCTTTTCCAAACCTTTGCTTTATTCAGAGAGAGAGAATTTACAAGAAATTTGATTTTTCCTCAAGAATTTTGCTGGATTTGTATTTGGATCTGTGTCACTGGTGTCCTGCCTTCTTTAGGACTCAATACTTCTGTTCATGCTTGTGCCAAAGATATTTGACAGCTCTTTAGTTCAGCTTCTTCAGTGATGGAGGAAATGTGAGGCTGTTTCGCTCAAGTTGCTTTCCCCTAGTGGTAGAGGTCAGCATTTGGCTATGACAGTTCTCCTTTATTTTTTTGGCAGGCAGTTCTCTGACATTCCTGTTGCTGAGATCATCCTCACTAGGCTTTCAGAAGAACATCTGACTGGGGTTCAAATTCTTTACCTTCTGCTGTTCTGACCATATAGTATGTTATAGGAGAGGTTTGCTCCTTGCCATTAATAACTAATTTGTTTCTAGATACCTTTTGTTAACCTTTTGTTAATTTGTGGTTTCTTCCTTTCATTGTGATTTGGTTCCATGTTAAGGGTGTGGATTCTTTTAATCCCAAAGATAATTTAAGGGAATAAAAGTATCATTAAATTACTGCAGTCTGAGTCATACTTGGTCTGTGAGTTTATTTCCCTGGCCTTCCCACACAGCATTTCCGATATGCAGTGAGCTGAGGGTGTGCAGGAAAGACTTTAGAGTGACCTAGATACTATTTAACTCTTTACTAGAGGGTGGCTCTCTGACACTGGCTATAGCCTTTGCCTCTTTCCATTCTCAGTCCTTTCCTATGTGATAAGTGTATCCATTACATTTCCCTGCCTCTGAGTGGTTTTCATATAAACTATTTTAAGGCTTCTACTTGAATTGCTTTAAGCATCTTGTTTAATTAAATTAATTGGAAAATTTAGAAAACTAACTATTTTAAAACCTGAAGTGTAGGCACAGAGATTCATCCTCAGAAGTTACAGCTTCTTTCCTGTACTTTATCACTTCTAAGAGAAAAGCTTGTTCTGCTGCCCTCTTGCAGGCAAAGAGATAGTCATCTCAGGCTCTCTGAAACAAAAAGATCTGTAAAGCCCAGAAACACTGTGATCATGTCTTACAAGCTTCCTTGCTGGCATATAATGTTGAATCTGTTCAAGAAAGGTGGTGATATGGATTGACTTTACTGACTTTGGGCTTGCCTGTCAACTTTGCAGTCATGCAGTGTTTGATTGATATTTCTTGACTCTGTGTAAGAATGTGGGTTTTGACTAGTCCCTTCTGTGGCTGCTGATGTTCTGGGTTTGTGAAATTTCCACAGATGCTCCTTTTAAGAAACTTTGACTTTATATCTTATTCTGCTTAATGTAGTTTCCACCCAGGTTTGCAGTTGACACCGCCATCTGGAGGATCCTAATTTTCTCTGAGCCCAGCTGACTCCTCGCTTTGCACTAATGCTTTTGGGTTGAGTTTTCTCTGCTAGGCCAGGATTAACCTCTGTCATCTGTGTACTTCACTGTGAAGCCCAGTGATCCAACTGCTTCCTTGGGCGCACTGCCAAAAGTGCAGTCTGGGACACTGAACTTACCCTTCCATGATGGTATTTGCCATGGTCATTATGCAAAAGTCACCGGAGATGAGGAGCTGGGGATCACATGAGGTTCAGCTGGCTCTGTGTGTTCTGCAGGGCAGTCTGGTGGTGCCCAGGGCGTGGGACTGCAGCCCTGGCTGTAGCTCAGGGCTCAGTGGGCTGATGGTGCAGTGCTTCCAGAGGGCTTCCATTGTCCTGGGCTGCTGCAGTGATGGGATCAGAACAGGTTAATGATGTTTTTAAAGAAAAGGGTACATTTAAGCTACCAAAAGCAGATTTCCATGTAAGTATCTATTACATACTCTTTGCAAAATTGCAGAAATCAAACTCTGCCTCCTGCTTGCTTCAGTCAATATTCAAAAGACCATCTAAGCAGTGTGAAACTGAGGAGTTGTCACTGAATATGACCCTGACGCATCAGCCACAGAGGTTGTGCTTTAGATTTTGTGTTACAGCTTGTGATTGCTCATCTATCTAAAATTTGGCAACAGATGGATAATATTTTTTTTAATGCATAACACTCCTCTATCCCTGTCTCAGCACTTAATACTACTGCAGGCATTTTTTCAACAGAGCCGTGCAGTTACAATCAATAATATGTGAGCTGATGTTTCTGCTCAATAACATACAGCCACTTAAATGCCCTTCTGAAGTATATTGACCCCTGGAGAGAACTACTTTAGTACAACCATCTTCCCTATTGAAATGGAGTTATTTGCTATTCAGCACAGCTGGGACTTGAGACTACAGAAGCAGATTCAAATAGAGATAAAGTCTACATGCCATGCTATTAAGGGGACAGGGCATCTGGAAGGCTTAGAAGTGATTTTGAGTAATTTGTCCATTTAGCTCTGTTCTAATAAGATTGGCATTTAAGTTACCAGAAATTAAAGGAGTTTGTACTCTATTTATTGTAGTGTCTTCATTACAAGGTGTTAATCCCAGTATAGAATAGCTATTGAAAGCAAGATGTTACTATGAGTATTTCATAGAAGAACCACTGTAAAATGCAGTTCAGAGAAACTGGAAGTTATTTGAACGTATTGAGACTTTCCCTCTCTGGTCTTCCAGACCAAAGACAGGCAGCCAACACTTTCTGAGATGAGGTGTTAAATTAGTGCAAGATAGAGGTAAGGACGAACAGTTATCTTTATGTATAGTGTACTTTAACCCAGCAGGACAAGTTGGCTTTTCAGTTGTCTTCATGTTACAAAACAAGAAGGAAAGCATACAAAATACGTTGGTGTATTTAAAAAAAGTTATCAATTCTAGGCATTATACCAGCAACAAAACATCTTCAGTGCGAGACAAAAACATTATGTATGCATGTACATATAGATGTATGTATTTTTTATATGTGTAATTTTCACAGAATGTGAAGCAGTTTTTTGTAGTTCAGAGTTGGCAGATGGATCAGGGCTTGGGAAATGGGATGTGGTTGAAAGTGCCCTTTTATGGCAGTCCTCAATCTCATGGTTTTCTAGACTGATGGCTTCCTTGAGGCATCATCTGTTTAAACTGAGTGCATAAGACTTGGTTAGCAGCCTTCACCAGAAATGAAATTGATATGCAAGAATAAATTAAAGAGTAGTCTTCTGCAAGTATGTAGGCTTGTGGTATTAGTAGGTGTCTGCCTATCTATCCAGAGAGGAGGTAATTTCACACTAGCTAAGCCTGTAGCCAAATGATAAAATAATTTTGATTTATACTGTTCTGTCTAAACAAGAGAAAAAGTATTGGGAAGTGTAGATAAATTATTTTATTTTCCCTTTGCCCTTTCCTTAATTCCCTCCCACAAGAAAAAGAAATATGCTCAGGAATAAGCAAAATAATGGTTAATGCATCATATACTGACAATGACTGAATTTGGCTTCCTTGAATGGAGGAGGAGGAATTGAAAAATAAAATGTCTTCAGGTAGAGAGACTCATTTATGCTCCCAAGCTGGTCTCTACTGTTTAACAGAGGGAAGAGGAAAGAGTTATGAATAACAAGAACTGCTCTGTTGTCTTCATAGTTTGATTCTTTCAAGCTGTTAGTGTAGGCTCTGCAAAATCAGCGAGGCTGAAATTTGCCAGGATTTATGGCTGAGTGTGGAAACACTGCTGTACCTTCAGATTAAAACGGCGAGCAGTGGTAAATCAATACATGCACATCTGCAGACCTGCCATGAGCTTGGCTTATAAACACATATTAGCATTCATCTGGCTTAATTTCTCATCCTCCCAAATCATTGTCCTGAGTAGTGATCATTTCTCAGTATAAAGAAAAGGATAAAATATCACTAGACTGTAGAAACAACATTTCAGCTTTGCAATGTGAACCTTTTTGGTACTTTTTGTTATGCTTGCAAATGAATTATTATTTTAAAAAAAGCTGTATCTTTTGTGCCCATGTGAAACCCTATGCTCTCATGTGTTTTATATTTTTTCTGGGAGCCACAGAAACTATGATCATTTATTTACAAATAATAATATTGTCTCAAGCTTTCAGTTGGGTGAAAAATGCGGATTTTTTTCAGTACATAATTTGTGTCCATTTTATAGCACTAGGGTAAGAAAACAACAGGGTGAGACCATTTGCTCTCTTAAAATAACATGGTTTTGTTCTTCCATCTTGTAACAGTAGGAAACTGTAACCTCTTCCTGTATACTTGAATAGCCTTGTCAGTAGTTGCACATGCAAATTGCTGCAGAAAATATAGATGATACTGTGTTTTTTTAAGTAAGAGTGATGGTAGTACTAAAAAGTGAGTTAACCAAGAATTCCAAGTATCTTTTAAATGATTAATTTTTTTTCTTTTTTTTTTTTTTTTTTCTTTTCGTAAAGTCAGGGTTCTCCAGAACTGCTGAACTGGATGCTGGACAGTAGAGATTAGGAAGTGCAGGAAGTGCAGCCTGCTTGGTGAGGCAGACACTGAGAAATAGACTCCTTGATTTTTCTGATGTCGTAGCATTTACTGGCAACTTCTTGTTTGGATCATCTTAATGCATGTTAGTTGATCTATGATAATTTATGATAATTATGAGATTTATTGTTTGTGACTATCTGAATAAATGCAAATTATTTTCATACAAAGGATCCTCAGTTCCATGACTTGTGGTGGAACTTTCTGTAATGCTTTCAGTGGAAGAGCACATCACATAAATTACAATATCCTATATTAGAAGCAGAATAGTGGCAAATTAGTTTCTAAACCATTCTATCTGATTTGCACACATCACTGCATATTTAAATATTTTTCTCAAAGGAACAATGCCACATAATTTATAAGGAAAACCAGAGTGGTCTTTCACTCATTGGTTAACAAATTCAATAGATCTTTGGCAGGAAACAGCACTTTTAATGTTAACCAGCAATTGTGTCCCTGCAAACAGATGTTTGAAAACCATTACTCTGCATAGCTTACACATTTAAAAATACTTCATATGTGTGTTTCTAAATGGGTAAAGAGAAAAATCTCCTAAAAGTGTAGGCAAAAATTAGTTAGGAAAAATCACTTTAGTTTTGCTGTGCTATTGATTTGATAAACTGTGAAGATTATGATAAACAATTTCCTTTTCTGAAAGAATAGATGCATTACTTTGACTTTTATTTTCTTTTTCTTCCATTTAGGAGTAAGCAAGCTATGATTACTTAGACAATACTTGCACTTCAAAGTGTGTTAAAGAGGCAGATCTGTTTGTGTTTCTGATAGGTTATTTATCCTGCTTAACCTATAAACTGTAAAGTAACAAGGCTACTGAACTGACAGATAGCCTAGCAGATGGTTCAGAGATTATGCAAAATCACCTCATCTTGTCAGAAGTCAGGTTGGGTTACTGCAGGGGCAGAGGCAGCAAGAAGCACAGAACAGGATAATTTTTCACAATTTGTTGCTTGAAATTCCATTTTTCTTCACAGCATGTGACAGAGTGTGTCACTTGTCTTGTGTCTACAGTTGAAACAGCTATGCAGTCAACAAATTTAGGACCAGCATGTTTTTATTCTGGCTTTTATAAGAGTCATTAGGTTGATGAGAATCTTTAGGTGTCTGTGAAATATGAAAGCTGATCTCCAGTGCAGAGCAAGAGGTCAGCTCTGCCACTTTACTGCTATTGCCCTCTCCTTTTTCAGTGTCTGGAGCTGTTTTCTCTCCCTACCATAACATTGAGCAGCATTCTCTTGTTAGCCTATGGAAGATTAAGTGGAAATTAGGTGCCATATGTTTAGTAGTAAAAATCATGTTGCAGCTGAGCAAGGATAGGCCAAAATTGAGGTCTTTGACAAAAATCTCTCCCTGAAGAGAGGGTGATTATTAATCATAGCTCTGCCAAGTATCTGAATTCACATCCTCAGTGGAGAGACTGAGGCTGCAGATACTGATAAACTTGTCAGAGCCTAGAATAGAAGTTACAGGTTCATCCTTCCGAATTTACCTTTTTCTTTCTTTTAAATTAAAAAAAAAACCCAAAATCCCTAATGTAAAGATTTTTATACTTGCATTTTTAAATCTCTTTTAAAGTTGATTGTACAGCTTTTTTTTTCTCAGAGTAGCATCAGCAGAATTCTTCTTGATGCCTGACAGGGCATAATACAAGAGCCTTCCCCTCCAAGTCCAAAAGCTTTTTGCTTTTTGCTGAGTGTGGGTGTACATGTATGTGTGTGTGCATACTTATTTTTAATTTCTTTCCCCCCCTCCCCCCATGGCTGTGTCATCATAGTAATGAAGAATAACTGCTTTTTCACATATTGCAACATTCTTAACCTTATAAAGTAAAACTAAATAAACATGCCCTTACATATTTGTTGATTTAAGATTGACAGAGAGCACACCTCTGCAAGCAGCTGTTGAAAGTCTGTTCCATAAGATACTAGAAAGCCACATTGGGAAAGCTGCTTTAGTGTCAGCTGTAATATTTCTGAAATGTTAAAAATGCTCAGAGACATTAAAACCTAAAGTCTTCCTCAGCTGTGCTAAATAAAAGAACATTGTGCTGTGGGTCTTGCTTTTAAAGTAATCAATTTTTTGTGCAATAAGGACCCAATTAATTGAAAAACCTCTGGAAAAGGTAATAAAAATAGATGTAGGATGCTAATGGGACTCTTTTCTGTTGCATTTCTCTCAGCTTGTAAGGAATGGATAAAGGTTATTCACATCTCTACAAAGCAAGAGCAGAAGGAAGCAAACATTTCCTGATTCTAAAAACATATCTTCCCTGTCCCCACAGCTTATCTTTGTCTGAACCAGGAAATAACTACTCTTGGGAAAAACAAATTGGGTAGCTGTAAAATAATAATTTCCAAAATCTTTTTTTGCATGTCACTCCACTATCCATTAGGATTTTGAATTCCTGATTATTTTTAGTTCTAAGGAGCATTTACATTTGTGTAGAGCCTGTACACTACAAGCCAAATACCTATTTATAAAATAGTCCTTTATATCTGTTGAAGTTAATATTGTCCAAGAAACTTACAAGGCATTTGTTCACAGTTTACTAAATTGTGTATGTCCATTGTGCAAAGCATCTGGTCCTGTGAGGACAGACAACGGTAAGAGATGAGAAAATACCTGGGCTTGAGTCTGGTTTTGCTGCTTTTGATTACTTCTCAGGGAAATCTGAAATTGTAACCTAGTGAGACTGAAGAACAAATTGCTTGTACCAAAATAATAGTAGTTTGCACTGTGGAGATGTTGGTAATTGCACTGGTAATGATGATAACATACACTGGTTCTTATTGAAAACACAAATTAAATTAAAAGAAGAGTTAAACATAGGCATCTCATGAAGAAAGCTTTGCTGATCTTAATGAAGAGTTTACAGCAGTATATAAGAATATTGATTTGTCAGTAAAGGCAAGGTTCCTAGGAGCCTAGGGTTTTTTGGCTTTTTTAGTTGGAGGATCTTTTTTCCCTTTGTTTATTAATACCCAGATCTCAAAAGCAGTCTTTACATTAATAGACAAAATGTAATTTTTGTAATTTTGTAAAGACAAAACAGTAGTTGGCTTTTATAATAATAAATTCTAATTTATTTGGAGGTATTATTTGTCTCACAAATAAAATAATAATAAATGTGAATGAGAATTATTTGGATATTTAGGTATTTTGAAAATACCATATTTCTTCTAATGTACCAGAGAGTCAAAGGGACAATTATTAAGATAGGAAGGAACTAACTTTATGTCAAAACCACATGATCCTTTAACACCATGTCATCAAGAGAACACTTTAATTTAGGTACTCAAGTAAGTTCTGTTCTGCATATAATGAAAAATATGGTCTAATGTCTGAAACAGGGCACATTTGGTGGCATTGGTTAACCCAGTGGTTTAATACCTGAAACTAGGAAAGGAGACTTTACTAAACCAAATAAATTAGCCAAATCTAGAACAATTTTGGAACAGAACTCATACTAGAATAGAGCTAGAATACCCATATGCATTAACTCAGAAAATAAAAATATGAAGGTATAACTGCAACTTTTATGTAATGTTTTATTATGCACTTAAAATTATTGGTCCAGCTTTTGATGGTAGATACTTATTATGTTCTGGTAGAAAACTTTAGGTGTATGATGGCCTTGAAGCAGCTAAGTATTCCAAAGAGTTTCTCAAAGAACAGTGTGTCTTCCAACAACAGAAAACAAAATACGGACAAAATGTTCTTAGCAATGTTTCCTTCTGAACGACAGCATAGATGTGGTGAAGAAGAATTTAAAAATGGAAACCATATGGCTTGATTCTGTTCTTCAAACTCAGTCTTCTGCTGGATTGAATAAATTTCTTTATCAAGTTTTTTAAGAAACATTTACCCATAACAAAAGAGTGGGATCAGAGTTGTCTATCGCAAGGACTAGTAGTTTTGTATTGACAACTATTTTCCAAAATTGCCCTTACTGAAAATTGAAAATTTGATACACAGAGAAACAAAAACTCCCTGTGTTTGTCTAAGCTTAAAAGGGACCAAGAGCTTAAGGTTCAGTACACTTTCCCAAAATGCAGCAGAGAGGAGGAGGTATGAGAGCCAGATAAAACTTTTATGCTTGGGTTTTGGATCCAGGAGAAAAGATTGATGGGGCTGATCATGTTCCCTTGGCTGTGCTGTTGGCTTAGAAATGCCCTGAACATGGGAAGATCCGTGAGGAACAGGAGCGAGCTGTACCAAGTCAGCTCTTGCTGACAACTCCCTTGGCTCTTTTTCTCAGACTCAGGGAATTTTCTTTGCTCCTGCACCAGGTGTTACAGAGGAACTGGGAACTCCAGCAGGGATTAGGCCTTCCCATGGGCTGTTAGGGTTTTTCCTCATCTCAACTGAGATAATGTAATGGCTTCCACCACTCTACAAGCAGGATAGATGGTGGTGTGGGCCTGACTAGTAAGACCATCAGTTGCATATAAATGCTTTGAATCACAGTGTTCAGAACAGAATACTTTGTGTTTGGGGAGGTGAAGATCTTAAAATTTGCACGTCACTGATTTGCCGAAGTCCGTGTTTGTTGTGTGCACTGATTTGAGGTCATGCTGAAAGACAACAGGATTTCATTTCAAACAAGAATTTGCTGCATTTAGAGTACATGCAAGGTACCCACTGACCATGCTGTGTGGTGAATAAGGCCATCTTGAATAAGAAACTTTTTTTTTTCTTTTTGTTGTTATCTCTTTTATTTTCAAAGCTGATTTACAGACTAAGCAGGCCCACCTGATTTTTCTTTTTAGTGTTACAATTAATGTATAGGAATTGCTTAGGAAGTATTTGCTTTATGCATTTTCATCTACTTACTTATACTAGTCAAAATTACAGTTTATTTCGATGTGGCTCTATTCAGCAGCTGCATTTTATTTTAGGATTAATTGATCTGCTCTCCTATGTGACACTCCTTGACAGATGTGTCTGCTTCTTGTGCTCTCTCCAGTCTTTGAGTCACCTGGTGAGACTATTGGCACCCTATTAGAATATTTTGTCTTCAGCCAGGTTCTCTTTCTTTCACAATTCCACCTTAAAGTTAATTCATGTACTTGGAGCCACTAACAAGTTATGAAATCCATGTCTGGTTTTACTGCACAATTCTGGATCTTAAAAATATGAGCATTCCATGAAGGGCAGTGATAAGATTCTAAGATGTAAAAATTAATCTGGAACAAGCACAGAAGATATGCAGCATTTCTGTATATCAGAGGAGTTTTGACAGCACTACAGTACTACAAACTGTAACAGCAGGATCTCTAGGAATGTTCTTTTATAGCTGGACTGGACTTAGGCAAAGGGAGATCACTGTTCATCTTAAACACAAAGTTCTGGACAGTTCAGGATGGAGGGCCTACACAGCATTTAAAGGCAAGGACTTTCCATGGTAGCAGAGATCCTTCTGGCCTATTTTTGCCCAAGTCAACATCTTGTGGTAGAGAAATCCTTCACAGCAAAAGAAGACAGGTTGAGAGTATTGCAAAGGGAAGCACTGTAAGCATGGTGGTATGAGGCATATTACATTATGTTGTGGACACAGATTTGAACAATTCATTCCAGACACACCTTATCAAGCCTCTCGCTGCCCGTTCTTACTGTACCTCCCCTAATGCACACACAGATAAGTTCTTTCAACGCTCACAACAGCACTTGGGGCAGCAACTTCAAGCTACTTCATTCCCCATGCTTTGTCATGCTCATGCTGGTGTCTTTTCACACTCACATTTCCACATATGTTCATCATACTGCCAGATGTACAAAGGGACAAAAATAAATAGTTCAGGTTGATTCATGTACTTGGTTTTCTAAAGACCCTTTTCTTTCAGCATTGCGGAGGTTGCCAAAATTAGGCTTCAGAGATGTTTTAAATGTCAAATGTATCCCTAGCTGTTTGCAATGAATCTGTCAGGATGATTGTTTGCACTGGCTTTGACCATGTTGCTGAACAATATGATTAAAAAAAATTGTGTGGTGGTGCTTTGCTTCAAGTCTTCCACTTCAAAAGCATGTAAGACAAATGTATAGTGCAGTGTTTGGCATTCTTATCGCCTGGCAGTAGATTTTGGGGCAGTGTGAGGCAGGTGAGGGTTATTTTTTCATTTCTGCACTGTGAGGATGTAATTAGCAGTAGTAAACATTATCCTGTTAAGTGGCTGTACTGCATTTCTTCCTAGTTTGGCTTTGAACATGTTTCTTCTTTATCTTCTATCCAGCCAGACATTTGTATTGGTGTTCTGTACCACAACTGTATCTTTTATACTGGGTCACAGGCAGTTACTGAGCACACCCCTGTTAATCCCATACCCAGTGCACCCTGGTAATTATTTACCTGCCTCTTACCCAAGCCCTCTCTTTCTCAATGTGTGAGTTGATATTGGTACAAGTGCTGTATAGAAAAGAGATGCAAAGCTGAAAGCATGTTCCCATCTCCAAACATAATTCAGACTGAAGAATGTGTTAATAGCACTCAAAAGGAAAAAAAAGAGAACTCTATTTCTGTTGAACATGAGTTTGATGTTGTTTTGGGGAGAAAAATAACTCAATAAGACATACCTAGTTGCTTGTCACCAGCCAGGTTAGCAGTTATTTCTAAACACTAGTACTTAATTTAAAAGAAAGCATGCTTTAAAAACTGTTTCAGCTGAGAGGGAATGAGCAAACACCAATTGCTGTAGAAGTGATTCTGCTAGCCATGGGAACAGTGCTCTGCTGTAGGTACAAAATCTCACCAAGCATGCCGTAAGGCTGTGGAGCAGGAGAGAACCCTCTGCAAGTGCCTTAGACAAATAGATGTATATAGGCTTTGAGAGGAGTTAGGATCTTCAGGCAAGATCTAACATCATACACACCTTTGGAATACAAATTTTCTCTTGCTTGCTATAGTCCTTTTTGTAAGCAGGCAATACATATCAGTTTGCCTCATGACTGGTGTGTTTTATAGCTCATTGATTTCTGCAGGGTCTTGATTGCAGTTGCACCCAATAAATGAGCAGCTGAAGAGAGGAGCTTGTGTTAGAAGCAGAGTATAAGGACTGTAGAATTCAAGGGGAAGAAAAGTTTTCACAATGGTCATAATTTGAAGGAAGCACTTGGGAGAAACTGCATGGAGTAATTCCGCTGGTATCAGATCACATGCTGGGAACAAGGAGGCGGTGCATCCTGCTGGCTAGGCTCAGGGTGGGTAAACTGTTTTCTGTGCCTCATGGCATGAGTGGAGAACAACTCGCACATTGGGAGGGAAAATCGTAGGAGAAATCCTGGCGATAGCTGCTATTGTTATACAGGTTCCCAGTTTGTTCCTAAACTCACACTGCTGAAATGTCTTGGCAGCCTTCCATGGTGACTGGTTCTTTGCAGAAGCCATGCTCTCTAGGACAGTGCAATAAATCACTAAGCCATCTTTGCACAGTGGAAGGTGGTCCACGAAGTTTCTGTAAAGATCAGCTGTGCAGAGACCTGTTCACGGGCTGGTGAGCATCAGCAGCATGGGCTGGAGCAGTCGAAAGCAGCCCCGAGCCAGCTGGCCAGGTCGCTGTGCTCGCAGAAATACCCAGGGCTTCACCACCACCGCTTTCTGTATTTCAAGAACTGACACAGCAGCAGAGAGAAGATCATCCTTCAGGGATTTTTTTCCCACAAAAGGCTATGTAGCTCTTCACTTTAAGAAGCTTTAGGGAGGCTGATAGGATATGGAGAATGCTGGCTGTCGAATGTCGTGCTGGGTGCAAGCGCCCTGAGCAGTTTGGCTCTCTCATTTATAGCATGTGCTTTTGCTTTGCACTCCAAAAAATTCTGGAGAAAACGTGAGAAGTTTTGACTTAGGGACTGTAAAGCTTTCTGAATGGAATGACATATTTGGAAAATAAGTGGTACGAATAAGGAAGTACCTGCTCCAACTATTACGCACAATTTCTATTGCTTTATTACAGCTTCTAAAATGGTAGCTTCAGATATGCACAGATTTTTCATTGGTGGTATGTTTTTAGGCTAGAGACTGATAGTTCTATTTTATATCAGTGTAGACGCTCACAATTTCAGATAAAAGGAAGCACTTGCCTCATGGCTTGTGTCCCGGGTTTACTCCCTTGCAATTATTTGAAGCCATCCAATAACTATTGCATAAACAGCAGGGTCTTGAAACTGGTCACAAAGAGTGATAACTACACTGAAAGGTGTATTTAAATGCTATTTGTGGGGAAAGTACTTGGTAAATAGGCTTTGCCTTTGAATAACTATCACTTTGCAACTGAACAGTTAATTGATTATTCTTAATGAACTAAGCTTAATTTATTAGGCTTCTAATATACTTTGAAGAATTTTTAAGACTAATACAGCTACTGCAGAAATGGAGTTGTCTTTTGACATAATATTTTTCAAATTTATACTCACTCTGTTGAAGTTGTATTTAGCAGGTAAGATGGTAAAAGTTCATTTTTCCCAAATTCCCCTATTGTGTACTGATGACATTTCTCATAATTCTGGGTTCTTGTACAATGATATAGAGCCTCTAACACACTGTGCATAGATATACCTGTTAATGTAATAAGTTACATTACATTCTCAAGTGAAAGCAAACTCCTTTTGCATCATTTTCCTCTTCTGTGCTCAGGCCACCCTAACAAGTGTCATTGACAAGCAGAGGAGGATGTGGGAAGGAGCTTGGGAAACCTGTGCTCCTTATGCAGGCCAAGAGAATTGCTGGTTTTAAATTGAAAGTGGGATTTTTATTCCAAGGGAAATTGCAAGCAGGAACAAATTCTACTCTAAAAATGATCAAAATACCTAATTCTGATAAACTTTGCAGAGTGCTTCAGAAACAGTCATTGTTCTTATAGCTGGGATTGCTGTCCCTGTTTCCCAAGCTTAGTTGCTGAGATCTCTGTGTGCTCACCTAGCAGACTGGGCTAACCAGGTACTGAGAAGCTGAGAAACTGGCAATAAGAAAAAGAAAATGGAAACTTTCCTGAGGGATGTTTTTGTTTTAGTTGAAATTGCTTATATTTACAGAAATGTACAGAAATTTTTTGCCAACTTTGTTGATCAGCTTTCATTAGTCTTCCACTTGTCACATTCCAGAACAGAATAGTATTAAATCAGATGTAATATTTTTATGTTTGTCAGCTGGGGTTTTGCTGGGTTTTTTTCTCTCTTTTTTTTTCCTTTTGCATACTGTGCTAGCTAGCAAGCCTAGCACTGACAAGGCAACTGGTCTGCTCTAACTGGTGTATATACTGAGGGAGTCCCAGCTTATATCTATGACATGGTGTCTTATACATACCAGGATTTTAACTGCATAGGATTCTTGTCAATAAAGCACTGTTTTCTGGCTTATTCTGTGGTGCCACTGGGAATATAGAACAAGATCGTGCTTGAAATTGTTGGTTTTTGTCACTTCCATCTATGTATGAGTTTGCATTCCATAATTATAGTCTATAAAAATTGTTTCATTTTTCATAGAGTAAAGGGTACTAGGATATAAAATAAAGTGATTTGTGTGTTTGTTATAATAGGAGGTTATTTTCTCATTTTCCTTACACATGTATAATGCGTTTTAGGTATGGGAAAATTGTATCCACGAAGGCTATTTTGGATAAGACTACAAACAAATGCAAAGGTATGTAAATTTTCCTTTATACTGTGCTCCCCTGAAAGTTGTAGCTGATTCTATAAAGTGTGTTAATGTTGTATTTTAAGTTCATTTTACCTTTGTTGGTTTGGTTTGGGGTTTTTTTCCCGTTCTTGCTCTTAAACAAGTTTTATTCTTGCTGGTGGTTGGTGTATTCAATGCATTTGCCTCCAGTGGAGCTGGCAGACAGCCAGTGTCAGTGGTGCAGCCAAGCCAGAGTGAAGCTGACATGCTTAGTGCTGGCTGGCAGCTTGCCTCTATTTTAAAAACAAAAATGGAGTTAAAAGCAGCTTTTCCCCTTTTGCCTGGAGAAACTAGGGAAGCTTGCAGATGACCATTCAACTAAACTAAGCATCTTAAAAAATTATACATTGTGGAAATAAGCTCCATTGATTAGTGTAGCTTGAAGCAGCACTAAATTACATGTTCCAGTACTCTAATTGTGTTTTGTTATGTTCTATTGAATGTATTGGGAGCAAAGAGAGGGTTCATTTTCAATGAAGTAATTGCAGCTGGAAAAAAAAAATTTGAACTCCTCTAGATAAGCTGAATATATCAGTTCATGGATTTTCATCACTCACTGCAATTGCAGCGATTCAGATCCCAGCATGTTTATGATGGGAGAAGGTGCAGTGACAGACACTGAAATACCAGATTTCAGGCTTTAATTTTTTACAATTAAGAGGATAATTTCTAAGCAAAGTGAAATATTAAGTCAGCTGATTGAGCAGTGTTAATAAGCATAATGCCCGTGAACGAGCAGAAAGCTGAGAGGCAGAGGGAGGAGAGTTTGTCATTAATTAAGACAAAGCTTTTGTGCAGAACTTGGAAGCAGTGCAGGGACATAGATTCTCAACTCCCCATCTTAAGCAAATTAAAGAGGCACTGACAGTTCAGAACCTGAAATTTCTAGAAAAATTTTTCCTAGCTTGTATGCAGTTGTCATTGTGACTAGGAAAGAGGAGATGCCCTTTTCAATTATTTTGATTAGTTAATGCCTATGATTGCATTTACTTGATTTAACCTGTCCATTCTGTCACTTCCTGAAATATTCAGTAGTTCTTTCAGAGATACAGAAATTCTCACATTAATTCTTTAAGAGGTTTAAGATGACTTTTTCAAAATAGAATTTAAATCTCAATGATGAAAAGCAGTAGCTAGCAGCCTGTTGTGACAATACACTGCAAGGTAAGGCTCCAGGGAAGCTCACTGCGTGTCACTGAAATTGCAATGGGAACATAAGTAGGCAGAATGCAAATATCTGACTGGAATTTAACCAAAAGATTGACAGCATCTCTGGCTTTTGCCAAAAACACACCATGGGGTTTAAACTAACTGGAACAATGAGCAATTGAGTTTCTGTATCATCTGGAAGGTGGCAAAGCCAGCTTTGATGGCATGCTTGGTGTCAGTGTGTAACTTTGTCTGTATTACACCCTGCAGCATGTTGGTGATAACCCAGGCTGCCATGGGTGTGGAGAGCTAGTTTTTAGTAAGGGAAGTTAGTCTTGCCTTGGCAGCACAAAACTTGATAGGAACTAATTCACTTTGTTTCATGTCAGGATTAACAATCCACATCACCACGTGTTACACAAAACAATATGCTGCTTTCTTCAGCTTCTTGGCAGCATAAATAAGCTTGCACTGATGTACAGGGATGCTTGAGTTGTTTTTTGCGAGTTAAGAGCTTTAAAGCTTGTTCTGTTATAACATTAGACAACCTTTTCTCAGCATATATATATTGTAAGAGGATAGTAATATATTTTGAAGAAATATTTACATTTCCTACTTCTCCAGAGGTTGTTTTATTGTTAGTTTTTTTGTTTGTTTTCTTTTACCCCAGCTTTAACTCTGGAAAGGGATTTTATTAATACTTGGGCAGCAAACTGGAAAAGAGGGGGATTGAAAAATGCAGAATGAGGTTTGCAATAACATCTAGTGGAAGTACCTTCCAAACTCTGAGTGCCTCTTGGTGAGCCTTGAGCCTCCAATTCCCAGGCTGGATTAAAAATCCCAGCCTGTAAGATCAGTGTCTGTTAAGGCCAAGGTATATTGCAATTTGGACATCCTGGAATCCCTTAGTTATGTGCTCTTGTTCAGAATAAGAAAGGAGGTTATTGCAAATATATGGAATTTGTTTCAATTGATGTTGAGCTTATTTAATATTTAAAGATTGCATTATATGGCATAGAAAATGCTTTCAGGACAGCTTTTCACATTCTTTCAATAATAGGAAAAACCATTTGATTTCACTGAAAATGGGTTTTCATTCACTTTTAAATGTAACTGTCTTTTATGTATATACAGTGAGATAAGTAATTTATTAAAAATTGGGTAGATATGTGTATTTTAAACTAAATTCCTCTCCCAATTTTGAATAAACAAAAAGTAACTTACAGACTTACTTGTCATTTATTCAAACTGCAATAAGAATTTACTTTGGAAAAATTAACAGATGATGCTTTATTTGGTGATCTCTGAAGTAATCTGCTGTTAGAGGTTACATACCAGACAATACAAAGCAAAGCACTGTACTGCTTGCTAGCAATTTGGCCAAAATTCTCATAATAAGTGGACATGGAAATGGATTTGTTTCACAAGGGCAGATCCCCACCAGTTCAAGGTTCAAGAACTTTGCTAGGTTTTTTTTTTTTTTTTGGGGGGGGGGGGGGAGGGCACGAAATCCGTGAAGACCTGGAGTTCAAATTGTCCCTCTTCAACAAAAAAATTGTATTAAATAACTGTGCCAGTAGCAGGACTTGGCTGTGAAGTGTTTGTTTATAAGCTGGTTGCTGTCTTGTTAACAAAACGATGTTTTCTCTTTCAGGTTACGGTTTTGTTGACTTTGACAGCCCAGCAGCTGCTCAGAAGGCAGTTTCTGCTTTAAAGGCCAGTGGAGTCCAAGCACAGATGGCAAAGGTGAGTTAAAATAACCAGCTAATTCTTGCAATGGGTTGTGAAGGTGAACAAGCTTGTACAGTGGCACAACAAGGGCAGTGTGGAGTTTCCAGCTGCAGGGCCCTTTACAGAGAGCGCAATCCTCAAACCACGTGATTATTAAGGTAATAAAAGGGAGACTTTTGTCTGCCATATCCCAAATAATCTCAGCTAATTAAATAAAGAAGCATGAAATTGTAAAGTCTCCAAACGGATCTCATGGCATTTATCAATTTATTAATAATAGTCTTTTCCATTGGCTTCATCAAACAAAAGTTTCACAATGGTTTGTAAAAACTACAGCAGGCTTAATGAATTGCTTTACATCACAAAGGTACAAAAGGTTTAATAGATTGTCTGTTTTTTACTGATGTTAGAAGCCTTGTGATTTAGGGATTAATTTTTAAGTATACCATGGCAAAATTTAACCTGTGAACTTTGTTTCAGCCCTTCTAGTATATTTTCAGCTAATATAAGTAAAATTTGAATATGAGCATTCATGATAGATACTTTGAAATTCTTAGCCAGCTCTTGGCTGACCTACTTTTGCATCACGGCAAAACTAGGAATTATTAAAAAATAACAGAATGAGAGCTATCTTCTTTTTCTCTAATTTTTAATGAACCTTGCCTCTGAACCAGCTTATTAGCCAGATGTGATCTTCAGAGCACCTTCAGGGCTCTTTTATGTAGTTAGGGAGATGATACTTTAGTAATGATACTGTCATGCATTCTTGTTGGGTCAGATGGCCTGGTTCCAAAGGAGAGCCATAAACACCTCTACAAATTTGTTAACTAAAGAAAATATTACCAGTATAATCTGTTAGAATTCTGGTACCTCTTAAAGCAAATTTATTTTTAGTTTGAAAATTATATACTAATTTAAAAAACCTAAAATCTAGTAATCTCAGAGGCTTTTTTATTAAAGCAGTCTGCTAAAAATCTAACAAATCTTTTATAGTTATCCACTAGGTACAGATTTTTTTCAGATGAGATATTTTCCACAGCTTCTCAGCTAAAGAGAACAGTTAAGCTAACAACATAAATGTCTTTGGATGGATTCCAGGGCAACAAAATGGAAACCATATGTTTCATACTTAATGCGTGTTTCATTACAGCCATGACACAAACATACATGCTTACTGGAAAACACTTGGGGTTTTTTTTCCTTTTATAAGGTTTTATGTATGCTTAATAAAGACCATTTATTTAATATTTAGGTTTTAGGTGATCACTTTAAAATATGCCCCAGATTTTTCAAAGTTCTGTCTGCCATCTTCTGATTATGATATCTAGGTAGGAGAGGCAAAAAGAAATTTTGAAGTCATGTAAATTCATTTTCTTAATGAACTTTGATGTCTGATTTAATTGTTTTCTTGAGTAGATGGAGAAGCTCTAATAATTAACTATAGTAAACTAATGAATAGTTTCTTAATCTTTTTAATAGTATATATTTGTGACTCATTTCCTCTGACAGTTGCAAAATCAGTAATATTTCTTCTTGTTAGCATTAATGAAATAATGGGCACCAAAATATCCTACAGTTTTGGGTATTTTTCTGACCCTGTGTCAAGCTTGATGACCTGTGGGAAACCTATAACTATAGGTTTGCATTCCAGTGAAACTTGTTCTGCTTCTTAACACAGAGTGTTTGAATTATTAAAAAGACCAACCCCAAAATCAGCACAATGAACAATACCACAACAAACAGTCACTGGTGACTATGGGTTTGAGTGTTTTGATTTTTGTCTGTTTTGAGCCATTGGATTGTTTTCCCCCCTGGCAATGCTGCTCTCCTTTTGTCTGAAAAATCCTATCTCTACTTAGATGCTCCAAACTGGGAATGGCCAGTCAGAGCTGCTTTGGCAAGATTAGCAAATCACACCCTTCACATGCAAGACACTATAGAAGTTTGTGTTTATGTGATTAGTATTTTATCTTTTTGCATGTCACCTGTGCCATGGGGTGGTGGACGGACACTGCTTCAGGCTTAAGCCTGAGTGTCACAGAGAAGGATTTGAGGAGCTTCCTGGCTGTCGGTGCAATCGATTTCCTTTCTGACCACGACAGCTGCAGCAGTTTCAAAGAGGAAATCCATGCCTGTTGGGGTGATTTATCCATGGGAAAGTGTTGTAATTACTCTGTGCCCAGGGTATGAGTAGCAGCACAGCTCCTCAGTGCTCTCACCCTCCCCCCAGACATGGTTCCTGACCCACAGCAGCTGAACAGGGAGGAAAATGTTCTTGCTGAAGCCACATTCTGACTCTGGCTGCCATAAAGTCCTTTTTGCAGTGTCCTGCTGTAGCTCTTGGTCAGTGAGATAAAAACTACTCCCCTCAGCAAGTTCATCTGCAAATCCTACTTTAGTGGAAGTGGTTAAAATTTTTATATATTAAAATTTTTGTTTTGTAGAGGTAACTTCAAATTATAGTTATGTTATTTTTAAAAATATTAAGTAGTGAATTGCATTATGAATATGACTGTGATGATGATGATGGTGATGATTATTATTATTTTCCTATCCATGGAGTAAATTAAAGCTGTATTTGGCAGTCTATTTCCAAGTTGATCTGAGTTGAGAAAAATCCCACTTGCTATGTTTTGCTACTGCTGAGCAGAGTGGGAAGGCCCAGGGCCCAAGATATGACTTCAGGCCAAATCCTGCCAAATCTGTTCCAGGGGTCACTGTTGGTGGAGAAGTGGCCAGCACTTAGAGGAGATGCCATGATAATGGAACCCTGTGTTAGTCCATTGCTCATGAAATATCATATCTTCAGCTATTCTGCTTTTTCTGAGATCTGAATTGAGAATCCTTGGCTAAGACAAAGCAGCCTGGGAAGAGTTTTGCTTTGTGCTGGTTACCAGTGTCTTCTGGTCACTGCTGAAACAAATGTTTCCGATGTTTCCTTTTGGCCAGAAAATGTGGCTAAGGCCTTGCATGATATGGTAATTGCATAGCCAGGGGATGGGAGTAGTTTTTGGATGGAAATTTAAAATTGATATAACAAGCTCTTGCCCCTCTCCTCTCTTCCACTTGAGTATTGCTAGTGGTAAGTCCATCTTTTTCAGGGTATGTAAGTGGCTGTGGAAGGGGATCAGATCAGATGATGTGAGCTCTACTGGTAACCACTGTGTCTCAGGACCCACCAGTAGAAACCAGTAGGTTAGCTCTTACTCAAGAGATCTAGTACATGTCTTGCAAGAGTAGTGTTATTTCTAAACTATTTAGTAACTGCTGGATGTCCAATTTTTATTCTGATTACTTTTAATTTATCGAAATTTCTTTTCTTAATGTTCTTGTTCCTAGAGGAGTGATTATAAACCAAGAATCATAAGTTCAAAAGCTGTGATTTCATAGAGCTGTGCAGTCTTAGGTGAGATTAGTAACAGTGTTGAAAAGCTCTGACCATTTTGTTTGTTAGAAAAGTTGTGGTTGCTGTTAGAGTAATTCTTCTGAGAACCCTCTTCTCTTTCCACCACCCCGAAAGTAAAAGTGAGATAATGCTAGGTTTCTACATTATTCAGAGCAGGCAGAAAGGGACTTCGTGTATAGGAAGATAGATGCACATGGAAAATCAACTATATATTGGTATTTTGAATGGAGATTTAAAATACTGAGACTTTGTAAGGATATTTTAGAAATGGTGAGGTATAAATGCTATGGAGATATCAGACACCTAAGTTCTCATAGGCTTTTGACTTTGAGGTTAACCTAAAGCATCCAAGTCACTGCTCAGACCAAGTTCTGTCTCATCAAATGGTGTTAGGTGAATTCACCTGTAGCTACTGAAGCAACTGTTTCAAATGGAAAGTTGACTAATTCTTTCTTTCCGGATGTAAACTAATGTATCAATATAAAAGGTAAAAAAGGGCTACTAAGTAAGATAGTTACTAAACCCGCAGTTCTTCTCATCTTTCTGTCTAGCAAACTTAAGACAGGAAGAGAATCATTGTATTTACAGCCCAGATAAAGTCAGCAATAGAATATCTAAATTATACTGACAGCAATGTAGAGCTGCATAAGCCAGCTAGAATACCAGTGTGGCTCTGCCAGCTCAGACTTCATTGAGTGTTAACTCCTTCCTGGCATGGCAGGGACATTTGTACAACCAGATTGTCCATCTCCTGGTAGGTTGACAGATTTCTGAAATAATAGTGAAAGGCTTATATCTACATAAGGAATTACCACTTTTTGCCAAGAGCTAGCAATGTACTTTAGGCATCACAAGGAGGATTAATGGACATTCTCACAACTGAACTTCAATCACGTGTTGAAAATTAGTGTCCTGTCCTCTCTTTAAAATGGTTTAGGCCATCCAAGTCCAACACAGCTGTGATGGACTCAATGACCCCGATTCCCTACACTTTGTTTTGAAGACCTTGTCTTCTCATGTCTCTTCAATGCTCTCTCTCCTCATGAGATTTGTAGTTCTTCTATATGTGCACCTTCACTATAAGATAGTCAAGATAATTTATGACTTAAATGGTTGATATTAATTATTTTCCAGTTTCTGTTTTCCTGGGTTTTTTTTTCCTATGGAAGCATAACCTTTAGGAAACATATACTACTTACAATAGAAGCCATGAAAGGAGTCCACGGACATGGAAGATTTCTGTGGTCAGTGAGACTTGTTAATTTGAGCCAAGGAATGCTGTTCTATGTACTAATGTGCATTTTTGTGGGAAGACTCACTGTTTATCCATTCAAAGATTTCCCCAGAGTTGCACATTTTTAGGACTTAGTACTTCAGATTTATAATGTTACAATTTCCTCCTCCCTAAAGCCTTCGCTTCCGCTGACACAATGAAGTGTGGTCCTGCTTATTTGTATTAGCTCTCACATTAACTTGTCACTAAATACTTTCAAGTATTTTAAGCTTGTGCAAAAAATTAGGGCCATTTTAGCAATTGTTTCTTATTTGAATTGTGTCGTAATAACAATGTGCTGACAATGTAAAGGATGGTCTCCCATCACGTACTGATTTCCACCATTCTTAAGACACAATTTGTGTTTTCTGGAGTGGTCTGCAGACCTTCAAAGCATCAGACCAAATTCTGAAGCTTGTAACATGGGGGTGGGTATTAGCTTATGATGAATATGAGCCCATTGTCTGAGTTCATGTTGATCCTCTGGAGTGCAGAGATGACCTGAATTTGCAATCTTAATATTTTTCACTCATGGTTACTAAGTCAGAATTGTGATGTACTCTCCATATGCAGATGGCTTTGTCTTTCTTTCCTAAGCTCTTATACCTTAAACTTAATCTAGGTGACTTTTTTCCCCCAAGTGTATTTGGAACAGATGAATTGGCAGATCATATAAAGTGTGAACTTGGGGAGGGAAAAGCTGCTTAGCTGCTTGTCCTCATCTCTGTAGCAGAAATCAAGGCTTTTCCACAGCTAATAAGCATAATGTATTGAAGGCAGCTCTTCCTTTATGTTGCTGATGAAGAACATGGTTTAAAATGAGCAAAAATGAGAAACAGCTAACTTTTTTGAGGTTCAGTAATGTATTGCTTATAGTACTTGTCTTCAGTGTGACAACCTTCTGGAGAATTAAATCAGTTTTCATTCCTACAGAGCAAAGTAAGAAAAACAGGTTACCATGGTAGCTAGTGCACTTAATCTAACTGGAGAAGGTAGGTATATTGCAATTTTTTGTTCTGCATCTGGGCTTCTGAATGCTAAAGAACAGATGACAGGCAAACTGGAGCTAACTCAAGCAGATTTCTACAGCAGTTTTTAGTAAATGTCTTGAAAAGTTTTTTTTTTTACCTAGTTTGTGCTACTTTTTGTAGGTAATAGTATTAAATTTTACTGTAACTGATTTTAAATAAATATAATAAATTTTTCTGCTTTTAATCATAAAAGTTCTTCAAAATCATTATAAAATAAATTGAAGGTAAGCCAAATTTTGCTTACCTGGGAGCCACATGACTATCACTTCAGGAATTGTAAGTGCACTAAATAGACAGTTAACAAACACTTGCCTTGAGTACAGAGCTTCAACCCACAAAAGTCTTATCTCAGTTGCTAAGTCGTGCTGTGGTTTGTTCTGACAAGGGTCTGGTGTCTTCTTTTGAGCTGTGGTGGGCTCATTCAGGGCTCTCAGGGAGCACCTTCCTGCCATTCTAGCAAAGGGAAAGCAAAATCACTGAGAAATAAAAAAGGAATGTATTAATGAAGTGATAGATTGATCACAATGCTTATTGTAGTTAAATTATTCTTCTTAATACAGATGTGCCTGTAAAAATAAATTTAAATGTTTAGTGTATGAATCATATGCAGTTCTGGAGAACAAGTGAAGATTATGGTAGTGATTTCTCCCTGCATTGTGTGGTTAACAGTCTGTGGTCAGACACCATTAAAACTGTGGCTAAAACAGACATATTTCAGTGAGACACTGGCCAATTGTAAATTTTGAAGTAGTATCTATATGAAGGCAGACAAGCATTTAATCCCTTCCCTATCAGGCAGAGGATCTTCCTTGCTGTGAGCAGTGCCTAGTCACATGTTTCTGAATGGCTGTCTGTTCACTCTGACCTTACACAAAGCAACAGAAAACAGATGTCCTTGCGTTTTGCCAAGTTTCTTTCTTGCAATTTAGGAACAATTCCACACGCACAGGGAGGTTTTGTTAATTTCTTTCAGATGATCATAGAGCACTTCACATTTTGTAGGAGTCCTGATCACCTCTTTCTTCAGAAATAAATATTGACAGTTGATCATTCCTGTTATTTTTATACAAAATGCTGTATCTTATGAGCTTTGGGAGCTCTTTGGGAAAGAGCAGCATGTTACTCTGCAAGAGCTCTGCTCTCCATCTTTATATTCTTACGTTCTGGTAGAGAACTTCTGGAGACACAGCTGAAGGTGTTTGGAGAGAAAAGACTGATAGAAACTTGATGACTTGCATTGCTAAAAACAAGACTTGCTAGTTTCCTCAGTAATATGGATACTTACAGTAGCCCACAAATTCCCTGATGTTGCCCAAAATCTGAAAATGCTGAGCAATTTCAGCATCTTTCAGGATCTGCTGAAGGTTCTGTTAACTAAGGAAAACCCTGCATGAGATATGAAGACACTCAAATTAAGCAGTTTTCCTCAATTGTATAGAATTCAAAAAAATTTATGTTCAGTAGATTATATGTTAATGGAGGCTTGCTGCCCAAAATTAGACACTGAATTTAGTAAATCTTTTTCATCATTTCCATAAAATAATGCAAATAATTTCAAGAGATTTAAGGTATACAAGGGGAAAGTGGCTTATACAATTTCATGGATTTTAAGCAGAGGAACACCCACCTTTATATCCTAAGAATAATTACAGTGTATAGGCAAGGTTTGAGCTGAGTTATGTTGGAAGGTATTTTTGCTGGTTTCACTTTTTTTTTTTTTCCTTAATTCCAGAAGAGGAATTAAAAACTCGGGTATCAAAGGAATTATTTTTCTTTTCTGAGACAGAATAGTAATAATACTGTGAATTAAGCAATGGTAAGACAGATTTTGGTAAGGAAAAAATTCACAGAACTTAAAGTATTAAACTCCTGCTTGCCAGAGAGAGAGAGAAGGATGACTTAAATTGTTTGTCTTTCTCCTAACTTTCTGAGTTTTAACTGTTAATCTGTAACCATTTTCCATGACAAATTCTTTCCATAAAGACAAACATCTGTTTGTCCAGTGCCTTCTGTGTAAGATAGCACAGAGATGGAAGGAGAATCCTGGTTGTGGCTGCTATTTGGAAGTCAGCTTGGAAACCCAGCGTGTTCCAAGGGGAAGGAGCTTACAATCTCCCAAAATGTACCCAGATATCTGTTTCAAGGTTTAATAGCCTTCTGGACATGACAGAAGCTGCATGGTGAAATAAGTTTTTCACAGGAAGAGAGGAGGTGTTTTGCACATTAATTGGCATAAGTCTTCCATTGTCAAACTGTATAAAATTCCAAATACACTCTAGAAAAAGTTCAGTCATGGTTTGCATCTATGCCAACACTAGTAGGGGTTGCAAATGAGTGTTGTAAATGAGCCCTTTTGTGAACCAGTGGCAGTCTCTTTCTTTTCTTGAAAAGTGAAGAAGTGGATTAAATTAATCTGTCCTGACCTAGTTGGACTTGGTGATCGTTATGGGTCCCTTCCAACTTGAGGTATTCTGTGGTTCTGTGATTTATCCTTATAGCTGAACTGCTGCTGTTCCCCAGGGTGGCCATGGGTTTGCACCTGCAGTGCAGATACCACCTCAATGCACTGTGGAATGTGTTTGTTGGCATTTCAGCTATTTTGCTGGAAGAATTACAGATGGAAGAAATTTCAAGTTGCATTCCAAGATTTCAGCGAGACATCCTCATCTGTTGGCAGCTTCTCTGCTTTTTGTTTCCCTCCTGTGCCTTCCATCTTTACCAGGTCTAGCTATGGACGTGTGTAGAAGTGTCTTCAAACTCCCCTTTGTCTGCTGTGGTCTGTGTGTTCCATCAACACAAATCAGAAGTGACTGAATCCCTGGGAGTATTCAGGCTGAACTAGACTGATGTGGAGATAGGGTCAGGAAAACAGAAGTTGTTTCCAGTCAGCCATTCAGCATGCACCTGACCACACCCTAATAATTAATAATGCAAAATACAGATTGTTTCATGGGCCACAAGTAAAATTTTTCCATCACAAAATACTTTCTGTTCAGAGAAAACAATTTCCTTAGAACAATTTCCTCAGATGCACTTCTTTTTGTCTTTTTTCCCAAGAGCTTTTTAATGTGGGTTAGTGGTGAATTTGCTAATCTCCTTCCAAAGTGCAGCATTGCCTTCCCTAGCAGTTGCACAATTTTGTGGCAGGAAGTTTTCTCTCTCTGGTAGGTGGATAAATACAAGCATCTAGTGCCCAGCATGTGCAGTGAATGGCAGCAGGGCCTTGTGCCCCTTTTGGCAGGGAAAGTTCATGGTGTCATCCTGAATACAGTGCCAGGATGATGGGGGAGTCTGGTAAGCCCTGGGCTGCAACAGGAGCCCGAGAGAAGGGGAGTGTGCTCTGCCCACTTACCTGAACGGGTTTCTCTGAGTGTCTGCACTTGACTGAATTTCTTTCTCTGTTGGGTAATTCTGAATGTAGTCTTTTGGTTGGTTAGTTGGTTTTTGTTCTTTTGTGTGTGTTTTTTTTTTTTTTTTTTTTGTGTGGTGTTTTTTTTTTTTTTTTTTTGCATGTAAATTACACTATTACTATTGTGAACAAAATGAGGCCTTTTTTATCTTTTCAAATATTAGAATTTTTAATGAGAATACTTTTATACTTACTGTTATTCTATAATAAAAACATTAGGAAATTAAATAAAAATATGCAAAGATTCTGACTTTCCAGCTGATATACTGTTTTAGATTATTTAGGGAAGTTTTAGGATATTTGCCTGCAATATATTTTACAGCCTGTAATGAAATTAAAACATTAAAAACTTTTCCTTTCAAATACTATTTGTAATTTCAGAAAGTCTTGCTATGGCTCCAAGTGCAATTTTGTAATGCCAATGCCTGAAACCTCCTTTGAAGCTTTTGCTAATATAACTCATTAAAGAAGGAAGTTAAGCCTACACATCTCAAGGTGCAAAACAAAATTGCCTAATACTATCTAAGTAACAAACCAGTTCTAACACTGTGAAAGCTGTTCTTCATCTCACATTCCTGCCTGAGGAAATTTGAGCTGAATGTCAAGATATAACTACTGTAATGCTGCCCAGCAATTAATATTAATGTCAGCTATGGCCTCACAGTGAATCCATTTTCTTTTCTTCTCCTTCTGTTGAGATTTCTAATGAAAAAGAATTCAGATATCCTATGGTAAGATAATTTGAACCCCAAACTTGTCTGTGTACTGTATAGATTCAGTGTTACTTTGGAAGGGGAATTTCTCTAGTAGGTAACAAAAGAAAAATCATACAGGGTCATCAAATGCCATTTATAATGGACCATAAAGGGGCCAATGAGGGGGCAACACCTGGGAGCTGGAAAAGGTTGTTTTGCAAGATATGTGGGATTTTGGTCTGGCTAGGAATTACAGTCATACCAGTGGCAGAGGCATGCACATCAGGAGGATGAAATGTAAGAACATTTCCCTCCTATAGGTCTTTTATTCCAATTTCTTTTAAAAACCTTTTTGGAAAACTTCAAAACATTGACTCTTTTGAACTGAATGTGAGGCTTGGGGTAAAAATGTAAACAAGTAAAGGTTTTTCAGCCTAGAATTTTCTTCCCCATTTTTAATTTTCATTAGTTTTTGGAACAGGATCATTCCTTTCTGTGCCTAAAAGGTGTGACCTTCCCCCAACCCTCAACACTTTTTTTTTCTTTTTTTTTTTTTTTTTTTCCCCTCCTAGGAAAAACTAACCCAAACTGAGAGGTGGTATCCAAGATAGCAAGTTACAAAATTATGCAATATGCTGCTAAAAGTAGTGAGATAATATTAAGGGGGCTTAAGGACAAATTGATGCCTGTTTTACATGAGAGGATATCACAATCCACCCAATATAATCACTATAAGAAATGCTTTAATGGCAAGAGGCAGTTGTTGTGTTTTTGCATGGTTTTGTTTTTGTTGTCTGGCTTGATTCAAACTCCCCTGCAAGCCAGTCAGCCCTCTTGTACAGAAGGAAAATACATTGTGGACTATGCCATCAAATATGTTGGAACCAATAAATATGTTGGGACAATGGGCAGAAACTGATGCACAAAGAGTTCCATCTGAAAATGAGGATGAGCTTCTTTACTGTGCAGTGCCTGGGCACTGGAAGAGATTGCCCAGAGAAACTGTGGAGTGTCCCTCACTGGAGATATCCAAGAACTGTCTGAACACAATCCTGCACAGTGTGATCTAGGATGACCAGACATGGTCCTGTCCAACCTTACCCATTCTGTGGTTCTATGAAAATTGTGTATGTATATCAATAAAATTGGTTTCAGATCATATCACTGCTGATGCCAGAAAGGTTCTGCTGAATGTGGGCATCCTGCAGAGACTTAAATTTGTACCAGGGTAACAGTGGTGACATCGAAGTTCTGCACAAGGACCATGTCACATCCATCTGTGTAGATCAAGAGTGCGCTTCAGTACAGAGCATGGGCAGTGATCACCAGCATGAAAGAGATGCTCCCTTGCCACAGCTGGGAAATCTGTAGACAAACACTGGAAATCATCAATTTCAACAAAAGATTGCTTTGAGGTGTCATTTCATGGCACATACATAGATAACACAAAGTAGTTAAGTAGCCTAAGATCGGGGAATGGCAAATATGTGGCTACATTTTTCTCCTCCCTAATTGCTCATCTCCTGGCTGCTCTCCTCTCTCATTTTGTCTGTTTCTAGAGAATGTTTTTGGAAGACTTTTGTATTGTCTGAATGTATAACATAAAAATTTGGTGAAAAGTCAAAAATGCTCATGTGTGGAAGGCAACAAGAGTGTCCCACTTGCTTCTGTATCAGTCTGTTATTTTGGTATTATTATGGCAATGTACATACTCTGAAATCCATTTTCTCATATTTTCCTCATATTATTTTCTGCTTGTCATCCCAACCTTTTCTCTTCTTAATCTACATCAGGCTTTCTTAATGCTTCCCACCACTCTTGCATTTCTTGTCTGCTAATTTCTTTTCTTTATCTCATTTTTACTTTTTTTTTCCTTTCAGGAAAATTTGAAACATGGAGTTTTAACATGGACTATAAACTGGTCAATTATTCACCTTTATCTCTACTTAAAAATGTCGGTGTCAGCAGTAATAGGAAAAAGGAAACTTTCTCAGGAATGCTACAGGCAGTGGCAGAAGATGGAGGTCACAAATACTAGGAAAGAGCAGCCTTTACAAAGGGCCTGAGAAGTAAAAATCTGCACCAGAAGTCATATGCAGTTGTTTGTTTTAAATTCAAAATGATGGTGGCAACAACAATAACAATTGGTTTTAATTCTCTTTCAGCAACAAGAACAAGACCCGACTAACTTATACATTTCCAATCTGCCTCTTTCAATGGATGAGCAGGAGCTTGAGAACATGCTGAAGCCCTTTGGGCAGGTCATCTCCACCAGGATACTGCGGGACTCGAGTGGGACAAGCCGTGGTGTTGGCTTCGCAAGGTACCTCAGTGCTGTTAGCCGTGCTGGCAGCCTTTTTCCTTTCTTTTGATTAAAAATGCAAGAATAGGTGGAAAAGGCAGAAATTACTGAAAATTATAAAATTTGTAAAGAGAAGGAAGATTGAAATGGAGTTTTCCAGCAGGGTTTTGTTAATTCTTCCTTTGGTAGAGTTGGGTCTCTTTTTGCTTAGATGGCTAAATCTAAATTTATTGCTCTTACTGGACAATTATCTAGAATAAGAATGCACTCTAAACAACTTCCTTCTCTTTTCTGTACTTCTTCTTCCTCCTCTATCCCTGAGCCAGTAAGCAAGGGCTACGTGATGCTTCGCAGAGACTTTTCTCCTGTGACTTCTGGCTTGTGACGTTTGAATCCCAGGCAGCAGACCAGAAGGAAGAACCTTCTTCCCCACCCCCACGCCTTTTTTTTTTTTTGTTTTTCTTCATTAGTTCCTTGGAGAAAATGAACTCATCATTGCCCTTTGAACATCAGCCCTTTGAATTTTCAGGCTCATTAACATGATGTCAGCTGGGAAAGAAAATATTTTTATTCACTTACAGTAAATCTCATCTTAAAATATTTGTGTGCTAAGTCAAATATCTCACCCAAATCAACAAGAACAAATATTTTCCATAAATTATTAAATACCTCCTAAATATTCTGTCCATATGAGCCTACTCTTTTTCTAGTTAATGTAGTTATTTTTTCTGGGATCTCTTCATCAAAGTATTTTCTGTTTTTATTTATGTAAGTCCTGCTTTAAACCTAGTATAGCAATCAAAGTTTAGAGGCTTTAAATTGAAGGTTTCTATTATCAAAAATAAAAACATGCTTCAAACAAAGAATTGGGATTCTCAAAATATGTTATAAAATCTCTGCGAAATCAAATTTCAGTAATTGAGATGTTCAGTCAATATTACAATAGCTCTGTATTTGAAGAAATATCAGAATCTAAAATTAGTGCACAGAAAAGAACTGAACAAATTTATCTCCTGATGTCGCCAAAATTTTTAGGGATTGATTTTCCTGTGAGTTGGCTGGGGAATATTTCATGGCACTGTGATTTTTATTTTTCTTTTTTTTTTTAATCTCTACCCCCACCAGCCCCCTGATCCCCTACTTCATATGCTTGTCAAACTATCAAGTTTCAAGAAGGTATAACAAAGGAACAAAATTAGAAATAATAGAAGAATATTCATTATTTAACAGGAAAAACCAGCAAGTTTGGGCTTTGCTAAAATTTCTTCCTGTCCCCTTTAAAAAAATCAACAAGTGTTTGTAATATTTTTGGGATAAAATTAACTGGGCATTTTAATTTCATTAGTATATGTGTGTTTTACTTTTTGTTACTGTGAAGAGTAGAATCCACTAACACCCACTATAAAATTCAGTTGGCGTTTTGAATTCATTCAGTCTCTTCTCACTAAACTTGTTTATCACCTCTACCTCGAATCAGTGGTATGGTAGGAAATATGGTAGGATATATTTTTTCTAATGTAGCTGGAAGTGTTCTGGAATCATGCAAAAGTCAAAAAGACTTGTGTGTATCCAAAACCTCACTTGTATTGAAGAAATTACAATAGAATAGTTTTAGAGTACTTTCTCAATAGTTTCTCTATTATGCATTTTGTGTTTTATATATACATGAGTGAAGTTATTTTTATATGTGTTTATTTATATACATAAATATAGTATACATAAGTTCTAGGATAAGTATTGCTTCTATATCTAATTAGAACTTCTTTCCTTCTACAAGGTGAACATTTTTCTTGTATTGGAAAATTCTTGGAGAATTAATGAAAGTTAAAATTTTCCAAGAAACCTGTAGACATTAAATAAATATTTTAATTTCTTGCCTTTGGGAAACTTTTATTAGGTTAATAGGGAGTAATGTATTTTATCAAGTCCAGACTTGAGTCTGAAACTAAATTATATTGTTTGTTTCATGTGAGGCAAAAAAAAAAAATATTAGATTTCTTTGCTGCAGATCCAATAATCCAGAACTTCTGAAAATTCCCTAAGAGATATTTTTGGAATCATTAGGAAAACCTCTTGTTCAGTCTGGCTGTTTGGTGATATTGGTTGTTATCTATGCTTGTGTTTTGTCAGCCTGTGCAGAAAGGATATCAGAATTAAAAAGATGCCAAGACTTAGGAATTTTTAGTCCTGGTTGTTTGCTGCTGAGGCCATTGGCCTAATTTGTGGATATGAATTACAGAATTTAATGAGCAAATGAAAAGACGTTATCTGTTCAACATTAACCAAACATCATCTTGCAGGCAGCTGCAAAATCAGTTCTTTTAAAATATATTTTGTTGTAATTGCACATGAGTCGTTCAGTGTGACTGAGTCCAAGGTGACAGTCGGGGCTGGCACATCCTCACTGCAGGTGAGGCCCCTCCCAGGCCAGCAGGGGCTCTCCTCCCTCTGCCCAGTCTGCTAAGTCTAGATCTGACAGCATGAGTGCACAAACTGCTCCAGATTTTGGATCCATTCTCAGTAGCCATCACAGCTATGCTGGTATCGCCTCCTGTTTGGAACTTGGAGACAATTAAATAAGAGCCAGGTGCATCGTTTAGTGGAGATGATGTGTATAAGCTGAAAGCTGCCAAGTCAGTTTGGGTCATGCAGTCAGGCAGGTTTATATTTGAGTTTATTACCCTAAACTGTACAGACAGCTCTGAATCCTCTCTTAAGAGTGGCATTAACCTTTGCTGCATGCAGCATGGACACTAAGGATTCAATTATGAATGATAGTGAGTCACTCCTTCTGCTTCTTTCAAGACAAGAGAGGTACTTGAGGCAGCTTGGACAGCTACAGTATAATTTCTGAGTAAATAAGACTATTATTTTCAGTTTGGCACTGACTTTGGTCTCAGAGTGCATAAAATGTTAATTCAGTTTGACTTTACCTTTCTGAAGTTATATGTTCTTAGAAAACATCTTCTCCATTGTTCACACATGGGAAAGCAAGCCAGAGCAGTGAAGAGGGGAAAAGCAAGAAATATGATTTGAGAAAAAGCAAGAAATATGCTTAAAAAAAATATCACAAACATGGGAATCTGGTTGAGTGTTTAATTTATGTAAATTATTCTTTATTTTCAAAGGATGGAGTCAACAGAAAAATGTGAAGCAGTGATTGCTCATTTTAATGGAAAATTCATAAAGACACCAGCAGGAGTTTCTGGTATGTTGCATATATTTCTTACAAGATGTATGAATGGGTTAGTGCTTACATGGTGGAAGCCTGCTACACTGATTGTTGTATCTGGCTTCTCATTTTGAGGCAAGCTTATTAAAATTAAACTATGTCTTTTTGGATGGCTGTAATGCTTGCTTGGAACACAGTATATCGCTCTTCTGTTGTAAACCTTTTCTAAGAATCTAGTAGTATTCTCTCCTAGCAGAGAAACAAGCAGCTAAGATGCCAGCTATGTACAAATGTACATCCCACGTAATCCCAGTTGAAGTGAGGAAACAAATATCTATCAGAACAGAATTTGGCTGCTTTTCCATGGACAGGGCTTTTTTCAGAGGCAAAAATGGGCTGGTTTTGTCATCTGTTGATGATTTTTTTCAACACATTTTCAAAAAAAAAATTTGCTTAGAAGAAAAATGAAATCTGCAGCAGTGCCTGGCATGATCATTCACTGGAGAGCTGCAACTGTCAAGTCAGGTTTTAAAGTCCTTCAGGAAAATGGAAGGAGGTCAGCATAGAATGCTGCTTCTAGAAATATTGTGCAAGGCAGCATTCAGAGAAGGCTTAGTACAATTTTGTTGTCACACCAAGTTCCTCGTCTGTTTGTCTGCTTTGTCAGCACTGTTTCTAAGAGACAAAATGTATATTCCATGAATACTGAAAAATGAGGAGAGGAAATTCAATGCTGCTGAGTAAAATAGAAAGTAGAGAGGACAATAAAGAAGGGAAAGGATACATGCCTGACATTCCAGGCAGCTTTCAGTAGGCATTTTATTGAGAATCCCAAGTGGGAATTTTACAAATTACAGCGTTGATGTGGTTGCTGAAGCTGCCTTTATCCCACTGGTGAAATGTTCTGTGCAGCCGGGCCCTGTCATTGAGGAGGAGGAAAGTAGCCCTCGGCAGGCAGACAAGAATGTGGCTTGTTTAGAAAAACTCCAAACATGCCTCATCCCTGAAAGATTGCTCCAGTTTGAGGCAGTCTGTGCTGCTGTAAGGATGGAAAATGCTTCAGAGCACAGGAAACCACTCCCTTCAGCAAAACTAATCTAATGCAGTATTTTGACTTCCCTAACCTTGCTTTCGCAGACCCTTTGCACAGGGATTAATTGCTGATATTATTTTTTAGTTGAAACTTTGTTACAAAGCTTTGGTAAATTTAAGCACCTTGTTGCATTTGTTACTTTTGTTATAATTTTTCCTTGTTACATTTAGTAAAAATGTTACAGCCTATGTATAAACAGACAGTAATGACACTAAAGAACTGTAACAGAAGCTCCTATTTTGTTTTTTAGTTTGTTAATTTTTATTTTCACTTGCATTCTCCTGTTCTCAATGAATGAGCCATCAAGCATGTCATTGCTAGTCATGCTCTGTCTCCAGTGGGTCTTTGCTGAAGCTGGAGTTGCACCCTTACATGATGAGGTTCAACTGGGTCAAAATAAAAAGTCACTGCGTGGAATTATAGGAATGATTTTTGCAGTCTGAAGGAAACATTTAACATAAAAATGTGATAAATTACGGACAAGAAATTTGCAGAGAACTGTCCATTGTCTGAATGTGGAAACTACACAGGGCTGTCAAGATGTAATTCACCTCACAGGCTTGAACTTCTAATGCTTGCTTTGCAAAGCAGTTGTCCAGGCACTCTGTCTAGAACAAGTAAAGAAAAGCACACCTCCAGAGGCTGTCCTTGCAGTTACAAAGGGTGTCTAGCTCAGCCACTCAGAAATAGAGACCTCCAAATGTTTGAAATCAGTTAAGTGAGATTGGTCTCACCTTCCATGATACTGAAAACGAGTCAAATAATCAGGTTCATACGGGAGTGGTGAGAACCTTGGTTTTTAACGACCCTCAATTTTGTTGTATAGGGCAAGGCCTCAGTTCTATGTTTCTGTGCTGGTGCTGTGAAGTTTCATTGCTCCTTGCAAAGGCTTTTACGGAGATCACATTCTTCCCAGAGTTCCATACCACCTAGCGAGCACCTGTTCAATAATGCAGCTTTATGTGAGAATTCAATTTATGCATAATAGTATACTGCAGTCTGCCAGGAAAGTGGGGTGGAGTCATGACACAGCTGTGATTTTGGACTGCCTGCAGAGAGAAAACTGGATGATAGTAGGAAAGCTCTTGAACAAGCAAAGATTAGGAAACTGTTTTGAAATAGATTAGCGACCACTGGGATTATAAAGGATCAACTTCAAACACATGCAAAACAAAATCATAAAACCGGATCCATGTTTAAATTAAAACACTCACTCCTGGAAACTTGGCTAAAATCAGCAAAGGGAGCTGGCTCTAGAAACACTGTTATCAGGATGAGGAGGGTAGGAGAGATGGGCCTGTAATGAAATAGGTGTGGGAGGAAGAACATTTGTTCAACAAAAACTTGCTTTCATAATGCAGCTTTGTTATTTTAACTAAGTTTGGGCTTAAATGGAAGAATGGGTTAAACAGTTATAGAAAGCATAAATGTAACCTTCTCTGGAGCATGAGAAGGCACATAACGAATAAAAGCTGTAAGAATCTGGGAAGGCCAGGGATTAACACAGGGTGGTGTCAAAAGTGTCACCTCCAGAGTTAGGTGAGTGACTGGGCATTGATGATGCTAAGCAAGCTAAACCCAGATATAACTGGCTATTCAGGCTTTGTTTGACTTTATGAAATATATTCAGTATTTAGTGTGTCCTTGTTTATCTTCAGTAAAGAAGAAGAAGGGTTAGCTCGGAGAGCAGTTTGAAATGCACTGCAAGTTGGTATAATCCTGAAACTCCTAGAAGTGATGTGTTAGTTTCACCATTTGTTGTTGGGCTTCGTCCTTTTTTTATGTAAGTTGTTGTATTAGTTGGTTGTGTTTTATGGACTATGACTTCCTCTCCATATTGTCACCAAAAACCAAACTCATAACTTTAATTTTTGTACTTAATTATCTTCTCAACTATGATATGTAACTATATATATAATTGTTATAATTTTAAGGAAACTTTTGCATTTAGTTTCACTCTCCTTCTTAAGTAACTATTGTTTTCAGTGAAGAATGTAATATTTAAAGTTTTCTATTCTCCTGCAAAATGTATGACGTGAATTGAAGGAAACAGACCAGACTGGTATCAAGAGCCAGGAGCCAACTGATGAGCGGTGAGAGCAGAGCAGCAGCATACTTAGCCTTCCTCCTCTAAAGATGATACTCAGTGTTCACTGGCTTTTAATCTTGTGTTGGATCCATAGTGATTGTAGAAATTATCTTCTGGGTAAAATTTTGAAAGGCATCTCCTCCCAGTCACGGTAGCATGTAGCTGTGTGGCGATACACGAGAATAGTTATATAAGAAAATTACCTAAAACAGCTGTGCTGTAGAATACGTAAGGTATATGTAAGTCTGAGTGTATTTGTCTCTCTTATATTTAAAATGAGAAATATAGAAGTTTAAAAGTTACAGAAGTTTTATGCCTGTTCTATAGGCTTTATGGATTACTTAATATTTCTTTTACTGGAAAAGAACTTAAGTGATTTAGGCTTAATGGGTTTAAGGTAAAGAGCATTTTTGCTGAGCAGCCCATGCCATTTTTACTCCAGGAATGGCTGGTTATGGTGATGATGCAAAAATCAAAAATTATCCATTATCCATGACCCACCCCTTTCTTCCCACTTAGGATAAAGATATTCGTTGCTCAGATTCTCTTTTAGGGGAGAAAATTGAGTGCTCCTGCCTGTGTTCTTGACTAGACTGGGAAGAGGTCCACCAGTTTGAAATGATCTGGCCTTGGACATCTTTCTAGTGTGGGGAGGAGTGAAAATGGAGCCCTGAAGTAGCTGTCTTCTGTCAGTCATATTCTAGTGTTTCCTAGTTCTTACCTCTACAAAGTATCCAGCACTGAAGATCTCTTGTGAATTTAAGCTACTTGACCATAAATTCAATTTTTCTTTCAATTAGTGTTCACAGATCCTTTAGAAAACACACATGAACCACAGCTTGAAAACCACTGCTACAGGGTATCAAGGGCCAATAGTGTTGATGTTACTCCTGGTTGTCACACTGAAGGCAGAGGAACAAAAATTTCATTCTTTTGATCAAGACTCTGAGATTACCTGGTCAGAGCGTGGTGCTAAGGTACCAGCAATGTAGGTTTGATCCCTGTATGGGCCATTCACTTAAGATTTGGACCTGGAAGGGACCCACAAGAATCATCAACTCTGAATATTTTGTGAAATCTGTGAATTAGAGGCTTTTACTGCTCTAACTCCCATAATTTGCAATTGCTGCTTAGTCTTAAGAAGCAACATCAGATTAGAAGAGAAAAATGCTTCTTAAAACCTCTCAAAATATCCTTCTGTAACAAATTATTAAACCTTGTATAAATTATTAAAGCAATGTAATCCTGAGCATTATGTTTAAGGGAAGACTAGGACGGTGAAGAGTATAATATTTAATGTCTTTTTAAACATATAAAGCTACCCTGATCTTGGGTTGCACAATTTCTTTTTTAATTCCCACAGCCTTTGGCAAAAATTTCTAGCTGTACAGGCTTGCTCTGTCATTAAAGGGATGTTTTAATATCAGAATTCATTAAGTCCCGTATGCTTTGCACTAGAAAATAAGCAATGAAAGTTTCTGAAAGACGCAGTTTAATTGAAAACTGACGAAAGGAACAGTATTTTTAAACTATTTTGTTGTATTTTTCAGTAACTGAAAGTAGGGTTTATTGAAAAGTTGATAAAGTTAGCCATGTAAAGTCAAGGGTGTAAACTCCAGGTCCAACAAAGAACATCAGTTTTGTTCTTGCATTTATAGTATCACCTGGTACAAATTTGGATAGGCACTGAGCAAAGACAAACTGAATTCTAATGTACAGATGTGTGCAAAGTGTCTACAACAAGGAAGAATTTACTCTCTGGACTAATATTGCATTCACATCTCTCTTCTGTAAAAACATTAGCCCTAGAGGAGAGTGATTCAGGGCAGGAGGAGATGGTCAGCACTTTCCACACCCAAGTTCTAAAGCCCTGACCTGATGCTGAAGGCCAGGAAAGCTCGTGGTTGCAGATCCCCTCAGCAGCTGCAGCTCAACGGGCACCTGCAAACCATTGGCAGTGTTGGTTTGCACTGGGTGTCAGAAGAGTGAGCATGTGAAACGTGATGTCCTAGCTGCAAAAGCTTAACTCCATTGTAAGCTGTAGCCTTTTACATCAGGTACCTCTTAGCTGTGAATGCAACTCTGAATATTTGTACTCTGCCTTTGTCTTGCACATACAGACAAGTCACTGAATGATTAATGATCTGCTTCATCACTGGGCCTGCATAGTTCCCAGCAATTAAACAATAAAAATGACTCTCCCTTCCTTCCTGTACTACAAAAGATTGCTTAACTGGTCTGTAGGACTTGTGAGAGCTTTTTGTTCAAATATGTATCTGTCACATGCGTGAGCTTATACGCAAGAGAGAGAATGTGTTGCATATTCGTGAAAACTATGAGAAAAAGTAAACTGAAGAAATAAGGTTCAGATTTAATTTTGAAGAGAGTAAGGTCTGTGTTCATTCTTTGGTGGGAGGGAGATCAGTAGGTCAAGATAAACCCAAGAAGGTTTATCTGCTTCTCATGAGCCTCCCTCCAGTGACCATCCGTCATTGTGTTGTGGCAGGAATGAACATGGTATTATTCAGGTCACGTGTATGGAAGAGCAGCCAAAAATTGCAGTTGGGCTTTCCACTGGAGCTGTCCCCACTGTCAGCATTCAGATCTTGAAGCAGAATCAGGGAAGGCAGATGCTGTACAGCCTTTGTGTGCAGCACGGAAGTGCTGGTATTAAGTAGATGGTCTGCATGGAGTTCTTTTAGTGTGAGCTGGAGCATTCCCAGCATTTGATGGGTGCAGTGAGGAGCAAGGGAAGGTGGAAGCTCAGAGAAACAAGGGTTCCCATGGCTGGATCTGTGTTCAGTATGATGGAGCACTAACTTCTAGTAGATCACAAACAGATAGCTCTTCAAATGCATGGGTTTCTTCACTGATGCAGGTTTAGGATATTATGTATGCAAAACCCAGTACATGTGTATAATTCTTACTCCATTTTTTCTTCCTCTTTAAATTTATCAGAGAATTTTTACAATGCAACACAGAAGACGTTTAATCATTTAAAATGTAGCTGTTTTGAGTTACCTACTGACAAAAAAATCATATTTATTCTTAAAATAGAGTTTTATGAATATTTACTCTGGTGTTTCTTTTTTTGTAACAAAAGATCTTTATGTTGAGACAATGATGAGAAATGCAAGCATAAATGATGCTTTCAAAAAAGTTTTTTATAATTCATTGTCCAGATTTTTAATGAAAGCATAATGCAGCTTTTAATAAAGCATGTACTACCTGTGAGTGCTATGATACAGAATGACATGGGCAGAAACATTTTTCTGATTCTTTTCTGTACTGTTCTCATGTCAGAGAAATTGAATTTTGAAATGAAAATTTGATTTTTCATCCAAAATTTTATAGTGCATATTTTGGAAGACACATATGCTCCTCACAAAAATAGATTTTTTGAAATAATGTAAAAGTAGATAAAGATATTCAACTTGGGGAAGAGCTTTTTTTCATTAAAGGCAGTTAACTTCAGTATTTGGACCTCTTCTCTCAGTATCCAATGAATTTTTGTTTTCCACACCATTTAAAACCAATCAAAATTATTTCAGACCGGAATATGAGACATGTATCCATATTGACTAACATATTCTGAGGGTACCTCCTCTTATTTCAGCAGAACCATATGTGGACTAAAATGCTGTGTGCTTTGACCAAGGTTATTTGATGTAGCTTTTATAAAGCAACATCAAGTCATCCATCACCATATTGATATAGTATTTGCTCCAATTATGTTGATACAGAAGTTGCTTCACATAATAGAACACACCAAAGCAAAACTCAGTTTTGGTAATGCCAAAAATTCCCTCAGAAATTCCAGGTTTTGAAGACAATATTTTCCAGTTTGTCTCCTACTTTAGGGTTTCTGTTATCTCCTTGTTCATTTAATCCATCATCCATAGATCTATATTTTTCCAGTGTCATTAGCCTAACCTTTTCCTGGTTTATTTTATGATTATAGGGTTTTAATTACCATTCTCTGAAGGATAATACATTTTAAATTTATTCAGTTGTCATGTTTAATGTTATAGTCTGACACTCTGTATAACAGCACCCAGGTAGGAGAGGTCCAAGTCTCTGACCTGTGTGGTCAGTGCTGGAGGTGAGACAGGGAGCCACACACCGGTTCTGTCTCCCTTTTTTATAGAGAAGGCTGTCAAAAGATGTGTCATGCAGGAAGTGGATATTTTTCCAGTAGAAACAGAGCTAGTGTTTTAGGTGTGACATCCAAAGGCAGGAATGACTGGGTCGTTAATGCTTGTTTTGTGCCCAAGTTTTAAAAGTCAAGCTCTTTGCGGGGTTACGCATCCCTGAGGTTTTCGGTACCAGTCATCTTTTGCAAATGCAGACAGGGTCAAGAGACATCAGCACTCACCATGGTTATATTAATAGATTTTGTTGAAAATTTTTCTTGGGGTTGTTTTTTTGCAGGTGGCCTTCCCACCCCATGTGTTTACTCTGCATTTGGAAACTTGTATGTTTTCAGGTCCAGCCATGTCTCATGAAGATGTTTCCAAACAGAGAGTGACTGGAGGAGTGTCATGGTAAAGCTTAGACAGCTCATGTGTCAGGAATTATTGGCAGAGAAGCGTTTACATCCAAGTCATAACAGTGCTTCCACCCTGTGATTATGGAGGGTGTGGTGTGATGCAGCAGAGCTGTGCTTCAGCCATAGGTACTTGGAAATGTGGAAGCTAAGAACAGGGAAAAAAAGAATGCTATGCAAACCTTTTCATTGCTTCAATTCTGACATTAAAAATTGAGGTCATGGTCAGGATTGTATTAGGAAAAATAATAATAACAATAACAAGAAAAAATAATAAAGTATAGTGATGCTGTTTCATGGCAGTATGCAAAAAAACCCTAAAAGTACAGTCTTGAAGAATTTCTTGTTGCACTGGGTGTTCTTTATAGAGCAGAGATGAACTGGGAATGGACAATTTTGGCATTTTCTCGGTGCAAGGCCTCAGGACATAAAGGTGCCTCTTCTGGATGAGTAAAACACTTGTAAGTTTTGGGACATTACTGAAACCTCCAAGGAGTGGGGAGAATGCATTACAGACGTTTGGCCAGATTTTTTCTCCATCCTCCTTAGATATACTTCCAAATAGACAAAGCTCAGAATTCTGATGAAAGTTCTTGTTGAACCCAGACCAAGAGACACACACTCAGGATATACAGACCATGTTTCCTTCCAACAGGTTTTGCAGCAATAGTTTAAAATCAAATAGATAAGTAATTCCAGATGCTCTGTTTGTGTGTGGCAGCTGTCTTTGTGCTATGCTGAGCAGTTGTTGATGCTGTAGTACAGCACTGTGTTATTTAAGTGTCATATTTGGAATATAACTTAAAACCATACCTCATTTGGAGAGTTGAACCCCTGTGTATCAATGCTACTTCAACTAATTTTTCTTCTTTCTTCTCAGTTCCTGCAGAACCTTTGTTGTGCAAGTTTGCCGATGGAGGACAGAAGAAGAGGCAGAATCAGAATAAATACATACAGAATGGAAGAGCATGGCACAGAGAAGGCGAGGTGAGACTTGTAAGTCCTCCCTTCAAGCTTTAGTGTGGGTGTGCAATAATGAATACTCAGGAAAATGATAGGCATTGAGACTTCTTGGCTTGGGTCTCTGGCATATTAAAAATGTGCAAGCAACTTTTACCTGACAGTTTGTGTCGCTATAAAAAAAATACTTAACTGTGTCTTTCTTCTGAGGAGAAAAGGCAAAATGTGAAACGCTGAGTCCTATCTCATTAAAGCAAACAATAAAATCTCCTTCAACTTGCTTATAATATAAACCTCAGCTTTTTAAATATAAAACTTCAGCTTTCTCATATTATTAAACTACCAGAAACATAACTGTGCTTCCATGCAGTAAATAATCCTTTGATCTATGCAACACTAAAATGCACATCACTTTCACAAGATTAAAATAGTATACCAGTGCCATGCAGCATTATTATTTTTAGTCAACAGTTGTTTTAATCTTTAATGTTCAAGATAATAGTTTTATAGACTTACTGTGGCTAGCAAGCCTAGACACCTCATTTATATTACACAGGAAAATTCAAATGTGCCTTCTGAAAAACTGCACTCCCCATGCAATCTTATAGGTCATATATTGTAGGCAACACCCTAACATAATCATCTGCATGCCCTGAATCTCAAACACACATGTACTTTTAGCCAGGTGTTTAATACATTGCATTTTGTTTCTCATAATGGGAACGTGGAAACTTGTATTCACAAACAATATTGCTGATTCTCTTCACTGTATAATTACTTCTGTCAATTAACCTTTCCCTAAGTTTTCATAATAAATTATTTCAATACAAATTTTCAGTTAAAAATGAGACAACTAAAGAAAGAATAAGAGAAATAATTTACAATTTAAATTAATTTTGTCAACTCTTTCTTTTCCACTTTTTTTTTTTTAAAGGCTGGAATGACACTCACATATGATCCAACTACAGCTGCTTTACAAAATGGGTATGTTGAGTAATGGCACACTAAGAAAAAAAAAAGTTTGCATTATGAAAGATGCCCAGAACTAGCATTTAATAAATATTTCTGCGTTTTCTAGATTTTATCCATCACCCTACAGTATTACAGCAAACAGAATGATCACTCAGACATCTATTACGCCATATATTGCTTCTCCAGTTTCTACATACCAGGTTTGTATTTAGAGCTTGGTAGCTGAAATGGTTAATTGGAGCTTATGTTTATTTATCAATTGTTACATCTGGTATTATGAGGTCTCCAATAATGCTGCATTTGAATGAAGTGGCCTCCTTGTGCTGTACAGCATCAAAGTGACAGCCCGAAAACCTGAGTGTGTGTTTCAGGAAGCACAGTGATTTAATGAGACCCTGGTGTCTTGCAAAACCAAGTCTCCAACTTGTGCTGGTGGCTGAGGGATTTGTAGTTGCTTCTGCATTTCATGGGAGATTTTTCATTTTCTCTCAAATTCTTTTAATGTCACTAGTATATATGAAGTAATTATTCTTTATGTAAAACCTTATTGGTTTAATTAAATTCATTTTTAAAGATGTTTTTCCATGCATTTTGAGCTTTTCTCTGCATTTTTCTCAGAAAACCCAACAATAATATCTTATGTAGTTGTACTAAGAAGGGTACAGAAACATTCTTGACAATAGAGAAGGAAATTTGAAAAAAGTACAGAGTTCAAATTAGTTTAGGATTCAAATTCAGTGTTTTTGTATTAGGAGTAAAGCATTTAATAGCCTAGGACAGTATTTCTAAACCAAAGGCTACTTTATTTTGAATAATAAATTAAAACATAAATTGTGGTTATTTTTGGTCCAAAGCTTTCTGAAGAGGGATTTTGATAGGTGCCATTTTGAGTCCTCACAAGGGATATTGCTATACAATTCAACACAATGGGAAATTATATGGAACATTTTTAGTACTTTGATATAGATCTCTTAGGAGTCCTCCATTTTAGGGCATCATACATTTCAGTTTACAACCAACTTACTTTAAATACAACTGTGGCAGTCTCAGATGTGTGCTCTATAATTACTACTTGAGACATGCCAATTATGGCAGTGTATGCTAAATGATGAGATTTTTTGGCATTTTACTGTTTAACACATAGATGGAGTAAACAGCAGTGATTCAGGTCATAAATAACCCAAACTAATTTAATTTAGAAAATTCTTACCTCTGTGTGTCAGGGGAAGAAGAGGCTGTTTGCTTTCTAGTGAGAGAGACATGCTGAGCTTTCTGATGAGCTCTGTGTGTGAATGAGTATGGAAGGGTGTGTAAAGGGGAGAAGAAGGCTGACAGAGGCACTGTGGGCCATTTCATCAGCTGGCTTCTGCAGAAATTTCCATGTAGCCTTCAATTCCAAGTGAGGAGGATGAGGAAGAATTGTCTAATATTAGTCTGGAGATCTAATGCCGTCTTGCAAGAGCAAAGTATTGTGTAGGAGTTAAAACAGTGTTCTCTGGTGTGAAGGGCAGCTGGATTATTTTTATATTAATTTCTGAGGTAACTTATGCAACACAGTGTTTGCTCTCGGCAGACAGTGCTAGACTGTATTTTTCAGTATACTGACTCATTCTGCTTGGTACTGCATTACCTCAGAAATTACAGTAAGTTCTTACCCAGGAAAATATTTCAGTAAAATTAACTGCTATTCTTTATTAAAATATAAATTATTTATCAATATACAGCTCTCTAATATTCAGAATCCAAGTAAAAATTGGAAGTTGGCATGGAAACATACTACTTAGCAATATAGTATTATTTTTTAGGCTTATTGAGATAGGCAGACCACAATCCATTATGTTTCCAGAAATGTAGTTACCAGTATTTCAATATACATGGCATGGAGTTTAAATTATTGTGGATGGAGTTATTAATATCATTATGCTTGAAGTGACACAGTAATTGGAATTGAAAATTAAATTGAAGTATTCTGTATTGGGGAGGAAGGAGGTTCTTGGCCAGAAGAGGTTCATAATTTGAGTATTAGTCACATCTTCATTACAGATCCCTTATTACTGAAACCTGCAGATTTCTGTTTTCTACACAACAGGACATATCACACAAGCAAAGATTTTGTTGGTGTTTTTTTTTTTTTTTTTTTTTTTTTTTCCTTTGAGGCATGGTATAACCTGCTCCTGGATTTATTCTTATTCAGGTAAACACATTTAGTAAAGCTTTGGCTAGTGTTTTTTTCTGCAACCCCTGTATACCCAAATGACTGCACTGAGCCAGTTACTATCATAGAGTGAGATTAGCCAAAGCTTTAGTCAGGCTGTACCGGTATTTTTGCCATTAAGATTTTGCCTGAGGAAAGGGAGTGTTCCAGTCTTTTCCATTCCATTTTTGAACTCCTGTTTGCTCTTTTCCTAACTGAAAAAGAAAAAAAAAAAAAAAAAACAACCAAAGACCCAACTCTGGTTTGAAACTAAGTACCAAAAAGAGGCAAAAAATATTTCCATCTTCCACAAAATACCCCACCTGGATTTTTTTTCAAGGCTGTGTGTTTACCTGTCCTGTTCACAGGACTCTGGGAATGATGGTAGAGACATTTAAAAGGCTTTAAAAGTCCAGCAGCAGTGGTGAGGCTGCTCTGTGTGTGGTGCAGGTCAGATTCCTGCCCCTCCTGACACACCTACAGCAGGTGGGGAGGAAACATTTTTTTCCTTACCTTGAGTATTTCTTGCAGCACACTTTTTCAAAGAGCTGTTACAACCAGCTCTTTTTAACCAGGATAATAATATAACCTGTTACTTTCCATATTTGTATTTCACTTTGTCATGCAAAGTTAGGCATTCTACTGCAATTGAAGTATTTGGGCGGGTCACCCATTTTGGAGAGAAAATGTGCTTGTTGCAAGAGCAGGGACTCTCATCAGAACCTCCTCCTCTTCCTGTGCTTTGGTAGTACCACACCACAATGTCTCAGAGATCGGTGCACCTAAATCATCTTTTTCCCGGAACACGATTACCACAGAATTCCTGATTATTTTTTTTTCAGTTGTGAAATACAATAATTTATTTTAGTCAGATCACACTAGAAGGCAAATGGTGCTATACTTTCTGAGATCCCAATTACTTTTCCACAGAGGAATTTCTGAGACGGAGGGAGCTTCCTTTTTCAATGTAGCAGAAATCTGGCGTTCATCTATTTGACCCCTTTCACTGTACTTGATAATTTCTGAAACCTGCACTAAAACTATTGTCTTCTCTTCTGAAAGGTGTATGTGGTATACGGTCTCCAAATCTTGTCTCTGATTTACAGGTTACAATTAATACATTTTTCATAGAAATCAATGTTGTTCCACAGAGGGACTAATTTGGTTAAAAAGTCAATAAATGAGGGAGGGGGCATGTTAACATGATTTAAGTTATCACTATATCTAAGTTGGAGTAATGTGTAAAATGAAAAATAAAATGCCAATTTCATTTTAGGTTCAGAGTCCTTCTTGGATGCAGCCCCAACCATATATAATGCAGCACCCAGTAAGTTTTTATGTTTCTCCATTGTTGTGTGTATCTATTATATAAACACTTTACATACTTTAAACCACAGGAAGTATGTCAATTCCTGCCCAGTTACTTCTATGGATCAAAATGAAAAGTGAAACAAAGACAATAACCTGAACTGGGGCCTCATTTTATTTGGACAAAAAAGAAAGCTACCTTCAGAGTATTGATGTGATGAGGACCATTAGAGAAAACTTCCAAGAGGAAACTTAGTGGTGGTTTTTTGTGGTTTTGTTTTTGTTTTATTTTGTTTTACTTTAAATGGAAAGCACTTCGCAAATGCTAAATGCTCTGCATACAGACTACCTTTCAGGAGCTGAAATTGGAGACCCAGTGTTTTAGAATAGGTCTGCAATAGTTCAGACTGGATAATTTGTGAAAGACAGATGGATGTAGTGATATGAATGACATTATGGGCACTCACTTGAGAAAACCTGCATAGCTTGTTCTGGCTTCACCACTCATGAGTAATGCTGGTCTCCCTACACTTTTGGCTGTGGCATCTGTACCAGACTGTCAGGCATTCTGATCTCTACTCTCCCGTGATATTTTGCTTCTTGTCTATGTCATTTGCCAATTAAGTACCATTACATCTGAGACTTACTGGGTTTCTTGAGATGAGCTTTACTAATAATAACAGGCACTTTAATACATGCACTCCCGTAGTTAACAAACAGGTCTGTTTCCAGATGCAGAAAGGATATTGTCTTGACTTTAATTAACCTCTCCATGCAGATTATAGAATGTAAATCTTCTTGGCAGAACATTTTCTTCTTGGGCATGCAGAGAAGGTGGTGTTGAACCAGAACACCCTCTCACACACTTAATTGTTGTTGTATTTGTGGTTTTTGATGTTAAATACACACACACAGAGTAGGTTTTAACTTCCTTCTCTAGCAACACAGATTTTCATAAAATAACATCCTGCAAATAATGCTGTGAAAGACAAGATATGTTATAATGGTGTATTAGTTTAGGTGTATTAGTTTCACAGGTACAGAAGATGAAATTTCACAGCTGAAAATAAAGACCTAGATTCTAGACTGAAGTTTGGTTTTGGCCCGTGCAAAGACAGGTGCTGTCTTGCTCATTTGCTTTTCAGAGAAGCCTGCAGTCTACAGACAGGAAATTCTTTCAGTGTTTGATGTGCCTGTGACTCATTTCATCTACACTGATCACATGGTTGTTTTTTCCAAGTATATTCTATACTTCTTTTTTTTCTTTTTTATCATTTTAAGGACTAGTTATTGATTCAAAATACTTGCTTTCAGTACACTGCAATTATTTCTGCTTGTTTTGAGCCTCCACTAATTTTTATCAACACCTTGTGCAAGCATAAGTCATACAAAGTATTTGGAAATGTGTTTTTGTGGAACATGTTTGGTAAAAGGAAATTTCTTGATAATCTTCCATTTCAGTTGACTCTGAAAACCTATGTGCTGTCCATATTTAGCAATCTAAAGTGTTTAGAAGTTTAGAGTATAATTTTATGAACCTAAAAAATGGTACAGAAGCAATAGAAGTGTCATCAAGAGCAGCTGGTATTTAGACAAAGAATCAGCGTTGCTAAGTCACTCTTCTGAAATGTGTATGCTAATGAAAGCAGCCACTAAGTAGGGCAGCTGTCTCATGTGTGAACATCGTGTGTGATGGGTAGCAAAACAAATGTTCCTTCTCCAAAGCCGCCATTCCTAAAGATGAGATAAAAGTTTCTTCCTGAAGCATGAAATTCCAAAGCTTAAGATAAGTGAATCTGTACCAGGTAACGTGCAAATTTTTGCTTTCAAGTCAGCATCTGGTTAAACTCATATTTTACAAAGCATTTTCAGCAGGTCTCTCAAGTGTATTGCACATCAGTTGAATGTCCAATGGGCAGTAAAAGCAGGACTTCCACCTTGAGCATCTAAAGATGCTCAAGTAAAATATTCAGAATGCCCCAGACTTGCTTTTCGAGTCATGCCTGGGATTAAGGAGAGTTCTTGTGGTGCATCTCCTCAGAAGGACAGTCCATTCTTTGACTCTCAAATCAAAAATTAAATCTGAGTGCTGCAACCATTTCTTTGTTTCTCTGTTTTAACAGGGTGCTGTTCTGACTCCCTCCATGGACCACACCATGTCACTACAGCCTGCATCAATGATAAGCCCTCTGACACAGCAGATGAGTCATCTTTCATTAGGCAGTACTGGAACAGTATGTAGCAATTTGATACAAAATAGAACTTACCCAAGTAGAAAATACTGCATGTAGATCACAGTATCCCTGTGCAGCTTGCATGTGGGAAAAAATAATCCTATAAGTCATCTTTTGTCCAGGAAATTACTAGGAACTATTTCCATTTTTAGATTATATTCAGCACCTTTTATTCAGTCTACTAACTGATCAGAAATTGGAAATGAGTAAATAAAAATAGACCAAAGCAAATGAAAGCCATCCAGGAGGTAACTTCAGAGTTGCATCCAAGAGATTAAAAAGTTAGTTTTACTCTTTATATTCCTTTCTGCAGCTCTAATCTCTTGAAGTGTGGAACAGAAGTTAAATCAGAAGAGATTCAGACTTACTTCTAAACTGCAAGACCCTTCTTTTTAGACCAAGTGGAGTTAAAAAAGAAAATATGATGACTGGGGTTAACAGAGAAGCAAAAGTCCTTTACATAATCTTTGAAGTCTAAATTTAAATTTTCTCAAAATAGATAAATGACTTTTCTGGAAAGCCTATTGATTTCAGACACAAAAGTATTTCTCTTATCTATATTGCTTTAGGGAAACAGTCAATATCTATTAAGCAATACCATGACAGGTATTTTGAATACTTTTATATTGGGCTTTCACTCAATGTAATGGTCTCTGTCTTTCTAGTACATGCCAGCCACAACAGCTATGCAAGGAGCCTACATCCCCCAGTACACACATGTCCAGACAGCAGCGGTTCCTGTTGAGGTCAGTATATTTTATAAAAGACCAGAGATAAGAAATAAGAATACAATTTTTTTTTTCCTAGGAAAATTAGTGCTCAAAGGCAAATATTGTAACTGTGAATGTACTGTGAATGCCACATATATTAAAACTATAAAATGTCATTATTCTCACCTAATATAGTCAGTATTACAAGAAAGAATTACCTGATACTTATGGCAGTACATACTCAGAGCAATCTGCTCTCTGAGCATAGCTCAGGCAAACCCTGTGTTTTGTCAAACATAACTCCAATAGTAACAAGCCAGGGAATGTATTGTAGTTTTGATCTTTCACTTAGTTTACCTGTGTACAAAATTATCTGCCAGCAGACCTTGATTGTAGCTTTTTGCAAAGAATCCTGATTTGACCTTGGTATCTCAGGATACTCTGCATGTTTGTCTAATAAATCTCTCCATCAAAGAGGAATTTATTACTTTTATTGGAGAGCATAACATAAGTAAGCTAAATAATTAATATACTACTTTGGCTTACCTCATAGCCTTTCATAGGTCAGTACTACTTTAACAGAGGAGCTAGACAAGGCATGCTGCAGCTCATGTATTCAGAATGAGTGCCAGACAGTCTCTTCAGAGCCTGTAAGAAAAGAAAAAAAAAACAAACATTTCATTTCAAAGTCTGTTTATCCAGAAACTCCAGAATTTGTTTGATTCATTTTGGTACATCTGCCCATGTGGATCAGAGAAGTTCTTTTGGTAATTACCTGATTGCTCTGTCTGCCAGAGCACTCTCAGCTGAATTAATTGCCTGGTTTCTGGGGAGCCTGGTGCAAAGTCCCATCTACAATTCTTTGTGTTACCTAGTGCCAACCCCATCACAGTACTCATAGTGTTTGTGTGGTAAGTAGACCTCATTCTTCTCCCTCCCCTTCAAAAGGAGAGGGACAGAATGCTCTTTTACATCTACAGATAGAAAATATTCTAGCAGTTATTTGCTCTCTCTATTTATATCTATAATGTCAAAAGTTTGAGAGGTTTTTTTTTGCATTATCATCAAAGCATCTGAGGAAGTACAAGATCATTTAATTTCTCTGTCTGCTGAAATATTAATCAAGATAAAGTTAGCACCTCAGATTTGGAATACCTCACTTGAGAAATGTGATGGATATTTCAGATTTGAAGACTTAATTGCATGAGTCAAGTGGAAATACAGATTGCAGGTAATGCTGCTTGCTTTTGTCTCTCATGGCTTGCCTTCCTTTTTATTTGCAGGAAGCCAGTGGTCAGCAGCAGGTTACAGTAGAGACATCCAGTGACCATTCTCCATATACGTATCAGCAAAATAAGTAACTGTGAGGTAGGGGCTCATCCTGTCTCATGCAAGATGTGAATTCAAAGATGCTTTATTTTATAATTTACAGTACTCTGTATTGAACTTTTTTTTAATGTCATATACTATCTGGGGACAGTGAAGCCGATTTGAACTTGGCCAGTGTCAAAAGCCAGGGAAGGAAACATGGGATCCAGAAATGAATTCATGAATTCTGAGTAATATTGTTTTAATGATTTCTCTATACCATGACTGGATTATGTTGGATTTTAATTTGTTGATTTTAGCAGTGTGCTGTCTACAGAACAGCAATGGATTAATGCAAAAATACAAGAATCAAAATGCTAAAGGGAATTGTACTGATAGACATATCATGCCTAGTTTAGTGGTACATGTAAGATTAGAAGCAGCTTGGTGGCTGACTTACAGACCACAGGCAGGGAGGCAGTCTGGTAGAAATCCTTGCTGACCTTTTCTCCTGAAGACTTCCCTGCTCATCCTTTTTTTCAAGAAAAAAAAAGCAGTTTGGTCCAGAGTTTTGTCAATTTGTTTTTAATCCATGTCCTCATTTGGCTCTAATTCCAGAGTTTTACTTTCCTCCTTCAGGTTTCCACTTGTTCTGCTTGCATGGCCTTTTTTACTTGCAAATCATTAGCTTTACCTGAACTTACTTCATACAAAATTGTTTTGCTTTCTGTACATTTCCGTCCTAAAAATGTTACTTGCACTAACTGTTCCCTTGTTCCCTTTTCCATGATCCATGTTTTAAAGTTCTGGAATTTAGTTCTTCCTTAACTTTTTCTTTTTTTTTTTTTTTTTTGAGTGCTTTGTAAGCCAGATAACTTGTCTATGTAATTTTTTACATCACATTTTCTAAAATCTCACACTGAAAAATTCCATTCATCTGCAATAATGTGCTGGAGGCCATTTTAGAAGGGTTTTCCTACAGCCCTTGTGGCATTTAAATCAAAACCAATTATGTGCTACCATTGTGTGATATCTCTCCAAAATGTATTGATCCAACAAAACACACATTTTGGTATTAGCTTTGATCCTGCAGGTCGGCTGTGCTGTTTGACAACAGTGCTCTCATCCCCACTATTGGCATAACAGCTTCTTATTATGGGAAGATAGAGACAAACCAATGGGGAAACTTGGCAAATTCAACAGACGGCAGAGCCTGCGTAGCACAGCATATGACCTGTGTTATTCCTGTAGTTGGGCCAAATGCTGGCATCTAGAGGAAGCCCACATCCTTGATTTGCTTCCAGGGCAGGCAGCAAGCAAAGCCACAGGCTCTTCTCCTTATCCATCTCCTCGTGTTAAAATCATGACTCCTGCACGTTTCCTGTGCCAAGGCTGTTGCCTGGTGTTAACCGCTTTTCAAGGAATTATTTGTTTTGCCTTAAGTCTTCCCTGTGGGCATGTAAAACCTCCTTACCAATAGAGATCTGGGTAGCCAGTGAAGCGAAGTGTAATCCTGCATGTCACATCCGCATCCTGCCTCTCTCTCCCAGCCTGTCAGTATCTCTCCCCATAGACTGAGGCCAGGCAGGAGGAACAGCCTTAAGTCTTCTGAAGGGATGAGTTGTTGTTGCCATCTGAGGCACGTTTTGTATTGGTGACTCTGTGTAGAATTCCAAGCTCTGTGTTTGCTGTAAGCCAGTTCTCCACTTATTTTATTCTTCAGAGAGGCACTGTTACCTGTATTTATATGCAGTGGGAGCAGTGAAATCTGTGTCAGCAGAGGCTGTAGCAGTGGGCACGTGGGGAAGGTTAATATTACCCAGCTGATTTCAGCCTCAGAGCATGGCATTTGGTATTTCTGTCCCTGGAACATGCTGGTACTTGTCTTGGTTCAGACAGGTGAAGGGGAGGGAATCGACAGTTATTTTGTGCCCTAAATACAGGGAACACTGCAGTCTCTTGATTGTTGTGGCTTTGTCACTGTTGTCAAGCTGAAACTTCTTTCTAAATGCACAATGCAGCACTTTTGGGAATGTCTAATTTAAAGTCAGTACACATATTCCCACAATTTGAGGGGTAAATTACAACTAGTACATTTGCATGAGTGGATGCAGTCAATCAGAAATACAGTGTTTTTCCTCTGGCAGCTACATTTAATAACTTTATAACTTCTTTTCAAAATGTTGCTCTTATGTGAAAAATAGTCAAAGGGACTTGAAAAAAAAAATTGTTTTATATGCACCTACAAATGTACAAGCCTTAAAATACCAAACTTTGCCTTGCTTTGAAAAATGATAAAAATTGTCTAAGCTGTTTTGTCATTAGCTGGGTACTTTTTTAAGCCCATGTGGCAATATAAGCCAGTACATTAAGAAGTCTGCCTTCAAATTTGATGAGCCCTGGCTTGCTGTTCAGTATTACCATCAGGGAGGCACAGTAGCTCTGTCTGAGCTGTCGTACATAGCCTTGTTGAGGCTGCACCAAAAGAAAGTTATTGTTCCTGTCCAGAGCCTTGGAGATGGCACAGGAGTAGCACACTCAACCACTTCTGGTCGATTAAAAGGAACAACAACAAAACAACAAAGAAAGGAAGAGCTTTGAGTGCAGCCTCACAGCTCCCCAGTGGGAGCTCTGTGTGCTGAGCAGTCCTTAGGGAGAGGGGGAGATGCAGCACGGGCTCTGTCCTGGTGGAGAGCCTTGTTCTGGGAAGGGCCAAGCACCTGCAGTGCTGCCTGTGTTACTCCCCAGGTTTATACCCAGATTCTTTAGTCTTCTCACAGCTGTCTAAAATAGGAAATTAGTTAGTTTTGTGGACAGCTACGTTAGAAAAAAGGTGTGTAATTGTAACTCTGCTCTAGCTCTGACCTTTCTGTGTTACAGATGTCCAGTGTTGACCTGGCCTGGAGAAGGGTGCAAAGGCTGAAACAATCATGGATTTTACTGATCAATTGTGCTTTAGGAATTATTGACAGTTTTGCACAGGTTCTTGAAAATGTTATTTATAATGAAATCAACTAAAACTATTTTTGCTATAAGTTCTATAAGGTGCATAAGAAAAACCTTAAATTCATCTAGTAGCTGTTCCCATGAACAGGTTTATTTTAGTAAAAAAAAAGTTTTTATCAAGTGTTATGACGCAAAAAAAAAAAAAAACCTTCAAATTTCTGGGTATGCACAGATGACCACGAAGACTTATTCACGTGCATGACAGAATTTGTGTTTTGGTTTATTTTTATTTTGTTTGTTTCTTTTTATCTTTTTTTTTTTTTGTATGAAATGGATTTTCTGAAGTTTAAAATAGTAAAACATCTAAGATGATGTTCTGTGCTTGCAGTGTGTGAGTGTTGCTTTAGTGCAGTGTTGCAGTTATAGTGTCTGGTCTCTTAGCTTTCTGTTTTTCTTTTAATGTAGTGTGAAGTGTCTTATCCTTTTCTATAAATTCCAATTTGCCTTAAATCTTTCAATGCTGTAGCTGTTTCAGTAAGTAGTCCAAACTAATGGTGTAGAATGCTTTGACCAAATGAGCTGGTCTATTATGCCTTGTAAAACAGCAGCATAGGGCTTTTAAAGTTAGTCAATAAAAATTGCTGAAAATTTGGCTTTTTTAATGTGTAGTAAGTGTTTTTAATGATTTTTTCACATAATATGTAAGGTAGTGAAATGCAAGAGGGGAAAAAATGTTTTGTGTGAAACACATTTTCTGACTGGGGAAATTTTACTAGTATAAATTGTTTGTAAGGCCATATGCCAATAGTTCCCTCTGGTAGTTTGAATGATTTAGGAACTCTGCTGTATGATGCAATGTAAAATCTTTTTTTGCCTTTTTTCAGAAACTAACTTGATGTTCTAGTTTTAGCATAGGTAGAGTAGGGAGTTTGGGGTGGAGATATCACCGAATGTTTTTGTCCTTCCTTTATACTAATGATAGTGCTTTAGGATGAGGATTGTGCTGAGAGGTAGCAAACAGAAAAGTTGCTATTACAGCAAAATGGCAAAAGCTAAAGGACTCGTTTTCAAACATATGCTGAGATTTAAGTAGAAGCATAATTGATTGGGTACTAGCTCTCTATAGTAGGTAAATAAAAATAAAAAGACTTGGCACTTTTAAAAGGTAACTTTACCAAAGAACAAAGAGCCAGTAACCAATAATTCTGATATGTCTCAGCATTGCGTCTTCTGTACTCTTTATTTTTGCCGGACCAGTTTGCGGTTAAGAGAATGTGCCTTTTTTGTACATTTGCATTTAGGTTTTATAATTTTAATTGATGTATGGACACAAAAGCATGAAGGAAGACTTGGATCCAAGCAGTGCCACACTTTACATCATCACTACAAGTGTTAAGTGTAAAGAAAACCAATTTTGAAACTATGAAATTCCTGATTCATAAATACACAGTTATTTGTACTTCACATATTAGATAATTCACTGCTACTAAAGCTTTTTATTACAATTGCATATGTTTTAAATTGAATGATAAATTAAGTTGTCTTCCAAAACTGTGTACTTCTCTGGTCAGCTGTATATGATCAGTTATCTACCTCAAAGTTTATTTCCTTTTGTATTGGGACAGGTTGCTGGCCCTCCCTGTTTCCACAGACCAAATCATCCTAGCTCAGGAGCTAGGGCTAAGCAGTTGTTTCTTTCAAGTATTTTTTAGTTTTTAAATTTTGTGTGAGTATTGGAATATAGATGTCGGTGACATTTCATAGTTTCAAAAGTAAATTGCTGCTCTGAGAAGTGTAGATTCTAGTGAAATGCATAGTCATAAGAGATGTGTTTTTGTTTTTTCTTTTTTTAAAAAGTTGTGGTATTATTGGTTCTATGCTCCCTGGAATATTACTGCTTTGTAAAAGTCCAGACTTCCTGCAGCACCTTGCCTGTATTTGGTAACTTTCCAAACCTGGATCTCTCACTACTTGCTATTTTTGCATTAATTAAAAACTGCAGTATGATAGCTGTGTTAGAGGGAGGGAAGAGCTGCTGCCAGAAATGTCTGAACTAAGTGCCATACTCATTGTCTGGGTAAGATTTGGGAAATTTAACCTCTGTACATAAAGAAATAATCAGTTACTTAAACATCACATAGTAGACAGCCATTAAATTATAAAAAATTAATTTATGAAGAAAGACCTTTTGTACAGATTGAAAAAAAAAAAAAGATTTTCATAGAGATATCTATATGATCAAGAGAGTTAATTTTTTATTTTTGTTTTACTAGTGCCACAAACTTGCCAGTGGTAACTTATTTGTCCGGTTCAAGATAACTCTGTAGTTTTGTTTCCTAGGACTTGTTGTTAAACGCCAAAAGACATTTTTGAACTGTAAATTTGATTAGATTGTTAGCTTTTTCTGTTTTATTTCTTTGAAAACTTTTGAATAAAAAAGATCCAAAAAAACGAAAATGCATCGTCTTTTTCCTTCAGACCTTCCTTTATTGGGGGAAAACCTAAACAGGTTATGGTAAAACTTCTGTGCTTATTTTGAAATGTTAGGAATTGCTTTCTGCTTGACAGCCTGGGATTTTTTCTCCCCTGTCTTTTGTCAAAACCAAATTTTAACTCTTTCACACCATGCTACAAAGTCACTAATTCTTTCAAACAAAACAGGAAAAGATATATGAAAAATATATGATGAGATGTCTGACTTGGATGCAAGAACTCCATTCTGCTGTGTGTCAGCCCACACAGAGAGTTGTGTGTAACCAGGCTTGTGTGCTGTGGCTGTAAATGCCATTTTCCTGAGGTAAGGTTGGAAGTGGAGAGTCACTTTGGTAGCTTATGGCACAGGATCACTGCCTTCAAATGCTTTTGTCTTCCCACGTGTGCTGGCATTGGCTGCAATACCCAGTTCTGGAGAGCCAAGGTGACACTTCAGTGGGATTCAAAGAGATCTCCAGTGCTGGCCTTCCAGCTGCCATCTTTAAGCCCTGCATTTCTTTAAAGGTAAAATCTCTGATTTTATTATCCTTTTGGCAGGATCAGTACTGCTGGTGGTGTGTATCTGGTAGAGGACTGCTCTGACCAAAGTAAGTCTTGGGAAGGCAAGAGAGGAAGAGTCAAACTACTGTGTGTGCTCAGCCAAATGCTTTACCAACTTCATGGTCTTGACATGGCTTTGGATTGATGTGTGTGGCAGCAGAGGGGCTCTGGCCTAGCCTTGGGCACCTCAGGGGGCCCCCAGTGGCACAGAGCAGGGCTGGGTCATCCAGAGGGCTCCTGCTCCTTGCTATGGGAGCTCGATGGGCAAAGGGGAGGCTCGCTAACCCCAGACTGTGCTGCTCTGGAGAGTCTTCTCCAGCCTTGGAGACAGTTCTTCCCTGGCTCACCTGGCTTGAGGGATCCCAAGGGCTCTCCCAGCACCATGGCAGGCCAGGCAGCCTGCTGGGGATGACAGGTGGGGATGACAGGCTCATGCTGCTCGCAGCTTGAGCTTTCAGTCATGCAGTACTCATGCAAGATATTGAGAATAAATGTGTTTCCAGTGGAGCTGGCAAAGCAACTCACCTGGGGAATGGGAAACTTGATTTGCAGTTGCTTATGCAATCAAGACGTCCTCAACAATTATACCACTAATTGACCCAGGGGAATGGCCTGAAGTTGTGTCAAGGGAGGTTTAGTTTGGATACTAGAAACAGGTTCTTCACCCAGAGCGTGGCTGGACACTGGAACAGGCTCCCTAGGAAGTGGCCGCAGCACCAAGCCTGACAGAGTTCAGGAAGCGTTGGACAATGCTCTCAGGCACATGGTGTCAGTGTTGGGAATGGTGCTGTGCAGGGTGGAGAGCTGGACTCGATGATCCATGTGGGTCCCTTCAAAATCAGCATATTCTGTGATTAATGGAGAGAAAAAAACATCACGCTGTGCTACTAAACACTCAATTCCTGTTACTGAAAAAAATACCATTTAGCCATTTGGGGGGTCATTTAAATATTGGCCCAGTATGTTGCCTGTCCCAAATGCAACACATGAGAAGGAGAATACAGAAAAGTTTAAAAGGGTTTTGTTAGATTATTCATGTTCATCACCATACTGAATTAATCTCAGATTAATAGGCATTCTTTTTAAATTAGGTATGAATACCCCTCATACAAAAGCTGTATGTAAATAGACTCAGAATAATACAGGCTGGAAATGTTTTTTGCTCTCTCTCTATTTGCTTTTCTAATTATTCCTATGATAAACTTAGCTTTCTCAGTATATTTGATAAGACTGAATGCTTTTTTCAGGTTAGTATTTTTTGCCTGATCTAATAAGGTTGTGTGTATCATTCCTGTCAGGCAATATGCGGTAATACAATGTCTTTATGTAATATACTTTTATTGTATATAATAAAAGTCATTACCAACTAGTTTGTTCAACATGGACTCCATCTTCTTGCATACAACCTGTTTTTAACCCTACTTGCAAACCTGCTGTTAATAATGTTTTTTACCTGTTAACAAATATGGGTAAGTATCAGATTCATGTGGGATGATTGTGTACCAATATAAAGGTTTTGTGCAAGATCTTGCACCAACCGTGTTGTTTTTTGGTTGTTAGTGATTACAAAATAGCCTTTCTTTCGGCACTGAACATAATTTTTTATCTTTCTCCATTTTCTAAGTCAGCTACTCTGGACAGGTGCAAGACAAGTGCAAGCAATGCATTAACCAGCAGTATAACCAAGTACTGTTGAGCAACTGAGCCTTGCTAATGACTGCATATATTGGGCTGGAACAGAGTAAGTCAAAGTACTCTAAAGTACTTTGCTGGTACTGTGTGTTACCTTTTCAGGGGAAAAAATTAGTAAGTGCTTCTTTAATTTATGCCATGGTACCTCCACCATACCAGACAAAATCATGACTGACTAAAACTGTGCCGCCTAATCTTCCTCAGAAACATCATATCAGAAATGCATTTTATGTGCCAGAATATTTGTATGGCTTTGTACTCCTACTCCTCCTGAGCGCACTTCACTGCACTTGTTCCTTTTGCTGTAGTCAACCACTCCAAAAATTTCTGTCAGCTTCCACATGTGTTGGAATAAGATAATCTGTCCTGTCCAGCAGTGCCTTCTTGTGAAAGCCAGTGTGTTGTTTGGTGGCTTTTAAGACGCGTTACCTTCCAGACGCTTGCCACACTGACGTACTCTTTCAACTGTGAAAGATCATCTGTATCCTTCCCCCGCCAACAAATTCTGGCATTGATTAACCCAAACAAATCTGAGGCTTTTGGCTTTCTGACTCAGTCCATTAATACTCTCCAGAATAGGGGTTAGGATATACAAAACCTATTCTGTTTGGCAACTTTTCTTTCAGTGACTAAGAAAAGCCAAGCTGATGTCAGAACAGCAAAGATTTACTGTGCAGTGATCAGAGGGAGGGTGTAAAAGCCTGCATGTGGAATGAGTCAGTCTTTCCTTTTCAGGACAGCCCTAACCACATCTACCATCTGAGAAATCTGTGCAGCCCACTTCTGTAGTAAAGAAGAAATCATATCACAGGAAAATACTACTGGGGTGTTTTTCCATGTCCAAGAAGAAAGGCCAGCTTCTCCACAGGCAAGCCTTAACTGTTTAAGTTGTCTTGCCTTTTTCAACACTATCCCCTCATGCAGTATCCACATCAGTGGTGTTCTGAATTCTGTTGTGTTATGTTGGTCTCCCTTCAGCTGAATAAACTGACCTCTTTTGACAGCTTCACTGCAATACAAAGGGATTTTTGGAGAACTGAAGGAATGAAGGTATGTGGCACCCTAAAGACATCACGCGTGCACACCGCAGGTGTTTGGGTCAGCCTGCTCAGGCAGCTTTCTAAGTGGGGTCATTGTTTCATAGCCCTGCGTGCAAGTGTTAGCAAGGGGAATAATATTTGTAAAATGGTTTCTGCACGTGCACTCTGGTGATTTTGAAGAAGTCATCTGCAGTAGTTGTTTTCCCAAGTATTTTAACCACCTGAAATTCACACACAGGGATGATGGTTTTAAGCAATGTCTGTGAAGCACTTAAGGGTAATGGAATAAAGCAATGATTAAACAAGCCCAAGAGAAAATTTATTAGTAAATTTTGTTTTGGTAAATAGTTTTAGCTTTTTCCAAGTACAAATAGAAAATTACCTTTCATTTGTGTGCTTCAGCCTTTTCCCACTTGGAAATACTTTCATACCAATGAGAAAACACTGCTAATTTTTTTTTCCTTCCGGTGACTGTTAAAAAACCAAAAAATGTATTTACAGGCATTTGTTACCAGCTTGTTTTTGCATCAATTTGTTCTGGTATCTTTAGCCAGTCTTGAAGATAATCTGTAAGCAGAATATACATAACTAGGCATGTGAAGCAGTTATTTATTGACCAGCCCACAGAAAAGAAAGAATTTCACAGCCATTCGGCTAAGTATGACTCTACTCACCCAGCAAGGTACCAGCAGTGGCTTTGCTGGGCAGGCAGACATTGGGCAGGAGCGGAAAGGTCAGTCCCTGTAGCTGCAAGGAGCAGACTCTCAACATTGCCACATTTCTGTCTTCTGCCAAGCTCCATCAGGGCCTTGGCATGGGTGCCTTGCCCCAATAAACTGACGGACCTAATGCTTCCTGACTTGCCTTGCTGTTTGCTTCCTATAGATTTTATACACTTTTGACATTGCTGCTTTCCCTCCTAAACCCTCGAGCTCCCAGCAGTTCTGTCCCACTAGCTCTACCTCTGTCTATAATTTTACCTTTCTTATCTCTCCAGATTTTCTCACAACTTTTTTTCCACACTCTGATCAGCTGGGCTGATCAGAGTTGGGCCCTCATGTGCAGGGAGCTGTAGAGAGGGAAGGGAGGCACAGGACAGGGGCTGCAGTAAGGGCTGACATACTCCAGGTCTTTCTTGAGTCAGGAAAACATTCAAATGCAGTTGGAAGAAAGGGTTTTCAAAAAGCTCCAAGTATTGCTGTCTTTGCCAGAACAGAATGAAAACTAGATTTCAAACAGCTCTAAGAGGCCAGTACAGCTCAGTGGAATGAAATGCTCCAGAAGTTAGCAGCTGCATGGACCGTCAGTTCCTGACCTCCTTCAGCCCTGCTCTGCTCACTTTCCATACTTCAACAAGTTCCAGCTGCCAGTAGGCAGAGGGTTCTGACGTGAGTGGGAAGGAGGGAGCTCATCAGCAGCTCACAGGCTTCACACAGCAAAAGGCCTTTTGCCATTTGTGCATTCAAGCAAGTCACTGTGCCCTGAGCTGCAGAATTTATGGAACAAAGCCAGCAGTAGGGAAGTAAGCTTGTGCACAAGAGTGGGAACGTTTGGGGTTTGTTTCTAGGTAAACTGTTCATATTTAAGACTGATCTAGCTTTGTCTTGGCTGCGGCATCTCTATAAACAGCAAGCCTTACCCTCTATTCTTGGGTGAATTTTGTACAACAGCATTGAAAATCCAGGTTTCAGTTATTAAAAAACAATTTTAAAAAATATTAGGCAGTTACAAAAATTCCTCTCCTAAAAAGTATTTTGTGGATGAAACTAGCCAGTCGTCTCTGGAAAAACAGTTCAGGACAAACCATGCCATTCCATGTATTACAGTCCACATATGCACAGCTCATCTCTTCCAAGTGAGGATTATCTGATCAGCCCTGCAGTGCGTGCTGCTGCCCTGCTTCAAGCCTGCAATGAATTTCCTAGGCAGCGTTGTACTACATCAGCAAAGCCAAGTGTTGGGGCTGCCCTTGTCTAATTGGACTCACGAGGTGAGGGAGGGCTGCAGGGCCCGGGCTCCGAGGGAGGGATGCTCTGTGCCAGCCGGACTCAGGCTCTCCCGCTGCTGCCGCCTTTGGCTGCTGGTGCTGTCGGGGGAGCAGAGAGGGCCGAGCTCTTACCCGGGAGCTTAAACAGCTCCTGGTGCAGCCACCAGAGGGCATCGGGATAAACCGGAATTATCGCAAAAGGTAACCAGCCCTTCATAGCACGCCATTATGGAGCGCCTATTTACCTGTTATTAAAAGCAAAACCTCGTTCTGCCTTTGCGCAATACAGTGCAAGTGCTCGCATTTCTTCTTTCTCACATCTCAGAAGGTGTTTTTAGTCCCCATTAAGATAACAATAGGGTTTTCGTTATTAGAGGAAAATAAAAACTAGTTTTCATTTGGTTAATGAAATGTGTAAGGATACCTTCAACACACAGAAGGCAAGGGGGAGGAGGAAAAAAAAAAGAATCTAATAGAAACCACAACGTCACCAGAAACACAAGTGCTCCATGCAAAATCAGGGAGAATTGCTAAGTAGCTTGTAAGTGACAGATGAACATAAAAGGAGAAAAACAGCAAGGGAATTCTGGAGAAGTCAGACTGCAAAGGTTCAGCCCAGACCAGAGTTAGCAATCTTCTTCCCATTGACTCAAAGCCAGTCTATTTTCACCTAATGTTGGGAGCATCTGTTTTATAACTGCTATATCTTTATAAGAGCCATGACAATTGCAAGTATATTCATTCCAAACACAGTGTAAAACAAATACCTTCTCAGGAAGTAGATAAAGCTGTGAAAGTAAATTGGTGTCTTGGGAGCTAAATGAAAAATCCGTACCACAAACCAAAATTATTCTAAGTATTTAAATGATATTGAAAAGGTAGCTCATTTTTTGCAAAATTCATTCAAGAAAACCTGTCAGTGATCACTAAAGAGGGCTTCCTACATATCAATCCAGATGACTAATACAGATGTGGCAAGTTGGCGAAGGGGCCCGCAGAAATAGATATTTTTGCTGCTTGTCTCTATCTGTACAGCTTGAATCTAATGAATAATTAACCATAACCCACAGAGGATAGTTAGTGCTGCAGATCTCAGAAGCTTTTTGCAGCATCCCTTTTGGTCAGGGAGAATGATGTTGCCAATGCATTTTGGATTATTGTGTTCCCCTCTGGTTCTGCTGGACACAGCCTTGCAATTCATCCCCAGTGCCTGAGGGCTGGCCAGTGGCTCTGACCTGCACAGTCTTGCTCTTAGATGTGGACTACAAGAAGCATTTGTTAATCTCTGCCAGGGATTTTGTCAGTCTTTAAAGTAATTAGATGATTCACTTCTGGACCAGGCCAGATTGCTGTATCAGGCACAATAAAAGACCCAAAGAGCAATCAGAACAAGTAGGAGAGTTCACAGACAGTCATGAATAAAAATACTGTAAGTCTGGAAATATAAAGTATTTCTCTGTTTTGCATACACCCTAGCTTTAGGCTAAACAGTGCACAGACACAGACTTGAATTTCTGGAAAAAGATCTGATCCAGGCATGTGTTTGCAATTTTTGAGGATTTTTTTTTTAGTGTTGAATGAGGGCTGGGGAGGAAAAGACACAATTTCCACCCCTCCCTTCCCCCTCCTCTCCCCCACCCCCCCCAATCAGTTTCAGACCTGAAAGCTTTCCTTTCCCGTGTATGGCTTCGGAATTTTTTGTTTTGTTTTGGTTTTTGGGGTTTTTAAGTTTTTTTCTTTACAGTCTCAAGTACTTGTGATTATCTTCTTTTGGCATCCAGCTCAATGTCAGCATGACTATGTTTGTCACAGGTTTTATATGCTGCTGCAAGCAGGACTCAAATTAGGATTGGTGTGACCAAAGGACAATAGCTCTGCCAACAAGACAGACTTTTTTTGATCTAACTAGCAGATGCTCTGCTAGCGTCTCTCACTTTTTTGCCTCTCTCTTGCCTAGAGGACTGAAACCAGCCTGTCAGTGTGATCGTACTCTTGGGAGCTACAACTGTTTGCACAAGATCTGAATCTAGCCTAATACCTACTTTATTAACTGCTTCCAACAGCTACTTGTGAAGGCTCTGGTGGTAAACTCCATTTAATATATCATAATTTTAAAGCAGAGATTTTACAGAAATGGCTGCTCTTTTTATAGAGGCTATTTTGCACTCTAGTGGATTATTTTAGGTAGTAACAAATTGCTCCTGTATATCTTTGGTCATCAGTGACTTGCAAGACTAGTATTGCAGGAGGAGGAGGAGGCTGGAAAGAGAACCTGATGGGGTTCAAACCTTGAATTCCATTTTGTTCCCCTCCCCTGTTACTTGACAGGAGTTTTGGAAGAAGAAGAACTAATAGACATATGAAAGACCTGGCATAAAATATTGGACCAGCTTTCCAGGTGTCACTGAGGGGCAGCAGGTCCAGAGGTGTCTCTCCCATCCAGACTTAAGAGGATCTCAACTGGCTTTAGCTTTTCAAGCAAGCCTGAAGGCTACTGACTGCCAGTCATCCTGACAAGGTGATGACTAATGGGGCAATTAACTCCCTCCCCTATCTTGCTGTCTGTCATGGTGATTGGAAAGGAAATAAGAGCACTTTTCCCTAAGGAAACAGGTTGGCAAATGGGTTTGGGTCTGTTAAAGCTTTAGTGTTAATGAAATTTCATATTAGCAAAATATCAAAAAGTTGTTCCAATGAAGAGCAGGTTCAAGCCCATATTGTCTGCTTTGTAAATTCCTTTTTAATTCATGTTCACATGTTGAAAAATTCACTTTAGAGCCAACCTGTAATTCCACAGGAGTAAACTGCAGAATTGCCATTGGCTACTAAGGGAGAAAGATACAGTTTTGCATTGTCCACTTCATACCAAACAGCTTTTCACAGTGTAATTTGTTAATTTGTGAAAATTCAGTTAAAAAGTAGCAGGTAATTTGTTTCCATCTCTTTCAGAATGTTGTTTTTAGTTCATAAACCAATTTGACTGGTTGTAACTCATTATCACCAAAATCCAGCTTCTAATCATTAAACCTGACGCTTGCAGAGGTGCCCTGTATCTCTGATGGATTGATGTTTTGTACCCATAGAATCATAAAACGTTACTTCTAGACCTGCAGACATGCCCAGAGCATGAAGGTCAGTTTGTGATGCATCTTTGCTGCTGAATTTTATTTGGGCAAGTCAAAATTTTTCCTTAGTTCACACCTTTTAGGGTACAAGTTTTAGTATGGATCTCAGCAGAACTTCCTGAAAGGAAAAGAGAAAGGGAAAGGAGTCACCACTACTGAACTAGCCCGCTCTTTATGCTGACCAAGAAGCAGCGAGACTATAATCCAAGAGCCACTGTGAAAAGCTACATGACTAATCTCTATTTTCATTGTGTGGCTGGTAGCAGGAAGGAGGATGTAGCACAACAGTCAATTTATTGGAAGAACAATGTAGTCATTCATCAGGGCATTATTCTGAAATAATTTAAATGACAGTAGAGCAGCCCACTCTTGACTTAAGAAAATACAAGTCATTCAAATTCCATATCTAATAAGGAAATTGTTCCACTGTCTTACTAGTTGGCATAAATTACATGGAGCTAATATGTTCCTATTGCAGACCCTGAGGACTCTTTGTTTATGCTAAATGTGAATATATTTTAGCACATGAATTACTATCCTCCTGCTTGCTTCCTGGGCGCCTCCAGAATAAGTAATACGTTGGCATAACTTTGCCATTTGTCAGCCAGCAGTCTGGTAGCACATTTGCTCGTCAATCTAATTTTAACCTTTTCTCATACGAGCACTTGGTATTTCATGTAAATCAACCAGACAGTCTGTCATTCAATAGGATACTATCTTCATAGTCTTCTGAAGTGTGTGCTCTATTGTATGTGCTTGTTATTAAGTAGCAGAGGTAAAGTAAAACTAATATATTACTTCTGGTTTCTTAATACCAGAATGCCAGGGATCTCTTTATTACCACAATAGAGACAAATGATATGTCTGGCAGAGGTTCTGGACAATGGGCCTGGTAATGCATTCAGCACTTTCTGAATTGAAAGGTCTGTCCTGAATGGTAAGTAGTTCAATGCATCATTTTAGGCTTCAGAGCACATATTCTAGGTCTGTTCCCGTTATCACTCTAATTTGCAGTTAATAATATTAAAACTATGTTCAATTGATGAATTAAAAAAATATTTTTTTAAAAATTTTCCTGTGTTTCCAACAAATTTCTTAATAAAATATGATGCTTGGTGCAAAAGAGAATATAATTAATCATGAAATACATATAAATTAGTTAACGATGTTTTATTTTCATGATTTGTGTAAAAAGACATGAAAGGCTCAGTAGTATATCCTTTACCTTGTAAGGATTTTCAGAAATTGATTTGGCTAGGAAAATAGTATGTTTGAAGTTTATCTGTTTTGTCAGTGTTGCTCTACCATTCATGAATTTAATATCTTTGATTTTTTAAAACACTAGTGCTCATTTATGCAGCCTAATAAATAATAATAATAATAATAATGCTCATTCTGGCTTATTCAGATATTTTTACTGCATTAAGAATGATTTTTTAAAAAAGCAATTGTAGCATTATAATGAAATTGTCTGTGGTGTTGTTAATAATTCAGTCCCGCATGACACCTGTAACCATTTATTGCATGGTACAATAGTTGCCTATTCTATTAATTGTGAAAATCATATTCTGATCTAAATTTTCCTTACTGATACTTTGAGACTATTAGCACTACATTACATTTCACTCCACTCAGGCTTATGACTGATAGAATAAAACTCATGTATTTACTACTCAGTTCAGTTCTGAGCAGTGATTTCTAGCACTGTGTTTGGTCTGGGGCAAACCCTGAGTGGTGCCTTCATTTCTCCCAGCACAGCTCAGCAGTTCCCTCAGCAGACAGCAGAGGCAAAGCTCATCCTCTCCTGAAGCCTCACAAAGTCCCTTCTCAGTCCATACACTCTTCAGGTGCTCTTTACTTACAGATTTACCATGCTCTGAGTCCATCCCCGCTGCCATGCCTCCTCTCCAGCAACTTCTGTGTAAAATTTACCTCTACTGCCATAGAATTAATTTGCCTGTGTTGAATTTCTGACTTGTATATATATGCAAGATATTAATTCAATTTCTACCACAAAGTTCTCTTTCTGATTGAAGGCACACCGTAATAGAAGTAAAAACATATAAAGTGCTTTCATCACTACCTCCAGCATCTTTTATATCTACAAATCAAGTAAAGGCAGCATTTGTCCTTCAGGATGTAAAGTGATATAATTTAACTTAGCACTTGTTTGACCAAAAGATTTAACCAAGTTTAAGTAAATATCTTCAAGGACGTAGGCCTGAGGCTTTTGGCCTTGAATAATTATATCTCAGATGAATCTGCCCCATAAAACATTCAGATATTTCTATTACTTTATTTTGTATAACAGGGGTATAAAGGATTTTATTCTTCCTGCTTTGAGAAAGTTCTCACAAGGGAGTTTGTTTGGTTTCTGTATCCACGTTTCATGCCAGGCAGCTACATTTTTTGCTCTCAGGGATATATCTAGGCAAATTTAATACAGTCAGTGAGGTAGATTGTCTTAAGCAATGACAACATTTAATTTCACTGAGCCTCTCAAAAATAATTTTACACGTGGTTTTGTTAATTTCATGTCTGGTCCTCTGGTTTAGCACCACTGTTCTTGCAGCTGTGAATTTTACCTAGTTCAGGGAAGTGTATATTACTAATAAATGTTTGCTCTGAAGAAAAGCAGTGAATTTCTGGGGATTAAGAGAGTCTGCATTTTATTGCAGGCAAAATATTTTCTGGTCTTACTTATTGTTTGTGCATTAAGGCACACATAGTTGTGTTCAACAAACATCTTATTTCTCTTCAAATTTTCCACTCTAGATCCTTAGGGATTACTGAAGAAATAATCAATCACAAGGACCTGAAATTACAGAATTATGCGTGGGATGTATCCAGCCTCAGATTTTTATTTAAGAAGGAAATTGATTTTTAATTCTATGCCTGTATGAAGAAAAATATAAACATGAAAATTATGGTAATGAATTTCTACAACTGCAGACAACCTGGGTAATATTTTTTCCTGGAGTACATATCTAAGTACAAATTCAGTTCTAGTTATTAGCAATATATTCCTCCAGGTATCAAGTCCAAAATCCAGCTATTTCTTTTGGAAAATGTGTAGTAGGCAAGCACAAGGGGGAAGAATTTTGTCTTTCTCTTTTCATGTGATTTTTTAAATTTCATAGTGAAGTTTTATTGCTATTTACTAATAGCAAGCCATTCTGTAGCTATTTATATTCCATTTTTAAAGGTATGTAATTGAATTCCCTAGTCTGTTGCAGACCTAGTGCCACATTAATGTTAATAGCTCAGGAAGATGTTCTTCCTGACTGGTGTTATGTACGTAACTATAAATGCACATCAGCACCTGGCACATGGGCTGGGCTGCTGGTTCTGTGAGCATCAGAGAAGATCTCTGGTGCTGCTGACCTGCTGCTCTCACCTGCGGCTGTCAGGACAGCTCGGGCCCCTCTCCAGTCTCAGCCCCCTCTCACCTCGTGCTCCCCAGCTGCTGTGAGCAGCCTGGGCTTTGGGCACATCACGGCCGTGCTGCTCAGTGCCCCCGTGTGCCAGACCCAGCCTGCCCGGGCAGTTCCTGCCTCCCTCTGCCAGGGAGCCAACAATGGGCAGGTGCTGCCCACCCCACATGGGTCCTGCCTGGAGGAGCCTGTTGGGCTTTCTTGCTGTGTCCATGTTCTCTTCCAGGCACTTCTGGCCTCCTAACCAACTGCCAATTTACAACTTAGGTTCCAATTAGCTTCCAGGGACTTAGAGTGAAAAGTCACAATGTGGGTTTATAGTGGGCCACAAGTGTCACTGCTCCTTCAGAGAAAACTTTGTGCTCTGCGTGCTTTTCCATCCTCTTCTAATGGACTCTTCTCTTGCAGCATAACCTACTTCTCCTACTCTGACCTTACTGCTTTGCCTATTAATTCCACTTTAGATCCTTGCCCAGCTCCCCGAAGTTCTTTTGATTGTTATTTGTTCCTCTCCTCTCTCCCCTCTGAATCACCTTCACAGCTGAGGTTCTTGCAGGAAATTGCCTTCCACCACTGTCCTTTCACACCCCTGCACAGGCTGGACTGAACATGGAGCCGTCTCTGGCCCAAGGCAATTTTCTGGCAAAAAGCAAATGTGGTCATGGGTGACACTGATGTTAAAGAAACAACCTCCACCAGTCCCCACGACTTCCCTCCCTGGGCTCTGTTCTCCAGACATGGTCCTCCCTGAGTGCCACACTGCAGCTCAACAGGCCCCATCTGAGGGTGGCTCAGGAGAGGGACAGGCTGAGCAGAGCTGGAGTGTGGCAGAGCTTTGTGGGGGTGCCCTGCAGCCCCTGACACCACTCAGTCTCTGAGGGACCCCCCAGCTGCCCCAGGAACTGTGCCACCAGCTTGTGATGGGAGTCACCTACAGGCACAAAGGGGGTGAATTTTGCTAAGGGGCTTCATTTCTTTGCAGGCAGGAGTCAGGGGAAGAACAGTACAGGGTGTCAGTTCCACGGCAGCACGTCCCACAGGGCTTCAGCATGGGCAGAGTCAGCACAGGGGGTGCTGCCACCCCACCTACGTGCATGAGCCCAAAGGGCAATGCCCCAGCCAGGCATGCTGATACAGGGTGGAGCAGGAGCTGGTTAGCTTCCTCTTTGGGTCTTGAAGAGATGGGCTGGTGGTTTTATATATTACTGTAGGTAGAGGGAAAAGTGTCAGTACTGGTGGTGAGGAGTTTTCAGCTGGGACCCGTGGGGTCTGCCCCCATATCAGAGCAGCCTGGCCATGGGGAAGGGGCCAGTGGCCTGCTGAGCCCACTGTGCCACTGGTAGGGTGCCTCAGGCATTGCAGCTTCCAACCCCACACCAAGAAATGCCATTTCCCTGCCTCTTCACAGGTTTTCTTAATTTTCAACTAGGTGCATTCCTAAGACAATATTAGATCCTCATCTCATCTCTGGCTATTTTTTGTCTTTTTTTTTGTCTTTTCTCTTTTCTTACAGTGCTCCCCCATCTCCTTAACTACTGCCCAGGGAAATGATGTGAACACTGGGTTGCCCCTGCTCTTTATGCCTGGCTTCCCGTTCAGTTCCTTAGAACAGTGTTACAGCTGCTTGCTGCTCTGATTTGTAACCCAGCTGGCACTGATGTTTCCTTTGCATTCCCTAAGGTAATTCTGCCTCCCTGCCATTTCTGCTTTTGTCTGGGGCTTGTCTAGTTTTCCTCTGTTCTCTATCCCAAACTAATTGTATTTTGCTGCTCAGATCAAAGAACCTGGTTTTATGTCTATTAAGATGAACATACAATGCAATTTATGAGAAAGAAGCTCCTTTGGGAAGTGTGAAAGCAGGTGCCTGTGAGGTGGAAGCACTGCCCTGCAGAAAGAGGGGGGATTAGAATTATAACAGATACAAAACATCAACATAATTCTTTAAAATAATGGATGAATTATTCCAGTGACAGTGTGTTGTGTCTTCCTGTGCTAAGAATGCCTTTATTTCTTCCCTCTGAAATGGGAAAAGAAAGTGGTTGCTTAAATCCTTATTGATGTACAGCACATGAATTCCAGTTTTGATTTTATGAACAGCCTTTATCATCCTGTCTTGTCTGGACTGCCTCATTTTCATTGTACTATGGAGTTAGACACACTGTCACCATTCCTATAAATAGCCTGCTTGGTTATGAAGGACCAGTAGTGTTTCCCCTGGGAAGAACAAGACTTTGACTAATGGCATTTTAGGCCAGTTTTTGTCAGACTTTCTATAGGAGATAGGGTTTGGAGAGTAGAATGTCTGCTAAAGAAAGACAGTAATCAAAGTATTAATGTTTGAAACACAGACACTTGGTGAGCCTGGAGAATCCACAGAGAAAACTGAAGTTTGAAGGAGCAGGATGGTGGTGTGCTTTTAAAACAGAGGCTTGACTCCAGGGCTGGTAAGAAGCAAGGCAGCTGCCATGTGGAAAAAGAGAAGCTGTCTGTGATCCTGCAGAAACCTGGGCTGTGGTGCAAGGATGTCTGCAGTGCCAAGGAATCTGCTCAGCACACAAGATATGTTCAAGTGCACTGGGGAGCAGCAGGTAAGGCAATATGTTTTTCTGTAAATTTTTGGAACAAAGGAGGAAGTACTTGTGTGTAGAAAGCCTTGTGTTTCAGGTCTTTAGCTGTTAGTAAGACCTTCTGAGTGTGGAGAGCATGGGCAGGCAAACAACCTCAGAGCTGGTTCAGTAAGGATGGAGTGGGAATCCCTGGTTTTAATGATACAGGTAATTTGAGCTGTGTGACCCTGTTCTGTGAGTAAATGCCTTGGAGATACCAAAGAGAGCACACATCCTGCTGGCCATGCAGTGGGGGAAGTTCTGTTGACAGTGCGAGAGGTCACACACAGCAAGGATTTGAGTGACAGGTAAACAAGGCTTGGTGGCTGTCTTCTCCTGTCTATTAGAAGAAACAAATGCCAAGATAAAGATATTTGGGGGGTTTTCTTACAACTAGAAACTGATCTGAAATTCAGATGCCATGTTCTACAGCCTGGGCAGATTCCAAGGGTGCATTGAATCGACAGCAGCACCCTTTGTGCAGAGCAACTCTGTACGCCCTGCTGAAAGAAAAGAAACAGAGCATTGCATTCAGGGATGTGCCTAACTTCTCCTGAGCAGCGAGGAAAGCGCCACGCTTGCCAGTTATCTCTTCTGTGCGTTTCCTCAGTTGTGGCTGCGGCCATCTGATGAGTGTTTCCCTCTCGCTCCCAGCGCGGCGCAGTCTGTCTGCTGTCAGCAGTTAATGAAGTCACTCGCAAGACGCCATCCCCTGGGGAAAAGCAGGGCTATGAATAGACCTGTTATTGCATCTCTGGCTGCAGTGCTCTCAGCGCTGCTTTTGCTGTGCCACCATCCCTGATGATTGTACCACTTCTGAACAATGGTCTTTCACTCTGGAGCGACTGCTATTCACAATGCCAGAAGTGATGCCTTTCCTTCTGGCAGCGCTGTGGAGCTCAGTGAGTGCTTCTGTGCTGTCCCCAGTGACAGGCACAGGTTCTGAGATACCACACAGCTACCAAGAATGTGCAGGAAGAGAATGAGTAAAGTTATTGCAGCAAGTGTTTTTAATAATTGTCCTCAGTGAACGTCATTGTCAGATGCTTCATCAATGCACATCCTACAACAAGGAGGAAAAAATAAAGGGTTTTTTTTTCAGTGGATAAGGTTATTTCTGTGCTACTGAAATACAAAGGCAAACTGTTAATCTGATGAAAACATCACCTCTTTGCTCAGCTGAGCTTGCATATCTAGGTGTGGTTAAACTCATGTTTAAAAGGAGTTGTGTGTTGGTCTAGACAGAGGTGAGCTATAAAAGAAGCAAAATCAGCAAAAATAAATAGAGATAAAGAATGGTGAATCATGATGACATATTGCTCAAAGTATGTAAGATCATGTAAATACTTATCATGCTGTGTAGGGCATACAATCATTATTTGTGCAATTAAAGCCAAAAGACTATTCAGTGCACTTTAATGACTGTGTTTGTGATTTAACCCACAATAACTTTGCAGTTGAACACCTTTGTAAGAAAATTTAGCTAACAATGCCAATAAGTGGTGAAAAAGATAAAAATTAATTAAGGCAGCATTCACTTTGAACAGTTCCTGTTCTCTGTTCTGGAGATGTCACAGAAAACTTATTTTTAAAAGATTTTTTTTCATATACACTGTTTATTATTTTATATCAGAGTTGATGGCCTTAAAAGGCTCCCCCAAAGCAAGCTGCCAAAATTTTAATTCTCAGGAAGCTACAATGAGGTTTTCAACAAAATGAAAATTTAGACTTTTCTGCATTGTGATCCAAATGTGTGAATCATTCCTACATGAGCAGAGTTACAGTTGTTGTTGCATGTGAACCTTTGCTCAGGTGCCTCATCCTCCTGCTTATATAAAACCAGAACAAAAACCAGCCCCTTCTTACTCATACTTTTCATACTAATTCTGGTTGGCTGAATTAGTTTAAGTGATTCATGACCTGTGTTAAAATTTAACACAGCCTTTAATGTGTTCAGCCTGACACATGGTACCTTATAATATTGATATATCTCACCGACCAAGCAATCTGCATCAGCTTGCTGAAGCACGCCTTGAGGGGAAAATAATACAGTAGTCCTGATCTACTTCTCTGCCAAAGCTTTAATTAAACATTCATGCTATCAGTTAAGAGTGAAGGAGCTTTGGGAAATGCATGAGATGCCAGTCCTGTCATTAGCAATATTTCTTTGTGAAAGTTTAGGAAGATAGGAATATGCCTCTTAAATCAGACATCTATGACCTGGTTAGCATCTCAATGGTATTCAAAACTCGAATCTGTCTTGCTCTCTGGTATCCTATACATAAGAAAACACAAATCCATCTGATTTTCTGTACTCAGCACTTTTCTCCAGTGGCACCCAAAGCAGATAGTGTTTAGCAGAGCAGAACTGGAGTAGTGGTGCTCTGGCAGTGGATCTCATCCTTTTCCTGGGGTACAGAGTTGTGAACCTGGGGGTAGACTTCTACTTAGCATTTGTTTCCCATTGCTGGGAGCCAGACAGCCTGAAGGCTGGTAAAGCAATCATCAGCCTTCTGTAGGCCACTTGTGTGGGAGATAGAGCCTGCTCCAAATGAGATTTGATTTAGCACTAGCTGCCCCTGAAATGAGGCTCTGCCAGACTACTTAGGAATGGCACTTGTCTGATAAAGCCTTCTGGCTGTGTCTGCAGAGGTGTCTTATGAGGATTATGGAGAGATTGTTTTTTCTTCACTCAGTGGTACTGTCTAGGGGTAGAAAATGCAAATGCTGCCGTTTCTTCCCAGGGCAGAAAACCTGCTTGGAATGGTGAACCTTGGCATCCTTAGAAGATGCTTCTTCCCTCCTTGGGAACCATGCTAGCAACAATTAATCTCATCCAACAGCGGTGGATATTACAACCACAGCCAATATCTCAAATGGTTGTTTAAAATCAGCTTCAGCAAGCTTTGCTCCCTTTCTGACCCTTTCCTGGCTTCCCCATCTCTTGTGCTTGGCTGTCCTCCACCCAGGCTTTCAAGCTCAGATTTGGAAATCCCCTGCTCCTGACAGTGGACTTATTTTTCTGGCAACATTTACCTGCCATCCTTGTGGAATAGAGTCAAGGCCTCTGTGGTGCCTGTGCTGTTATTCAGAGTGTTAATAGACATTGTAAACAGATAGAGATTGTCAGATTTCTGCCACAAGAACTGCACTGAGGAATTTCCTCAGCCAGGAAGGCTGCCCAGGTTGGAGCTTGTGATATTTTGTCTGACCCTGAGCCTGGATTTGTTCTAGTTGTAAGAGAAGAGAAACTACTTCTGAGGAACGACCTTCCTCAAGCTTCACTATAACAACAGAAACAGCACAATACCAGGTTCATGAAGAAAATTATGCACCCTAAAAACCATGAACTTAGAAGAATATCAACAAAAGGCCAAGTCTTGAAAGATTTGTTAATATGCAAGTTAAGAAGCATGAGCTAAATCAAACTGTCATTGCTCAACCCACAAGCACAGCAAATAAACTTAAGAGGGGATTTGGAAGCAGCAGGGAAAGAAAAGAAAAACAATCCTTTTAAAGTGGTCAGGACAAATCAGATGGTAACGTACGAGAACATAAACATCAGTTCAGGATGAAGGAAAAATAGGCTTTATTACTCCCCTTGAGCAAATTGATGATGCAGGAGACCTAGTAAAAATTAATGTTTTTATCAGTAATGTGATGCACAGGCATCGTGAATAGCTGTGTGTCAGCACAGTCTGAATAAATAACTGCAATGATTTTGTTTACTTCTCTGTTTGCTTAAAACTGTGAATTTTGATCAAATTTCATAAAATTAAAGAGAAAATTGTGACATCATAAGAACCTAACAAATAGGCACTCTCCACAAGTGCTGACACTATTAGATAATCTAAATTCAAAAATTTAGCATGATTTTTGACTGTTACATCATGTACCCATCTTGTCTAATATTCATATTAACATGACACAGGCAGAAGAAGGTGTTTCTGTTTTCCCTACGTGCAAGGAAGCTGACACACTACACAGCTGGAGGGGAACTTGCCTGGCTTTGTAATATAGAAAGAAAATGTGCTCTGTAGCATCTGATACGCCCAAGTTAGGAACCAGTTTGCTCTTGACTGTATCAATGGAAATGGCAGAGTGGGGCACCTCCTGTGTGTCAGCCCAAGCCCTGTGTGTGCTGCTCCATGGAGGTTTGATTGCTACCACATCCATGACTTGGCACAGTCCTGGGAGCAAACCAGTGTTTGACCTGCTTCAATTTTTTCTTGGTTTTTTCCTGTGGCTCTCAGACATTGCCGAGCACAATTTTTCTGATTTTAGAGGGCACTGAGATGCCTCTTCCAGATTAATGTTAACTCATTGACCTCTTTCCCTTTTTCTTGTACTGTTTTAAAATTTTGTGGTGCTCCTCTGGTAGTTTGATACTCAAATGCTCTACTGATTAGGGTGGACAGGGTCTTGCTCTAATTGAGAAAATCTCATCCACCAAATCGGTATCTTACTATAGATCAAAAGAAAAATAATCGCATCGTAACTGACTGAATAAATAACTATGAGTCAGTGTCTGCATTTCTTCCCTAACAAAACACTGCATGGTAGACTGGCTTTGAATAGGTTTTTCCCCATAATTTCAGGTAATGATTAACTCCCAATGACTAAAATATCTCCAGGAGAACTGATGAGACATTTCACAAAGCTACTCAAGTTCAAAAGTATATTCAAGTTTTCACTTTAGCTTTTTCATGCAAAAATACTTATTTTAAGCTATTTTAAAAGTACCTCATAAATGTAAATTCAGCAGTACTATTAGAGCATAGTTTTAAGTTAAAATTATTGTATTCCAGGAAAATACACACACACAGTATGTGCATGCAGTTTATTATTTATTCCGTTTATAAAACAGAAGCCATTTTAGTGCCAATGGCAGTGCAATCATTTATGGGATGAAATATAACTGTACCAAATCACATTGTAGGATAAAAGACTAAATGAATGAGCAGTGGAAAGAACAAAAACCAGAGGAAATCTGTGTGAGTAGGTTTGTCCTAAAGGAAAAGCTCCCACTGCAGGGTTTCATTCCTGAAGAGGGTGTGTTAAAGCATGCAAGATAATAAAGAGCAGCAGATGTCTTAAGAATTGGTGTTATGAGGAGTGTTGTAAGGAATTTAGCTTTTGAGAAGGAGGATTTTCCACACAAACTGGATGAACTCTGTTGGAGCAAACATGGCATTGATTTTCTGGAACCAAGATTGCTATAATTGGTATCATTATAGTATAGCAGATCATGTAGCATGTTACAAAATAATAGATGATAACATATATATACACATACACACATCAGTATAATAAGTAAAAGAACTCTAAGAAATAGGAGAGGATGTTGGGGGACACTCATAAGTAATTTTGATGCCTGGTTCTGAAAAGCAGAGCGTGGTGAATAAGTTAGGGAGAAAGAAATATCAGATGGGAGAAAAATGCACAGCCAAAATCAACACTGACACAAGTGGGAATGTGGTGTGTGTGGCCTGGGTGTTAGGAATAAAAGGGATGTGACACTTTAAAAATAATTTGCACATTGTCATAGAAGATGAGCCAAGATGGTTGTGTACAAGAACTGCAAACACAGGGTAGAGCTGCAGGATCCAAGATGACCCCAAATCTTCCACGATTAGTGAAGGATGGTAGATGGGCGATCTATGACTGAAACACACTTACACTAATGTGCAGTCTTTAAAGAAAACTAGCAATAAACCCAGTGGCACAGAGATATCCCTCGTTAGCAGTGAAGTTGCCTACTGAAGCAGATAGAGGTGGCCTGGGCAGAATGGAATCTGTCAAGGCAGAGGTCTTCTGAAGGGCCACTAACAGTTTACAGAGAGGTCTAACTCAGATGACTACAAGCACAAAAGAAAAGCTCCCAAGCATTGCCTCACTGCAGGAGATTTTAACTCGTCAGAAATAGAGTATAAAGCAAATGTTGCTGATAACAGTAGAGCCAGTTATTCCAGGGTGTAATAGCTGGCAGATTTCATCAGCAAGCAGTCACTGGGCTACCATGATGCTATTCTAGGTGATCTTTGTTAGGTAGTGATGACATAGAGCAGCTGGTTGTAGAAAATAACCTAGCTAAAGTTATCCCAACTTGGTTAAATTGAAAATAAATGAAAGAATGAATGAGAATAGGCCTGTTAGTTTCTCAAAATTTGTCCTTGTGAAGTATTGTACCTAAAGAAATTAGTGATATTAATTGGATGAAGGCTCCAAACCTATTAAAATTTAATTTAAATAATAATTTTTAAATCTGTAATTTGTACTGTAAGGAGACAATGAAGAGTGCTAGCACCTTACAAATCCTAAGAAAATAAATAAAAATATTAGGAGTTAACGAAGAGAGTGAAAGCCCCCATCATACCAGATCATCAGTGAAAATGGTATTTTGGGAACCCAGAAGCAGAGGGTGCAGTCAGATCTGTCAAGTTTGCAGACATACCATCTGTAACAATATTTGAAAAAGTGAAAGTTTCTCCTATCACACAAGTAAAAGGGAGTCTGGTAGGTGGCAAGTACTCTCTCTGCTAGAGATTAAAGACTGTGTAGGTACTGCCCAAACCAAACAAATGCTCTTTCTTTTTTTCTGATGATGGTCCAAATCTTGGAGAAAAACGGAAGCATCTGTAGAAATATTTACAAAAACTTTCCAAAACATTTACAAACTTGAAAACTCTATAAACAAGCTGCAGTAAGCCCTTAGTGAAGTGGTGTTTGTTATTCATCCTAAATTGATCAAACAAGAAAAAAATCAATTTTCAGGTGAAGGATCAAGTTTTGCTTTAAAGAGCTCCCAAAACAAAGGAGAGAGAAAAGGCAGAGGAAAAAGTAACCTGACATCTACAGCTTCATTAAGTAACCTTAGTAATCTGGAAATTTTGTATGCATTCTGCAAAAAATAATAAATAATTGTGTGAAGATAAAATACAGAAAATTATGAAGGAACAGAGACCTGGAGGTGTCTGGTAGAATTTAATAGTGCAAGTGCTGGATCACACCCAGACTGAGGTAGAAATTATTTCTGCTGTAAATTGTGGTGAGTTGGTTGGGTAAGAGGAAGACTGTAATGTCTTGGTCAGTCATAGAAGGATCCTGAGAGAACTGGGGGGAAGCCATGGGAAAAGCCAAAATAGTCCTCCTTAGATATCATGTAGGAGACTTAAAGAAGGGATGCCTGAGTACAAACACCCTTGTAGGTGGCTCCTCTGGTCAAAGCTCCTCTGGGTACTGAGAACAGTCTGTCAGCCATAATTAGGAAATTACTTTGAAAGAAACACAGAAAAGCAGTACTGGACAAAACAAAGAATGAGGGATATACAATTGCTCACTATAAATACATCAAGGGGAGGGGAAAGAAGGGCAGGGCAAATACTAGGGAGGAAAGAAGCTATTTAAGTTGCCAGACAATGTTGTCATTAAAATAAATGGATATATATTGAAAGTTTGTCCATCCAGGCTGGAGCTGAGGCAGTTTCCAGCCATGAGAAGAGTGAAGTCTCTGGAACAGTCTTCTAGTAAGAGTGACAGGGACAAAGCACTGTAGGTGTGGGTATCACAGTAAAATGGAAGTTATTTGCTTGCAAATTGGATGATACAAATCACGTAGCTCTTGCATAACGGTGAGTAGAGCCACTTTCTCTTTGCCTCTCTGCCAGAGAGTCAAGCAGTCTGACAAGACTTATGATGGATTTCCGTAAGTTTATTAAGACAGCTCTGTAAGGTGAAAGGACACATTTTCAGTATCTATAAGATCCTTTGCAGTGTTGTGGCCTCTCCTTTTTATTACTGTGGCAATAGTACTTTTGAAACTTCTGTTGATTTATTGGTTCTGATAGAAAGCATGACTATGGCCTGTGTCATACTGACATGCTACAAAATGTTAAGAATTAACTTTTTTTAAAGATTGGTTTAAATTTTTGATAAATCTATTGAAGTGTCAAACTAGAGCACAACAAACATGAGGTAAGAAAGCTAAGGTATCAGTGGATCTAATATTATTGACTGCATTTACATGATTAATCATTTTGAACTCTTGGAAAACATTGTTAGAGAAAATTTAGTCTGCCTCCTTCTTTTGGTATTACTCAGCAAAATGCTTGGAATTGATTTAGTTTGATTTTCTTTTTATTTAGAGGTGTCTCTATTTACATATTCCTAGTTTTGCATGGGTTTATTAGATATTTAGTATCGGCAGTTCTGACCAGTACTTTAAGAATTGAAGAAGCAGTAATCATTCTGTAAGATATTGTTTTTCCAATTGTTTGTATGTGAGCAGCCACTGTTGGTTTAAATTTCTCTCCTGCTTTCAGAAGAAACACATAAGAATAAGGCAAGATTTATAAAATACAGTAATAATTTACACTGATAAAGACACTGCAAATGATTCCTGACACTTCAGAAGCTTGTAACCAAGCTTATAACAAAGTCAATGGAATTAATGTTCTGTTTAGTGTGAGAAATATAATTTGAAAAAAGGATGCAAACAAAATTACAATTCTAATATAACATAAGTGAATAAATAGTTTTACAAAGATGTGAATATCTCCAAAGGTTTTTATATAAGTCACAAAGCAAAATATCATTAAAAGTATCACCTTTTTCCCACGAGTTTGAGAGTGCTCATTTTCCTCCTCCAGAGGAGCAGAGTAGCCATAAGATGGCAGCACTCTGCACAAAAGGTTTCTGAAACCATAAATTCTGCTCTTTTCTCAGAAAGAGACGACAGCCGCTGGCGAGGATGAGTGGCCTGAGCGCTGGGTGTCTGTAAATGGAGCCAAACTGGCCGAGCCCAGAATAGCTCTGGGAGGCTCCAGTAATGGAGCTGCTTTCATGCAGTACCTGAGCCCACTTTCCTCAGTATTTAGCAGCTGCTTGGGTGCTAGACTAAGCATTCTGTTTCGGTTATTCTAAAATAACCTTATTCAAGCAATGGGTTTTAGCAAAGCACTATACCACTGTAGGTCTAAGTACAGGAAGAATAGCTATAAAATTATTTTCTGTGCATAAAACCAGAGCAGAATCACTTTTTTCAAGTGATTTAATCCCAGCTCCATAGTTTAGAATTTACATATGGGTGGTCAGGCCTGAAGACATTGTGTTTACCCAACCTTACAGTCTTTTCCAAAAGCAAGCCTGCCCTGCTGCAGTGCTGGGATGCAGGGTTGCCTTTCCCTTGGTGCTGTTAAAACAGCAAGGCCATCACCTTGTCCCTTCTGTGATGGGGCCTGCAGGCATGGCTTGAATTTAGCATTAATCAGAAAAAAGTAAGTTATGAAAAGCTCTTCAGCTAAAGTGCAGGGGTCTGAGGAGCTGTGTAGTCAGCGCTCAGTGTAGTTCCCATCCCCAGCATGATCACCCACCTGCACTGAGCTTGCTCTGCTGTCTCTGCCCCACATTCTTATAGTGTAGGGAAAGCAAGGGGTGCCATGTAACCAAGAAAAGCAAGCACAAACAAAGGTGGGATTTGATGGGATGTGTGGAAGTCCCTGGCATAATTTGAGTGTTGTGGGCTGGTTGGCAGTCCCACTCCATTTTCCTACGAGTTCCACCTGAGCCCTTCTGCAGTTCAGAGGTCTCATTATTTCTCTTTGAGTGTGAGAATGTTTTCAAATCTGAAAAGCAAACAAATCTTTCACATTGCTCACCCATGCAAAAAAAAACCTGAGAACAAAGGTTTCTTCACGCCCTTGGATGGAGACAGCCAGGTCAGAGCTGTGGGCAAGGTGAATACAAGTTGAAAACACCCTGAGTTTCCTGCCTGCTGCTCACTGTACAGTTGAAGAGCAGTCCCTCCTCCTTCCTTCTCTGCCCCTCTGCTTGTTCAGAGACAGGTTGTTGACTTCATTCTCTGCGCTCCTCTAACAGCAGCACGCTGCTCCGGAAACAAGAGGAGACCAGAGCATGAATCACAACCTGAGTCACCAATTCCCAACACCTTGTTTTGCTCAGAGCTGGAGGGGAAAACTCCTCTCCTCTGTGTGATTCTCTATCTCCTGTGACCCTCCAGAAGAGGCTACAAACACCCCCCTCTTCTTCCAAAACTGCACTCCATCGTGTGTAGCCATGCTTGCAGACAGCACCTGAAGGTTAGGAGAGACCACATCTCACTGGGCTCTGTGGCAGTGTTTCGGTCATAGGCCCCTAACGGGACATGATATTAGTACACCCCAAAACACAGGAGCTGGAATGAACTAGCTCCATCACTGTATGTTCAGATCTTTGCTTTCAGCAAGCTCCAGGTCACTCACACAGGACTGAAATGCTTACAGCAGTTTCTTTGAATGTATGTCATTTTCTGTTGGAGCAATACCCATGTCCCACCATGATGATTAATAAAGAAAGAGAAAGCAGATGTATCAACTAAAAAAAAAAAAAGGCAGCAAAATAATTAAAGAAGCAAAAGTTTCTGATTTTGCTGATTTGTTACTTTCACCTTCACTGTGAATTTCCCCATTAAATACAACTGTTTGCTAGGGATTGGTGCTTCCTCTTGAAATGTTTTTGCCAGCTCTCCCTAAAGCATTTTCAGATCTGTACTGCAGCAGAGACAGAGACAGGATAGTCCTTGCAGTGTCTGTGCAGTATTTGTGTGTGGTTTCTGTCTCTGCTGGACTGGCCTGTGTGCAGAACTCTCACACCACTGTGTGGATACTCACATCATCTCTAGCTCCTTAAAGATGAATCAAAGTTTCAAGCTTAGAAACTTTTTTCAGCCTTCATTGTTTAGCTAACTGACAGGCATCCTCTGAAACATCTGCCATTGCTGTTCTTTGGAACTGGGTCTATCAGGCTGCTGGGGCATATATTTCTGTGCAGACTTTCCAAAGAAAATGCTTTCCATTTCTGCTGGCCCAGGAGTATGGAAGCACTTGACTATGCAGCTATGGAACATATGTCTTCTTTGGGAGAGAAGTGTTTTAACCTGTAGACTTTTGCAGAATCTTCACTTACTTCCTTTCCGGTTAAAAAGTTTGACTGAAGTGTTAAAGTCTACTTTCAGTCCCTGCTAGAGACTGTCAGCAGCTTTGGGAATTTGATTGGGAAGCCAACCAGACAGAGAATAAAGTCACCAGATGATTCAAGTACAAAGCAAAATGCCTCTGGCCTAAGGAGTGCAGCCCTTTGCCTCTTCCAGATGCATTGAGCAGTAGGAATAGGGTGGGGAGAAGGGAGACTCTGCTTCACAAACTTAAGAAAGCTTTTCTCAAGCGCAAGAGGTGCCTCCCTGCACCTTTGTAAATACTGAGAATCATCTCAGCTGGGAGACATTCAGACTTTAAATTGTTCCATATTTTTCCAGCCTTTCAGGGTGTGAGTGTGTATGACTAGATCACTGGGAATCAAGAGCTGGCTTGTGTATGAAGCTGAGAGGTCAGGGCTATATTTGAGCCAGGAATGGAGGGAAGACTTGCATGTTCAACACTGCCTACACTGAACAATAAACAGCTGTTTTCTGTTCTGATGTGTCATTTAAAAACTGTAACTCTGATTTAATAGAGACCAGAATTTGCTCCAAAATGATATAGTGGCTGATGGAAACAATCATAATTGTGTTCTTTCTCTACTATAAACTTCCTTTTTGTTGTATCTCATTGAATCAATGCCTTTCATTTGGGTGGGTGATGCAAGACTTGTATTAAAAACCTTATGAAGAATGGGAACCCTGTTGTCAAATCAAGTAATGCCATGACCCCAAAGCATTTTACACATCCTTCCCACATCAGCATGGCTACTCCAGATTGAGATTCTACTCTTCTAGTGATAATTAAAGCAAATAAAGCATTGATCTAGTAGAGGAACTTCCTGGTCAACTTAACTTTAGTTTTCACAGGTGATGTTTCAAAACAAGGATAATCTGTCTGCTTCCTGTCTAGGTATTCTTACCTTGCCCAAGGTTTATTCTTAGTGCGCACTGTCTCTTTTTCAGGACCTCTCTTAGGCTTCTGCTCTCAATTTTTTTTCCCTTGTCTGTTTTTGTTGTTGTTTATTCTACTACTTTCTTTTCCTTCTCTTCTTTCTCCAGACAATCCAAGGTGATCTAATAGATCTATTAATAATCTAATAGATTCCTAATATTTTGCAGAAACTTAGCTATTTTATTCAGCAAAGGCTTAATTCAGATAGTCTTTGGCAGCCGCCTCTCTCAGAGGCAGGCACATAGCCTCCAGCCATGCTATTCTTGCCAAGACCTATACAAAATATTACCTCACAAGCAAATGGAGAACTGATAATATCAAAAAGAATTTGTAGGTTTTATGTAGGCTTTATTACTAATTCTCTCTACACTTCAAAGTTTGATATCTTGAATCCAAGAATAAGCATTTGCTAATTGCCAGCTGTTCAGCTGACTGGTCTTTAGTTTGAGACACTGCTGGTGGCTGAAGCACTGCCACGGAGCCCTGTGCTTTGAAGTGTTGCTGTTACCAGGGGCCAGAAGCCCGTAAGAGCTACAAGGTGACCTTATACACTGAAAGAGAAAGCACTGGGTTTTGGGGGGCTGCAAGGCTGTAGACGTAGTAACAATCTTAAAGGACACATACACAAATGTCAGTCAGACCCAGGTAAGTAGGATATTTGAGTAGCATATTACAGGAGGATGTTTTTCTTAGCAGGATCAAACACTTTTGGTTGATTCCACTTCTTTTTGACCTTATGTAATTACATAGAATGTTCTCACAGAGTTGTGTCTTCACAAACTGAGCAAACATAATCTAATCAATGCTTTTTTCATGCCACAGAAAATTGCTGTAACTGAGCAAGTGCCTTACAAAGGACATTCTGAGGCACAGAGAGCAGTTGAAGGAGATTTGGGAATGTTGTTGTAAATAGAAACGTTAAGATACGGTTCCGGAACAGCCTAAACTGGGCTAAATTTGGCCTAACAAATTCTCACCTTTCCAGCCAGTTCTGCCTTGAAATCTGGACTGGGCAGCCACAGGGTTTGAGGGACAAAACCAGATGAAAACCAGCCCTCCACCTACCCCACAGAAAGTGATTGGGTTTTGGTTGGATCAGTTTGAAACGCGGCGTGTTTGGGCATGAACGATGACTAGTAGAGTGAAGGGGTGGGAACACAAGGGCAGAGCAAAGGTAGTCCTGATGTAATCCAGTGTGAGTTGCTATTGAAACCACCCACAGTCTGTGTAAATACTAGTAAAATTGGATGTGCCTGGGAATATTTCCAGGCACTAGAATGAGATTGTCTGTGCTATTAGACTGTTAAAATGCTCCCTGGCATGAATTTGACCTCTTCCAATCAATGCTCACTGCAAACAATTTCTGGACACAATTTGGTTGCTAGAATGGTCCCAATAGGCACTTTGCATTCATAAACTCAGGTCTTTCTGTGCCAGTTGGCCTCAATGCCCAGGAATGTTTCAGGCATGTTGAATTTAACTAACACAGACCCATCCCTACTTTGACTATTGCAAATCCTTATGAAAAGACAAGACTTGTCTTGAAAAAATGATTTTTAAAACAGACAATAGCAGAGCATAAAAGATGGGAAGACATGAAATCTGGAAATAAGGAATTTTATTTCCTTTTAATAAGGTGGTAAGAAATACATATTTTGTGTTCATTTCAGGTTGGAAAGGTGGAGAAGAATAGCAATAACTTGTTATACAGTTGCTTCTGTACTGTAGAATATTTGGCCACTTATTAGGCAGAGTTAAGGCTGACATGATTCTTTTTTCAAGTCAGTTGCTGTACTGGGAATAAAATTATTCCTCCTTCTACATATTAAAAAAATATACAACTTCAGCATTTCCCTTGCAGTGTGGAATGTTAATAAAATCAATGTACTTGGTATCTTCAAGTACTGAAGCAAAGTCCTCAATTTTAATCTGTGATTAGTTTGGGTTTTTGTCCTTCACAATTGCCTTTATGAGTTTCCCTCCACATCAGGAAATCCGAAAAACTGGGATTTTTTCTTCTCTCCAGGTATACTAACTTGGCAATCTTAATGATCCCTCTCCCCTCAGGGCACAATTAAAGGTGTTCTTTTGAAGGAGCCTTAGAAGGGTTGTTATACAGTGCAAACAGGTCTCTTGGGTGGGTTGCTCTAGGACCCAGAGTGACTGGGACTGACAGAAATCTTCACCTGAATGAATTTTCCCCGTATGCCTTATAAGGAGTCCAGGAAAACAAGGAAGTGATAACCATGTTCACATTACTGTGTGCACAGCTTGTCCTCTCTACCTGCCCAGGTAGCCCTTGTTTTCACTTTTGTTCATGGTCCGTGCCGCTGGGGTTGAAGTTTCCTCGCGATCCGGCGTACGTGACACCTGAAAGCATACCCTCCAGGAATGCATGCTTTTTACGACATTCTACCTTTATGCAGACGATAATTAACAAGCTAATATTTTTTTTGTCATGCAGCCAGCACTGAAAACGAATGGGGATTGAATTGCTTTGCCTCTGTTTCCTATTCCTGCAAAGAAATAACTATGTGCAAGGTAAGGCTCAGGGGCAGGGAGATCCATTTCAAAATCATTTTGCATTGTTTCTTGCTTGAAGTTGACATGAAATAGCTTTCTGCCTTCTATATTTAATCTTTCCTTTCTATTTAATGACCTTTTTTTGACAGACTGCTGTAGGGCTGCATTGCCAATTCATCTACAATTTGGTGGTCATTACATAGCACAACAGGTTTGAAAGAGACAGACATTTGAGCAATTTCGTTTTCACTAATCACAGTTTGATCTACTAAGAATCTTTCATATTATACATATGGCTGAGTGTTTCTCTGGTAGTTACACATTGGACAAAAATCATATCAAGTATCTACAGAGCTGAGTGAAGCAATATTAAGCATACAGAGTGAGCATAAATCTGTTCTTTTAATATCCCTGGTTATGTGGGAAATGACTTACCGACACCATACCAGAAAGACATGTAACACTCTATCAGGTGCACTGGAGGGAACAAGTTAACATGTTCTAAGTGAATGCCACCCATAAAGCATGCAAAAGGAGGTATGTTAATTGCCGGCAATTCTGAGGTTTTAATCTTTATTGGAGAGTTAATCTTTTACCAATAGAACTACTGTTAAGAAGAAATTTTATCAGTAATCCTAAATATGGCTAAATATGTGCATTTTTCACCACCCACATTCTCTAAAAGACAAGTTTCTTCATAAATTGACTGACTCAGCATATTATTAACAGCCTTTTATCTTCTTGGATTTAAATTCAGGGACCTGTTCTCAGGAAAGCACAGTGACTTGTGAAGATTGTTTGCTTTCCGGACCACACTGCGCTTGGTGTTTGCAAGAGGTAGAGTGATAAAAAAAAATTCAAAGTAAGACTTGAAGTCTTTGTAGTCACTCCGAGTGAAGATGAAGTATTGACTTAATTGGGTCAGCCCAGGGTTTTGTAATGCATGCAGTGCTTAGTGAAGCCTTCCTGGGGAGCAGAAGTGGAATTTAATCTACTCTCCATGGTCTGTTATTCATAGTATGGTTGCTAGGATGTTTGTTTGTTTATTTGTTTGTTTGTTTTTTTGTTTGAAAAAACCACAAAAACATCAACCTTCAAAATCTAAGGCAGAAATAGGAGTGTTATTTGGGGGTCTCAGGTCATGAGCCCGAGGGCTGGCTCACCCCCAGCACCGATGATGAAGCACCAGACACAAAGTCAGAGGCCAAACTGTATCTTACAGATTACATGCCAAGCCAGACAGTGCAAACAGAAGGTTTGCAGATATCAAGAGTGTAAAAGTTTACAGATATAAAACTTCCATATAGAAATTATTCATCTGTAGTTAATTTTAAGTATGGCAATAATGTCGGATTTAAAATTCGTATGATATAGATGTGTTTTGGCTAAAACACCGGACTTAAAAAATATATCTGGATTTGTTTCCTATGCCTTTGTTTCAGATTTTCAGTGCAACCCTGGGGAAGTGACTTCACATTTCTGCTTTTAAAACTTTCTCCTGTAAATGGTGCTAAATAAAATCTCCCCACTTCACAGTAAATATTCTAGCTCTTAGTTCATCAGCATTAACAAGATAGTCAGCTATTGCAACAAAAACTTGACAGAAATACTAGAGAAATAAAGTATTTTTCATTTTTGTTTCTGAATTGCACCTTTGCTGCTAACCATTTTTATTGTTTTTGTGTACAGCAAAATGACACAGCATGGGACTAAAACACTTTATGAAATAGCTCAGAAAGAAAAAACTGCATGTTTTATTTTAAAAATTCTAAAAATATATATTTTGCGATTTGCAAAATATATTACCATGGAGGTCAAAAAGACCCCACATTAGTGTGTTTGCAGTAGTTTTTACATCTGTACTATAAAACAGGATTTTGTTGAAATTGAATCCCATAATTTTGACTACTGCCATGTATTTTCAGGGGAAAAAGAACCCAATATAATTTATTGATTCACAAAACCCCAAAACCAAACAAAAAAAAAAAAACACTGTGGAACTGTTGAAAACTTCACTGTAGTAAACATGATTTTTCTTCTTTGTTCATAAGCTCATTAATTTCTTTGTTAGAAAACAGCACATCAAGCATGCAAAAGGCATAGGAGCCTTAGTATCCAAGCAAACAAAAGCACCTCTAAAGAAACCAATGTTTTCTGTAGGATAAGAACACACTTTGTAATTGTATTTGAAATATGAGGTTGTCTCTTCACACATTTGGAAAAGTTACAAACTGTGTAACTAAAGGGGACAATATGGATCTCCCTGTGAAAGGTTTATAATGGCATGTGTAATTTATGTGTGCTGTATTCCTGAAGCAGTGGGTGAGAGTTTTGCCTGAGCAAAGGCATCAGGTTCAGTCTGGAGAATAATAAACCACTGTTCCCAACAGGTGCCTCAACACTTCCACCAAAATACATAAGATGCCTGACAATTTTCAGGCATGAAGGGTGATATTTTGGTAGAAAAAAAGGGTCATAGTTCTGTTTTTAGTAGGTTTAAAGTAAATTTGTTTTGTTTTGCATGGAAAGTTTTTCAGTGACTGAATTCAGAGAATTTTTGTGGCTTAATGGCTGATCCATGGGTTGCTTGCCCAGACCTAGGAGAAAAGAGCAGATGCATGGTATGGGCCCATGACTGTCCACCAGGAATTGAATGTTACAGAGCTGATTCTGCCAGGCATTGCCCAGGCTTTTGTCAAAAGGGGTTGCAGGCCAGAGCACTTTCCAGGAGACAGCTGACTGATTTTGAGAATCTTAACTCTAGACATAGCTCTGGGAAATGGTAATAAGGCACATAAGCCTCTTTGTAAAAGTAACCATTAACTTCAGCACCATGTGAGGTTAGTACCTACCCTGTAGCAGGGCTGTAGAAAGGAATGCATATCAATGCTTTGAATTGAGAAATGACAATAAACTGTGAGATATACAATTGATATCTATAGGCTTTTGATTTCCTCTGGCTGGTAGAAGGTCAAGGAAGATGCTGGGCCAAATTAAGGTGTGGGATGCTGAGAGCACCACTGGTGCTGAGGAACACTGGGGACAGGCTGTGGTCATTGCTGGGCACCAGGCAGAGGAACAAGGACTTGATGCCTGCTTTAGTGAACAGATTAAATGAGGAGAAAGTGTAGGCCAGAAAAAAAGAACCAGTAAACACTGGGTACCCACAATCTGTTTGTCGCAAGTTGTCCAGGAGTTTATTATCATCAAGACCTCTTTTATTAAATAACATGCTTCAGTCAGCAGTTCTAAACTGTATAGGACAGACTGATGCATTTGTGGCATAATTCTGTGATAGAAAAACCAGCGGCTCAGAGGGACTTTGTGTTATCATTCCCAGTACTGTGAAAAGCCAAATGCAGTGAGTGGCACAATTCCCATTCCCCAACAATAGAGCAGTTTCTCCCAGGACAACAAGTTGGTGTAAGTTACATTAATTATACACCTGTGTGACATGACCCATGAAGGGCAAATTTGGGTTTCTGTGCCACCTATATCTAGTTCTGCACTAGTTTGCACAAAGTTGCATCTTTGTTTCCATTCCCTGAGTTGTGGGGCAGGTGCTTGGTGGCTAGTCAGTAAAAATATTTAACTCATGCCTTCCTTCTCCCGTTTGCATTAGAATTACACAGACTCATCTGGAATTCATGGGAGGTGTGATACCCTGGAAAATCTGTTGTCCAAAGGATGCCAGCTGAATTTCATTGAGTTTCCCATTTCAGAAGTAGAAACTCACAGAAATGATCCCCTAACTGCATCATCCCAGAAAAATGATGTCACACAAATTTCTCCCCAGAAATTAACTCTGAGGCTGCGACCAGGTAAGTCACAGCTCATAGGTTTATTTCAGACAGTGTGATAAACTGAAGCTTCTTAGATTGAACAACCTCAAAAATATCTTGACAGAATAAAGATGAAAACCTGTGTTGAGTCCAAAATTATCTGTTGACTCATCACATGACAACTAGGTTCAGCCGCATTCAGAATATTTTCAGAAGTGCTGGGTACATCATAACAAAAAGGATATATATTTTTAGTTCCTCTCTTCTCTTGCCAGTGAAGTGGCAGGGAGAGAATGAAAGCCCCTGGCTCCTCCCCAGCCAAGCTCCTGTGCCTCTCCCCTGCTGGTCTGGCAAACAGAGTATCTCAGAGGCAACATAAAATCTTGCTTTGAGGATTTACAAGGTACCAGTGACATTTATGGTAGCATTCCAGAACCACCTTGGGATCCCTCAGATTTGAAGTTTTCCTGGAGAAAATTTGGAATGAAAAAAAGTAAGAGACATCCAGTTAGGTCAGGTCATAGTGTTGGAACTGAGAATAAAATCTCTGTGTACACTTTGACTTTGTTTAAATTTTTAAATGATATGATAGGACCCCAAAATGCTACCTCTAGTTTTAATTATCTTCATATCTAAATTTTCTAAAGCTGCATACAGCTGAAGAGATGTTTTCATGTTTTTTTTAAATTATAACAATCAGTTTTAATTCTGTGGTTATGGCATTACTGAAGAACTGTTTTAAAAAAACCCCAAACATTAGAACTACTTTTAATTTTTCAGACCCTTATTTGAGATTGTTTGTTGACAATCTTTGAAATATTTTTGCAAATGCTACTGGTGGTTTAAAATATCCAATAATTGTCACCATATTGAAGTTTATGAAGAAATTGGTATTGCTCATGTTTTCTGCACAGAAGTGCTGATATGTGTCCCACTTTCCCCTGACCTTAATAGGACATGAAGAAACAATACAGATCAAGGTTCGCCAGACTGAAGATTATCCAATTGATCTCTACTACCTCATGGATCTTTCAGCTTCCATGGATGATGACCTGAATACAATCAAAGAACTGGGTTCAACTCTTTCCAAAGAGATGTCAAAACTGACAAGCAACTTTAGACTGGGGTTTGGATCTTTTGTTGAAAAACCAGTTTCACCATTTATCAAAACTACAGCTGCAGAAATAAACAACCCTTGCAGGTAGGCAGGGAAAGTCCCAACATCTGTTTGTATGCCAACACTGTCATAATCTTTAGGCTAAAATTAATTTCAGCAGCTTCACTGGAAACTCTCCCCTCTTCCAGTTGCAAATGAGTTGGTTTGTGGAACAAGATTTTGGTTCTCTCTTTCACCTTCTGATCATTGTTCTGTTGAGTCTTAAGTTATTAGGATAGAGGAATCTGGGAGTGAGTGAGTCTGTTTTTTAGCTTTTACTGCTTATTACAAATGTGCTTAATATGTCAACAGAAAGGTATGTGGCATGTAGTTTTGTATTTTTCTTTAATTTCTTTCATTTTCTAGTGTATGTATATATATATAAAAAAGAACTTTATGAACTATACTAAGGAGTTGCAAACTCAAACCCAACACAGAATACCAGTTTCATTTAGCCATCAGTGCTGTTCTCCTGCTTTTTTTCCCCCGTTAAGTCTATCAATCTCCCCAGCCTCTGGCTGCCCTAGCCCTTAGCTAACTTGTGTAGGGGAGAAGCTGGGCTTTGCAACCTGGAGCAGGAGTGCAGCTGGTGGTTGTCTCTGAGTGCCATTAAGGAGCTACAGATCCCAGTATACTTCCAAATAGGAGATCAAGGCACAGCAGGAGGCATGGCAAGGGCTGCACGCTGGTAACTGGCTGAATTACTCTGTTCTAGGAGGCATTTCCCAGCCTTTATGCAGAATTTTTTCCATTGCCCAAGACACTGAACGCTCTTTAATTATCTTAGGTTTTTCACTAATCCTTCTCAGGCACAGACAAGAGACAGAAGACCAAAACTAATCCAGGCAGCCCTCTGAAGCAGCCATTCCAGTGATTTTTCACTCTCTATTATCCATAAGCTGTCTCACTTTTCTTGCAGAAGCGTACCATACGAGTGCTTACCCACCTTTGGATATAAAAATGTTTTGCCCCTAACAAATGATGCTGAAAAATTCAATGAAATTGTGAAAGGACAGCGAATTTCTGCTAATATAGACACTCCAGAGGGAGGATTTGATGCAATTATGCAGGCAGCTGTTTGCAAGGTAATTGAAATTTCTAGGTGTAATATTATTCCATATATTATCTCTTCTAGTATTATATGTTGGTACTTCAAAGCGACTGATTTTTTTTCAAAAATTTTTAACACAAACCAAGAGCCTCATTAAATTTATGTGAAAATACTTTTGGCTGTACAAGTAAAACATGCATATTGCAATATTTTAGTCTCAGTTTCCTTTTAATTGCCAGGCACAAATAAGCCCAAATATCAGTATAATTACTGTCTGTTTTTCCATTTAAATATTTTTTATTAACTATGTTTAGAGTAGTAAGCAGATTGACATGAACATGGCCAACTCATGTTATTAAACACAGGGATGGGGAAACAAAATGTTAGCCAAAGACAATGGAATGAACATTATCTCTTAGGAGATGTGTTGCCTGTGATACTTCCTTGAGAATGGTGCTATTCATTCATTTTGAGATGCCGTTCTCCAAATATTTTGCTGGTTTTCTATGTTGTGATGCAATATAGCTTGCTAAACTGATGTGTTTTAAATGACAGGAAAAAATTGGCTGGAGGAATGATTCTCTGCATTTGCTGGTGTTTGTGAGTGACGCTGATTCCCATTTTGGGATGGACAGTAAACTGGCAGGGATTGTTATTCCTAATGATGGGAACTGTCATTTGGACCACAATAATGAATATTCCATGTCAACTGTTCAGGTAATTACCTACAAATTTTGTACACTCTCATATTCTGGAAATTTAAAGACTAACACAAACAACTTAGAAAATTAGTGAATTACACTTTTAGCACTGAAATGTGTAAAAGCCAGGGAATCCAGATATTTAATGTAATCTATTTTATTTGTAACTGCATGTTTCAGTAAAGAGAGAACAGCGTGCTTGACTGGAATCAGGATGGATTATAACTAAGAAAAAAGAAAGAAAAAATACGATTTCTAGAACAGGAAAGCCCATGGAATTAGACTAAATAGTATTTCCTTCTGCAGGGAAGGCAAGATTTGCATTAGTTATGTTCCCTGAAAGGTGTGAATTCAGGACCAGTTCAGGAATTTGCAGGGCACTGTTCCTGTACGAGAACTTACCAGTTTAATATTCAGTGTTCAGAAATACTGAATGTGCCCACTGTGGTGTCCATTGTAGGACAAATACTGTTGTTCTGGTGCAGTGTAGCTCTTTGGATTAAATATGTATATATAACGCAGATGCTACTGAGCCAAAGCCCCCACTATGGAACCTGGCTCTGTACTTTTCACAGAGGGGTTTCTTTAAAAACAGCGTGAGGAAATTATATGTGCTTTTATTTTGTATACGTGTATTCCTAATTAAAGTTTATACTACACAGAGAACAAAGTGTTCATTATGATCACTTGAATGTGTCTTTCATGGGAGACAAGAACTGAAAGCACATGAGAAACAGATTTATGTGCCTCTCTTTTGTTTGTTTGCAGGAGTATCCAACAATTGGACAATTAATTGACAAACTCGTGCAAAACAATGTTCTATTAATTTTTGCTGTAACAAATGAGCAAGTTCACATATATGAGGTGAGCAAACTAAAATGTTCAGTTTGGCAGTGTTTGTTTTAAAGTTCACCTTTTTTCACAGCTGATACAGAAATTCTAGTACTAAGGACTGAATTCTAAAATATATTTTTGTGATAAAAATAACTAGGAAATTGTATATCAGAGGGAAGCTCTTTTGCTTAAGTGCTTCTTCATGTATTGATTTTGGTGTTCTAAGGCAACTTTTAGATCAGATTTCAAGTTGAATCACACTAATCCTATAAGTCAATGATTGACAAACTATGCATTGCTAAACTATTCAGAATCATCATTATCATTAGCCTTTTGTATTTAATAAGGCTAGAGGAGAGCTGAACCTTTTCTCACTTTTATAAAACAAGACTATACCTGAAACATGCAGTTATCGTCCTGCTCTGAGATCTTGGTTTGTTGGGGTTTTTTTTCCATTTTTCTTTATTTCTGTGACCCTTTCAATTTTTATTGCATTTTTTCCAGTCCTGCTTCTGGGAAAAAATCTTCACACACTAAAAGAGATTCTAGATAAGAGTTCATCATGGGTAATAAGGGGTTTTGCAGCCTAAGCTTGGCTGCCTGGCTACACCCTGCTGTGTGAAAGGGGACAAGTAGAGAGAAATTGCTTGCCCAAATTTATTAAGGTTGGTTGAGAGGAAGCCAATAAGGATAATCCTGCTGATACAATAAGACCAGCTTTGTGAAGGAGAAGCCTTTGCAAAACATTCTGTATTAATACCAGAAGTACAGTAATGAGGAGAGGGGCTCCTCTGCTCTGATTGCCACATGGAAGATAGGAAAGAAAGAGAAGGAGAAAAGAGAGAGCCGCTGAGTCCTTGAGGTAGTCACCAGTAGGATGGTTTTCTATTTCTGTCCTCTCTGTAGCCCAGGGAAGACCCCCCAGGTACTTCTACAACTGATTCTAGGGGTACAGTTGTTTTGAGTAAGTCTGATGCTCCGGCTGTTTGACAAAAGTGACAAGAGTCACAAATTGCATAAACTGATTCTCAGATTACAGCCTTGACAAGGGAAGGAAAACTCTGTGTCTTGAAGCACTGACTGCCTTGCATTTCTGAAGACTGTTTTGAGCACTGAGCTGGATCATGAAAATTTAGATTGATAACAGTAGAAGTCGACCACTTACAAATGCAGTGGCTTCAACTATTTCTTAATAGACATCCAACTAATGACAGGGGAAACATTTTTTCCTTATAGGTGCTTTTTTAATAGGTGCTTAATGAATAGGAGCTGTTCTAGGAAGGTAGTTGGGAAATACCTGTTTGACTTACGGAGCCTTTTTTTGTCCACAGAAGTATTTCTCTTGCTGATGGCACTGTGGTTTACCTTGGAAATTGCTTGTGGCCACCAGCATTCTCATCAAGGTGTTTCTATTCAGTATTCCTGTGTCACTATCAAGGTTACCAAGAGGCACCCTTTGGTAACAGGGAACACCTAAACAAGGACTTATAGCTAACACAAAATACAAATCATGGTTAACCCATCTAGGGAATGGTTTGCTCTTGTTGCTTCCTTTGTTAAAAAAAAAAGGAAATACAACTGCCTTCTATTTTACAGGGTGTATAATAATCCCACTGAATATAATCTATCTGCTGATTTTGTCTTTTAATGCTGCTTTCTTCCACTAATGGAATATTTATTATATATATAATTATATATTATTATATATCTACTAATTCCACTAGTGGATAGCTGTATTTGTCATGGTCTGCTTTTTGTCCTGTAGGTGATGTGGAAAATCGGTCAAAGCAAGTATGAAAATCATACACAAGTGTCACAGTGCAATTTTTCCAAATAACAATTACCGTTAAAAGGTCTATGTAGTGTGTGAAAACAGGGAAATAGATACTGCCATGTTTTCATCCCTGTGATGCAAATTTATAATATAAATGTAAATAACCAGTATCTATGCTTAAGAATGTAAAAAGAACAAAGCAAGACAATGAGAATTATTCTTGTGGTAAGGTCCCTGCTCAGGTAGCCTGAAAGTGGTGGCAGAGGGCTCTAAAAGTTTTGGTGTTTCACTTCTCTTGAAAAGCTTCAGTGGTGGAGATTCTGTAGGCTCCCTCAAAAAACCCTTCCATTTATCCTCTGAGGTGGAAAGATTCTCCCCAGATATCTTATCTCCAATCTACTTGAACTCAGTTTCTAATTACATCAGATACCAATACTGACTATTGCTATTTATAATGGAGTTCTCAGGGACAAGCTTACATTAAAATTACTGTGAGGACTTAAAAAACACCTCTTTAAATAGACTTGATAGATTCCATTAGTCTAAAGTGCAGTGTTCAGACTGTCAAATATATATTTTGTATTTCTAGCCCTGCATAATCCCCAACAATTTAGCCCAAAATAATTCAGTCATGTAATATTTTTGATCCTCTTCAACTGAATTTTCAGTTTATCTGCTTACATGTGTATTATTATCTAACACAAATCTTAGGGGTGGCAAGCACAGAGCACCTATGCTTGTAACAGAGCTGGCGTTGCTTTTGAACCTTCCATGCACCTAAAAAGCTACTGCACAGTAACCTCAAGAGATTATTTAGATCAGATGCAAGAGAAAATTCTTTACACTGAGCTCTGATAATTGAAGATTATTTTTAAAAGGATTTATTTTTAAAAAAGGTATTTTATAATGCATTCATGAATGTCTAACTTCTAGCATCATTAGTCTCAGTTGAGTCTTGCCAAAGCATCAGGGGATGTTTTCATTCTATAAAAACTATTCACTCAAAAAGCATCTGTGAATATGGCAATATTTATATTTTAACAAAGCCTACTTTGGTACAAAAGAAAACATCGGTCTTTAAGCTTTCATGAAGTAGTTGCTACTCTGATGATATTATTTGTTTTCAAGCAAAATTTTTTAAAAATATATTCAAACTTAGATAAGGAAAAGACTCCATCTTTAGTCCTGACTAAGAAGTATTTCTTTTGAAACAAAATTTACTCTTTTTTGGATTAATTATTTCTTTTTATATCACAGGAGAAATAGGTTGAAAATTAGGGTTTTAGGTTGTATTGCACTGCTGAAAATTGAACTAAAATTACTCTATTCTCCACACTCATACAGAATTTCTAATTATTTTTATATATTTGGCATGGCACACTATTTATGATGAAAATTCTTCTATCATTTACACTGCTAAAATATAGACATAACCCCACTGAGCTCAAATACATAATTGTCAAATTTCTTTTACATGAATTAGAGTTTCCCTATAAAATGGCAGTTCACCTCTTAATGAATATTTGCTAAAGGACTAAATTCCGTGATATCCTTTGGATGTTTTGCAATAGCAGCACCCCAAAAGCATCCATCTGCCTCACCTTGGCAATGGTTGAACAGAAATATTTGCTAAGAGGAGAGGTTTAACCAATGGACTGGAGACACACACTCAGCCTGGGCTTGAAATACCATCCTTGTATCACCATGTAAAAAATTTTTGTTCCTAGGGAAGAGATCAACCAAAGTGTTCAGAGCAGCATATCCCTGCTGTTTGTTTTGCATACCACAGATTAAAGGGGACTGTATTTTAAATTCCAGGTTTGTAAACTTTTCTCTCAGAAGGTCCACATGTACAAAACACAGAGTTTCAATATTCCAAGAATCCTTGAGAGGGCACTAATCACAGGAGGAGTCAGGAATGCAAAGTCGCCAGCTGTAACATAAAATGCAGTTAATCCCACTGATTTACAATAGCACTAGAAATCTAATGAATGATAACTATTCCATACATAATACATAAAATAATCACAGAGCTTTTGGAGATATGAAGGATAAGAAGGATATAAGTGTATCAAATTACCCATGTTTATTAATAGTTCTCTGGATATTTTCCTTTTATTTAAAATAACAGCATTGATATGATAATGTGTAAAGGAAAACTAGTGCTGCAGTGCTTTTTTTTTAAAGATGAACACATTGTTTTCCAAAGGCATGGGTTAAAGCAGGTAGGGTCCAAGACTCTTGAGCAGTGCAGCAACAGTAGAGCAGCTGAATCTGTTTCTGGATATTTTTATTAAAGAGATATACAACTGTTGATAAAACATATCTTCTCTCTAAATTTGAAAAATTAGAGCTTGAAGGATACTATGGTATCAAACTTCCAATCACGTAGAGGTGATTTACCAATTTATGTTCAATGAATTTTAAATGAAACCAGCTCTTCTCCATCTGACATTTTCATTAAGACACGTGCAATGGAGACTGCAAGAATACTTGAAAATGTTAGTGTTATTTATTTCACTTGGCTTCAATCCACTTGATTTTGTTGTCAGCGCCTTCATTTTTGTTTGGGTTTTTTTTTTGTTTTGTTGAGGGTTTTTTTGTTTGGTGGTTTTTGGGGTTTTGGGGTGGGTTTTTTTGTTTTTTTCTTTCTTTGGGTTTGGGGTTGTTTTAGACGGTAGCTCCTTGTCACCTAGACTTTTGTTGTGCTTTAAATTCATTTTTTATATTTCCAGAATTATGCAAAGCTTATTCCTGGTGCTACAGTTGGACGACTACAGAAGGATTCTGGAAATATTCTCCAGTTGATCATTGCTGCATATCAGGTAAGATGGGTACAATGCAGCTTCTTCCTTCATGTTTACATGTTTGACTTTGGTTTGCAGTTTGGTAAAAAGATGTGTCTTTGATTCCTTTTATGAACTGACTCCTTTTATGAAACTGAATGATTACATCATTTTTTATGTTAGGTGCTGACCTTAACAGGAAAAGTGTTCGCTCTGAGGATTAAGTAAGCACAGAAACAAAATTCCTATAACCTTCTGTCAATCCTTAGTTCTGCTGGAATGCTGAATTTATATCAGTGCGTCATCTGCATTGCCTTGTTCATATTCCTGTATTTTACACCTACTCTTAATGCTTCTTTAATATTCAGGTCTCTCATTTCCATATCTCAACAGGGACTCAAGTCTCTCCCTGTTGGTAGCTGCCACCAAAGCAGACAAAAAACTGCTTTGCAAGAATATCTGGGGGAAAAAATACTATTCTGTGCTCAGTGCTCTTCTCTGCTTTAGCAATTTGATGCTGCCTCTGTGAGGCTGTTCTGAGGTTTTCAAAAAGAGCAATATAGGAGCCAACAGGGGTTTGTTTAGGTAATGTCAGGACTTGAACCAGTTTGTTTAAGTAATACAAAGAAATACTTTAATTATGTCAAGAAAATAAACACAGCAGAGTTCTTCAGAGCTTTGTTTGTAAAATGAATCCTGGGTGCCTAGTTCTCTTCTGTCAGAGGAATGTTTTTAGGCAGTTGTACAGATCTTTGCACAGATATATCAATTTACAAATACGCTGATATTCCACAGATTTCTCTGTTCCATCTCAGCCCATTTTTATTAAAAACCTGCTCTACCAGTTGTCCACAATGACAAATAACCCTTTGCAAATAGCTTCTGTTATTTGCTTACTCTTTTTCCTGCTCTTTTTTCTATCACCTGAATAAGATAGTCATCACTGTGCCAAAATTACTTTGGTCTTAGTGATAGGAAGGAAACCAAATTCTTCTAACTCTTACAAAAGCAATGAAGGCAATACAATTGCTGAATTACGACTTTTTATAATGAAATGCAAAATAGCCAGAGTTTCTCCAATTTATAAAAAATTATATAAGGAAAGAACTTCAGGGTTAATATTGGGAGTGTACAAATTGTAATAAATAAAGATGAGGAAATTTTCTTATGAGCAAAGTTATTGCTAAACTTTGAGTGGCAATAGAATTTCACTCCTGGATTCCAACCTGCTGCTAGTCACATCTTGTTCCTATCAGCATTTCTTCAAGCTGGCAGTCTAATATATAGACACAGGTTCCTACATTTAGTAGCTGAAATACCATTTTGTTGTCAGTAAGTAATGGTAAAAACACACAAAAATTGTCACAGTGCTGTGTCCTGGTGCTTTTGCTGTAACATAAGTTGCCTCACTGGAATATTGAAAATGTTAGGACTGAATCCTTGCCTCTTCTTCATAGCATTTGCTTATGTTTCCTATGGCCTATGATTTTTTTCCCTACTCTCCTTTTTGAGCCTGGTATTTTTGGCTTCTGTTGCCTTCTATGACAAGAAGGGGTTCAGTTCCACTGTGTCAAGGCACAGGTTTTTTTTTTCCTATTTTAACCTACTTCTAATGCTTTAAATCTTCTCTGAGTGCACCTTAGCTCCTGAGTGGTAGGGTTTGGTGAATAACAGCTCTGCATTCACCTTATCTTTGTGTCTTCATAATTTCATTTAATTGTGTCACTGAGACACCTTCCACACAGCAATCTTCTCTCCAAATTAGAGACCCAGTCCTTTAAGTCTCTCCTTGGCTGCTCCATCCCCTTGGTAGCTTTATCTGACCATCTCTTTACTCTGCCTGACTCTCATGAGTGCCTCCTGAGATGTGGAGCCCACAAGAGCTTGCAGTGCACAGTGAGGGCACACTAAGGTTTATACAAAGGCACCGTCACATCCTCTGCCTTGTCCTCAGCCTCCTGGTTCTGTTGGCTTTTTAGCTGCTGCGTGCTTGGAGCAGAGCAGGCCAGGTGTTGGCAGTGGTGACCACGATGCACCTTCCTGAGCTGTTTTGGCTGATCCTGTTCTCATCTGTTCCGCGGGCACGGTTCGGAGGAGCTCTGAGCTTGCTGCCCTGCAGCAGTGGCAGGGAGGTGACTGCAGGAAGGGTGCTCGTGCCTTTGGACCATAACTTGTCACAACCTCATCCAGGCACAGCATGTCTGGACCATGCACCAGAGCTGCACGTATGTTCTTCAAATCCCACATTTCTTTCGAGATGTAAGAAGTGTGCAAGTAGCAACATGTCACACTCAAAATTTCCCCAAGTCCTTTTTATTACACTTAACCTTAAAGGTTGACAATCTTATTGTTTTGTGATTGAAAAATGTTCCAAGCAGGAAGCACTAAAACCCCCTTTATTTGACAGGAGTAGAGGTATCTGAAGTTTTTTTTGACTGTGAAGAAGGAAATGACAGAAGACCAACAGTTGAAAATCACATGCAAAACAGAACTAATGCTACTTTTGTTAGAAACTTGTCATTATACTCTCAGGAGTGTAATTCAATGCCCTGTGTCTCTGCTTCTCCACTCACAATAAAAGAAATAAATAACTTTTTGCCCCCTGGGAGTAGAGTTAGGCTAAATCTTTTAACACTTTTAAAGTCTTTTTGAGTGTTTACTTGCAAACACAAGATTTGCTAATGCCATTCACCATGTGTTGCCATATAAAAGCTTCAGAGAGGAAGTAGGCAACTTAAGGAAGTCTGAGCTGTCAAAATATTTGTTGCAAGGAGTTCTATGTTCTTTCCAAGTATGGTTCATTTTCTTCTGTAAGCATATTTCTGCCTGCTTTGTTTAGCATTGAATTCTGCAGAACTTCGTGTTGCAGAGCTGTAGGTTAAAATGTTTTATGACACATAGCAGGCCATTTGATTAAAGCCATTCCAAGAATTTAAAATTTCAGAAAAATTACCCTTTATTTCCCCCCAGGTTTTAATCCCTACACTTACACAAAAATGAAAACAAAGAAATAATGTATTAGGAAGGACAGGTAACACAAGTGCTCAAGTATTTAGCACTTCTTTGTCTGTTGTTCCATTCAGAAAAATGTTTGAACCACAAATGTTTCTCTGTGAATGGCTTAAAGCTGCTCTTTGCTATTAACTGTCTGATATTTGTCCTGATATTTGGCCAGACAGCTTAGTAGTTTTAAAACATCATTAAAAGTACTCATATATATTAGGACCTAAAAACTTTGAATTTATCACAGTTTGTGTTCCTTTTCAGTGCTGTAAGCTGCATAATTTGATCTCTCACAACAGCAAGGTACATTCAAATGACCCAATACAGACTCCAGAATTCAAAATACTACAATCTGGTGTTCAGCAGCATTTAATTTTCTTTCACAGTTGCACTCTGTTTGCACCTTGTAATTTTGCAGCTAGTGGAAGAGGGACTACAGCTTTACGCAGAGATTTGCTGGTTTGGGTCCTTCTGGGAGAGCCCAGCTACGGCAAACAATTTATTATCGACAAGTCTGCATTGTTTCAATAGTGAGACAAGCACCTACCTCCAATCAAAGGGAAATGGAAATTTGGACATATCCAGAGTTACCAGCATGACAAACCTGATGCCCAGGGCACAATTTTACAACCCTAAGACAAATTTCCTAGGAATCCAGAACATGTACGTAGGACAGGGAGTTGTTTATACAGGTTTCTACCTATGATATTTTTACTTTGATTTACCCCACCAGACCTTTACTCCATTGAGTCATCCACTACCTTGAGTAGAATGACTCACTGAAGAAAGGTCAGCAAGTTCTCTGTGCTCTGATTGAAGGGCAGGGGGTATTTTGCAAGCAATTAAACTTCTATGAGCACAAAGTCAAGTCAGTGAGGTGTTTTCTCAGCAGTTGCTGAGGTATTTTTGAAAAATTTTCTTTTACTGGATCAACAGACTAATGAAGTCATAGGGAATTTCCCCATGGCCTATGATAGGCTTGGATTAAGGTTATGTAAGCAAAGCTGCCATAAAATATTTTAAAGACTTAAAATGTAGATACCTAGTATGAGCAATTTCAGAAAGACAGTTTGTGACTCACAAAATGGAAGTTTGATAAACAAATTGATTTAAATAATGGGGATGTTGTTGAATACAGGTTAAAATAGCACAAACAGCTCATGAAGCAGGAATTTCCATTGTGAGAAGAAAGGAAGGGAGGGAGCAATATTAACAGAGTTTGGCTAATCAGGAAAAGCCCAGACCTAGCAATGCAATCAGGGATGCAAATCCACTCCTCAGAAAGTCCAGACCTAAAACCTTTATCAGTCAGCAGAGCTATGAAAGGTGATTTAATAAAATATTGAATTTGTTCTCCTGGAAGGGCAGGAAATTAGCCCTGTGATAGTAGATATTAAAGTGATACCACTATTGCTTTCCACTGAAAGCTGGGTCTGTTGGTATTTGCTTTATTTTGCTCATTCCCCATTTTTCTTGCAATAGATGGCTCTGTAAACAAAGTGCCAAAGCATGAGTGTGCTTCTGTGTAAGTCAGGATAAATTACAGTCCACGTTCCACAGAGGTGGTGCAGTGGCAGCACATGGCTGTGTTATCACTCCATTCATCTCACGTTTTTTTTTCCTTGAAGGAGCTGAGGTCTGAGGTTGAATTGGAGATCCTGGGAGAGACGGAAGGGCTCAATCTCTCCTTCACAGCCATCTGTAACAATGGGACCCTTTTTCCACATCAGAGGAAATGCTCTCATGTGAAAGTGGGAGATACAGTAAGTGCAGAACGTATTCCCCAAAGACATGAAGTTCATATAATTTAGGACGGCAAGGTAGAGTTTGCTCTTTATTAAACGATCTTCATCCAGACAAGTCACCAAAAAGCAGTCAGTACCTATGACCCTCTTCCGCTGTTCTCTGCATGCACTTCCTGAGCACCTTGCAGAGTTCTCTCTGCTTCCAACAGCCCCATTCTCTCTTCTAGGTCTCTTTCAATGTGACTGTTAGCCTCTCTTCTTGTGAAAAAACCAGAAGGCTTATCAAGATAAAACCTGTGGGGCTCAGCGACATGCTGGAGATGGAAATTCATCCCCTCTGCAGCTGTAAGTGCCAGGCCAAGGCCGAGAAGAAGAGCCCGAGGTGCAGCCAAGGGAAAGGCTCCTTGGAGTGCGGGGTGTGCGTGTGCAGCCCCGGGTACGTGGGGCCGCGCTGCGAGTGCCACGAGAGCTCCCTCGGTGCCAGCTCCTGCAGGGGCCCGGCCGAGCACAGCTCCTGCAGCGGGAGAGGCGACTGCTACTGCGGGCAGTGCCTGTGCCACCCGTCCCCCTACGGCAAGGTCTACGGGCCCCGCTGCGAGTGCAACGACTTCTCCTGCGTCAGGCACCGCGGGCTGCAGTGTGCAGGTACGGCCCTCGGCGCTGCTGTTAGTGTCCCCACTTGGAGCTTTAGGGGTTCACCCTTAGCTGGGAGCTTGTGATTTTGTATTTTCGTCATGTATTCGGTCACAATCAATTCAGTTTAAAGAATTACTAGTTATGAATGGTCTTTAGACTTAAAATAGTTTCAGCTATGCCATTATGAATCGGAAGTATTTACAAATTAGGTCGTGCACTGCCAGGAGACAAGATCCGCACAGAGGACTCCAGTAAAGAGAATGGAGCTGCACTGGCTTACAGCCAGGATAAGCAAAAATCTGATCCTCTGACTTAAAACTGAAGATTCTGGGAGAGAAAGAAAGATGTTAGGAAGAAGAGCTGGAGAGAGCAAAATATTTTCTGTTGAAGAGAATAATTTTAAAGTTCATCCTTCAGATTCTTTTTGAATTATCAGTGGCTGATTTGAAGTATAACAAATGTTTTTCCAGGCAATGGTGACTGTGACTGTGGGGAGTGCAGGTGCCACAGTGGATGGACTGGTGAATATTGTAATTGCACAACTGATACCAGCACCTGCATTGCTGAGGATGGGACTCTGTGCAGTGGGAGAGGTGAATGCATCTGTGGGACATGTGCTTGCACCCATCCAGGGGCTTTGGGCCAAACGTGTGAAAAATGCCCTCTCTGCGGTGACCCCTGCAGTTCTAGATGGTAATGTGGTGGCTTTAAACCTCTGATGTTTATATCATCCAGGTATCTGCTTCCTATACTGCCTCAGCAGTGTGTTTACTGCCATGTCTGTAAACTGGATTTACAGACCAGAACCCAAGAGCTTCTTTGTCCTTTGAGGTGGGTAGTCACAACTCATATATCAACCATTCACGAGCATTACGCTTGTACAGAAGGACTTTATGTGAAACAATTAAGTCAACTTCAAGCAGAACAGGTAAAACTTTACACTTCCACTGCTGTCCCTGGCTGTACAACTAATCAGAATGGTGGCCTTATCTGACATTTATATGGCCTCACAGAAAAATTTGGCATTTGTATTGCCATTCTCACACATGTGAATGAGTAAGGTCATGTTGTACACTCAAGTTTCACACATTCCCAAATTCATAGTCTAAATTCAGTTAAGCTTGGCTCAATTAAAAAGGTGTAAGTATAATAAACTAGAAATTAGTCTGGGAATGAATAAGTGGGTAGCTGTATGTCGTGTATAAGATGATGATAAATTGATTGTAAATGGTGGAATATCTTCTGTCCACTGAGCTTACTCAATTTATGTAACTTTCCTGCTGTGATGCAAGGTGTCTGCTATGGTGCATGACAGGAAAAGCAACCAAAAATACGTAGGTTTTGAAGATGACCACTCTAAGTACACCATTGGTAATGCTTGTATTACATGAGCTCTTGTAGGGCTACAGTCCAAATGGAACAATCTTCAGCAGAAATTTAAGCTAGCAGTTGGACTAGACTTCACAGAACACACGTTATTAATGACCCTGGCTTTGCTTTCTGAGTGCTGTGCTGAGCAGTTTAGGTTGCTTGGTTCATGATGATGTCTTGTCTCCCTATTCAGAGTTGAGACCCATTTCTCTCCAATACTGTATTTTCATACCTGTCATTGCAGTCTACAGTGTATCCGAGTGAAAAGCGATTCTATGGTGTGATTAATTCATCAATCTCTTTCTGTTAGTGCTAAATTTGCCCTAAGAAAACTGGGCCTCTCAGTATGTTCAAAGAGAATTTCTGCATGCAACTGCTCTAAACAAAAAGGACAATGCTGCTGCTTTGCTCTGCCCAATTTGGCAAAGAATAAGAAATATAAAGTTACATAATAGGCATTACATTAACCCATTTAAACATGTATATTGTATGCAGTGTTGGATCTTTTCTTTCTGTTTCAGTGTCTTCCCTTGCTGAAACTCAGGGCACAAAAAGCCAAGAGAGAAAGAGCACTGGGAATACCTGGGAGGGTAACTGAGGGAGCTGAAAGACCAGGTCAGAGGGGTTAGAGATCAATGGCAAGGCAGCTGAGAAAAATAGTGTAGCATGAGAAACATGGTGAATATGACAAAACCACCATCAGCACTGAATTTATCTCCATGAGATAGAGGCTATCCCATTACCCACTCACTTTTACTATTCACCATTTCTAGAGCAAGGGATAAGGTCACCTCCACCCCCTGAAGATAAACTCAGCAGCCCCAACTTATTCCCATGGATATATGTAACTCAATGCAACAGGAGATAGCCAGGGTTTGGTTTTTTTTTTAATGTTTTGTTTAAGTTCTCCTTTTTCCTCTCCTTTTTCCTCTCCTCTTCTCTCCTCTCTTCTTCTCTCCTTTTTTTCTCTTTTTTTTTTTTTAATGAAGTCAGTCCTTCAGGCTGCTTCTCAGAGTCTCAGACACTCAATTTGGCTGAAGCTATCTGTGAAAAATTAGCAAACACATTTTCCATCAGAAATGTTCATGTATGAATTCTGTTTGTTGTTTTATTTTCCATTCATAAACCCTGGATTTATTAAAATCCTCATTGAATTTACAGGGACATTTCTAAAGGAATTGGTCTAGACTCTGATTTTTACATAGTATTTCAATCATTCCACCACTGAATAAAAAATAATTATTCTGTAAGTTTCATTAGTATAAATAGGATCTAAGTAATTCCTGAGACAAGTAACCATAGTCAAGAGACAACTGGTGAGACACCTGGAAAGTTTTAATGCATTATTCAATAGACTTGCAACAAAGGCAAATTCATAGGTGCCTCAGCTTGACCTCTTTGAAGTCAATTTCAGATATTGTTCATCTGATAGGAATTCCTTCATCTGGTATGCAGTGTGAGATTATTTAGTGTTCAGAATATTTATTTTTTTAATTTTTGAAGAGGAATGTTACATGTGAGTAACCATATGTCTGATAGACCTACATGAATAATGTTGCCTGGGGTTCTGTCTGGTAGCTAACAAACTGGGAGAGAATAGAGGACAAGACAGAGCTTATCCACAATACCTTTATTCAGGTAGGGTTTTTTTCTTCTTTGGTTTTGTTAGGATTTTTTTTTTTTTTTTTTTTGTGGCAGTACCTATCATATTCCTGAGAACTGTATCTATTGCAGAAGACCTTTTATTTAGCTTCTTTTTAAAATGCAGATGCATACATACTGGCTTTTGTAATGTTGCTTTGTGGCAGGCAGAGATTGATGAGCTGCTGAATTATTTTCCACAGGAGCTGTGTGGAATGTCACTTGGCTTCTGATGACAAGTCACTGGGAGATTGCAGTGAAAAATGCAAATTGGTTGATGCAACTGTCAGCATGGCAAAGGGTTGGTATATTCAATCTTCCTTTCTTCTGTGTGAGTGATTAGCAGGAGGTTCCACTTTCAGTAATTTTATATTTGAAAGTACCCTTGTTTTTCTGCTGTGGAATTATATTATGGGTGATAGGGGAATTACTGTCTGTCTATGGCTCTTCTGAGGCAAGTAGGAAATGCAGAACAGGGCTGGTATAACCCTTCCAGGTAATTAACTCATTGGATCATGCCTATTTTTGAAGTAATTTATGCAGGAAAGTATAGAATTTCATAGATACAAGTTCCTGCAAATCACTGATAGATGAAAGTTCCTGAGTTTAAGGTATGCCTGTACCATGAGTTCCCGCAGGGCTTCTTCAGCCTTAGAAATGCAAAACCTGACTCCAGTCCTTAGGCAGATTCTTGATTACAGCTGGTGACTAAACACAGCCCTTTAACCAGTGGCAAAGACATTTCTTGTATTCTAAAAGGTCAAGAACATCTTTCAGCTGTTTGCTTTAATTCAAAAGTGCTCTGCATCAATGGAAATTTCTGGAATAGGAATTGATCTTGAGTAAAATAGTACTATCAGGAAAAAACCCAACAAACCCCACCACAATCAAAAAGAACCAAAACAAACCTTTAAATCAAAAATGTGCATTTTTTTTTTCCTTTAAAGGAAGGTGCCTGTTCAGCAGGCAGCCTGTATTTATTCTAGTGGCAATGCTAGTCCTAGCCCTATGGCACAGGCAATTGTTAAGTAAAGCAGGACATAGGCTCGTTATATCCACATCACAGATATACCATAAGCATCAAGTAAGATAAATGTAAGAATGAGGATGAATCCTCACTCATCCATGTGTGCATGTCTAAGGTTTGTGTCTGCAAGCTCTTGGAAGCTTATCCAGAGCTGTGTGAATGCAGAAATGTCACTGATGTACATCCTTCCAGCAAGGTTGTACCTTTTGTTTTTGATGGCAATACTTCAGTATAAATTTATAAATATAAAAATATCTTTACAGGCTTAAAAGTCATATAAGCACTTGTATCTCTTCAGTTAGTAAAGTCTTCAGGTTGCTTTTGTAAGATGGAAGATATTTGTAGCTAGGAATATAAAAAATATTACACTTTTAAATATAGTGAATGCTAATCAAGAGCAGAGACAACCTTTTATACAGTTCTGCTCATATACAGAGGTCACAGGAATATGATCATGACAATATCATCTCCTATTTCTGCATATTTCCTTTTTTTCATGTCTTGTGCTTGGGACCTCTTTAGATTTAAAATTTATTTACAGCAGTTAAAGTCAGCTACTTCTTTAGATTTAAAATTCAGTTGCAGCAGTTACTGCAACCTTCATGTTCACATCCAGATGCCTCAAAAAAAGAAAAAAAAAGCAGCTGTTGCAAACTGTTTCATGTGAAATGCTTGGGTAGCCTCATCAAGAAGTCCTGAAAGAAAAAAAAATAACCTTTAAAATAGTAGCTAAAATAGAATCATAGAATAAAAACTATTATCTGAACAAAACCCACCAATCTAAAAGTGGTATAACTAGCACACCACATAATATTTAAGACAGATTATTGAGCAACTTCATGGGGTAGTATACTTTTTTCTGGTTTATATTTTAATTTCTTTAATGCTTCAAGGCTTTTGGGGGAAGAAAAAAGTAAAAGCTCTAAGTTAAATAAAACATTAGCTCTTCAAAAATTTTGTTTCTCTTTTGCACATGGATGTTGCAACACAATGACTGGAAGTGTGAAGCAACAAAAAAGCGTGGGCTGTACATTTTCCTGTTTCCTGGGAGTGCCCTGAGTCGTGCCTTTCACCTCCCTTCTTTGGTTCTGGGTTTGCCAGGGGTTTCTCCTGCTCCCCAGCAGCAGGTCAGGTCAGCCCAGGGATCTGCCAGGGCATGGGGTGTCCAGCAGCTCTGCAGGTGCTGATGGCTTCACGTCTGCTGGGCTTATCTCCACAGCAGGCACCATTTCCAAACTTCTATTTTCATTCACTCCTAATACTTGAACATTTAAATTAGGCTACTGCCAGCACCCCAGCCACAGGGCACCAGACTGCTCCTGCCACAAGCCCAGCAGGGACAGTTATACTTTCCTTGGAGAACCCAAGTTTTTCCTACCCCATAGTGCTGACACCTCACAAATTCCCAGTGCAGCAGCAAAGTGGGTACTGGAGGCTGAATAAACCTCTATGTCAGCACTGCTCTGTTATGAGTCAGAGTGAGGTGAACTCTGCTGAAAAAAAGCATTTTGTTGAGCAAAAGGCAAACACAAAAGGACATAATGACGTTTAAATTTACAGTCAACATTTTTGTTGTTGAATCTTTAATAAATGTATCTGCTAGGAAACAGTCTTTCATGCTTTGAGTCTTCTGCTTGCCACTGTTAACTGATTTCTCCTCCAGTGTGACTCCAGTTATTTCAAATACAATTTAAATTACCAGAATTAGGCTGCAGAAGAGTGTGACAATTCACTGCAGAATGCAGAAAATTACACAGATGTAAATTACAAGAATTTACCTACCTAGGCAAATTTTTATGCTGATGAACTGCAAATAACATATGCAGTAGTCTCTCTTTAGTGATCCCTCCTTCTAAAAATAACATCAGAGAAATAAAAATGCTAACCATAACCTGGATTCTGAATAGCTTGAACTGGCATTTTTGCTTTCATTTCTACATCATTGCACATAATCAGTATTCTGCTCCCCTTGCTTTCAAATTATGACATTAAACAAAAAATTACCATGTAAAAATAACTAATCTATGTGCAGTTACTGCCTTCTGGATGATATTTGGTACATGCTTGCAAGTTTTTCTCCGTTTTCAGGATAGCTAACAACTATCCTTATCCTATTTTTTCCTCTTGGTAAGCAAGTTAGTATTTTGAGTCTGCTTGCTTAAAAAGTTGGGAAAGTACAAACATTGCAAAACTTTTGACAGTGTTACTGGAACTGTGACGTGCCAACAAGAGCCGTACGTCTGCAGTTCATGGCCCTTCTAACAGAATCAAATCTTGTTAAATCAGCTGCTCTAGGTTGCCTGTCCCCTTGGTAGATAACACAAGGTGCTGCCACCAAGGGCCAGCAAGAGGTTAAACACAAGGCTCAAATCAAAAGCAGGTTTCCATTAAAATCCAACCAGCTAGGGTTCTTTTTTTATAACAGAAGAGAAAAGGACTGGAGGGTAGTGAATAGTTCCATATTTTCTATGGTGTTTAATAGTATTTTCTGTAAGACCAAATCTTATCATAATAAACAATACAGGGAAGAAAAAATGGAGCAAGCATGGTTTTTTTCAATGTAGTGTAGATTTCTTTAAAATGCTCTGTTATTGTCTGATTTCTATTCAATTACTCTTCATATTAAATTTTGAGGACTTCAAGATTTTTAGCACAATTGCTTATGAAATTTCATTAAGTGTTTTGAATGGGTAGAAAATAATGGTCAGTGACAATTATTTTAAAGAAATGTTTTTCTTTTTTCTAAAAAATAAATCCTCTGAAGTTTGACTAAAATATATTGAAAAGCATACCTAGATTTCCAGTGATATCTCAAATCATGGACTATATGGAAACATAAACATTCAGCCCCAGAGGTATTATTGCACACAGGTACAAAGTATATTTTCCTCTGTAAAATATTATGTTGACATTTCTGGCTCTGCACTTGTACTCTCACTTTTTGATTGCTTATTTGCTTTATATTGTCCCTCAAAGTCAGCTTCCTTCTGTCTCTCTGTTTCCTTTGAGTGCATTTTTTCTCAGCTCCCCAGTTAGGAATAACCTGGAAGGAAAAAATGGATTAAATTTTTCTGCAATTAACAGTAAGTGGAGGGATGAATAAATGGGGTCAGACTGTCATCTCAGGTCACTTTATTTGCTTCATCCGGAATCCTGTTACAAAAATCTCAGCATGGCAGTTTTCTGTTATTTATCTTTATTTACTCTTGTAACAGTATTGGACACACAGTGACCTTTGAGGAAATGAATGGCAGCCCTTTTAACAGCACCCACACTGCTTGATGTATGCATATCTACTTCTGAAACATGATCTACAGGTGGCAGGAGTAGCTGCAAACCAAAGGAACATAACTTTGTTCCACTGGTTACTTTGTCCCATCATTTGGGCTATTACATTTCCAAACAGCTGCCAGTTAAGAGTTTTGGGAGCACTTCCAATTCATTGAAATTCACAGTACACTAAAGTAACAAGGTGCACTAGATGGTCAGTGCAGATTGACAACATCTGGATCAGTTCTTTGGAAATGTAAGTGAAAAATCAGAAACTAAACAAAATTGGGAATGGAAGAAAAGCCATTAAATTTAGTAGAAATTCTGACAGTATTTTTGCTTTTGTCTTTCACTCTTTACCATCTGCAGACAAGGCTGTGACAAACATGATGCCAGCAGTCTCTCTGGGTATTAAAGTTTAAATTTCATTTGATCTGATGAATTATTTTTTCCTTCCCTCTGCAGATTATTCAGAAGATAAATCCATTTCCTGCTCTTTTCAGGGGGAAAATGAATGTATAACCACATTTCTACTTGCTGTGGATGAACAGGGAAGGACAGTCATTCACAGCATAGAACGGAAAGGTAAGCAGTTTTATTATATTATATAATATTGGTTTTCGTAGGTGAAATCTGATTTAAAACTGCAGTCAAGGTTAGCCATCTAGAAACAGAGCTCTTTGAAGCAGCACATCTCCTCCTTGTGTTTGTAGCTCTTCTCTGCCCAGTCAAAGAGCTCCTCAAGTACTTATTTAATGCACTGGTGACATAAATACTTGGCCTTTCATGAAAAATGGGCAGAATGATCCTTGGGCTGTAAGAATAAGATAATTTTTTCAACAGCTTGTGCAGTTCAAAGAAGATACAAAACAAAAGAAGATGATACGAAACATCATTTGCATTATGTGATAAAACTATAATTCACTTTGAAATTATATATACAGAGGTGCTTGTAACAAAGGTAGTGCTAAAGAAGCACACCTCTTAAACTACACCCCTCAATCCCTAAGATTCATGGATTTAAAGATAAGATTTTATCTTTATTCAATACTTTATTATCCATTTTAAGTAGAGTTGACAAAAAAAAAAAAAAAAAAAAGAAAAGAAATATCTTCTTTTCACTGTCCTCTATAGTTCATTGACCTCTCTGTAATGGCCCTCCCACAACACTACAATAACCAGTTTCACTGTCATCTGCTGCTCTGCTCCTGGACCTTAAAATGTGAACTGGGATGAGACCTTAAGAAATTCTCAAGAAATACAATTTCACTCATGGAACTGAAGTCAATACGGCACCAGTAGCCAGAGCACCAGCCTGGTGCTCAAAGCAGGGCCCCTCAGAATTAGTTAACTAAGGCCATCAAGCAAAAACAGAACGTAAAATGCAATCATGTAAGACCAGCCAGACTGAAATGAATTTTTTAATGTTCTAAAACCATGGTTCAGCAGAAAATTTTGTAAAATACTAGTGTTCACCAACTTTCATAGACAATACTCTCTAATATTAAAACAATCAAACTTCTTTGGGTTTTGGTGAAGCAAAAATTTCAGTTTTAATTCTGACTCTCTGAAATATTTTATTGTAAAATTTATTGCAGAACCTGTAATGCAAAATTCCTTCCAGTTGCCCAGTCCAACATTTTCAACAAATCTGATGGAATTTTTTCCCTCATTGTTTTCATGAGAGAAATGCAGTTTTCTCTATTTTATCAATATCATTAGTGACTTTACCCTGACATAGATCTCACTAGAATCTTTCCTTCTGCAACCCACAGAATATCAGTCCATTGAACTAGAGCTCCAGCCATAACATTGTGAAATTCATAATTTTGTCAACTCAGCCCTGTTTTTTATAATTATATTGAAACAGATCTGAAATCAAATTTTTGACTTTTCTCTTCAGAATCTGTGTCTATATCCAGCAGCTGCTAGTTGTCATGGTAAAAGAGCAGTGGAAAAAGTTAGCAAATAATTTTTAAAACATTTTAATGCAATATTTTTCAGCTGGTTTCACAAACCCTTTAGGAAGCTAGCTGGAGAAAAATAACATGAGATTGAAGGAAAAGGCGTGCCCAGCTCATGGCAAATGAGAATCTCAGCACAACTCTTGACTGTTTTTAATTGCCTAAAATGTATTGATTGGTTATCCACGGTCATAACTGGTTTTGTTTCCACAGACTGTGCACAGCATCCAAATATCCCAATGATAGTGGTGGGTGTCACCCTTGCTATTCTTCTCATTGGCATTGTTTTACTTTGTATATGGAAATTACTGGTGTCACTTCAAGACCGAAAAGAGGTGGCCAAATTTGAAGCAGAAAAATCAAAAGTTAAATGGCAAACGGTATGTGAAATACATTGATTTTATACAAGGTTATTTAGTTTGGTTACATGATGCACAACTGCCTCTAAAATTCTGGGTCTTGAATTTGTTCTTTTAAATGGATAGATTTTGCTGGTGGGTTTTTGCCACATCTAGTATTCTATGAAGTAAAATAATGTTTCTTTAATGGATGAAAATTATCTAGTGTTTCATCTTCCAGTTTAATTTCTTCCACATCTAAGAATGTGTAGATAACTGGGTTTTTTTATTAATAGTTGTTAATTAGTAGCCAGTCTCATATTAATCCTAACAGTGCTGTTGTCTGCCTGTATGATTATCCAAGGTGATATCCATGATTATCCCTCTGCCCAGAAACAGAGCTGCTTAGGAAAGGGAGGTTGTTCCTGGCCTCTGTCATGATCCAAGCCCACTCCCACTGAGCAGGAGTGAATGGAACTGTCCCAAATGTAAAGGAAAGGACAGAGAAATCCAGGCCTTGTTTTCTATCCATGGCTCTGGGCACCTAATGTAAGCTGACACCACATGTTCCCTTTTCTTCTTTCTTTTCTGCCCTTCACTTTTTTTGCCCTTTTGCAAAAGCTTTAGGGCTTCTGAGAATCTTTTCAAAAAAAGCATGTTGAGTAAGCATTTGTGGCGGGTGTCAGGAGGACAGACAATGTGCTCACACGACTCCACTCTCCTACAAAGTCCTGTGATTGCAACTTTTTCCAATAAAGGGCACTGTCAGCCTTTCAGCTTTTGACCTGGGAAAATTCACTAACTTACAGGCAAGGCCACCTGAGAATGCTTTCTTGATCCTTCAGGACAGCAAGGTATGCTAAAATGGAAGGGAAGTTGGATATATACAGTTGATAGAAGCATTTTAATTTTCTTTTCTGTCACAAGAGGAAAGTATAGGAAGTGATTGCTGAGAGTCCAGGATGAAAATCTCAGGTGAGACTTGCCCTTCTCCCAGCACACAGTAGGTACTGTATGTGACAAGAGCACCATGGCAAGTCACACCTGACTGCTGAGACACTCTCTGTGGTTTTGTAATCGTCTAACTGCCAGATCTGATACACAAATTTTGTGGGACACATTTCATGAGGTATTGTTTGATGATGTGCATTACTTTAATCTGGCAGGCTGATGTGAAGGAAAGCGTGTTCCTGAGCCCAGGCTGGTTTGTGCTGCCTGAATTCAAATCAGTCTGAATTTCAGTGGCTTGGAACACAAGTGAGCTACCAAAAGCTATTCTAAAGTCCTCAAAGATATATTACTTCTATACAAACATTGTGTGACTCCCATTTAATATGTTTTTGTTTGGGTTTTTGTTTGTTTGTTTGTTTGTTTGTTTGTTTGTTTGTTTTTAGGAAACAAATCCACTGTACAGAGGCTCAACAACCACTTTTAAAAATGTGACTTACAAGAACCAAGATATGCATAAAAGACCCATGGCTGCAGATTTCTATTAGCACCTCCAACACTACAAACTGTTTTACTGGCAGGAAATCTAAATCTAAACTTGTTTCTTCTCAGCTGATTATGTGATATCTGTTTACAAGTTGCAGTGGTATAACCATTCTGTTAGAGAATATATATCTTGTGTTGGGACAAATACAGATAACATATTAGTAGTAAGGGTTAGTAGAAATATTTGTTTAAACGACCCTTTATAGTTACGGCCCCCATCTTAAAACAATGACATGAAAAATAATTTTGTCTTTAATACTGAGGATACTAAATTACCATGTAAGCTTATTTTTTGTTAAATTAGATATATACAGTGAACTTCATACTACTTTGTCCATATACACAATCCCATGAATTAGTGTTTAGGAATGAATTTGCACCAGTCTATTTGGTGGGCTAGTTTAAATTTAGAAAACATTTTGTTTTTTCCATGAATGCAGTTTCAACTACTGAGGATCGAGCTTTCTCATTATCAACTATGTGACTGAATAGTTCTCACCAGAAAAAAGTGGTGATATTGCCTGTCTTCTGTAAATGTAAGCTATACAGAAACATTTCTTCTCTAATTCTTCTTTCTTGTCCTATTTCTCTGTTTCTTTTCCTTGTTGTTCTTTAAGGACCTAGGCCCTGGGATTATCTCAGGGAAAGTTAAATCAAGCCAATCAAGCCTTATTCACTTGCAGTTGTTTTCTGCTCCAGACACAGACTGCCTTTTTTTTTTTTTCCCTTTCAAATTCTAGTAAAAAGGATACAGAGAAAAAGATAAATATTTGTAAATTAGAGACCCCAGTAGACACACTTTTAAACCAGAGGATTAGCAGAACTCCATTTTACATCCTGTAAATTATTTGGGTGCTCACAATATACCTCACATGCTGGGCCATCACACAAAGTGGCTCCGGAGCCCTTTTCATGCAGGAATGTTCACATAAAAGGTTTATCACCACACACAAAGACAGTACTTTTTTGTTGATATGTCCATAGTTGTGAGGTTCTTTCAATGCCCAACAGCCAAACTGCTTATTCTTGTGCATAACAACATATTCACTTCTTTAGGGCTGGGTTGTTTGGTTTTGGGTTTGGTTTGGATTTTTTCCCCTCAAACTAAACAACAAAAAGATTTCACTTAATATTCATTTCCATTATGTTAATGAGGAATTTTAAATCTCCATTTTAGCTAATTACAAATGAATTTCAATTTTTAAATTTAATCTGATAGTATGCATAGCACTTGAAAAAGGAAGTATAAAAGCAACTAACATGCTGGCATAGAAAAATTACAACATTGGGCTACTTTAAGGTAACAATAATGAACTTTTTTTAATATAACTTTTCAGCTGCATTTTTTGCTACTCTGAAACAGATGGTCAAAATGTACATATGAAGATACTTAGAAATGAAGACTTAGAAATCAAAGGTACTTTGGCACTGTTAAAAATGATCACATACATTCTCTAAGGTAAATCAGGAGTTTGATCTGAAAAATTATTGATCTGAATGTATTTGATCTGAAAAAGTTGATGTCCATTTTGTAATAAGTATTTACCAAGTCTGTGCAACTTCAGTCTCCATATCCTCCACAATTTCTGGAATTGAGACTGGTATATGAGCTAGCTCTGACCCATGCCTGTTTTAGGGCCTGATCCAAAGCCTATTGGAGTCAATGGCTACAGACGTGGATCTAGTTTCAGTGAAACTATTAGTTTTGGTTTACAAAGATTGTTTTGTTTAAACAAACTGGTTAATACTGTCTATTAGTGAATTAGAACTTATATCTGTGCAAAAAGAAATAGTATCAGATGCCTTTGGAAAGAAGGTGATGCTAGAACCACCAATATTATAGCAGTGCTATGGAAATGATGGCTGTGACTAAACTGGAGCAGATTCGCATCTGTGTTCTGGTATTCCTGCATATCTCATAGTGGAAACTGCACAGATAAAGGCTCACATCTGTGGCCCTTCCAACCCCTGGACTCCCACAGATGTCAGTTCAAGTTACACGTGGGACCAAATCCTGTTTCCCTGGCACATGGATAAACTCGTGGCATACAAAGCTGGCCCCTGAATCTGCTCAGATTCCACTCGGGTGAGGATTGCCTAAGGGCCTAGGGAAATCTGGATTTCACCCATGTAGGTTATCTGTTACTCTTTTGTTTCTCATGTAGAAGTCATCATTTTATAAACTTTCTCTGAAAGAAATTAAAATATTTTTATTACTTTTCAATTAATAAAAATATTTTTATTAGTTTTCAAGTAATACACATCTATACTGTTTATTAAATGCCTTTTAAGTTCTGTTTCTGAGATCTGATTTTGCTGCTCAATATTAGAGTTGAAAGCCTTTCTCTTGTAGGCTGCCCATTTCAATATTCCAACATATCTCAGCCTTCAAATGTTAATAACAAAGCAATGTTTGCTTTTCATATCAAATGCTTGGTGCTTACATTCCCTGCTCCTAGAGGAGATCTCATTTCACAAACCTTTTCACCCTCTTCCTATCACTTGTGTCTTCTGATCATCAGTGATCCAATTTGTTATGTTTACAGTCCAATTGCTCCTCCTAACAACCTCTCTCTGAATTATCAAAGATGTACAGGAGCCAGGCAGGATGATTTGCTATTTCCCTGCTGTGGCTGACTGTACTATAAATTTCCTGTGCACCTTCCATGTTATCAGGATGGAAATCACTCAAACAATTAAGAATTCATCAGAAGAGAGAAAATAGAAGGACTTGGTGAGGAAGGTTTCTATAATTGAGGGATATCAAATAACTCGACTCATAAATATGAGCCATCCTTTAACAGCACTAATTTAGATAATAAATTTTGACTAAACTCCCAGATTTCAAGAACTTTGAAGATATTACTTGGCATTCACCCTAGAAACAAGAGTGGTATTCATCCCTTTTTATTAACTATATCGTTTTCATCTTGTAGAATTTTTATCAAAGTTCATATTTTTTTCTTTTTAATTTTTTTTTCTCCACCAAGCTTTAAGTGAATTTGTGTGTGGTAAGTGGGATGAAAAAGTCTTTCTGCTGTTTTCACAAACACTGTTTTGACCTGAGGCTGGACCTTGAGATTGGCCAAAACATTTTTAATAGTAATACTTCTATTCACTAATGAGTTAAATTGAATAAAAGAATATTTGTCAGCAATTTTCTGGTATTTGTACATCTCATACACTCTATAGAATAGTAATTTCAGTAATGTATGTTACATGGATAATTTTTCATTTGATTAATAAAAGGTGCATGATAATTTGTACTGTAAATGTCCAGATTGCATTCAAGTTTGTTTTGCAATGTAACTAGTGGGTAATGAGTCTGGGATACAAGATTTGGGTATCAAGTGCAATACTCTCCATGCCTCATCTGCCTTTATGTAGAAGTTCAAGTTTGTTTTGCAGTGTGTATAACAGAGTTATTGCCCCCAAGACTTATCACACACAATCTAAAAATAAAAAGAGACAATTTTTAGCTTCATCTATTTGAAAGGAACCAGTAAATCATTCAACTTGTTTGTGTAAAAAAGGAGTTACTTGACCTTGAATAAAGACTGTAAAATTGAATCATTTTATAAGGCTTTTTTTTTGTTCATTCTTCATTTTCCATTTAAGCCTGTGTTGTTATCACTGTTTTCACATGATTTCACAAATCTTAGCAAATTTTTCATCCTTTATCATACCTTAGAAATTATTTTCCTCCCCACTCTAAAAGACAGCACATGAAATTTAATGTCTAGATTTTTTTCATTTGTGATCCTTTTACTTTTTCAAGGAAATGACTTAATGGATGAATGTTGCGAGCAGCCTATTTCTGGAATGCTGATTGATGACATATGTCATTCTTTCTTTCTTTAGAACTAGATGATCTTTAAGTTCTCTTCCAGCCCAAACCATTCTATGATTATTTCATACAGATTCCTAAATTGCACAAGTTACTTAAAGCTAAAGATCCCCCGATTCTGTAAGGGTAACAGCAGCAATATCTTTTTGGAAATGCACAGCAAAGTGCATATTTTCTCTTTTGTCCTTTCTTAAATGTTCATTCATAAATCCTCACATATGAGACAGACTTTATATCTGATTTACCAGAAAGCAAAATATTGCAGATAACAACAACAACAAAATAATCTGTCTATCCATTTTTATTGAATACAAAATAAGGTATCTAACACAAGGATTATTTCACCTGAGAAGAAATTGGCTAAAGAAAGAGGCAAAGTAAAATTTCTTTGGGTTTCCCCATGCATATATTTTCTAATGAACACAGTAAATATTTTATATTAGCTGTGGGATTTTGGAGTCTAATTTTGGAGCATGTAAGCACAGCTGAGAAAACATGATCATCTCTTATGGGAAGGACTGTACAAGGTGCAAAGGCACACCCTCTTCCAACCTGTGAAATCATGTCAGCACTGAGAGCAAACATTCTGCCCTAGAATTTCTGCAAGCATATATATTTGTTCCGAGTGTTACACCCAGTCAAGTTTTTTTCCAACTAGACTGATAGTACTTTGTTAGTGGTTGTCTGTTCTTCCTGAGTTGTTCAGAGTCTTCTAGTAAATCTAGAGTGTGATATTAATACTTTTATTTTGGGAACACATTAGGCATTCTTTTGATGGCAAATCTTTGCAAAAATTGCTTTATTCTTCTATTGATTTCACAGCAACAGTACTAGCAAGAATGGCAAAAAAATGACTGTGTTACATAGAAGGATGAATGACACAGCAGGTTTTGCCAAGGATCTCAAATGGAAAGGATAAGGTGAAGAAAGGCTTTGAGAAACAAAGAAGGATGGGTCAGAGGCAGCTCTGGCCCCATTAGCCATCTATGTTTAATTGCAAGTATTTAAATATTGGATTTTTTTTTCTTTACTGCCATATCAAATGAACTACATGAATATCTGCCTGCTATTAAATTTGATATAATTAACAATCAACAGGCAGTCTGACATGCTAGATTTATAGTAAAAGTACAATTTCTACCTATTACTAAATTATATACTATAACAAACTATTCTAGACTTGTGCCAAGTGAGCATTTACTGGGGAAGAGGGATGGAGGGCTTGGAAAGGTAAGTACTCACCTGGAGATGGCTCATGTGGCACAGGAAGAGCCACATAGGTAGTAATTCTCTCCATTTCATGCCTGTGAAAGAGCAGCTGCTATTTAGCAGAATTTAGAAGCATAAACTCATAGTAATGTTCTTGTCACCCTTTAAAGGAGTTTTCCAGTTTGAAAAATAAGTTTCTAGCCTAAAGCTAACCGGCTAACAAATAAAACTAAGAAGTCACATTTAGGAAAAAAAAACCACATTCTGACTAATGAACATAAAACTGGCAATTTTCAGCTGGGGATTTGACTTAACCTGAAACTGGCCAGTACAGGCTGTTCTGTAAGGTCGTGTTAACCACTGTGAGCTGACAGGGACAGAAACTGCAGAGCCTGGTGACTGCAGCAATTACCTGGGAGCATGGGAGACTGGAGTGGTGGGACAGAAACACACAGGTGGGGCTGCAGAAAGAAAAAAGGGTGTCACTGGTCGAGGCTGGGATGTGTCAGAGGAGCTAAGGAAGGTGGGAGCAGTGCCTGTAGTGACTATATCCAGATGTAACATGGCTGGAAGAGCTGATAAATGAGAGTAGTTCTGTCTCTGGGGTAAAAAGGAAAACATATAAGGGAACAGGAAGGTGAATGTGTGGCTCAGCCTAGGGTTAGGGTTATGCCTAGGGTTAGGGTTCAGGAAACCACAAAGCCCAGAGCTCCAAGCACACCGCAGCTACAAAAGGCATGCCAAGGGGAGCACAGGACTGCCAGAACATGACTCCCTCCATGCCTCTCTGCTTAGCACCAGCCGCAGCCCAAGGCGGCGGGGAATGGATTCGGGATGCCTAGGAACTGTCCTTTTTCAGTTCCAAATGAGATATTGGATAATGCCTCCAAAAAAGATGGAATTATTGCTTGCTGGGCACTGCTAATTCAAGGAATTTTGGGCCTTCTTTTCTTTTTCTGTTTTGTTATTCCCACTTTGTCTGATTGGGGGAAAAATGAGACCTGTTTTCAGATTATGAGCAGAAATTACTGTGTAAGGAGGTGCTGAACACATGACACACAGGATCTGTGTGTGTGCTTTGCAAAAGCAATGGATTTGTAAGCAAATTGAATTAGTGTGAATTTAATGATGGCTTTTATTTGTGGATGCAGGTCATGAACAAGCACTGGATTCATATCTTTGTATAGATCTCACACAGAAGGTGAAGTCTAAGAAAAGACAGGGGAAGGAATTGAACATTGGTGTAGAGTACCTGAATAGCAAAGGCAAAACAGCTCAAAAAAGTGCATATGTGTATATATATCTACATATAAATATAAAACTATATATACATATGTATATGTGTATGCACAAAAAAAGGAAGAGAACAAGCCATTAACATGAAGAAAAAAATATTTATAGAAAGTGGGTTCCAGACAGAAATTAAAATAAAACAAAGAAGCCAAATCAATACAGCAAATGCCTTAAAGAAGACAGACAAAACTTCAAACCTGAACCCCCCATCCCCAAAAACTGGAAAATTATACTGTTTAATGAGCAAGGTACTATTAACTGCCATCAAGTTTACTTCAGAAAATGTTGCCAATCATGTTGGTTCTACAAGTCATTATACCAGCCAAGAATTCTTATTATTGTAAATTAGTAAGTATACCTTAGCTATAAACAGCCAGGTAGGTATAACTATAGCTGCACTAGAAAGGATTTGCCAGTTTGGTGAGAACAAAATAGATCGAAGACAGTAAAAAACCGTTTAGTCAAAGAGAAAGAAGTCAATAGCAAATAAAATTAGCAAGGAAAACCACTTAGAATTAATTAAGTTGCTATTTTGCATTTAGCAAAATATTTACAAAAATACTTTGATAAGATAATTATTAAGAATACATAATTAGAATGTGATTACTTTGATCTTGCTGAAATCAGCAGAAAAATCCAGTTGAAGTGGGACTCTTTCCCACAGCAGCTTCATTTTTGCTGTCTGCACTATAATTTTTAAATGTTCTATCACAAAGAGAGCTGAATTTCTCAGTGTGACCCAGCAAGAGAGCCCTTTTCTGGAGCTCAGTACTCAAAGCAGTGGCCAAACACTTCAGAAGAGATGTAGACAGGTCTGAATGGCCAGATTTTCATAAATGGCTCATTAACAGCTTCTCTCCCAGAATCTGAAAATTTCAGAACACTGCAGCTTTCCTGAGAAGAGGTACACCACAGCCCCCTGAGAGTTACAGCCCTTCTGCCTTGCAAAGTCAGATCACTCCTAGACCAGCTTCTGCAGCAGTATTTCCTGCTGCTTGTTCTGTCAGGCACTTTTATCATTTGTTAAATGGGGAGAAACTCCTCCACTTACATACTTCTTTCTAAGTGTTTATTTTCTCTTGCTTCTCAAGTCCTTCTTCTACCAACCAACAGAAAGAAGTTTCACCAAGCCCAGAGGCTTCTCTTTTCCAGCCTTCAATCATGGTTGAAGTAGACATGGGGAAGAGTGTCAATTCCACCACTGCATTTTTTTTTGCATTTATGTACATGTTTATATACTTACTTGTCAGCTATGCATAAAGGTCACACCAGAAACATGTTTTTTGCAGATTAAAAATGAACAATCCTGTGGATTCGCATAAAGTTACTCTATTTTTAACCAAGAGGTTCTGCTTTTGACTTTCTGCAAGACTGAAACTTAGCTCAAGGGGGGCAGCTCTTGCTAATATTTGACTGAAGACGGAGGTAACAAAACGGAAGATGGCTATTCTTTTTCCCCACGGCAAAACATAAAATGACTTCGAGGTTAAAGCAGACCTAGTGAAAAATACAAGTCTCCGAGTGGGGTCTGGGACAGTGGGGATGTTCAGGTACAGAACAGCAAACCTGGGAACACGGACTGTGCTGACGGTCAGGTCACCTCTCACCGCCAACGTCTTTAATTTTTGGTTTTCTGGTTATTTTAAAGATAACAGTACTTGGGTACAGACAAGAAAAAGTAGGTGTTTTCAGATGGAAGAGAAGGTTATTACACAGTATTTTGTCCACGTGAATCCACAGCTCTAACGGAGGCTGACGGCCGGTCTGCATGAGCAGCACTTCCCGGCGCGACCTTGCCCGCAGCCCTCCCGCAGCCTGGCGGGGGGAGCCCGCGGGCCGCCCCGGGCCGCCCCTCCTTCGCCGCCGGGGTGGGATCGGCGCTCTGCCCTCCCCGGTGCCCTCCCCGGGGCAGGGCCGGCGGCTCCGGTCCCGTGGCGGAGCGGAGCGGGGCTGCAGCGCCGGGGCGATGCCGGCGGTGCGGCTGCGGCTCCAGGCCGGCTGCCTCCTCCTGCTCCTCCTGCTCCTGCTGCTGCTGCGGGGCGGCCGCGGCGCCGCCGCCCTCGGCCGGGACGCGGTGCCTTCCCTGCGGAGTGAGTGACGCCTCGGGGTGGCCCGGGGGTGGGAAGCGGAGCGGAGCGGAGCGGCGGGCGGGGGCCCCGGGCACAGCCCTTCGCCCCGGGCGTCCCGAGCCCTGCCGCCGTGCGGGACCGCCGGGCTTCCCGCGTCCCGCCGAGCCCCGGCGGCTCCCAGCGTTCCGGGACGCGGGGCCGGGCTGCCCCTCTGGCTCTGCTTCGCGTCCTCACTGCTTCTTATTCCGCTGCCCATTGCGGTCCTCCGCGCACACGGAGAGAATAGCGATAGTTTTATTCTCATTTCCAATAAATCCCAGTTGCTTTCTTTATTATCACATAAGCAATTCTCTCTGCTTTTTTGGAGGGAAGGAAATGGGAGGTAAGGAGGAAGGAAATGAAGCTATCTTGTTCGCCTAGTTTTTTACAGCCGTTTATTCCCGATTAGCTGTGTTGAGCCCAAGTAAACAGGAACTTGGAGGTACTGGTCAGCAATTAGCTCTTCGTCTTTGGCTGAACATCAGCTCCAGGCTTCTCTTCTGGGAATGTGTTTCTTGTCACCTTGACCTTGTGTGGAGGGGCATGATGTAGAGAAGTGGATCTGTTCTAAAGACTTCCCTTCACTCATTCAGTTTCTAAAGCATAGATTATCTCCTTTCCTCTTGGAGTCCTCTGGGGCCACAGAGCTCCGTTGCAGCTCTTCAGCTGCAGGACTTTGGGCACAGATCTCTCCCTGACACCGGGAGTTTTGTAACAAAACCCATCTGTGTGAGCAGCTGTAAAATGCATGGTGTAGCCTTGCAAGCTCAGAAGAGGTGAGCCTGGAGCCATTCCCAGGCTTGATGTTGCTCCAGTTGTCTCATTGCCCCACTTAAAGACAGACAGAGCTGAGCTGGAGCTCATGGAGCTGTCACTGAACCTGCCATCTCTCATATCTTACTTCTGAGGTGAGCTGGCTGTTTCCTGGCAGTCTTCAGGCAAGCAAGAAGAGCTCTCTTGCCAATTTTGTATGTGGGGAATGGAAATCACATTTGGAAGGGGGCTCAAGAATTATGGTCTGGCTGTTCTTGGTGCAAGTTGACCCAGAATGAAAAAGGGATGTTATTCACAAAGATCATCCAGATGGGTTATTTGTGTACACTGGGAAAGAACCTTATCTTTTCTCAGCAGTCACTGCAACTCTTGAGGGCCTTACAGATAAAGGCTTTCAAAGTTTGAGAATCCTTCACCTTTGGGTTGTGGTCTTGCTCCCCCCCACCCCAGGAAGGTGCTGTATGGGAGACACTGTGTGCTGTGGATATAGATAAACTTTGTCAAACTCACAATCTCCATATGGATCCGAGTGTCCCAGTAAATTAACCTCATTAACAGAGTTTACTAGTGCTAACATCCCAGTTCTTAGTTACCTAGCAAATTAACAGTGTATTTTCTGGTCAGCAAAGATAAGACTGCTGTTGAAAAGACATACCCATAGTATGAGAGGCAGAAACTCTTTCTGGCCATGTAAATAGAGACATCTGTGTTGCCCATGGAGGATTGGGTTGGATAAGAAGGGTGAAACCAGTATGAACTGCAAAACTTCACTGGTTTTCACCTGCTGCCAGTCAGAAGGGCTTCTGCTCCCTCAGACTGCCAATCTCTATAGCCATGGGGGAAACAGCCACTGTTAGCAGTGGCACAATCTGCAGTGCCACCTCTTTGTAAATCATAATGTGTTCTATACAGAATCTAACCCAAAACTTCTCCATAATCCATATCCTCTCTGTTCTGCTTGTTGTATGCACATTATATTGTTGAGCTGATCTCCTGTGTGCTTGTTAGACAGTACTGTCACGGTGCTGCTTGAAACATCTTCCTTTCTTAGGACCACACCTAAGCTCTGTGCACTAAACTCAGACATAGCATCTGAGTGGTCCTCTGCACATCATATTTCATTTGTGGCTGTGTCAATTTGAGAGGGATTTTTTATTGTCATAGTTAGTGCTTCAGTATGCTAGGTGTAGTGAATTACAGAAACTTGAAAGTATGCATGGCAGAAATTATTACTGTAAAATCTGAAGGCAAAATGGAAGTGCTGCTCAGGTTCTCAACACATAAAGGTATTTTATGCTCCTGAGGCATAAAATAAATAATCTCACATATAATGTGAACAGAACTCCTTGTGTTATTTACCATTGGATTTCTGAGTTAATCAAGTAGCTGAGCTGTTACAGGCTTACATTTTGCTGATTTTCAGTTCCTCAGCTGCCCTCTTTTTTTCAGTCTATATGATCAGTTAAACTTTTGCTCCCAAGATGTTAAACAGCTGACTTTTTTCACATACTTACAACATGATGTCACATATTTCAGTGAATTTCTGTGTGATTCCAAAAAATCTGGGATGTCAGGCTAGCCCCACAACATCTGTTCTTTTGGAGGGTAGTCACAAATGGTTGAACAATATGTATCAAATAGGAAAGGCATACTTTAACCCTTGGCCACCAGTTCTAATGGCATAGATAAATCCTGCTATTTCTGTGTCCTATTGACAATGCAATTTGTCAATTTTCTTTCTTTTTCAATAATTGCAGAGTAAAGAATGCATATGGCAATGTCATTCTTAAAATATTTCACTTTAATTGTAATCTCCAATCTACATTGGGAATTATTTCACAGTATGCAGCATGACTTCTATTATTTAAACCTTTGCTCCATTACTGTGACCTTTACTCTGTCTTGGTGACCAGTGGCCTTCTTCTTTAAACATGACTGATGTTTTTGGGCACCTCTTGTTTTTGTTTGAGGTTATTTTTGTCTATCCAGCTTGAGAAGTAGTATTTGGTTTTATTTTTGTGAGCTTGCAAGTAGTCTTCATGTTTAGAAAAATCAGCTGGCAGTAAAATTAGACTAGTACTGCTTAGTTTTTTTGGAGTGTCAGTTATTCTGATGGATATTTTCAGTTTTCTTCCTAAATAGCTGCAATTAAAACGTTTGTCTTTTAATACTATACAATCAGTTGCAGTATTCTACAAGCTGAAAGTTTGTTGGATTTTCTTCCCCCTACAGATAAAGGGATATTTATTATCCAGAGTGAAAATTCCAGCTTGTGCATTAAAGTGGACAGAGCTGGCCTTGTTCTGGAAGACTGCGGTCAGCTCTCAGAAAAGATGTTATGGAAATGGGTATCCAACCGTCGTCTTTTCAACATAGGCAGCAGCACCTGTCTCGGGCTGAACATCAGCAGACCAGAGCAGCCACTAACTATGCTTGAATGTGATTCCACTCAGTACTCATTGTGGTGGAACTGTGATGGAAAAGCGCTAGTTGGTGTATCAGAGTTCAAATTAGCAGTTGAAAACAGTAAACATATTGTGGCCAAAAAAAAGTCTACTTGTCAATGGAAACAGTATATGTCCTATGATGAAGACCTTTGTGAACACCCATTTCAAGGTAAGAACAAAATTTTGTCATAGAAGCGTAGATGGGAAAAGTTTCAGAAGTTCTGATGGAGGGAGATCAGGTGCTTATGATCCCTTCCGGTCTCTGTTGCAGTTCGGGCCTCAGACTCTCGGGCCATTGATATTCTATTGTTAAATTGACCCCCAAACCCACCAGTATCCTTGCAAATCAGGAAATGCTCATTTCAAATCACCTCTAAAATTAAAAGAGTTACTAAGGATTTGCTGTTGCCTGTCCTGCAGCTTCCATTATCAGATAAACCTAAAGAGAGATAAGAAAGGATTTGGAGTTCCTGTCACTGAAAATCAGTCTGTAACTGCAGTGTTCATGGACCAATGTCTGCAATGTTCTGCACCTGGACTCTGAACATGCCAAAGTTTGAAACAGAGATCAGAAGTTTGATAAATCCTGCTGTGCAGCTAGTGAAGTACATCTAGTGCAGCTAGTGAATGTACATCAAGACCCAGGTCTGCAGACCTGAATAGTTTTCTAGGTTTAAGGACTCAGATAAACCCACTGACTTCAAACAGCAACAGACAGCCTGTACCTTTACCCCTTCCTCAGCATTTCTGTAAGAGGGAGAGACCTGATGTTTGCACAGTGTCTCAGACTGAAGTTGTTGATTTTCCCCACTTGAACTGGGTGTTTGGGTTCCAGATCTGGTCTTAGTGATTTCCCCTGTAGATGTAGCTCAGCCTCTGCTCTCACCAAACTCCTTCTTTGGGACCTGTGATAACTGGGAAAGTACTACAGTGCTCAACCTATTTTTTAAAACCTAATGGAATTCATACTTAAGACCAGACAGAAAAAATATATAAATCCATGGAAAGTCATACACATTAGCCATGTACACACAATGAGATGGAAGTAGATCTGGTTTAGCCCCATTACTGCAACATCTCAGAGAGGTGAGGAGAGGATCAGCATTAGGCAGGTACTTCTAGCCTAGTTTGAGGACCAAAGTATTGAATTGTGTTGGCAAAATCTCTTTTAGGTTCTGTTTTCCACCTTCTACCACAACTCATGCACATGCAAAAGCAAGCCAGCCTGTTAGTCCACCAAGCAAGGGGTGTGAGGGATAGCTACCTTCAAAATAAAAAAATTAAAATATACTTAACTGTGGTAAGAGGTCTGTAACAATTGAATTTGATTTCTTGCCAGGACTGTGATAATCCCCCTGTAGCTGGCAGCATGGTAGCAGGCAGACAGAAAAGCAATTCTGAATTATTTTTGACCTGTTCCTTGTATTTTCTCTTCATTCACATCAGAAGGGGATTTACAGTGTGTCAACTGCTCTTTTATATGTGCACAGCCAGCCATTAACTCTAGAAACCCTCTAGGAACCTGGCAGTATGTATTGATTCTGTAGTTGAAGGACTTTGGTCCTAAAGCTATCAATGTGGAATCTTTGATAAACAATTTCATTCAAAGAGTGATTGTGGTTCTTTGACCTTTTTTAGAAGCTCTGAGGTTTAAGAGACACTCACTGAGGTAAAGCTTTTACAGCTTTCAGTTGCACTGGATTCTCTCAGTATTTTGGTTCTCAAAGTGCAATAGGAAAATATTTAAATATTTTGTAAGGCATTGATTGTGGCAACAGGTGTATGGAGCATCAATTCTTTAGCTATGTTATTATTCTACATGGGATAAAAACTTATTTTTAAAAGTCTATTTAATATTCCTTTTTCTTGTACATTTCCTTTCCCAAAGAATGACAAAGAGAGTGAAAAACACATTAGAAATCCACTTTATAAAGAGTGGGGGAAGCAGGGGAATAATGTTAAATTACTCATCTGTCATAGACTAATAAATAAGTAGAATTTTCATCTGAATGTGTACTGATTTAACTGATTGTTGTTTTATGTGGTTGTTCTGAAACATAGATGCAGACTTTGTGTTAATTGATCAGATTTTGAGGGTTGTGGTTTTGTTTGGGGTTTTTGTTGTTAATAGAGTAACTTATAAGAATGCACCTCATGATGACAAATTTCATAAGTTATTATTTCTACATTCTATTTACTGAAATTGTGCTGCTTACACTTGTAAGGCTGTATTATCAATTATAAATTAAAATTTAAAAGTCCCTTTAGACATTTTATTTTTATCACTACTGCTAAATACAGGAATAAAAAAAAATTATGGTCTGCACTCTTTTAATCTCTGCTTTTTTTTTTTTTTTTTTTCCCAGAAACATACACCTTGCTTGGAAATTCTTTTGGTTTCCCATGTGTTTTTCCATTTAAATATAACAACAAGTGGTATTATGAGTGTACCAAAGATGGAAAGGAATCTGAATGGTGTGCCACAACAACTCACTACGAACAAGATGAAAAATGGGGGTTTTGCCCAAATGCTGGTAAGATGTTGCTTGTCTTCTCTCTCCCCCTCCAAGAGTTTATTCTTTATTAGTAATACTAAGACACAATCTGGTTTTGGATTACTTCCCTTCTGTTAGAAGGGAATGTCTTTTTAAAAAGCACAAAGGAAGACCTTTAGCAAATTTGTTATAGTTTATCATTTGACCTTTGAGACTCAAGGCCCTCGTCAGAACAGCAAAACCATGGGGGGCAGCAGAAGGACCCTATTCTGTGCAGCCCACTGACCTTACCCTGCAGCCCAAGCCCTCTGTCCCAGTGATACACAGGCAGGCAGCTTGTGTGGAACACAACCTAAGGGCTGCTCTTGCAAAGTCACCTTCTGCTTTTGACTGCCTTACATCTGGCGCATTCCTTTTCTTCTGTGCACTGCTTGGATGTGTCTTGGGCCTAAAATACTAAAACCAGCTGTAAATGTGTCTTTGTAGTGGATATTTCTGGACAGCCATTTAAATAGACGGTATTTGCAGCCTTGCTTATCCTTTTTAATTTTAGGAAGTTTATTCTCTTGAGTACAAGGTCCAAGGAGATCCAGTGAGTGTTGCCACAAGTTGGGTGAGGTGTTCACAGTTTGAGTATTTCAATGCTCAGCTTTAGAAACAAATTATTAGCCAGAATAAATTAAAATGTAGCTGTGTTGGCTTCATGAGAGTTGTGAAAATCACCACCAGCTGCAGATCAGCTCCCAAGTGTTTTATCAACTATATGAAATTCAGAGCAACATTTTATTTCATTAGTGCCCTATTTGAGTTTACAAAGTAACAGAAAAGGCAATCACAATCGTGCTTCCATTGGGATGTGCTGTCCGTAATTAAGTGGTTCAAGGTGTAGTGTTTCTGATTGGTTGGGCTTTTGGGCAGCTGGTGACAAATCTGTTTCTGAGTAGAGAGTGGCTGTGATGTCTTTTGGAAGAAGAACCCCAACACACACATCTGCTACCAGTTCAACTTCGCGTCCGTGCTGAGCTGGCGTGAGGCTCGGGCTGCCTGTCAGCTGCAAGGAGGGGACCTGCTCAGTGTCACCGACCCTGAAGAGCAGAACTACATAAGTAACTTAAGCAGTGAGTAGACATTTCTCTGTAGAAATTGGACCTTGTAGGAAACCTGTAGTTAGATTTCCTCCTTACCTTTGCAAAGGGGCAAGCTTTGGAACTTAATACCCGGTGTGATGTCTCTCCCATTGCTCCTTGTGGGGCTTTGGCATGTAACCCACCTCAGTAGAGCTATTTGTAAGAGCAAGGATGAAGGTAAGTCCCCACCTAAATAAACTGAAGTGCAGAAGTGGTGGTGTTAAGTGAGGGTGTAATTTTCTCAATTCTCCCTCCCCACAGAGACTCCCATTCATCTTGCAGCTGTTTGTTTACTTTGGAAAATTATACGTGTGTTTACCTTCTCTGCAATGTACCTTGGTGTCCCTTTCTCCTGCTAAGTTTTCCTTGTAAGATGGACTTCACTAAATGGGAATGATAGGAACATTTCTGCAGGCTTAAAGTAAATGTCTTGTATGGAAAAAGTGCCAGCTCTATAAATACATGTTACTCCTTCTCTGATGAGCAAATTGCTTCTTCCCTTGAGCAAATGTCTCAGACAAATTGTGCAGAGCCTTCTGAAAGCAAGGATTTCATGGGTGTTTTAGTGTGAGTGGAGAAAATCAAGTGCAGGAATGGGTGGTGGAGCTCTGATGCAAAGGTTGCCTCAGATTTCTTGTTCATTGCTTCCCACTATTGCTGGTTTTCAATTGAAGGATATAAGCTAACAGGAAGTTTAAAAATTATTTAATTGGCTTTTTGATTTGCCTGCAAGGCTGTAAAGGTTTCTGAAAGTTGTTTGGTTTATGAAAAGCTCAAACAGGCTAGTGTTTATGTAAACAGGCTAGCATTTATGTAGCTGCTTGTTCTAGATCTAAAGTCAGCTACAACTTATGCAGGAAGGCTTTGCAGAATGAGTGGCTTTTGAAGGATTTCAGGTTTCTGAGTTTATTCCTTTTCATCTCTGTGTTGATTAACAAAGTAAGTTACTTTTTCTAAGGACAGGAAAAAAAGCCTACAAGCCTGAACTTTCTGGAGAGTGCTTTGAAGTTTTGTTTTGTTCCAATTGTAACCACTCAGGACAGCAGGTCTATGCCTGTAGATATTTTAAAGCTTGGGGAAAGCATGCAGTATTATTTTGTTTATTTTTTTCTGTTTCAGGGCAGTTAAATTCCACAGACATGATGCTGTGGATGGGCCTGAATCGCCTGGATGAAGATGTTGGCTGGCAGTGGTCAGATGGAGCACCACTAATGTTTGTGAACTGGAGAGCAAGTACTTGATGTTCCTCTTTCATATGTTATAGCAGCATAATTAAATGTTCTCTTTAACTGCAGCTTGATACAGCACTGCTGTTCCTACAGCTATGTTTGAAAGCTGAATTAAGTGAATGAGTGCAATTTTTTTTGGTAGAAATATTTATTCATATTCACAAACTGAAAACCTTTCTAGGGATATAACATCAAGTGAAATCTAGCTGTTCAAAGCATTAATGGTCTAGTCCTTTTGTAATTTATTTTTAAAGATGTTTTAAGGTTCCAGTTGTGTATTTAAAAACTGTAGCTACTTTCATGGAGGAAAGGAGTTTCAATTTTTTTATGTTAACAAGCTGTAATTACCATTAGCACATTAAAATGAGTTTTGTGACTTGGTTTGCTACATTTTGAACCCTGTCCACCAGCAATTATAGACATGCAAGCTTGTTTCAGCCTCTCATCTGAGAGCAGCAGCCAAGGAGGCATTGCCACACATGTAATGAATGGTAAATGTTCAACTGTCCATAGTACTAGTATAATATTACTAGAAGCTTGGGTATGCAGGAATGTTTATATATTAATTCAAGAAGCTGCAGAGAACCTAACAACACCATTTTAAAATCAAGAAGTGATTTTTTGTAATATTGTGCTTCTCAAAAATGTGTTTGCAGATGTCTCTGATAACCGTTTTAAAGAAAATCATTGTGCAGTGATTAATCCAAGACTGAAGAACGGCTGGAACAGTTATCTGTGTGAATCTGGATTGCCTTTTGTGTGCAAAAAATATTTAAATGAGACAGAGCATGAAGCGCTGGGTAGGTGTCTCAGTGTTACTGTGTCCTACTTGTGGGTGTGCAAGGAGAGCAAGAGAAGCCACCTGACTATAAAGTCAGCAGAGCAGGGTCTCAGCTGCACTAAATGTGTGGCTTTGCTAGTTTAAGTTGAATACAATTGACTTTAGCTGATTTAATAACACTTTCTTCTGTTTAAATTCAGTCTTTGAAAACAAAACAGTCTTTGTTCAGTGTCTTAGAACAAACAATTTTAATACAAGTAGCATTTACTCGATTCCTTACACCATCAGTATGCTCATTCTCTTTTATATGACAATAAGAGCCACATTTATGAGTTGCAAAATAGGTTTTCAGTGTGAATGGAATTAACCACTGGCACACAGAGAAGAAAGCTGTATAAATGTAGCACAAAATTTGCAGGGATTTTTATGATGTGCTGTACTTTTGATATGCTAAAAATGTGTTGTACATATACTTCAAGTGTTTATACAGTGAGTATAGGATATATAGTGCATAGAATGACTCAGGCTCCTGTTCTGTGAGAAAGTTAAAAACAGAATTTAGTTTGTTCTAACATAAATTTTTGGTTTTATAAGAGATACTTACATGGGTTCAGCTCCTTCCTAATAACTTAAAGAAAGTTTAGCAGCTTGTTTCAGGTAGTAAGGAAAGACTGTACAAACTTTCTGTAGGTAATGCATCTGAAAAAGCTTTATCTGTCTTTGAACCAGGTTCAGAGGTAATTAGGGAGATAAACTGTTTTAAACTGAATTAGTGTTTGCACTAGTCCAGCAGCCTGAATGGTGCAATCATCAAATAAAGTGGAAGAAATTTCAGTTTGCTTGGTAGGTGATAATCCATAGAGCAGGTGTTTTGGCCTCCTTAAGTCATCTTGGAAAACTCTGTTTTCAGCATTTTAAGGTTAAAAAAGGTGTTTTGAACCTAGCATAAGTTTGGAAATTCTGTCTAATGCATCTGAACTTTGTGTGCTCATTTAAAGATACATGGCAGTATTATGCCACTCGTTGTGACGCTGGTTGGTACCCACACAATCGCAACTGCTACAGACTTCATAAAGAGGAGAAGAGCTGGAGTGATGCTTCTCTGTCATGCCAAAGTGAAAATAGCAGGCTCATTAGTGTATCCTCCATGGCAGATGAAGAGCTGCTCCTTAACTTGCTTGAAAGTGGTGAGTTTGAGGAGTTTAAGTGTGCAGGTGTTTCTTGAAGTGTTTTGTGGTGCTCTTTTGTGCAGCTCTTTAACTTGTTACCATCTAAGCACTATATTACATGGCACACTCAAATGATGTTTGCAAAAAAAGAAATCATGTTGCATGCCCATTCTAGGATTCTTAAAAATGCATATTCACCTTTTCCAATAACCGTTCTTAAAATAAAGATACTGACTCCACAAAGCAGATGCAGTGAGGCCATAGTAAACATGCTAGCTTTTGTCCTTTCCTGCTCTTGCCTGGTTCCTTGCAAACTTGCAAAATATTCAGTCATCAGCCTTATACTAGAGTTGTGCTTAGAAGCAAAACCAATTCAGTGTATCTTTGGCTTGCAATCTGGCCTGATCCACACTGCAAAATTGCTGCTGTTATTATGAGGGCAGAGTCCTCTTTGATGTCAGCAGGGCGTATCAAAGCACGTCTGCTAGTTCACATTGTCCTCAGAGGTAGCATAATTACACAAGGGACTTAATGAACAAAAGCTCTTTGATGCAGCAATGCCAATACTTTTGTTGTCATAACAGCAGCAAAGAAAAGTGAGTATTTTCTGCCTGCCACTGATACCAGTGTGCTGGCAGAGCTGCACAGTTTGGTTGTGGTTTCTGTCACAGAGCTGGGGCAGTGTCATGTGGAGATTAGGAGGTTAACCTCCATCATCTTCCTCACCTCTATTAAGACCCTCCATAGATAAAAAATACCATTATTTGCAGGGATGCTGTAATGGCTAGATGTAATTGTTTTCAGCTTGAATTCAGCTTCAGTCTGCTGCTTCTCTCCAGCCTGCTTCAGGCTTCTCTTCAGGAGAAGAGTTTACATGCCTGAAAGCCCGAGTGCTTTTTCTCCTGTAGTAGCTGGTAAAATAAGATTTTACATCAAAATGCAAGCCTCATCTCTCCTATATTTGTCATATACTGGCTACCACTGTGCTGTCACTGGACCCTATAACCCTCAGAGAAACCTACAGCTGAGTGTCCCATGGAAAATTATATGAAAATATATTTCACTTCCATGTCAGTTTTTCTGTCCTATACACTTCAAGAAAGTGCATATGCTCTTAATTTGTATTTTTTTATGATTTCAAAGCGTATTAACATGTATGTTGAGTCTATTTTTGAAACTATTTCGTCTTCAAGAGCAGTAGAACATAGTCTCATCAGTAAGATTTCCTAAAGTTTATACAGCTTTTATATTTTCCTGAAAGAAGGACATTTCTATGAAAATCCCATGAATAATTTTTAATAGTGGTGTCATGTTAGAGGAAAAACAGGCTTGATCACTTCACCATTAAAATCTGAACTCACTTATTCTTTTACAGAAAATGTAACAGAGACATGGATTGGATTATACAGTAATAACACCCCTGTTGTTTTTGAGTGGTCAGATAGCACCCCAGTAAAATTCTCTAACTGGCACAGACAAGAACCTAACACCTTTCAAAGAACAGGACAACTCTGTGTTTCGGCACAAGGACCTGTAAGTTTTCTTTTTAAAGGAATTAGGCGCTTTTATTTTAGCTCATAATAATTTTGTTTCTTGCTGTGCATACTTTTTTGAGCCATGACCTGGAGCATGACTTTGTTTTTGATTCCTAATGTATTCATGTTATCATAAATGCAGTACAGCCTTTAGAAATCAATACATTCTGCAGTACTGATGCACAGAAAATTAATCACAGATTTTGAGCTTATGTTCAATAGAAAGTACTACTTATATAAAGCCTGTCAAATAGAAGAAAACAAATATGAGTGGGTATTTTGATAAAGTAATTTAAAATCCAAGTAGTGTGTATCATAATTTAGGATGCATAAGCTCTGGTCTTGAAAGTTTCAAATTCATGTTTTGAAAAACTGTCAGCTGTGCCTATATTATCTTTGTGTAAAGATCTATAAATTTTATGGATCATCTTTCAAAACAGTAGTCTAGGTGTACATGAAAGTATAGAAGTTGATAGTAGGAGATTGATACCAGATCAGTCAGGGGTTGTAAAATAGGGAGTAATGTTAAAACAACACTGTCCTGTCTTGTTGGTATTCGTGGCACTGTCAATTCTTTTTTAATGTGGTCATGCATTTACTTTACTTTTGCAATTAATAGTACTTGAACTCACTAATACATGACTTGCATAAGTAGCATGATGATTTTTAAATTTCTTTTGCAAAGTATGTTTTGTCTGAGTGTGAAAACTGTATCCAGAAGAGTTTCTGTTGTCTCTAGAGTAGTGGGTCCAGGTTGCAGTCTTTAACTCAGGGGAAAAACAAGACAATTACAATGACTGGGAAAAGTCTGTTCCTACTGGAAGCAGCAAATAGGACTTTGGAACAATGGGGGGTTTTATATTCCAAAGTCGTATTTTACTCAGTTCGCAAGTGTAAACAAACAAATGAAAAAGTAAAATACAAGGAAAAATAGGGTTGAGATAATATTTTTCAATCACTGTTTTTGATATATGTCCAATATATACAGATGTGTGAAAATTAAATGATACAAAGTTTGTAATATCTTGAGTAAGGACTGTTCAAATATAGAGATTAATCTTACAAAGAACTGCGATAGTGAGAAAGAAAATTGCTCTGGCATGGCCGTAGTGTTAGTTAATTAAGGTGCTTTACATCCTGAAGACTGAGTCAAAGAGACAAACCCATTTGTATGATTGATTTGGGATGTCCTGCTGACAGTGTTGGTAGAAATAAATGAACCATCCAAGGATAAGTAAATGGAGTGAGAAAAATTACTCTTTTTTTTAGTGAAGAGTTAAAAGAGAAAGAGAGTGTGATCTAATGTTTGTGTAGATATGCATGAGAATATGGGTATATATGGAAGATATTCTCTTTTATTCCTTAGGAGGGACATTGGAGGATTAAAAAATGTGAAGACAAATCTTTCTATATCTGCAAAAAAGCAGGGGAATTTAATAGTGTCTCTCCTGAACTGGAATCAAATTGTCCAGAGGTAAGTGGGTTTGTGGTTGTTTTAGAGCTATATTAATGACATAGAATTATATAGGTAACCTCTAAATACAGCTACAGAACATATAGATGCAAATAGAGAGATAATTTTAGTTCTTCATATTAAAGACATGCATGTCTTGCTTGGAAAAAGCACATTGTTTGCTTTAAAAGTATGTAAAGTAAATTTTAATGTAAGATTAAAAGCCTTCACAAGATGCCTTTCATGGCTTGTTGTTTCATCAGTGATTGTGACCCAAGTTCCTATTTCTTTCTAGATCAAAAGTGAAGCCCATTTGTCCACCATCTGTGCAAATAATGGCTGTTATATGATGCCTCATTCCACACATGGTTTTCATACATTGAAATGGAATGTCAGGGTGAAAACCTACCAGTTTCATTGACACAGAGGGTGAACTCTTCCACTTGTGCATTTGCTTTCAAACACAAATGGGAAGGAGCACAGCTATCTAACTAGGACATTGCATCTTATTTTCAGGCATTTAGGCTCTGCATTCTGGTACTAAAAGGAAGCGTGTTGAGGTATCACTTAATTTACCATCAGTTCCTTTTCACAGTGCGGAAAGAGGAAACTTGTTGAATTTCTGTAATAGTCAAAACTGTGGGGGGAAAAATTCTCTTTTCTGAGCTGCTTTATTATTTAGCTCATTGTCTTCCTTTTTTAAATTTCCTGTCTTGTTTCTTGGGAAATGAAGAAACACAACCAGTTCAGTTGAATTATAAGAAGGTTGAAACTGAACTGTTTGGAGTCAGATGCTGTCTTTTGCCAGATGTAGTGTCCAGATCCAGAGTTCTTGTCATACCATTATGGACATTACTGCTTGATTCCAGCTTAACGTTTCCAAACGTTTAGGGTGACTGCATTTATTTCATTTGGACCAATTTATTTAATCACTCAAGAATTTTGTCTGTTATTAGTGTAAGAAAGGTTTGTCACAGTCCTGACTGGGTGAAAAATGTGCAGGGCATCAAGGTTTTCTTGACAAGCTGTAGTCAGCAGTTTAACAGTACTTCAACTTCTTCTCAATCCTGTGCCACTCGGGATTGTGTCTCAAAGTATTGAGCCACTGGTCAATATTTATTCTCTTGCTCATTTAAAACAGTTAATCATAAAACCAAGCAGATATGCTGCATGGACTCGTGTCAGCAGAACTTGCACCAGTTCAGGTGGTGTCTTTTGGACATCCAGGGGTGAATAGTATGAAGTAAAAGACTAATAATGAGATGAAATGAGGCAGGCTGACCACTGACACAGTATTCTGGTTCATCTGATATCCATATTTTCAGTGACCTTGAGGGTAACTGCTCTTCAACCATGGTAGGTAAGAAAAAATCTATAGGGATGCCAAGGATCATCAGACAAAAGGGGGCCAAGTTTTTAACAACTATACAATAATTAATAATCTATAAAATAATGTTCATTTCTTTCAAGGGATGGGAAAGACATGGTGGATATTGTTACAAAATCGACAGTACCCCTCGAAGTTTTGAACATGCTTCCAGTGGTTATTTCTGCCCACCTGCACTTGTATCAGTAACAAACAGGTAGTTAATCCTATTAGACAGTGTGAAGATACCTCTAACAAGAGCTAGTCTAACTTTATAAAGAGTTGCATGGCAAGACATATTACCATTGTAAAATAATATTTGCTTGAGAGGTGGGCATAATTACTAACATCAGCTAAAATCAAAGGTGTGCTTTGCCTTACTTTTTAATTGAAAATTAATTCAGTAAAAAGCAATTGTTAGGCTAATAAACATTTCTAGCAATGTGCACACTTGGGCATGCAGAAATCTAAAGAAAATGCTTTCTGCTGGGGTATCTAACATCTCTGTGAAACTTTATTGGTGTACTTGGAAGGTGTACTGAAAAATGAAAATATCTTTATAGTTAAAAAATATAAAATTTTAATCAAAATCAGTTAATGTTTTATAAATGTTTCTATTTATGTATTCATTTTATGTGGTTTCTCAGCAAACAGGATCAGAGAGTAAATATTTGAAAGCATTTGTTGCTGTTTTTCCATGCCTTGTTCTTATTTGCCTCTATTACAGCTTTAGCAAGAGCTTTCTCCTCTGTAGGTGTCCAGATGCTTGGGTTTTCTCTGCTCTCTTTGTTATTTTCCCTTCATGTTGGCTTCCCATAAAAGTTTGACATACTAATAGATAAATTACATCACTACTTCAACTGCTGCATATTTATTGTTAAAAAAAAAGCCCTAAACAACAACAACAAAAAAAACCCCCAAACCCCAAAAATATAAGGAGGAAATATGTGTTCCCTTTAGACCAGGGGAAGTAACCCCCAGCAATCAGATAAATAGTAGGGTAGGTATTTTAGGAAAACACTGGCTATCCTACATAAGGATTTACATCAATGGGAATTTGCTCTGCCCAGTGGTTTCAGGATTGTGCACAGGGTGTGCAGCACTGAGCTGCAGTGTGACAAAGGTCCGTTAAGGAGGAATAAGGGAGAAATTCTTGCAGCTGAGCTTTGGCAGCTCAGAAGTGGCAGGGAGCTGAGGGCATGCTGCAAATCACTAGAATCATATCTTCTGTATTTTTCTGCTATTTTATTTTTATGTTTTTCACTTCTCGGTGTAGCCATCACTAATTATGATGCTATTTTCCAGCAGTAGCAAGGAGTAGCAAAAGAATGTTAGTTTAGTGGTTTTGTTAAATTACTGCTGGGGTTTGTTGTTCTGGAGTGAAAACTGCAAAAACTTTTCAGTTACTGATCCTAAAACGTTCATTACATAGTAAGTTGTTGAGGAAGGAGAGTAGACATAAAAAGAGAACATGCAGAGGAAATGAAAATTAAATACAAGTTCTGAGTCACTCACAGTGTTACATTCAGTTTTTTACATTAATTTAGCCATTCTTTTCAGAGTTTGTGAAACCAGAAAGTCAAATGAGTCTTTATCAAACTGGAAAATGTCTTTGCTATTTAATTTTCATTGTCAGCTGATGAAATGTCCTCATAAACTGAAACATTCTTGTATAATCCTATACCAATTATATCAAAACTAATTGCATTTAAGTGAAAATTGGATTACTATGTACAACAGTTATAATTTGCCAAAAGGTATATATCTCTCACATAACTTTAGTGAAGAAATCAAAGAAGAAAAAAGTGATTCTTTGAAGTCAGTTCAACTGGTGCTTTGGGTGTTTCAGATCTGGTTTCTTAGTCCTGGTTTGTGTGTCTGCTGGTTTCAGAAGGACACTTCTGTGCAGAGATTTTTCTTTTCTTTCTTCTGGAGCCTTTTCAGACCCCACTAACATTTTTCCTTCATACATGGAGTTTCTTGTGTTTATTTGTGCATCATTAATACATTCTGTCTTTACATCTTGCAGTTCAAGCACTGAGGTTATAAGATATTATTCTAGTGTTTCTTTTATGTGCTCAAGTGCTGGAAAACATAGGGAAAAATTGTGGCTTGTGCTACAGACTCAAGTTCCCCACAGCATTCTCTAAAGAAAATTAAGTACCTCCATTATATTCTTCTCTTCTGAGATAATTTAAATAATGTCATGAGAGCTATTCACTGAAATACCAGTTTATCTATTTTATTCTAAAAACCTTTATTTTGATTATTTTATTAAGGTTTGAACAAGCTTTTATCAACAGCATGATCCGCAGCATGGCAGAACCTGAGAGAACTTATTTTTGGATAGGATTGCAAGACCTTAACAACACAGGAGAATACTTTTGGCTTGGTACAGCAGGAAAGAATCGCTCCATGAGCTACACAAACTGGAACAAGTACCAGCCACGTGAGTAGCATGCTGGTAAAAAATAGAGTGGCTTGGAAATGGAAACTGGGGAGGGTGCTCTCTTCTGCACGGCACCAGTGGCTTAGCAGGGACTGAAGAGTCCCTGTCCTTTCCTCCCTGCCTGGCCAGGAGAGCAGAGAGAAAAATTTACATCTGCTGTTGGCTCCAGAACCTGCAGTTGCCCACAGTCAGGCCCTCCTTACAGACACAGCTAACCCCTGAAATTCTTCTTTTCCCGTGAGGTGTTTTTCATACATTCCTTTATGAACAATAATACATTTGTTGTATACATCACATTTTTTAAAAAAATACGGTCAAAACCCAAACTTGATGCTTTCCCTACATTTCTTCATGAGCTTTCCAAGGGCTTCCTGAGACTCCCAGCAAAAGATCCTAGAAAAGTAATGAATTTTATTCAGTAACAGTCACAGTTTGAAATTTGCATTTTATATGAAAAATAGGTCAGAGGTTGTCAGATACATTTCTGTGAATGTGTGGAGACTTCTTCTTCTTCTTCCACTTTAGTTTGATCTTGTTTGTTTCATCATAATTCTAAAGAAAATATTCCAAGGAAACAAAAAGTGAAAAAATTGAGCAGTTGTTCAACCTTTGAAACATAAACCACCAAGTAATACCTGAAAATAGAGACGTGTTTATAAAGATACTCCATTTCAATGATGGATCTCTGATTTGGACTCTTTACATTTATTGCTTTACTACTGCATTTTGCAGAAGTAATGTTTTTAATTGCATTTCTTCTCCTGCATTTTGTGAGAGGACCTGTTTGTCCTGGTTCATTTTACAAGCTGAAGCCAGCCAACAGAGGCTTATAAATTGGCTACTGACCAAAGAATTTGCTCGTTTTGTAAGTTCATTAAGGTTTTATCCAGAAACTCATGTCAATAAAACAGCCACTTGACCAAAAAAAATCACAAAATTCAGATGTTTTATTCTGATATTCAGCACTTACTCCCATGTCTAGGTCGTTCTGGAGGATGTGTGGCCATGCGAGGGGAGCACCCTGTTGGTTACTGGGAGGTGAAAAGCTGTAAGAACTTCAAAGCAATGTCATTGTGTAAGCAAAAAGTCAATTCTTATGAAGAACCTGAACTTACTTTTCAAAAATATTTGAGTTCCTGCTATTTTGGATGGGAGTCGGAACCTAATCTGCTCAACTGCTACAAGGTACATGTCATACTGGCTTTGACTTTTTCTGATTCTACATCAGCTTAAGGATGTGCTGTTCCTAAAACATTTTTGATGAGGCATTACTTCTTTCACTCAACAAGTAAAAATTTCCTGTTACCGTCCTGCACTGCATTTAAAAGTGAGAGGAAGTAACAAAAATCAGAGCTATGCTTGGAATATACCTGGCTTTAGCTTGGAAAAACTGTGACTAATATTTGATTTTTATGGGTTTCTGAAAAAACTGCTACCTAAAGTGAACTACATTTACGACAATGTTTATTTTATTGCAGATATTTCACAATGAAAAAGTTCTGATGAGAAGAACATGGGATGAAGCAGAAGCATTATGTCAAGATTTTGGAGCCCATCTTGCTAGTTTTAGCCACATCTATGAAGAGACATTTTTAAACAATCTATTATATACAATTTTTGATAGGTAAATATCTTTTTAACACCAACAAGATTTATCATAATCATACTAATCTACAGTTTACATTATTCCATCCTCTTTACTGGCATCCAAAGAAGTCCCTACTCTAACATGAACTTAAAAATGGGTGAAATGCATCAGCAACATTGCAGTGTGATACTTTTTGAAGATGATCTTTGTGGTAAATGTTGAGCAGCTGTTGTTGTCAAGGTGGTGTTTTTGTGAGTTAACATTTTTCGTTGAAATGGAGGTTCTACCATTTTAATCCTATTTTAAATGTTTCCATCTTGTAAAACATAATCTAACATTTTAGCGGGAAAGCAAGAGTTTACTTCAACTAAACAGTTAAGAAATGTATTATGGAATGATATATTGAATTCAAGAAGAAATGAATATGTGTATTTGTACTATTAAAAATTATTTCTGAAATAGCTAAGGAAAAATTGCATGAGAAATGTTATTTTCTTTTTTTCTGTTATAGAACAGAAGAGAGACAGTTCTGGATTGGATTTAATAAAAGAAATGCACTTTCTGGAGGGACGTGGCAGTGGTCTGACAGAACACCTGTAACTATCTGTTTACTCTGTATTTCAGTAACCTTTCAAGTCATATCTGAGCATACGTTGAACCAAGGCAAAGGCTTTTAGATGTGGGCAACTGCTGTTAATCATGTCAAAGTTGTTCGGTTTCATAGCTATTCACTTATTTTTATGAAGAAGAAGTCTGATATGAGTGAGTTGGACAGGACATTGAGAGAACATGACTATGGACCCAATTATTTGTATTTTACCATCATAATTTAGGCGACCCTCTAGCTGTTGCTTAGATGTTCCTGTTGTACACACATGTCTAAATCCTTCCTTTTTCTCCATGATGAGGCTTTTAAATGCTACATCTTGGGCTGTCTCTGAAAGAGAATGTATGTGCTGTTTTCAGGTTGTGTCTTCGTTTTTGGAGGATGAGTATCTTGAAGATGACTCAAGAAACTGTGGTGTGTTCAAAGTAAACAGAACAGTTTTTCCAGCACACTGCAATGAAAAGCGTGAATGGATATGCAAAATACCAAAAGGTAGAATGTTAATTAACATGCACTGTCTGTTATACACATTACTTGCAATTCAGTCGAGACAAGGAAAAAAATATCTAAAAGTCTCCTTTTTAGCCACCTCTGGAGTTCTCACTGGTCTTCTGCATGAAATCATGGGAAAAGCTAAATGGGTTATTCCACTTATGTTTGTTGTTCAATTAACAGATCTAAAATGAACAGTCAATTTAAAAACATATAGCAAGATTACCAGTTAGTTGGAAATACTCATTCAAAGTTGTTATTCACAAAAACTACTGTAAATGTCTTTTAGTGAGTGTGGTTATTATTTTATTTTATTCCATGTTTAACTCCCATTTTTATCCAAGGATAGCAATATTCTTAATGATTTTTGGTTTGTTTTGGTTTATTTTTGCAGGTGTCAAACCAATGAGTCCAGTTTGGTACACAGCTGGTATGAAAATATTTTCTTTTTTTCATCTTGAAACAATATCACTTGGAAATAAAATTTAAGGCTTTGTTAAAAATAAAATAACTAAAATATTCTACGTTGAAAATTTACAGTAAGGAACTCTCTAGGAACTATTAGTTACAGATAAATCTGCCACTGTTTTTTGGGAACACCAGAGCATCAGATACTGCTCTTGATAGTGCTACAGTCTCAGGGGATAGAGTATTAGAAAAAAAAAAAACAAACTCATGCTCCATTTTTGTCACCACAAATTGATATGTTAAATATGGTTCTGCTGTTCCTAGTGGCACATTTGTCCTCTGACATGTGGCTGCAGGCAGGCCATGGGGGTAAAAAAAGATGAGACTTGAAATGAGATTTTTACCCCTGCACACCACTGACTCTTTTGCTCATTTTCTAGAGCTG